>NW_024543061.1:54200000-55450000 GCF_018167655.1 Microtus oregoni
AGGGAGGGAGCCAGGATAGCTTCAGCTAGGTTAACATCCATCCCAACACACTGATCCAGTCACTTCTATGTCAAACTTCAAACACTTTTTAAAACTTTGTGCGTGTACTTTTACATTTTTTTTTCCTCAGGAGAGACCCATAGCTTTCATCAGATTCTCATAGGGGTTCTTCACCCCAAAAGAGCTGGCTTTAAGAAAATATGCAGACTAGTGGTACAAGCCTGTAATCACAAGTTCAAGGCCAGTGTAGGCAATTTATTTGGACCTTGTCTTTAAGGGAAAAAAAAGTGGTGTCACACACCTTTAATCCCAGCACTCAAGAGGCAAAGGCAAGGAGATATCTGAATTTGAGGCCAGTCTGGTCTACAGAGCAAGTTTCAGGACAGCCAGAGCTACACTGAGAAACCTTGTCTCAAAAAAGAAGAGGATGAGGAAGAAAGAGAAGGAGGAGGAGGAGGAGGAGGAGGAGGAGGAGGAGGAGGAGGAGAAGAAGAAGAAGAAGAAGAAGAAGAAGAAGAAGAAGAAGAAGAAAGCTGTTAGTGATAGATCCCTGGCCTTGTATGTGCAAAGCCTTCAGCACAATGGGGGAAAAAAACTATATAACTCTTCTATTCCTTTATTCTGGTTGTTGTTTTTTTAGAGAGCTTCTTGCTGTGTAGACAGACCAGCCTGACCTGGAACTCACAGGCAGTCCAGGCAATCCTATCACAGTCCTCTTGAACGCTGAGATTACTGCTTATTTTGAACTTTCTGGATGAGTATAATAGCTAGGTGTTTTTTTGTTTTGCAAATACTAATCTTATACATTAGATACCATTAGGCGATTTACAGACCTCATCTGTTTTAATCCTTACCATAACCCCGGGGAAAAGGTACTATATATTATCCCCATTTAATAAATCAGTTACACTAAGCCATTTTTTAAAAAAGAAATTCCGGTTTTAATCCAGACCCCACGATTTAAACAAGAAACAAATTCCTGGAGTGCCGGTTTTATTGGCATTTGTTGGGGGAGAGGCGTGATATATGAAAACGTGAGCTTTAGGGTGCTGAATACCAACCCTGCATGAAGATAAAACTGAACTTTTCAGGGACCCTAGCACTTTGGAAGACTTTTTCATACTCTTCAATGACAAAACTGCAAACACTGCTTAACAATGATGACCCCTGACGTCCCAAGTTTTCTGAAAGCCCCACGAATTGACAGTAGGATTTTCGAGTTCCGGGTTTACAAATGAGGAACCCGAAGAACTCAGCAACTTAACCACGTTCACACTGAAAGTGTCAGTCATAGTCAATGGGCTGTGTGTTTTGACACTGCCTTCCAATCAGCAACCCGTAACCACGTTGTCTAGCGCTGCCAATCTAAATTCCTCCGCTTTACAGTAAAAGACCGGGAACCTCCCCAAACTCAGTTCCCTTACTGGTGCCACGCCTTCCCTCCGCCTCGTCCCCTTTCCGTGCCACACTACGTCTGTAGCCCCGCCCCTTGCTTCCCTAAGTCCCGCCCTTTCACCGTAGCTTTGTAGGGGGTTCCTTCCCAGTCCTATCTTCATCCCTGATTCAGCTCCACCTTTCAAGCTCACCCAAATCTCCGCCCTTTTTTTCTTGGGACCCTCAGGCCCACTCTTCCGGCTGCCGCCGCCGCATCAAGGCGCCGCTTTCCGATGGCTCCGCCTCCTGGACACAAGCCCCACCCATGCCGGCCTATTCTTCCCGCCCCGCCCCGCCCCGCCCCTGCCCATAACTGCAGGCCCCTGCGGCTTCGGCGGCGTCCCTCGGGCTCCGAGCCCTGCCCCCAGCTCCGCCTCGCCCTGCGCGCCCGCCCCGCCCCGTCGCCTTCCTCAGAGACCAAGGCCAGGTCCCTACCGCAGCCGTCGCGCCAGCAGGAGGGAGGGAGCAGGAGGCGGTGGCCGAGGGGGAGGGGAGAAGGGCGGGCTCCTCACACCCAGCCTCGCGCTCCCCGTTCGCGTTCGCAGATTCGCCACAAACGGCCCGAGGACCCCCCCCCCCCCTCGCTCTCCACACTGTGACTTCAGTTTCCAGAAACTCCCCCTCGAACATGAAGGCACTCCCGGGACCTATGCGCTATTCAGACGACTTTTCCAGACCCATAAGATGGTCGCTTCCGCCTCAGCGGACCGGCGGGGAGTCGTGGCGAAAGTGCGTCTTTGCAGCGCCACGGGGCCGCGTTTACCCTGGCGGACGCCGTCGCCGTCGCTGCTGCTGCCGCCGCTGCCACAGCCTTTGCCGCCACAGTCCCGCTGCCGCTGTTCCTGTGCCGCCTCCGGGAACCCCCTTATTGTCCCGGTGGCACCGGGTTCCAAGTCCAGAAGACCCCAGAGCTTGGGAAACGCGAGGGTGCTTTCGGAATTGCGATACTGGGGCGCCGGCGGGACCGGGAGCGGCAGGGGTCAGCGCGGGAAGCCGGGCCAGAGCGTGCGGGGCAGGAGCCGGGGTGCCCAGCTCCGCGTCCCGGAGTTCGGGTTTCCCCTTCCCGGACCGTCTTCCCCGCCGGCCTCCCCGCGCTGGGTCGGAGCCCCGGCGGGCGCCCCCGGCGATGAGCCCGGACTGGAGGTGGCCGGTGAGTGCGGGCCGGGTCCGGGCGGCAGTAGCAGTGGAGAAGGGGCCACCTTGGCGAGGCGCGCTAAGCACCTTCTGGACCCCTCGGGCGGGGAGAATTGACAGGTCATTCGTTCGCGGCTAGCGTCCGCGGCGACAGTGTGTGTCCTTTGAGTCTGCCTGGGCCAGCGGCAAGAGGGAAACCTTGTTTGACTTGTTACACTTTGACGAAAAGGAAGCGGCGCAGCATCCGGGAGACCCGGCTCCGCACCACGGCCCTGGTCCCACCCCTTGTCCCCTGCTTCCTTCAGCTCCTGCAGTTCCCGGGAGTAGAAGCTTCCTTCATACCTCTGGGCCCAGGGCTTTTAGAACTAAGTTCTGGTCACACCTTTGTGCCTCTGACACCAGGTCCCTGGGGACACTGTGCCAGTTTGGGAACCAGGCCAGCAAAGCCAGAGCGGCAGCGTTCACCAGGGACCCGGCTTGGAAAGAGTTGAGCTTGTTTGTGCCTGTAATTGCTTTAGTGTTTAAAGGTACAGCAGCAGGTAGGAAATAGAAGTGAGTTGGAGTTGAACGTGAAGCTTGACTGACTTGGAAGTCAGAGGCTTTCGACAGAGGGACTAACCTCAAGAGGAGAGGCTGAGAGTCAGTGTTTTTCAGGGAGGTCAGGCAGGCTTTGCATTGGTGGTCCCAAGCACCCTAGTTCAACTAACTCATCCTAAGAGAAATTGGGGCAGTGACTGACTAAGCTGGGCTCTCTGGGGTTTGGTGCCATCTGCTGTCTCTACTCACCCAGAAACATCAGGGTGGGGGAGGGTTAGCCCTTGGAGAACCCTGGAACATAAAGCCTAGATTTTTGTGTTCCCGTTTGTGCCCTTAGGGCCTGGCACTTGGTAGGCCCTGAGTTAATGTTGCATGAATATGTAAATGAGGCAATAAGTGTAGCCTGTGCTATTTTCCCTGGGTAAATGACTGTTATCTCATGGTTCCTTCCTATATCCCCCCCAACCCAGCTCCAGGACTAGGATGAGGAACCCTGTAAAGACCTCAGCAACACACTGATGATGCAGTCCGGTGGTTTCTGTGGGAAGCCAGGACTCATCATTGGCAATTTACATATAGGCAATTTTTATCCTTGCGATTTGGTGGTCTTCTCATTCAGTTATTCATTCAACATGATTTTCATTTATTTGCCAAGGCTTGAGAGTTCAGTCAGTGCTTGCTAGAAACTGGGGATTTAGAAATAGATAGGTCTGGTGTCTACTGAAGATCTCTGAGTAGACTGGGAGAAGATAGAACTGGAAAATGTCACACTGGAGGTGAGACTAGAAGGCTCTGGGAATAATTTTTCCATGCAAGCGTCAAAGAAGCCATAATAAAAGTATCATTTGAACTAGGTTTTGAAGAATCTGTGGGAGCCAAGCAATCAGCATTCCTAATAAAGAGAGATTATAACACCTTTGCACCTTGAGAGATTATACCATTCAGGGAATGGTAGGCCGCTGTGCGTGTAGACAATTACAGCTTCTGAGAAGAATCCAGAAAGGAAGACTAGAGCCAAATAGTGAAAGGAATCCCTTGAATGTTATCCTAAGAAGGTGGCGCAACGAGAGCTTTTAGTTGTGTCACTGGTAGAAGATCACTCTTGTCATTTTATGTGAGACTTGCCTAAAAGAATTGAGACATAGGCAGGATGACCAAGCAGTAGGTTTTGAGGACCTGTGCCAAGACCTTGGTAAAGGAACTGGCAACTTGGAGATGCTCTAAAGAGAGGCTGGCCAGGACATGTGACCTTGTGAGAAGGGAAACTGGAGAAAGTGGGTTGTATGGTACAGAGACTGAAAGCTCTTGTCAGGCCTGTGCTAACTGATCTGTATATTCCAGATGTGACAGCATGGGGGTAGACTTTGATGTGAAGACCTTCTGCCACAACTTGAGGGCAACTAAGCCACCATATGAATGCCCTGTGGAGACCTGCCGCAAGGTTTACAAGAGTTACAGTGGTATTGAGTACCACCTATACCACTATGACCACGACAGCCCACCACCACCACAGCAGACTCCACTGCGCAAGCACAAAAAGAAAGGGCGTCAGTCACGACCAGCCAATAAGCAGTCACCCAGCCCCTCTGAGGTCTCACAGTCACCAGGCCGAGAGGTGATGAGTTATGCTCAGGCCCAGCGCATGGTAGAGGTGGACCTGCATGGCCGTGTCCACCGCATCAGCATCTTTGACAACCTGGATGTGGTATCAGAGGATGAGGAAGCCCCTGAGGAGGCCCCAGAGAATAGCAGCAACAAAGAGAACACCGAGACACCCACGGCTACACCTAAATCAGGCAAGCATAAGAACAAGGAGAAACGCAAGGACTCCAACCATCACCACCACAGTGCTCCTGCCAGTGCTGCTCCCAAACTGCCTGAGGTGGTGTATCGAGAGCTGGAGCAAGACACCCCTGATGCACCACCCCGGCCCACTTCCTACTACCGGTAAGGACACTACACCCTCCTAGAGAGGTGACGGTCTGATAGGGAACAGCAGGGTGAAGGACAGCACTAGCCGTGCAAAGGGAGTGTGAACTGATTGCAGCACTATAGGTCCTGTGTTCATGCTTTATAGCCACCTCGCCCCTCTTTTTTTGTTTTTTGTTTTTTGTTTTTTTTTTAATTAAGGTTTGGTTTGAGGGGGTTGTTAGTTTTGGTCTTTTGAGACAGGGTTTATCTCTGTAACAGTCATTCATGGCTGTTCTGAAACTTACTATGTAAACTAGGCTGGCCTCAAACCAACAGAGATCCACCTGCCTCTACCTCCCAAATGCTGGGGTTAAAGGCATGTGCCACCACTGCCTGGCTTGTTTTTTGTTTTTTGTGATTTGTTTTTGAGATGGCCTCACTGTTTCTCTGACTGCCTGGAACTCACTGTAGCTCAGGCTGACCTTGAGCTGACAAGTGAGCCACTCACCTTTTACCTTCTGAATGTTGTATGACATTGCACCAGCTATAGCCACCTCTTTATTCCCAGAACTCTCTCAAGCAGTCATTGTTCTCATTTTAGAAAGTACCAGGCCTGTCAAAAGTCACTTGCTAGAAATCTCTGAGCTGAGGTTGAGACAAGTCCTCCGAGCCTCAAAGCCACACTGTTCTCCTACACCCAACATCCCAGCTCTGATTTCTGACCCTTTTTACTTTTTCACTGCATGGCCATGGCCTGGTGTTCTAGAAACCTATCTGCAGAGCAGGTGCAGTGTTCCTCTCTAGGGCAGAAGACATTGGCTCAGAAGGTCCTAAATGCAGGTGATAAATCTGTGATGAAATGTTCTGTTACTGCTACTTGTCCTTTATCAGCTTTGTGAGCAGTGTTTCCACTGTTGACATGGTACCTCGTCAGTGACTCTTTTGTTTATTTATTTATTTTTCTTTGGATTCCATTCCTTCTAAGGGCTAGTCTTAGTGGCTTCTATTGAAGTTGCAGACATTCTTAATTTTTTTACAAAAACCTTTTTTTATAAAAAAATAAGTAATTTTTTATTTGTGTGTCTACACATGCATTTTGCATCATAGCACCTGTGGAGGCTGGAGAACTACTTGTGGGGGTCAGTTCTCTCCTGCCATGCACTCTCTCCTACCTACCCACTTAACTGTCTTGCTAACCCTGAAATCACAGACAGACAAAATAAAGCTAATTCTTTTCTTTCTTTTTTTTTTTTCCCCCTTTTTTTGGTTTTTTTGAGCCAGGGTTTCTTCTGAATCTTTGGAGCCTGTCCTGGAACTCCCTCTGTAGACCAGGCTGGCCTCATACTCACAGAGATCTGCCTGCTCCTGCCTCCCAAGTACTAGGATTAAAGGTGTGTGCCACCACAGCCTGGCAAAGCTGATTCCTTTAACATGAGTAAAAAAAGATATGCAGTGGGTGGGCAGTGTGGTGGTGAACTATATATAGAAATCTCAGCCACAGGATGTAAAGAAAACCAAGTGGAGTTCTGGCTCCCAAAGCCAGGAGAGCACTTTGTTCATTTGTCTTTATTGTAAAGGCTCTTATGTAAAAGCGGCTTTTGCTTTTGTAGTCCACTTGATATTACAGTGACTGGGAACACAGTGACTGTGTGTGTGTTACTTTTTTTTCCTTGTCCAAGTTTTAGTAAGTATTTTTCTCTCCTTTTGGCTGCGTTTTTCAACCCAGTTCCCTGCTCTATGATTTTCTACTCTTTCTCTTTTCTCTTAGAATTTACTACCATGCTTCTTCATCCCCAAACGTTTAGGCCCCTTTTGGGGCCTTCCTCTCCTCTAATGGCTCTTGGCATACATAATCTGTTCTCACAGGCAGTCTAGCCCAGCTTACTCAGCTTCTACTCTTCCCACCCCCCACAGTCACTTTTCTCTAGAGAAGCAGTTTTCAGCTGGTGTGCTGCAGTCAGTCGGGGTTATGTTGTGGTAATTATCATAGTTAGCAAAATTCCCTGTGTTTGGAAATGATTTACTTTTGCAAAAACTTAAGAAGGTCTGAGGTCGTCACTCTATTAATATTTTCTCTTGCTCAAATTCCAGTGCACTTCTTGAGGGGGAGGGAGAGGGTGGTTTGTCAGCTAGTGTGCCAAGAATTGTACTTGACACACAGCCCACCTATCTGTGCCACAGTTTGTAATCTGGGATCCTGTGGGAGTGTGTTATGTACCATCACATACTGTCATGTGTCATGGCAGAGGAACAGCCAAGACCTGATGTTTAAGAGAACTAGTCTAAGCCATAAAGCCATCTGGCTACCTCACACCAGCTCTGATCATACCTTTATTCTAGGAGCACAGGTTGAGCTCACCTTGGGTCAGAGGGAAAGGGCTAAGGGAGAAGCTGCCTCCTACACACATTTTAGTCTCTTTCCTCCCTGCCACCCCCAAAATGCCTTTCAATTGAACAACAGTGAGGACCTATTTCTGTACAGTGAATCAGACATGATCCCTGCCTCTGTCTAGAGAAGGAGTTAGGCACAAGCAGCTACAATTCAAGGCAAGGTGGGTTAGGGCTATATAAAAGCTAATAATAAATTGACATCTATTGAATATGTACTCCATGCGAAGCACTGTTCTAAGTGTTTCTATTTATTAACTTATTTCATGCTTATAACAGCAATGTCAGCATTACAACTCTATAGATAAGGAAACCAAGGCCCAGAGAGTTTAAGAGGTTAGGTCATAAACTGTCATACAGAGAGAGTAAATAACCCCAGAGCTTCTCTGCACCTGGCCTGCTTGGAGGTCCACTTTCCATGTTCTGCTAGAACATGCTGTGTGCCCCATGATTTAGCCACCTGACCCCCTTTAAATACAGGGTCTCATGTATCTAGGCTGGCCTCCAGTTCACCGTGTAGTATCTTTGAACTCTTGAGTGCTAGGATTTACAGCTATGCCATCATACCTGGTTTTATGGGGTGCCAGGGATTGAACCAGGACTTTGTGCATGTTAGGTAAGCACTCTACCAACTGAGTATATCTCCAGCTCCTTGGCTGTTCACTTTTTTAATATCATTAAAAGTTATCATTTACTGAATATAGCCCTCGATCTTTTATCAGTAAAGCTTTGATACAGGGCAGAGCAGTGCTTTCCTGAACGTGACCAAGTGGCAGAGACAAAGTTTAAAACCAGGTTTGTTAAAAGCCAAACTCCTGTTCTTCTCTTGTACTCTATAGTTGACAGTCCTAGAGTCTAGGTGGCCTAAGGCAGGGCAAGGTGGGTACCTGCTATATCACAGCCACTTAAGCCTGCTGGTCAGAGAGTGCCAAAGTGAATGTGAAAAAGCTGGGGATAGAGACAGGATGCCAGCTCTTGTCACTCCCTGGTGATAAGGCCTATCTGTAATAGGTTATTAACAATTTTTCTCAAAGCTTTACTTTCTTCATCTACAAATAAAGATGATAAGAACACTGATCTGCTAGCTGTAATGAGAACAGCTGTAACTTGGCATGGTGCCTGGCCCATAGTAAATGCCCAGTCAGTCCTTATCTTTCAAGGCTATCCAGAGAACAAACACAGTATGTAGCATTTGAGAGACCCCTAGCACCTTCTGAAAGAACATCCATGGTGTCTTTGGTACTTGTCAGCTTTGCGAAAACAGGCCTGTATTCATTTGCCATTGTTGTCCAAGGAACTGCCTTCCTCTGGCTGTACAATCCCTCATATTCCCCTGATGGGTCCTTACTGTTCCAACACTGGCCCTTTTAGGAGTCTTACTGAGCCTCTATACTTCATATGATGCCACAGTGTGAGTACTAGAGAGGTAGGCCTGTGTTTATAACCAAGCGTTAGGGCACTTTCTTACAAGTAAGCTGAGCAAGTTAACTTCCCCCACATTTAGGTTTCCTTTTCTGCAAGACAGAAATGATTATAGTATCTACAAATATGGGGATGAAATTGAGGACGAAGATGAAGGCTAGGATGAGACATGTGTACATGGGCAGAGGCTGAGTGCTTGGAGGCAAGCACAATGCTTTATCTGAAGGGAAAAGATATCAGCCATGTGATGTCAAACTACCTGTGTGCACTTCAGGTACATTGAGAAGTCTGCAGAAGAGCTGGATGAGGAAGTAGAATATGACATGGACGAGGAGGACTACATCTGGCTGGATATCATGAATGAGCGACGGAAGACAGAAGGTGTGAGTCCTATCCCACAGGAGATCTTTGAGTACCTAATGGACCGGTTGGAGAAGGAGTCTTACTTTGAGAGTCACAATAAAGGTGACCCCAATGCACTAGTGGATGAAGATGCCGTGTGCTGTATCTGCAATGACGGCGAATGCCAGAACAGCAATGTCATCCTTTTCTGTGACATGTGCAACTTGGCTGTGCATCAGGAGTGCTACGGTGTCCCCTATATCCCTGAGGGCCAGTGGCTGTGCCGCCGTTGCCTGCAGTCACCTTCTCGTGCAGTGGACTGTGCTCTGTGCCCCAATAAGGGTGGTGCCTTTAAGCAGACAGATGATGGCCGCTGGGCCCACGTTGTGTGTGCCTTGTGGATCCCTGAGGTCTGCTTTGCCAACACAGTCTTCCTAGAACCTATTGACAGCATTGAGCATATCCCACCAGCCCGCTGGAAGCTCACCTGCTACATTTGCAAACAGCGGGGCTCTGGAGCCTGCATCCAGTGCCACAAGGCCAACTGCTACACAGCCTTCCATGTGACATGTGCCCAGCAGGCTGGTCTTTACATGAAGATGGAACCTGTGCGGGAGACAGGTGCCAATGGCACCTCCTTTAGCGTCCGCAAGACAGCCTACTGTGACATCCACACACCCCCAGGTTCTGCTCGCCGCCTACCTGCCCTCTCCCACAGTGAGGGTGAGGAGGAGGAGGATGAAGAAGAAGATGAGGGTAAGAGCTGGAGCTCAGAGAAGGTCAAGAAGGCCAAGGCCAAGTCCCGGATTAAGATGAAGAAAGCTCGGAAGATCTTGGCAGAGAAGCGAGCAGCAGCACCTGTGGTGTCTGTACCCTGCATTCCGCCACACAGGTACATGTGCAGTGGGCAGGAAGGGGAGGGGAAAAGCCCTCAGAGGGATTGTGGGGCCTAAGTAGAGTAGCCTGCTTGCCTTCCATCAGAGCTGTGTGGAAGTGAGTCACCTACCTGACTTTTGCATTTGGAGCCAGAAACTCTGAACCTTTATCTGGTGGATAGAACATGTATTGAAGCTGTCCCCCTCCCCCCACTCGAGACTGGGTTTTTATGTACCTTTGAAGTCTGTCCAGGAACTTACTCTGTAGACCAGGCTGACCTCAAACTCACAGAGATCCACCTGCCTCTGTCTCCCAAGTATTGGGATTAAGCGTGTGCCCCTCTTTTTGATGGTGTGGTTTGTTAAGATGAAACAGCTGGTGCTGGAGAGATGGCTCAGTGGTTAAGAGCACTCGCTGCTCTTCCAGAGGTCTTGAGTTCAATTCCCATCAACCAAATGGTGGCTCACAACCATCTGTAATGATAGGTCGTGTCCTCTTCTGGCGTGCAGGCAGAACACTGTATACATAAATCTTTTAAAAAGTAAATAAATCTTTAAAAAAAAAGGATGGAAAAATGATCTTCCCATGAAAGAATCAATAAAAAGTGGAGAGGAGAAGGCTCAGAAAGTTGTGAAGGGACTGGGATGCAGCTCAGTTGTCAGATATGCTTGATATGCTTAGTATCCATAGAGATACTAAGGTATACCAACTGATACTGGGTTCAGTCCCCAGTACAGGAAAAAAAGTGGATGACATAAGCAACTTGATCATGTACCAGAGATGCTGCAGTGTCCTCCATGTTCTTAAGGGCCACCTTCCCCTACTGTAGACTATGCCCTGTGGAGTGCTGCTCAGTCAGGCAATGATTGTCAATTGTTTTTAGCTGTCTTGTGTTGTCTGGTTGACTTCACCATAGGTTTCTATCCTTGTAATTTATCTTCACTTGATCTTAGCAAAAGGCCAACAAGCGAGGAGATACGTTATCTTCTCCACAGGCTCAGCCCCTGAGATCAGAGTCTAACTGTGCCTTGGGCTGCTGTGGCTGAGCAGACTTAGAAAGGCAGACTGATGTTGTTCTACCTAGTGCTGAGAGCTTGGTTTCCTCTCTGCTGTGTTGTGCCACTCAAGGCACTGTTGGTTATGCCGTAAGCCCCGAATTCCAAACTGCTCCTTCTCCTCCTCTTCTTCCTTCTTTTCTTTTTGAGATAGAATCTCTTGTAGTAGGCTGGGCTTGAACTCCATTTAGAGCCAAAGATTACCTTGAGCTTTTGGATCCTTTTGCCTCCACCTCCCGAGGCTGAGATTACAGGTGTGAGTTCTGTACCTGGCTTTCCAGACCTTTTTGATGAGTGTCATGGACCCCCACTTGTCCTCATTCAGGAGCTCTTACTAGCAGTCAAGACGTAGCAGGTTTTTTCTTTGTTCCCTGGTTTCCAGACTCAGTAAGATCACCAACCGCCTGACCATCCAGAGGAAGAGCCAGTTCATGCAGAGGCTACACAGCTACTGGACTCTGAAACGACAGTCACGGAATGGGGTCCCACTACTTCGGCGTCTGCAGACACACCTTCAGTCTCAGAGGAACTGTGATCAAGTCGGGGTACTGTGTCCAAATCCCTGTGGGCTGTGAAAACTAGTACCAAAAGGACAAGGACCAAAATTTGTAGTGATAGCCTTTAGCATCAAAGAGCTTAAGATTTTTCCACCTTTATATTAACCCCTAAAGCAGGCTCAGCGTGAAATCTATATACTACCAGGTTGGTGGAAAGGCATCATTCCTGTGTGTTCATTAACTCAACAAATATGCTGAGAATTATTTTGGTGCTAGACCTTGGTAACACATAGATGGAGGTGCTATTGATAAATTACTGGGCTTTCTCCTTGGACTTGCCCTGCTCTTGGCCTAGGTTTCTTGCTAGACTCTCCTGGCTCTCACCATCTTATGTCCCTTTACCTCCACAGAGAGATTCTGAAGATAAGAACTGGGCCCTCAAAGAACAGCTCAAGTCTTGGCAGCGGCTGCGGCATGACCTGGAGCGAGCTCGGCTGCTGGTGGAGTTGATCCGCAAGCGAGAGAAACTCAAAAGGGAGACGGTGAGTGCTCCTGGGCCAGTCCTGGTTCTCAAAGCAGAACACAGCTCTGGAGGAGGGAGAGTGTATGTCCCTGACTGGGAAGCACCAAAGCCCATACTGGCATTGAGTATCCCAGCACTATGTGCTTTTAGCCCTGTGGGAAGCTGAGTATCAAAGGAGATTGCACAGAATCCTAACCTCTGATCCAGGGAGCTCAGGCCAGGAGTTCAAGGAAGGGGGACCAAAGTAGATAGAGACAGCTGTCTTTCTTAGGGCCTGGATGAGAAAAACATGTTTCTAAGCCAGCAGGGACCATCTCCTCTGTTGAGGAACTGGCCAGGGCCTGACTGATCCAGCCTTTTTGTGTGCTAGATTAAGATCCAGCAGATTGCCATGGAAATGCAGCTGACCCCTTTCCTCATCCTCCTCCGAAAAACCTTGGAGCAGCTCCAAGAGAAGGACACAGGCAACATCTTCAGCGAGCCGGTCCCTCTGTCTGAGGTAACCGAATTGGACGAAGTAAGAATCCCTTCCCCTCACTCCAACTTCTTTCTCTTCTTCTCCCAGTTGGACCCCTGCTGCAGGTCTGGCCCAGGGACTAGGTGGGAACCTAGACATAAAGGGTTCGGTGGCTCTGGGGCAGGATGAACTAGAGCCATGCGTATCACCTGGGCTCCTGTCCTCATCACAACCCAAGAACTCAGAATGGGAGGCCATCTGCACTCCTCTCCCAGAGTCTGCCAGATGAATAATCACAAGGCAGGGAGATATTTTCAGGGTGCCCAGCCCTAGAATGGGAACTTTAAAAGGCTCAGAATCTAAAGAGCCAGCTCTGAAGCCCTAGGTTCACTTTTCTCTCTGAGGCAGCAGCCTACCACGAGCCTAATAATGAGTAGGAACAACAGCAGGAATACAACACTACAATTTTTAGCGAATTCTCATGGCCTTTTTTTTCCCCCCTATTAAAGCTGCCATGGTTCCAGGAAATAGATTTGCGTGCATTTTCATCACCTTTTTCCAGGAGAGGAAAATAAGGCCCAGAAAGGTTAACAGACTACTAAGGTCACACAGCTCAGGACTAGAACGTCCTTTGTACTACAAGCCTGCCTCTTAACTGTGGTGGGAGGAGGTTGCTAGATAGATTTCAGGGGTGGCTGTTAAGAGTAGGGTTTGGGAAAATAAGATCAGATCTCCACTTAGACACTTACCCTGCTCTCCCAGGTACCTGACTACCTAGACCACATCAAAAAGCCCATGGACTTTTTCACCATGAAGCAGAACTTGGAGGCTTATCGCTACTTGAATTTTGATGATTTTGAGGAGGACTTCAACCTCATTGTCAGCAACTGCCTAAAGTATAATGCCAAGGACACCATCTTCTACAGGGCAGCGGTGCGACTCCGTGAGCAGGGTGGCGCTGTACTCCGTCAGGCCCGGCGACAGGCAGAAAAAATGGGCATTGACTTTGAAACGGGCATGCATATCCCTCACAACTTGGCCGGAGAGGAGGCCCCACATCACACTGAAGATGGTGGGTGATGGATCAGTCATCTGCATGCATAGAGGCCAATGCCAGGAATGGACAGGTCTCCAAAAGTCCCTTCCTGGGGACAGGCAGTACAGGCAGAAAGCAGCTGGGCTGAGTAGCAGTGGGCTCTCCCCAGGAATGCTCCCCCAAGAAGCAAGACTGGGTGAATGGATAGCTGGGCCACCATTCTGCATATTTGTGCTGCCATTTTGTAGCTCTTCCTGGGAGAAGTCAATGGGAAGAGTGGGTTCCTGCTGCCTGCCCAGGTTCAAGGGGCCCAATGGGCTGCCCTGAGCCTGACCTTTCTCCCCCCAACTCTCCCTGGCAGCAGAGGAAGAACGGCTGGTCCTGCTGGAGAACCAGAAACACCTGCCAGTAGAAGAACAGCTAAAGTTGTTGCTAGAGCGGCTGGATGAAGTCAATGCCAGCAAGCAAAGTGTGGGCCGTTCCCGCCGTGCAAAAATGATCAAGAAAGAGATGACGGCATTGCGACGGAAACTTGCTCACCAGCGGGAAACTGGCCGGGATGGGCCTGAACGTCATGGCCCCTCCAACCGGGGCAGTCTGACACCCCACCCTGCAGCCTGTGATAAGGATGGACAGACAGACAGTGCCGCAGAAGAGAGCAGCAGCCAGGAGACAAGCAAAGGTCTGAACCCCATAGCAAGATGGACCCCAAAGCAAGTCAGACTTTGGCCCTGCAATATATACTCAGCCCTGCTGTTCCCTAGGCAGAAGTTCTTCCTGCATAAGTAGCTGAACTTTCTCCTTCATTTCCCAGTCAGGGGCCTCTTAGCTGCTCTCTGGCTGTTGGTATGAGTTGTTCTGAATCCCCATATCATCTCCCCAATTCTAGACATAGTAATGATCCTATATTCCCAGGGTGTTACCCTGGACATCTACCCTTCCTTTCATGTCAGGCCCCTCACCAACTCTCTTTCTCTCTTTCTCTGCTCCAGGCCTGGGTCCCAACATGTCCTCAACCCCCGCACATGAGGTGGGCAGGAGAACCTCAGTTCTGTTCTCCAAAAAGAACCCGAAGACAGCTGGACCGCCCAAGAGGCCGGGCCGGCCCCCCAAAAACCGGGAGAGCCAGATGACCCCCAGCCACGGAGGCAGTCCTGTGGGGCCCCCCCAGCTTCCCATCATGGGCTCCCTGCGTCAGCGCAAGCGGGGTAGGAGCCCCCGACCCAGTTCAAGCTCAGACAGCGACAGTGATAAGTCCACAGAAGACCCCCCAATGGGTGAGCCTCATCATCACCCAGCCCCTGCCCCAAGACAGTGAGCAGAGCTGCCATTCTTCCCAGCATACTTTGAGCTCTCCCTTCATTTCCCTGTAAAAGTCAGCTAGATAAAAGTCAGCTAGAAGGGTCCTTAGGAATCCTTTAATCCCATCCCCTCATCCTTCATTTGTGAAACTGACCCAGCCAGGTTCCCATCCAAGCCCTTCTTCCCCTTATCAGTTCACCTTTTCTCTTCTCTCCTTTTTTGGGGAACTTCCTGCCCTTTAAATCCATTGTATCTTTAGGCTAAGGGAAGTTGAAGGTCAGTGCAGAGCTTTGGCCTGCTATGGTAGAACTGCTTAGAGCTATCTCTGCTGGCCAAGGTTGGAGGAATTTTTCAGCCCAGAAAGAAAACCCAGACTCATTCCACCTTAACCCCCATGCTGGCTCTGATCTACATCTTTCTGACCAGTTGGTTCCTTCCCTCTTCCAAGACTTACCAGCCAATGGCTTCAGCAGTGGGAACCAGCCAGTGAAGAAGAGTTTCTTGGTGTACCGTAATGACTGCAACCTTCCCCGGAGCAGCTCAGACTCTGAGTCCAGCAGCAGCAGCAGCAGTAGTGCCGCCTCAGACCGGACCAGGTACTAGCCCTGCAGATGGGAGGCAATCTGCAGGATGCCTTTCCAGGTTCTCCCATGGGAGCTAGGTGGCAGCCATTTCAGTCCAAAGGAAGGAGTTCAAATCCAAGTGTCCCTATAAAATAAATCGGATAGATCAGTCACCCTAACAGAACAGAACACACCGTCTTAGGTTAAGCTGATGTTTTAGAGCAAACTGTGCCTTATAGCTAAGATTTGGCCTTCAGACATACTTTATTTTGGTCACTAAGATGTTTCTAATAACCGAATACAGGGCTGGAGAGATGGCTTAGCAGTTAAGAGTACTGGCTGCTCTTCCAGAGGACCCTTGTCTAATTCCCAGCATCTATACAGTGTACTGGAACTCCAGGGGGATCGGATACCATCTTCTGGCTTCCATTAGCATTGCGTACACATGATACAGACATACATGTAGACGAAATGCCTGTGCAGATAAAATCAATAAAAACTGGGGTGGGGATAGGATTAAATTTACTTAAAAGCAAAAAATGGAATCCACATAAAATTCTGTCTCTGTGTTCTCTTTAAAAATCAGAGGATCGGGTGCCGGAAAGATGGGTCAGTGGTTAAGAGTACTGCCTGCTCATCTAAAGGTCCTGAGTTCAATTCCCAGCAACCACATGGTGGCTCACAACCCTCTGTAATGAGATCTGGTGCCTTCCTCTAGCCTGCAAGCATGAATGTAGGCAGAATACTGTATACACAATAAATAAATAAATCTTTAAAAAAAAATCAAAGGATCCTTTCGGGTGGTGGTGGCACACACCTTTAATCCCAGCACTCAGGAGGCAGAGACAGGGGAATCTCTCTCTGTGAGTTTAAGGCTAGCCTGGTCTACAGAGTGAGATCTAGGACAGCCAGGGCTATTCAAAGAAACCCTATCTCAAAAAAGCAGGAAAGAACAATCAGAAAGCGCTGGGTGCGGTTGCTAATACCTATAACCCCACCACTTGGGAGGTTGAAGTAGGATTACTGCAAACTCAAGGTCACTAGGGTTATGGAATAAGTTCTGGGCCAGCCATGGCTACATGTAGCAAGACCCTGTCTCAAGGACTGGGGATGTAGCTCCTTGCTAGAACACTTGTCTAGCTTGTGTGAAGCCCTAGGATCGATCTCAAGTACTTCAGAACAATAAATTAAAATAGAAGATCTGGCAGCCCTTGTCGGCATTGCTTTTATAGACAGGCATGTTTTCCACTTGGTGACATTAGTCTGATTACTAGCCTAACCCTGAAGAGTGTGTTGAATTACAAACTTTATACAGTCTCTGCTTTTCAAAAGTCGCGATTTGAGTGCTTAACAAGGAGAGGTCCCCTGAGCCATGTAATTTTTCATTTTCCCCTCTGAGTTGTATTCTAATTGTCTTTCCATAGCACAACACCCTCAAAACAAGGCCGGGGCAAGCCCTCCTTCTCTCGGGGTACATTCCCAGAGGACAGCAGTGAAGATACCTCAGGCACTGAGAATGAGGCCTACTCCGTGGGCACTGGCCGCGGCGTGGGCCACAGCAGTAAGTACCCTCACCCAAAGTCAGGGGTGCTGGGGACCCAGTTTCAAGGCCTTGCCAGCCCCCCAGCTGCTGATCCACCTCCTCTCTCCCATTCCTGTGAAGTGGTAAGAAAGAGTCTGGGTCGTGGAGCTGGCTGGCTGTCAGAGGACGAGGACTCCCCATTGGATGCTCTGGACCTTGTGTGGGCCAAGTGCCGAGGTTATCCATCATATCCAGCTCTGGTAGGCCTATGGTTTCTCTTGTCCTTACCCCTGCTTTCCAGCCCTAGGACTTGGAATCATAAAGTGTAGCCTTGCCCTTTCCCTGCCAACTTACAGAGCACAGGGCTCCTTAGCAGGTTGACTGTTAGACAGATGTAGCCTGAGTACCCCAGAGAGATCCCAGTCAGTTTTCCATCTCTCCCTATCTTTTCTCTTGCCCCCAGGCTCTGAAATAATACAGCAAGGTCAACACTATGGCCCCAGTAACATATTCTTCAAATTCTTAGGTAGTGCTAGCTTTGGGGAGGAAGTGACCTAAACCAAACTGGGCTTGTATTATACTCTCAGATCATTGATCCAAAGATGCCCCGAGAAGGTATGTTCCATCATGGGGTTCCCATCCCTGTACCACCATTGGAGGTTCTAAAACTTGGGGAACAGATGACACAGGAAGCCCGAGAGCATCTCTACCTCGTTCTCTTCTTTGACAACAAACGAACCTGGTAAGGAAACAGGGGTGCATTTGGTGTGACTTAAAGCCACAGATATAAATACAACCATCTGTGATGTGGGGGCAGATTGTCAAGAGACTCAGCAACAGATTATTAAAAGTATTGGGCAGGGGGCACACTTAGAATAGCTCTAAGCAAAAGGGTGTGTTTGTCCTGAGCCTGATGGGCTGAGTGGGCAATAGCTGGCAAACAAGCTGTAACTAGAAGCTAAAGGACCATCAGTGACTGGCAAAGTTAGGGTGGCCCCCTGCTCATGCTCAGATGACTTCTAGACTTATTGTTCCCACTTCTTTATAGTAACAAGATGGGGAAAAAGCACACATAAACATTTTGGCTTTATACTCAGAAGGCAGAGGCAGGCAGATCTCTGAGTTCGAGGCCAGCCTAGTCTACAGAGTGAGTTCCAGGATAGCCAGGGCTACAGAGAGAAAACATGTCTCAAAAGACAAAAACAAAATTTTCGATTTTAGATCTCTCTTGTCAAATTTTTGTTAATTGCCTGCAGATAGTCTCCCTGAAACAGCTGGGACAGGATACCTCTTGAGACTTTTTGCACCCATAAAGTGCCCTGTAGAATTATACACTGTAGAATTAATATGTCTTCCCAGTGAGAAATCACTCCTCACACTTAAGAAATGAATAAAGGAAAATCTCTTTAACAATAGCATGCAACTGGTTCTGGCTCATGCACAAAAGGGAACCAGCTTCAAACAGAATATTTTACCAGCTTAAATAGGCTTTAGATTTATAACATTCCACATACGCTGTTATCCTTAAATCTCTTCCAAGTCATGACCCCACCCAGGTTACACTTTCAACAATTTAAAAAGAGGTAGGAGACTACAAGTCTGGCCACTTGGGCAAATGGGAGATTTATACAACAAAAAATTACCATAATTATTTAAGTACACCAATGTTGTTCTTTTCTGGATAGTTCCAACCCAGAGTCATCTTGCCTACTTGGCAGAATTATGCTTTTCCTGATAACAGGTTCACTTAATGGCACACCAGACATTAATGGTGGCTGTCACTTGCACTGCCACCTTACGATGCCCCTTAGAGGAATGTTCTTTGATATGGGAATGGGCCTAATGGCTGATTTTGCATCATTGTTGCCTCATTTTGTTCTGGAAATGGAGATTAATCTTGAGGAACCAACATTACCAGAAACATTTTCTCAGCAACTCTAGACTGCCATAATGGTATAAGAGTTTCCCTCTGAGACAGGGTTTCTCGGTAGCCAGGGATCCTGTCCTGGAACTTGCTTTCTAGACCAGCCTGGCCTTGAACTCACAGAGATCCGCGTGCCTCTTCCTCCCGAGTGCTGGGATTAAAGGTGTGCGCCACCACTGCCGGCTTTCCTACAGTTTCTAACGATGTCTGGTTAGTCCACTACTCACCTTCCAGTCAGTCATACTGGAGGCAGAACTAACTCCCTTAGCTAACTTCTACTTTGTGTAACTTAGTATTTCCTAGGCAAGTCTTTTAGTATCCTTTGTAGCATCAGTTTTATTACTTCAGGTTTCTCCCGTGTCAGTTATTCCCCCTACTATAACTGTTGACTGGGCTATTCTTTTCAATACACTACACAGTCCTTTGAGAGCAGAGATGCTGAGAATCAGGCATTTCTAAATGCATAGAGTGTGGAAGAGCTAGTACTTGTTCCCCCTGAAATCCATGCCTTATCTCATCTTCACCTTGTCTGACAGGCAATGGCTGCCCAGGACTAAACTCGTTCCTCTGGGTGTGAACCAGGATCTAGACAAAGAGAAGATGCTGGAGGGCCGCAAGTCCAACATCCGCAAGTCAGTGCAGATCGCCTACCACAGGGCTCTGCAGCACCGCAGCAAGGTGCAGGGTGAGCAGAGCAGCGAGACCAGCGATAGTGACTGATACTGTCAGAGCCCAGCTACAGTGCTCTGTGACCTCTCTCCTTCCCTTTGCTCACTGTCCTGGAGTGATGCCGCCCTCTGCACTGATTCATTCCTGGTCTTGGGGCCAGTCTCAGGGGAAGTTGGGTAGGGGAGGTCCCTCCTGCCCTGAGTGCAGCTGGACTGTACAAAACACTCCAAGGGCCCACGGCCACTCAGTGCAAGGAGAGGAGAGATCCCACAGGTCAAAAAGAGCTCAAGACCTCATGGTGTTGTGGGTCAGGGTGGTGGGAGACGGTTAGAATTACTGCATAAAACAGCCCATAACACCACCCCTACCTGCTTTGCCAGGGGAATTCATAACTGCCTAGAGGCCTGAGGCCCTTGCAGGTGGTAAGGTAAGCCAGCATTATCCCAGCCTAGCAGTGGGACAGATGTCTGTCTAGCCTAGAAGAGGGGCACTAGGTGACCCCTCCCCTGCTGCTGTAAATACTGTAATTATCGGAGAATTTAAATTATTCTCATTTGTAACTGCGTTTCCGGGTCGCGCCAGAGTCATTTGGTACTAAAAAAAGAGAAAAAGAAAAAAAAAAGAATGGAGCTTGTCTCTATGTCCTTTCTTTTTCCCCATAGAATCCTCCCTACCTTTCAAACTGGTTTATATTTATTTCAAAGGAAGAAAATATATTGATTCTTAGAAAATAAAGTCTACTTAGAATTCTTTTTTCTTGCCTTCTACCATGGCAGAAGGATTCAGAGGAAGAGATCATGGTTGGGATGTACTTGAGCTGACTATTGTGTGTGCTAATCATAAGACAACACATCAGCAAGCTAGGTATGGTGGCACAGTCCTGTAATCCCTGGATTTCAGGTGCTGAGGCAGGAGGATTATCATGAGTTCAAGCACGGGCAAAATAACATAACAAGAACCTGTTTTTTAAAAGTTTCTACAACAAAACTGAAAGTATATTTTCTATGCCCTGAGTGTCAGGCACTGACTTAAATACCTACAAATACATAAATTGTTTCTAATCCCTGCAGTAACTATGGGGTGGGCTAATTAATAATAGGCCAGTTACCTCCACAGTGACAGGCCCATATTAAGTAACTGTAGGTACACTGTTGTGTAATCTTCACAGTAATTATGGGGTGGGTTAATAGCAGGTTGGTTATCTCAGATGCTGAGGTTTAGTAAAATGAACTAACTTGCTAAAGTTCTTACAACTAAGAAGTTGCAGAGCTAGGATTTAAACTCAAGATCATTTCTCTGGAAAGCTGGCTCTTCCCCAGAGTCCATTGCTGATTTCCTTTGTGGATTCCTTCAAGTCCTTTATTAGGACCATAGCTTAAGTGCTTCAAACACTACACTTGAGACCGTAATTGGAAACAGTAGGGCTGTACAAGACTGTTCATACACATTCAAACACTTGTTGGAAGGAATGCCTTCTAAGTGCCTGGCACCTGGAAGGTGACATGCCTATAGTTGGGGTTACCAAAGTAAGATGTGGCTGCCCCAGGCCTTGCAGCTACTTAGGAATGAACTGAGACAAAAATTCCCATTTATTTAATGTTGATGCTGAATGTGCTCTAGCGGGTGTGCTGTGCTTTAGTGTACATAGGACACAAAGATAAATCAGCAGCAGACCTTGCCCTCGAATCTGTAGTCCAATAATTTAGGTACAAACACCAAAAATTTCTGTTAAGTGGAAAATGTCCTCGTGTGTCAGGCTAATGTCTCAAGTTCATGTCTCCTAGCCTCCAGCATTTTTTAATATCTTCGAGAAAATTATAAGTGATATAGTCATTTTTGGGTCAAGGTGACGTGCTGGTCCGTTAGGCTGCCTGGGAGCCACATATTGCTACTGGGACTCAGTGAAATCCCGAAGAAAGCCCATACACAGGCCCTATTGCACGCGGCGTGAGGGCAGATTGGGTATACTTAAGGAATGTGCCCTGATTGAAGTGGGTGGCTAGAGCCAAGACTGGCCTCTGAAGCCTGGGAGGAAGGCAGGGATGGCACATTTGGAGCGCATGGCAGGAGATGGAGGGGGACAGCGCTAACAAGAGGATGCTCTGGGATTCACTCACACTGCCTCTGAAGAGAAGAGGCTCGTTGGCGAAAGGCTTGAGCAGGGGAGGATGAGGTAGGTTCTTGTGGTTTGTTTCTTGAGACAGGGTCTCGCCAGGTAGCCCAGCCTACTTCAGCTTCGAACGTGCGGCCATCCTCCCGCCTGCTTCTGCCTACCTAGTGCTGGGACGACGTGAGTGTACCACCACGCCCTGCAAAGATGTGACTCCAGAGCGGGCCAGCCCGAGAAGTCGCAGGCCCTGAGATCACACCGAAAGCCCTGAGATGGCAGAGTCCGGCCGCCGGCGACTAATCGCCCACAGCGAGGCTGGCAAACCAACCGCTAAGGCTCCTCAGACAGGCCCGCCCACTGGGCCACACCCGAGTTCTCATTGGCGCCTCTCACTTTCTCCTCGGATTGGCTACCTCTAGAATCAAATAAGCCGGGGGTTGGATCTACTTCCGGTGACAGTAAACTGGGACCCGGAAGAGCCTCACTGACGCGGCTTTCCAAAACTCTTACGGACGCGCCGGAGGAGGAGGAGGCAGGAGCCGGGAGGCTTTGGGGGCGGGGCCACGTCAGGAGGAAGAGGGGGGGCTTGCTCCAAAGACCTGCAGAGTGGGCAGGGTAGGGGTTTGGTTTCCTGCCGGAGGCCGGCGTACTAGGAGAGGGAGACTCAAACGGGGACTGGCCTTCCACCAGATCCAGAGTCTAGGACCCAAGGTGCTACCCCCTGAGGGGCCGTGGTCACTTGCGAGCGAGGCCTTAGGGCTCTGGAAGGTCGGGTTCTGAGTAGCCGGGCCGTGATGTGCGGGAGGCTGCTATCCGAATGTTATTCGGCTCTTGTCTGCCTGGCAGCATGAGGCATCGCACCCTAATCTCCAGCCCGGGCCTCTGGGCCTCTGTCCCGTGTCCACGCTCCGAGCTGCGACTGGACCTGGTTTTAGCTTCTGGACAGTCCTTCCGGTGAGTGTCTGCGCTTGGGCGGACCCTTCCCTGGGACGCTGACCCCTCCATGCCGCCCACCGGGAATGCAAAGAATGATGAGAGTAAGAATGTTGGGAGTGATGGATGAGGGAGAGCGCACTTTGGAGAGTCAGCACTGGTGGAGAGCTTGTTACCTCCTTAGTGAAGCAGATGTAGTGAGCGTGCAGGGCTATGAGGAGCAGTAAAAGTCAGTGGGGAAGCTGAGGGATGCAGCTCAGTGATGAGTGCTTGATTTTCATGCACAGGGCTCTAGGTTCAGTCCCCAGTACCTTTATTATTATTATTATTATTATTATTATTATTATTATTATTATTATTAAAACATACTCTTTTTTTTTTTGATTTTTCGAGACAGGGTTTCTCTGTAGCTTTTGGAGCCTGCCCTGGAACTAGCTCTTGTAGACCAGGCTGGACCCGAACTCACAGAGATCCTCCTGCCTCTGCCTCCCGAGTGCTGGGATTAAAGGCATGCTCCATTAAAGGCATGCTCCATCACCGTCCGGCGAAAACATACTATTTTTACTTTATAACTAACAAATCGGTTTTTGGGTGGAACATGTGTAAGACAGTAGGGACCTTAAAGAGCCCAAGATGGGTAACTGAGTGCTAGAATTGTCTGCTGGGTCTCAGGTGGAGGGAGCAAAGCCCTGGGCACTGGAGCGGCGTGCTGGCAGATCAAGTATGGACACTGACTCAGACCGAGGAGCAGCTTTATTGCACTGTGTACCGAGAAGACAAGAGCCAGGCCAGCAGGCCCACCCTAGAGGAGCTGGAAGCCTTACACAAGTACTTTCAGCTGGATGTCAGCCTGGCTCAGCTGTATAGCCATTGGGCTTCTGTAGACTCCCACTTCCAAACAGTGGCTCAGAAATTCCAAGGTCAGTACAAGAGGCAGGGATGGTGGCTTTTGTACATTGGTTAACTCACAGCTCTCTAACTTAGCTCGCCCTCTGTAAAATGGAGATACAGGGCCAGTGAGATGGTTCAGCAGATAAAGGCGCTTACCAGGCAAGCCTGATGACCTTGTGTTTAAGCCTAGAACTCACAGTGGAAGGAGAACCCATTTCCAGAAGTTGTCTTCTGACCTCCACGCGGAAGCCAAGGCTCTCAGTATGCCCACACTCATATACTCATGTTGACAACAAATAAATAAAATTTACTTATTAAAGTGATTAGACTGGTGCTTAGTACATTGCTGTTGTTATTATGGTCATGATGATGACCGCCACAGTGAAAGTCTAATCCTGGCTATGTGTCCTGGAGCAGGTGACATCATTCATTCTGTCATTGTATACAAGAGCGCATTTGCTCTTTGGGGCTATAGGGAGGAGGAAAATGGACACAGAGCCCTGCTCCTGTGGTGATGGCATGGTGTCCTTTCTTCCTCAGTGGAATGGGGTCGTCACTCAGACCTCACAAGATGCTACGAGGCACGAGTGGTCTAGCATTGATTTCTCTCCCCCATTCTCCTGCGTCTGATGTGGAGGGATTCCAGGAAGCCAGTCCTTAAACAGATGTGTCTCCTGCCCCTGCCTTTCTGATTTCTAGGTGTGAGATTGCTGAGACAAGACCCCACGGAATGCCTTTTCTCCTTCATCTGTTCCTCCAACAACAACATTGCTCGAATCACTGGCATGGTAGAACGGCTATGCCAGGCCTTTGGACCTCAACTCATTCAGCTTGATGATGTCACTTACCATGGTTTCCCCAGCCTTCAGGCCCTGGCTGGTGAGTAGGTGGGTCCTCCCGAGCACTTGGATAGGGAGACCTGTTCAGTTCTCCCCAAGCGAGCTGCTCCTGTCTCAGAACTTCCCACCATCCCAACACTGTCTCCATCCTGAAATACCAGCGCTTCACCAGTTGGCTGTTTGCCAGTGTATCCAGTACCTCATTAGGGAAACATCTGTACACAATGTTCAGTAGCTTAGGGTTACAGGCATGTGATCTGAGACATACTGCCTAGATCTGAATCCTAACTCTGACCCTTAAAAATGTTGTTTAGCGTGTGTGTGCTTCAGACCCAAATCTGTAAAATGGAAAATAATGTTACATATTCTGTCTGTCAGAATCGTGAGGATTGAATAAAGGGAGATACATCCTGCATCTAGCAGAAAATAAGTGGAAAATTCAAGCTGTTGTCACTAAAGTGAACCCAGCTCACTTGTCCTATAAGGCAAGTGTATTGGTTAGCAGATATGAGGACTAAATTAGATGAAGTGCTTAGGGACTAAGAAGCAAGAAGCCTGCCTGCCTTGGTACATTCTCAAACGGGGTGTCTTTTGGTGCTAAGAAGGGTCTTGGTCTTTGCTGGGAGGTGGTGGTGCACACCTCTAATCCCAGCACTCAGAAGGCAGAGGCAGCTGGATCTCTGAGTTTGGCTTAATTTATTTGTGGATTGGGAATATCAGTTTCTATTTGGAAGGATTTGGGGGTGGATGAATCAATGGTGAGGCGTTGAAAGGAATGAGTTTAAGAACACAGGCACTACTGCCTCCACCAGAGAGATCCTATCTCCACCATGCCCTTTCTTTGTGTTGGGGGAGTGGGGTCAGTAGGTGAGGAAGTAGGTAGTGTTTGCACGTATGAGCATGTATGTGTGCGTGTGCATGAATGCATGTGTCTGTGGAAGTCAGAGATCAATGTCAGGTATTTTTCTCAATTGCTTAGGTTTTTTTTTCTATTTTAAAAATATTTATGTTCTATGTACGAGTGTTTTGCCTGCATGTATACATGTGCACAGTGTGCACATGCCTGGTGCCCACAGATGTCAGTAAAAGGTGTCAGATCCCCTAGAACTGGATTCACTGAAGGTTGTGAGGTAGCATGTGGAAGCTAAGAAGTGTAGCCTGGTTTTCTTCAAGGGCAACAAGTGCTCTTAACTGCTGAGCCAGCTCTCTAGCCTACTTAGCCCCTCTAAGCCCTTATTGTTTTCTCTATAAAATATGCAACATAATGGTGCTGTCCTTAGGATCCTTAAGTAAGCATAATGCGCTTTGCCAGTCAGTGTGTAACACGCAGCCCTTGCTGTTACTATCATTTATTTTGTGAGTGTATGCATGTGCAAGTACACACAACTTTTCAGATGTCAGTTCTTTCTTTTGGGGCAAGTCTCTTGTTTCATTACCGCGCTGCATATCCCAGCTGGCTGGCCTGTGAGCTTCCAGTGGATTCTCCTATCTCTGCCTCCCCTCTCACCTGAGCAGTGCTGAGATTACAGATGTGAACCTCCATCTGGCTTTTTATGTGGGCAAGTCACTAGGCTTATGCAACAATTGGATTTACCTGCTGAGCCATCTACCAAACTTCTGCATCAGGTTTCTAGGCCATGGATGTGAGTGCTTCTTGAATAAAACTGGGCTTCCTCTAGAGCAGGGGTCCTCAGCCCCTGTTTCAGACCCCAACACAGAGGAGGTACCAAGGGAACATTTATGGGGACAGAACTCAGGTTTTAACTGTTTCTTTTCATATCCAACTGTCCACTGACTCATAGAGGACAGTAAATAGGAAAGAAGTGCCTAGAAAAGCACTGGAGTGGGGCCCTATAACAGGAACAAAGTGAGGATACCTGACCCCTCCTTTCCTCTCTGCCCCCACAGGTTCAGAGGCAGAGGCTCACCTCAGAAAGTTGGGCCTAGGGTACCGGGCCCGCTACGTATGTGCCAGCGCCAAAGCTATCCTCAAGGAGAAAGGTGGGCTGGCTTGGCTGCAGCAACTTCAAGCGGCCCCTTATGAAGAGGCCCACAAGGCCCTTTGCACCCTGCCCGGAGTGGGCACCAAGGTGAGGCCCTAGAGAGGTAGGACATGCTCTTTTCACCCACACTGAGAGTCGGAGAGGTGGAAACAAGGCAGACCTGAGTATCCAGGGAAGCCTGGCTCCTGGAGGAAGTGCAGGAAGGATAAAAGAGTAACAAATGTTTAGCAGAGATGAAAGAATGGAGTATAAAAGAGGCTGCCCTTTGGATACACTTTTAGAAAGGCCCTTTGTGTCCGTGCATTTATGTGTACTCCTGTGTGTGTGCAGAGATTTCCACAGGGAAGAACAGGGAAGTTGGTGCTGGTTACTTTGGGAAGACAAATGGAACAATGTCTCTATTTTTCGTTTTTTCTTTTCTTTTTTTTTTTTTTAAGATTTATTTATTTATTATGTATACAACATTTTGCTTCCATGTATACCCACACACCAGAAAAGGGCACCAGACCTCATTACAGATGGTTGTGAGCCATCATATGGTTGCTGGGAATTGAACTCACGACCTCTGGAAGAGCAGTCAGTGCTCTTAACCACTGAGCCATCTCTCCAGCCCCCCGTTTTTTCTTTTCTTGAAATTCCATGTGTTTACAGAATGTTGTGTTGCTATCAGTAGATTTATCTAGCAGACAATTGGAATTTATAACTTACCTTTATTTTTTTTTAAAATGCTTTTATTTATTTATTTTTAAATATTTATTTATTTATTATGTATACAGTATTCTGTCTGCATGTATGCCTGCAGGCCAGAAGAGGGCACCAGACCTCATTACAGATGGTTGTGAGCCACCATGTGCTTGCTGGGACTTGAACTCAGGACCTTTGGAAGAGCAGGCAATGCTCTTAACCTCTGAGCCATCTCTCCAGCCCCCACCTTTATTTTTTTATACTCCTCTGTGACTTAAAATTAATTTTCAGAACTAGATAGATGGCCCAAAGGTTAGGAACACTTGCTGCTCTTCCAAAGGACCCAGTTTGATTCCTAGCACCCATGTCAAGTGGCTTATAAAATGAATTTTTGGTGCTGGCCCCCAAGCCTGACAACCTGAGTTCAGTCCCCGAGACCCACATGGTAAAAGGAGAAAACTGATTCCCGTAGTTGGTCTTAGACCTCCCTCGGATCCCTGCCCCACAAATAGATCAGAATGTACAATTTTTAAATTTTTAAATGGATTTTCACTTAATTTTGAAATAAAAAAGTATTTTTTTTCTGTATTTGTGTATTTTGCCTGTATGTATGTTTGTCTACCACTTGCATGTATGGTTCCAGGAGGCCAGAAGAGGGCGTCAGATCTGGAGTTACAGACAGGTGTAAGCTACCATGTGGGTGTTAAGAATAGAGCCCAGGTCTTCTGAAAGAGCAGTCAGTGTTCTTAACTGCCGAACTATCTATCTCTCCAGCCCCACTGACTTAAAGAATCTTTTTTTTTTTAAAGATTTATTTATTCACTATATATACAGTACTCTGTCTGCATGTACGCCTGCAGGCCAGAAGAGGGCACCAGATCTTGTTACAGATGGTTGTGAGCCACCATGTGGTTGCTGGAAATTGAACTCAGGACCTCTGGAACAGCAGGCAGTGCTCTTAACCTCTGAGCCATCCCTCCAGCTCCGTGACTTAAAGAATTTTTAATGGAGCAGGGCAGTGGTGGTACATAACTTTAATCCCAGCACTTGGGAGACAGAGGCAGGTAAATCTCTTGAGTTCAGGGCCAGCCTGGTTTACAGAGTTTTCTTTCTTTGTTCTCTCTCTCTCTCTCTCTCTCTCTCTCTCTCTCTCTCTCTCTCATGTATACAGTGTTCTATGCCTGCACACCAGAACAGGGCACCAGATCTCACTACAGATGGCTGTGAGCCTCCATGTGGTTGCTGGGAACTGAACTCAGGACATTCCTGTGTAACAGCCTCAATGTCCTGGCTTTGTAGATCCAACTGTCCTCGAACTCACAGAGAGCTCTCTGCCTCTGCCTCTCAAGTGTTGGGATTACAGGCGTGTGGCACCACCACTTGGCTGAGGCTCAGATTTCTTATCTCTGTAAAGAGTATGCTCATACCTTCTCCCCTGGTTATGTGAGCGTATGGCCTACACAGGTGCTCACTTTGGAGCACATCTCCGGGAAGCTATTTTTAGAAGTAATGGGTAATTGCTGCATATTGACTGAACGGGCAGAACAGTACTACCTTGGTGGAAAGAGGAAGCAGATGGCTTTGGATGCTGGCCAGATCCTGCCATTCCTCCACACAACAGTTCTCTCTTTGTCTAAGGTGGCTGACTGCATCTGCTTAATGGCCCTTGACAAACCCCAGGCTGTGCCTGTGGACGTCCATGTATGGCAGATCGCCCAGCGTGACTACGGCTGGCAACCTAACACATCCCAGGCTAAGGGCCCAAGCCCTCTGGCCAACAAAGAACTGGGTGAGGAGAATGTGTGATGCTGGGGCATTGGGCTGAGGTTGGAGAATCTCTGCATTCTTACTCATCGTTCCCATACTCCCCATTTGAGGATGGAGGGCATGTGGATCAATTAATGTAGCCTCCTTAATTGATCCCTAGGAAACTTTTTCCGGAATCTCTGGGGACCTTATGCTGGCTGGGCCCAAGCAGTAAGTATACCTAGCTCAGACCCTAAAGGACTTCTCCCTCAACCGTGCTTGACCACTGGACTCTTCAGCCATCTATTCCCATGACTCCCCCTCCCACCTCCTCCCCAGTTTATTCTCCATTGACCCCAGCCTGACCTCAGCAACCCCTCCTTTCCATAGACTCCTTATGCCCCTTCCCACACCACAGGTGCTGTTCAGTGCTGATCTACGCCAACCAAACCAGGCTCGGAAGCCACCAGCAAAGCTCAGGAAGGGCTCTAAGAGACCGGAAGGCTAGGTAGGACCCAAGGGACAAAAGATGTCATTAGTATCTTTCCCTTTGTTCTCCATTTCTCTCCTCCTTCCCCACCCAGTTTCACACCAAGAAGAGTGACCACTCCTACCTCAGAGGCCAGCACCCCCAAATCAAGCAGTTTTTACAGCAGGGACGAGGGAACTGTTTGAGGAAACAGGACTGTCTTGTTTTATCTTCCCTTTATTACAAGAAGGAACAATAAAATAGAAACATTTGTATGGAAAATGCAGTGAGGAGTGAGAAGGAAGAGGGGTGAGGAGGGATGGGGTAAGAAACTCCCCAGTTCTAGGCTAAGGAGGAAGCAGGCTGCCCCCAACCCCTCCCATGAAAGAAACCCTGACTTCCTTGGTGTTCAGTCCATGGCCCTAGAGCTTGGGGGTGGTGCAGGGGGCAGCTCCGAGCCTGGCTCCACACAGCAGTCTCGGCAGCAACAGCCAGCTGCTGGCCCTGTGTGGAGGAGAGAGCGGAGGTGGCTGTGGAGTGGCTCCAGCTCCAGCCTTACGTTTCTTCATGGACCACCTGTCCCCACCCACAGGACCCTGGTGCTTACCCCCAGCCGTTGGTGTCAGCAGCTCCCCGTGGCTAGCTGTCTGTCCCTGCCCCTCCTGGCTGGTGCCCAGCTGCAGCTTCCTCATGTGCCGAACCACAGCCGTGGCATTGAAAGCTTGCTGTGGAAGAAGAGGAGGGAGGACTGCTGAAAGGTGCCTTGAGAGCGGTGGGTCGGCAGGAGCCTCACATGTTACTCAGTGACTCCCCAAGTCCTCCAAAGAAACCCTATAAGGCCTTACTAAATTATATTCGGTCTTACATACAAGCACATGAATGGTGTGTACAAAGGAATTCATAGTCCTGTAACAAACAATGTAACAATGTGTCAAGCACAGCTCTGAGCACACTGCGTGGTTATTCATTTAATCCTCACAAAGTTCATTTAATCCTCACAAAGGTAGCACTTTTTATTTGGCTTTGGCTTTTTGTTTTTTGTTTGGTTTTGGTTTGGTTTGGTTTATGGTTTTTCGAGAGAGGGTTTCTCTGTAGCTTTGGAGCCTTTCTCAGAACTCCTTCTGTAGACCAGGCTAGCCTCAAACTCACAGAGATCCACCTGTCTCTGCCTTCGTACTACTGGAACTAAAGGTGTGCACCACTATCCCCCAGTCCCAAGTACTGAGATTAAAGGTGTATGCCACTGCACCTGGCTCTGGCTCTGGCAAGCACTATTAATAGCATTGATTTCTTTTATTTTTTTTTTAATGGGTTGTCATGTAGCCCAGGCTGTCTTCCAGTACTGTCTCTATCGCGTGAGTCCTGGGACTATAGGAATGTGCCACCACCGTGCCCACTTTTAATGTGATGCTAATGCTCCCACTCAGGGTTTTGTGCATGCTAGGCAATCACTCTGCCAGCCAAGCTATATACTCACCCCGCCCCCTTTTGAGGCAAGGTTTCACATACCCCAGACTGACCTCACCCTCCCCAAGTGCTGGAATGGCATTAATTCCAAAGGAGAAAACTGAAGTGCAGAAAGGTTGAGTAATTTACATACTTGTTTCTCTCGTTTTATATTCCCTTTATCCACCTAGATGTCCTACATGTCTCTCAAGTTGACCATGTCTAAAACTAAACCTCCTCAAGACATGTTTCTGCTCCTAGGGTCAGTATCGTGGTCCACATTGTCCCCAGCCAGAAGGTTGGGGCAGCCCTTAACATCTCACTCCCTCAGCATGCCTCCCATCTTTCCTTGTGAGTCTACCTCCTGCTATCAACCACCCTGTGTCTGAGTCAAGCCCCACTATCTGCTACATCTCTGATACTATTGGGTCTCCCAGACTTCCCTCCTTGCATTCTCTGCATCCCGAAAGAAGATCCTTCTTCAGGACAGGTTCCCGCTGTCAGTCTTTCTGGGACCATCCTCTATAACATGTGGGGGCTCCACTGTAACATGCAAGGATCTCAGTGACCCCTACCAGCTTCTGCAGCCTGGGCTCTTGATATTTAGTTCTCCTAGTTCCTCCAGCCCCTCTAGTTCAGCAGGCTTGACATTCGGCCACACTCTTACCCAGGCCTCTTTGCACCCCTGGTCCATCTGCCTCAGGCATATTCTCCACACCTGGTTATTACTAGTCAACTAACAGATCTGTGACCACCTCTCTGACCCTTCTTGGGTCCCATGGGCTATGAATCCTGGAGAGTAGGACTGCCCCTCTAGAGATGGACTTTAGAGGTCAGGTGGCCTCTAAAGTCCAGAACAAAGGAGATTCTTTGGAAAGCCTCCCTGGGCATGTCCTGCTTGCATTTGGTACTGGATGCTGTGTAAGTGGAATCTAGGGAGGACCAAGGATTAGGAGTATATGCTAACCTTCCACTTGCTCTTGGCAAAGTTCTTCTTGATCTGCTCGCTCACTGACTGGTGGATATTCTTATCCAGAGCTGTATCTCCTGCAATCCTAGAATGGGAGAATACGTGGATTTGCCTGTGAGGCTGGAGGCAGGCCTGGGGCCCCCAGGTCCCACCCTAACATATCGTTTGGAGCGGGAGCTCTCACCATGGGTGTTGCAAGGCTTGCTCACAAGTGAACCTCTTCTCCGGGTCTTTCTCCATCAAGTGCCGTATGAAATCTTTGGCTGAAGCCCCAACACAAAAGTAAAGATGCAGCTTGACCATGCCCGTGGACACCCCCAAGACAGTGCTCAGTCCCTCTGATCTCACCTGGCAACGAGGCCTACTCTGCTTATGCATCACCTCACACACCCCAGCCTTCTCGCTCCCTCCTTTCTTGAGAACACTACGCTAATGGAAAGCCACTGTGTGGCCATCACAAGCTGGTCCCTAACTGGGACATGAAATGGGAGATGGAAGTGTGCTGTTTAAGCCTCAGGGAAGGCAGCATTAGGGGAGTTATTTTTGCAAATACTATATTTGAAGACTGAATGAATGCCTACAGATCTGTCAAATTAGGGGACAAATAGAGGGAACCTAAGGTAAAACATGATACTAGCTTCTAGTCTGGGACTAGGAGATACGACAGAAGACAGTGGGGAGACCCCTCGAGCAGATGAAGAAGGCAAAAGACCCAATACCAGAGTCAGAGATGTCGTCCCAGTAAGGAGAGTCAAACTCATACTCGGCCTTCAGTATCTGTTCAAAGAGTTTGGCATCGTTTTCATCGTAGAAGGGCGGGTAGCCACAGAGCCTGGGCAGAGAAAAACCCATGTCAGCTTTAATTCGTTGACTTGGGGGGTTGGGGCTTTGGGGCAGCACCAAGAACCAGTCAAAACCCACAGGAAATTCTCTTCCTTGCCTTGCCCTCTTCCATCTGGCAGTCTGGCCTCTGCCCCTTGAGCCTACTGTCCTAAGCACCTTTGTGTTTGACATTCTACCCACACCTAAATTGTCTGGATCCTTTACATCATTCAAAAGCTGTTCATATGTCACCTCCACAAAGAGCCCTTGACTATCCAAAATGACATCTATCTCCGTCTCCTACTGTGCTTGGTTTTTCTTCACTGATTTGTTTACTCATTGATTCTATGTGTCAACTCTCTCTTTTTTGTTTGTTTGTTTTTTGTTTTTCGAGACAGGGTTTCGCTGTAGCTTTAGAGCCTGTCCTGGAACTAGCTCTTGTAGACCAGGCTGGCCTCAAAATCACAGAAATCCATGTGCCTCTGCCTCCAGAGTGCTCAGATTAAAGGCGTGCGCCACCACTTGGTTCTATGTGTCAGCTCTTAAGGGCAGGCACTTGGTTTGGTGCTAAATCCTTGGTGTTTACACAGTGCTGGAAACACTTGTCGTTTTGTGTGTTTGCATATGATATTTTGCCTGCATGTAAGGCTATGCACCTTGTATATGAACCCACAGAGACAAAAGAAGGCACCAGATTCCCTGGAACTAGAGTGGGTACTGGGAATTGAACCTGGGTCCTCAGGAAAAACAGAAAGCACTCTTAACCACTGAGCCATCTCTCCATACCCCTGTTAGTATTTACTGGTAGCTATAACTACAAAAGGAGGGGACAAAGCAGGGAAGACAACTCTAGACACAGGCCACCTTAACTGTGCCCCACTTACAGGATATAGGCAATGACCCCTATGGACCAGCAGTCCACGGCCTTGCTGTAGGGCTTCTGGGCCAGGACCTCAGGGGCTGTGAAGGGAAGGGGACATGGTGGTGACAAATGTCTGTCTTGTAGTTCCTAGCTTTTTCCTCACCCCCAGCCCTAACCTAGGGCCCTGCGCACCCACGTATCCTGGAGTCCCACAGGCTGTGGAGAGCACACTGCCTGGGTCCTCCATCTTGGAGAGGCCGAAGTCGGAGATCATGATTTTGGAGTCTTCATCCAGGCTGTAATACAGCAGGTTCTCTGGCTTGGAGGGTAGGAAAGAGGAGAAGGGGCGGTCAGAGGTAGCCAGAGACTGTCAGCGCTGTCTGCTTCTGCTAAGTCCATTAGAAGCTAGCTAGCGGGCAGTTGTGCAGGATCGAGAGTTCAGTGTGTTCTCGGCTAATGCTGAGTTCAAAGCCAGCCTGACATACACAAAACAAGTGGCAAAAGCCTGGATCCTAACTATTCCAGTGGGTGATTCAGGAAAATGCAAAGTCCAAGGCTCACCTTGACAACAGTCAGTTCAAGGCCATCCTGGGCCATTTAGAACTTACCTCAGAATAAAAAGTAAAAAGAGTCATGGAATAAGTGTGACAGGGAGGCAGAAGGGAGACTAACTGAAGAAGAAAGGGGAGGAGGGGACATGGGAGAGAAAGTATAGTGACACCTATGTATGAAGATGCCATGATGAAACTCATGACTTCGTGTGCTCACCTAAAAAACTAACAAGGGAAAAGCAGTGGGATAGAGAAAAGAGGCTGGGGCGGCATTTGGGCATGTAGGTAGAATGCTTGCCTGGCATCATACGTAGGGCCTAGGTAAGTAAGCAGTGCCAAAGAACCCAAGGAAATTCTCTAAAGGTCACAAGCTTTAAAAAGGAAGATTGTGGGAAGGATTTTCTTAGACCTCAGAAACCTTACAGAAATCCCCAGTGCTACCAAAAAAAAAAAGAAAAGAAATTCTTTTTTACCTCCTGTACTGGACCTTGAGTAAGTACCTGACTGATTTTAACCGTACCACATAACCAGCCTGGCCATTCGGAACAAACCAAACCCACTTTACAGATGAGTGATGAGTAAACTACTGCCTTAAGAGGCAGTGATTGTCCCAACAGTTGGGGCATGGCTACACTTTAGACCAAGCCTGTTGTATTCCAGATCCCTTTCATTCTGGACTGGAAGGTATTTCTTTTTCCCCCTTTCTTTCCCTTCCTTCCTTCCTGCCTTCCTGCCTTTTCTCCTTTCTTTCCTTCTTCCTTTCTTTCGTTTGTTTTGTGTGTGTGTGTGTGTGTGTGTGTGTGTCTTGGTTTTATTTTCTTTTTCTTTCTTTTTTTTTTTTTTTTTTTTTGAGACAGGGTTTCTCTGTGTAGCCATGGCTGTGCTGGAACTCACTCTGTAGAGCAGGCTGGTCTCAAACTCAGATCTGCCTGCTTCTGACTCCCAAGTGCGGGGATTAAAGGCAGGCACTGCCACACTTGGCTTGGACTGAAGTGTATTTTGGTGTAAGCCCCTATCCATCTTTCTGAAGCTTTGCTGTCCTGCTTGTTCCCTACAAAGAGCAAGTAGGGTCTTCATTATCAGAAAAGGACATGTATGTTGTTAAGGTAAAATAACAGTCCAGCCTACATTTTTTTGTCCCTGTCTGGTCTGGAATAAAGGAGTTGGCTTAGTAGGTCACAAGAAGTTCAGTTTGCAAATGGGAAACTGAGGCTCCAGTGAGGGGCTGAGAGATGCCCAAGGGCAGACAAGGTGAGTTAGCAGGGTTCACTAGGCCCCTCAGAGCTCACCTTGAGATCCCGATGCACGATGCCCAGGTCATGCAGGTACTTGACAGCATCCAGCACCTGGAAGATGAGGCGGCTGGCATCCCGTTCTGTGTAGAATCCTTTCTCCACAATGCGGTCAAATAGCTCCCCACCTGAAACCCTGCAGCAAGGGACAGGAAAGTCTGGCCAAGAGAATAGGGCAGCAGAGGGAAGAGGAAGGATGGGCAGACAGGCCACTCACAGCTGCATGATGAGGTAGAGGTGGCCCCCACTCTCATAGATGTCATCCAGGGCTACGATGTTGGGGTGCTTAATCCTAGAAGGAGAAATGAGGTGGTTCAGAGCTTAGGATGACTCGCCCACTCCCCAGCACCTGCAAACAGGGCAGGACACCAAGAACCCACTGTGGAAAAGCTGGTGCTAGAAGGTCAGAACAGAAGAGCAAGCACTGGGCTCTGGTATCAAACAGACCTGGGCCCAAATGCTGCCTCTGCCTAGACATATCTGGGTCCAGATCCTGCCCTGCCACATGCTGCCTGGAAGCTAATATTTTCACTTTGCAAGTCTGATGGGAATGCGGCTTCTAAGTTTCCCGTGTTACCCCTTTGCTAGCTCCTCTACCCAGAGGTCACCTGAATGTCTGTCTAATTCAGCTCCATTATAGCACCAGGTACAGAGTAGTTGCTTGTAATGTTGAATAGAATGTCACCTCTCTAAGCCTGAGTGTCTTCATTGATAAAAGACAAGTAATCGGCCTTCAAAAAGTCACATGAAGATTACATGACATAGGCAAGCAAGGTGCTTGGTCAGTCAGTGCCCCACAGATGAGCCAGTAGCAATTGGTCTTGGTGGTAAGAGAGACTTGGCTCTCCCATAGGCTTGCTGTATAACTTTGGGCAAGTCTCTTGCCCTTGCTGGCCTCATTATCTCCCCCGCCCAGATAAGGGAAATGAAGTAACCATCTCCTCTGTCAGATAGTTAGGAAATGGGAGGCACTGGAAGAAAATGGTTCCTATAAGCTTTGCAGCATGAGCAGGTTTCCTGTCAGCATGAACATACATACCAGTTGGTTGCTAATTGAGTCAGGGGTCAGCAAATAGTCTGTCTGCTTTACTCTATGGGAGAAGCTTAGTTGGGTAGAGAACTATATGGGTGGTTGACCTTGAGACCCTACGAACAGATCATCCTCTATAAACAAGCCCTGGCATCTCAGTTTCATCTGGAAGGTTAGTTCTGCCAATTACTCCCTGCCAAAAAGCAGTTCTCATCCTGTGAGGCCCAGAAGTCAACGGATTTCTAAAGCAGGGGAATGGGGTGGGTATTACAGGGCCCACACACTTGTGCAAGACGGCGATCTCATTCTCCATGCTGCCCTCTTTGCCCTCCAGGGCCTTCTTGGCAATGCATTTGATGGCCACCAGCTTCTGAGTCCTCTTGTCTTCTGCCAGGATTACCTCTGAGAAGGCACCCCTGTGAGATAGAGGTTTGCAAGGTGAGGAGCTAGAATCCCAGCTTCCCTTGCTCTCTCCTTTATCCGCTATAGCCTGCATGACCGCCTGTGTCCTTCACTTTTCTACCCCCTGGCTCCATAGGTGGTCACATAAGCCAGACCTGGCCAGTCAGAGTTGTCTATCCCTTGACTCAATAACTGGTCACATACGTGCCCGTTTCCTGGCACTGTACAGGAGGTTCTCTCCTAGTAAGTTGGTAGGATGTAACCCTGGAGTGGATGGCAGATAACTTTGTCAGTGCTTGAGGAGAATCTGCTTCAAACTGAAGCCAACCAAAGGAAGCCAAGCTAGGGAAATAGACAGTTTTCTGACAGCATGTGAGCCAACTGGGCCTGAACTCTACTCCTGTGATATTTGATTGTGTGTGTGTGATTGATTTTTTTTCTGTTAAAGTCAGTTTGAGTTGTGGCTAATTTAATGCCCTTTGGAAGCTCAGAAATAAACCATTACCTGAGAGTGTTTTGAAATGCAGTCTCAGGTCTCACCAACCCCAGACTGCCTATCAAATGCTGCGTTTTAACTGGTCCATGCCTAGTTTGTGTGCTCAAGTGAGTTTAAGAGGCAGGGGCTTATCCCAGACTCATGGCAACAAATAAATCCATCCTGGCACTCACTGGTCAAGGAAGATCTGCATCTGTTTGTTCTCCCTGGGAGAATAAGAGGTCCTAAGTCAGAATCACCCCTCGAGGCATCCCAGTCATCGAGGACAACAGTGACTGATCACAACACTGGTTGCCATTCTTGGCTCTCCAATTTCTTTTTTTTTTTTTCTCTTTTTTTCAGATTCATTTGCTTTGAGGGTTTTGTCTGCATGCATACCTGGTGCCCCACAAAGGTCAGAAGAGGCCATCAGAGCTCCTGGATCTGGAGTTACAGGTGCTTGTGAGCCACCATCAGTGCTGAGAACTGAACCTAGTCCTCTGCAAGAGCAACTAGTGCTCTAACTACTGAGCCATCTCTCCTGCACCTATGGCCAGCCCTCAATGCCTTCCTCTAGCCTGTGAAACGACCTCTTGCCTCCTTAGCCTGTTCTCAAGGCTTTGCATTCTCTGCCCCTTTCCATCTCTTGCAGCTTCAACTCCTCCCAGCCCTAACTCTGAGCTCCAGCAGACTCTGCCTCTTTCTAAGGCAGCCTGGCCTCTGAGTCTCTGCATGCTTTGGTCCCCCTGCCTTGAGTTCCCTTCCTTCTTCCTGGCAAGCATAAGCCTGTCCTGTCCATCTTCCCTTTCAGCCTCTAGATCTCGTGTCTCCTTCAGGGAGTGTTTTCCAGCCAGGAGAGAGGCTCGGCCTCTACAGCCTCAATAAGAGCATCATATACATCTGCCTGTCATTTTGTGTCTGTCTGTCTCTCCAAGACCAACTTGTAAAGGAAGAACCTGGGTTGAGTTAAATTTGGTTTCCACCATCAAGAATAGCCATGCCCAGCTTCAGTTTCCAAACTGAGCCAGAACCCCTGCTCTTGGCAGCAAGCCAGATAAATGACTTTCATCCTCCTGTGCTTCCTTCTCTTCATAAGGGATCTTTGACTATGCGAGAGAGGCCCCATCTTATCCACTGTCGGCCCCAAACAAAAAGCTGGACTGGCCTACGTCATGCCACAGCCCTGGTCTGCTCATAGGAAAAGGGAAGTGCTGGTCAACTGGCCAGAGGAAGCACCACCCCAGACTCAGCCTCTCTAGCCATCAGACCCAAGAGTGAAGCCCTTCCCAATTCCATCCCTAGCTCAGATATTGCTCTTCCACCCCACCCCCACCCTGAGACTCACGTGCCCAACACATCTCGGAAGTCATAAATGTCCCTAATGTCTTCTGCCTGCTTCCACCTGGGGCCTTCCACTGCCCCTGGCATGGCCCACTGCCCTCCAGCCACAGCCAGGGCTCCTGGAAGGGAAACGGAGGGAGAGATTCAGAGGGCCTGCCCTCTCTGAGAATCTATTGCATGTCCCATTACTATCCAGCCAGCACGGGTTCATTCATCCCTTGAACTGTTCATTGACATAGTCATTCAGTCTTCACCAGTCATGTGTTCATTCAACAGCATCTGTTCGAAAAGTCTTATGCCTAGAAAAAAAAAAAGTCTTATTCCTGATAGCAGCAAAATTCTCAGTATTCATGCATTCCTTCACTTCTTCATTCTCCATTTTGCCTCAGTCTTGAACCATAACACCCAAGGAAACCCTCCCCTCAAAAGAGAGCAGATAAAACCACAGAGCAGCTAGAAGCAGCACCCTAGAGGAACCCCCTGCCCAGAAGCAATGATGCCCAAGTCTCATCCTGGGAAGGGCTGGGGTGTCCTCTCCCCCCTCCTTGCCGCCCTAGCCTCTCGGAAATCAGGTTTCCGGCAGCCTGGGCTTCCAGCAATATCTCAGCCACGTTTTTAAATAGCTCTTTCTCACTGTTACCAAGGCAACATCAGCCACAGCTGGAACTCCCCAGGCCTAGCCCTCCTGACTCCTGTCTGTGTCCCAGCAGCCTGAAAACTGATCCCACCCAGCCCCTCTTGGTCTGACCTTATATATTTGGACCTTTCTCTAGACTTGTGTCTCGTCCTACAAGAGAGGGTGGGTTCTCTTCCCCATATATCGTGTAGAAAATAGGAAAGTGAGGTTGGAGATGGATAGGGTGAATCCAGAGTTGTCCAAGAGACATCAGCCCATTGTGGTCCAGCCATTATGGTCCCAGCTAAGCTTGCTAGGGGCAGAAGCTGTCTTCTGTTGATCCAGGAGAAAGCTAAACTAGGGATCACTCAGAAAATAATCTCTCGACATCCCAAAATCACAGAGGATGAGGCCAAATAGAGCCCCTTATGCACCATAGCTCTAGGAAGATGCCCTCCTTCTGTTTCCTTGGAGAAAGATGAAGGGAAGGCACCCTGAGCAGAACTGCCCACTCCTTGATTGGGACCTTACTCCCCAGCATTGGCCAGCCAGCCAGCCAGCCATCCCTGGGCCAAAGGAGCCAATGGTGAATTTAAGAAGTCAAGTCCGGCTCACCTGGAGGCCAGTACTAATGACCCTCACGGTTCCACACACTGCAGCAGACATCAACATCAGGAATTCTATGACTCGAGCCCAAACACCTGCATCTATACAGCATACTGCGCACCATGGCACCTGGTTATATGCATATGCCCAGGCATCAGCATACACGTCCATATATACAGCCCCCAAGCACCCTCATGCTCTCACACATCCCTTTTTGTACAAACACCCTCACCCAGACCCCTTACACTCCAACTGATTCAATGCACACACGGACAAGGTGGTATCCATTCCCACATACCAGACTTGGCAACTTTAATCCCATCTACACCCTTCAGCTCCACTGCCCAGTGCCCTACACAGCAAACCAAGTCTTAACTCTCATCCTAACTCTAAACACCCTCAGAACAGAACCAAACCTCCCCCAACTCTGACTTACTACACTGCAAACCAGACACCAGTGTGTGTGTGTCTGTGTGTGTGTATTTGAATACCATATGCAACAAAATATGAATTTCCAGACTCCCTTACACAACTGAAGCACATGCTGCTTCAGGGAACCCCTTACGTACCCTCCTCCCCCATCTACACTTCCAAATGCCCACGCCCTTTCAGTCCGGCCTTGCGCTTGGACGTGCGCGCGCGCATACACAGCCCCCCTCCCCACCCTGTTCTGACACCCAGGCAGTATTCCCGGAGGTCACCTAGCACCTGATGGGCCTGGGACGGAGGTGGGAGAGAAAGGCCCAGCTCTATTCAGTCCAGGGTTCAGGCGCCCCTCCCACCCTTGGGCTTCAGTACCCTGTGGTTGGGGATCCCAGCGGCACAGAGCAGGAAGGACCCCGGCTGTACCTGCCGCTGCCCCGCGTCGGGGCCGAGGTGGCTGGTGCGGAGCTCCCGCCGGGTCTGTGCCTGGTCAGCCTGCCTGCTCAGTCGCTGGCGCTTGGCTGGGGCTTGGCTCTCTCGGCCCGCCTGCGGCTCTGATGTCAATGGAGGAGGGGCCTGAGGCAGAGGACCTGGGGATTGGGAGTTGAGGGGACGGGCGCTCTGAAGAAGGGCCCCATGATTCCACTACAGCCCCTGCAACATGCTTCTTGCCCTTTGGTCTTCAGCAGGACTCCTTGTCAGCGGAGACAAGTGCGGTCCAGAGATGTCTCGAAATCAGCAGTTGGTCAGAGGCAGACGGTATTCAAACGGACATTTACGAGATGCCAGAGGCTAGCTAATTTGAGCCCGGAGTTGCTTTCAGAAGAGTTCTGCTACCTTCCTTAGGGTTCTTAGGCTTTTAGTCCGTCTGTCCCCACCCTCTAGTGATTAAAGGGAGCTGGGCCCAAGGAAGGTTCAGAAGACTAGTAAAGGGCTGGTGAAATAAAGAGCTGCAGGATCCCATTTGATTGGCAGGTAAACTGAAGCCCCAAGTCAGTGGAAACAGAGCGGCTCTGCTCCCAGACACTTGCAGGTACTGCTCAAAGGGACCAGGGGAGAGAGGTGGGAAGGGGGAGGTGGAGTTAAATCTGGCTCCTTAGGGAAGCAGGCCAAAGAGGACCACAGTGCCATGTGACAGACCTGTGGCTAGGAGCCAGAATGGGGGGGGGGGGGGGGTGGAGCAAATCTGCTCCGGGTGCTGCAGGCTCCAGGCCAAGGGGCCTGACCCGACTTGGTCTAAGCAAGACTCTTTGCGAATAAATTGAGCTCAGGCTAGAAGGGGAAGCAATGGCCGGAACTTAAGATGGGTATGTCCTAGAGCCAGGCAAAGGAGACACTGGTTCCCAACATGACCTACCTACCACACCTCTCACTCCTGGATCCAACATTTATTTCTCCCAGTGTGGCTGTCCATTGTCCTGGAGTAGTCAAGCCCCGGAAGATTGCTAGAAGGGTGGTCTGGCCACCCTTACCACGCTCCATCTTCCGAAGCCTCACTTTCTTCTCTGAGATATGGAATTATTGACGACTGACTCCGAATTCTCTTAAGAGTTCTGTGTAATGGGTGTGTAGTACTTAGACCACTAGTTCAAAACGAGCTGGGATGGTGGCTCACACAATCCTTCAGAGGGAGAAGTTGATACATTATCAACTGTTCTAAGCAAGCTGGTGAGACTCTCTTTCAGTGGAAGGAAGGAAAGAAGGACAAAACAAGAGGATGTGCAGATGTCTCAGGATGAGGGTACGCTGCTCAAGCGCACAACCCGAGTTCAAATCCCCAGAACCCATGTAAAAAGCTGGAGGTGACTGTGTGCTCCTGTAATCCCAGAACTGTGGGGAAGCGTGTGGAGCATGCTGCCAGCCTAGTCCCAGGTTCAGGAAGCAACAGTGTCTCAAGCAGGGAGTGATAGAACACAACACTTGCCATCCTCCTCTGGCTTCCATGGACTTGCACACTCACGTACACAAACACACACACAAACACACAAAAGTAAAACTTGAGAACAAGATTCAGTATAAACCAAGGCTCAAAGTCAAGACCTGATCTGACCAAGGTCAGATACTAAGGGGCATTTTCTTACTTCACATCTCAGCATCTTGGGTTTCTAACCCACTTCTGACCCAGGCCCAAACCTCTATTTTAACAGCCATCCAGCATGCCATTGAGCTAGAGAGAAGTGTTGACACATTGTGTTTATTTCTAGAACAATAGTACTGGATGATAAGGTATCCCACTGAGGGCTAGTACAACTTTATTTTATTTATTTTTTAATAAGTTTTTAAAAATATTTATTTATTTATTTATTATGTATACAATATTCTGTCTGTATGCCTGAAGGCCAGAAGAGGGCACCAGACCTCTTTACAGATGGTTGTGAGCCACCATGTGGTTGCTGGGAATTGAACTCAGGACCTTTGGAAGAGCAGGCAATGCTCTTAACCACTGAGCCATCTCCCCAGCCCCCCAACTTTATTTTTAAAAAGATTTACTTACTTTTTCTTTTACATCTATGTATGCTTGCCAGTGTATGTGTGCACCACACTCATGCAGGGGCCCTTGGAAGCTGGAAGAAGACATCTGATCATCTGGAACAGGAATTACAAGTGGTAGTGAGCCACCATGTGGGTATTGGGAAGCAATCCTGGGTTCTCTGCAAGAGCAGCAAGTACTCTTAACTACTGAACCACTGTCCAGTCCCAACATGTACAACTTTTATGTTCTTACACTTTTCCTGCTTTTAAAGCTTTTCTGGGGGCATTTAGGTGTTCTTACTTTTTTTAAAAAAAAATTACTGTATGTGCATGTGTGCACGTTCAGAGGTCAGAGAACAACTTTAGGAGTTGATTCTCTCCTTCTGCCACATGGGCTCCAGAGATCAAAGATCAGACTGATAAGTTTAATAGTAGATGCCTTAACTATTGATTCATCTTGCCTCACTTTTTCTAATTTTTATTTTTCTTTGCTTTTTTTTTTTTTTCCAAGACAGGGCTTCTCTGTATAGCCCTGCTTGTTGTGGAACCAGGTTGTCAGGCTGGCCTTGAACTCACAGAGATCTGCCTGCTTCTACCTCCTAAATGCTGGAATTAGAGGTGTGCACCACCACTGCCTGGCTTTCTTTGCTTATGTTTATAGATTGATTTTTATTTTATGTGTATGAGTGTTTTGCCTGTATGTAAACCATGTGTGTGCAGTGCCCTTGGAGGCCAGAAAAGGGCATCCTATACCTTAGAACTGTAGTTACAGATGACTGTTAGCCTCTGTGTGGGTGCTGGAGCTGAACCAGAGTCCTCTGCAAAAGCAGCAAGTGCTCTTAACCACAGCCAGGTTTCCAGCGCTGCTGTTTATCTTGTTGAGACAGAGTAGTCCAGGTTGACCTCAAATTTGCTACGCAGTCTGAGGTTGACCTTGACTTCCTGACCTTCTGCTTCTACCTCCTTAACTCTACGTTCACACCCCTAAACCTTGATGCACCAGAGCTAGCACAGATCAAATCACAATCACCAAGTACCAGGAAATCAGAGACTAGAACTAGAGATGCTGAGCTCAGGGAGCTTCCTTCCCTCCTCTTTTGTCTTGATTTCTCTTCCCATACTGTCTCATTTCCAATACAGAATAATATTCTCTACATGGCATAGAAGGGCTCTTGAGTCCCTAAATCTTACTGAGTAACTGAGTGATGTAGCTACAATGTTGCCAGGGGGAAAAGGCACCATATTGAACAAATTTTCTATGGTGGGTAACCAGCCACAGGCAGGAGAGGAGTTCCTGGCCCAAAGGAAACGGGAGAACTAGGCAGGCAGGAACAAGGAATCCACTTCAGTCTTGTTCCTGTTAGTCACAGAGAGTCAGGGAAACTTTTTTGGTAGCTATTCTTCCAGTGTTCCAGATACACCTGAATAAGTCTGACTCCTGTACTTCCAGCGAGCAGTCAAGGACAGTCAAACATAGGCAGGAAAAAAGGATATGATAGTACTGTCTTCCTCTTTCCGAACCTGGGAAAATGACCAGTCCTTCTTCATTCTTTCTCTTTCAGTTATTTTCTTACCTTGCTTCTTCCTTCTCATTCCCCATCCCCCTCCTCCTTTCCTGGAATTGGAGTTCAGGGTCTTGTACCTATTGGATAAATACTTTACCACTGAGATACAACTCTAGTTCTTCCATCAATTCTTTTTTTTTTTTTTTTTGGCTCTGTAAACCAATCTTTCTTTCTTTCTTTCTTTCTTTCTTTGTTTATTTATTTATTAAAGATTTCTGCCTCCTCCCCGCCACCACCTCCCATTTCTCTCCCCCTCCCCCAATCAACTCCCCCTCCCTCATCAGCCTGAAGAGCAATCAGGGTTCCCTGCCCTGTGGGAAGTCCAAGGACCACCCACCTCCTTCCAGGTCTAGTAAGGTGAGCATCCAAACTGCCTAGGCTCCCACAAAGCCAGTACATGCAGTAGGATCAAAACCCAGTGCCATTGTTCTTGAGTTCTCAATAGTCCTCATTGGAGCACCGGACTGAAATCTCAAGGTCCAAATCAGAAGCAGAAGGAAAGAGAGCATGAGCAAGGAACTCAGGACCACGAGGGGTGCACCCACACACTGAGACAATGGGGATGTTCTATCGGGAACTCACCAAGGCCAGCTGGCCTGGGTCTGAAAAAGCATGGGATAAAACCGGAATCAATTCTTTAACCCAATGGAGAATAATTTATTGGGGGAATAAATGGTCCTCTAACATTAGAGAAAATAGGAGAAACCACAAAGAAAAGATGGACAAACTTGTTTATAAAAATAAAAAAACTTCTGCCCGGCAGTGGTGATACACACCTTTAATCCCAGCACTCTGGAAATAGAGGCAGGTGGATTTCTGTGAGTTTGGGACCAACCTGGTCTTCAGAGCATGTTCTAGGACACCGAGGGATACACAGGGAAATCCTGTCTCAAAAAAAAAATATGTATATGTATATATGTATATGCAAATAAATAAACTTCTTCCACTTTTTTTTTGGTTTTTTTGTTTGTTTGTTTGTTTTTCTGGTTTTTCGAGACAGGGTTTCTCTGTGGTTTTGGAGCCTGTCCTGGAACTAGCTCTTGTAGACCAGGCTGGTCTCGAACTCACAGAGATCCACCTGACTCTGCCTCCCAAGTGCTGGGATTAAAGGCGTGCGCCACCACCGCCCAGCCTTCTTCCACTTTTGTTGGTGGGGGAAAGTGTAATTTACCCTACTCCAAATCACGGTTAACAGTGGAAAACCAACTTCAGACTGGAGAAATAGCTCGCATGACATGGTGGCTCACACCTGTAATCCTAGCGTTTGGGAGACTAAAGCAGAACCGCCACAAGTTGACAACCAGCCTGTGCTACAAAATGAGATGTAGTCTCAAAAGAGACAGTGGTTTAATATCTGTTATATAAGAACCTAATAAGTCATCAAAGACATAGATGAGCTAGAGTAAGCGTAGGGCGTTTTCTGTCTCAATAGTTAGAAAAGGATACAGCAAAAAGGAGAGGCATTTAATAGCCTTTCACAGCTGAACTTTAAATAGCATTTATTCGGTGTATGTGTGTGTGTGTGTGTGTGTGTGTGTGTGTACCTGTGGAGGTCAGAGATCAACCATGGGTGTTTTTTCTATTGTTCTTCGCTTTAGTTTTTGAGACAGGCTAACTCACTGAGCCCAGAGCTCACCAATAGGCTGGACCCACTGGCCAGCAAGTTTCAGCAGTCACACACTACCGAGCCTAGTTTTTTACATAGGCTTTCGAATCTAAACTCAGGTTCTCACGCTTATGCAGCAAGCACTTCGCTAACTGAGCCATCCCTCAGTGGGGATTTTATGACAACAAAATTACTAGGTATAGTTGCAGGGTGGAATATTTCACAGCTTGTAATTGGTGGCACTACGACCTATTTATAGAAGGACTAAGTGCTTTTGAGGTTAAGCAGGTATGTTATATGGCAACTTCAAAGTAACATGCAAGCCACAGATTTATTCACAGTGGAGCAGAAAGGACACCACAAATGGTAAGGACAGTTTTCAGAAGTTCTCTTACTTTGTTTTATTTACATGTCTGTATTCCCCAGTCTTGTGTTGTTGACGTTGTTATTGTTGTTGAGCAACACTAACTGTACATTAAAAAAAAAACTCTCCTAAAAATTATTTAAACTGCTGGGCGGTGGTGGTGCACACCTTTAATCCCAGCACTCAGGAGGCAGAGGCAGGTGGATCTCTGTGAGTTCGAGGCCAGCCTGGTCTACAGATGGAGTACCAGGACAGGCTCCAAAATGATACAGAGAAACCCTGTCCCGTAAAAACCAAAAAAATAGGGTCTGGAGAGATGGCTCAGCGGTTAAGAGCATTATGTGCTCTTCCAAGGACCCGAGTTCGATTCCCAGCAACCACATGGTGGCTCACAACCATCTGTAATGAGGTCTGGTGTCCTCTTCTAGCAGGCATATATGCAAACAGAATATTGTATCCATAATAAATAAATATTTTTAAAAAAAAACAAAAAAGAAAAAAAGAAAAGGAAAGGAAAAAAAATATGCTAGGCCATGTCTGGTGGCAAAAGTTTGTAATCACAGCTACTTAGAGAAGCTGAGGCTGGAAGATCACAGCTTGGGCTAGCAAGAGAATTCAAAGCCAGCTGGAGTAACTTGGTGTCTCAAAAAGTCAGGAGAGGTCTGGGAGTGTAGTTCAATAATGGAGTGCTTGCCTGGCACCTGTGGGGCCCTAGATTTAACCCTCAGCGCCAAACTGGGTGTGGTGCCGTCAGCTTGCAATCTCATCACCCAGGAGGCCACGACAGAAGGGTCGGAGGTTTGGTTTTGTTTTTAAGAAAGGTATTTTTTTTTATTCCTTTGGAATTATGTATATATGTGTGCATCTGCATCTATGTGCATGGGTGTAGGTGCCCACGGATGACAGAAGCATCAGTTCCCCTGGAGCTGGAGCTATAGTAATGGGTACCAGGAACTGATGGATCCTGTGACAGAGCAATACCTTCTCCTAACCCCTGACCACCTCTGCACCCTGGATAGGAGTCCGAGGACAGCCTGTTCTCAGAACAGTTGTTTCACAGATGCTGGCTTTGTTTGTTTATTTATTTATTTATTTATTTATTTATGTATTGGTTTTTCAAGACAGGGTTTCTCTGTAGCTTTGGAGCCTGTCCTGGCACTAGCTCTTGTAGACCAGGCTGGCCTCGAACTCACAGAGATCCGCCTGCCTCTGCCTCCCAAGTGCTGGGATTAAAGGCGTGTGCCACCACCACCCGGCCACAGATGCTGGCTTTGTACTGTACCAGTCTGGTGTTCAATTATATTTTCACTTCTATTATTGTTTTATTTTATTTTTTGGTTTTCAAGACTGGGTTTCTTTGTGTAGCCCTGGGCTGTCCTGGAACTCACTCTGTAGACCAGGCTGGCCTCAAACTCACAGAGATCTGCCTACCTCTGCCTCCTGAGCGCTGGGATTAAAGACATGCGCCAACACCACCTGGCTTTATTATTATTTTGTTTTGGTTTTATTTTTATTTTTTCAAGACAGGATTTCTCTATGTAGCCCTGGTTGTCCTGGAACTCTCCCTGTAAACCAGGCTGGCCTTGAACTCAGAGATTTGTCTACCTCTGCCTCCTGAGTGCAGGGATTAAAGGCGTGCTTAACCACCATTTGTCATTATTGTTGTTGTTGTTGTTATACTGTGTTGTGTGTGGTTGAAGGTGTGCAGCCTAAGTGTGGAGACTTTCATGGGATCTGGAGATCAAGCTCATGTCACCAGGCTTGCATAGCAAGTGCTTTTACCCCCTGAGTACCCTCCTCACACACACCAACACATATACACCAACACACACACACACCACACACACACCAACACATATACACCGACACACACACACCAATACATATACACCAACACACATACCAACACACATACCAACATACACACACACCAACACATATACACCAACACACACACAAACCACACACACACCAACACATATACACCGACACACAGACACCAATACATATACACCAACACACATACCAACACACACACACCAACACACACACACCAACACATATACACCAAGACACACACACACCAACACATATATACAGACACACACACCACACACACACCAACACATATACACTGACACACACACACCAACACACACACACCAATACATATACACCAACACACACACCCCAACACATATACACAATACACACCCACCAACACACATACCAACACACACCAACATACACACACCAAGACATATACACCAACACACACACACCAGCACATATACACCAACACACACACCAACACATACACACCAACACATACACACCAACACACACATACCAACACACATACACACACACCACACACACACCAACACATATACACCAACACACACATACCAACACACACACCAACACACACACACCAACACATATACACCAACACATACACACCAACACACACACACCAACATACACACACCAACATACACAGTGCATTTCTGGTGGCCAGGAGTGAGATCATGTCTCAAAATGCTCAGCCCCCAGAAAAGAATGGAGAAATTTTCTTTCCTAGACAGCAGCTTTTCTAAGAAAGCTTAGTTTCAAATTATTTCTCCTTTTCTGGAATCGAGTGTTTTAGTCATGCTCTCTATTTGGGGATCTCCCTCTACCTTTTTTGGTGCCTACGCTCAGTGTCTCAGGAACAGCCTGTCCGAGGGAACCAAAGGTCCCTTCAGACTCCCAGTCTCATCAGACCTCAGCAGTCCCCTGGCCGGCACAGTCCTCCTCTTGTGCCTTCCTTCTGACCCTCCAGCCTCATGCCTGACTTAGTTATGAACTCATGCAAGAGGACCCAGAGACAGATGTACACAATGGGCCTTTACAGTTTGGACCCAGCTTACCAAACTGACTCGGTGCCAGCTATCTGATCTAGCCCTTCCTCTTTCTGCACCCTAGGTTCCTCATCTCAGACAAAGGAGAGCCTTTACTTGCTGGAACATAGTTGTTGTCTCATGGTGGCTCCCCCACTTTGTTCTCACTCTTCCTGAAGTTCCTCTCCAAGGCTTAAGTTTATTTATTTTTCATATTTATGTATTTATGTGTATGTGTGTGTGAGAGTGTAGGTATTCCCATCACATGTTAACAGGAGCCCACAGATGTCAGAAGAGGGTGTTGGATCCCCTGCAACTAGAGTTACAGGTAGTTGTGAGTTTCCTGATGTAAGAGCTAGGAACCGAACCTGGGTCCTCTGCAAGAACAGCAAGCATTCTTAACTGTGCAGCCATCTTTCCAGCCCCTCTACTTTTTGGAAGGGAAGCCTCTTCTTCCTCCTCCTCCTCCTCCTCTTCCTCTTCCTCTTCTTCTTCTTCCTCTTCCTCCTCCTCCTCCTCCTCCTCCTCCTCCTCCTCTTCTTCTTCTTCTTCTTCTTTTTTTATTACTTAGATTTAATCATTGGAAGCAAACTAAATGGAACTCCTACAACAGAGAAAAATTGCATGTCAGGACTTTTTGAAAACTGAGATGGGACTGGGGGCTGCCCCTCCATCCGATCTTTTGTGAATGAAGCTGTCTGTCTGCAGTGTTCCTGGAACTCTGGCTCGGGAAAGGGGAGAGTGCTAGTTCTGTGTGGCAGTGCCCTTGCTCACAGCTCACTCCTGGCCAGCATCTGGAGCACCGCTTTGCCGGCTCTGGCCATCACACTTTTTCTTGTGGCCAGACACAATGTCCTCAATCCACAGAAGCAGAACTGGAGTCTCCACTGCTGTTTTGTATGTTTGTAGCTTCACAGCCAAGAGCTCCCATCTAGCCAACTTTCTCATGTCCATCAGTCACACCCAGGTCTCCTGTGTATGCTTGGCCCGGAGGGAGGTAAGCAGACAAATGGTGCTGGCCCCCCAGTTCTGGTTCAAGGTACAAGAAATGACCTCTAAAGCCTGGGTCACAGCTCTATGTGGCCGTTGTTCCGCACCCATCATGGCCTTAGCTTTTTCTGTCACGGCATGGGCCACAGGCATCTCCAGCACCAGACCCCAGCTAACGGTTCAGGAGAATGTTGCGGCACACTTGCATGGCATCCTGAAGGTTGGGTTCTACTTCTGAGAGTATCTCCTGTTTGGCTCCTCTATGCAGAATGGTGCAGGCCTCAGGCCTTTGCACTCGGTTATAAGTGCGAAGTATTCATCTCCGGTCTTCTTGACTTCAAATAGGCCTGCCCCTGCTCCAACATCTTCTCTCAGTTCCTCTGGTCAGCTGACTATCCATGCCCCAAAGGCTCTAGCAGTGACAACTGTCTGTCGTCTAGACTCTGAATGGCTGTGATATTGACCAGCCTGCTGTAGTGCTGAGCTAAACCTGAGATGCCCTTTTCCAAGATGACCACAGCTAGTGGATGTACTCTTCTTCCATTTGCAGGATTTGGGTGAAATCCTCTTGTATAACCTCAATGTCAGCCTATCTTGCTCCTTTCTCATACTTCAGAGAGGAATCCAGTAGCACGATTCAAGGATTTTTAATGTAGTCGTATTTGTGGATAGTAACATCCTTGACTCCCATAAAGCACACGGTTCTTCGGTGATGCTCCCAGGTAGCTTTCCCACCCTTGCCTACTTCTTGACGCCGCTCTCTTTTGGCCATTGTCTTCAAAGTGCACCGTCTGGACAGCATCCAGGGCAATGTTGCATGCCAAAGAGGACCACTGACCGATGACTTTCGTAGTGATAGAGCTGTCGATGTTCAGCGTCATGTCACGGTTATTGACACCAGCAGGGGCACTGACTTTCTTCAGAATGCTGATCCTGTCATCCATTGCCATGCGGTAAGCACTGAGCACCACTGTTGGGTGCATCTGAGCACTCCGGGAAGTGCTCAGCCACAGACAGCATTTCTCTCCACAGAGTCCCATCCCTGTCCTCTTCATCCTGGTCCTGCTAATTTCAATCATGGACGTGGCCGCTGAATGCTCGAATTGAGTATCTTGAAGAATGTCATTGCTATCGCTGGTCATCATGATGCCTCCCATTGGGTTCAAAAGCATCTTCATCATAGATTTAGGTTCCAAACGTGTCCAGATTACATCTGCTATTATCTTAGCAATATTGATATTTCTGATATTTCTGGATAGAATTTTTCTTCGCTATTCATGCTTTGTATTCTGATGAGCATGAGCATTGAATGGTGGCCCATCATGGCGGGGAAACCCCTTCTTCCTTTTAAGACTCTGATACGCAGCTTTGGATGTATTGTACCACTTTCTTTCTGATGTCTGTCCTCTCTTTCCTATCTTGAGGCCTGATCATCGCGGTGAGGCTTGTCTTAGTCACTGGTTTTTTGTTTGTTGGTTGGTTGGTTTGTTTGTTTGTTTATTTATTTTGGTTTTTGAGACAGGGTTTCTAGAACTTGCTTTGTAGACCAGACTGGCCTCGAACTCACAGAGATCTGCCTGTCTCTGCTTCCTGAGTGCTGGGATTAAAGGTGTGCACTACCAACACCCAGCTTAGTCACCGTTCTGTTGCTGAAAAGAGACACCATAACCAATTCAATTCCATTAAAGGAAAGCATTTAATTAGGGGCTTTCTTAGATTTTCAGAGGTCCATTATCATCATGGTGGGAGCATGGAGGCCTTTGGGAGGGCCCTGAAGCAGTAACTGAGAGCTATGCCCTGATCCATAGGCAAAGAGAGACAGTGGACTTGGCATGGACTTTTGAAACCTCAAAGCCTAGCTCTAGTGATACACTTCCTCCAGCAAGGCTAAACCCACTTCAAAAAGGCAACACCTCCTAATTCTTCTAAGCATTCTCAAAGAGTGCCTCTCTCTGGTGACTAAGCATTCAAATATATGAGCCTATGGGGCCATGCTTATTCAAACCACCTCAACACTTTCTTTCAATAAACTTTATTTATGAAGGAGATTCTGTGTCATGTGTCTTTCCAGAACCGGCTATAGCCACTTTATTATTTCTCCTTTATTATGATATTTTACAGGTTTTAGGTTGTTGGATCATTTAGTGATGCTGGCCACTTGCAGCAGGGGAAGCTGGAATATGGTGAAGTTGAAGCTGCAAAATAGAAGTTTTAATTTAAATTTATTTGTGTGTATGCTTGTGCACAAATTCCACAACACGCTCTTGAGGAGGCCAGCTGGGGGAATTGGTTCTCTTCTGCCACCTATGGGTCCCAAGGATCACACTCAGGCTATCAGATTTGGTGGCTCCTTTACCCACCGAGCCCTTCACTGTCCCTGTATAGGTCTGTGACAGGGACAAAGAACTTGTTTGTGCAAAGTATATTACTCACAAAGGATCCTTCACTGAAATGTCTTCCCAGAGTATATTTTAATGGTATGCCCTGAACTTTATCAGAGGTCACAATGAGGGAAGCTAGAGAGATGGATTAAGAGCACTTACTGCTCCTGCTGAGAACCAGGGGTTTGGTTTCCAGCACTCACATAGGGGGGCTCCAAACTGCTGCAACTTTAGTTCTGGGGGTCAGATACTCTCTTCTGGACCTTCAGGCATCTGCATGCAGGTGGTGCATATAAACTCACAAAGGGTGCACACGCACATAAATAAATCAGTGTGTGTGTGTGTGTGTGTGTGTGTGTGTGTGTGTGTGTGTGTGTAAGAGAGAGAGAGACAGAGAGACAGAGAGAGAGAGACTCACTTTGAACCTTTGACTGGCCTGAAACTAGACTAGGCTGACCTCAGATGCACAAAGATGTTTTCCAGAGCTGGGTATCAAGAATCTTTAAGAAAGGTGGGGAGGGGGAAGCTGTGGATGTGGTTCAGTTGCACAGTGCTTGACTGTACAGCCTTGGGTCCAATACCCAGTACCATGAAACTGGATGTGGTGGAACAGCGGTACAGTATGTAACCCCAGCATTCAGCAGGTGGAGTCAACAGGATAAATTCAGGGCCATCCTCAGCTACATATTGAATTTGAGGGTATCTTGTCTTAGAGAGAAAGGGAGAGGAAGGAAATAATCTCCCCTGAAATCCTCACTCCATTTTCTGTCAGAGGTGCAGGGAACATTTCAAAGCTTCATTCTAATGAGATACGAAATTTCATTCTAGTCATTTTAGAAGCCAGCACAAGAATGACTCTGAGGGACCTGGAAAGATGGCTCAGAGGTTAAGAGCACTTCCTGTTCTTCCAGAGGTCCTGAGTTCAAGTCCCAGCAAGCACATAGTGGCCCACAACCATCTATAATAGGATCTGATGCCTTTTTCTGGTGTGAAGGCAGAATACTGTATAAATAAGTAAATAGACAAATAAATAAATACATCTTTAGCCAGGCTGTGGTGGTGCACACCTTTAATCCCAGCATGTCAGAGTCAGAGGCAGGAAGATCTCTGTGAGTTTGAGGCCAACCTGGTCTACAAGAACTAGTTCCAGGAAGAAAAAAAAAAGCTACAGAGAAAGACTGCCTCGAAAAAAAAGGTGAAAATGAGATTGGCTCAGAATGTTTGACTGTAGAGGAAAAGATGGCATCCAGTTGGCTACAAAAACTTGGATCATTTCTTTTATAGAAACTGGAATGATACCGGGCGGTAGTGGCATATGTCTTTAATCCCAGTACTCAGGAGGCAGTGGCAGGCAGATCTCTGTCAGAGTCTGAGACCAGCCTGGTCTACAAGAGCTAGTTTCAGGACAGGCTCCAAAACCACAGAGAAACCCTGTCTCGAAAAACCAAAAAAAAAAAAAGACCCACTAATACCACTTTTGGGTATATACCCAAAGGATGCTCAATCGTGCCACAAGGACACGTGCTCAACTATGTTCATAGCAGCTTTGTTTGCCATAGCCAGAACCTGGAAACAACCTAAATGCCCCTTGACCGAAGAACGGATAAGGAAAATGTGGTACATTTACACAATGGAGTTCTACACAGCAGAAAAAAAATAACATCTTGAATTTTTCAGGAAAATGCATGGAGCTAGAAAACATTATTTTGAGTGAGGTAACCCAGACACAGAAAGGCAATTATCACATGTACTCACTCATAGGTGGTTTTTAAACATAAAGCAAAGAAAGCTAGCCTATAAACCACAATCCCAGAGAAGAATGTGGACACTAAGAGAGACTTACATAGATCTAATCTACATGGGAAGTAGAAAGTAGAAAAAGACAAGATCTCCTGAGTAAATTGGGAACATGGAGACCTTGGGGGAAGGTTGAAGTGGGGGAGGGAAGAGACAGGGAGGGGAACAGAGAAGAATGTAGAGCTCAATAAACATCAGTAAAATTTAAAAAAACAAATAAATTAAAAAAATCAACTAACCCATCCACCATCACCCCAACCCATGAAATATACGTTTTCCAGTTTTCTAGAGGACCTTGGCAGGCTTAGAGGTGCTCAAATTTTAAGAGGGATGTTGAAGTTAGGATCATCTGGGTTGGAGGCAGAACTTTTCTTCCAAAGGGGAAAAAAAAAGAGCTAGTTCCAACATAGGCTCCAAAGTTACAGAGAAACCTTGTCTCGAAAAAAAAAAAAAAAAACAACAAAAAAAGAAAGAAAGAAAGAAAGGGAAAAAAAGAAAGAAGAAAGAAGAAACTGGAATGATGGGAAGGTGGTGGTGGGTGTAGAGGCAGGTGGCTTTCTCTAAGTTTGAGGCGAGTTCCAGGACTGCCAGGAACTTGTTGTCTTGAAAAACCAAACAACAACAAATTTTTAAATAAAAATCTGAATCCCTCCACTGTTGTTCTCTTGCAACACTACAACTCCCAGCGTTCCCCTGGGGACACATTTATTTTGCGTGCGTGTCTGTACACATACCCTGAGTATATGCAGTGTCTGTACACATACCCTGAGTATATGCAGCTGCCCACAGGAACCTGCAGAACTAACAGAATGCCTTGGAGCTGGAGTTACAGCCATTGTGAGGCACCTGACTTTAGTGCTGAAATCTGAATTTTGGTCCTCATCATTGAGCAGCAAGTGCTCTTAACTCCTGAGCCACGTGTCCAGCTCCGATCTCTATTTAGTTACTTGTCTAAATGGATCTCTCACTGGTCCTGAAGCTCATCAGTGTAGCTAGGCTGGCTGGCCAAACTTCAGGTGGCCTCCACACCACTCCAACAAGATACTTTTTGTATGAGTTTTGGGGAATCTGAACTCAGATTCTCGTGCTTGTGTGGTAGGATTTCATTATAGCTCAGCCTGACTCAGAACTCACTCTATAGCCCAGACTGGTCTTGAACTTATGACAACTACCTCATCCTCCCGAGAACTAGGTTTACAGATGTAAACTACCATGCCCAGTCTAACTGTCTGACTACGTATCTATCTGATTTTTATGGGGAAGGCTATCCTATTTTGCACAGGCTGCTTCAAACTCCTGAGTTCAAGTGATTCTCAAGTCTCTGCCTTCCTAGTGACTGAACTTACCTCTAACACCTCTGCCTCAGAGGACATTTTGAAACTGAGATAGAGTCACTGTCTCAAAACTAAACAAAATAAAACTGAGATACTTGGGCCCCAGCCTCAGAGTTTCCAGGTCTATAGGTCTGTGGGTCCGGGCCCAAGAGTTCTTTCTATTTTATCAGGTTCCCAGGTGATGCTGAGGCACACACACCCAGGGACCACACTTTGCTGTTTTTTGTTTTTATGTTATGTGTATGATTGTTTGGCTTGTTTGTATGACTGTGCACCACATGCATGCAAGTGCCCACAGAGGACTGGAGTTCCAGCTGTGCTAGGAATTGAACCCTGGTCTTCTGGAAGAGCCTCCAGTGCTCTTGATCACTAAGCGATCTTCGCAGTCCCTAGGGACTACTTTGGAAACCATTCGCCTGGGGAATAAATCTGCGCTGGTTTTCAGCCTTTCCCAGCCTGCTGCTAGCCTACTTTGCAGTTTCATCTGCCCTTCCCCTTCTCTGCACACACCCAAGAGCTGAAATTCTCACCTCTCTAAGCCAGCTGCTCACACCTCTGCATTTTATTCCTCTGTCTGGAATGTCATCTTCTGTTGACCAGCCCTTCCTGTCTGAGGCTCTCTGAAGCCCCTCTCGGCTCTCTGAGCTGCTGTTGAGTCATTCTCTGCCCCAGGTCCCTGGCAGCTTGCTCACACTCTTCTGAGCCTGCTCTTACCGCCTGCATCTTCCACTGCCTGTCACGGAAGCCTTAGTCACCTGTGCCTCTAGAAACAGCTGTGGAGTAAGGGAACAAATGTGTGATTGAGGAAGGAGAGCAGGTAAATGGAGTCAGTGGTACCCAGCCAGGGCACATCATACCAGGGGGCCATTTGTGCCTGTTTCTCTCTGTTGAGTCTGGAGCCCTAGGCCAGGAGGGGACTTTACCTGCTAACCAAAGTCCTCTGACATTCATCCAGACATCTTCAACTGGAGTTCTTTCAGGAGCTGGCAGTCTGGGACCTGCTGTTGCACAAGCTTATCTCTCTGGGCTCACAGAGGCATCTGGGACTTTGGAAAATATTTTTGGGTAGCACATGCAGCCCTTCTAGGGCCAAGTAAGATGCGATAGACTTTTTTTTTTTTTTTTTTTTTTGCCCATTTAGTCACAAAGTGTTGGGGTGGCTTCAAGTAAAAATTGGACAGTGACTGGAACTTATTCCTTCTCTACCGAGGGATCCCAGTTTCCTCCCAAATCCACAAAGGAGGCCTGATTTGTCCCAGTGACACCAGACATAGCTGCCCAAACTGTATAGAGGTAAGGCTGGAGATGCAGCCCGGTTAGTAGCATGCTTACCTGTCAGGCACAAAACCCTGAGTTCCATCACCAGCACAGCAGAAACGAAGCAGTGGAAAGAAGGGACAGGCAGACCAGATGCTCAGGGTCATTCCAAGAGTGAGTTTGAGACCAGGCTGGGATCCGTGAGATTCTGCCTTAAAAAAAAAAAAAAAAAAAAAACAGAAATGGGCTGGAGAGATGGTTCCGCAGTTAAGAGCACTTGCTGCTCTTCAGTTCCCAGCACCCATGTCAGGCCACGCTTGACCCCTGCAACTTCAGCTCCATAGGATCTGACGCCCTCGCCTGGCCTCTGAGGTCACTAAATTCATGCGCGCAGACACATATTTTCATATAATTAACATTTTAAAATATTAAATAACAAGAGAACTGTCTGTGGGTGGTTCTTCCTGGAAACAGTAACAGTCTGTACCAAGGCTGCAGACACCCTGTAGGGCATCACTTCTCTGTGAGCCTGCGTGTCCTCTGTGGCCTTACAGGAGAGGCCAGCTCCCTTCCTGGTCTCTTGGATGGAATAATAAACCCTCACAGCTGCTCCGTCCTGTCGGTCCCCAGCACACTGCCTTCTATGTACAGTCTCTATCTTCCTCCTCTCACGCTTCTACCCAGTTTGGGGCCCTTGGATCTCACCTCCTCCACAAAACTCTCTGTTCCTGAAACTCTCCCCATGCCACCTACCATACTTATGGACAGCCCTAATGAATATGGAATGAGTGGTTAGAATTAGGGGTTTGTGAGCAAGGCTGCCATGTTGGCACAAAATGGCTCTGCCCAAGGGAAGGAAATGCTATTCACACAGCCTGTTCTGGGCCAGGGTCGCACCCAGTTCCATAACCAAGAAGCGCTGCTCAACCACTTGGACCAAGCAAGGGTGTGTAACATCCTTGGCCTCCGTGTTCTCATCTGTGGAGAATGAGATGTTGTTGGTATCCTATCATATGCCCAAACAAGGTTAAAACAGCAGCTGGTACCTGGCTAATGTTTACAGAGTGCTTAGTTTCATTATTATTGCTGGAGTTACTGTCATTCTTTCCTGTGTGGGTGTTTGTTTGTTTGTTTTTCTCTCTGGAAGATATGAACAGCCTGGGGACAATGAGTCATTACCTGTCCCTGCTGCCCCTAATAGCAGGCAGAGAGCCTGATGTCGTTCCCTCAGGCCCTTCCTCCATCTTTATGTTTGTCCAGTGTATACTCTTATTAGTCAGGCCTTTCTGTTTACAAATGACCCAACCTGACTTAAGTTAACTGAAGCCTTTATAGGCTGACCTAACTAGCAGTCTGTTGGGAGGTCATGTGACTCCAGCTGCTCCACTTCCTGTACTGCTGCTGAGCTGGCCTAATTCCCAGGGGTTCACCCACATGCAGCAGAACAGGCCACTGGGTGCCTTTGTTTCCTGTTTGGGCTCCCTCCTTCCCTTCTTTCCACTCTCTTCCTTTTTCTTTCCTTTCTGTTGTCAGACAGGGCCTCATGTGGCTGATGCTATCCTCAAACTTGATATCCAGCCAGCGAAGACCCTGGTCTCCTGATTTAGCTATCTCTACCCCCAGAGTGCTGGGATTACAAGGCTATACCATCTTGCTCAACTTCAATTGTTTTTGTTTTTACAACAAGGTTTCAAGTAAGTCAGGCTGTCCTTGAACTCCTGACTTTCTTGCCTCTAATTCTCAAGGGCTGGGAATGCAGGCTTATACAACCATGCCAGACTCCACAGAGCAATTTTAAGGACCGCCTGAGTGACTCTGGTTGAGTCACAGTCAGTTTTGAACCCGTCATTATGATTGGCCAAGGGTTTGACAGTGACATTCCATAGCAGAGAGATGCTAACCTCCTACTTTTGTTTTAAAAGATAGGGTCTATATTCTGAACCTGCAGCCCCCCTACCTCAGCCTTCTGAGAGCTAGGATTGCAGGCTCTTTTTTTTTTTTTTTTTTTTTGGTTTTTCGAGACAGGGTTTCTCTGTGGTTTTTTGGAGCCTGTCCTGGAACTAGCTCTTGTAGACCAGGCTGGTCTCAAACTCACAGAGATCCGCCTGCCTCTGCCTCCCGAGTGCTGGGATTAAAGGCGTGCGCCACCACCACCTGGCGATTGCAGGCTCTTGCCACTACAAAGTTCATCTCTCTTTGTGGCTCAGTTCGTAGGTGGTTTCCTCAGTAAAATGTCTCTTCCTTTCCTATAGCAAATTGCCAATTCTTCAGCTCTAACCCTAGCCTGGGGAGAAAGCACAGGGAGGAGAGCACAGTCTGTGCATCCCTTGGGCAGGCTCCCTGCTCAGGCTATGGCACCCTGCCTTTGAATGCTGATGGGGTCGGCTTTGTGGGGCTGCATGACTGGAACTCTAAGGAGGTCGGGCAGCACTATGGTCCAGGCCTGTAATCCCAGCAGATGAGGCAGAAGCAAGATTGCCCCAAGTTTAGAGCTAGCCAGAGTCTGTCTCCAAACAAAACAAAAAGCTAAAACAAGATCCCAGTAGGGAGGCCGGGCGGTGGTGGCTCACGCCTCTAATTCCAGCACTCGGGAGGCAGAGACAGGCAGCCTGGTCTATGAGAGCTAGTTCCAGGACAGGAACCAAAAGCTATGGAGAAACCCTGTCTCGAAAATCAAAAAAAAAAAAAAAAAAAAAAAATTAAAAAATTAAGATCCCAGTAGGGCAGTGGTTCTCACCCTTCTTAATGCTGTGACCCTTCATACAGTTCCTGTTGTCCTGACCCCCAAGCATAAAACTATTCTTTATTTTTTATTTTAATTTTTTATTGAAAAAATTTCCACCTTCTCCCTGCCTCCCGTTTCCCTCCCCAAAACTATTCTTATTGCTGCTTCAGAACTGTAATTTTGCTACTGTTATCAATGATAATGTAAATATCTGAGTTTTCCAATGATCTTAGGCGACCTCTGTGAAGGGGATGTTGAGCCCCAAAGGGATCGCCACCCACAGGTTGAGAAACACTGCAGCAGTTACCTTAACCCTAACGGTTGTGTCGGAAATGGGGACAATAGCCCAGTTTGGGCTTAGATAAGACATGGGAACATCTGGGACGGACAAGGCTTGTCGCTTTTTGGGAAGGCCATGGCCAGCTGGCTTCAGTAACAAACACAAATGAACCATTTGGCTGATCCTTCCGGCTACCCACAGCTGAGACACCTCAGTGAGAGCTGGCACTATGGAAGCCTAAGGGAATGGGTCCTGGGTGGCCCTGTGCAGTAGCTCTGAAGGCATCCCTGCCTGAGGAATCCCAGGACCCACCCTCCTGCCACCATGCCCTCATCCACGGCCTCACTGTCTGCCTCAGCTCCTGCTGGCTCAGAAAAAAAGTGCTCGAAAATAAATGTGGGTGAGTGGTAACAAGCTGAGAGCCACCAAACACGCCTTTCTGAAACATTTTAACTATCCAAGCCCTTCCTACACAGTAACAGATACTCAAAAACTGTAGATGTTTTTGAAATTTTTTTTAAAAACAAAACAAAACACAGCAGTCACTTTATTCTGTACTTTACAAACCCACAAGGAAGAAGTCCTCGAGGGGAAGGTGTCGAGAGTCTGAAGAAGGAAAGGGGACAGCCAGGAACAAGCCCGCTCATCTGGGGCCCCAGGCAGATGCTAGGTCCAGGCCTGCACAGTAAGGCCTTGCATGCCGGCTGCACAAAAGCTCAGAGAGTGGCCTGAGAGTATTTCAGCCCTGAGACTGTTGTCATTTGATGGGCAGCCCCCAGCAACGGCTTCAACGGAAGTGGACTTTTGCCAGGCCAGGGAAGTGGCCAACAGCAGGCAAGGCTACCCGTCTAGGAGCTTCAAAATGCTCTCCCGCTCCTTCAGGGTCTTCCAGGCCTGGTCCTTTTCCTTCTTCGTGGGGGTGCGCTTCTTCTGCCGGGCAGCCATGATCTTGCGAAAGGCATCCATGACCTCATTGTCGGCCATGCGGACCCGCTGCCTCAGCTCCTGCCGGCTCACCTCTTCCTTCGCCAACCTGGGGGGGGGGGGGGCAAGTGTCATGGTTACCTCATCCCAGAGTTTGTCCCCTCCTTCTTCTGGACTGAGCCTCCTCACAATCCCAGCTGCGGCTGGCACTCCCTGGCCTGTTTCATTCACAGCCAATGTGTATAGATGCAAAGCCACACTGATCTGGGACTGTGTGTATGGCATTATTTAAATGTTCCAAAATGTTAACTTAATGCTGTTATAGTTGGGGCAGCATGTGGGACCACACAGGAAATCTCTTACCTTTCTGTCAATTTTGCTGTGAACCTAAAAATACTTTTTTTTTTTTTTGAGTTAGTTTCACACTGTAGCCCAGGCTGACCTGAAAATTACTATAATAGTCTAGCTGGCCCTGAACTTGAGGCAATCTTTCTGCCTCCACCTCTCAATTGCTACTATCCTTAGCTTAAAAAATAAAACCCAGGGGGCTGGAGAGATGACTTGGCAGTTAAGAGCATTGCCTGCTCTTCCAAAGGTCCTGAGTTCAATTCCCGGCAACCACATGGTGGCTCACAACCATCTGTGATGAGGTCTGGTGCCCTCATTACATACATAATTGTATACATAATAAATAAATAAATAAATATTTAAAAAAAAAAAACCCAGGAGCTGGAGAGACAGCTCGGCATGCCTGGTGCACGGATATACTTACAGGCAAAACACCTACACCCATAAAATAAAAAAAATAAACATTTAAAAAAAACGATAAGCACCAGGCAGTGGTGGTGCACATTTTTAATCCCAGCCCTTGGAAGGCAGAGGCAGGCTGATCTCTGTGTTGGAGACCAGCCTGGTCTACAGAGCGAGTTCCAGGACAGCCAGGGTTGCACAGAGAAACCTTTTCTCAAAAAAACAAAACAAAACAATGAAACCCCATAAACTTAACATACACACATGTGTATACAGCAAGTTCTCATAACAGTCTTTCAAAGTAAGAAGCATTATTCCCATGTTACACTAGCGAAGAAACCGGGGCTCAGGTGGAGCAAGAGAGACTGAACCCCGAGAGCAGCTCCTGCTGGGCCTGAGCGCTCACCCTCCCCGCAGCAGCCCTTCCACGGGTAGGATTACAGGCCTGCATGCCGCTCCACACTCCTACCATGCGTGGATCTGACTTAGTTCCACTGATGGCGGAGCTAAAGGTCTCTAGGGAACCTAGTCCCCCTTGCTGCTTGGGCCCGAAGTGCCTTGCTCACAACCCTGCAGCTGGAGCCCAGAGCTCCAGGGCTGAGCTCCTGCACATGTGTGTGTGCTGCATGTGGAGGCCAGAGGCTGATACTGGCTATCTCTCTCTCGCATGCTTCGCCTTGTTTATTTTTACTAATTGTGTTTATTAGGAGATTGAAAACGCTGCCATGGTGTGTATGTGGAGACCAGACAGCAACTTGCAGGAGTTGGTTTTCTTTCTCTATCATCTGGTTTTGGGTACTGAAATCAAGTGGCCAGGCTTGGCAGCAAGTGCCTTTACCTGCTGAACCATCTTGCTGGCCCTTGGCCTTCTTTTGAGAGGCAGGATCTTTTTTTTTTTTTTTTTTTTTTTTTTTGGTTTTTCGAGACAGGGCTTCTCTGTGGTTTTTTGGAGCCTGTCCTGGAACTAGCTCTTGTAGACCAGGCTAGTCTCGAACTCACAGATATCCACCTGCCTCTGCCTCCCGAGTGCTGGGATTAAAGGCGTGCGCCACCACCGCCCGGCTGAGGCAGGATCTTTTTTTTTTTTTTTTTTTTAAATATTTGTTTATTTATTAGGTATACATTATTCTGTTTGCTTGTATGCCTGCAGGCCAGAAGAGGGCACCAGACCTCATTACAGATGGTTGTGAGCCACCATGTGGTTGCTGGGAATTGAACTCAGGACCTTTGGAAGAGCAGGCAATGCTCTTAACCACTGAGCCATCTCTCCAGCCCCGAGGCAGGATCTTTTAATGGGATCTTAGAGAGGCCTACTTGACTAGGCTTGCCTCTGCCCATTCAAGCACTGGGGTTACAGATGTGTGTGGTTATGGCCAGCTTTTGTGTGGGTGCTGAAGGCTGAACTCAGGCTTAGTGGGAAGCACATCCTCCTCTGAGCTATCTTCCCACTGCTGTGGTATTTTGATTAATACCATTAAGAAGGGGGCTGGAGAGATGGCTCAGTGGTTAGTTCCAGGACAGGCTCCAAAACCACAGAGAAACCCTGTCTCGAAAAACCAAAAAAAAAAAAAAAAAAAAAAAAAAAAAAGGAAAAAGTGGTGGTAGCAGCACACGTCTTTAATCCCAGCACTTGGGAGACAGAGAGGCAGGCAGAGCTCAGTGAGTTCGAAGCCAGCCTGATCTATAAAGGGAGTTCTAGGACAGCCAGGACTGTTGCACAGAGAAACCCTGTCCCAAAAAAGAGGAAAATGAAAACACACATAAAAAATCAAAAACCAAAGAAATGCAATACAATATAACACTATATATATTACCAAACTATACTTACCAAGGGAGCCAGGGCTGGAGAGATGGCCCAGTGGTTAAAAAGTGAACTGCTTTTGCAGGGGTTCAGTTCCCAGCACCTACACTGGGCAGCTAGCAAACACCAATAACTCCAGCTGACACCACAGATACCTGCACTCGTATGCATAAACCCACATACACACAATTAAAATGAAAAAAAATCTGAAAAAAAGAATCAAATCCATCCATGTCGGTTGTGGGTGCTTGAGCCTGACACTTGACATCCATCTGAGACACAACCAGGGGAGCAGGGCTGGTCCCAGGCACAGTGCTCACTCACCTCAGCAGGTCATGCTTCTTGGTCCGGTTGTGTGCACTGAGTGCCTTCAGCTCCGCCTGTCGTTTGCGCAGCTCAGCAAGGACCTCATCCTCTGAGTCCTCAGCAGGCCGGTCCTCGGACTCCAGGAGGCCCTGGGCAATCAGCTCCTCCTTGATGCGGCTCTCCAGGGACTTGGTATGTGGCACACTGTAGGCAAGGCCAGCACCTGAGTTCTGAGAGCCAGCTGGAGGCTCCCTCAGAGGATCCTGGGCCTCTTCACCTTGTGAACCCACTATAGCCACACATATGCGTCAGGCCTTGTTATGTTTGAGTTACAATCTTGTATGATAGACATTTCCAAGATCTTTTTTATATCCATAATATATATATTTGTTTTTTGAGACATGGTTTCTCTGTAGCTTTGGAGCCTGTCCTGGAACTAGCTCTTGTAGACCAGGCTAGTCTCGAACTCACAGAGATCTGCCTTCCGAGTGCTGGGATTAAAGGCATGCGCCACCACCGCTTAGCTAAGTATATTTTAAAAATACAAATAAGATCACTCCTTTCCCCCACTTTGGTACTCTATTCTTTCATGTCAAGTATACTGAGTTATTTCATATTATAGTTTTGGCATTTAGATAGGCACTTGGGTTATTTCCAGGAGAAGCAAAGGTACAGTGATCAAGTCTATGCTAAGTCTGTCCAGAAACGAGGCCAGAACTTTGATCTGAGACATTTGTGCTTGGTCAAGTGGCCTTAGCTTCCTTTTACAAAGATGCGTCCCCGTGAGAAGACAGAAGCTGACAGTCAAGCCTGGAGTGGGGATGGGATGGCACTCACCTGAAGGGCTTGTTCTGATTTCGGGGAGAGGTGCTTGCTCCATCAGCCCCTGATTCTTTCCCAGACATGTCAGGAATAGGAGAGTCCTCCATAGGGGAAATAATATTTTCCTAAAAATCAGAGATAGGTTAGAAGAAAGCCATAGAAAAAAAGCCATTTTTCTGCTCCTCTCTGACATACAGATAGTCTCTACAGGCTAGATAGAAATAACCTGTCATCTTTTTCATCCCACTCATGTTAAAAAGCTTCCTCCAGCCAGGCAGTGGTGGCGCACGTCTTTAATCCCAGCACTCGGGGGGCAGAGGCAGGTGGATCTCAGTGAGTTCAAGGCCAGCCTGGTCTACAAAGCAAGTTCTAGGACAGCGAAGGCTGTTAAACAGAGAAACCCTGTCTCAAAAAAAAAAACCAAAAAACAAAAAAATAAAACAAACAAACAAAAGTTTCCTTCAAAGCTTTGATCATTTCAGAAATCTGTTTTTTGAGAGGAGGGTAATATTGATAGCAAAAGAAGGGGACACAAGCACAACAGTGACAGGGAACTGTGCCAGCCAACACTGCTCTTTCCTCCACAGCAGCTGAGCTACACTACATTTCCCAGGCTCCCCTGCAGTCAGATGCACTCGGGAGACAAAGGCTCCAGTGATCTCAAGAGGTCAGAGTGTCAGTCACACCCAGAACACTTCCTTCACAGACTCCTCCTCACCCAATTTCTGAGGGCCGGGTGTGGTAACCACGCCCAGAGTGACAGTGGTCAGATAAAAGCCACAGAAGCTGGAGTCTCTGCTGGGCTAAGGCAGATTTCCTTCCCGCTGCCTCTGCCTACCTGGAATGCACACCCCAACTGTTCCCTGAGAGAAAAACTATTGTGTTAGAGCCAGAGGAGGAAACTGAGGCTCAAGGACATAAAAGGATGCCTCCAAAGTCAGGCAGGGCATAAGCATGGAAACCTCAAGTGCAGGTTTGAATTCTACCTTTACTTATTAGCTGGTGGTCTGAAGAAACCTCAATTTCCTCAGCTGCATCATGAACTAACACAGAACATGCCTCCAGTGAGAGGATGCATGGATTCCCCTTAACCAATGCTCAGCAAGGGCATCTATGGAAGCCAAGTGTGGTGGCTTACATCTGCTACCCCAGCACTGGGAAGCCGATACAGGAGAATGACTATAAGTTCCAGCCCATAGTCTGACTCTATAGTGTGTTGCTGGGATTACAAGCATATGCTACCACACCTAGCTTGTAGCCCAATTGAGTGCTCACCTCCACCAGGGCCTGCAGCAAGCGCTGTGTCAGGGCACCAAAGGGACACCCATCTTCTGGCTGCTCATGCTGAGCCTCAGACTTCTTCAGCAGGGCATCCACATCTGCAGTGGCCAGAGAAAGGGCAGAAGGAGGCCTGAAGCTCTGGGAACTCAGATCCTGGCCTGGTGTGGACAGGGAGTTGAGGGACTTACCTTTCGTGTCCAGTTCAGTCAGTGGTCCCATGAGGCCTTTCTTCTTATCAGCCACGGCTGCTGCCCGAGCCCCATCCTTCTGCTCCTCTAGCAGATCTTCCTGGGCCCAGCGCTGGGAGTAGTGTTTCCCTAGTGGAGGAATCTGCAGCAAAGACACCATTCAATCCTAAGCGGTAAACACTGGCTACCTGAGCCTAGAATGTGAGAGGGAGACTCTCGTGGCATGGCACGCTGTCAGTAAGCACTCCATTCTTTCTGTTTTTTTTTTTTTTTTTTTTTTTTATTTGTTGCCCAAGTCCTTAGCCCAAGGCCAAGGGTGGTGCCACAAAAGGCAAAGAAGATACTTTTTTCTTTTTGGTTATTTCAAGACAGGGTTTCCGGGCGGTGGTGGCACACGCCTTTAATCCCAGCACTCGGGAGGCAGAGGCAGGTGGATCTCTGGGAGTTCAAGACCAGCCTGGAAGGGCTGGTTCCAGGACAGGCTAAAAAATCACAGAGAAACCCTGTCTTGAAAAACCAAAAAAAAAAAAAAAAAAAAAAAAAAAAAGACAGGGTTTCTCTGTGTAACAGTTTTAGCTGTCCTGGAACTAGCAGGTAGACCAAGTTGGCCTTGAACTCACGGAGATCGGCCTGCCTCTACCTCCATGCTGGGATTAAAGGTGAGCGTGCACCGTCACTACCTACCTGGCCAGAAGATAAAATCTTCACACTTACACTCTAGTAAGAGAAACAGGTATATAAAGAATGAAGGCAGCTGGGCGTGGTGGCACACACCTGTTGTCTTAGCACTCAGGAGGCTAAAGTAGGATGATGGTTGGGCCTGAGCCTGGGCTGAGACCCTATCTTGTCTCAAACAAACAAAACAAAAATTAAAATACATCTAGAAGCTGATATGCAGTAATAATTAAGATGTAAAGTATAAGCCCAGGATGGTGTTCCAGGGCAGCCAGAGCTATGAGAGAAACCCTATCTCGAAAGAAGCAAAAACACAAAACAACAACAAAAAGATATAAAGTATAAAATACTGTGTCTATGGATCCTCTTGATCACAGGCAGTTCTTCTAAAGAGAAGTAGGGCCCAAGGCAGGGATGAGAAGGGATTGTGTGTGTGTATTGCTTAAACTTACACTGCTGAAATGGACTGCCTTTCCCTGCTTCTTTCTGTCTTGCTTTGAGACAGGGACTTGTGTAGGACGCGATCTCAAACTCAGTGAGTGAGATCACAGGTTGCTGCAGTTCTTTAGGTCATGACTGAATTTGGAGCCCTGTCCATGCTAAACACTTGTCCTACCTCTGAGCTTTATCATTAACTACATCTCTGGCCTCAAAGAAATGTTTTCTTTTCTTTTCTTTCTTTCTTTTTTTTTTAATTCAGGTAAGTGTAATTAAAGCAGCCAAGTGACCCCGGAGTCACCAAGTGAGACCACTTCCTCTGTTATTCTTGAGGAAAGGTGTGAGCCACTGGGCCCAGCATCCTCTTTCTACTGAGGAGTCTGGGAAGGCATCTAGGGTGGCAGTAGCATGGTTTGCTCAGAAGAGCTTGGGCACAGACCCTAGTGAGACTAGCAGGAGAAAGACATGCCTGGTGTAGCTGATAAATGCAGCAGGAAAGAGGGCCGGGGCCAAGGAAAACTGAAGAAGGGAACCCAGGTGTCACCAAGAACTGAGACGCTTGGACTTCATCTTGTGGCTAACGGGTTAGGCATGGCCTAGAAGCAGCACACCTGCGGTGGCAGTTGACTGGTAGAGTCCCCTCCTCACACGTTTGTCCTCTCTCTTTCTTTCTTTCTTTCTTTCTTTTTTCTGAGACAGGGTTTCTCTGTAGCTTTGGAGCCTGTCCTGGAACTAGCTCATGTAGACAGACCAGGCTGGCCTCAAACTCATAGAGATCCACCTGCCTATGCCTCCCAAGTGCTGGGATTAAAGGTGTGTGCCACCACCATCGGGCTTGTCCACTTTCTTTTATGGGGCATGTTTTATTTTCATGATAAACAAAACTAACTTGCTGAGGATGTATCTCTGCTGGTAGAGAGCTTGCATAGGGTCCTGGGTTCCGCCAGGACTGCAAAACTGGGCACGGTGGCACACACCTGCAATGCCAGTGCAGGGAGTTAGAGGAAGGAAGATCACAAGTTCAGGCTCACTATTAGCTACACAAAGGTCAAGGCTAGCCTGGGCTATGTGAAATCCAGTTTCAACAAAACCAAAAACTTTTAAGCCAGGTGTAGTGATATATGTTTGTGGTTCTAGACATCCAGGGACCTCCTGAGAGAGGTGAATCCAAGTGTTTAAGGTCAGCCTGGGTACCATAGCAAGTTCTTGTGTTTTAGAAAAGAAACAGGAACTTAACTTTTATATATTAAGTAAAGAAAGAAAGCGTGGCTGAAGTCTAGCAGCAGGGAATGTGTTCAGAGGCTCTTAGGATCAAGGCAAGCTGACAGGATGGACTTCATTGCCACATGCACCACTTGGGACAGCTGAGCCTCAGTGTCTGCAGGGGAAATGCAGCAGGCAAGAGGCTGGGAAGGAAGAAGTAGATGATGCGGGCTTTGCTGCCTAGGATTCAGAGGCACCTCTGAGCCCTCCTGTTCTCTGACTGTGAAGCCCAGGGTTTCTACCTTGTAATGTTCAGCTTCATCTTCAGGGGGCTTCAGGAGCTCCTCTAGTGTTCGGACCTCCTCACTGGTGATATCGGCACAGTAGGGCTCCACAGAGGCCCAGAACCTGCAGGGAAAAGCAGACCCTGAGTAGGCGCCTCTGGGCTCCTTTCTCTTTAGACTCCACCACCAAGTCCCTAGGCCCCCTCTAGCTCTTCTATGTCCTCAGGCTCAGAACCTGTTGGGAGCATCATTCTTGGGGATCCGAGGCACGTCGATTGGGTCATCAGTGAATTCATATTCCTGGATCTTGGGTTGAACGTTTTTGGATTTGGGTCGTCCTGGGCCAGGACCTGGCCCGTGTCCTGCCTTCCCTTCCAGTTTCTGCTTCTTGGGCTTCCCATGTTTTGGAGGAGCACCAAGCTCATGGTCTCGACCCAGCTTCAGGAATCGTCGGTCACCTTTCTTATCCTGCCAGTCAGTAAGGATCTGAAACACACAAAGGTAGTCACTGAGGAGAGAAGAGACAGCACCTCTTTCCCACTGCGGATAACTTGAGATCTAGCATTTGAGCCTTCAAAGCCTAGGTCTTCCTGTGTGACTTCTCGCATGAAGGTAACCATAGGTCTACACTGACTCCTCTGTCACCAAACTACCCAGACTGTTTGATAAAAGGTTAAAAATAAGAAATTTAAGCTGGGCGGTGGCGCTTGGGAGGCAGAGGCAGGCAGATCTCTGTGAGTTCGAGGCCAGCCTGGTCTACAACAGCTAGTTCCAGGATAGGCTCCAAAGCCACAGAGAAAGCCTGTCTCGAAAAACCAAAAAAAAAATTTAAAAAAGGTTATGCCCAAGGGCATACCAGTCCTGTGGAAAATACACTGGTAGTGGGTTTTTTGGTGATGATCAAGACTCCCAGTTAACCTTCATTTCAATCATCAACCAGCCTGGGAGTCTTGTCTCCATAAACAACTGACTGTCACAGGGTATCTAAGGAAACTTCCAGGGAATCCAGGGACTACAGTGGTCAGAGTCCATCTTCTAGGGTTCAGTTGGCCCTTGGGTCTTAACTCTGCTGTCATGATTTCCATTAGGATCTCTCTCCCATCCATCCCTCAGCCTCAACAGAGAGAATTAACCTAATGCCCCATCCCATAACTTGACACAGTCCGTCCCCAGTGATGGGAAAAATCACCTGGGTTTCAGCTTCCAGCACACGCAGCCGCCGGCTAGCAGAGGACAGCAGGGTCTCAAGCTCCAGCTGCAGGGTGTCCAGCTCCTCAATCCCAATCCCATCGTCCTCAGAGCGGGCCAGCACTGCTGTGTACCGGGGACAGACCTTCAGGTGGTCCACAGACTTGAAATCATGGAATTGCAATGGGCAGTCCTTCAGCTCACTCATGGCCCAGGAGATGGGACCCTGGAAAACTAGAGAGGAGCAGCCCGCTGGGTGGGAGACGAAGAGGAACGGGACAGAGGCCCAACAAACAAAACAGGCTTCAGGGCCTTTATAAATCAGGCTGACTGCAAAGCTCCTGGTCAGAGTCCTGACTGTGCACCAGAGGCTTGTGCCACTGAATTATGCAGTTTTGGGGGTGGACTTGACGCTTTCTTTCTTTTTGACAAAAAAGGAAACAGACTCTAAAAGAGTTGCCTAGATTCCTAACTGCAATTCATTGTTTTTGTTTTGGTAGCGCTAAGACTGAACCCAGAGTCTCACACATGCTCTATCTCCAGTGCTTTTTTCTTTCTTTCTTTCTTTCTTTTTTTTTGAGCAAAGTCTCACTAAGTAGCTTTGGCTGGCCTGGTACTCATTATACCTGCCTCTACCTCTCAGAGTGCTGGCTTAAAGGCGTGCACCACCACACCTGGCTTCCAGTCCTTTTTATTTACTTTTTTTTACAACCCAGGCTGGTCTCAAAGTAGCTAAGTAAACCAAAGATTTATTCCCACCTCCCAAGTGATGGAATTCCAGGCATGTAACCACACCTGGCTTATGTAGCACTGGGGAGCCAGGTCAGGGCCCCAGACCAAGTGCAGACTAGGTTACATTCAGCCTCCTTTCATGAATTCAGCTCTTACTAAGTTGCCAGGGCAGGCCTTGAACTTATGAACCACCTGCTTCAGCCTCCCAAGCAGCTAAGTTTACAACATGATTAGGCCCAGCCTCCTAACTGCAATTCAAACCCAAATAGTCTTAAACCTGCACTACAAGAGAGATACCAGTCTGCCCTATCTTCCTATCGCCTGTTTTCCTATGGTGGGCTGTTTCAAACATTCTTTCTTACGGGGTTCGGCCAGCCTCTCCTTGTCTCACCTCATTCCAAACCTTTGCACCTTCTCTCTGTCCCTAGCTAGTTTGGAACACGAGCTGGTCAAGCAGACAGAACTAAGTTCCAGCCCATTTTCTTCTTCTGTGCCCTTCCTAAGCATGCTATTTAACCTGAATCTCAGTTTTTTTCCCAGGACAAGAAATGATGCCTCGGTCCGTTTCCCCATTAAAAAGTATAAATCTGTAAAATGGGGACATTAAGGGTACCTACCTCCCTGGAATGTTCTGAGGATTAAGAAGTGATGCTCGTCAAATGCCCAGTTCAGTGCCTGGCACAGAAGTGGGACTGCTTAATGGCTGGCTCCACCTGTGTGCCGCCCCAAGATCCCGCCTCCAGGGTCCTCGTCCTCTAGGGAGCCCCTCACACAGCCCCCACCTCTCCTACCTCCTCTCTGAGGCCTCCTACAGGCCCCGGGCTGCAGGAGGGGGCGGGGAGTTCAGGGCTATCAGAGCAACCGCCCCGGAACTGGCTATGGGCGGGCCCCCTGCAGTTGACGCGAGGGCGGGGACACGGCCAGCCGACAGTGGCCTGGGGGGAGGTGTAAGGCCACCTACGAACCTCCGACAGGTGGAATGCTAGGCCTGAGGTGTCCCCCTAGGAAGCAGCCAGGGGCTAGGGCGGGGCTCAGAATCGAGTTCTCTAGGGACCAGCTTCCCGGCCGAGCCCCAGGGCTGCTAGTAGGAGGAGTCCGGAGAGGATAGGGGGAGCACCACCGGAAGAAACGCCGGGCTTCTCCTGCTCGGCCTGTCCTAATTTGGTGCCCAACCTGAGGTCGGGCTGTACTATTGGTACATGGGGGGAGGTAAAGTTACAACCAAGGCCACAAGAACCAAGGGCGCTGGCAAAAGATGTACGGAGACCCAAGGGGCCTCGAGTACTTCCGTGTCACTGCAGGCTTTCTACAAGTCCCGGCGGTCCGAATATGAAATCGTCCCGGAGATCCGAACGTCGCTCGGGAATTCCTCCCCGGTCCTGACCGAAATGGTCCCCCCCGGAAGTGCTGGCGGAGACTGCGGCTGCGCCTCTCGCGAAAGGGCTGGCGTCGCGGAGCCGGGCACTTCCGTACTTCCGCTTTCCGGCCCAGACAGCTCCCGCGATGGTGAGAGACCCTGGGCTGGGGGCCTCCTTGTGTCTTGCCTGGAGAGGCTTTGGGTCTGGGGGAGATGCTGTTTGCAGCCAGGGCTTGCGGCCGGAGGTTGCTCTGGGATGAGGGGGCACGATGAGAATGGGGAGGCAGAGGGTGGGACGAGGGCCGAGGCGAGGAGGAAGGGGCGAGCTGGGAGGAGAGCTGGGCAGGAGCGGGCCCAGAGGCTTCCAAGTTTGGCATCCCGGAAGGAATGGCCTCTCCCCAAAGTTCGATGAGGCAGGAAGCGGGGCTACTAGGCCTGTGGTAGCGGCTCGCAGCCGAGGTAGTACTGCTGAGGAATGAAGCGGGGCCTCCTTTCCATCCACGGTAGAGGTTCGTTCGCCTCAATGAAGGTTCTGTGGTGATTCAGACTCCTTCCTAGTAGTGCGGTACGGTGTTGACCTTAAGGTGTGTAAACGCTGATGACCGCTGACCCTTTCCTGCCAGGGGATGCTCGGGTTTGTGTCTGTAGGTGTTCCGTACTGTTGGGTCTCTCTTCCTAGTGCATTCCCCGGTCATGCTGGGTTTGATGACCACAGTTTTGAAGACTGGACTGCTTGCCACGCTCCTGTGACGCCACTGTCCGGAGGAGACACATTGAAATTAGACCCTCTTGTTCAAACGTCATCCACCTTTCTAAACTTGTTCATTCTCCTGTGTCCTAACCGGTTTCATTCCTCAGTCTAAAAGCTGTTTCCCTTTGGCTGAGGAGATAGCTTTTCATTTTTAAGCATTTAAGTTTATTGTACTTAATTTTTTTTGTTTTGTTTTGGTTTAGTTTTTCGAGACAGGGTTTCTCTGTAGCTTTGGAACCTATTCTGGAACTCACTCTGTAAACCAGGCTGGCCTCGAACTCACAGAGATCTCCCTGCCTCTGTTTCCTGAGTGCTGGGATTAAAAGTGTGAGCCACTACCACCCAGTTTAGTGAAACCATCTTTTCACTAAAAGGCAAACACCACAGGGCTAGCTACCTAGAATTCACTTTTAGTTTTCTTTCTTTGGCTATTGACAAAATAACCAGCCACTGCTACAATCTAGGAAGAGAACATTCTGTCGCTCTTCCAATGCTACCCACTACCCCAGACAACTTCTGATTTTTCACCCTTCTAGTTTTGCCTTTTCTTGGTTGACATATAAGTACAATTCTCCAGTATGTAGACAGACCCTGATGCCGAGCTCTGTGACCACTGACCGGAAGTTAGTTAGGTTTTTAGCTTTTCCTCCACTCTGTCTGATGTCTGTCCTGTTTGTCTTTACTTATTCAACTTCCCCTGCCTGTCTCCACTGCTCCAGTCTGTACTCAGACCTCTTCTCTGCCGTGAGTCTCACTTCCCTCTCCATTCCATTCTCCAGAGAGCCTCTGTGCCGCTGAAGCCATGTAACTTCCTCCTTAGAAAGTCCCAGTGCTTCCTGTCACATTGAGAGAAAAGCTAACTGCACTGGCATCTAGATTGTCTAGGGTTTTATCCCAGCCTGTCTTTGCAGCCTGATCTGTGTGATTTAAAATGCTTCTCATAGATCATGTGTTCATTTACTCTATAGGAAATTTGTAAGACACAGTGTCCAGGAGGTACTGAATTAGTTGCAGCCTGCATGGCTGAATAAAGTTGTCTGTTGACCATGAGAATTACAATCTAGTGAAGGAAAATTCATGTAACAAACTACATGAAAATGTCTTGTGGATTATATGTAAAGTGTACATATCATAAGCTATGGTAAGTGCTGGGGGAGGAAGTAGAAAAGACCACTTTGAGGAAGGAAGAGGCCTCCTCAATAAGCTGAGCTCTGAGAGACTGACCTAAGCCGCGGGGAGGAGAGTACAGGTGATGGGGCGGCCTACGATAAGCCCTGAGGGGAGAGCTTGACTGAGACGTAATGCAGCTGACGATTATAGCTGACCTTGTCCACTCTACTGAGAATGTCCTCAGTCTACTGTTCTCATTGTAAAACCTCCCTGATCTAGTATCTAGTCAAACTAGCTTCCTTAGTATAGGTTATTGAAAAATCTAGTTATGTTACATTTTGCCCTTCATTACCCTTTGTGATCCCAGTTGAGCTATTTGAGAGCAGAAGTAATCTGACTGAACTCCCAGCATGCTCAGGGCATGGATCAATACATCTGTCAGTGTAGAAAATAGGTGGAAGACATGGACCCTTCTAGACCAGTATTACCCAGCCTTGGCACTGGTGACTTTTGGGGCTGGGTAATTGTATTGTGCGTTCCAGATGTTAGGGAGCATGCCCCCTGCTGCCTATGTCCACTGAAGTCCATGGTCCCTGCCCCGCCCCTAGGTCATAACTGTCAGGGTTTTTTTGTTTTGTTTTGTTTTTTTTCTCTGCATTTTGCTAAATTCCAAGCAGCGTTGTTTGCTGCTGGGAACCACCGCTCTAGGCTCCCGACTGGGCTGTATCTTGAGAGTGTGGTGTGCTCTGTTCTGTGTGATGACTGCCTGAAGCCTTCAGTACTATCTTCCTTCCATAGGAGCTGGGGGGGTGGGGGCAAGACTGGCTTTGGTGAGGCAGACTCTGATCCTGGTCCTTCCTAATCTTGGGTTTATTTCTGCAGACTGCCACTCTCCGCCCCTACCTTAGTGCCGTGCGGGCCACACTGCAGGCTGCCCTCTGCCTGGAGAACTTCTCCTCCCAGGTCGTGGAAAGACACAACAAGCCAGAGGTCGAAGTCAGGTAGGGAGAAGGCCAGAGTGGGGCTGAGAAGAGTAGATCCTGTCTAAGGGGGTCATGAATTTAATGTCTTAGAACTGCCAAGATTCCTTTAGTGACTTGTGTCCTGCTGCTGGATGAATGGTGGTTCCCAATTTGGAATTAAGAAAATAGGGTAGTGGGTTGACAGGCCAAACCGTATGGGAGACCTACCCCAGAGTGTGGCTTCTTAGAGCAGCTGTGCAGAAGTGTCTCTGGTAGTGTTACCGAGTCATTGGCAGCTCCAGAAGTGGCAAGAGGATTTAGTTCCCAGAGATGACATCTCTGAATTAATAATTTAAGGATCAGGACTTTTTTACTTTTTATCATTAATAACTGCCAGACAGCTTAGACCCTCTTACACCCAAATACTTGGTATTTTGAATGCATTTTTCTCTTATCTGGTTTTCATTCCATAAGTAAATATTCTTCCTCTTTGAAATTTCATTTGGCAAGAGACGACATAGACTGTTAATCCCAGCACATGGGAGGCTGAGGCAATAGCAATAGAGCCACAGCGTCAGGGCTAGCCTCAGCTATACAACAAGTCTTTTCTCAAGAAATCAAAAGAAGCAAAGGGGAAAAAATCTGGGATGTACATAGTTGAAGTAAAGCTGCGTTACCACATAGATGATAAAAATATTTTATTGCTGGGGATTGAACCCAGGCCCTTGGGCATCCTGGGCACACACTCTACAGCTGAACTATATTCCCCATCCCCAAAGTGATTGCTATATATCAAACAATTCAAATGTTAGGATGGACTATGTTATTACTTGATATACAAGGTTTTCAATAGGCATTTTCAAATAGTGACAGTTTATAAACCATGGGTACCTTTACAAATGCCTAGAGTCAGTGGCGTCAGCTTGGTCCTCTGATTTTGTATTTTTAGGAGTAGCAAAGAGCTCCTATTGCAACCTGTTACCATCAGCAGGAATGAGAAGGAAAAGGTTCTGATCGAGGGTTCCATCAACTCTGTCCGGGTCAGCATTGCTGTGAAACAGGTGAGTCGCCATGGAGGGGCATAGTTAGGAGTGCTCTTTACAGCAGAGTCCCATCTGGAAGGTCAGTGGGCTAGAGTCAGAGCCTGCTTACAGGAGTTTACGTGGCATGACTGGCCAGAACAAGCTGGTGGAGGCAGGTACCTGTAATCCTAGCACTTGGACATCTGAGGCTAAAGATGGAAAGCCAAGGCCAGCCTGGGCTACTTGGTAAGTCCCTATCTGAAAAAACAAACAAAACAAAAAGTGGGTCAGTAGAATAAAATATCAGCAACCCTATCTCAGAGGCCTCGCTCTGGATTACAGAAAAGGAAATGTAGCAGGCAAGGACATGGGGCCAGCTGGGTGTTGGCCAGAGAAGGTTTCTAACAGGTGGTGGTTGTGTGTACTCAGAACCATACCAACCAACCAACCAGAACTGGTTTGATAGCCATAGGTTTTGAAATTGCCACTTCATTTAAAAATAGATGGTACAGCACACATGCACATACAAAACTCAAAAAGAGAGAGAGAGCAGACTGTCTGATTCTAGCTTGCCTTTCAGAATCAACTGTGCAGGCCAGCAGTGGGTGGGATGATACATCCAGAATCAGAAAGGAAAATGCCCCCCCAAAAAAAAGAAAGAAAGAAAATGCCAACAAGAGCTCTGGTGAAGCTATCGGAACTGAATGTCTGTCTAACAGTAATTTCCCAGACAAGTATCATGGCGTTTTCTTTGTGTATTTTCTCAAGTAGTCTTATAGTTGGAGGATCTACTTACAGGTGTTTTATCCATCTAGAGTTAATTTTTGTATATGGTACAAGTTAAGGGTCTAGTTTCACTCTTCCACGTATGAATGTTCAGTTGTCAGCACAATTTGTTGAAGAAATTCTTGCTGTTGTGATCTTGGTGCTTTTGTTGGAAATCAATTGATTATAAATATTTCAGTTTCTTTCTGAGCTTTCTGCTCTGTTCCAATTCATATATGTATAAAGTAGAATTTTATTTTTACACATTTCCTTGGGCAATATTTAACAAATGTCTATCACAGAGGTCTGGATGTTGCTGTTTGTCTTAGTATCACTTGAATGGTTATTTAATGTTTGTTTTAAACTTGACCTAGATTCTGTTTCGGCTTGAAAAGAAACTTTGTATCCTAAGTAGGAAAACAGTTTCATTTGCTCCTTCCCCAGCAGACAGCCCTAAAAATACAATTAAAATAATGTTGCAAAATTCAGATTAGCAACTTCTTGCCTTTGAAAGCTTTCAGGGTTTTTAAAAAAAAAAAAAAAAGTAAGGACGCACTGGGAAGCTGTGTGGCTCTACTGGTGTCTGATGGCCTAGATGCAGGGGTAATTGGAAGATTTGAGAAAGGAAAGATTTCAGGATTGTTGGATTTTAGTAATGTCAAGGCAGACACTCCTGGAGGAAGCCTCTCATACCCCGGTGGTCGTGCCACACTACTGACGTGAGAAAGGTCAGGTAGCTTCAGATACAGGTGTGGACTCCACTAGAGCTGATGGAGGACTAGCTTGCCAGAGTTCCCACCATGGCATGAGAGGGGATCTCAGAAATGCCCTGGCTAGGTCCTCCCTTCAGTTAGCAGTTCAAAGGTCAGCAGTCTTTGTTTCCACCAAGCCTCACTGCAGCGGGGAGGTCCTGGGACTGGAAAGCCAGGCTCACGGTGGTTTTGCATGTTGACTGGAGAGCCGTCTTTCTCTTGCTGTCACCAGGCTGATGAGATTGAGAAGATTTTATGCCATAAGTTCATGCGCTTCATGATGATGCGAGCAGAGAACTTCTTTATCCTTCGAAGGAAACCTGTGGAGGTGAGACCTATGCTTCTGGTATTTGTAATTACCAGGGTTCTGCCTCTGGGTGGCCCGGGATTGTTTGATTTTTTGCAGTATGGGGGATGGAACCCAAGGCTTTGCACTGCTGGGCAAGTAGCTGGACAACTATTCCCTGGGTCTGTGGGATTGTAGGCCAAGGGCTGCTGCTTTTCCAGAGCTAAGGTATCACTGCCTTGACTGAGTCAGTCATACATGGTAACAGGGAGACAGAACCCTAGGAGGGGGAGGTCTGTGCAGTGCCCTCCACAGAATCTTGAGCCTTGTCACAGACAAAATAATGATTTCAAAATCCTTCCTGCACTGGGTGTGATGGGCATTCTTGTACTCTTGACTAAGGCAAGAGAATCATGTGTTTGAGGCCAGCCTAGGCTACATTTTGATACATATTTCCAAATGGGTGGGGGGAGGGGGGCGGAGAAGAAAGGAAGAAAAACAAAACAAAAACCTTCCTAAGCTTTTCCAACTTAAGTCCCGCCTCTCAAAGCCCCAGTAAGCAGTGAGATGCTGGCTGCCTGCCTTTGTATTTAAAGGTGCTTGAGTCTACTCCATGGGCCCCCTGCCAAGTCTCCCTGGTGACCAACCTAGCAGCCACCAAGTTAGAACAGTAAAGACCATCATCCAGCATACTAAATGGTTCTTCACCTTGAGCCACGTTCTCTCTCTGTCCTCACTCTAACCTCTGGGGCCACTAGAGTAAATGAGCTCACTCTCACACATTCTCCTGTAGCAAACAGCTCCACTTCTGTCCTCGGCCGGGTCAGTTCTCCTGTGTTTTTTACTATTGGACTGGATTCTTTGAAATAAGATAGGTGGTCCCTTTATTCCCTTTGCTTATTTTGAACACAGGGCTGTTTATGCCACAGACTTTCAGGGACATCCGACCTGGCACACAATTTTGAACCAGGTTCAGTTGCTTGGGTCCGACAGACACACAAAATGTGAACTCACCCGTATGCCCCCTCCCCAAGCAAGTGGGTTGCTGACTGAAGGACGAGTATATAACCTGGGAGAAGATGGTAGCATTTGGAAGCTTTGTGTGAGAGTGGAGAAGATAGGACAACCAAGTGTCCCTGGGGGCTAATTTTGTCTCCTCTCTTCTGCCCCTCCCTGCTGGCTTCTCTCCCCAGGGGTATGACATCAGCTTTCTCATCACCAACTTCCACACGGAGCAGATGTACAAACACAAATTGGTGGACTTTGTAATCCACTTCATGGAGGAGATTGACAAGGAGATCAGTGAGATGAAACTGTCAGTCAATGCCCGGGCCCGCATTGTGGCCGAGGAGTTCCTCAAGAATGTGAGTAGGGCCTTGCCACTCCGTAGCAGAGGTGGAAGAAACTATGGGTTCTGGGAATGTGGCATTGACAAGATAGTCCTGAGTGAGGCCAAAGAGTTCATCCTTGAGCCCCAGGTTGTTTTTGTTGTTGTTGTTTTTATTTCTGCAAGTCTGGGAGGCAAGTCTTGGTGGAATTGTAAGCATGAATTCTGTATTTCCCAGTTCTACCTAGTCTCTACCTGTCCTAGTTCAAACCCGAGAGAGGAAGATAAAGTACCTTGTGACTCCTTTGAGAGTTAATCATCAGTCCACTTCCCAAACAGACATAAATATTTTCTTCAGTGTCTGTTTCTCAGGCTTACTGCTATGGTTTCTTCAACATGTTTTCTATTACTCACAACGTGTGCCGATCAGCTGCAGGACTGCAGTGCTCTGGGAGAAGGAGTTGTTTACATGAGGAGCCGGCAGCACAGCTTTGTCTAGAGATTCAGGATGGCCGCTGCCTTCCAGTCTCTGGTTTGTTGATACATTCCTCTCAGAGCTGTTGATCCCTCCTTGGTAGAGTTCATGTTTTCTCCTTACTAGTGCAAACAGACCCAGCCCTGGGGAGTTTAGAATCCTAAAAATGGAGATGATACCCACATCCCCTGGGGTTTAATTATACTGTGGGTGGCCAGCGAGCAAGGCTGTGTTGTTTATACTCCAAATCAGACCCAAGTGTGGGCCTGCCTCCTGCCTCCTGCAGACACATCACTGAACTTGGTTCCCGCAGAAGTGATGGGTGCTGCTGTTAGTGTGCACCTCTCAGGGAGGCCGAGCATTAGTAAGATCACGAGAGAGTGCTGGGGGGCGGGTAGAGATGATTGTGCCCACAGGTTCCAGAACACGGTGTGCAATCACCTGGGGCTCAGGTTCTCCAGAGAGGCCAGTGATTTCATCTCTAAGCCCCTCATACTTCATATTTGTTGTCTTTTGTTTTTGATGCCTGGTCTCACTATGTAGCCTTGACAGGCCTGGAACTTGCCATGTAGATCAGTCTGGACTCACAGAGATCCGCCTGCTTCTGCCTTCTGAGTGCTGGGATTAAAGGTGTGTGTCACCAATACCTAGCTGCACTTAAATTTTTATGGAGGAAGCCGGGCGGTGGTGGCGCACGCCTTTAATCCCAGCACTCAGGAGGCAGAGGCAGGCGGATCTCTGTGAGTTCGAGGCCAGCCTGGTCTACAAGAGCTAGTTCCAGGACAGGCTCCAAAACCACAGAGAAACCCTGTCTCGAAAAACCAAAAAAAAAAAAAAATTTTTATGGAGGCAGTAAAGTTCAAACAACGTACTCTTGTGCCACTCAAAATAGGGCCTGGAGCCGGTAGTAAATGTGTGGGGTTCTGGTTTGTTTCATTGTTCCAATGTTTGCGTACTTCCCTTTAAACTGGGAGTTTGGCAGAGGTCTGACCAGTCAGCAGTATTAGGACCTTATACATATGTTAAGTAAATGTGTAAGAACTTACCAGTTGTGTTTCTGAGCTTCACAGGTGGGCTGACTAAAGGACAGGGTAGGGGCTGTACTGGGACAATCTCTTTCAGCTGAATCCAGAGTGGAATGGGAGCGGTAACCAGCTCTGTACTTCTGGCTGAGAGGGGCTCAGAACTTGGGACAACAAACCCAGGGGCTCATCCTGAGTTTAATGGTGTTGTTTCCAGGCTGTACCATCCCCTGCCAGACCAGCTGTGAGGGAGTGGACAAAAAACACCTGAAATGGATGCAGGGGCTAAGGGGGAGCCAGGTGTGGGACTCACAGGACCTGAAGCCCAGTGTGTCTGTGTGTGTGTGATAGAGGGGACAAATGGTGTCCTCCCAGAGTATCCTGTCCCTGAACTTGCTGTATACCAGCCCCATGGAGTAGAGCTTAAATATGGAATAAATATAAGACCAGTGAGAGACAAAATGCTGAAAAGCAAACCCTGGCCTAACAGGGTCCCTGAGTGAAAACCCTGACCCCAGAATGTGTAATAAGTTTATGTTCTTTTTTGTTTGTTTGTTTTTTGTTGTTTTGTTTTGTTTTTGTTTGTCTGTTTTTGAGACAGGTTTCTCTGTAGTTTTTGGTGCCTGTCCTGGCACTAGCTCTTGTAGACCAGGCTGGGCTCGAACTCAGAGAGATCCGCCTACCTCTGCCTTCCAAGTGCTGGGATTAGAGTTAAAGGCATGTGCCACCACCGCCTGGCCTGTTGGGGTTTTTTTTAGGTTTTTTTTTTTTATTATTATTTGAAGTGTGTGTGTGTGTATACATATGCACGAGTGCAGGTACCTAAGGAGGCCAGATGACCAAGTTGGCTATCCAGGAACTAGAGTTACAGGCAGTTGCAAGCCATCCAACATGAGTGCTGGGAATTGAACTCAGGTCCTCTGGAAGAGCTGCAAGTCTTCTTAACTATAGTGCTGTTTCTTCAGCTCATTGGTTTTAGAAATGTATTTGTGCATGGACATGTAGTACATGCATGTGTGTACATGTCTGCAGGAGCCACCCAGACATCAGCATTGGTTGTCTTCTCTTTTGCCTTTCACCTTGTTTTTGGTCTCTCATTCAACTTGGAGTCTGCCATTTCAGCAGACTGGCTGTGAATTCACTGGCCAGTGAATCCCCAGGATTGGCTTGTCTGCACCCCACCCCACAGCCCCCAGCACTGGGATTATAGGCACACACCCCTTTTTCCATGGGTGGTGCTGGAGAATAAACTTAGATTTTCATACACACCCAGAAAGCACTCTAGCCCAAGTCACCTCCCCTAGTTTCCCACATTTTCTGTTTGTTTGTTTGGATTTTGTTTTGTTTACTTTTGTTCTATTTTTAAAAAAGAAAAACTTAAAAACAGTCTGAAAGGTGGGGGTTTGCTCAGCAGTTAAGAGCATTTGCTACTCTTTCCAGAGGACCAGGTAAGGTTTTCAGCACCAGTGTGATGACTTAGAACCACCTGTAACTTCACTTTCGGGGGATCTAAAATCCTCTTCTGATTTCTGGGCATCAGGTACACAAACAGTACAGACATACCTGCAGGAGAAACACTCATATGCAATTAAATAAAACCTACTGAAAAAAGCCTTTGAGACATATGTTAGCATTTTGCTGAGAGTAAGGTGAGGCTCTTGAAGTGCCCAGTGCCTAATAACTGAAAGCAGAGGAATGTCCAGTGGGCTTTTTTTTTTTTTTCTTTTTTTTGGTTTGGTTTTCTTCGAGACAGGGTTTCTCTGTAGCATTGGAGCCTGTCCTGGAACTCGCTCTGTAGACCAGGCTGGCCTCAAACTCACAGAGATCCGCCTGTCTCTGCCTCTCAAGTGCTGGGATTAAAAGCGTGCGCCACCACCGCCTGGCTGAGTGGGACCTGGTAGCACTTACCTCTGAAAACAGACACCACCAGGCAGCTGCAGCCCATTACTGCCTCCTTGTCCCGGTTTTTGCTTCTGGAGCTTAGAGTTGAGCCAAGCCAAGGGCTTTGCTCGTGCTGCCTGAGCCCTGGCCCAGCCTGCTTTTACTTTTAGTCCAAGAGTCCTCAGATCTGCAGTCCCTACCTCAGCCGCTGTAGTAGCTGGGATTGCAAGCCTACACAGCCGGGCCAGAACAAATCGTTCAAACGAATCCCCAAATTTGAATTTGGTAGTGGCATCTGTTACCTTCACAGTTGGCAACTAATTCATAGCTTTGAGCATCATGCAGTACAGTCTTGGGCTGTGCTCAGTCATTGCAGTCTCTGGTTTATAAGTGTCCAGGGTTGTTCTGGGAACCATGGCGATACCTGAGGGCAGAAAGCATTTCATCCTGTCCCTTCCTTTCCCTTCCTTCTGTCTACCCTCCCCTCCTTTTCTCTTCCTTCCCTTCCCTCCCTGTTTTTTTGTTTTTTTGTCTTTTGTTTGTTTGTTGAGACAGAGTTTCTCTGTGTGGCTTTGGAACCTGTCCTGGAACTCACTCTGTAGACCAGACTGGCCTCGAACTCACAGAGATCCACCTGCCTCTGGGATTAAAAAGGCATGTGCCGCCACCACCCGGCTCTCCCCCTCTTTCTAGGAGGGAGGCAGGGAAACAGCTCAGGCTGCCCCTGAATTCACTTGCCCTTGACTATGGCCTTGACCTGATCCTTGTGCCTCTGCTTTCCTAAAGGCTAGGATTGTGAATGTGCTACCACAGGGAGCAGAAAGCTCTGCTCAGCCCTGTTGTCATTTGACAATCACCCAAAGTTTAACATAAAGTACTAGACCTTGTCCCTCTCTCCTTGGCTTGGAATCCTCCAGCCCTTCACATGTGGGTCCCATGTCTAAAGCTGCTTCAGTTACCAAACAAGCTGTGGGGAAGCCCTTAGCACTTAAAACCTGTGTTCTAGGCTAGTGCCTTCAGATCACTGCCAGAGTTCAGCCAGATTAAGAGCATGCTCATGGAGCTGTAGAGATGACTTGGTGGTAAAGAGCACTTGTCACTCTTTCCGAGGACTGGGTTTGGTTCCTAGTGCCCACATGGAGGTTCACAGAGAGTATGCTCATGAAGTGCCAAAAGCTGATCCTGTACTCAGAGACCTGAACAAAACCAGCTCAGAGCTGGCTCACCTGGAACAGGCTCATCAGGCAGGATATAATAACCCCCATTCATTGCCTGTCATTCTCTTCAACAGTTTTAAATCATCTGGCTGGATCTCGTGGCCTTCCCCCTTGGCCTTCCCTGTGTCTCTGCGCATCTGCGACGGTGTCCTGAAGTCAACCCCGGAGCAGCGGTGCTGCAGCAGCAGGAAGCTGGGTTGGGTGGGCATCGGATGCGGGAGGCGGGTGTGGTGTGCTTGCTGCCTGTGCCAAAAAGGCAGCAGTGGACCTGCCCCGAGCCCACACGTGTCTGGTCAGGCTAGCTTCTGATGTTCAGTCCCCTGGGCCAGGACAGACTTTTTTTTTAAATGTCTTGAAACCTAAACTCTGTGCTTGTAGAAGACTGTAACCTTTTTGTCTTTTTTTTTTTTTTTAAAAAAAAAAACCAACAACCTCCACCTCCAGTGGCTGTGACTGGCCCCAGTGATTGTACCTTATTGGTCGCTGTGGTCTGGGCGGGCCTGGAGCCAGAAGGCGACTATTTTTCCTGTGCTACCCCAGGTGGGGAGAGAGGGAGGTTTCAGACTCCAGTCTCTCTTCCTTGCTGTCGTACTCACAAGCCTCCTTGGGCCCAGTAGAGGTGATAAGGACTCCTTACTAGCCTGAGTTCTGTCTGAAGATGGCCACCATACTGGTTGGGAGCAAGGGCTGAATCCATGATTGCCAGGCAGACCTAGCAGCTGGGGTCCAAAAGCCAGGCAACTTCTGGCTGCAGGGGCTACCTGGAGTTCCCCCGCAAACACCTCCCCAGCTGAGAGGCCCCAAGGCTTGCCTGTCTGGGTACAGTGCCTGTGCTGGAGGTGCAGAGGTGAGTCCTTGAGTGCCCAGCTGGGCCTCGCCTGCTCTGGCTCCTCTGCTCCCATGCTCGCTGTCTCTGATTCTGATGAATCCTCCCTTCCCCTAATTAAAGTTTCTTCCTGCCCCTTTGGGGTTGCATGAGGTCTGTGCTCTGTGTGTGTGTGGAAGGACAGGGCTTTTTATTCCTTGGAGTCGTGTATGACCGCACTCGGGTCTGGAGCAGTCCACCAGACAATTTTGTCATTGGGAGACCAGAGACCTTCACTGCAATCAGTCACCCTTCTTCTGAAGGTGGTCTCTGCCTGAACAGAGACAGCAGTGTTTTCCACATCATGCTTCTATTCTATCTTCAGGTATCCTCAGAAACCAGGATCCCACTTTGTGGATAAGGATTACAGGTGCCACATTCCAAAATCGCTTGCTCCAGATCTCACATCCTCTGAGCTCGAGGGAGACTTCTGCCTGTGCTATCGGAATCACTCTCCACACCGTCCCAAAGTCTGAGTCCCACTAGTGACTTAACAGGTGTTGGACAGTTGTAGGTTACTCAGGAAGTTCATCAGATACTGCCTATGACTTCTTGCTGGCTCCTGAAGTAAGCGGTCCTCTCTCGCTGTCTCCTAATACGTAGAGACAATGGGAGCTATATAGCACTGCCCCTGCCACACGGGTGCTGGGTGAGCAGTGGTTGATCCCTCTGTTTATCCCTCTATTTGCTGTACCTCAATCCTGACACTCAGTCATACTCTGATACAACTCAGGTCCAGAAAAGGTGAGGTCTGTAAATAGGCATTGGAGAGTGGTCATGATTGGAGTGGAGGAGGGGTAAGTGTGCTCGCAGAAGAGTATCAGGGGAAGCTTCAAGAACAGTTGGCCTTGCGCCAGGTCTGTTGACTCACACTAGCAATACAACACTTGAGGGAAATTGGAAGCAGGACTTCTGTGAGTTCTAGGCCATCCTTGAACGACAGAAAGATAATTTTCTCAAATGAACTAAAAATGTGTGTGAGAGAGAGCTGGGCTTTCTGGGTGGCCAAAGCAGTTTTTGTTGAGGTTTGGAGGGAATTATTTCTCAGTGCTGGGATTGAGCACAGTATGCAAACCTATCACCAGCCCCCAAAAGGGGGTCTTTTGAAAAGAACAAGTGTTAAAGAAAGGAGGGGTGGGGGCAACTTGACTGGCTGGGTGCTGTCCCTTTGTGACACTCCCTCTGTGACCTCCTGCCTTATTGGATTAGTTGGACCCTCTGTAGTACATGGCTCTATTGTAACTTTGCAGTGACTGTTAAAGGTACTCCTGGTGAAACCCGGTGATCAGGAGGCAATGGCAGCTGGTCACCCAACCCTCGAACATCCTTGCTCCGGTGAGCCAGCCAAAACTGCTTACGTTGTAGATTCTCTCCCAAGGTACAAAGTCCCGAAAACCAGATTTACAGGCTGAGAGCAGACTAGATTGCAGCCAACCAGCTAGCCCTCCCTCTCTTCTGGAAGGCCAGTTCCCAGCCATGTTGGGTGCGGGGAGGGTTGGCTGGACAGGTAGCTGGGGGACCTTCACTGCAAAGGCAGATTTGCTGGTGACTGACAGCTGGGTTCTTGGACTGCTTGAGTAGACTCCCTAGAGCCGGCTTCTCCAACTCCATTTGGTACTTCTAACCCTCACAGGAAGCCCAAGTGGCTGGGCAGATAGCTCAGCTGCTAGACTGCTTTGTCTGGCATACATGAAGCCTTGAGTTCCATCCCAGCACCAGGTGTGCTGGTGGTCCAGTTGAAAGTCTGCTGAGGTACTTGAGACCTCAAAAAGGTGTTGGAATCAGACCTTTGTACTAGGTTTATTTTTGTTGTTGCTGTTGTTTTTCCCAAGACAGGGTTTCTCTAGCTTTGAAGCCTGTCCTGGAACTAGCTCTTGTAGACCAGGCTGGCCTCGAACTCACAGAGATCCACCTGCCTCTGCTTCCCAAGTGTTGGGATTAAAGGCGTGCGCCACCACCACCCAGCTAGTACTAGGTTTAGCTATGCTGTTTGATTGTGAGACAAATTATGTACTGTTTTGGAGTCTTATTTTCTGAGTTGTGATTTGGCCAGAATGAAGTACTCTGTGTCTTTTTCTTTCTTTCTTTCTTTTCTTGGTTTTTCAAGACAGGCTTTTCTGGTCCTGGAACTCACTCTATAGATCAGGCTGAACTCAGGATCACAGAGATCCGCCTGCCTCTCTGCCTTCCAAATGCTGGGATTAAAGGTGTATGCCACCACCGCCCAGTGTCTTTACATTTCTTTGGTTGATAAAAATGATTTGACTTTTTCAAGTTAGTGGAAGAGGCAGTGTGTGCTCTGAACCTTATATCGCCACCCCTTATGCAACCCAAAGATGACCTGCCATCTCCACCTAGGCCCGACAGGACTGATCTAACCTCACCTCGGCCTTTAATTCACCGGCCCTCTCAAAGATTCACAGGACAGTTGCTGGGACTTCCCACTGCTAGGCTGTGGTTTCATCTCTTCCCTTGGTGGCTCCTGGCTCCTTTGCATGTGCACTGTTTGTTTCACTGGTCACCTGAGTGGACTGCCTTGCCTTCAAGAGGCCCCTTCCCAGTTTCAGCTCACTGCTTTTCCATGCCCTTAAACCAGCACCTTTTTGTTTCTTTTGCTAACTTTTGGATTTCCATACACTGTAAGCTCCATGAGATCAGGGACCAGTTGACAGCCCTTATCCCAGAGCTTTAGTGTGTGTGTGTAGGCCAGCGCACACACAAAAAATAATAATAAGCCGGGTGATGGTGGCGCACACCTTTAATCCCAGCACTCGGGAGGCAGAGGCAGGCGGATCTCTGTGAGTTCGAGGCCAGCCTGGTCTACAGAGCGAGTTCCAGGACAGGCTCCAAAGCCACAGAGAAACCCTGTCTCGAAAAACCAAAAAAAAAAATATATACATAATAATAATAATAATAAAGAACTCTAATAATCGCCCCAGTGCTTTGTTCTTCCATCCTCAGTGCCTAGCAAGTGAGAGCAGAGCCAAAACCAGGAAAGGCTCTCCACTTCCCATTACCGCTCTCCAGCCCTCTACCAGAGTCTGATTGTGCCTAGGCAACGGTCTCCTAGGAGACGGGAAACAGAGGGCGGGGCCTGAGAGGGAGCCTGGGCGAAGGCACTAGGGCGCTAGGAGCTGGCAACAGGCGCATGCAGGGCCTCAGCACCGCGCTTTTCCTGAGCGCCGGGCAACTGAGGCCTGCGGCTGCCTGTTACCGCCAAGAAGGCAGCTCGGAGTGCAGCTGGCACCGGAGGCCGCAGCCGCCCGAGCTCAACACCAATTCCCTTTCCCGGTGGCCCTGGGCAGGCAGCTCCCAGTTCCACCCGCCTGGGAGCCTGCAATGGCCCGGGCCTGCCTCCGCCAGGCCCGAGGGGACACGTTGCCCTGGGGATTACAGCCCATTTCCTGTACGCCACCTAAGCAGCGCCCACGCCCACAAGTCGTTCGAGCCGGGTGCCCAGGACACTGCGAGCTCCCACCCGGTCTGCTCCCTGCTCCCCCCGACCCTGGATGAGCCCCTGTCTACTGCCCCGCCGCCACCTGATGGTGAGGCACAGCGCAGGCAGCCAGCCCTGAGACCCTGGTGGCTGCAAGAGAAAGGTCGCCAGGGTGGAAGGAATGGGGAATCTGGAGAGCATTGGAGATTGGGCGTCTGGATGCAGGGTAGAGGCAAGGGAGCGCAGGCACCTGAGGTCAGAGAAGTCCTGGGCCCAACCTCCAGCTTTCTGTGTTCCTGCTCCGCATCTCTCTGCAGATTCCCTTGTCCTCTGGCGAGGATTCTCCAAGGGACCTCACCACATGGGCCGACTCAGAAACGCCAAAATCCACGTAGAGAGAGCCGTCAAGGTTGGAGGGGATGGGGTGGTGGTGGTTACACTTACTAGTTTCTTATATCCTTAAATAAATCCATAAATGTCAAAGAAAGATTTAATACAAGCACACACACGCACGCACGCATCAGGCCCATAGTCGTGGCTGATTTATCTCTAACTAGGGATATATTCTTCAGCTCCCTCGGTCCTGATCCCCAGCCCTTCTAGCCCTTTAGTAATTTAGAAATTACTCTCATTTAGGGCGTTGGTGCCCAGCAAGGAGCCAAGTCCTTAACCGCCTTTCTCCTGCTGGGGGACTGCATTCCACCCTAGGCTAAATGGCTGGCTGGCTCCACACTCCTGGTTCCCGTTGCTTGTTCCCTGGCCTCTACCTCTGAAGACTCCCCAGATGTTTGTGATTCCTTGGGTCCTGGGTCCGATCTGTCTCCATGCACCTCTTTCCTTGAGTTTAGGAGTTCAGGATCACACCGTGCCCTACCCCACACTTTTCCTGCCTCCAACCCCCACCCTGGAGATCCAGCCCTCTGATGGATGTCTCCAAAGAGCTCACCAGCATCTCACGCTTGCATCCCAAACCTTACTCCTGTTCCACTGTCCAAACCTGTCGGCGCCCCCTCCAAACCCGGTATCCAGCTTTCTCCATCACTTGCTTCAGAAATCCATTCTTCCAGTTCCATCCATCCATCAGCATCATCCACACCTCCAGAATGGGAAGCAGCTCCTTCCCAGTCTCCACGTTACCACCCTCATTCTAACTATTGCAGTTGTTCAGACCGTGGCATCCTCCTAAGGATCTGCCTCTGTGCCTGTCCCCTCCCCCATTGATGCTCCATGCAGTTGCATGCAAACTTAGAGACTTCCTTAGTTATGCTCTTGACTCGTTCTTCTCCTTATAAAATGCAAGGCTAAATTTTAAGGTTCACGGGGCCCTACACAGTCCAGTCATACTCCAGTATTCTTGGGAACTCTATCAGACTTCACTCTCCCTGGCCTCTCAGTTCCTTCTGACTTCTCGCTAGCCTCTGGCCCTGTGCACATGCTACCCCACTCTGCTCTAACTGCCATTCGCTCAGCTCTGCATTCGCGGCTCTTTCCCAGTTTGCTGTGACCATGACCATGCATTACTCTGGAGACTGGGAATACCAGGGATAGAACATGCGCTTAGCGTGCAGAAGGTGCTAGGCCTAATCCCCAGCACCAAACAGAAAGGAAGAAATCCTTACTCTGTCACTTAACTACCGTGTAATTTTGGAGAAACTGTTTAGCCTCTGTGTGCCTTCAGTATGTAATTAAAATGCAAATTGTTCTTAGTGGTGCATGTAAGTGCTTACTACATAATAGGTACTTAGTAGCTATTAACTATTTGTATTTATTTTTCTTCTTGTTTATGAGCTGCCTCCTACTGGGGAATAAAAATTCCCTGAAGGCAGAGATCCTGTCTGGTCACCATTGCCTCCTATATGTCTGATGCTGAAGCAAGTCCCCGCCTCTCATCTTACAGCAGAAGAAGATCTTTATGATTCATGGCCGATACCCAGTGATCCGGTGTCTATTGCGCCAGAGGGGATGGGTAGAAAAAAAGATGGTCCATCCCCAAGGCACCATCCTGCCACCACCCCAGAAGGATCTAGACAGTTCATTGATGGGTGATAGTGATGCCATGGAGGATGGTGAGTAGGTCCCTCCCTGTGCACACGCTGTCCTTCTTGAGTCCTTTTCCGTTTGCTTCCCACTGGTCCAGGGTTGAGACCTTAAAGGACTGTGGGGCATAGACACAGTCCCAAGGCATCATCCTCCACACCCACAGAGGATGAAGAAGAGAACGAGGACTTTCGGGAGCCACAGCTGTTGGACTTGGATGGTTTTCTGGAATTCGATGACCTGGATGGGGTACACGCTTTAATGGTGAGGACTCTGGGGGCCAATAAAGTGGGGGGCTAGCAGTTGGATATCCTTCTTTCTCTGGAAAACTAGATTGCTTCTCTAAAGGCTGGCTAGATCTGCAGAATGGTGAGGAACTTAGTAGGACTGATAGGGTGACCATATCTTCTACTCGTGGTGGCTTTGATGGCTCTCCCTGCCAAGTACTTTGTGCATCCCTTTCCTTTGCCCTTGGCAAATGAGGGCTGTAAGAAATAGCTTTAAGCTAGTTCCAGGAGAGGCTCCAAAACCACAGAGAAACCCTGTCTCGAAAAACCAAAAAAAAAAAAAAAAAAAAGAAATAGCTTTAAAACTTAAGAGATAAGCAAAGGTAATGCATTCTTTAATATTAAAGTTAGGACCCGAGTTCAAGCCCCAGAACCCAGGTATGTCAGCTGGACAGTGGTGGCGAATGCCTTTAATCCCAACACTTGGGAGGCAGAGACAAGCTGACGTCAGTGAGTTCAAGGTCAGACTGCTCTATAGAGTGGGTTCCAGGGCAGCCAGGGCTACACAGAGAAACCCTGTCTCAAAAAAAACAAAAACAAAAACAAACATAAAAGACCAAGCAAACCAACAAACAAAAAACCCCAAATACCTCCTTAAAAAATATAAAACCAGATGGATGGCTCCCGATGGGACCCCAAGATTGTACTCTGGCCTCCACATGGGCACACACAGAACACATATTCCCACATACAGAAACATGCACACCAAAATTTGAGAGGTGCTGCTGTGGAGGGCATGTGTGGTGAAGAGAGGGTATGAGGTCAGAGCCAATTGAACTGTATGAAATCGCCATGTTTTTCTTTTGTGTGACATGCATGTATGTGGGTGTGGAGCTGCACACGCACATGAAGGTCAGAGGACAACTTTCTGAAGTTGATTCTCTCGGGACCCACTCAGGCACCATCACGTGCCAAGTCTTCTGGCTGCCTTCAATAATCTCATTTCTGTTTCTATAATGAAAGCAACTTGGCATGGAAAGTTTAACTCCTGGTTCTAGGTTAGAGTCAGTCATCACAGAGAAGTCAAGGTGAAGGCCTTGAACAGCTGGAGCGGAGAAATGAATGCAGGCTTTGCTCTCCACTCAGCCTCCCCTCCTCATATCCAGTCCACGACCCAGGCCCGCGAGGAACAGCATCACCATGGTGATCTGGGTCCTCCCACCGACCAACCCGATCTAAATGATCCCTCATTAAGATTCTCTTCCTGGGGGGCTGGAGAGATGGCTCAGCAGTTAAGAACATTGGCTGTTCTTCCAGAGGATCCAGGTTCAATTCCTATCACCCACATGGCAGCTCACAACTGTCTGTAACAACAGTTTCAGGGGATCTGACACCTTCACACCAATGCACATAAAAAATAAATTAAATTTTTTTCCTTTTGTCCAGGTGGTGGTGGACAAAACAGCCAGAGCTACACAGAGAAACCCTGTCTAGAAAAAACAAAACAAGCCGGGCGGTGGTGGTGCACGCCTTTAATCCCAGCACTCAGCACTCGGGAGGCAGAGACAGGCGGATCTCTGTGAGTTCGAGGCCAGCCTTGGTCTACAAGAGCTAGTTCCAGGACAGGCTCCAAAGCCACAGAGAAACCCTGTCTCGAAAAACCAAAAAAAAAAAAAAAAAAAAAAGAAAGAAAGAAAAAAATAAAAAACAAAACAACAAAACGAGGCAAGCACCACCATGGCCATTTTGCACCTTGTCCTAAGCATCTTCTGTGTCAGCTCATTCAGTCCTCAGTGAAGCCCTCTAAGTAGAGTTAAAGGTAACGGTAGTGCATTCTACAGAGAGAGGCACAGAGTGACAGACCCCCACAAACATGGCCACAGAGACTAGCTGATTAAAAAACAACACAAAATTGTCAACATGAAGCCTTTTCTCTTACTTGCTCTTTTCCCTGAAAGACAAGGTTTCTCTATGTAGACCAGGCTGGCTTTGAACTCAGAGATCCAGAGTCTATCCAGCTGCCTCTGCCTTTGGAGTGCTGGGTGTGTGCCACTACATCTGACCTGAAAAACACAGAGGTAGCAATTTCCCAATACACAGAGGGGGCAGTTTGAAGCCAGGCAGGGTGGTGCACATCTGTAATCGAGCAAGCGGGAGGCTGAAGCAGGAAGACCATGAGTTAGAAGGTAGCCTGGGCTACCTGGCGAGTTTGAGGCTTTCGTGGACTGTATAGCAGGAGCCTGTCTCTAAAATTAAAGACCAGAGCCGGTTACAGTGCAGCTGACTGGTGAGCATCCTGTGTCCCAGAGTTGTAGGGAGAATGGAAAGGTCGGGTCCATGGAGGGCCTCTGTTCATGCTTTGTGCGCATTGATCGGAGTCACGGTCCTTCTACTGGGACAATCACTGATGGTCACAGAGCAAGGTATGGCATCGTGGTGTGCAGCTTAGTCATTGCCTTGGAACACAAGTGGAGGCTGGAAAGGGTCTGCTGTCTGCTCACCCCGTATATCCTCTGGAGAAGATGTCTTCTCACGCCTTATCTATTCAGAGCTGGGGGAGTCCAGAGGATACCTTGACACCTTTTCTCCTTTCTGTGTGGTAGGGCAGGGAGAAGCTGTCCCCACCGGCCTCCCTGTCTCCATCTCCTCCCCTTTCCTCCAGTCCCGCATGGTTCGGAATGAGACCCCTTACCTCATCTGGACCACTCGGCGAGATGTGCTGGACTGTCGCTTCCTATCCAAGGATCAGATGATAAACCATTATGCCCGTGCTGGCTCCTTCACTACAAAGGTAGGCATCCCAGGGACTCCAACCCTGGCCTGTGGGCTGGCAGCCCCACTTCTGTAAAGAACACAAGATGTTCTTGGGTTCTCACTTAGTCCCCGAACTATATCTGACATATGTTGGCATGGCGATTATGGGCTCAATTCCCATGAGGTCTGAAAACAAAAACACCAAATCAATGATTGGAAACAAAGGGGCCCTGGCCTGAATAGAGCATATCTGTTACTGGATTTCTTAGCAAGTGGCTCCACCTCTCCCAGCCTCCACCTACTCATCTTTTTGGTTTGTTTGTTTTGTTTTTGTTTTTCGAGACAGGGTTTCTCTGTGTAGCTTTGGAGCCTGTCCTGGGATTCACTTTGCAGACCAGGCTGGCCTCAAACTCATAGAGATGCACCTGCCTCTACCTCCCAAATGCGGGGATTAAAGGCGTGCACCACCACTGCCTGGCCCACTTGCTCATCTTTAGAGGAGAATAGCAGCATGCCTGTTATCTAAGGCTGTGTAAAGGATAAGGGGTTTACCAGCGTCTGTTATGCCAGTGGTTCTCAACCTGTGGGGCATGGCCTCTTTGGGGGTCCCATATCAGGTAACCTGCATATCAGATATTTACATTATGATTCATAACAGTAGCAAAATTACAGTTAGGAAGTAGCAACAAAATAATTTCATGGTTGGGGGCACTCACCATACATGAGGGAATGACTGTATTAAAGGGTCACATCATTAGTAAGGTTGAGAACCACTGGGCTATGACATCATTCACACTATGGTGTGAACTGTCAAGGCTTCCTGGGTGGAATATGATTTTATGGGTGGGAAAGGGTGGGTGGAGGCCTTCTCAGCTGGGCAAACCTGGAGATAAATGGATATCAAGTCAGGTCTAGCAAGTGGGTCTTCCTGGGCCTCTGGACATATGCTGTGTGTGGGGGAGCCCCTCAACACTGTGTCCTTCACAGCCCTTTCAGCAGCTGTCTCCATAGGTGGGCCTGTGTCTCAACCTCCGGAATCTGCCATGGTTCGATGAGGCTGATGCTGACTCCTTTTTCCCACGATGCTATCGCCTGGGGGCGGAGGATGACAAGAAAGCCTTTATAGGTAAGAGGACTCCAGCCCAGGCCTGGCCCCCTCCTGTTGCCTGCCCCACAGTGGAAAACAACAGGTCCCCTCTTTCCTCTGTAGCTCCAGTCCCTCCCTCCCACTAATGGTTCTTCCATTCCTGAGCCTCTAGCTTGGCCAACCCTGGTATAGAGAAGCCCAGGGAGCCAGGCTTTTACTCTAGAGCAGGTTCTAGAGGTTGGTGGGTTGGTTCTATTTGGAATCCAGATAAGTTGCAGGCTGGACCAGGTTCCAGAAAAGGCTGTGAGTCTTTAAAGCAAAGTAGGCTCCAGCTCCAATATGGGTTCTGAGTTTGGCATTTGGATCCAGAGCATTAAATTACATTCTAAACCTTAGATAGGATTTAGGCTGCAGTGTGGTTCTCAGGTTAGAGTTAAGTATCAAAATGGACAAAGAGGGTCATGGGAGGTGGGTCACACTCATAATCCCCAGGGTAGGGAAGCAGAGACAGGATTGCAACAAATTTGAGACCACCCTTGTCTATATAGTGAATTTCAAGCTGGACAGCTTGAAGCTACAAGACCCTGTCTCAAAAAAAAAAGAAAAGAAAAGAAAAAAAAAGAAAAAAAGAAAAGGAAAAAGAAAAGAAAGAAAAAGAAAAGGAGAGAGAGAGACAGACAGACAGACAGACAGACAGACAGAAATGAAACAGGTACAGGCTATCTGGAAACAGTCTGTGTCAATTCTATCACACTATGGGTATGATATTCTATAACTGGGCTAGGAGCCAGGTGCTAGAGAGAGACAGGTAAATGAGATTCTGGATCCAAAATGGGGCAAGCCATGGTGAGGTTCCAGAACCAGGAGAGGCCTGGAGCCTGGGGGCTGAGCAGGGTATCCCTGCCTGGGAGCAGAGGACTTCTGGCTGACAGCTGCCCGCAACGTTCTCAAGCTGGTGGTGAAGTCGGAAGAGAAGTCATACTCCTCCATGCAGACAAGAAAGGAAAAGGCCCTAGGTGAGTGCTGTGCTTGCCTCCGCTCCCAGTGCTGTGTGCCAACCATCCACTCATCTGTTCATCCGCACGCACGTTTAAGTCGCACGGCCAGACTGCAGCCTTTGCCACCAGCCTTTCCCTCCATCTTCCCGTCTGTGACTATTGCTCACTCCTGCTCACCCAGCCATCCACCTACCCGCCCAGCCACCGTCTGCTCTTTCTCTCCATCATCTTCCCACCCGGCCATCTCTTGCCGATCACGTCAGTCACCTACCGCTGCCATCATTTCCGCGCGGTACCCGTCCGTCCCCTCCCTGCCCTTCACAGCCCATCTTCCTGTCTCCCCACCCACCTGTCCGTCCTTTGCTTACCACCTTGTCCTGCAGTCGACCCTCTCACCTACCCCTTATCTGTCTACCTGTCAATTGTCAATTGTTCAGCCCTTGGATAGGCCTGACTGACCACTTTAGAGGGCAGGCTGAGACCACATGGCCCATCCCTGCCTGAGATAGCCACTTCAGGTTCTCTGGGAAGACACAGAACTCAGCTACGCACAGATGTCCCCCAAGAAACCCTGTTTCTACAGATAAGGAACCCCTGGGAAGGGAGGGGACAGAGAAACACTCTGCATGCTGGTCCAATATATTGCTTCCCCTTCCCCCTCTACAATACTGGGGCTCCATGGCCAAGGGACTCTGGGAAGGAAGGGGCAGCTTTAATGGAAGGAGAAAAGTCCCTGGCCCTTCAGGAGGAACCCTTACACGCCGTCAAGTGCTGTCATTTGACCTAGGTGGATCAGGTACCAAAAGACTGTTATGTGCCAGGATCTGGGCCACAGGGAACCGTATGTGCCCAGAGACCCTGCATTTAAACTTCGGTGTGCTGAACTTAAGTATGGGTCAATGCTGCAAGTGGGCAGTTGAGGGCACGGTTGCGTGTCCTGAGTTGTTAAGTAGGCAAAGGACTAAGCCTCTGGTGCAGGGGTTGGCACATCATTTCCAGCTGAGTACTTCCGTTTGCATGTACATTAGCACTCTGTGGCTTCGGGGCTGTGGATGTCCATCAGGATTCTGAGAGATGGGATGTAGGAAGCTAAGTAAGTGTTGGCTTCATGTGTATCTAGGTTCACTTAGGCAAGGTTTCCAGGTGCATTGTAGGGCTAAGTTGTGCCAGGGGTGGTGGGTTCTGGGGTAGGTACGCTCTAGAGACCTTTGGGACATTCGGGCTGGAGCCTTAGTTGAGTAAGATGCACCACCAGTAAGTGGTGGCCGGGGACAAAATGCTAGGGTTGCCGGTGAATTTAGAGCAGTTCCAGGTGAGTGAGTATCATGCCCCAGGGTGACTGGGGATCGAGTTCACTCTGAGCCTCATGTGTCTTTAGGGCGAGGCCTCAGGTAAGTGACAGGTTTCAGGTCAGCAAAGGACGATGGCATGTGTCACGCTGCCTGCTTCGGTCCCTTCCATCCCTACAGAAATCACACTGCCCAAGAAGCAGGAGAAAAAGGCACTGATAGTGTCGTCAGAGTTTGTGGAAGAGGCGCTGAGTGCGTGTGAGGAGCACCTCAGCAGCATGGCCCACAAGGACATCGACAAGGATCCAGGTGCCCCGCTCTACTTCAGCCCTGAGGGGTGGTCCGACTTCCTCCAGCGCTACTACCAAATAGTCCAGTAAGTGCCCTAGAGGGCAGGGCTATGGGCACATGGTCAGGTGTTACAGTCAGACCCACCCCAGGGAGCACAGCCCAAGCCCCCCACTTTCTTTTATCCTGGACACTCCTGACCCTCAGAGGCTCCCAATGGCTCCAGGAGAGTCCGATCCACTTTTCTCTCCTTAGCATAGCATGGACTCAAGGTGGTAGCCTGGGTTGTCAGTAGACTTAAATTCCAGTTCTTTCTTCCCATCTCCTAAGCTCTGTGACCCCAGGAACATCACTGGGTTTTCTAAACAACATAAGACAATTTGTATTGTGGGGTCAGCACAGGCTTGAGTGTCCCCTCAAAATCAGGATCTAGAGCACTTAGATTTCATCCTAGAGGCCATCTGTCAGTGTGACCCAGGATGCTAATCACCATAGGAAGGAAACAGACGTCACAGCAATTAGAGAGACCTTTTACCTCTATTGAATCCTCAGACCAAAGTGCACAAGATCCTGTTTCCAGGAATCCTCAGACTGAATGCAGTCAGCTCCTGTCTCCTCCCACCTTATATTCCTCTCTCCGCCCAGCCATATCCCTTTCTGTCTCCACATCCTTAGTGCTGGGATTAAAGGTGTAGCTCTGTTTCTCTTTTGGATGAGACCAATCTCCTGTAGCCCAGGGTGGTCTTGAACTCACAGAGACCCTTCTGCCTCTGTCTCCTGAGTGCTGGGATTAAAGTGTGTGCCACCGCTGCCCGGCCTCTAGGGCTAACTAGTGGCTGAGCTCCCTACTTTGACCTTCAGGCAATCTTTATTTGTTAGAGCACAAACCGAGCAACACCACAGCCGCCTTTGTTCTTGCTGCTGCTCCTAAAAACAAAGCTATCCATGGTGGGAGGTCAAACTGTTCAAGTGAGCCTAGCACCCAAGGGGGTCTTTGTTGTCCAGTAGTTTGTTTGTTTGTTTGTTTATTTTTAGTTTTTCGAGACAGAGTTTCTCTGTAGCTTTGGAGCCTGTCCTGGCACTAGCTCTTGTAGACCAGGCTGGCCTCGAACTCACAGAGATCTGCCTGCCTCTGCCTCCCGAGTGCTGGGATTAAAGGCGTGCGCCACCACCGCCCGGCTTGTCCAGTAGTTTAAATGAGGCATCTGTCTGGGACAGCTGTAACCCCTGACTTTCTAGGTCAACTCCCACCCAAGTATGCACACAGTCAGCCATTCAGTCCACAGACTTGCAGACTGCCTGCTAAGTGGCAGGGGTTCTGTTAGAGTGAGATACAGCAGGCAGCAAACCCCACAGAAGACAGCCCTGCAGGTTCCACTGTAGCTAAGAGGAGAGTGTGTGTGCTCAGGCTACTGGGACCCTGGGTTCTAGCCCCTGCACCACATACCAGAAAGGCCAGCGGGAGAGGCAGATAGTAACTGAATAAATCGGTCTGTAGCATGGGAGAGAAACAAATCGTGGCGAGGTGGGATACAGCCAAGCCTGCGCAGACTTAGACTAGGAGAGCACACCTGTCAACCAGAGTTGTGTCGAGATAAGGAGGGGTGGACTCTGAGAGCTCCCTTGGGTGAAGCAGTCAGGCTTCTGCACCCTGGCTCAGCCACTCCATCCATGTAGCCTTGGGCAGGTCCCTTAACTCTCCCACCTTCAATTTGCATTTCTCTAAAATTGGCTGAGTAATAATTCCCTAGAGGGATGCTGGGGGGGTGCGGGGGGGGGGGCAGGGGGTGTCTGGCAGGGTCCCTGACTTAGTGAGTGCCCCATCTTAGGGAAATAAGGGTAGACTGGAATTGGGGAGGGCTGAAATCTAGATAGGTTAGAGGCTGTTGGTGATTTGGGAATGGGAAGTGGGGAGACCTATCTAGGTGTCTTGGACAGGCATGACCAAAGCAGGTTAGCATAGCAGGGGCCCGGTCTCCGATTGTCCTATGCTCTCATTTGGCCCCAGGCCCCACCTCCCCAAGTCCCACTGTCTCTACACAGTGAAGGGGCAGAACTGAGACACCTAGAGACCCAGGTCCAGCGCTGTGAAGACATTCTACAGCAGCTTCGGGCTGTGGTACCCCAGATCGACATGGAGGGGGATCGAAACATCTGGATTGTGAAGCCAGGAGCCAAGTCCCGTGGCCGAGGTGGGAGAGCAACCTTGCTACTGGTTTTAGTACCTTTATTTACCGCTAGATGCCAAGGGGGATGATAGCACTGGCTGCCCCACTGCCACGTTTGGCTCTCAGCTCTGTCACTAATAGGTTGTGTGACCTTGAACAGGTCAGTTCACCTCTCTGAACCTGTGTCCTCCATTGTGAAGTGGGCATGGTGCTAGGTCTCTCAGGGAAAGGTTAAATGCAGCACACACCTTCCACTCGGCACGGCGCACATAACACTCCAGCATGGTGCTAGGTCAGTGGTCACGCTACAGATGTGGCTGCTTTGCCTCTCATTCCCTAAGACCTTTCCTGGGCTTTACCTTCACTGAATCACTCAGTGGTTCCACTGAGTACATGCGAGGGCCCAGTATCAGCCTGGCCTTTAAAGACCGCAGAAGGCCTCCTGAGAAACAGACAGAAAACTTGTAGTGATGAGATTCTTTATTAGAAAAGATCTACATGGTAACATAGAGGTGAGTGAAATGTCACAAGGCGAGTGTTCTGTGCATCTCCGGTTCTAGGGGATCAGTCCCTCTTCTGGCCCCCAGGCACACATGCGGCATACCGATATATGTAAAACATTCATACACATAAGATAAACATAAATAACAAACTTAAAAAAAACAGAAAAAGGAAAATGTATCTGTTCCTGGGGTACTAGATTATCACCCAAAGTGGAAACAAAAGCAGTGATCAAGGCCAGCCTTGGCTACACAGTAAGCATGAAGCCAGCCTGGACTACATAACCTGTCACAAAATAAATAAAAGAAAAAAGAGGGAGAACAAGCTGGGCATAGTGGGGCACGCCTTTGATCCCCAGCACTTGGGAGGCAGAGACAGGCGGATCTCTATGAGTTCAAGGCCAGCCAGCCTGGTCTTACAGAACAAGTTCCGGGTCAATCAACTACACAGTGAGACCCTGTAGCCAGGGTTAGTTGTGACAGAGTGAGATGGCACCTGCTGAATGTCACCACAGCCTCTCCACAGGCCCAGCTTCATCCCACAGCCTCCAAGCCCATAAGAGCCTATGAAAGCAAGGTAGTGAGTTCCAGGACTGGCTCCATAGCTACTGAGAAACCCTGTCTCGAGAAACAAAAACAAACAAACAAAAAGAATGGTCAGAGGACAACTGACAGGGGTCTGTTCTCTCCTCCCCTGCGTGGGTTCTAAGAGCTGAGCTAGGTGACCAACTGTGGTGACAAGTGCCTTACCCACTCAGCCATCTTGCCCTCATCTAGTTTTTTTATCTAATGTTTATTTAATATTATGTGTATGTGTTTTCCTGTTTGTATGGATGTGTGTGTGTGTGCCTGCTTCCCATGGAGGCCAGAGAGGGTGTCAGGTCCCCTGGAACTGGGGTTCTGCCATAGGAGTGCTGGGGTCTTCTGCAAGAACAGCAAGTGCTTTTAATGTTGAGCCATCTCTCCAGCCCCCACCCCTCAGTTAAATTTTTACCTGTATATAGCAAATCAAAGTTTAGTAAACAATTAATTAGAAAAACTATTTAAATTCTCAGCTTTGCTAGAGGGAAGATGGTTCAGCTGGACTCGGGATGAGAGCTTAGGATGGGATCTGTGGTCCTCGAGCCTTCGGGTCCTGACTAGCTGGATTCCCCCTCAGGTATTATGTGCATGGACCACCTGGAAGAGATGCTGAAGCTGGTGGACTGCAACCCCATGCTGATGAAGGACGGCAAGTGGATCGTGCAGAAGTACATTGAGCGGCCCCTGCTCATCTTTGGCACCAAGTTTGACCTGAGACAGTGGTTCCTGGTGACTGACTGGAATCCACTTACTGTGTGGTTCTACCGAGACAGCTACATCCGCTTCTCCACACAGCCCTTCTCCCTCAAGAACCTGGACAAGTGAGCCCTTCCTCCACCTCCCCTGACTGCCCGATTTAGTAGGGAGGTCAGCAGACAGAAGAGTAGACTCTCCAGGTGGGGAGGCAGGGTTTTCACCACCACCCGTCCTCTGCCCTGCAGGAGCTTGCCAAGAGAGTACCCTGGGGATACCCACATGAGCAGAATGAGAACTCCAGCTAATCAAGGGCTTACACCCTAGCAATGAGCTTGAGTCATCGTGGCTAACAGGCTAGAAGCTGATATGTTATGAAGAAAATGTAGATTGGGGAATAGCAGACTAAGGGAAACTTAGAGCGGAAAGGCAACTTGTGGTTTGCTCTTGGGATGAGAGGTAGCCTTGATGAGGCCTGGATTCAAATTCCATCTTGGCAGCATCCAGGTTGTGATCCTTGAGAGATGTGAAAAACGACTCAAGCCTCAGTTTCTATTGGGGCCCAGTAGTCCCATCTGTAATCCCAGCACTTGTGAGGCTAAATCTGAAGGATTCTGAGTTTAAGGACATCCTGGGCTATATAATGAGACCCCCCACTGAAGCCAAAACAAGCAAGGTGTGGTAGCTCCTAACTGTAATCCTAGAACTTGGGAGGCTAAGGCAGGAGTCAAAATCAAGCCAGGTGGAGTAGTGGATGCCTGTGATTCCAGCACTTGGAAGACAGAGGCAGGACAACCAGTTCCCTGTCATCCTCAGTTACATGGCAAGTTTTAAGCTAGCCTAGGTGACATGCAACCATTCCAGAGAGAAAGGCCAGCTTCAGTTTCCACATCTGAAGACTGATACAGCAATACACAGTAGCTGTCTATCAACACTTCACAGGCGATAAGTGCTTCTGCTTGGCTGTGCCAGTCATTTCTCAGACACGATGAAGTGAGTTATTACCATTCGAGTGATGAGAGGGGCAAGCAGGTTCATAACTTGCTCGAGTCTCACAGCTAGTCATTGGTGAAGCTGGGATTTGACCATCTAGGGTCATCCTCTCCGTCTCATCTCCTGCCACACACAGGAAGGGTGAACCAAAGCACCTGCCACTGTGGCCTGACAGCAACACCCGCGTGTTCTGAGAAATGGCTAGCCCTGGCCTTCGGTGAATGGGGGCTGGGGTCAAGGGGCAGGTTCTGTCCTCCCATGTCAGTTAAGCTCCCCAGGATGGCTGACCACAGGATTCGGCCTGCAGCCCCAAGCTTGGGCTCCAGGGCTGAGCCTGTGTCTCTGCTCTGCTGCAGCTCTGTGCACCTGTGTAACAATTCCATCCAGAGACACCTGGAGGCCTCCTGCCACCGGCACCCGATGCTGCCCCCCGACAACATGTGGTCCAGTCAAAGGTTTCAGGCTCACTTGCAGGAGGTGGGCGCCCCAAATGCCTGGTCTAGTGTCATTGTACCCGGCATGAAGGCTGCTGTGATCCACGCCCTGCAGACTTCCCAAGACACTGTGCAGTGCCGGAAGGCCAGCTTTGAGCTCTATGGGGCCGACTTTGTGTTTGGGGAAGACTTCCGGCCCTGGTTGATTGAGATCAACGCCAGCCCCACCATGGCACCTTCCACAGCTGTCACTGCCCGTCTCTGTGCTGGTGTGCAAGCAGACACTCTGCGTGTGGTCATTGACCGGCGACTGGACCGCAGCTGTAACACGGGAGCTTTTGAGCTCATCTATAAGCAGGTGAGATGTTCCAGCACTTCCCACAGGCACCTCCCAGCAAGCCCTGAGGGCTGCTGGGAGACCTCGGCTTCTGGCCTGTCCCCAAGGGGTGTCTTAACACAGACACGTCCCTCTGGCTTGTCTCCTCATTTGTAGAGATTACTGTCCTCTGAGAAACATATTTTCAGAGGGTCTGGGACCTGATCAGCTTCCAGTGGTAATTCCAAGCCTCTAGGTAGCAGCTCATTCGCTCATCATCGTACAGTGAAGGGGTTTGATCTTTGCACAGGGGTTTGGGGTGCCTAGCCAGAGGACAGAGGACAGCTTTAGCTACTGTTTTTGCCCAGTAAGGCTAATGGGAGCTCCATTAACTGCAAGGTCTATCAAGAATCAATTAGTAGTGCCTGTTATTGTTATAATAATGATTATCATTATACTATTCATCTCTTCCAAAAACAGATTTGATCTTGCTTGTTTATAATAAGAAGAGGATTGTTTTTTATTCAGCCAAAAACATTACTTTGTTTCATTGTTTTTTTAGTTTCTTTAAACAGGGGCTTGTTCTGTATAGCCTCGGCTGGCCTAGAACTTAAGCTATTTCCCAGGCTAGCCTGAAACTCACAGCATTCCTCCTACTTCAAGCCTCCCAAGTGCTGAGCTTACAGGTATGAGTCACCATGCCACTCTCCACGGAGCTGCAATCTCCCAGCAGTTTATCAGAATCTGAACCCACCAATGGGTGAAGTCATTTATAAGGTCAAAGCCCTCTTGGTCTAATTCTCTCTAGAAACACCCTTGAGGGCCCACCAGGGGCCTAGGTTGTCTCAGTCCAGTCAAGCTGACAGCTTAGGTGAGCCATCACAGCAGGATATGGGGCTTCAACCTTCCACCCCCTAGTATTCGGAAGGCCGAGACAGGGATCACTTTCAGTTCAAGGGAAGCTTGGGTTACACAGTGAGTTCCAGGCTAGCCTGGTATTCAGAGTGAGACCCAACTTAAAAACAACCATACAAAGCTTTGAAAGGATGTTTTTAAGGGTTTCTGAATTCTGAGAACTATTTATAAGCAGGAGTCTTCCAGCTAGGATCCACTAAAGTCTAGGTTAGCCACAGGAAGGGAAAACACTGACCACATGACCTGGGTGGCCCCGTGTTTCTTACAGTTCCTGATCAACAAGCTTCAGTTTTTGTTAGGGATGCCATCACTAGGGACGGAATCCATGCCTGCATGCTTGGCATGTGCAGTACCACTGAGCTACACTTTCGGGTAAAGGAGGCCATATAAGCAGGTATCCACATATACCTGCAATCCCAGCATTTGGGCAACAGAGGCAGGACTGTCACAAGTTCACAGCCTGCCTGATTTACTTAGCAAATGTCAGGTCAGCTAGGGCTTTATAATGAGAATCTGTCACAACAATGTAGTCTTAGAAGAGAGGGGAGAAAATGGGAAAGAGGAAGTAATCTGCAGTTTAAACTGGAGCAAAATTTGTACGGGCATGGTAACACACACCTGTAACCCCTGCGTTCAGGAGGCAGCGGCAGGAGGAGCAGGAGTTCACAGTTATCCTGGCTGTACAGTGAGCTTGAGGCCAACCTGGGCTGCATGAAACCTTGTCTCACAACAAAACTGAATGCCTGGGCATTCGCACTTTTCAAATGTCCCTTGTCCCCCAGGTATCTTTTATTGCTGATCTGTTTTTGAGTTTGAGGGCCATTGTGCAACTAAGGTAGCTACACTAGTGGCTTTGTCTCTCTGATTGCTTTATCTAGGACAGCTCCGCATCCTGATCCTACAGGCCGGCTGTAGCACTGTCCCACATTCTCCTTTATCTGCTTGTCCCCTAGTGTTGTTCAGCTCAGTCTGTTCTCTGTCCTGTAAACTAGAAGATAGGTTAACAAGCTGATGAGGTTCAGGGTAGAGACATTTGGCAAAAAACACTTAGGTGGTGCTGGGTACATCACGGAACTGTCACAAGGCACACCCAGCAGATCTTCTAGTTCCTGATGCCAAATTTGACCTTGGACTGAGGTGGCTGCCAGGAGAGACCTCTATTAGAAGCCACGCCCACCCATTTGCAGCTTGTTAAATTTTTGTTTATATTTATTGTGTTTGTGTATGGGTGTGGTCACACATACCACACAGCACAGGTGTGGAAGTCAGAGGCCGACTTGTGGGAGCCCCTTCTCGGCTCCTACCCCATGGGTCCTGAGGCTTGAACTCAGCAAGTACCTTAACTCACTAAGCCATCTCAACACTGTCCCCCCCCAAAATTTATTACTTCGTGTATCTATTCATTTCTGTTGCTAATAACATAATACCATAGACAGTGTAAGTTACAAAGAAAACAGGTTGGGGCTGGAGAGATGGGTCAGCAGTTAAGAGCAATTGATGCTCTTGTAGAGGTCCCAAGTTCAGGTCCTAGTACCCACATCAGGCAGCTCACAACCACCTATAACTTGCCCTTTTATTAGAAAGCCACTAGGATTCAGGTAGAGTCGATCCTGAAGCCCCTATCCAACCTCAGAGACCCTACCAGGGAGGAGTCACTGTACCTCCCTCTTTTTTTTTTTTTTTTTTTTTTTTTTGGTTGAGACAGGGTTTCTCTGTAGCTTTGGTGCCTGTCCTGGAACTAGCTCTTGTAGACCAGGCTGGCCTTGAACTCCCAGAGATCCGCCTGCCTCTGCCTCCCGAGTGCTGGGATTAAAGGCGTGTGCCACCACCGCCCGGCTTACCTCCCTCTTTTTTAAAAAACAATTTTCTCTGTGCATTGGTGTTTTGCATGCATGTGTGTCTGTGTGGGTGTGGCTGGAGTCACAGACAATTGTGAGCTGCCGTGTGAATTCTGGGAATTGAATCTGGGTCCTCTGGAAGAGCAGTCAGTGCTAATAACTTCTGAGCCATCTCTCTAGCCCCATCCCTCTTCTCAGTATTCATGATGGGAATTACATCCACACAGAAAACCATGGCTCAATCCCGTCTGCCTCTGGTTGCCCACGGCAGGAACCAGCTTTCATTCTGACACAGGCCAGAGGTCACCTTAGTGTGCAATGGGATTGACTGCTTTGTCTGCACGGCTAAGATCTCTGCTTCTCTGGTTTCCTGCCCCCTGGGGCTCTGTGAGTCTAGGTTCTCTGGACCCCTTGAGAACAGAAGGAGCTTCCTGTTTCTCAGAAGTGCCTCTTGACCAGATACCCCAGAAACTGATTCCGTCCATCTCTGCCTTGTGTCACTAGATGGTGTCCTGCCATCTCTCACTAGTGTCTGCGATGGCCTTGTTTTCTCTCCTGCCCATAGCCTGCTGTGGAGGTGCCCCAGTACGTGGGTATCCGGCTCCTGGTGGAGGGGTCTACCATCAAGAAGCCCATGGCAGTGGGCCATCGGCGCTCAGGAGTCCGCTCATCACTCCCTCATCTGCTGACCCAGCAAGGCTCTGGGGAAGGCAAGGACTCAGGGTCCCCTACCCACAGGTCAGCTTCTAGGAAAGACACTGGAGCCAGAAGCCTGGGACACCCTGAGAAGCCAGACTCGGCTGCCGCCACTTCCGTCTCTGGAAAGGGGAAGAAAGGCAAGGCAAAAAGTGCCACAGCCCTGGTCTGCCTCACCCTCCAGGACTGGGAGCCCTCAAACACCAGGGTGGGCCACATTTTCAACAGGTCACTGTGTCTGAAACAACCTGAGGCCTGGGGTAATACAACGTTCCCCAAGTGCCCTAGAGCTCCCAAGGCCATTCCCACCGGCTCTCCAAGCGCTTCCCAAGCGTCTGGGCTTGCCCTCATGCCCAAAGGCCGCCAGTGATAGCAAGTACCAACACTGCTCACCAAATGTCGTTAAATATACAACTAAATGAGTGTTCCAAAGTAGTCACCCTGCCAGGCAGTTAGACCAGAGTACGGCCCCGGCTTGGTCCTCGAGTGCGCGTCCCTGGAGTCCAGACCCCTGCTGTGCTCTGGCCAGACTCAGCCCTCCCTCCTCTCTGGGGAAAGGTGCTGCTACCGTGCCCTTCCCGATCCCTAACCAGCCCCCTCAGCCCTCACAACACCCTAGTGAGGTAGGCGCTATTGTCCCCATTTTCCAGCCGAGGTAGCAGGAAGTTTAAGGACGTTGCCTGAGGTTGCACAGCTCAGAAGGGGCAGAGCTGGGATGCAGACCCAGGTCTGTTGGTTCCCCAACCCCGTGTTCTTCCCACTGCCTCTGGAGGAGCTGGGAGGGGCTCCTCTGCCCTCACCTCCCGCCCCCACCTCTCCACATACCCTGTGGAAAAACTGGTCAGGCTCTGGGGCCTTACCCAGACCCTCACAGCTTCCCTTCTCCCACAGCCCCTTCCTACTTCCCTAGTCTCCATTCCAAGGCCTGGCTGCCTTCTCCCTGCGTGCTCCGACCCCAGGGCCGGGTCCTCAGACTGCAACGTGGCCGGCTGGTGGGCTCTACGGCTCTGTCAACCACAGGCAAGGCCTTGATGACTCTACCCACTGCCAAGGTTCTGATGTCCTTCCCACCTCACCCTGACCTCAAGCTGGCACCCAGCATGCTGAAACCGGGAAAGGTGGGCTTTGAGCTGCACCTCATACCCTGGCGGGTAGTGCTGAGCAGTGGGGTCGGGGCTGAAGGGCACAGACAGGGGGCAGAGGCCTGATCATCTCTCTCCCTCCCCTCCTTTACACCGAGGCTGCTATTCCCCTGCACCTTCGAGGCCCCCACTTTGGAAGTGCCTCGTGGCCTCTGCCCTTTGAAGCTGGACCTCTTCCTAGCACCCACAGGAAAGTCAAAGCCAAAGGCAAGTTCAAGGCCAGACTCTGCGACAAACCCAGGGCTGAGGCATACCCTGAGAAGAGACTGAGCTTCCCCAAACCCTTGACCCTTATTTTGACATCCCGGACACTGTGGACCAGGGGGGCTATAAGGATAGAGAAACCCCTGTTCTGATCTCCACTGCCCCATCCTGGATCCAGAATCATATTAAAAAAAAAAAAAAAAAACCAAGTAAAGTTCTTCAGGCTTGGCTTGAATAATGTGAAGACAAGGCTCATAACAGGAGCTGACCAGCAGGGCCTGCACCAGCAAGGGCCACAGTCCCTATCCAATAACAGACATCAGCTTTCTCTGCAGGAAGATTGGGGTGGTGGGGGAAGAGCCTTCGCTATACAGATGAGGAAACTGAGTCTGAACAAGGAGACCATAGCAGGCGGAAAGCCAGCCATCAGGAAGTGCCCCTTTCCAAATGCAAACTGGGCTGGCAGAATAGTTTCTTATGGGCACAGAACATTCTGACAAGAGATGGGCTTCCCCTAAACCTCAGCCCTTCTCCAGAGAGTAGGTCTAGTCTTTCCCTCAGTGAGAGGCTGGTCAAGCCGTAAGAAACAAAATGTGGCCTTTCCTACCTGCAGAGCGTTAGCTGCCAGCACTATCTGTAGCCTGTGACTGTCCTGGGCAGGTTGGGGATGGGAGCGGGGTGTTGAAATCAAAGTTGGGAGAGCTCATGCAGATACAGTGGTGCATGCCTGTCCTCCAGCACTTGGGAGGCAGAGGCAGGTGGATCTCTGAGCTCCAGTCCAGCCAGGGATACACAGAAAGGCTGGGAGTAGGGCAGATGCCGCCTCCAGACCTGGCCGCTGTTCACTTGAGCAGAGCACAGTCCCTGATTAACATTTGCTTTCTCAGTAAATCTTCAAAAGCAGGCTTATGAGGTAGGACTTTTATTATTTTAAGTCCAGAGGAAAGTCAACTGCCCAACCCCACACCGATCTTAGATTGGCTGACTAAGGACCTTGGCTGTGCTCAGCACCAACCCCATTGTCCATGACGTGGGTCACAGCCCTTCCTCTTTCCATTTTCTGATTGGGGGTCAAACGTTGTCTATTTTTGGGAGAGCCGCAGGCACTGCAGGGTCCGAGAGAAGTAAGAGGGCACGGGCGCCAGAAGTTCACTGGGAGGGTCCCTGGATCTGGTGCCTGGGAGGAGGAGGCGCTGCAGGTGCAGGTGCAAGGGCATCTGGGCCACCTGGGAAGGACTCAGGCGGAGGCGTTTGAGGAGAGCTTCATCCAGGACCTGGGGTGGGAAAGACAGCAGCCCATTGAGCTCCAGCCAGAGGAGCACCCAGCCCTGATGGGTCTCCCTGGTCTGCAGTGAGGAGAACCCAGCTCTGATGGGTCTCCCTGACCTACAGTGAGGAGCACCCAGCCCTGATGGGTCTCCCTGACCTACAGTGAGGAGCACCCAGGTCTGATGGGCTTTCCTGACCTACAGTGAGGAGCACCAGCTCTGATGGGTCTCCCTGTCCTACAGCAAGGAGAACCCAGGTCTGATGGGCCTCCCTGACCTACAGTGAGGAGCACCCAGGTCTGATGGGCTTTCCTGACCTACAGTGAGGAGCACCAGCTCTGATGGGTCTCCCTGTCCTACAGCAAGGAGAACCCAGGTCTGATGGGCCTCCCTGACCTACAGTGAGGAGCACCCAGCTCTGATGGTCCTCCCTGGTCTGCAGTGAGGAGCACACAGCTCTAATGGGCCTCCCTGACCTACAGTGAGGAGCACCCAGCTCCGATGGGTCTCCCTGGTCTGCAGTGAGGAGCACCCAGTCCTGATGGGCCTCCCTGGTCTACTGCAAGTGCAGTCATTTTCTCTACAGTCAGGCACAGAGCTAAATTACATTTCAGCCTCTTTTGTGTTTACTGAAGCCATATGCTTGAGCCTCTGGTCAACGGGATGTGAGGAAAAGTACACAGACCTGGTCCACAAAAACTTCATCTCCCCCTCTGGCCAGAAAGCAACAGTCCTTGTCTCCAAGTGGCTGCCTAGAGCCAAGCCCACTCCTACTGCACGCCCATTCACTGGACTTAACCCAAAGAAGAAGTGATACAGAAAAACCCAGGATGGTGGACTTCAGGGCCTGTTAGAGATCAGCTACCCCCTTGCTGGGCTCATGGACAGAAGGAAGCCTGAGGGAGTATGGCACTGTCTGAGCCACACAGCTCCACAGGGACACAGAAGACAAGCCAGTCCCCCCCCCCCCCCGTCCCCCAATGGAGCAGGCATAGGGGCCTGAGGACCTACCTGTGTCTGGGGTTTGGTGGTCGTGGCTGGCCACAGAAAGCGCTGGCCCAGAACAGTGCCCACTCGAGCAGCATAGGTGTGGTCCCCAAGCACCGGGCAGAGCTGCAGAGCCATGTGCACCTGCAGTTGACTGGGAAACACTGAAAGATGGGTGAGGAGCCAGCTGTTCTTCCTGACCAGGAAGGACTGTCCTCGTTCCCAGAGCCTATGAATCTGAGGTGACCTCTGCCTTCAGAGAGAGGCCCATGAGCAGATCAGGACAGTGACAGCTGGCATCCCACCACACCTGGGGAGTCAACCCTACAGAGCGGAAGCCCCTGGATGCTAGACTGTGGGTGTGCACCGAGAAGTGCTGCCTCCCACTGAGCCCGCCCACACACCCTTGGGGTCCTCCAGATGCTCTCTGCCTGTTGCCAAGCTCCGTCTCCCTCACAGGCTTCATCTTCCCAGCAGACCCACCTGTCAGTGGCTGCAGCTGGACCAGGGCACAGCCACAGCCTGTGGCCATCACATGAAAATGGCTGAAGGTCCTCTTGACACCTTCTAGGATGTCCTTTCGAGATGGGGATGCCACTGGGACTGCCTAGGGAACCGGCCAAGAATGACTTAGCACACACCTGGGAGCCCCATCGAGCCCCCCTGCTGCCAGCTGACTTAGGACAGGGGACCTAGCCACCCCATGTGCACAGGACAGGCCCCTCTGTAAGGCAAAACCTGAAAGAGCTCCTCTCCTCTGACTCACAAGGTCAATGCCATCCACGCGTTCCAGCCTCAGAGCCACGCTGACAGTCCCCTCAGAAGGCTCAGGGATGCCATCAGTGATGGCACTGAGAAAGAGAAAAGAGGTCTCAGAGCAGTCACCCGGGACTGGCCCTTGGCCCTGGGAGTCACCCCACACCGCTCACCAGTAGGTGGCAGTGGGCCTCTGGCTTCTCCTCGAGTGAGCGAAGAACTTCTGCAGGCGGCTTGCTGTCTGGGGACAGCCGGAGAGGAGCACAAGCCCAGAGGCCTCCCTGGAAGAAGGGGACATGTCACATAAAGCCCCTGGGTCTCAAAACTGAGGGTCAGATGGCTGCTCTTGCAGAGACCTGCATTCGGCACCCACATGGTGGTTTACAACTGCTGTAATGCCAGTTCCAGGAGATCTGATGCCCTCTTCTGGCCTCTTGGGGCACCAGGCATGCACTGTGGTGCACAGACACACCAGCAGGCTAAACACACACACTACATAAAAACAAATCTTTGGTCTTTTTAAAGGAGACCTCCAAGGGGCTGGGGAGATGGCTCAGCAATTCAGAATGCTAGCTGCTCTTCCAGAGGACCCGGGTTCAATTCTCAGCACCCACATGGCAGCTCATGACTGTCTGAACTCCAGTTTCAGGGAATCTGAGACCCTCAGACATACATGCAGGTGAAACACCAATGCACATAAAATACAAAATTACAGCTGGGCGGTGGTGGCACACGCCTTTAATCCCAGTACTCGAGAGGCAGAGGCAGGCGGATCTCTCTGAGCTTGAGGTCAGTTTGGTCTACAAGAATTATTTCTAGGGGGCTGGAGAGATGGCTCAGTGGTTAAGAGCATTGCCTGCTCTTCCAAAGGTCCTGAGTTCAATTCCCAGCAACCACATGGTGGCTCACAACCATCTGTAATGAGGTCTGGTGCCCTCTTCTGGCCTGCAGGCATACACACAGATAGAATACTGTATACATAATAAATAAATATTAAAAAAAAAAAGAATTATTTCTAGGATAGCTAGGGCTTTACAGAGAAACCCTGTCTAAAAAACAAACAAACAAAGGAACATCAGTTTAACACCAGGGCTACAGTCCACACCTCCTAAAAAAACAACCCATAAGACCTTTTCTGTGCCCCCCCCACCCCAGAACTCAGAGCCAATGCTGGAGGGTCTACCGTGTGCCAAGTACCAGCATAGGACTTTTATATGCAGTGGGTGTAAAATAAATGCCCCAGGCAGTTAGCACTCACTTTCCAGGTGCTCGCACAATCTGGAGCTCCTGGTGTCCAAGCCCCAGGGCTTGGCTCAGCTGCGGCAGCACAGAAAGCAACGTCAGCTCCCCGGGTCTCCCTGAGAAGAGGGAGAGGACTCGTAGCCAGAGCGCCATCCATCCATCTCCTTCCCACCAACCTCTCCCTTCTTACCCGTGCCCATACCTGTCACAGGCAGACCCTGTGGCTTGCTCAGTGTCACCAGAGGTCCTGAAACATTCCATAGATGTCACCAAAAGCAGGGTAGCCTGTGTGCATGCAGTCTCAGGGGTTATAAGCTCCCAATCCCACTCCAAACTGAACTTCCTGCTCCCTGCACCCCAGGGCCTTTGCACCTGCTGTTCTGGGCTTTCATTCACACTGGCTGCCATGTCCCTTATATAATGTGTATCCCTCCCACAGTCCTTGATGGTTTGGTTTGAGACAGGGGCTCAAACAGGCTGGCCTCAAACTCACATAACTAAGTCTGGTCTTGAACTCCTGATCCTCCTTGCCTCTAACGCCCAAATCTAGAATTACAGGTGTGATCACTACTCCCAGAAACAGCAGAGATCCATCATTTCTCACATCAGAACGCTTGATCTGTCAAGCCAGGAGCCATATTTTCCCCAGTACCGTGTAGCCTCCTCACTGCTACAAGAATTGAGAGGTTCAGAGAAATTGTTATTCCTCAAGGCGCACAGCACGCAGCTTACAGGCCCCAGCTATAACCCCAAAGTTTGTTCTGACAGGAAACTAACGGCTGTTACTGCTGGTCTCTGAACGCAGGGGCGGTGTGAAGGTTTCCTATGCCTGTCCCCACGATGCCGACTTAGGCTAGAAGGGGATGTGACTGCTGGCTGGGCTCCTGCAACTACAAGGGTCCGACTCCAGGGGGTCGGAGGGTCAGGAGCAGTAGGCTCCCTCACCTTTCTGATCTACCACAGCTGCCTTCAGCACGTCAACCAGCTCTTCCACGCCCAGGTTCTCTGTCCGCAGAAGCCCCGGGAAGGGCTGGTCCTCCACTGGGTCCTTGCTCTTGCTGGAAGCTTGAGGTTGAGGCCGACGCCTGAGAAACACGACAAAAACCGGTACCTCTTCCGCCCATCCTGCCCAGTGCAGCCTTTTCTTACAAAAGCCTCAGAACTCCTGGACTCGGCTGGCAGTTGAGGTCCACATGCGCCCAAGACGACAGAAAAGGCATCAGATGCTCAGCGCGCCATGGATCTCGTGTCAGGTCACACAGCACAGTTGGGATTAGAGCCCATGCTCTGATCTAAATGCCGGACCTGCTCTTCCCTTGTCCTAGCCTCCCTCCTACACGGAAGTGGAGTGTTATAATCACCGGGCCTCGGTGCCGAAGCCTGCATCTCTCCGCCGTACGCCAGCCCCGAACCCCGGCCGCCAGGTCTCCGAAATCCAACGCCAAACCCGCAAGGCGCCCATCCCCAGAGCAAGCACAGGCGCATGCGTGTCCATGGGACTGCCCACCACGTGCATCCTCCGTGCGCAGATTGGTCAGGCAGGCTGTCAATCAGAGCACCGAGCAGGCGGAGCTCAGCAGAGGGACGCTCTGAGCTTTCCCTGGGCTGAGGAAGGGAAAGTGCCGTTTTGAGCTCTGCTTTTTTTTGGGGGGTGGGGGGTTGGGGGGGTGGGGAGGTGGGAGAGACCGAGGCACGAGGCGGGGTGGTTTACTCGGGACAGAGGACGTTTCTTTTTTTCTTTTTCTTTTTTTTTTTTTTTTTGGTTTTTTCGAGACAGGGTTTCTCTGTAGCTTTGGAGCCTGTCCTGGAACTAGCTCTTGTAGACCAGGCTGGTCTCGAACTCACAGAGATCCGCCTGCCTCTGCCTCCCGAGTGCTGGGATTAAAGGTGTGCGCCACCACCGCCCGGCAGAGGACTTTTCTTAGAACAGAAGGAGACCAGCTTGCAGATTGTCGTTTTAATTCTCGAGACCCTTAATCTGAAAACCACTCTTGTAAAGCACAGGAAGGTGAAGCCCCACAGCCTTCCTGCCAGGACAGCTGCATAGAAATAGCCTGCCTCAAATGGTAGAGAGATTATCTAGAATGCACAAGTTTCTGGGTTCGATCCCCAGCACCACACGAAGACCAAGATCACAGATACAGACTGAGTTGGAGACCAGTCCGGAATACATTAGGCCCTTCTATCAAAAGAAAAACAAGCTAGGCCGGGTGTGGGGGCAGAGGCAGGCTCTTACTGAGTTACATTCCCAGACCTGAAAGGGCTTTTTGAAGACTCCAGCACTAGACTTACTTTTGGCAGAGAAATCAGAGGGGTACAATAATCCCTCTCTCTTCCTCCATTTAGAGCACTGGTTCTCAACCTGCCGATCACTACCCCTTTGGGGGGGTCAAACAAGGGCCACCTAAGACCATCGGAAAATACAGGTATTTACATTATGATGATTCATAATAGTAGCAAAATTGTGGTTATGAAGTAGCAGCAAAATAATTTTCTGGCTGGGGGTCCCCACAACATGAGGAACTGTATTAAAGGGTCACAGCATTAGGAAGGCTGAGAACCACTGATTTAGAGGCAGGTGTTGCCTCCACCACAGAACTCGGCCTAAGTTGTGTGTGCTTTGCTGAGGCTTTATCTGGTTCTGGGATAGTAAATCTTCAAATTCATAATAATGGTATTTGGAAGCTGAAGTAATTAGTACTAGATAAGATTATAAACTGGGGTTGATGGCACTTGCCTTTAATCCCAGCACTCAAGAGGCAGAGGCAGGTGGATCTCTGTGAGTTCAAGGCCAGCCTGGTCTACAGAGCAAGTTCCAGGACAGATTACAAAGCTACAGAGAAACCCTCTCAACCCTCCCCCTCATAAAAAAAAAGAAGAAGAAGAAAAAGACTATGAAGGCATTGCTCCCGAAATAGCACTAACAATTTTCTAAGGAGAGAAGAGAAAAGAGAACCAACCTCTTCCTCAGTGTGGAAAGGCTTCCTCCGTTTTGGGGTGCACCCTGGATATGCTAAGTAGATACTGGCTCCATGCTTGTGGACTCTGCAGCCTCTAGAACCATGACCCAGATAAACCTTGTGTGTATGATTTGTTTTATTTTTATTTATGTGTAAATGCCTGTGCATCTGTGTAAGTGTATACCACATGTGTTGCAGGTGCCCTGAGAGGCTACAAGAGGGCATCAGATCCTCCAGAGCTGGAGTTTTGGGCAGTTGTGAGCTTTCATGTGGGTGCTGGGAACTGAACTCAGGTCCTCTGCAAGAGCAGCAAGTGCTCTCCGCCACCAAACCGTCTCTCCAACACCATATGTATGTTAAACATAGTATCAGTTTTCACAGTTTTGGGCTTGTTTGTTTTTTCAGTACTGCGGATGGATCCAGGGCCCTACACTTGCTAGGCAAGCACTCTAACACGGAGCTGCATCCTCAGTCTGGTTTCAGGTGTTGTGTTATAGCAACTGAAACAGACAAATGTGGAAGGAGTGATGACGTAGCTTGATTGAGAGGAGGAATACCCAGGCTACTTGCACAGCACATGGGGTTTATGACGAGGCGTCCAGGCTCGGTTGGAACCTAAGAACTCTGACCTATCGAATGAGTGAACCAGTCAGAATGGACGGGCTCTTGGGAGGTGATGGAACTGTGGGAGGTGGAGCATACTTGGAGGAGGTGGGTAGTTTGTTGTGGGTGGCTCTTCTTGGAGGCTACATCTTAGGTTGGCTTCTTTCTATTTTGGTTCTATCAATTTCCTATCTATAATGCTATGAGCTACTCTGCTCCAACCTGATGTGGGATTCCCCTCTGTATGCTGTGAATATGTTTTATTATCATTGGTTAATAAAGAAGCTGTTTCGGCCAGTGGCTTAGCAGAATAGAGCAAAGCAGAAATTCCAAGCAGATGGAGGAGAAAAGAAGGCGGAGTCAGTGAGAGGCCATGTAGCTGCAGCAGGAGACAGATGTGCTGGAACCTTGCTGGTAGACCACAAGCCTCGTGGTAAAATATAAACTAATAGAAATGTGTTGATTTAAGATGTAAGAGCTAGCTAGAAATATGCTTAAGCTATTGGCCAAACAGTATTGCAAATGATAGAGTTTGTGTGATTATTTCGGGTCTGTGGAGCCAGAAATGAACGAGCAGTCTCCGCCAACAATGACCTCCTCACCCAATAGATTGCAACCTCTATTAGTCAAGATAGGGTCTTACTGTGTAGCGTTGGCTGGCCTGGAACTCACAGAGAACTGCCTCTTCTGCCTTTTGAGTGCTGGGAAAAAGGTGTGTGCCACCACTGCCTTTCCCAGAGGACAACTTTTAAGAGTGAGTTCTTTCCTGTAATATGGATTCCGGGGAACTACACTTGGCAGCAAGCACCTTTTTCTGATAAACTCTGTGGCCAGACCCTGTATGATTTATCTCTTCTTTTTTTATTTCAATTTCCTGTTCATGAGTGTTTTGTCTGCATGTATGCAGACGTATGACCTGTGAGCTTGAGGCCTGAGGCCAGAACAGGGCATCAGATCCCCTGGAACTGGAGTTATAGGTGGTTGTAAGCCACTGTGTGGGTGCTGGGAAAGGAACCCAGTTCCCTGAAAGAAGCAGTGCTCTCAATTGCTGGGCCATCTCTTCAGACCCCTGCATGATTAATCTGAGATGTTTTGGTTCTATCTTGCCTTTGTTTTTTGAGACAGAGTCACACTACATAACCCCAACTGAACTGGAACCTGCTATGTAGACTAGGCTGGCTCAAATGTGTGTCAATTTTCCTGGCTCTGCTTCCTGAGTACTGTGGTTACAGGCATACACCTAAATCTGTTATTTTTTTTTTTATTTTTTGAGACAGGGTTTCTCCATAGCTTTTGGTTCCTGTCCTGGAACTAGCTCTGAAGACCAGGCTGGTCTCGAACTCACAGAGATCCGCCTGCCTCTGCCTCCCGAGTGCTGGGATTAAAGGCGTGCGCCACCACCGCCCGGCTAAATCTGTTATTTTTGTTGAGGGGGGGGAGCTTGGTGGTGCTGTTGTACATATATAGTGGACAGCTTCTGAGAGTCCATTCTCTCCTTTCGCCAATGGGTTCTAGTGACTGAATTCAGGTTGTCTTGACAGCAAGCACCTTTTTCTGCTATATCTTGATTTTTTTAAAAAATGATTTCTTATTGTTGGGCCTGGGAATACAACTCGGTGGTAGTAGAGTGCTTGCCCAATGTGTGTTAGATTCTTGACTCAAACTCCTGGGACTAGGTCTCATAGACCATGCTGGCCTCGAACTCACAGAAATCTGCCTGCCTCTGCCTCCCGAGTGCCACCATCACCCGCCTTCAAAATTAATGTTTTTAAAACCAACTTTAAAAGAATATATCTGGGCATGGTAGCACACAGCACTAATCCTAGCGATCAAGAGATAGAGGCAGGCAGATCTCTTGAATTTGAGGTCACCCTACTCTACAAGTTCCAAGACAGCCAGGTCTACAGGTCTGTGCTATATGCACAACATAGGAAGGGCTGGTGGGTGACAAACTCGGCAAAAAGGAAATTTAAAAAAGCAAGTGGTTGCCGGGCGATGGTGGCGCACACCTTTAATCCCAGCGCTCGGGAGGCAGAGGCAGGCGGATCTCTGTGAGTTCGAGACCAGCCTGGTCTTCAGAGCTAGTTCCAGGACAGGCTCCAAAGCTACAGAGAAACCCTGTCTCAAAAAACAAAAAAACAAAAACAAAAACAAAAAAACAAAAAACAAAAAAAAAGCAAGTGGTTTCACCTTGTCTGACATCACTTAGAGTGTGTGACTACTCTGTCTCAGACTATGGGTATTCCCGAAGCCTCCTGGGAGGTCTCCTGTGTAACTCAGAAGCAGCTTGAGCAAGGATTTAGGACAGACTAGGCAAAGTGCACAGCTTGTGATCCCAGCACTGGAGAGGTGGAGGCTGAAGGATTGGGAGTCCACAGTCACCCTTGGCTACATAAAACTGGAGGTCAGCCTGGGCTATGTGAGACTGTCTGAAATACTTATGTATAAGGGTCAGTGAGATGGCTCAGCCAGGAAGGAGGACTGAAGCCAAGTCTGACACCTGAGTCTGATCCCCGATATCCGCATGGTGGGGGGAGAGAATCAGCCCCACAAGTTGTCCTTTGATCTCTTGACTTGTGCTATGGCATGTGCATGCCAATATATGTCCCAAAACAGAAAAACAAAAATAAAACAAAAACAAAGTATGTGTGTTTTTTGTGTTTTTATTTTCATTTATTCATTAAAATAGGAGACAGACAGACAGACAGACTAGCCAAAGGCTGTTTCGTGGCCCACTCAGCTAAGCAGAGGTCGCCTCTGCCAACACTGTCTAGCCCCAGGAAAGGCCGTCTCCCCACTTGGACCGCTGCCGGGCTCTCCAGAGGTTATAGATCCTTTACTCTTTGAGGTCCCCCTCCCTGCCCCATGCCCCATGGCAGACTGCCCTCTCTTGTTCCCTTCCCACAGACAGCTACCTTCATTCCAGTGGGCTCTGAGCTCCTGGAAGAAAAGGAGGAGCCAAACGTTGCCTGGGCTGAGGGCTCAGTGCCTGGTGGCTGCCCTAGTCAGCAGCTGAACTTGTGAAACTCAAGCCCAGGAGAAGAGGCCAGGGACAAACACCAGCTTGCATCAGCCCCTCTGGCTCAGTTACAACCTTGCAGCAGGTGTGGACAGGCTAGCACTTCAGCAAGGGAAACAGGATTGAGGTAAAGCAGCCCTCCAGAAGGCCAAGCCCAGGAACCAGCCTGCCTCCAGCCACGTCCACAACCATGAGAGGGCCTAAAATAGAAAGTGCTCTTGACGCGTCCTTGGCTGCTCTGCTCTTCTCAGATTTGGCTCCAGGCGTGAGGTAGCTGCCAGCAGCGGCTTTCCAGACAAGCTTGAGTAACTTGGCCCCTTGGCCTTAGTGTTTTCTAAATCCAAATAGGCTTTATGGGGAGGATTGTGAAATTATATTAGCTTTGGATCTGAGAGCCAGGCTGAAGCCTGGCTTCCTACAGGTCTAGTCAGTTACCTGGCACTGAAAAATGGGGTCTTCTTTTCCAGCAGTCGCCAAGATGGCTGAAGAGGAGCAGAAGTGTACCAACTCCCTGGATCGTTGGTGAACAAGCTGATGTGAAAGACTCAATGCATTTGTAAGCCTCCTCAACCCTAAGACATTACACTCACTCTCTCTTGGAAACGGAACAGTCGCGCGCGCACACACACACACACATGCTGGACTGCTCATCCTCCTGTGTTCTTGTGAATAATCTTCAAACATAACTCCATTCTGGGAATTGAGGCAAATACAACCCACAGATGTTGACTCAGTTCCTGATATATTGATTTAGTCACCAGAACAAAGTCAGGATGGACCACAGATGCTCTCCCTTATCTCACCCGATCATGCAGCTATTCTCCTGCCCTGGAATAGACCAATCACTGCTAGTAACCCTTTGAATAAGCCAATCCAATAAGTTGGAAAACAACCTACAGGTCCCCCCTTGTGTCTGTGGCTTTTTGCTTTAAAAGATGAACTGTAACAGCTATCGGTTGTCCTTCATATCCCGAACCTGAAGGGCCCTGTCATGACAGAATAAAAATCCTCTTGCTTTTGCATCAATTGTGGCTGTGTGAGTGGTGTCTGGAGCAACTCCTCCCTGATGCTTGGACTTCTAGTCCAACAGATGCAGGCCCCAGAGATGGAGCCTGAACCATGGCCTGTGGTGGAAGCGGTACTCGCTACTCAAGCGCCCAAGAAAGGCCAAGAAGGAGGCGCCACCCATGGGGAAGCCAGTAAAGACCCACTTGGGGGACACGATCCTCCTGCCTGAGATGGTAGGGAGCATGGTGGGTGTGTACAACGTCAAGACCTTCAACCAGGTGGAAATCAAACCGCAGACAATCGGCCGCTACCTTGGTGTGTTCTCCAGCACCTACAAGCCCCTGAAGCACAGCCAGTGTGGTATGGGTGCCACCTACTCCTCCAGCTTCATCCCCCTCCAGCAGCTGTGGCCCATAAATGGGGCTCACTCTGAGAAGACCTGACTCCTCCTCCTCAGAGCTCTCTGGTTTGTTTTTGCAGTGCCTGGGGTCAGTCACTGTGGCAGGCTGGAGACTCATCTTGCAATCCTGAGGGTGGAAGTGTTGACCATGCACAGGGAACTGTGTGCAAGCTGGCACAGGCACTGATAAATCACCCCGTAGACGTACCAGGACCCTTCAACCTGAACATGTAAAATACACCCGGCGGTGGTGGCACAAGCCTTTAATCCCAGCGCTCCGGAGGCAGAGACAGGTGGATCTCTGTGAGTTCGAGATCAGCCTGGTCTACAGAGCGAGTTCCAGGAAAGTTCCAAAGCTACAGAGAAACCCAGTCTTAAAAAAAAATAACCAACCAAACAAACAAAAATAATAAAAAACAACAACTGGGAATCAAAAGAGTGGTTTGATTCACCTTACAGAAACTGGCACGTACCTGGATTACATGGTCTGCCTAGACACCAAATGTCAGGCCTCAAACCTTACAGAAACTGGCACGTACCTGGATTACATGGTCTGCCTAGACACCAAATGTCAGGCCTCAAACACCAACTGCAGATTTTTATTTTAACATTTATCTATTTATTTATTGCGTCTCACAGTGTCAGGACCTTATGTATTAAGAAGGAACTGGGCTGGGGATGTGGTGCAGTTGGCAGAGCATTTGCCTAGCCTGCTGGAAGCCCTGGGTTCTGGGTTCAATCCTCCAGTGCCGCATAAGTTAAACATGGTGCTTCACACACTTGTAATGCGATCACTTGGGAGGTGGAAGCAAGTGAATCAGAAGCTCAGGGTCCTCCTCCACACATAACACATTGGGAGCCAGCCTGGGTTACATGAGACTCTGTATCTAGAAGAGCAAACAGGGCCACTGATACAGTCATCCTATAAAAGCAATTGCTGTACAAGCCAGACAACCTGAGTTCAGTCCCTGGGACCCAGAGTGGAATGAAAGTTGACCTCTGACCTCCACACCTGCACCATGGTAGTAGCATACCAGCACACACGCATGCACACATGCGTGTGCACACACACACACACACACACACACACACACACACACACGTGCACCAATAATGATAAATGCTGTACTTCTTGGCAAATGGTTTCACACAAAGAACACAGGCAAAGATGAAGTTTCAGCATAAATAATTTACTTTAGACTCTAATAGCATACATAGTAGTGGGGAATGAGAACAAGAGGAGTAATTGTGGGACTTTCCCTGGGGAACACAATCTCTATCACATGACAGACGAAGCCCCGATTCCATCCAAGTCCGGCTTGGTGAACCGGTGAATTTACTAGGTTCTTACAGGAGGGGCCTGGGTGACTCAAAACCATCTGCATGACCCCAAAGTCCCTCCCTCACACAGATAAGGTCCTCCTAAAATCTGTATCAATGTCATCCTGGCTTTAGTTAACCTTCTACTTCTTACAAACTCTAGCAACCCCCCAAGGCCATGTGCACCTGCAGGGCAGGAGGGAGTGATGGCTGGGACTCCTGGTGAAAGGACCCCCTGGTAATCCCCCTCCTTTTCTCCTTCCTGTACCATAACCACAGGCCTCGTTGTCACTGTGGTGTTCTGTTCATTTTGTTGTCTTGATTGAGGTCAAAGTATTCTGGAGGCCACCATAGCAATGTCTGCTGCATGGTGAGCATGGTCAAGGCAGAAGGGGACACCAGAGAGGGAGTGGTGAGTAGGGGCGGCATGTGAAGACAAGGTGGCACACTTTGTGCCAGGGACGCATGCTGGTCCCCTAAGCTACCTGAGACAGGAAGGTAGGAATTGGGTCAGGCCAGGAAGTTCTCCTGTGACCAGACACCCAGGGTCCAGCCCTTCCTGTTGTGCTGTGAGCGAGGTGCTGGTGGGTGAGAAGCTCTCCAGATACCAGGCTTGCGGATGCTTCTAGCAGAGTGCGGGGCCCCCAGTCATTGGCTGGAGAGGCCTCTGAGGACTTGGGTCTTCACTGCAGCATCTTCAGACAGGCGGGGAGGAGGGAGGGGGTCTTGGTCTTGGAAGGCTGTTCCTCCTCAGTGGCATCCAGGAACTGCTGCATGTAGCTGGAGGTGCCAAGCAGCATGTGGCCTGTGGCCTGCATGCTGAAGAGGGCCCAGCGGAGCATTTCCCTGGGAGACAGCAAGGTATTCAGGTCAGACATGGAGAACACTCTCCATCCTATCTCCCCAAATATTCTCTCCGTTTTTCTATGCTGGCCTGAAGCAGCTGGCTTCAAGTTAGATCTCTCTCTCTCTCTCTCTCTCTCTCTCTCTCTCTCTTCCTCTTTTATTTTTGAGAAAGAGTCTCATGCTCTAGTTCAGGTTAGCTAGAAACTCATTGTGTAGCTCAGGCTGGCTTTGAACTCGCAGTACTCTCCTGCCTCAGTCTCCTGAAGGCTGTTACAGCTATGTGCCACCACACCTAACTTTCATGATTTTGTTTTGTTTTGATTTGGCTCTGTTTGAGATAGAATCTTTATCTGGAGATAAAGCCCACGTAGCCTTAAAGTAGTAATCCTCCTGCCTCGTCTTCCCATGTGCTGGGTTTGCAGACATCCCCCACCATACTGGGCTCAAATTAGCCTTCTCCCTTAGGGGGATCTAAGTATTACTGAAGCGAAACAACTAAAACCCTTCCAAGTACAGACAGGGACCCCGACCCGGCTCATAGCCAGCCATCCTCTCTCACATAGTCCCGGCTCTACTCCTGCTTTTTCCCATGCTAACTTGAGTTCTCAAAACAAAGTTTTTATTTTCTTGTAATAATATTTTGTTTTTCTTTCCTGTGGTGCTGGGGATGGAAGCCAGGGCTTTATTTGTGCACAAGCAGCTGATCTGCCACAGAGCTATGTCCCCATCCCATATTTTTTAAGTCACTCTGGGCCAGCCAGATTAACTTACATAATACACTTCTGCCCTTTGTGATACTGTTTCCTAGACTTGATAGTCTTTCCAGGTCAGTGTTCAGGATGCTAGCCACAGGCTCCCATGCCTGATGTTATCATACACTAAGAATAGAACTTAGACCAGACAGGGCTGAACACTGATTCAGAGGGGTTTGTGTGTTTGCTTTTAACTATTCTATTCTAAGGACTAGCAATGTAAACTAATTTGGTAGAGTGCTTGTCTTTTATGAACAAAGCCCCAGGTTTATCCCCAGCACCGCAATCACCTGGTGTGGTTATACAGGTCTGTAACTTAGGACTCCCTAGCACTATGGAGATAGAAGCAGGTGGATCAGAAGTTCGAAGTCATCCACGGCTACCTAGCTAGTGGGAGGCCAGCCTGGGACACATGAGACCCGTATTTGAGGGAAAAAAAAAAAGCTTTAAACTACTTTAGTTCTGAGGTTCTGGGGTTCTGAGCTCCAGCTTCGAGCATGTAAAATGGGGTATGAGTTTGAAACTAACGTGAAGCATTCAGCCTGTGGTCTGATGGACAGGAAGCAGGAAAAGCCCTCAAGAGCAGTGGCTGAACCCAAGTTCTCCCATGGCTGTTTACAAGGGATCAGTGAGGGTCGCTAGCAGTTGCTGATCTTCCGAAAATAAGGAAGAGGAAATACTGCTGGGTGATGGTGGAGGTGCACGCCTTTAATCCCAGCACTCGGGAGGTAGAGGCAGGAGGATCTCTGTGAGTTCGAGGCCAGCCTGTTTGTTCTACAAAGAGAGTTTCAGGACAGACAGAGCTATTACACACAGAAACCCTATCTCAAAAAACAAACTAAAAAAGAAAAAATAAAAAGGAAGAAAGAAAGAAAGAAAGAAAGAGAAACACTCCTGCTTAGTGTTAACCTTGTCTTCTCAGAGCCGTCAAGATGAACTCAGATACACACATACACACACATACACAAACACACACACACACACTAAAATGGATGTAATCTTTTAAAGATAAATAACCTGTCTTCTCATGTCATGGCAGGCATATACTCATACACATTCATATACACACATCAAATACATAAAGTTTTTTTTTCATTTTTTTGGATTTTCGAGACAGGGTTTCTCTGTAGCTTTTTTGGTTCCTGTCCTGGAACTAGCTCTTATAGACCAGGCTGGCCTCGAAATCACAGAGATCCGCCTGCCTCTGCCTCCCGAGTGCTGGGATTAAAGGCGTGTGCCACCACCGCCCGGCAATACATAAAGTTTTTAAAATTAACTCCTATTAACCTTCATTCAGTATGTGGATTTATGTTTTGGGTTGGTTCGAAGGGAGTAGAAATATACTTAGAACTATAAGCAGCTCACATAAAACATATTTTAGGGGTTGGAGAGATGGCTTTGTGGTTAAAAGTATGTAGAGGACTCAATAGGCTCCTAGCATCCATGACAGGAGGCTCACAGACACCTGCATCACTGGCTGCAGGGGACCAGATGCTCATGATCGCAGCGGGTATCTGCATTCACATGCACAACCCCCCCCCCACATTAAAAATAAAATATTTCGGGGGTTGGAGAAATGGCTCAGTGGTTAAGAGCACCGACTGGTCTTCCAGAGGACCCAGATTCAATTCCCAGCACCCACATGACAGCTCACAACTGCCTGTAATTCCAAGATCTGACACCCTCACACATACATGCAGGCAAAACACCAATACACATAAAATAAATAATTTTTTTGTGATTTTTTTCGAGACAGCGTTTCTCTGTAGCTTTGGAGCCTGTCCTGGAACTAGCTCTTGTGGACCAGGCTGGCCTCGAACTCACAGAGATCTGACAGCCTCTGCCCCCTGAGTGCTGGGATTAAAGGTGTGCACCACCACCGCCTGGCTCTCCCTGTCTTTCTATTTCTATGAGGTATTTAGGATAGATCAACAGAGGGACAGAAAGTAGACTAAAGGTCAGCAGGCTCTCCGGAGAGAACCGGGAGCGATTATTTACTGAGTACACCCTCTGCTGCCTGGTGCAAAGGTTCTGGAAACCAAGACAATGCTTACACAACACGGCCGGTTACTTTGTACTGCCGAGCAAGACACTTAAAGTGGCCTCAGCAGAAAATTTTGGATGTGAAGATTTTAGCACAATTTTTTTGAGACAAGGTCTCATTGTGTAACCCCAACTGGAACTTGATATATAGACAAGGCTAGCCTAAAATTCGCAGAAATCCATCTGCCTCTGTTTCCCGAGTGCTGGGATTAAAAGTGTGTGCCACCACCGCCTGGCTCTAAGAAGTAATCTTAAAATACCTTCTGCCACCCTAATGTAAACCAAGTCTCTTAGATAAGCCCCTTCACAGATGTGACTTTCTTTGTTAGCCCAGTGCCGCTCCAGCCCCCGAGAGAGTTCAGCTCTGGGCAGACAGGTAGGTTCTGGTTAGCTTCTCTCCCGCCCTGTCCCCGTCTCTTCCGGTCCACTCACTTCACAATGCGCTTGGCCCTGTAGCAGTGCAGGTCATAGGAAAGCGAGTATGTGTCATAGAGGGTCGCCTTCACGTTCAGGCAGCCGATGAAGTCCTGAGGGTTCAGCTTGTACAGGTCGAACGTTACGCGGGCCACATCGATCTTCTTAGTCGGCTTCTGGGCATCGGATAGCTGGGGTCTCTTCTTGCGCTGCAAGACAAGCCCGTGTTAGCTCACATCTGGGACTCCTCCCACGCTCCCAACAATCACCCCTGCCTGGGGAGCCGGTCACCTGCTCTGATGGGGGCTTCCACTTCTGCCCCTTCTGCAAGACCATGAACACGGTATCTCTTGCTAGGGCTTGGAAATATTCTTCTGTCTCCACAATTGTACCATCTTCCTCCAGCACGAGGGAGAAGGGCTTGTGTTTAAGTTTCAAGATATCCTGGACCTGGAAAAGAAGGCTGGTGACATTTCTACCATCCCTATGGAGTTGCAGAGTTGGGGGGCGGAGGTCCCGAAGGCCCTCATTAAAGGACCTCAGCTGCGAGAGAGAGAGAGAGAGAGAGAGAGAGAGAGAGAGAGAGAGAGAGAGGGCGCAAGTGAGCTGCCATACATCCATGCAGGGGACTAACCGAACTGGGGGGCCCCACTCATAGTCTATGTCTTAGTACTTCCGAGTCCCAAGAAACAGAGCAGTCTAACAGAAAGGGAGTCATAAGTGTGGTTTTATTTAGTGAGATATGTTACATGCCATGAGCTTCACATTTTGAGGGTGTCGGAGGCCTCGGACACGCGTGGGCAAATGCTGCAGCACTGAACCATATCCCCAGCCTTCTTTGTACTCTTTGTTTGGAGACAGGGTCTTGTTAAATTACTGAAGTTGGCCTGGAGCTCACTGTGCAGCCCAGGCAGACCTCAGCCTTCAGTTTACATCTTCCTGCCTCAGTTTCCCAAGTAACTTGGATTACAAGCCTATACCACCGAACCCAGTTAAACTTTACTTTGTTTTTGGTTTTTTGTTTGTTTGAAGACAGGGTCATACTCTGTAGCCCTGGCTGGCCTGGAACTTGCTATGTAGACTGGGCTGGGCTCAAACTCACAGAGATCCATCTGCCTCTGTTTCCCAAGTGCTGGGATTAAAGGCATGTACTGATGTACCTGGCCACTATTTTAAAATTTTATTTTTATTATGTGTAAATGTCTGTGTGTGGGTGGGAGTGTGCATCTGCCCAGAGTGTCCACGCCATGCCCTGGAGCTAGAGTTACAGGTGATTGTGAGCAGCCCTGTATGGGCGCTCGGAAGTGAACATGGGTCATTTGCATGAGCAATGCATGCTCTTAACATCCGAGGGGACCTGTCTAGCCCCACACTGCACTATTTAAAAGAATACAATTCAGTCAATTATGATGGATGGTGTACACTGGTAATCCTTATATTCAGAAGCCAGAGACGGGTTTTCAGCAAATTCAAGGCCAGCCTAGTCTGTCCCTGAAGATGGAGGCCAGCCAGGGCTGCATACCAAGACCCAGTCTCCAGAAAGAACAGGGAGTGGGAGCAAAGACAGAAAAAGTACCCAGTTCAACCTCGAGTTGAAGATTGTCCCCTGACTGAGTCTGGGGTAATTTGAACACCAGTAAACCATCTGTTACTATCATTATATCACATTAAAATATGAATGGCTGGTGTTCCAGCGTGGTGGCACATGCCTTTAGTCCCCATACTTGGGAAACAGAAGCAGGTAGATCTCTGAGTTTGAGGTCAGCCTGGTCTACAGAGTGAGTTCCAGGAAGACAGCCAGAGCTACACAGAGAAACCCTATCTCAAACACCCCCTCCCCCCAGTATGAATGTTTGGATATCTTTTGGTATCAATAAATTAGTAAATTTAATGTATGAGGCAGCATTGTATGTTTGTTTGGTATAGATTACATCTTAGAAAACAATTAGCAATGTGGAATTGCCCTCTGTATGCTGTGAGCCGGGCGGTGGTGGCGCACGCCTTTAATCCCAGCACTTGGGAGGCAGAGGCAGGCGGATCTTTGTGAGTTCGAGACCAGCCTGGTCTACAAGAGCTAGTTCCAGGACAGGCTCCAAAACCACAAAAGAAAACCCTGATTCAAAAAACAAAAAAAACAAGAAATTAAAGTTAAATAACACACTGAGAAAAATAAAGACATTACACAAAGAAGGCCAACTCTGTAACCCTTTCTCCTTTGGCAGCTACATGGCGTCTCCCTGACTCCACCTTCTATTTCCCTGAATTCAGTTCAGTTTTCCCCACCCAGCTCTATTCCGCACTGCCACAGGCCAAAAAGCTTCTTTATTAACCAATGGTAATAAAATATATTCACAGCATACAGAGGGTTTTTTTTTTTTTTTTTTTTTGGTTTTTCGAGACAGGGTTTCTCTGTGGCTTTGGAGCCTTCCCGGAACTAGCTCTTGTAGACCAGGCTGGCCTCAAACTCACAGAGATCCACCTGCTTCTGCCTCCCGAGTGCTGATATTAAAGGCATGCACCACCACCGCCAGCCCTTAAAAAATATTTTTTAAAGATTTATTTATTATGTAAACAGTACTCACACACCCACATCATACACATACAGTAATAATTTTAAAATAGAAAACAAAACTGTCCAGATTTGGGGGACAATCAGCAGCGCTCCAGTGGCGGCTCGAGATGAGCCCCGCTGACGTTACACTGTTTTCTCATTTTGATGGCTGAGGAACATTCAAGAGAATATCCTCTTGTACAGAAAATACACACGGAGGACTGGAGGGCTGGAGAGATGGCTTAGCAGTAAGAGCACCGACTGCTCTTCTGAAGGACACGGGTTCAATTCCCCAGCACCCACATGACAGCTCACAACTGTCTGTAACTTCAGTTCCAGGGGATCTGACACCCTCACATGGACATATATGCATACAAAATGCACTTGAAGTACAAATAAATAAATAAAAAGAAAGAAAAGAAAATGTCCAAGAGAAGTGTCCAAGTTCATGGCAGCAGACTGGCCATTTATGCTCCAGTGATTCAGCAAATGTTTTGTTTTCAGTGAATGCTCCTTACAGGTTTTGTTAGCTTCATTTGCTTCAAATTGTTTTTAAAAATCCACCACAGTTGTGTGTGTGCGTGTGTGTGTATGGTGTGTGTGTCTCAGCTAGCAGAGCTCCTGTTCAGCATGAGCAATGCCCTGGGCACCATGTCAGCATGCCATAACTGAGCAGAGAGACAGGCTGTAATCCCGGTGCTCTGGAGATAGACGCAGTAAGAGCTAAAGTTCCAGTCAGTTGTACAGTGTGTTTGAGGCCAGCTACATTGGACCCTGTCTCAAACAAGCAATAAAATCCCTTCTTTAAACATTCCTCTAGGTGGGAGTAGTGGTGCACACCTGTAACCCCAGCACTCGGGAGGCAGAGGCAGGCGGATCTCTGTAAGTTCGAGGCCAGCCTGGCCTACAGAGAGAATTTCGGGGCTGTTTGTTAAGCAGCAAACCCTGACTGGAAAAACAAAACAAAACCATAAACAGACAAACAAAAGAAACCCTGTCTAACTGCCTAAAACAAACTAACTAAAATAAATAAATGAAATTTAAGGTTGAATGGGATGGCTCAGCAGGTAAAGGTGCTTACTGCCAAGTCTGCTGACCCATGTGATGGAAAGAGAAGATCAACTCCTAAGAGTCATGTTGCATGCTCTACGTGCATCCTATGGCATGCATGTGTGCACACACACGTGCAGGTAAACAATCATTGCAAAAAAATAAAATTTAAACTTCCCCAGTTGCATACTCTCCCCTAACACAATCCACACATCTGTGCCACCAGACATGGACTCAAAGTCCAGAAACCTCACCTTGAAGGTTAGTCAGCAGACGTCCTCCAGGCCCTGGCAGTAAGTGTCCCGTCTGTCTGTATGGCAGAGATGGGGTCTCACTGTTGCTCCCTGTATCCCGTAACAACAGAACCCTGACTAAGGCTCTCTTAAAGTACCAAGGGGTGTGAAGGGTTAGAATCAGGTATGCTAAGAACACCACAATGATGCAAGTGGTCCCCAGAGCTCAGAGCAAAGGGGGAACCAGTCCTTTTGAGCTCTTTTGATTCAACTCAGAATCAAACTCAGCCACAGACCTCACAGGAGATGACAAACCTGCTCCTAGAAAGAACAGAGCTAATTCATAGGAGTGAGATGGAAACTTCACCTCGAAGGCTGTCAGCTATGCTCTCTGCATGCTAAATTGGCTCTGACAGCTGAAAACCTACTGCAAACGTTGGGCTTGTGTGGGGCACCTAGACGCACAGGTACAGGGGTTAGGTTAGCATCAGTTCTGTGCAGCTGACTAATGGGCCAGAGAGACCTGCGGTCACATGGCAGAAGCAAAATCAGAAGAGACTGTAGGAGGGGCAGGGGAGGAAAGATGAGAACTGGGGCCTGCTCTTAGCACTCGTGCTTCTGTTAGTACAGGAGCTGGTTGCCCTGGGTTTCCACTAATGAGAACTGACTAATTGTCCAAACAAAGGCATTTCCTGGAAGTTCCAGCCTGGGAGACAGGTGCAGGGAGACTTATATGGGAGTGGTTAGGAAATGCAGACCAGGAGCACTGAAATCCTCTTTCCTCAGCTTCTGACACCTCTGCAAAGTTGTTTTTATGTTGTTTAGTTTCAGTGTGTGTGTGTGTGTGTGTGTGTGTGTGTGTGTGTCTTCTATATAGACCTAGTTGGGCAGGAACTCCCTATGTAGAGACCAGGCTGACCTCAAACTTGTGGTCCTCCTGCTTCTCCTCCATGCACCACTATATTCAGCCTTGGTTTTAACTTCTTTTGAGACGTATTCTTTATGTAGCTCAGAGTATCCTGAACTCATTTATGTAGCCCAGGCTGACCTCAAACCTAACATCTTCCTACTCCAGTCTCCCAAGTCCTGGGCTCCCAGCACGAGGCACCATGTCTGGCTTTTCCCTGCAAGTGTAAGAGATACTGGGGAAAGAGAACTAAGAGCCCTTTCAGCAAGAAAGTAACCACCCACCTACTGTTAGTGTGTAAGATGGCAATTTACTGTCCTCCTTCTGTCTCTTGACCATGCCATTTATCCATTACACACACAGGTCTCCAGGCAAGCACCGCCAACCCTCCAGCACCGACGCCCTCAAGAACCTTTCACTGCTTAAGAACGTAGTGCGCATGTGCACAGACTTCCAGCTCAGGGACCTGAAAGACGATGCAACCGGCAGGGTTAACCCTCGGCCAAGGCTCGGAGAGAGCCTATGTAGGGTACAGCAGATTCCTTACCTTGCCCAGGAGGTCCTCCAGGCTGTGAGCCATGATGCCTTTGCGAACCTTCCGATCTGCCGTGCTAACTCGGCAGGGCCTCGCCCTGGGGGCTTCCCGCCTGGGCTTAGACACCAGCTGTTGGGTCACCACTGCAGTGCTCACGGCCACATGCCTGGGAACACCAGTTTGAAAATCAGAAGACCTGCCTGCTGCCTCCAGGGCTGCCCACGGCTGACCCAACCAATCAGGGCAGCCCTTCCGAAGATACTTCTCCAATTTGGGTGGGCAGGAAAATCAGCAGGCTCACTCCAGTGCCTTTGAATGGAGCCTAGGGAGTTGCATATCTAACAAGTCCCCAAAGCCATGTCAGTGTGGCTCGGACCAGCCACATTCCCCTGTGGATGACTCTGCTTCTCTGGCCTTGGTCACCTTGCCTGTGAAGGGGAGTGAAATGGCCGGCCCCCTGTAGAGTATCTGGGCATTCTGAAGTACACAGGGTAGAAAGAAAGGAGTGGGAGGATCTGCGTCTGGGATTTCCTGGGCTCAAATTCAAAGTTTGTCTGTGCTACAGATTTGCTGGTGACAGAAAACACAACCTGTGACTCAGTTTCCTATCTATTGACTTGGCATATAGCCCCCACGTCCCAGAGTAGGACTGAGGTTCCTGGGAGATCAGGAATGAAGGCACCCAGGGCCAAGCCTTTCTACTCCAGATGTGACAGAACTGTGGCGGTGGCAGAGAGAGCGTAAGATGGGAACTTGTCCAGGCTGCAAGGTCGTGGGTTCTCCTCTAGGCCTCCTGAATCATATCTGCGGGCTTACTTTAGGATTTTGTTTGTTTTGTTTTAATGGGCTCTTTGCTTGTTTGTTTTTGAGATAGCATCTTGATCTGTAGCCCTGGAACTTACTTTTTTTCTTTTTCTTTTTTGGACTTGAAACTTTCTATGCAGACCAGACTGTCCCCAAACTCAGCAAGATCCGCATGCCTCTGCTTCCCGAGTCCCAGGATTCAAAGTGTATGCCACCATGCCTGGCCATATCTGTGTTTCAACTAGACACCCACGTGATTTTCCTTTCTTTTTCTTTCTCCTCCTTCTTTCTCTCTTTTCTTCTTCTTCTTCTTCTTCTTCTTCTTCTTCTTCTTCTTCCTCTTCCTCTTCCTCCTCCTCCTCCTCCTTCCCTTCTCCTTCTCCTTCTTCTTCTGATAGGATGACCTATGTAGCCCTGACTGATCTGAAACTTGCTGTGTCCACTACAGGCTGGCCTCAAACTCACAAAGATCTGCCTGCTTCTGCCTCCTGAGTGCTGGGATTAAAAGCATGTACCACCACATCCATCTCCTACATGGTTTTTATACAAATTAAAGTTTTTGAAGTTCTAACAGATGGCTCCCCAGGTTCCCCCTTCCTTTCTATCCCTGGCTCTCCTTACCTGGACAGTGACTTGGGGTACAGAAGGCTGAGAGACTTCATGGCGTAGTCCATCCTTGTGAGCTGAATTGTGTTGGACCTGGATCGGAGGCAGAAAACCATCTGGTTAGAGTGGGAAGGATGGGAGAGGGTCCCTCTCTTTCTTTCTTTGACCCACTGTATCCCCAACCCCCACCCAGCAACCCTCTGCCCCAGTCTTTCACCCTACCCTCCATTTCCCTGAATCCATACCAACTACAGCTGAGCCAGCGTCTACCACCCCCACTGATTCCTCGGCTGCTCCCAGCCCCAGCCCAACTCACTCCATGTTTCTGTGTCCCAAGCTCTGGCTATACTGAGCAGAGGAGCCCAAGCCAGGGCTGAAGAGGCCCTCACTGCTTTGTCCCTGTCCCTGGGGGCAGAGTCCACGCTCTGCTGGCAGTGGGTGAGTCACCCCACCTCATGCTGGGAGAGACCTGAAAGTCACCCATCCTCCAGAAACTCCACAGGCAGTCAGGCCTTGGAGAGCCTGCTCTAACCATGGGCCCTTGAGCAATAAAGCCCTCCTGAGGCTTAGCCCTGGCCAACAGAACTCTCTATCATGTGAAAGACTATCTAGGTTTGTGCTCTTCGATACCATAGCTGTTACCCACACTGAATCCTTGGCACCGTAACCAATGTGGCAAAGGAGTTGACGCTGTACTTCTACTGAGCCTTAACTAATTTAGTTAGATAACTACCATGGTTTCTAGCGGGGTAGTCCTGGGCTCATGTGCCTCTGCTTTTCCTTCTATATTGCTGCTCTCTGGTTCTTGCCTGCTGCTTATCTCAAACCCAGAGCTCAACATAAGCTACCGAGAAGCCCCAGCTCCCTGCTGCCAACTCAGGAAAGCCTCTTCTGGTTGCTCACAGAATGACCCCTCTACCCTGCCCTTCTCTGTCTATTTCTGCTGTAGCTCCTGGGTCCCCGCTGCCCCTATCTTAAAGGCCTTAGCCCAGGGAGCGAGTCTGAATGCCAGGAGTGGGCAGACATGGGTCCCTGACTCCTCAGTCAAGTAAAACCATTCTTCCCTTCTGATAACTCCGATTCACCCCAGGTCAACCCTACAGAGTCAGAGCCCCCTCACCCCCATCTGATGCTACCCAAGCGCTCTTGTTCAGTCCAGTTTCTTATACCCTACCCCTCACACAGCTCCACCAACCCCCCCTCACCTGCTGTCTGGTAGCCAGATACCCCAGCTCCTCTCCTCCCCCTCTCCTCCTAGCCTCCTGGTAATACTGCGTGGCCAGGCACAGCCCAGGCTTCCCTCCATTTTATTTCCGTGTCCCGTGAAACCACTCCCCTGGCCCCCAGCCCCAGCTAGGGAAAAGAGCATGGGGAATGAATTTGAAACCCTCCCCTAGGGATTTCAAGTCAGACTGACTTCCAGAAAGCCCCGAAAGAGGGAAGAAGGCATGTTTCGAAAGCCCTGGAAGAAAGAGGTACTGCCCGGGACATGGTACCAGGCAAGAGGGCACAGGAAGCAACAGATGCAGACTGTGGTTTGTGTTCTACCCCCACACCGGCTATTCATGCTCACATGAATTGCCTTCCGTCAGCCCTGATTCCCTCCTCTGCATAAGGAATAGCACTCCTGTTGAAGCCAGGTACAGAGGCTCAGAGCTGTAATAGCAGCTCTTGGTAGACTGAGGCATACAAAGAGAGAACCATGAGTTTGAAGCTAGCTTGGGCTATTGAGTAAAGGCCTGTCTCAAAAACAAAAATATATACATAATGAAAACTTTTGCAACTTAGGCACTCAATAGATAGAAGTGATTGCTATTGATAACATAGTATTGCAATATATAGAAACAGAGATTAGAACAAGGTGAAATATGTAATGTTAAAATAAAATATCTAAATATCTTGCCAGGAGAGGTAGCTCATGCCTGTAATGACTATAATCCCACCAAGCACTTGGGAAGCCAAGGCAGGAAGACTGCTGTGAGTGAAACCGGCCTGGGCTACAGGGAGTTTATAGGCCAGCCTGGGCTACAGAGTAACAATCTAGCAAGAGAAGGGAGTGGAAAATCATACATCTTGGGTATAGTGAAGTACATGACTCGAGAGACAGAGGCAGGAGGATCATCTCCAATTCAAGACAAGCTTGAGCAATAGAGTCTCAAAAAAAGCTTAAAAAGCATAAGATCTATAATCTATTGCTATGAACACTACAACTAAAAAAAATTAAGCTAAGGCCAGCAAGATGACCCAGCGAGTAAGGGCACTTGCTGTCAAACCTGACAGCCTGAATTTCATCCCCAGGACCCACATGGTAGAGAGAGAGAACTGACTCCCACAGGTCGTCCTTACGGGAATCAACACACACACACACACACACACACACACACACACACACATGTGCGTGCACACACTTAATAAATAAAAATTTCTACATCAAAACCTCTACAAGAGGGCTGGAGAGATGGCTCAGTGGTTAAGAGCATTGCCTGCTCTTTCAAAGGTCCTGAGTTCAATTCCCAGCAACCACATGGTAGCTCACAACCATCTGTAATGAGGCCTGGTGCCCTCTTCTGGCCTGCAGGGGTACGTGTAGGCAGAACATTGTATACATAATAAATAAATAAATATTAAAAAAAAAAACAAAAAAACCTCTACAAGAAACATTCACATCATTTCTGGAGAGATGTCTCAGCGGTCAAGAGCACTGGCTTCTCTTCCAGAGGATCCAGGTTCTGTTACCAGCACCCACATGATCATTTATAACTCTAGTTCCAGGGGATCTGATGCCCTCTTTAGGCCTCTGTGGGCACTGCATGCATCTGGTGCAAAGACATAGACGCAGGGGAAACACTATACACATAAAAATAAATCTTCAAAAAGTCTAGCAATCAGAGAGACAGAAAAGGAAATTTATTCAGTGTGACCACACCAGGAAAAGTGAGAGGATCAGCCTCTTAAGTACTGTTTTTTTGGGGTGCAGATGGCAGCTCTAGGATTCCACAGGAGAAGAACAAAAAAAAAACAGGACAACTGGAGATGGTAGCCCTGCCTCCCAGCATTTGGGAGGCAGAGGCAGGGAAATCTCTGTGAGTTTGAAGCCAGCCTGAATAACATGGTGGATTCCAGGCTAGCAAAAACTACAGAATAAGGCACTGTCTCAAAAATTAAAACAAAATGGGGGAGGGGGGAGAATAAATATGTACAACCAAGCTGTCTTGTTCAAACTATTCTAATGGGCTGCTACCTCCAGTCTGGAATATGGGTCCTGTGGTTGCTAGGGAGTGGATTGCCTCCCAAGCCGACTGTTCCTGGTTTTTGGGACAAGCTGAAAAGGAAACAGACTGAGAAGGAAATCAGAGCAGAGGGGCTGAATCAGAATGAGGATTGTGTCTTCCTTCAGGTTTAGGGCAACCACCAGAGACTTCTAGGCACTACTGCAGTGGTTTGGAACCGGATGTGGCAACGGCTCAGTGCTGGCAACCTGTAAAGTTTCTACAGACCCTTTTTATATCTATTTTATTTTTAAAAGAATTCTTTTATTTGTGTATGAATATTTGCATCTATTTATGTGGACCACATGCATGCAGTGCCTATGGAGGCCAGAAGAGGGCGACAGATCCCCTGAAACAAGGGGTTGCGGATTATATGGTGCTGAGAACTGAGCTTCCTTCCTCTAGGAGAGCAACATGTACTGTTAACCACTGAGCTGTCTCTCCGGCCCTTGCCCACCCCTTTCTATGTGTGTACTTATGTGAGTGGGGTAATGTGCGCATATGTGGCGGTCAGAGGACTGTTTGCTGAAGTTGGTTCTCTCCTTCCACCCTGCAGGTCCTAGGGATAAAACCCAGGCTGAGAGCATTTTCCTGTACCTGCAGAGTCATCTCCTGGGCTTTGTCCCAGTAAACCTTGAAAATGTCTTTCCTACCCCTGGTATCTTCATCTTTAAAGGGGAAGAACAAAGCTCCAGGTACAATGAGTGGAAACAGGCCTTTAATACCAGTCTTTAAGATGAGAAATTAAATTTTTTTCTCAGAACCTTTTCTTTCTTTCTTTCTTTCTTTCCTTCCTCCTTCCTTCCTTCCTTCCTTTCTTTCTTTCTTTCTTTCTTTCTTTCTTTCTGGCAAGGTTTTCTTTGTGTAGCCTTGGTTTTTCTGGAACTTGATTTGTAGGCCAGGAAGGCCTTGAACTCAGAGACCCACCTGCCTCTGCCTCCCCAAGTGCTGGGACTAAAACCAGGCACCTAGTTAGGACAAGTATTTTTTTTTAATTTATTTATTATGTATACAATGTTCTGTCTGTGTGTATGCCTGAAGGTCAGAAGAGGGCTCCAGACCTCATTACAGATGGTTGAGCCACCATGTGGTTGCTGAGAATTGAACTCAGGACCTTTGGAAAAGCAGGCTTCTCTTAACCGCTGAGCCATCTCTCCAGCCCGACAAGTATTATTTTTTTTTTAATGCCTACTACATGTACAGGCACAGCTGAGTTGGGGAAGCTGATTCAAGCCTTAAGCTAGCAAAGGGTTAGAGGTGTTGATGCAGCATGAACTCAGAGATGCCCAGCTTTTCTCTGTCCTTTGGTCACCTGGCAGGCCTCTGCAGGTGCAGGGGAGGACTCACTGGCTCCCTTGGTACACCGTTATTTAGAGCTAAGGCAGTCCCGGGAAGAGGCAACATTCATTCATTGAGCGCTCGCAGCCTGTCACCCTGATAAAGCGGCAGAAAGCAAGACAGCTTTAGGCCACTCGGGAGGAGCTGGAACGGAGACGCACGCGCTGGAGACTGGAGATCCCTAGGCAGCGTCAGCCTTGGCCACACACAGAGAGGTCCTGCCTGCTGGTGGTGGTGGTGGCACAGGCGCTTTAGTCCCAGCACTCGGGAGGCAGGAGGGCTAGCCTGGTCTACAGAGGGAGTACCAGGACAGCCAGTGCTACATAGAGAGATATACCTTGTCTAGAAAAACCAGAAAAGGGGCTTCACAAAACAACAGCGGAAACGTCTTCTGTTTGTTGTTTTGTTTTGTTTGCTTTCAAATAATGCACTGGGAAGAAGGGGGGAAAACATAAAACGGTGCAGCTGGGTGCAGGGGCTGGGACCCAGGTCGGCTTGGCTCTGACCTGGGTCCCAGCCCTTTAGTGGCAGAGGCAAGCCCATCGCTTTGGGTTCAGGTCTCTCCGCTCTGCATAGAGAGTTGTGGACTATAGAGTAAGACCCTGACTTTCAAAAAACTCAAGGGCCGTCAAAATGGCTCAGCAGATACTGATGCCCTGAGTTCAGTCCTTGGGAGCTATGTAATGGAAAGAATTGACTTGCCTGAGTCACCTGACCACATGTGTGTGTGTGTGTGTGTGTGTGTGTGTGTGTGTGAGAGAGAGAGAGAGAGAGAGAGAGAGAGAGAATAAATGAGTATAATTTTTTTTAAAAAAAAAACCTACAAACAAGAACAAAACCAATGTCTGTGTGGTAACCAATGTCTGGAGAACTGGAGAGGTAAAGCAGATAATCTGATGTCCTGAGGGGAAGTAGAGAGAAACCATCAGAGCTCAAAGGCCTTTTATTCCCTCACTTCGGAGGTGGAAGAGGCCAGAGGATAGGGAGTTTAAGGCCATCTCATCTAAATAGAAAGTAAGTTCAGGGCTTGCCTGGGTTACGTGAGACCCTGTCTAGAAAGAAAGAAAGAAAGAAAGAAAGAAAGAAAGAAAGAAAGAAAGAAAGAGAAAGAAAGAAAACATGTGATTCAACAAATCTGAGAGTAAAACACAAAAATATCTCAACTTTCCAGCAGATGGCAGAGCTGGGGAACGTCCAAGGGAAGCAGTTCCGCAAGGAAGTTCTAGGGAAAGGGTCAGGTCCCTCCCTTCTACATCCACGCCCCAAACATTCTATGTGTACTGGATTGATGTTTCTGGATAGATAGGCCCGAGGGTGACTCAAGTCGGCTGACACACTGAGTTTATCACTGGAATAACAGAAAGAAAAAGCAGCAGAAAGAAACCAGCCCAATGCAGTGAGGTGCCTGCCTGAGGGGGTTCTTCACGGACTTTGGAAAAGGCCCTTGGATCTCACTAGAATTAAGGGGCACAGAGGACTCAGTTCTGGTCCCTGCCTTTGGAATTCACATTTGAAGGGCTCTCAAGTCATGCACTGTGTGAGACCCTTCCAAGACACTTTAGAACAGAGAAATACTGTGGTGATGACTCAGAACTGAGAGGGCAAAAAGGGCCCTTAATCCCAACACTTGGAAGACAGAGGCAGAAGGATCTCTGTGAGTTTGAGGTCAGCCTGGTCTACATAGTAAGTTCCAGGTCACCAGCCATGGTTATATAGAGAGACCCTGTCTCTCTACAAAAAAGAAAAAAGAAAAAGAAGGAAGAAAGGAAGGAAAGAAAGAAAGGAAGGAAAGAAAGAAAGAAGGAAAGAAGGAAGAAAAAAAGAAAGAAGTTTGACAGGCTGGAAAGACAGCTCAGCAGTTAGAGCACTGTTGCTTCGCAGAGCATCTGGGTTCGGTTCCCACGACCACATGGTGGTTCACAGCCATCTATAATTCTGGTTCCAGGGGTCTGATGTCCTCTTGGGGCACCATGCACCCACATGGTGCACATACATTCATGCAGGTGAAACACTCCTAGAATAAACTTTTGTTTTTGTTTGTTTTTGAGACAGGGTTTCTCTGTGTAACCCTGGCTATCCTGGAACTCACTCTGTAACTCTGTAGACCAGATTGGCCTCAAACTCAGAGATCCACCTGCCTCTGCCTCCTGAGTGCTGGGACTAAAGGTGTGTACCACCATGGCCCGGCCCTAATAAATCCTTTAAAAAAATAAAAATGCTAGATAAGCATTCAACTATTCTTCATGGGGGCAGGAGAGATGGCTAAGCGACTGGTTTCCTTCCACAGAGCTGGAGTTGGGGTCTCAGCTCCCACTGAGGAGGCTCCAGCTCAGCCTCTTCTGGTTTCCACAGGTACCCACACACACATACACATGCACATGCACACACGCACACTCGCACACACACATTCTTCATGCGTACCTTGTGATACTCTGAGCAAAATCAAAGACACAAGAAGCCAGGCACAGTGACACATGCCTGAGTCCCAACATTTGAGAGGCTAGAGAGAATCAAACAGGAATTGGGGCCTCTTGGACAGCATCAAGAGAAATTATTTTTTCTTGTTGTTTGTTTGCTTTTTTTTTTTTTTTTTTTTTTTTTTTGCTTTTTTGCTTTTTCGAGACAGGGTTTCTCTGTGGTTTTGGAGCCTGTCCTGGAACTAGCTCTTGTAGACCATGCTGGTCTCGAACTCACAGAGATCCGCCTGCCTCTGCCTCCCGAGTGCTGGGATTAAAGGCATGCGCCACCACCGCCCAGCCCGAGAAATTGTCTTTGAACATATGAAAGGATAGTATCACAGAAATAGAACTGCAATTTAACCAGGACTGTGACCCCCCCCCAAAAATAATAGAGGGCTGGAGAAATGGCTCAGTGGTTAAGAGCACCTACTGTTCTTACAAAGGATCAAGGTTGTCTTGTTTTGTTGAGATAGGGTCTCACTATGCAGCTCTGTCTGTCCTGGAATTCACTATGTAGACCAGGCTAGTCCAGCATGTATATCTGTGCACCAGATGCATGTCTGGTGCTAGAAGCTTCCAGATCAGTCATAGGTGGTTGTGAGCTGCCACGCGAGCAATGGGAATTGCACGCGGCTCCTCTGCGAGAACCGCCAGCGTTCTTAACAGTTGGGCCATCTCCCTAGCCCCTGACACCTGTTTTTAAGGAGTTTGCATTATTTGGCTTTTTTGAGAGGGTGGGGGGAGACTGGGTTCCTCTGTGTAACAGCCGTGGCTGTCCTGGAACTCGTTCTGTAGACCAGGCTGGCCTTGAACTCACAGAGATCCACCTGCCTCTGCCTCCCAAATGCTGGGATTAAAGGTGTGAGCCACCACCACCCAGCACATTTTTGTTTTGAGTTAATACATGTTGGAAAAAATTTTCCAGATCAGTAAGAAACACCATCTTTACTATTTCTTCCTGCAGCTTCTCAGAAATATTTTAACTCAAAGATCTTCTTTATCCAGCTCTCAAGCCTCTGGGTTGTTTCTAGCTTCTGCTACTGATATAGACTTTATCTATATCAGTCTGATCCTGTCCAGCCCATTCTCCATACAGCAACTAGATATGTGTACATAAATGACAGGCAGACAGACAGACAGGCAGAGATAGATAGATGATAGATAGATAGATAGATGATAGATGGTAGATGATAGTCGATATCTCTCTGTGTTGCCTATGCTGACCTCAAACTCATGCTTCAGCATTCTAAATGGTGGGATTACAGACATGCACTATCATGCCCAGCCCAACCATTTGTTTGCATAGGTGTTTGGCCCGCATGCAGGACTGCACACTATGTGTATGCAGTACTCACCTCGGCCAGAAGAGGGTGCCAGAGAGCCTGGAATTGGAATTTCAGTCTAGTGTGAGCTGCCGTGTTAATCGCCAAACTCCAGAGGGCTGGAGAGGGATCAGTGGTTAAGAGAGCTTGTTCTTACAGAGGACCCTGTTTCTTTTCCTGGATCTTACGTGGTAGCTCAGAAAGGAACTCCAGTTCCAGAGGATTTGACACCCTCTCCTGGCCAACTCTGGTTCCAGGCATGCATCAGGTACTCGGACATATACACGCCCTGCATGGTGACGAGCCCTCTGTGAGTTCAAGGCTGACCTACATAGTGAATTCTAGAACAGCAGGTGCTTTTAACCACTGACTCATCTCTCCAGCCCCCCCCCCCCCCCCTTAAAAGACAGTTTCCCACATAGCCCAGGTTGACCTCTTAACTCCCTATGTAACGGAGGAGGAACTCCTCATCCTCCTGCCGCAGGGTGTCACTCAGTTTAGATCCTGCCACCATGGATAGCGCTGCAGTGGAGAACTGCTTCTGTGCTTCCTAAGCCTCTGAGTGTCGCCTTTCGACACAGAAGCTTCGGGAGTATGACATCTTTGCTCTGGACCCTAACCTCATGGTTGTCCGGAGCTGCAAGAAGTGTAAGCGCACAACCAGTCACTGGACAATTGGTCAAAGATGCTAAATCTAGACAGTCATGGAGTTTAAGACTATAATCACGCCTTGGGAGACGGAAGCAAAAAGACTGTCAAGAGTTCGAGGCCATCCTCAACACAGGAGACCCTGTCTCAAGAATAGGAACTTAGGGTCTAGGCTCGGCGGTTAAGAGCCCAAAAGATCTGGGTTCAAATCCCAGCACTCACACTGTAGCTAACAATAGTCTACCTTACATCCTTTTCCAGTCTCTCCTGGCACAAGAGACACACGTGGTGCATGTACATATATGTGTGTGTGTATCGACAAAACACACATATGCAAAGAGATAAGTAATTTTTAAAATGTTTTATAATCAAGTAAAAGTGCAAATTCTAAGGACTAAATTAATTCCTCAGCCGTCCTACTCCGGAAGGAGCAAGACTGGTTAGAAAGACCAAGGACGCATGCGCGGAGGAGAAACCACAGAGTCGGTCCTCCCGGGATAGAGAGGCCGGAAGTTCTCACCACGCCGGGTGGTGGAAGCGTCCAGCGGCGGCGAGAACGGGGTCCGCTGGGGGTTTGACTGTGTTGGCGAGGCAGACGGTCGGCGTCAGCGGCCTGGGCTTCGGTTCTGCACGATGGCGTCTCGGGCAGGCCCGCGAGCGGCCGGCACCGACGGCAGCGACTTTCAGCACCGGGAGCGCGTCGCCGTGCACTACCAGATGAGGTATGAGGTGAGCCAGGAGCACCGAGGCCTTCCCTGGGAGGAGCCCTCGGGTCCCGGGAAGCGACGCCAGCGATCCTCACGGCGTCGCTCCCTCCGCCAACTGTCGTGTGCCACCGGGTCCGCTGCTCCGGCGACCTCCTCGGGTCTGTTTACAGGCCGGGGAAGCCCAGTGGCCCGCCTTGGCCTGCCTTATGCTTTGAGGGGATCCTGGCTGCACAGGCTCGTGGATCGATGCTGCTGGCCCCTCTGTGTGTCCTGGGGAAAGTCATTTTTCTTTGTCAAATCGAGTTCCCACAGTGTAGAGCTCAGGCTGGCCTCGAACTCACGGCCTTCGCTCCACAGCCTCCCGAGTGCTGGGATTTCAGGAATACACCTGGTCTGAAAACGAATTCGCATTTTTTTTTAATAAGGAAAACGTGTGTGTGTGTGTGTGTGTGAGAGAGAGAGAGAGAGAGAGAGAGAGAGAGAAGAATTTGGTGAGAGAGAGAGAGAGAGAGAGAGAAGAATTTGGATCCCTCGGGGGCTGGAGTTACAGACGTGTATGAATCCAGCTGAGGTGGGTACTGAGAACCAAACCCAGAAGGATGACAAGCCATCTTTCTCAGCACAGCTCCGAAGCGATTTGGTGAGGTAAAGTCTTGGTATGTAGTCCAGGCTAGCTTCCAGGAGCAGCAGCCAGTGCTCTGAACCACTGAGCCATCTCTCCTGCCCCCAGGCAAGTCATTACTAATGGAGCCTCATTTCCCTCATCTTCAGAGGGAGAAAAATCTTACACTTTTTAGGTTTTCATTAGGAAGTAGCAAATCGTTAGTGTAAAGGGGGAGCACAAAAAATACCACATGGCAGCTGCCAAATTGTAGGTCTCTTGGGTGGGTGTGGGTGGTAAAAGGTGTCCCTGTCTAGCCCGAGTTTCAGCATGTCCGTGTAAGGAGGTCTTTCTACGTTCCCTATTGGTTTGATGAGTCCTTGTTGGCCATCTGTCTTTCTTGCATTGTCTTAGGCACTGAAACATTAACAGTGAGCAAAAACAGACCTGGTATTTGCTTTCAAGTTTCCCCCCCCCTTTTTTTTTCCTTTTATTTTTTTTTACCAGGTTATACTTTCAATAAAGGTTTTGGTTTTGGTTTTTATTTTTGCTTTATTTTTAAGGATCAGGGGAGCCAGGGTTGTGAAACACTGGGCTGTCTCTTCAGAGGGAGGAGATGTAGAACCTGTTTCCTACCCAGAAGTCTAGCAGCATGCATGGTTCACAGCCTGGTAGCCTTTGGGCTATGTGGCAGAGATCATACCAGATCCTGCCCTAGGCTTTCATCATGAGTTTGTCAATCTATAGAGGACATCTTTGTCTGTTTATTTTTGGTTTTTCAAGACAGGGTTTCTCTGTGTAGCCCGTGGCTGTCCTGGAACTTGCTCTGTAGACCAGGCTGGCCTCAAACTTAGAGCTCTGCCTTACTCTGCCTCCCGAGTGTTGGATTTAAAAGTGGGCATCATCACTGCCCTATAGACCTGTCTTTATGAAAGATGTCACGTATACTTTACAAAGAGTTTCGATGTAATCATATCTTAAGCTTTATTTTGCACATGAGATTATCACCAGGAAATTTTTCATCAAATTGTGCTGTGCTTAAATATTCATAAATTCAACTACTTGGGGTCAGACTCCTGAAGTTTGCACCCACACCAGGTACTGAGTTGTGCTGAACTGAGCTACCTTCCTGCCTCCTGCAGATTCTTAGCTCTGCTGACGGTGGTTGAAGACAGCCCCTTGTTGGCTCAGCTGTTAAGAGCATTTGCTGTTTTTGCAGAGAGTCTAAATTCAGTTCCTAGTACCCATGTTAGGAAGCTCACAACCAGCCACCTGTAACTCCAGTGCCATGGGCTCTGATGCCCACTTCTGGCCTCCCGGCAGCACAGGGGTGCATGTGGTGCAGACACAGAAGATACATTTTAAAAGAGAAACAGAAAAGCCAAACTGGATCCTACCTTCAAGGAGCTTGAATGCCAGAAGGGATTTTTTTTCCTTTTCTTCTTATTGCCCACATTTCCTGTAATGAAATTTTTTCTTTAAATCCATTGAATTCTTCTGCTGGGTCTTTGCCCTTTCTGTACGGAAGGATGACAAGCTCTTTGGACCTTTGTTTCTCAACTTTAGGCCCCTGCCTACTGGGTGCCTCATAACCAAGCTCTTGTTTTGTGAGCAGGAACCTTGCTCTTGAAGCTGTGAGAAGGGTAACAGCTGAGACCTGAGAGGATTAGACTGAGAGAGACGTGCTTCCTTCACATGCAGACTGTGGCTGGAGAAATGGGGAGCCCAGTCCCCTCCTGGCCTTTGTGATGGAAGCCTCCTTCCTTCCTTCCTCCCTCCCTCCCTCCCTCCCTCCCTCCCTCCCTCCCTCCCTCCCTCTCTCGTTTGTTTTTCAAATCAGGGTTTGTCTGTGTAACAGCACTGGCTGTCCTGGAACTCACTTTGTAGACCAAGCTGGGCTCAAACTCACAGAGATCCACCTGCTTCTGCCTCCTGAGTGCTGGGATTAAAAGCCTGTGCCACCATCACCTGGCACGAAACCATCTTTCTTACCACAGCTCAGAATTCTTGTCATGGTTTGAGATAGTGTCTTGGTATGTGATCCAGGCCAACTTGTCTTTTGAGATCCTCCTGCCTCAGCCTCCCAGGTGCCGTTACTGTTCTTTAGTTCAGTCTTCATAGCTGTCTGTTACTACCTCTCCTGTGTGTCTTGCCACTTGGTTTCCTGAAACACAAATACTTAAATGCTTATGCCTTCGTGCCTGCGTGTTTCTGCCTCTGCAAAACATAGAGTGCCCACCTCCACTCATCTTAGAACCTCAGCTGAATAGCTCTTTCCTCTAGATAGCCTGCTCTAGAAGTCCATCTCATACTAAATTGGTTCCTCCCTGGGATATCTTGGGCTTATATGTATTTACTTGAACTTTATACTTTATTTTGCCCAGCCTCTGTTAGAGGCTGTGTCATTCGGATTGTAGCCATGTGTCCAGTACAGGTGCCTGGAATATAGTTGGTGGTCAGAGCAATTTGAATGAAAATTGTTTCTCCCTCTCTTCTGCCTTACAGTGTAACGCTCAAGTCTGAAATCAAGAAGCTGATCTACGTGCATCTGGTCATATGGCTGCTGTTGGTTGCCAAGATGAGTGTGGGACACCTGAGGCTCTTGTCACATGATCAAGTGGCTATGCCCTATCAGTGGGAATACCCTTATTTGTTGAGCATTGTGCCCTCTCTCTTGGGCCTTCTCTCCTTCCCTCGAAACAACATCAGCTACCTGGTGCTGTCCATGATCAGCATGGGGCTCTTCTCCATCGCTCCCCTCATTTACGGCAGCATGGAGATGTTTCCTGCAGCACAGCAACTCTACCGCCATGGCAAGGCCTACCGCTTCCTGTTTGGCTTCTCTGCTGTCTCCGTCATGTACCTGGTGTTGGTACTGGCAGTCCAAGTTCATGCCTGGCAACTGTACTACAGCAAGAAACTCTTGGACTCTTGGTTCACCAGCACACAGGAGAAGAAACGTAAATGAAGCCTGCCTGAGGACTTCTGATGGGTAAACCCTCGGTCTCCTGTTGAGCAGCATGAAGGGGGCTGTTCAGAATCTCCATAACTGGGGCATCTGTAATGCTGGCCCCGCGTGCACACAAGGCTCAAACTTTGGCTTGAGTTCTGTGACCGTCTGTTGAGGTGACGAAGCTGTAGCGTTTAATTTATTCTTGACTAGCTACAGCTGGGTGACCGATGTCGCACACTTCGACTGGCTGAAGTTCAGGCCCTTCAGGGTCTGGTTTTTCCAGACTGAGCCTTATTCTTGACTTCTCTTGATTGTATTCCCTACTCCATCCATCACCTCTTCACCACCAATACTAGAAGAGATCTGGAATAAATCAGTACATGAGATTCTACTTAATCTGTGGGTCATGGACCGGGCAACATATGGGAAGTTGCTCCCCTACAGACTGCTCTGTTCACTGCAAACCATTTTCATTAAAAAGAATCTCAATAAAGTTAAGACTGTCCTGTGCCTTGTGTTTGAGATTTGATTGAATTTCAAAATTGTATAGCTTTAGAGGCATTAGATATTATGAAAAGAGCAGATGTTTCCTAAGGAACATAGGACTGTCACTGGAGGAGAGGAAGTATATAGCCCAAGTCAGCTGCGGCCCTGTGGCTCTTTGTGAGAACACCCTTGGGATGGGGGTCACTGGAGGAATGGCTCAGAGGTTAAGAGCACTGGCTGCTCTTACAGAGGTCACAGGTCCAGTTCTCAACACCCACATGGTGGCTTAAAACCTTTTGTAACAACTATTCAAGGGATTTGATGCCCTCTTCTTGTCTCCGGACGAACTAGGCAAGCATGAAGTACAAAGACAAGCATGCAGACAAAACACTCATACACAGAAAGTAAGGGTTTGTTTTTAAGACATGGTTTCCCTTTGTAGCCGTGGATGTACTGAACTCACTATGTCCATTGTCTACCAAGTGTAGGGATTATAAAGGTGTGTGTCACCCTACCTAGCAATGTGTGTGTGTGTGTGTGTGTGTTTGTGCGCGCGCACACGCGCGCCAGGGCCAAACACTTAATCTCCAACCTGTCAAGCAGCTTGTTTTGGCTGGAGTTAATTCTTTCTTTTGTTTTTTGTTTCGGATTTTTTTGTTGTTGTTCCTTTGTTTTTTTCTTGGTTTTTTGAGACAGGGTTTCTTTGTGTAACTCTGTAGACCAGGCTGGCCTCGAACTCACAGAGATCTGTCTACGTCTGCCTTCCAAGTGCTGGGATTAAAGATTTATGCCACCACTCACTGGCTCTTTTGTTTTAGACAGGGTTCCTCTGTCGCTCTGCCTGACCTATAACTCACTGTAGAACAGGCTGACATCAAACTCAGATCCTCTGCCTCCCAAGTGCTGGGATTAAAGGCATGTGCCACCACCACCCAGCTGGGTTATGAGCTTTCTATTTGGTTAATTATGTTTATTAGTCCTTTATGTGTCTAAAATTGCCTAATAGAATCCAAAAGATTTTTTTTTTCCTCCGAGACAGGGTTTCTCTGTGTAACAGCCCTAGCTGTCCTGGAACTAGCTCTGTAGACCAGGCTGACATCAGAGATTCACCTACATCTGCCTCCTCAGTGCTTGTTGGGGCTATAGTTTTCTACTAAATGACAAATAACCTGGGGTAAAGTAAGAAGAAAGGGGCTTGGGTTCTTTTGACTTTTTAGCTTTCTGCACATGGTTCCTTGGCCTGCTTGTTGGGGAGAATGTGCAAAAGAAGCTGCTAACCCTATGGAAGCCAGAAGAAAAGGTGAGATTCCAATAGCCGCCGCTAAGGGCATACCTCCGGTGATCTGACTTCCTTCCTCTCTGCTCCTCCTAAAGCTTCCTTCACCTCCAAAAATGCTAAGGACTAGCAACAGTACGTGGGTCACACCTAGAAGTTAACAGTAAGTAGGGCAGGAAGGGTGTGGGTCCCTTTGCACTGGGCTGTATCATTCTTAGACGATGCTCTCATCTATAACTGGAGATCTGGCCTCTACAGTTGCCATTTTTTTTTGTTCTGGAAATGCGTTGCTTGTATGGTCTGCAGAGCTAATTCCTCCAGATGTCCTACTGATTCTTTGGGGGATGAGTAGTCCTGGCTGTTGGGAAGAGATAAGCTTGCTGAGTGCTGGAACTAAAGGCATGTGCCACCATGCCCAGCTCCTACTGATCTTTTTAAAGATAACTTCTTGTTCTGCCTCCAGCCTGTTGCTGCTCTTAGGCCCTGTGTTGCCATGAGCACAGCTCTGTATCATCCTCTACCCCTCAAACGTCGAGTCCTTCCGCACTCTCTGTACACACTGCCTATTCGATGAACCTACTATAACCTTGATAAGTTCCCTGTCTTCTCAGCTTAACACTTAAAACTTTCTCTACTTAAGGGTAGGTTTTTCAGTGGTAAAGTGCTCTTCTAGCATGCACCAAAGCCCTGGGTTTGATTTCCTAGCACCAGTAAATAAAAACATACTGTTTCTACTCTTACATTCCTTTATTAATCTTTAAAATGCTGCTTATATGAAAATTCTGGAGTCTTCCAGTTCTCAATTTGAAGAACAACTTTAATTATTTTCACTATATTTCTTTATTATTTTTTAATGAGACAGCCCAGAATGACCTTAAACTATATAGCTGACAATGACTTTGAACTCCTGATACCTTTGTCTCCACTTCCTAAGTGCTGGGATTGTAAGCATGTGTAGATGGAATTTTCTGTCCCCTCTGGTCCCACAGCCATTGAGTCTCTGTCTTTCCCTTGCCCAGAATTCTCTTCGTCTGGTTGTGCAGTCACCAACCAGCCAAATGCAGATGAAGCAAGACGAGTATGCTTCACTTATAGAAGTAGCCAGACAGGAAGTATAGGCAGGGCAACCAGACTAAGAATTCTGGGAAGAGGAAAGGCAGAGATGCAATCGTCAGCCAGTCACAGGTGAAGCAAGATGAGAATGCCTCACTGAGTAAAGGTACCAAGCCACATGGCTAACATAGAAAAGAATTATAGGTTAATTTAAGTTGTAAGAGCTAGTTAGTAATAAGCCTGAGCTAACAGACCAAATAGTTTATAATTAATATAAGCCTCTGTGTGTTTCTTTGGGACTGAATGGCTGCGGGACTGGGTGGGACAGAAACTTCCGCCTACAGGGCTGCACCATTACACCTTGTTTTATTGACAGAATTGCTAGTTTGCATGCCTTCTGTTCCCTTGCTCACTAGTGTTCACTTTGAGCTTATTGAATGAATTGACTTGCCCTTTTGTGGAACAAAGTCTGTATTTCACAGAGCGCATAACTGGACTGAAGCAGGAGGAAGCCCATGGACCAGGGAGTTTGCCAGGAGCTCAGCTGGGGTGCACATTGCTCGTTTCCAAACAACTGCACACCAGTTTGTTGTTCTGTGTCTAGAATTCTGTTTTCTAGCCTTTTCCTATTACTTTTTTTCTGCCTTGTTATGGTGTTCACAAATGAGTCCTCTTGATTTAGTGGGAAGAATGCTGTTTGGGTTAGATAATTCAGCTGGATATGGTGGTATATGTCTGTAATCCCAACCTTTGGGAGGTTGAGGCAGGAGGAATACTGAGTTTGAGGCCAGCCTGATGAAACCCTATCTCAAAAAACGAGATTGGAGTTAAAGTATCAATCATAGGACTAAGATCAACCTTGCCTGTTTCCTAGGCTGTATTAAAGCTCCAATAGGCAAAGTATTATGAAGGCATTCTAAATTTTTTAATTTTTTGTTTTGTTTTTGGAGATATGGTTTCTCTGTGTAACAACCCTAGCTGTTCTGGAATTCACTCTAGACCAGGCTGGCTTTGAACTCACAGAAATAAGTCTACCTCTGCCTCCTGAGTGCTGGGGTTAAAGGTGTGTGACATCATGCCTGGTGTAGATTTTTTTTTAATTAAATTAATTTTTCTATACATAAATGTTTTGCCAGCATGTGTGTTTGTATACCACATGTGAACATGATGCCTTAAAAAGCGAGAAGAGGGCAACCAATCCCCTGGGATTAGAGACACAAATGTTTGTGAGCTGCCATGTGGGGGCTGAGAATGATGCTGAAAACTTCTAAAAGAGCAGCCAGTGCTCTTAACCACCGCAGCATCCCTCTGGCCCTTGCAAAGGCATTTTATGTACTCTTAACACCGTATGGATGTCAAAAGTTGTGGTGGCCACCTGGTCTTTACAGCAAGACAAGAGTGAAGTCACTGGAGAGCCCTTTGAGAGATGGTTTATTTTATTTTATTTTTTGGTTTTTCGAGACAGGGTTTCTCTGTGGCTTTGGAGCCTGTCCTGGAACTAGCTCTTGTAGACCAGGCTGGTCTCGAACTCACAGAGATCCGCCTGCCTCTGCCTCCCGAGTGCTGGGATTAAAGGCGTGCGCCACCACCGCCCGGCCTGAGAGATGGTTTAAACCCCAAGAAAGGTTGTGTACTATGAGCAGTGGTTATTAGGCTGAGATTTTAGCCAGGGATCTTACTATCTTTTGTTTATACACTTTATTGCTATCCTAGGGACTAAGTAGGGCCTCATACTTACTAGGCAAGTGTTCTCTCAGCTGCCACAAGCGCAGCTCCCTGGGCCACAGACTTTGACCTTGACTAAATCACTCTCCTGCTTCCTTATTTCTCTCCTTGTGAAGTTAAGCAAATCTCACTTACCTGCCTCACAGGGTGTTTAGAGGGATCAACTATGGCTGTTGCTTCGTGAACTAGAAGTAGATAAGCTACTTGGATGAAATGTATCCTGACTGATGCTCACTCATCCGTGGAGCACCTGCTTCCCGACAGTCACTGCTAGGCACCGGGGAAGAACAAACGGGTCTCTCCATCTTCCTTCCTTCAGCACTAGGGTCAAACCCAGGGCCTTACAGACACTAAGCAAGTACCCTGCCACTGAGTTTATCCCCAGCCCTCTTTTTATTTCCTTTTAAAAATAGTGTTTATTATACTGGATGGTGGTGGCGCACATCTTTAATCCCAGCACTTGGGAGGCAGAGGCAGGCAAATCTCTTGTGAGTTCAAGGCCAGCCTGGTCTGTAGAGTGACTTCTGGGACAGTCAGGTCTATGCAACGAAACCCTGTCTCAAAAAACAAACAAGTAAAAAAGCAAAACAACAAGAAATTACGAATGCAAAAGCAAGAGGATACTTTTAGGATCATAGGTAGATTGGGGACTTCAGATGTGGGCCAAATGATTTAGAAATGACCAAAAGAAGGCTACGGTCATGTTTCTGAAGGTTGGTCCAGACTGAATCTCAGAAGGACAAATTGTTAGAGCTAGGATGTAGCTCTGTCGGTAGAGATGCTAGCACAAAATCCTGGATTCAGCCTCCAGCACCGCAGAAACTGGATATGGTGGTTCATGTCAGTAATCTCAGCCCTTGGGAAGTGGAGACAGGAGGATCAGGAGTTTAAGGACATCCTTGGGCTACCCAGAATTTCAGGCCATCCTAGCATAGGTGAGAGTCATACTAATAATCATGGGACTGGAGAGGTGACGCAGTGTGTAAATGGGGCTGTGTTAGCATGAGGACCTGAGTTCTCGTCCCCAGCACTGACATAACACGAGGCCATAGCAGAATATGCCCGTAGTGCTAGCATTGAGTAGGCGGATCCTAGGGCCTTGTTGCCCCACCAGCCTAGCTGAAACAAACTCTAAGCTCCGGAAGACACCCTGGTGTCAGCCTCTGGCCTCCACAACAGCCTGCATGGGCAAGGGCACCCGCCCGCCTGTGCATACAATACACACACATGCACAGTCGCGTGCGCACCCACACACCTCTAAAATTTTTTCCTAGTTAATTTAAAAAGGAAAGACAATAGCAATACCAAGAGGCTCCGACCCCATGGACGTGCCCCACGCTTTCCTTCCATCGCCGGCGCTTTCCTTCCATCGCCGGCGCTTTCCTTCCATCGCCGGCTTTGCCAAGGGGAGGGCTGACGCAACTCCAGTGCTCCACGAATGAGAGGAAGCCGTGAGATGATGGGGAGGGTCCCCACAAAGCCTGGAGCCTTGTCAGCCTCTTTCCTGCACCGGAAACCGCAGGAAACCAGGTCAGAGCATGGGGCTGCTCCCTCTGCTCCAGAGCTCAGCCATCAGTTCTGGGGCTTCCTGAGCAAAGCCATATTATTTAGTTAGTCCTTGAAGCTGGAAACTACTTTGGAGTCGGGAAGAGTTGGAAAGGGCTAATGAGCTAAAGAAAGCTGGGCTTTTTTTTTTTTTTTTTTTTTTTTTTAAAGCCAGCCAGATGGGGAGCCAGGTGGGGATCCAGAGTGCATATGGGGACATATGTAAACATGTGTTATATAATGTTCACTTATTTTTTTGGCCTGGCTTTAAATGACGGACCAATTACTTCTTTATCTTCAGCATTCAGTGTAGATAAGTGCAGAATAGTTAATTCTCAAAATCAAAGATGTGTAACTGTCTATGGCAGACTCAAGTTCTAGAGCAAACTAATGGGTGTGTCGGATCTGCAGTGTCTGAGGAGTAGGAGGGGTTAAGAAACGGGTGCATCTCCACAACAGGGTGCTGGTCCCTTTCCTATTAACTCTCCACCACACCAGGAGCCCCTGTGACGGGAGAGCCGAACCGCTTTCTACAGAACAGTAAACAAGTGAACAGCATTGATCAGTGCCCTGGCTCAGGGGAAGGAATGTGACCTAGCCTGCTGGTTAGGAGAGAGGAGGAGCTTCAGGGCAGGGTGGATCCCGGGCAGGGCTAGGTGAGAGCGCCTGCTGGTACCCTGTGCTCCTCACAACTCCAGGGCCAGGCCCTGCTGCCCTCCTGCAGACAACAAAGCCATGGTCTCTGTGTCCTGATCCTGCAGAAGCTCATGGGGAGCTCCAGATCGGCAGCCTTGTTTCTGCCTCTCCTGCTGCTGCTCTTCAGCCTGTCTGCTGCTGCTGAGGTTGACTGTCCCTACCTGCCACGCCGGATCAGCCACTGTCTGCTGGCCCTCCGTGTGGTAAGGTCCTGCTGCTAAGTAGGGGGACACTTGCTTGGCACAGGGTAGAACTCCCCCTTCTCTCCTGCCTGCCTTTTCCTACCTCTGAAATCCCTGTGCTCTAGTGGCGGCCTCATTGTTCCCTGTGTGGTCTTGAAGGGATTGGTAAGGTTCCGGTGTGCTGAGGTCCTTGGCAGGGTGGAACTGAGAAGAAAACAGCTGGCGTGGATGGACATCTGTGGGCCTCAGAACTGGATGATTGACACAGTTCAGGGAGAATGCTCCTTATACAAGTCCCTTCTAATGATGCCTCTCTCCTTTCTCTTTCCGCTGGCCCTGTACCTTCAGGATAAGAGTTCCACCGGTGAGTCTTAGCTCTTGTTCTGCTTCTCTTTCCCGTGCTCCCCTGAGTTCCAGGTCCCACTCAGCCATCCATGGCAATTTCGGTTCTAACCTGAGGTTCAATGAGAAAGTGGAGGACCAGTCTAGGTTTGCATTGTAATTCTCCCTCAGACTCTAGGAATACTCAGGCAATGTTCTTCACTCTGCCATTTGGCCATGGCCTCTGAGCACAGGAGCAGCGGAGAAATGATCACGTGATGGGGACAGTGTTGCTTCCAGTCAATGGGGAGGATAAGATAAACGCCCTGGCTAACCTCTAGGCATTCTGTACAAGTTGGCTCTTCCTCTCTCTGGCCCTTCACTTGATCAGGAAGAATACTCTTTCATACTTTATGGTACATTCTGCTTTATCAAGCTTTCCCCATTCATTATGTTACATGGTCCTTATAACAACCCCATTCTATGGAAGAGCAATCTGGCACCTGTCCAATAATTTACCCAAGCTTGTTCTTGAATGTTTGTCAGAGCCCAGCCTTAAATCCAGTTTGGAGGAGACAGGCAGGACCTCCTTAGACCCTACCATTTTCCTTGTTCCTCTTTTTGTTTTGTTTTGAGGCAGGGTCTCACCGTGTAATACAAAGCCTCCATCCTTTATTTATTTATTTGTTTGTTTGTTTGTCTTTATTTTTCTTTGAGACAGGGTTTCTCTGTGTAGTCCTGGCTGTCCTGGTACTCACTTTGTAGCTTAGACTGACCTCAAACTCAAACTCTCAGAGATCCGCCTGCGTCTGCCTCCTGAGTGCTGGGATGAAAGGTGTGCACCACCACCGCACAGCTGCCTCCGTCTTTAATCCTCCTGTCTCAGCCTCCCAAGGAGTGACTTACAGCCATGTGCCACTGTGCCGACTTCCCTTTCTGTCTTACACAGGAAGTTCTGCTCAAGCTCCCTGCCCTACCCTCCTGGCCACAAAGCCTTGGCTCTGGCCCTGCTGTTTGTGCCTGCATCTGATGTCCCGTCCTTCAGGTAGGAAGAGCAGCCTCCGAGCCGTTCTCAGCGGAGGTTTGGATTAGGGACAGCTGCAGAACCACAAGTGTCAGTTGTTATACTGGAACGCTTTTTTGTCCTGTTAACCTCAACAGGGACATGAGCATCCTAGGATAGCACAACATGACAGACATTCAGGGGACAGCTGTCTCTTTGTGGAGCTGCCACCTTTCATCTGGTACCAATTCCTGAAAGTTGTGCGTGCTAGGGACTTGCTATTGTTACTTTCCATCTGTAAAATGGGATTGTCACTCTGCTGTTTCATCGTCTTACTTGGCACACACTGAACACACACTTTAAAACTAGCAGTTATGGGGGGCTAGAGAGATGGCTCGGTGCTCTTCTAGAGGTCCTGAGTTCAATTCCCAGCCACCACATGGTGGCTCACAACCACCTGTAATGAGATCTGGCGCCCTCATCTGGTGTGAAGGCGACCATGCAGCAAAACACTGTATGTATAATAAATAAATCTTAAAAAACAAAACAAAACTAGAAGTTATGGGGGGATGGAAAGATAGCTCAGCAGTCACGAGTACTAGTTGCTCTTGTGGAGGACCTAAGTTCAGTTCCCAGCACCCATGTCAGGCAGTTCCCAACTGTCTGTACATCAGCTCCAAGGAATCTGAGGTTTCTGATCTCTCGAGCATCTGCACTCATTGTATGTACCTACACACAAATATACATACACACACACGTAATTAATATAAAATAAAGTCACACCATTAATCCCAGCACTCAGGAGGCAGAGGCAGGCGGATCTCTGTATGTTCGAGACCAGCCTGGTCTACAGAGAAAATTCCAGGATTGGCTCCATAACCACTGGGAAACGCTGTCTTGAAAAACCAATAACAAATAAATAAAATAACATCACAAAAAATTAGTTTAAAATTTTTCACCATTAGAAATCATGCTACAGCTGGGCAGTGGTGGTGCACACCTGTAATCCAGTACTCGGGAGGCAGAGGCAGGCGGATCTCTGAGTTCCAGGACAGCCTGGGACACACAGAGAAACCCTGTCTTTAAAAAAAAAAAAGTGCTATAATTAGCACCTACCTTTGTGGGAGGAGTGTGTGCTCTCTATTTAAATCATTCTTCTCTGATTTATTTATTTATTTATTCATTTATTATATATACACTTTCCAAGATACAGTGCCAGATCTCATTACAGATGGTTGTGAGCCACCATGTGGTTGCTGGGAATTGAACTCAGGACCTCTGGAAGAGCAACCAGTGCTCTTAACCTCTGAGCCATCTTTCCAGCCCTGTCTTATTTATTTTTTACATATTTTTCATTAGGGGTGGAGAGATGGTTCAGTTGTTAAGAGCACTGGCTGCTATTTCATAGGATCTCTATTTGGTTCCCAGCACTCACATGGTGGCTCACAGTTATCTGTAGCTCTGGTTCCAGGGAACCTCAGCAAGCACTGGGCATGCACATGGTGCATATACACATGTGCAGGCAAGGCACTCATACACATAAAATAAAATGAATAAACCTAAAGATTTTAAAAATAAATAAAATAGCTTTTATTTATTATTTGACAATCTCATACATACAATCCACCTCGATCATCGCCATCCACAATTCCTCCCCCTTCCCTTGGGTAATTCCCAATGCATCATTGTCCCACATCGTGTCTTCTTTTTTTTTAATATTTGTTTTATGTGTATGAGTTTTTTGCCTGCTTGTATATATGTGTATTACATCCATATAGTACCCATGAAAGCATCAAATCCCGGTAGCACTGGAGTTATAGATGGTTGTGAGCCACCATGTGGGTCCTCTAAGAACAGTGAGTACTCTGAACTGCTCATCCATCTTTCCGCGCATTCACGCGCATACACATAGCCCTCAGCTTTTTGAGACAGAGGCACACTGTGTAGTCCTGGCTCGCCTGGAACTTGCAGAGCAGACCAGGCTGGCCTCAAGATCAAGAGATCTGCCTGCCTCCGCCTTTCAATACAAATAGAAAACCATGTCTTGCTCTGTTTGTTTTGTAACTCACTGAGTCGAATCAGTGAGTCCACTTGCTGGAAAGCTGACTGAGCTCGCTGGCTCGGCCTGGTGCAGTCTCGTGCAGGTAACCATGGTTGCAGTGGGCTCATGAACATGACAGTCATGCCACATCTAGAGACCTCATTGCTCCTTCACATCCTCTGGCTCTCAAGTTCTTTCTGCTCCCTTTTCCGTGCTGACTGAGCCTGGAAGGGCCTTAATTCTTTTTTTTTTTTTTTTACTGAATCATAATTTTTGCCAACAAAGGAGCTCAATATCATTGCTGTCCTTGATTTCTATTGACTTCTTACTCAACATTGGGTTACATCTCCAGGTAGGACAGGGGCCAAGAATTCCAAGGTAAGAGCTGAAGAGATGGCTCAGTGGTTGGGAGCAGTGGCTGCTCTTCCAGAAGACCCAGGTTCAATTCCCAGTACCCACATGGCAGCTCACGACTGTAACTCCTGTTCCAGGGAATCCAACATGCTCACACAGACGTAGATGCTGTCAAAACACCAATGTACATAAAATATAAATAAATTAAAAAAAAAGAATTCCCAGGTAAGAAGGGTGTCTCCCTCCTACAGGCCTTCAGTGGGGCTGGTTCCCTCTCTTGGTGAAGAAATCTAAAAGTCCTCATAAGTTTGAATTCTATTGGAGGCACAGGACACCGGCCTCCTCCCAGGTACCTGCTATTCACAGCTCTCCTCTGGCCCGCAACTCCTTTCTTCCCTTATTTTGTTCTCCAGCTACAAGAGGGAGTTTGAGAAAGGGGTGAATATACAGTAAGGGAAACTGAGGCGAAAGGAACCTGAACGATTTGCCTGTGGTCTCTCAGGTTTCAAAGGCAGAACCAGAAAGCAGATGCCCTGGATCCTGGCTTAACATAGTGATGTCTACCATCTGTTCTCTACTTGCAGAGGAAGCTGCTAGGCAGCCTTTTCCTGTCTCATGGAGGCCATCGCATTTCCAGCCCCTCCCCAGCCATCTCCCACAGAGGGCCACGCTCCAAAAGGACCCAGCCTTTGGACACAGAAGGAGCAGAGCATCTTCTTAGAGCAGGTTCACAGAAGCGTGGAGGTAGGCATGACGCGCATCAGCAGGTGCTTTCAGCCTCACCTGAGCCAGGCTCACTGAGTCTTCCTTCTCCCTAGGACCTGACTTCTCCTTTGATTTGCTGCCTGAGGCACAGGCTATTAGGGTGACGCTTCCTCCAGGCCCAGAGGCTAGTGTGCGTCTCTGTTACCAGTGGGCCCTGGAATGTGAAGATATGAACAGTTCCTTTGATACCCAGGTATAGAGTTCCATGCCCAGTAAAGAGACCGATTATATAATTTCTCAGCAAATGGGGGCTGGGGAGGGCAACTGGGACCCAGACAAGGAGAGTAGTTGTCTAAAACTTCCTTAGAAAATGAGGTAGGTAGCATCAAGCCTTTGTTTTGGACTAAGCAGAAACGGTGGTGGGCTATGTTACTTGAGAGGAGAGGCCAGAAAGAAATGAATATAGTATGTATTCCCAGGAAGAAAGAGGACTCTTGGTGTGATTCACGTCAAATTAAGAGACCTTTGCTAGGGCCGGGGACGTAGCTCAGTTGGTAGTGTTTGCCCAGCATGCTTGACCTCTGGCATTGTACAAATGGGTGGGAGGTATAAACAGGAGGGCCAGAAATTCAAGGCCTTCCTTGGATATATAATGAGTCTGAAGTCAGTTTGGGGTACATGAGTCTTAAGAAAAAGAGCAACAAAAGCTTTGTTATTTCCTCAGGAGGTTGTCCCCTGATATTTGAGCAAACTGTCACATGTGCCTTGGTGCTCTTCCCTCTCACACCTTTGGTCTAGCCCTCAGAAAATGATATTCTCCAATCTCACAGTCCAGGTCCTAGAAGTTCACTTCACCCTCCAGACATCACAGATGCCACTGTGCATAGCTGGGCATCACGAGCAGAGACTGATGCCCTTCTCTGGGGTCCCTCAGCTTGCTTCTTGTCTGCAATGACTATATCGTCTGACTTCACGGTGATACTAACCTTTAGTAGAGTTGGTGCTTCTAACGCTCTGCATGGCATACAGCTGGAACTCAAGAAATGTCCAGTCCTTTCCCTACCCCTACTCCTTGTAGAGTACCTCAAGCAAATGGCGAGAGTAGAGAACCAAGATCCTATGAGAGGGAGAAATCATTGTCATGGAGGAGGAAAGCAAGGCGTATTATCCAGGGTCCCAGCATCCTCCTGCCTCGCACACAGTGGCCATGCCCTTGCTTAGGTGTCTCTTTTCCTCTCCTTTTGTGATTTATCAACAGAGAATTGTGTCTGGGGGCCACACTGCAGACCTGCGTTATGAATTCCTCCTGCCCTGCATATGCATAGAGGTGAGCACAGGAACCGCATCTCCAGTAAGTCAGCTTACAAAGGCCTAGGGATGGAGGATGACTCGGTGATGGAGCAAGCCGTGCGGCACTGAAGAGAGACTCCACAAGGCCTAGGCTACTGGGATGCTTGGGAAAACTGGTGCTGGCTATGAGCCACACATGCTCAAAGTAGAGGTCCTAGGCCATTTCATCTCAGCCCTGCCTGGATGCTGCCTTCCCTGGTCCAGATTCGGCTTCAGTTCAGACACAGAGTAAACAGCCACCAGCCATCACTGTGTTCTTGAGAGCCAAGGTTGCGTGTTTCTCCTGAAGTCATGGCTTCTCCAGCCTCTATTATAGCTCTCCATCTCTCCTTGTAAGTCTTGAATGTTTTTAGAGGGAAGACAGGTACTAAAAGGAGCATGTAAACAGAGCCCTGGGAAACAAGAACCTGTCAGAGGAGACAACCAGTGGACTCTTAGGGAATCCAGAATAAGGAGTCAACACAGAATCCTGGGTACCTTGAGAAAGTCAAGAATGGAGTTCAGAAAGCCTAAAATTGAGGGATGTGACCCTTGGGATCTCTCTCTTGCTGGGATCAGTTCTTTGGAGACAGGAATAGTCAGCCCCTCATTTCCCATTCTTGCCCGTACTCTGGAACCCTAAGCCTTGCCCATACTCCACATCGCTCCCCAATTAGTGTCCTGAAGCTCAAGCTGCTTCCTAACAGTAAGCTAGATCCCGAAGGATGATGCTGGAAAAGCCATTTCCTTGATCCTCTCTATGCTCCCCAGGCATCCTATCTGCAGGAGGATACTGTGAGGCGCAAAAAGTGTCCCTTCCAGCACTGGCCTGAAGCCTGTGAGTCTTGTTTGTATTGATCCTGGTGCACATTCATTCTCCTCTCCCCCCCCCCCCCATGTGTGTGTGATGGAGAGAGACCCCAGGTGACATGAGGACATTTTTGTCTGGAGTGGGGGGGGGGGGGGGCACGGTGTCTAACAGTCAGCCTGCAGACCAGCTCCTGAGTGCTGAACATTCTGAGTGGAAGAGGGTCACCCAGGGAACAGGGCCTGAGAAGACCAACTAGAGACCTAGGCTCACTTCCCAGCTCTGCCATGGATTATCCCCAGAGGCCCCTCTCCACCCCCCTCATCTGTAAAATTCAAAACTGTTTACAGGCTTGAGTGGAATGTTTCACAGGAAAGTGGCTGGTGTTGTTTGGAGAGCTGTATGCTCAGAGGTGACCTTGAGAAGAGATGACATTCGATACACACAAAGCCTCCATACCTAGGCAGGGTTATCAAGGACTGTCTGCAGGGCATCAGCTCAGGAAAGGAGACACCCAGGGACACTGTCGTGAGCAGAGAGGGTCTCAGAGGAACTGGCACTTGAGCTGAGCTCAGAAAATGGACAGGATTTAGAAAGAAGAGCTAACAGATGACATTCAGAGTCTGAGAGGAGCCCACATAGATTTGAAGTATAGGGGGCAGTAGGGGAATTCAGAATGGAGACCCAGGGTGGGAAGATAAAGCCAAAGAAGCTGGGCAGAGAGGGAGGGAGGGAGGAAGGAGGAGGGGTGGAGGAGTGTTCGCCTGCTAAGCCCCTGCGAAGCCTGGAATTGTGCTGGTGCACTGGTATTTTCTCCTGCGCCCTGGGGTGGGGTGGGGGTGGGGAGATGGAGCCTCATCCTTGGACCTGCCACCTGCCCAGATGGCTCGGACTTCTGGAAGTCAGTTCACTTCACTGACTACAGCCAACACAGTCAGATGGCCATGGCTCTGGCACTCCGCTGCCCACTGAAACTGGAGGCCTCCCTCTGCCAGAGACAGGACCCACTCGTGCCCTGTGAAACCCTCCCCAATGCCACAGCACAGGAATCAGAAGGAGTAAGGATAGCCCCCTCCCGCCAGAACCGAGGTGGGCAGGGTTGGGGCCCAGAGACCTTCTCCCTGTCTAACTCCCCTCTTCTTAACAGCGGTATGTCCTGGGGAATGTGGACCTGCACCCCCAGCTCTGCTTTAAGGTACAGCCATGGGCAGGAGGCTGGCAGTGGGCGGAGGGAGGGATGGATGGGACTGAATCTTGCTGACTTGCCATTCCTGTGTTTCTCAGTTTTCTTTTAAGAATAGCAGCCATGTTGAATGTCCCCACCAGAGCGGTGAGTCTGTAGGAGTCCCTTCTTCCACACCTCACCCTCCCTCACCTGTGACCTCCAGGCCCAGTACACCCAACTCTGATCACCTCCCACAAACAGGGTCTCTCCCATCCTGGAATGTGAGCATGGACACCCAGGGTCGACAACTGACCCTGCACTTTTCCTCGAGAACACATGCTACGTTCAGTGCTGCCTGGAGTGACCCAGGCTTGGGGATCGATACCTTAATGCCTCCGGTGTACAGCATCAGCCAGGTACAGCCTAGCTGGGCTCTGGTTCCCACCAGGTTCTCTTGGCCAATGCATATCCCTAATGTTCCTGTTACTTCAATGAGGCCGACCCCGGGTGGTAGAGGCAGAAAAGCCTGCATCCTGGCATCTGTCATAGCCTGCATCCTGTCGTCTGTCATAGCCTGCATCCTGTCGTCTGTCATAGCCTGCATCCTGCCGTCTGTCATAGCCTGCATCCTGCCGTCTGTTGTAGCTTGCATCCTGACATCTGTCATGGACTATTTACCTGACCAGCCTTGGATCACTCACTGGTCCTCTGTTAACCTATGGGGTCCTGCAGGAGGGGGTTCCTAAGTCTCAGTCCCTTAGACGCTGGCACTGCCACCGTCAAAGTTTGTGTGTGTGGTGGAGCGTGTGTATGCATAGATATTCACACCTGTAGGTGTGAATCAAGAGTGCAGGGGTCTTCTACTCATTCCCACCTCATTTCTTGGAGACAAGGTCTCTCACTGAACCAAGAGCTCCCTGTTTTCAGCTAGGGTGGACGTCTAGTGAGATATTGGGATTCACCTGTCTCTGACCCCAGTGCTGGGGTTGCATGAATATGCTGCCATGCCTGACTTTTTTTTTCTCCCCCAGACAGGGCTTTGCTGTGCAGCCCTGGCTGTCCTGGAACTCACCCTGTAGACCAGGCTGGCCTCGAACTCACAGAGATCCACCTGCCTCTGCCTTCCAAGTGCTGGGATTAAAGGCCACCACCACCCGGCTCTCTCTCTTTTTAAAATCTGGATGCTTGGGATTTGAACTTAGGTGCTTATGCTTGCGCGCAAAGGCAGTTACTGAGTCATTTCCTCTGCCCTACGTTGCATATCGATGCTACCCTCACCCCAGCTGCCGTCTCCCAGGTCTCATGCCTCCACAAGGCACTAGTATAAAAGTTCACTGTCGTAGTTAGGGTTTCTGTTGCTGTGAAGAGACACAATGACCACAGTGATGGTTATAAAGGAAAACATTTCTGCCTGGGGGTGTTTCGAGACAGGGTTTCTTTGTGTAACCCCAGCTGTCCTAGAACTTGCTGTGTAGACCAGGCTGGTCTCAAATTCATAGAGATCCTTCTGCTTCTGTTTCCCGAGTGCTGGGATTAAAGGTGTGCACTGCCGCCACCTGCCTGGCAGGAAAACTTCTAGTTGGGGCTGGCTTACAGTTCAGAGATGTAGTTCATTATCATCATGGTAGGAATCATGGCGGCGTGCCAGCAGACGTGGTGCTGGAGAGGTAAATGAGACTTGTATTGTACATCTTGATCCACAGGAAGCAGAAGTGAAAATGCCACACACTAGACCTGACTTGAGCATCTGAGACCCCAAAGCCCAGCCCCTAGTGGCACACCTCTTCCAACAAAGTCACACCTACTCCAACAAGGGCATACGTCCTAATAGTGCTACTCCCTATGGGCCTGTGGGGGCTGCTTTTATTAAAAAAATTCACATTCACCAACTTTCAAGAGACCCCTGGAAGCTGAAGGACTCACGGTTCAGTGCGGCTCTGGTTGACTAGCTAGCCAACTTGGTTCTGTGCATCTGATTTAAAAACCACAATGGCCAAACCGCAGCACTCAGCTAACCCAGCATCCTGTGCTCTCCACAGTTCACCCTCAAAGGCTGCCTTGTAGCTGGCAGCCTGCGGGCTCCATATAGCAGGTTGTAGCAAACACTTGATCTCTAGAGCATCTACTTGCTTGTCAGTTGCCTCCAGAGTGGAGTCAGGCAGGTGAGGGGTACAGAGTAGGGGAGAGGAGTGGAGCCAGGTCTCATCTGTAGACAGCAATCAGGTCTCTTCAGTTCAGCACACATCTCCTAAGTGCTGCTCTGTGCCCAGCCTATATTAGCACCAGGAGGTGTAAAAGAGCATACGCTACAGGCTTTGACCCCCTTTTCTTAGCCTAATAACAGCTGCTTCAACATTATCAGTGTATTAAAAGCATCTATCTGCATATTTCCATTTAGTGCTTCTAGTAACCCACTAAAGATTATTGTCCCTCATGCAAATAAAGAATCTGAGGCGGGGAAAGGAGAAGGTATCATCCAAGCCCACAGAACAGTCCCGAACCCAGGAACTAGAAAGGCCACAGCTAAGCCCAACCTAGGCCTCCAGCCTCCACGGCTCACTCTCCAGTGGACAAGATGTCTCCTTAGTTGTGAGGGGAATGAAGGGATGCACGCATGCTCCAGGACTAAGACAATAACTGTGCCCACCTTCCGTGTGTGTGTGTGTGTGTGTGTGTGTGTGTGTGTGTGTGTGAGAGAGAGAGAGACAGAGAGAGAGAGAGAGAGAGCGCGCGCTCTGCTGCAGCCGTTAATATCTGGAGAGAGTCAACATTGGCTAGGGTGGCCGAGGAAGTCTCCTGGAGGTGGCATTGGGTCCTCTATCTAGGTAGGATGGAGGTGGATGAGACACTATCAGATCTGCCTATATGGGGACAACCATTCTATCTTTGTCCCTACAGACCCAGGGCTCAGTCCCGGTGACTTTAGACCTCGTCATTCCCTTCTTGAAGCCGGGGAGCTGCATCCTGGTAAGAAATCCTACCCCACCCCTCACAGATTCCCTGGCACAGAGTCCATAAATGGATTTGGTTTGGCCAAGTGTTTCAAATTGAAATTAGTGGTCACTAGTTATATGTTATCTACAAAACAAAACCCTGAGGCAGGAAGACCTTTGTGAGTTCGAGGCTAGCCTGGTCTACAATAGCTGGTTCCAGGACAGGTTCCAAAGCTACAGAGAAACCCTGTCTCAAAAAAACAAAAACCAAAAACAAAACACTGATATTTTGCCTTCCCATAAAAAAGGAGAAAACCTGGTGCTATATGTTCATGAGGCGTGGTGACAAGGCCTAGCTCTCAGTGGTTGGTGGCTGCTCTGTACTCTCCATTCCAGGCCAAGTGTGGGAGCCACTGTGGTCTCACTGGCATTTGCCACCTTGGCCTGGTCTGTGTCAGTTCAAGGATTGTACAAGACCCAAAACTGGAGCTGGAGGAATTCCCAAGCCATTGGGGACTCCGTCCCTTGGAGGGCAGGCTTGCTCTAGCTCACGTGAGTGGGGGCCCTGTGTTCTCAGGTGTGGAGGTCCGATGTCCAGTTTGCCTGGAAGCACCTTTTGTGTCCTTATGGTGAGTTTTTGGGTGAGAGGAGAGGGAGCTTGGGCACTGAAGAGATGGCTTGGCTTCACCCTGGCTGGATTCAGTCTCCCATAGACACCTGGGGCTCTTGATCCTGGCACTGTTGGGCCTCCTCATTCTACTGGGCGTAATTCTGGTCCTCCTCTGCCGGCGCCTACTGCCAGGTAAGTTCACCTGGGGTAGCCAAGACAGACATTCCCGGCACCACTTGATCAAACTAGGGGAAAGTTCAGACCGCTAGTCTTAGGCCCCCTAGTGGACAGGAATGGTTAAGACAGGGCAAAGGGCTTGTGGGTGTGGGTTCTATGGGTACCACCAAGCCCGCAGGAGGCGAGGGCGGGGATGGGATAGGGAGTGTTTACAATCCAGCCTGCTGTGCACTAGAAGCTGCACGTTTTCCTCATTAGTCTTTAAGCCCCAAACAGGCTCAGTTTGGAGGACTGACTCCCAGAACGAATAAAGAATACAGAGTGTAGGACGCTCTAGAGTGCAGGCCAAAGGCCTCAAGGGAAGGGCTGATCTGTCTCCCTGCCACACACACATACACACACAAACACACACACCACACCACACATACACCCAGCTGTTGCTCCGGTCCTCTGCTACACAGACACACACAGACACACACACACACACACACACACACCACTCAGCTGTTGCACGGGTCCCCAGGTCCAAGCCAAGCGCGGCCAATTTTACTACTGCACGCAGCGGACTCAGAGGCCCAGCGGCGCCTGGTGGGAGCGTTGGCCGAACTGCTGCGGACCGCGCTGGGCGGCGGGCGCGACGTCATCGTGGACCTCTGGGAGGGGACTCATGTGGCACGTATTGGACCACTGCCATGGCTCTGGGCTGCGCGGGAGCGCGTGGTGAGGGAGCAGGGCACGGTGCTGCTGCTGTGGAACTGTGCAGGCCCCAGCCCAGCCGGCAGCAGCGACTCGCAGACTGCGTCCCTTCGCACCCTGCTCTGCGCTGCCCCACGCCGGCTGCTGCTTGCCTACTTCAGTCGCCTCTGCACCAAAGGCGACATCCCCCGGCCTCTGCGCACTCTGCCACGCTACCGCTTGTTTCGTGACCTGCCGCGCCTGCTGAGGGCGCTGGATGCTCGACCTGCCACCCTAGCCACCAACTGGAGTCATCTTGGGGCTAAGCGATGCTTGCAAAGCCGCCTGGAGCTGTGTCACCGGCTGGAACTTGCCGCCAGAGTTGACTACCAAAGCTCAACCCATCATCCCTGCGATTCCAGTTGTCTGTAGCCTCTGCCTAGGGAGCAACAGCTGGAACTATAAAATGAGGCCTCAAACTTGTACTCTTTGGGGATTTCTTGCCTCCCCCCTCAAAACTGTAAGGCTCACCCCAGGCCCCAAACTTGTCCAGCTTCATTCTCATATTCGCTCCCTCTCAGAGTCCCTGAGAGAAAGTTGGACCCTTTCTGAGGAAGAGGGGCGATTTTTCTGTTTTCTTTCGGAAACTGCAAAGACAGCCACCTGCACCATATACTCTAGCCCAGGCGGCAGAGCTGGTCCAAGGCTGGGAAGCAGGCGCTATATGTCAAGGCCTTGAAGGTAGTTCTGCTCAGTGGAGTTGAGAGAAACCCCTTGTAAGTTTCCAGACGGAGTCTCTATCCAGAGGGAGTTTGACTTTTTGTTTTACTTTGTTTTTGTTTGCTTGAGACAGACACTGTAGCCCTGGATAGCCTGGAACAAAGAGAGAGCTTGCTGCCTCTGCCTCCTGAGTGCTGGGGTTGAAGGCGTGCCCCCCCCCCCCACTTGGTGAGAGAGAGGATTTTCTTTCATCCAGAAAGATGAATAAAAGCGACCATCGTAGATAAATTAAGGACCAAAGTGTGCTGCTCCTGTGTGCCTGGGCCTGCCCTAGGCTTATTCTAGGGCGGCTCACAGTCCTCGTCTGTGGCCTCATACCTGTGAGAGGCAAGGGGGTCCAGTACCTCATTGTGATTCTTCTGAGAGCAAAGGGAAAACCAAAGCTCAGCTGGGCACGATGCCCACTCCACTCCTCTAATCCCACAGCAGCACAACGGAACCTCTGCTGAGTGAACTCTGGATCCCCCAGGCCCTGCCTGCCCCTCTGTCCCCCTTGAACCTGGGCCAGGCAGTGGAGAGAAGCCTGCTTTCTGGTGCCCTTCAGTACCAGCTCACTGTCTTCAGAGCTCCTGTTTTGTGAGGGTCACTGTCACTGAGGTCTAGGGCAGGGTATGAAGAACGGAGGTGTCTAGTAAAAGGGAACCCAGTGGGCCAGTGGAGCCCGGGGTCATACAGGAAGTGGAGACACCTGAGCTGCCATGAGCCGGCACGCCACAGTCTGGGGTCTTCTCAGTCGTAGGTAGTCTTCGTGTTTGAAGAAATCCAGGGTAAGAGTTACCTTATTCAGCTTGGCTCCAGCTGTGCTGCCTTCCCAGGGCTCCTCCCAGCCAGGTGTCGGCCAAGGAGGAGGAGGAGGAGGAGGAGGAGAGGCCACCACCCCAGTCCAAAGCTGCCGACTCCTAAGCCTGGAGTTGGTGGGAGGGACAGGACAGGGTGGGGCGGGAACAGCCTGCTGGGAGTCAAAGCGAAAGCACTCCAGCTGAAACTGGGCCCGGAGTCCGGGCTCCGAGTGGGAAAGTATGGCTGGAGAACAGTTCTAGCGCTTGTTCTCTCCCAGGGACACAGGGCTGGTTGGCAGCAGGGGTGGGGGTTCTGCCCCCCCTCCGGGGGGCAGGATCGGGCCTCAGGCCTGGGTGCTGCCTAGCACCTGGAAGATGCCTATGTCCTGGTTCCTGCTGTCCTTGGCACTGGGCCGGAGCCCTGTGGTGGTTTCTCTGGAGAGGCTTGTGGAGCCTCACGACACCGCACGCTGCTCTCTAGTGAGTCTGGGGCCCTGGGAAACTGGGGAAGGCTGAGAGTTCAGTCTGAGCTTCTTCAAAGCCCTAATCTGGCTCCTGTCACTGCCTCCATCAGAACCGCCCTGTCTGGTCTGTCTGGTACTGATGGGGATGATGGAAAGGGGACAAGAATTAGTCTTGTCTTCAGGGAAGGGCTTAAGGTAGGGAGCCCCAGAAGGAGGTAGGCAGGAGTAGGGGTTGTCAAGTAAGGGAAGGTGCTGAGATTTGGGGGTGTAAACTGACTTTTCCTTCCTTCACAGGGCCTTTCCTGCCACCTCTGGGGTAAGTGTTGCTACTTTAACAGCAAGAACTTCAGGCTAGCTGAAAGGGAAGAGACTGTTTACCCCCGGCCTCAAGAGGCTGAGCTAGCTCCCCTGCCCTCTGGAGGTGTCAGAAGCCAAACCAGGCTCTGAGCAGCTTCATCTCCCACTCCACCCTTCACACCCAGATGGTGACGTGCTCTGCCTGCCTGGAAGCATCGAGTCTGCCCCGGGCCCTGTGCTGGTGCCTACGTGCCTGCAGACAGAGCTGGTGCTGCGGTGCCCACAGGAGACTGATTGTGCCCTCTGTGTCCGCGTGGTTGTGCACTTGGCTGTGCACGGTGAGTGGGGAGTCCTGTGACTGTGTGTGCACTCATGAGAGTGCCTGGGAAAGGCATGAGGACTGCAGACTCTGTGTGCATCTGCAATGTTGGAGACACTGGCGCAAGAATCCCTAGGCCAGCCTGTTCTCCCAGGCCTCTGCTTACCAACCGTGGCATTTCTGGAAGGGAATCTAAGCCCATAGAAGGTGTCTAACTTTGGCTTTACTCTCTTCTCTGTTCCTTGCAGGGGGCTGGGAAGAGCCTGAAGAAGGGGAAAATTCTGGTTTGGAACTCCAGGAACCTAGAAACGGTGAGGAGTCAGTGGCCCAGCCGCTGTGTCCTGCCAGGGTCTTTCCCACGGCCTGTGACCTGGCTGACCCCTGTTTGTTGCCCACAGCCTCTCTCCTGGCCCAGGTGGTGCTCTCCTTCCAGGCCTACCCCACTACCCGCTGTGCCCTGCTGGAGATACAGGTGCCTGCTGTCCTGGTGCAGCCTGGTCAGTCTGTGGTATGTGAAGTGCTTCTCCTGCTGAGTAGCCACATTCTGAATCTGACATTCCCGCCACAATCCTGGGCAGTGTTTCTTTAAATCTTCGGTCTGATCTAAGCAATGAGCCCTCTCAGCCTTCGTGGTGGTTTTTCTGTCTATAAAATCAGGATAAGGACACTCCTACATCGCATGTTTGACTTGGGACAATTTTATTTCATTCGCTCACCAGCAGCAAATAGGGCTTCCAGTTGCTTCCATCTTTGCCAACACTTGGCATTTTTAAATTTAGATGTTAGCCATTCTGCTATGTACGCTGTGGTTTATAACTGGGGATTTGTGTGGACGTGTGTGGTGGTAATGTTTATATTTCTAAATTGTATTTGTTTATTTATTGTGTATGTATGTTTCCTGGGGGTTCAGATGGAGGGCAGACAACAGCTTAGGAGTCGGTTTTCTCCTTATCACCATAAAGGTCCTGGGGATTGAACTCAGGTTGTCTAGCGTGGTGGCGAGCACTTTACCTGCTGGGGGTCTAGGCAGCCCACTGGCTGGTGTTTCTGTTGTTGGTTTGTTGTGTGAATGTGGGGGACAAAACCAAAGGCTTTGTACACACTAACCAGCTGTCTACTACTGCGCTACATTCTCAGACCTTGTTTTTAACTAGACAGAATCTTGCTGTGTAGTCTAGGCTGAACTCCTCCTGCTTCAGCCTCCTGTGTAGGACTACAGGTACATGCCACTGTGTTTGGTTTACAGCTTTAATTTGCATACCCCTAATGACTGACGAAGTCACTTGTTACATGCTTATTGGCTGTTTATAACTTCCTTCATGAAAAGTCCTTTTTAACTTTTGATGACTTTATAAAATAAGAATAAAGGGCTGGGAATGTATCTCAGTGATAGAGCGCTTACTTAACATACTCCGAGTCCTGGGTTTGATTCCCAGCAACACACACACACACACACATACACGCATGCACACACACACATGTACACACACGCATGCACACACACACACGGACACACATACATGCATACTCACACACACACGTGCATGTACACATATGTGCACACATTTTTTTAATCTGCAGAGTTGACTCCACAGTGCAACCATGAGCACACTGAGGTGCTTGCACTAGTATATCTAATCAGCTTCCCCCGTTGGCCAAGTGGCCATGACAACAGGTATAGGCAGCAACGTAGATGGTCTGGTTAATCCTAAGCCTGCGACACAGGCAGACACTTGCTTCGGAACTGGGGACCTGTTCAAAAAAGGGAACTTAGCCGGGTGGTGGCGGCAAATGCCTTTAATCTCAGCACTTGGGAGGCAGAGGCTGGCAGTTCTCTGTGAGTTTGAGGCCAGCCTGGTCTACAGCGCAAATTCCCCAAACAGCCAGGACTACACAGAGAGACACTGCCCCCCCCCACCAAAAAAAATAAATAGTCAGTGGGTGAGCAGAGTGGTCCATCCACATGAGCCCGAGATCTTGGCCTGGCTTCTGAGCCCTGTACCACCTTTCCTCATAGGGTTCTGCAGTGTTTGACTGTTTCGAGGCTGGTCTTGGGGCTGAGGTGCGAATCTGGTCCTACACGCAGCCCAGGTACCAGAAAGAACTCAATGTCACCCAGCAGCTTCCTGGTAAGTGACCCAGAGCCCTGGTCCCCTAGCCTGTGGTCCCTCTGGTCACTCCCCCATTACTTACAGGCAGGAATCTGAGCTGGTATCCTCCATAGTCAGTTCCTAGTGCTTCCAGCTCCTGGGATGGGTGCTCTGTGCCCACATAAATGTGGGTGATCTTCAGGGCACAGGCAGCCCCTCTCAGGATCTCCCCACGGGTTGGGTTGCCTCCCTTCTTTCCTTGGTCCTCAGCCCCACTGAGGTTTTTCTGTGATCTCTCCCCAGACTGCAGGGGTCTTGAAGTCCGGGACAGCATCCAGAGCTGCTGGGGTAGGGGCTAGGGACAGTGGGCTGGGTGGAGGGAGGAACAGGGTTGGAGTTCACACAATGCATACTTTGGGTTGACTTCAGCCCTGGGATGCCAAATTCCAAAAGTCACAGGGCATGGTCATTCATTCATTCATTCATTCATTCACTCATTCCACATGAACTGTAGTATTTACTTCATCTATGCCAGATATTGGAAGTATAAAGATGAACCTTTTCTTATAACAAGTATTCATCAATACCAGGAACATATAGTGGCCCAAAGCACTGCCAAGATTATGGTGCCCATATTCATAGAACAAAGTGGAAATGATATTAAACCTGAAGTAGGGACTGTTATTTTGTATCTTTTTCTAAAGAAAATTTATCATGCATACATAGTATATACAAAAAGTTAAAAGTGCAATGATTTTTTTTTTTTTGAGACAAGGTCTTACCGTGTCATTCTTGCTGGACTAGAACTCACAAGTCTCATGTCCACACAGGTCCACCTGCCTCTGCTTTCCAAGTGCTGGGATTGCATGTGCACCATCGTGTCCAGCAAAGAGGCTTTAATAGCTAGTTCAGTGACGTGGTTATATAGTTATGTTGTTTGGGTTTTGACAGGAGCTTGCTAGGGTGTGTGTGCATTCTAAACTTGAACTTGCGATCCTCCTGCCTTAGCTCTTTCTTAGCTGAGGTTGCAGGTGTGTGTCACCACATCTGGTCCAGCTGTGTCAGTGTTTACACATGCTTCGACTTCTACAATGTGCACAAGGTGAACCATGAATTCGGTGGCAGTTTTTAAACTTTGAAAAAGTCTAAATCTTCTCTTTCTTCTTTTCAACTTTTTGGCCTTCCTCTTTGGCACCTCAGGAAGCTCACTAGGCGCCAGGGCTTTGAGAACAGACACACATCAGGCATCTCATCTTGTCAATCTTGTCACACAGTGGTGGTGGCTTTCCTTATTCAACAGCATTGACTGAATAATTAATTACCCCGTGCCAGACACGGTTATAGACGGGAAGGAAATTAATAAGCGAACTCTCTGAAACTCCCATCCTTATGGAGCTGGAGTTGGGATTAGGGAGGGGTTGAGAGAAGAACCAGTAGACCTGTGTAGATGTAAGGTGTACAATAAAGTAGATGGTGATTGGAGTTTGGAGAGAAGTCAAAAGAGAGGGGGATGGGAAGACTGAAAGTCACAGAAGTGAGAAAGGGCACTATAGCAAGGGATGTGAAGGGTCCTGTATTTGAGAGTCGGGCGTTCCATAGGGAGAGTGCAGCACATGCAAAGGCCCCGGGGTAGGATCAAGATTGAGCGTGCTTGAGGAATACGAAGAAACCTCATGTGTTTGCAGCAAAGTAGTCAAGACAAGGTACTAACAGATGAGGTTAGAAAGGGGTCAGAAACTAGGCTGGTTAAGATCTTACAAGCTGTTGCAAGCACTGCAGCTTTTACTGGTATTACTATGTGGGGCATAGGCAGAGTCCAGGGAAAGTCATTGGCATTGAGGAGGTAGCAGGATCCTACGGGCTGCAGAGGAAGAAGAGTTGTCCCACGATGCAAGCTGGAGCCTCTGTGGGTTTGTCTCTGGGCTTGTGGCTGGGGACAAAGCCTGGTCTGTCCTCCCAGGGCCTCCTAGTCTGAGGGTTCGGTGAAATTTCCAATGGGACCGTTGGTGAGTATGGCCCAGGCTTGGCTGTGCAGAAGGGTGAAGGGAGTCTGAATCCCACCCCCTTTGCTTTCCCCATTAGCCCTGCCCTGGCTCAATGTGTCTGCAGATGGTGACAGTGTTCACTTGGTACTGGACGTCTCTGAGGAGCAGAACTTTGGCTTCTTACTGTACTGGGATCAGGTCCAGGGTCCCCTCAAACCCTGGAGGTACAAAAATCTGGTGAGGCTTCTCCTTCAGGTCCATGTTCACCCTGTGCTCATGCCACATTAAGGATGTATGCAAACTGTCAAAGGGGACCTTTGAAGGGGTGCAGTGTGTGTGGGGGGTCTGTCTGCCTCTTTCCCTCTACTTTGGGCCTCTCTGTTTCTTCTCCTTATCTTCCCTTAACTCACTTCCATCTGTTCATCCCACAGACTGGACCACAGACTATTACCTTAAACCATACAGACCTGGTTCCCTGCCTCTGCATTCAGGTAGGAGCAGAATCCACCTGCACCTGGGAAACAGGGCTAGGGAGGTACAGAGGGCTGGCCTCCGATCTTCTAGTGTCACTGTTCTCCCTACTCTGTAGGGACCATGGCCCCTTTGGGTGGCTAGCTGTCTCTTTACTCTTGTTGTCCTGTGCCTTCTCCTTGTTATGTGCCCAGAATGCTCCTGGGGTCCTTTATCCACAGGACTGTTCCTCATGACTTAGATGTCACCTCTTCCCTGAAGTCTTTCCCTCCTCTTCTAGTTCCCTCTTCACATTCCTATGAAGGGTAGGACCCATGCTATGTGCTTAAATGAGCTTGAATCCTTGCCATTTACTGGCTGAATGACCTTGGGCAGGCCACTGCCTCTCTGAGCCTGCTTCTTATCTGTAGTTTGGAACAACTGTACCCTCCCGGGGCTGTTGTAAAGAAGGGTGCCACATCTAGGTTTGAATGTGTTGGCGGCTGCCACTCCCTCTAACTGCACATAATATTATTCATCAAGTCCTAGCCACGTGACCTCTTACTCATTCTTCCCCCTTCCTCTCGGTCTTCAGTTCACCTTGGGCCTCTATAATCTCTCTTGTAGTCTGTCAACAACCTCTACACCTTACCTCCCTTTCCAGGGCCTTTCTGCCATCCCTGGTTCCCTAGCTTTACCCTTAACTGAACCTTTCCCAGTAGACTTTCTTCCAACTTCTCCTTTATGAAGTTTGTTATTTCCCGTGGAACTGCTGACCAAGGCTCGCCCACCCTGCCTTTCCTCGGGCATTTCCCACTTCTGTTTCCAGGTGCCCAAACTTTCCTGGCTCACATCCACTCTTTCCCAAAGCTTCTCCACTCTCCTGGCCTCTCTTAGTTCCCAATCCCCCTGTCCTTCTGGCTTTTCTTGTCCATGTGTCACTTCCTTTAACGTTTGGGCTTCTGTCTAACTTTTTGTTGCATACGTAAGATGCTCAGTGAATATTTGGAAGTGGCTAAGTGACTAACATTTACATATTTTATCCTTACTACAACTGTGAGTCTGTGACTTCCTTGAAGGCAAGCAAAGCCTATCTTACTCAAACACAGGAACTTTGCCAGACTCTTGGACAGTTCCTGGCATGCAATGGGTGCTAATATTGGCTGTAGAGATGAATGAACAAATCCCCACTGCCAAACACAATGGTAAGACACATGGCAGATGCTCAGGAAATGTGCGCTGTGATTTAACGGCATCGCCATGCCCAGTGCCCACCACTGAGCAGGTTCTCTCGGTTAAACATTTGATGAATAAGTTAATGGTTTCTCACGGCATAGTGTTAAGCACATGGTGATGCTCTTACAAACCTAGCACAGTATTTGATACACAGGCGGTATTCACACAATGGTTGTGAAGTGAATCAAGATGAATAACCTCAGGCTCTTAGTGTATACCACACTGCTAAGACACACAGTAGGCACTCATTAACAGTTGGGTGAAAAGCCAGGTATGATGGTGAGTGCTTCTAATCCCCGCCCTCAGAAGGCAAAGGCAGCTGGATCTCTGCTAGTTCCAGGCCAGACAAGGCTACATAGTGAGACCCTGTATCAAAAATAGAAAAACGAGCAAGCACAAGCCCCTTGCCCCAAGTTGAGAGAAGATGTTCTAAGTGTCATGGCAGTGTTCACTGAGAAAATCCAAATTCCCATCTCTAGAGCTCTGTAAGAGGGGAGGAAGGTGGTGAGTGTTTGTGAGACCTGCCTCGAGGAGTGTATCCTGGAATGCAGCAGGGTCTGACACATATTCATGGATGAGTGACTGGGTTGGATCGACTTTTTTCTTCCCAGGTGTGGCCCCTGGAGCCAGACTCTGTTAGGACCAGTTTCTGCCCTTTCCGGGAAGGTGAGTGGATCTCCTGTGGCAAGGGGTTGGCTGCATAGGAAGGCTGATTCATGTTTAGTAACCCCGACTCTTTTCTCTAGATCCCCGTGCACACCGGAACCTTTGGCACATAGCCAGGCTGCAGATGCTGTCCCCAGGGAGATGGCAGCTAAATGCACCATGCTCTCTGCCGGCCAAGGTGGCACTCTGCTGGCAGGCACCAGACCAGGTTCCCTGCCAGCCCCTTGTGCCACCAATGCTCCAGGAGAATGTCACTGTGAATGTGAGGTCAAAGGCAGACCCAGGATGGAGAGAGAAAGGGGGACCCCAGGTTTTCCCTTTGCGACTTCACTTATTTCCTGCCTTCCACAGAAGCCTCATGAGTTCCCGTCGGTGAGAGGCCACCCCAACCTCTGTGTCCAGGTCAGAATGGTGATCAAAAGCATTGGGCTGAGGGTGGGACCCTGCACCAATTCTTTTCCCCAAACTACAGCGTCCACAGGTACTCCTTGGAACTCATGCCCCCCGTCACACACATCATACACAGACACACTAATAATAAAAATAATTTTTAGGTTAAAAAATAAAAGCATTCATTCAAGATTTAGCTGGGCAAGGTGGCTCATGCCTATATTCCTAGCCCTTGGGAGACAGTTCGAGGCCACCCTGGCCTGAGCTGTAGTGAATGACAGGCCAGCCTAGGTTAAAGATCGAGACCGTTTCAAAACAAAACAGATTGGTTGACTATCTACTACGTGCCAGCCACTTTGAGACAGCTGTCAGTGAACAAAACCAAGAGCTGTTCCTCTCGTCACAGAACCTGCTCCTAAGGAAGGAAGGTGAACAGCACATATAACAAGTGAAACTCGTGCTGTGGTAAAGGTGAAGGCGTGGGGAAGGGCAGAGACTGTGATTTTCAGTGGGTGGCTGGCTGAGGCCAAGAATGAGTCTCCTCTGAGGTGGCCTGTAAGGGCGACCGGTTGTAAGTGCTTCAAGACCCAGAGAGCTGCAGGGTTGTAAGCTCCGTCAGCACAGGTCTTCTCTCAAGGCCTGCTCTGAGACAGATGGGTGACTCCCAATCCTGCAGCTGAACCCAGATGTGCCTAACCTCAGGTCCAGAGTGCAGAGCCGGCCTGACGGGCTTCCTCTTGCCTGCTCCTTCCCTTGTGGACTTTCCGGCCCTGGCTCTTGCTTTTCCTAGTGCTCCTAATTCTGGCCCTTTCTAAGCAGGTGAGCAGCTTGGAGAAGGTACAGTTCCAAGAATGCTTGTGGGCTGGTGAGTGGGGCTTGAGGGTGGCTGGGACAGGGTCCCTTGCAATTGGGGTGAGCCATGGAGAAACTGCTTCTGGGGGTGAAGGTCAGGGGATGGGCGGAAGACAAGTGGCAACTCCTGAGTGGGTCTTACTAGAGTGGCCTTTCCCTCCTCCCAGATTCTTTGGGGCCCTTCAAGGACGATATGCTATTAGTGGAGATGAGAACCGGACTAAATGACACATCAGTCTGTGCCTTGGAACCCAGTGGCTGTACAGCATTGCCTAGCAACGCTTCCACGGTGAGGACCAGGGAATCTCCCTCCAGGCCTTCCCGGCTCCATCTCAACTGTGTCTTCATATTCTCCTTCTATCCCATTACCTTCTATTCTGCTACTGCTCTGCCAGGCCCAGTACAGCTCTCTTGGAATAGTGTGTGTGTGTGTGTGTGTGTGTGTGTGCGCGCGCGCGTGCTCCCCCAATGGCTTCCCAAGTCTCCCAGCGTCTCTCGACAAACAATTCTGCTCCACTGCAGCACCTTCCATGCTGCCCCAGGTGACAGCCCCCCTTCCCTTGACTTGCAGAGAGCTGCTCGCCTTGGAGAGCAGTTGCTGCAAGACTTCCTGACACACCAGTGCATGCAGGTGAGTTGGTGATATAGCGTGTCTTGGTGCCTACAGGCAAGATCCTTCAAACCTGCACTGGCCGACCTGTTCCGCTTGCTTTGTGTCTAGCCCTGGGTCGGTAAAGAGCAGGAGCGTATAGTTCCTGTCCCCCAGGTGCTCACTTCTGGCTAGAGACTGGCTAAGTGATACACACCCCCAGTGTTAGGGTCTAGAAAGAGCTTTAAGGAAGACCGCCTTTGAGGAAGGCCCCACTTGGCACAGAACTCAGCTTAGGCACAGTTTGAGCAAAAGCAGGAGCCTGCTCTGGGCAGGGAAGTATGCAGAGCCGAGGGTAGGAGATTGAACAGGCTGGGCAGAAATTATTAGGTGTTGAACAGCAGGGGCCTGTGGTTGTGTCTTTGTTTTTGAGACAGGGTTTCTCTGTGTAACAGTCCTGGAACTCGCTTGGCCTCAAACTCACAGAGATCCCCCTACCTCTGCCTCCCAAGTGTGGGATTAAAGGCGTGCGCCAGCAGCACTGGCCTGTGGTTGTGTCTTGCAGCTGTGGAAGGAGGATGACCTGGGAGCGCTATGGGCCTGCCCCATGGACAAGTGTGAGTATACCAGGAACTGCTCTTCCTGGGTAGGGAGCTGACTCTGACGACAGGGACTACAGCAATGGCTGCGATGCTTTGCCTGGCTCAAAAACATCACAGCTACATTCCTTTATCCATTCCAAAACCACAGAGGCAGAAAGATGGTTCAGTTGGCAAAGCCACTTGCCACCAAGCCTGACAACCTGAGCTCCCTGGGAGCCAGATGAACTTGACTGCCTAGAGTTGTCCTCTGACCTCCACACACGCTCCGTGGTGTGTGGAGAAAGAGACACACAGAGACACATAGAGACCCAGAACACACTTTCAGAGATCCCAGCATTACCAAAAAGGCAGAACCTGCCCTTGCCAACGCAAGTCTAAAAGAGCCCAGTCGAGAACATCCAAGAAGTATGAACTGTTGAATGTTTGCAGGTGTGATCTTGTAACAGTGCTAAGTAACGAAGCACGAAGCAGTGGAAAGGGTTGGGGTGTGTGTGTGTGTGTGTGTGTGTGTGTGTGAATGAGCGGAGTGGCTGCCTGACCTAGGTGGGATGAAAGGTTCAGGGGAAAGGTCCCAGCCTCACTGTGAGGTCTGACCTAGGTAAAGGGAGTCAAGCTACATTTTTAAGACTGTGCAGAACATGTCTGAGTTTCCAAGGCAGTCGGTGTGGTTAGAGTCTTGGGAGGAAGATGGGAGGCTCATGAGAGATGTGGGATTTTATGTTTCCAGCAACACCAGCTTCCTCAAGGGTTAGAATAAAGCTGTTTCAAACAGATCTCGGTGGATACCCACAGAGTGAACGACTGAATCAGAAAAGAGGGGAGGGCTAGTCAGAAGGCTATTGGTCATGGCAAGACAACAAGGTTAAGGGCCTGCAACCCTACACTTAAGGGGCACTATCAGCTGACATTTAAGCATTTACGAGGCCTGACACTGTTCTGTATTTTACATGTAACCCTATGCACTTAGTACCGTTATCCCAAATTTACAAGCTTGAAAACTGAAGCAGGTCACACAGATATAGATGGAGCTTTTTCAGTGCACAAGCTCTGACACTGTGACTTTGGGGCAAAGTACTCCAAGTCTACTACGGGCCTCAGTTTTCCTCCTCTGTGAAACGGAGCGAAAGGTGTAAGGTTTCTAACTAGCCCATTCTTCCTTGTCTATCCCAGACATCCATAAGCGCTGGGTCCTGGTGTGGCTGGTCTGCCTACTCTTGGTCGCTGTACTTTTCTTCTCTCTCCTTCTAAAAAAGGATCGTGTGAAAGGTGAGCGCCTCCCTGTCCGGGTTTCCAAGGGACAGCCTCAAAGGGTGACTCTGGGCTCCAGTGGATGGAGGGAAGACAGGTCCGGGCTCACCCACTCGGGCTGGCTCTCCCGACAGCTGCCCCCAGGGCCCGCACAACCTTACTCCTCCACTCTGCCGAGGGAGAGGGCCATGAGCGTTTGGTGGGCGCGCTGGCGTCTGCGTTGAGCCAGCTGCCGCTGCGCGTGGCCGTGGACCTGTGGAGCCGCCGCGAGCTGAGCGCGCACGGGGCTCTGGCCTGGTTCCACGAGCAGCGGCGCCGGACCCTGCAGGAGGATGGCGTGGTGGTCCTCCTCTTCTCGCCAGCGGCGGTGGCGCAGTGCCAGCAGTGGCTCCAACACGAGACTGTGGGACCGGGACCGCATGACACCCTCGCCTCCTGGCTCAGCTGCGTGTTGCCCGACTTCCTGCAAGGCCGGGCGGCCGGCCGCTACGTCGGGGTCTACTTTGACGGGTTGCTGCACCCCGATGCCGTACCCGCCCCTTTCCGCGCCGCGCCGCTCTTCTCCTTGCCTTCGCAGCTGCCCGGCTTCCTGGACGTCCTGCAGGGAGGCTGCTCCCGGAGCACCGGGCGGCCCACGGACAGGGTGGAGCGAGTGGCCCAGGCTCTGCGGGCCGCCCTGGACAGCTGCAACCTGCAATCGGGAGCCCCCGGGAGCTGCGGCGAGGCATGGGACCCGGGACCCTACCCTGCACTCAAATAAAGACCAACACAGTTGACCTGAGTCGCCCTCGTCGTGTGTATGTCCTACTAAACCACTGAGAGCCTTTAACCCGCGGTCCTTTAAAACCGGGACAGGTGCAGCCCGGCGCCGCTTCTGGTTGGTTAGCATGGGATGACGCAATGTCACATGGCCATCCTTCATTGGCTGTGAGGAGGCTCCGCCCTCCTAGCTGCGGCATTGGAGAAGGGTGTATTTTTACAGGGGGCGGTGGCGTTAAGGAGACTCGGCCCACAACTCCCGGGGCGGGGGCGGGGACTTTTTTTTTCTCCTTGTAGTCTAGCGGGGTCTGGATCCTTCCCGTCCTGTTCCAGGCCGTCTCTGTGTCTTCCAAAGAGGCTCGGAACTTGACCCCTTCTCTTCACATCCGGATCCGGGCTCCTCCCCCAGGACCGCCCATCCGGCTTTCTCTCGGAATATTTGGAATCTGAACCTTTCTAATTCTGACCCGTAATAACTCACTGAGACCCTAAAACCATGGGCTGACGCCTTCTCCTTTTCCAGCGATCCCTGCCACCTCCCCCTACGGTAACGGAGACATAATTTCTCTCCTGGAGTTATAGATTAGGCTTCTTTCCTCTCCCAGCGTCTCAGCCTCCAGTACCCCAATTCGTCCTCGTTTGTAATTACGTAGGTCTGGGGCTTTCAGCCTCAAGGCACCTCGGAAACAAGCCCTCGCTTTCCTCCTTACAGCCTGGCTTCTCCAGTGACCCCTTTCTTTACCCTAAATCTGCACATCCCCCGCCTGGGAAAAGATGGCCCCACAACCCCTATGGGGCCTGGTCCCATCTCTGCTCTGGGGCCTGAGCCTGTTTCTGAGCCTCCCGGGATCTGTCTGGCTCCAGCCCTCTCCACCTCCCCACTCTTCTCCCCGAGCTGAGCCCCATCCATGTCATACCTGCCGAGCACTGGTGGACAGCTTCAACAAGGTGGGTGCACTAATAGCCTCGTGGGAGAGGCCCTTTCGCAGAGAGCCGGGTATGGGTTGCTTGCTTTAGCTGTATGGTCTTTGGGAAACAGTGCCTCAGTTTCCTGATCAATAACGTAAACTAGTGAAATGTTAGAAAGTTAAGCCGGGCGTGGTGGCACAGGCTTTTAGTCCCAGCACTCGGGAGGCAGAGGCAGGTGGATCTCTGAATTCGAGGCCAGCCTGGTTTACAGAGCGAGTTCCAGGACAGAAACCCTGCCTCAGAAAAACAAAAAACAAAAAGGATTCATCAGGCCCTGTACTTAGGTATTCCTAATTTCTTCCCTATCCAGGGCCTAGAGAGAACCATCCGGGACAACTTTGGTGGTGGAAACACTGCCTGGGAGGAAGAGAAGTTGTCCAAATACAAAGACAGGTAAGAAGGTGGTGGGGCGGTACATACCCCAAACTCTTGGACTCTGTTGATTGGTTGGAACAGATTCTCTTGGGAAGCTTTCATTCCGCAGATATGGAAATTAACAGGACACAGTAAATGAGGAAACGAAGCCCATCTTTGTGAAACTTGCATTTTAGTAGGAGACAAACAGTGCATACTATCTGTCAGGTGAAGAACAGGAATTTGGGTAGACCGCAGGTGGGTGGGAGGTGTTCAGGATGGTTGGTTTGAACAACCATCCTGAACCATGCTGAAGTCGCAGGGCCAACCTTATGTTTCTTCTCAAAGGAGCAGAGTGAGCGAAAGGCTACAGAAAGGAGTTCAGATTTTGTCCTGAACGTGAAGCCTGAAGAGGACATTGGGTTTCCTGAACCTGGGATTACAGGCGATTTTTAGCCACCACGTTGATGCTGGGAGCTGAACCCAGGTCCTCTGCAAGAGCAGCCAATGTTCCTAACTGCTGAGCCGTCTTTCCAGCCTTTGGAAAGATGAAGAGATAGATCACTGACAGGAAGCCAGGGCAGAGTGGAGGGAGTGGGGAGAGCAGCTGGGGTGGGGTGGGGCGGGGCAGGTAAACCATGGTAGCACAGGGAATCAGGAGAGCAGCTGGGGTGGGGCGGGTGGGGCGGGGTGGGGCGGGTAAGCTTCTGCAGTCTAGGAATAAAGGCAGCGTGAGCTAGCAAGACGTCCAGTAGTGGACACAGTGAGAACTTGAAGTCTGAGCACATTTTGGAGATCATCGGTTGACATGATGGGCTCCTTAGGGAACTATGTCAGACCTTTTAAATACATGACATAATACATGTTTATTTATTTCTCATTCTTTTTTAAGAATTTAGTATAATTAATTTTGTTATGTTTACATGTTTGTGTGTGTTCACATGTGCACAGGATATTAACTCCAACTGTCCATTTTATTTACTTTGATTATTTTCTGTATTTGAATGTTTTGCCTGCGTGTCTGTATCCACATGCATACAGTGCCTATGAAAGCCAGAAGGAAGTGTCAGATCCCCTGGAACTGGAGTTATAGGAAGTTGTGAGCTACCATGTGGGTGCTGGGAGTTCAACCTGGGTTCTGTGGAAGAGCAGCCAGTGCTCTGAACTGCTGAGCTCTCTCCATTACCTCATATTATTATCGTTGTCATTATGATTATTTTTTGAGCAGGCCATGACTGTCCTGGAACTTGATCTATATACCATACTGGTTTCGAACTTAGAGATGCAGAGTGCTGGAACTAAAGGCATGCGCCACCACGCCCAGCTGTCCCACCTTATTTTTTGAAACAGGTTCTCTCACTGAACCTGGAGCTCACTAACTTGGTTATTCTGCTGGATTGGAGACAGGGATCTGCCTGTCTCTGACCCCTCCCCACCCTGTGCTGGGGTGACGGACATCACACCACACTTGGCTTTTACATGGGGCTGGGAGTCTAAAATCAGGTTCTCATGCTTCTTCGGGAGTCACTTTACCCAGTAAGTCGTCTCTCCAGGCCCCAAGTCATATTTTACATAAAAAAAATTCTGTTTTGTGATATGATTTCATGTAGATCAGGCAACCCTCCGGCTTACCGCATAGTTGAAGATGACCTTGAACTCCTGATCTTTGTGGCTCTTCCTCCTAAGCGATGGGATTACAAGCGTGAGCCATGAGCCACCATACCTGGTTTATATATTAATTTTTTAAATTGTAAAATACACATAAAAGAACTTACCGGCTGGGAATGTAGCCAAGTTGTCAGAGTGCTTGTCTCGTGCACAGTTCCTTCCCCAGCACCCGAGAAAACCAGGCGTGGTAGTGCACGCCTGTAATTCTAGCGGTGGGGAGCTGGAAGCGCGAGGTTAAGGGAGTGCCCAGCTACAGAACAAGTTCAAGGCCAGTCTAAACAAAACATAACAGGCACACCAAGTACCTTCTTACTGCTAAATAACTACCACTGTCTACTTCCAGAATTTTCTCCCTTTTAATTTGGTTTTTGTTGTGACCTGGTTTCTCTATACAGTTCAGACTGGCCTCTAACTCACTGACTCCTGTCTTAACCCCCAGAGTGCTGGATTGCAGGTATATGCCACCACGTTTGGCTTTAAAACATATTCATCACCCCAAAAGAAATCTTCTACCCACTAAGGAGCTCTTCCTCACCCTCCCTTCCCTCGGGCTCCTGGCAGCTGCTGATATGCTCTCACCGTGCGGAAACCTGTGTGGGTTTTCTGATTCCTGTGAAGCCCTACATCATGTGGCCTTTTATGTCTGGCTCCTTTCACTTAGCGTAATGTTTCCGTAGCTCCCTAATTGTGTGATATGTGCGGCATATCCTTCATTCCTTTTAGGGCTGGATAATATCCCGCTGAGTGGACATGCTGCATTTTCTTTGGCTAATGGGCAGTTGGGTTGTTGTCTACGTTTTGCCCGCTATGAGTGTTGCGGCTGTGAGCATGTGTGTACAAGTTTGTATTGGAACACCTGTCGTCCATTCTTTTGGGTATGCGCCCGGAGGAGGATTGCTGAGTCATGGTGGCTCCATTTCATTGATTGCACCATCTTGCATTCCCACTCGCGGTGCAGAAGGGGTTCATTTTCTCTACATCCTTGCCAGTGCTTGGTAGATCATATGTTTGCAGGAGGGGTGGGGGTCTTCTCTGTCTCACTTTCGAGTTGCCCTTTCCAGCCTCATGGTGTAATTTTAATGCTGTTTTTCCAGCACGGCTCTCCTAGGCCAGATTCAGGAGCTGAAGACTCAGGATTTACCTGCAGCGGTGTTATTGTTCTATTTGACAGATTGAAAAAAAAGAAAAGAAGTGTGTCCAACATGGTGGTGGGATGTAGGAGGCAGGAGAGTTCTAGGCCATCCTGGGTGACATAGTGAAAGCCTGGTAAAACTGTGGGGGCCAGAGGTGAGAAACGAAAACAAGAAAGGCTTAATGACTTGCCCAAATCCTGCCTCTAGCTCCTGACCTAGGCCTGTCTGATCCCAGAGCCAATAGCCCTTCTGTTAGTAATGCCCCATGGCCCCATGGATATCCAGTGGGAAGGAAGGTAAAGAGAGACCCGAGACGCAGGTGGGTGGGCTGGAATATGCTCATAACACTCCAGTCCTGTCTGGTCAGCGAAACCCGCCTGGTGGAGGTGCTGGAGGACGTGTGCAGCAAGTCAGACTTCGAGTGCCATCGCCTGCTGGAGCTCAGCGAGGAGCTGGTGGAAGCCTGGTGGTTTCACAAGTGAGAGGCGTGGGGGGCTTCCCTCGGGTGGGCCTGGTGGTTTCACAAGTGAGAGGCGTGGGGGGGGGCTTCCCGCTGGTGGGCCTGGTGCTTTCACAAGTGAGAGGCGTGGGGGGGGCTTCCCACTGGTGGGCCTGGTGCTTTCACAGGGGAGGGGAGCCTTTCTTTGGAGTGGGTTACAGGCGGGCCCTGATGATATGGTTTTTACTGCCAAGAAATGGTTGCACGCCAGCCTTGTTTGGAGCCTTCCAAACCTAGATCTAAGGACTTGCTGTGGGTACCAGGCTCCCATTCTGGGCCTATTTACCCCTCTGCCAAGTGGAAAAGGGGCCTTAGTCAAGTGGTTTCTGGGACACATGCCCAGGCTGAGTTACAGATTAGGTAAGGGGCAGAAGAACACTGTCTCAGCACCCGCTCTCCCTTTCACCTCATCTGCCCCGTCTTAGGCAGCAAGAAGCTCCAGACCTCTTCCAGTGGCTCTGTTCGGATTCCCTGAAGCTCTGCTGCCCCTCTGGCACTTTTGGGCCCTCCTGCCTGCGTGAGTCCTCCTTGGAAGTGGGAGGAGACTGCTGAGGCCCTGGAGCCAGGCTAGGCTGTGTGAGAGCAGGGTTACTCAGGTGGCATCTCCAGTCCTGTGCTCTGGCCTGTCTCTCAGGCCTGAAGTGAACACATCAGTAGGTCAGGCTGGGAAAAGAAGCACAGGGCTAGCCTGGTGCAATGTTACTGTTATCAGCTATTAAATAAAAGTTACCCCACCCCTGCGTCCTTCATTCTCCCCTCTAGTCAGACCGTACCTAGGGAGGGGCAGACACACGCCCTGAAGCCTCCATTATTGCTGTCTGTCCACCTCTTCAGACGCAAGGCAAGAGCTGAACTTAGTCTAGTTCTGTCTTAATTAACTTATTTATTATTGGTTTTGTTTTTGTTTGAGGTGGCAGGGTTGCATCTGTGAGCCCAGGCTTTGAACTTGTATAATCTGGACTGAGCCTTCTGGGTGCTGGAATTGCAGGTGCATGCCATCATGCCAGGCCCCTAGCTCTTTTTAGAATTACTTTTCCTGTAAACAAGGAAAAGGGTCTGGCATTGGAACGATCAGTTCAGCCTTTAGAAAAGATTCATAAGATATGGTGGTGCATGCCTGTCATGCTAGCACTCAAGAAGCTGAGGCAGGAGGATGTTCAAAGTCTATTCAGATAAATTATCTGGTCTTCCTGAAGAGTATCGCAAACATAAACAAACACTGTGTGTATGTATGAAGGAAGGAGAATTGAGTTTGTGGCTGCCCTGGTCTATATAGTGAGTTCCAGACCAGCTAAGGCTATATAAATAAGACCTCTCAAAAAAGAAAAAAAAAACAAAAAAACAAAACTAAGTAGTTAAATAAAATAAGTGAAAAGTTTGCTTAATTGTTTTGCAATAGGCTATTTCATATAGCTTTATGACAGACTATGTGAATATTAAACTTAATCTTCCTTTCCAAAAATTATTTAGGACCATACAGAAAATAACCTCTTGGATGACAAAGTTGCATATAAGATCTCACCCAATTGATGTCTGCCCACAGCATGTCCTGGGGGCACAGAGAGGCCCTGCGGTGGCTACGGGCAGTGTGAAGGGGAAGGGACTCGAGGGGGCAGCGGGCACTGTGACTGTCAAGTCGGCTATGGGGGCGAGGCCTGTGGCCAGTGTGGCCTTGGCTACTTTGAGGCGGAGCGCAACAGCAGCCATCTGGTATGTTCGGGTAGGTAGCCAAAAGGTGTGGTGCGGGGCAGGGATAGCCAGAATACCTGCCTGCCCATCCTCATACTGTCTGCTTTTTACCCAGCATGTTTTGGTCCCTGTGCCCGCTGCACAGGACCTGAGGAATCCCACTGTCTGCAGTGCAAGAAAGGCTGGGCCCTGCATCATCTCAAGTGTGTAGGTAAGTGGGGAACACTGGTGGGGCCTGGACTTGACTCCCTGGCCTATACCAGTACCATCCCATTCACATGAACCCTCAGCCTGGAAAGGCAGCAGAGGTGTTCACAGTCCAACATGACCTGCGCGCAGCAGAGGATGCACGCCCAGGCCAGCTCAGCGCAGGGCAGTGATGAACAGGAAGGCCTTCTTGGAAGAGGTGCTACTTTGGCCAAGTCTTTTTTCTTTTCCCCACTTAAGTTTTTTGAGACAGGGTTTCTTTGTGTAGCCCTCACTGTCTTGGAGCTTGCTTTGCAGACCAGGCTGGCCTCGAACTAAGAGACTCCTTTGCCTCTGCCTTACCCTTTATTTATTTATTTTTTTAAGATTTATTTATTATTCAGTGTTCTGTCTGCAAGTATGCCTGCATGCCCGAAGAGGGCACCAGATCTTATTGCAGATGGTTGTGAGCCACCATGTGGTTGCTGGGAATTGAACTCAAGACCTCTGGAAGAGCACAAAGTGCTCTTAACCCCTGAGCCATCTCTCCAGCCCTTGCTGAGAGATCAGCAACCAAATCTTACAAAAACAAAACAACAACAAAAATCCAGCGTGGGCTCAGTAGTGAGATGACTCAGCAGTTAAAGGTGCTTGCTGCCAAACTGAAGACCAGAACCGAATCCTGGGACAAGGATTAGGTACAAGGAGAAGGGCAGCTCCAGCAGGTCGTCCTCTGATTTCCAAGTGTGTGCTGTGGCATGGACGCACCCACACACATGCACATTTGCGTATATACATGAAAACGATAAATACACTTTGTTCTTAAAGAATGACAAGAATTGAGGGGGCTGGAGAGATGGCTCAGAGGTTAGGAGCACTGACTGCTCTTCCAGAGGTCCTGAGTTCAATTCCCAGCAACCACATGGTGGCTCACAACCATCTGTAATGAGGTCTGGTGCCCTCTTCTGGCTTGCAGGCATACACACAGACAGAATATTGTATACATAATAAATAAACAAATATTTAAAAAAAAAAAGAATTGAAAGCCAGGTATAGTAACGTATAGGATTTAGCTCTGGAGTAGTGGGGGCAGGATTAGAAGTTCAAGGTCATCCTTGGAAGCACAGTAGTCGCAGGCCAGGTTGGGCTGCATGAGACCCTGTCTCATAAACTAAAGAAGTTTTTCCTCATATAAGTCTTGATGTGAGTGGTGCAGATTAGCAGTGTAGCTGTCCTGTCAGTCACTCGGGGACCCAGGTCCCCTCTATCTGTGGCATACCCTTGGATATAAACTGTTCGGATGGTGCTGAGTCATGACCATCTCCCGCTTCTGTCTCAGCACTCAGGAAGTCAGAAGGGGCTGGTTGTGTTAAGGCTAAGGTAAAAGTAGACTATGTCTCTCCCATCTCCATACCCGTCTGCGGGCTGAGCTTAGCTACATACAGAGCAGACAGACTTGCGTCTCTGACTGGGCAGTGCTAGTCCAGCTGCCGGATTACTTCAGAGTTGGCAGCCAGCTTGCGGTTGCTCCCGCACTCGCGATCACAGGCAAGCCCACTCCTGACAGTCCTGCCTTCGTTTCTCTGCAAGTCCTGCAAAGTGACACTCCTGACCTTGGCCCTCTCCACAGACATCGACGAGTGTGGCACAGAGGAAGCCACCTGTGGAGCCAACCAGTTCTGCGTGAACACAGAAGGCTCCTATGAGTGTCGAGGTCAGTGTCCACTGCTGAAGGACAAGGCTGGGGTGGAGGAGAGGGACAGGAGATGCTGCTTCATGCCTGTCCCTCCAAGCTTCTGCCTTCTGAGACTCCAGAGCCCTTAGCTGCCTGAGATCACCTCTGCCTCCCCTCCCCTCCCCTCTGCCCTCTCCAGATTGTGCAAAGGCCTGCCTGGGTTGTATGGGAGCAGGGCCAGGCCGCTGCAAAAAATGCAGCCGTGGCTACCAGCAGGTGGGCTCCAAGTGCCTAGGTGAGTTTTATGCCAATGGGGGCTGGAGGGTGGGAGAGGCAAGGGAAGGAGAGATACCACATTGAGTCTGGGTGGGAGTGATATGCAGTCTGGGGTGCTGTGCGGGAACTCGGGGCAGTCAGCACTGTGACCCTTTCCCACCTCCCCCAGATGTGGATGAGTGTGAAACGGTGGTATGTCCAGGAGAGAACGAGCAGTGTGAGAACACGGACGGCAGCTACCGCTGTGTCTGTGCTGAGGGCTACAGGCAGGAGGAAGGTGTCTGCTTGAAGGAGCAGATTCCAGGTAAGCAGGGAGGGGAGGCTGGGCTGGGCTGACCCGGTCCAGCTTGCAGACAAGCTCCCCCTCCAGGCCCCACTTCACCAACACCCAAAGAGGCTGTACCTGGTCCCTGTGTATGTTTTCAAGGTTGGCTTTTGAGACTGCATTTCCTCACATCCCAGGTAGAAAGAGAGAACCAGATTTGGCACCAAAACACTCCGCCTCCCTAAGCCTGTTTTCTCCCGTCCAAAGGGACCAGTCCTCTGCAAAGCCTTGGGCAGCCCCGCCACTTCCCAGCCTCTTTCAAGCTTAGGGTAGCAGGGTCTCAGCTGCCCCTGCAGAGGCTTTCTGAGTAGTGAGTGATGCCGTGTGCTTGGTGAGCCAGGTGGGCTCAGCAGCAGTGATGAGGTGGGGGGGGGGGGGGGGGCAGTTTGCTCTGGGAACTGCCAGGAACGAGGCACCGGCATGCCACATCTCCTCTGCAGAGCCGGCGGGCTTCTTTGCGGAGATGACGGAGGATGAGCTGGTGGTCCTGCAGCAGATGTTCTTTGGTGTCATCATCTGCGCTCTGGCCACGCTCGCTGCTAAGGGTGACCTGGTGTTCACTGCCATCTTCATTGGAGCCGTGGCAGCCATGACTGGGTACTGGCTGTCAGAGCGAAGTGACCGTGTGCTGGAGGGCTTCATCAAGGGCAGATAATCTCTCCTCCCACCCAGGATACCCCCAGAGGTCATAGCTCTCTCTCTCCTGCTGGACACCTGGGACACTATGGTTTCTCTTTGAGATTGGGGTAAACACCCTTACTGAGCAGCCCAGGACCCCAGTAGCCCCGGGGATTAAAAAGAAGCCCTGAAGTTGATGCCATGAGAACCTTGCCTAGGAGACTGGCAGGCATTACAGTGTGTGAATTTCAAAAGACAGTTTCTCCTTAGGGAGGTTGTAGGTTCTGACCCCTCCCGCCCAGGATGAGAGGTGTCCCCTTAGGGGTGGGGCCACCGTAGCCCTCCTCCCAGGTGCATGCTGCCAGCTCCTGTTGTGATTGACCCCCCACAGCCCAGCCATCGACTTATTTATTCATCTCAGGAAATAAAGGAAAGGTCTTGAAAACTGGAAACGTGTCAGTCTTAACTACCCATCACTGCTACCTCAGTGAAGTTTTCCACCCTGGGAAATCGAGGGCTGCCGAGTGGTGGGCAGGGCTGGAGAGATGGGTCAATCGGTAAGAGTGCTTGTTGCCCTAGCATAGGATCCAGGTTCAATTCCCAACATCCGTGTGGTGGCTCACAACCGTCCATCCTCCAGTTCCAAGGGATCAGACTCGGTCTTCTGACCTTCTCGGGTACACATGGTACACATATGTGTACACAATACACATATGCATGCAGGCAAAACATTCATACACATGAAATAAATCTACAGAACTTTTTAAAATTAAAAAACCAAAAGAAGTGGAGAGAGGAAGAAGAGAGATAAGAGAGGAACCAGCTTAGGAATTGGTCTTTCTGGATTGAATACCAGCTGTCAGTGCAGGATCCAAGTAATGCAGGACACCTCCAAACTTGGCTTTCTCCTAAAGTGCCGATTACAGGAGGTGGGGCTGCACCGTAGACAGATTTTAGTGAGGCAGTGGAGGTTGTGCCTGCCAGAGCCAGAGGCAACCTTCCTCAGGAAGGCTCTTGGTTCCTGTGGGTCAGGGCTTCCTGTCTCTCCTGTAAGGGTGTAGGATCCTGACTTGACCAGCGGGAGGCATGAGCCTAATCGGAAGGGTTTATTTCTTTGGCACAAAGAGGACAGTCAGTCTGGACAAGTGAGATGCATCTATCTCTCCACACTGGGGATCAGGAGTACCCGGTCCCTATTCCCCATGATCAAACCATGCACGTCCACCCTGTATTCCGTGTAACTCACGGCCTCTGTGCAAAATATGTGCTGGAAAAAAAAAGAATAGAAATATTAAAAAAGCAACAACAACAAAAAACCCGAGTCTGGTGAATTCAAGTCTTTCTGTCTCCAGGAGCTGCAGTCAGGTAGAGGTCCCAGAAGGCCAGTTTTTCAAATGCTCCACTGTCTTAGCTCGGCGACTTCATGTGGACATTGAGGGGAGGGTCCAGGTCCTCCCTGGCAGTCAGAGCTCTATGGTGTCACTGGAGGCGCTGCGAGATTCGCTGGTCTTGCAACGCTGTTGGCCCTCACTCTGGGGCTCCCCGGCCCGGGCAGGAATGGGGTCTGGGGTAGGAGCTGGCAGCAGCTGCACCGTGCTGGGCAGCTCATCGAGGGGCAGGCTGTCCACGGATGACAGCCCGTGACGCCACGGGTTCCAGCTGATCTTGAGCGAGCCCTTGGAGAAGCTGTCCAGGGAGCTGCCCGAAGTCCCCGCGGCCGCCGCGCTGCCGGGCGGGTCCACCACATGCTGCGGGAGCGACTTGCGCAAGCACACCTCACTGAGTGAGCGGCAGCGGCCTCGGAGCTGGGAGGCGCCCGCACCGTCGAGCTCAGCGTCAGGCTGGCTGCCGCGGCGGGGTCGCAAGGCACCCCCTGACGGCGGCGAGGCCAGGCCACGGAGGCCACAGCGGTGGAACACACTGTCTCGGACCAGGTGCTCCCGGAAGAGCGCGGCGTCGATGCTGCGGCTCAAATTAATGGGCGAGGGTGGCCGCAGATCCAACTCGCTCAGCGACGGCGCAGGCCCTACACTGCCGCGGGACACCCCGGGGCCATTCAGGCGACCGCGACCCAGCGATGCAGCCGAACCCCAGGGTCCAGAACCAGGCGTGGCGGGAAGTCCACCTTCCGCAGCATTCCGAATGAGGCTTTTGCTGATGTCCAGGCCGCCTGTGGCCAGGCCACTGGGACCCGCATAGCAATTATTTGGTCTCTCGGGCACCTCGCTCTTGCCCGTGGGAGCGGGACAGGCCAGGCGTAGCAGCTTAGCCCAGCAAGCGTGTTCCGTGGGCGGCCTGGGACGCGTGGCGGCCAGGGCGGCCAGAGCCAGGGCTAGGGCCCAGGTCAGCTCCAGTAGGCGTAACCAGAAGTGCACACCCCACCAGGCCCAGGAGAAGCGACCCTCCCGGCCAGGCCCTGGGTACAGCCAGAGAGAGGCTGCTAACTGCAGACCACTGGCCAGCAGCCCCAGCGAGCCCGCCACAGCCAGCAGCCGTGGGCCTGGACTGGCATCCCAGCCCCGGGGGCCTTCTAGCAGGCGGCGACGGCACAGGCAGAGTGTGCCCAGAGCGACAGATGCGCCCCAGGCACAAGATAAGCCTTGCATCAGGAGGTTGAGCACAGGCCTGGTAGAGAACAGGTCTGTGGCCAGCAAACCTGCGGCATGCACCGGTGCCACGGCTCCCAGCAGAAGCGGCTTCTGTAGAGGCTGTGGCAGCCCAGCACCCAGGCCTAGCAGAGTGAGCGCTGCCAGTGCAGTGAGTAGCAAGGGGAAGGGCAGGTTGTATAGCACCAGGCCAGCACGTACTCCCAGCCGTGCCTGAGAGCCGTAAGGATCGGTGAGCATGTAGGTAGATCGCAGCCCTGAAGCCACCAACACCAGCACGGCAGCCACTAGTGCCAATCGGGGTCCCGCTAGAGCAGCTGCCAGTGTAACCAATGCCAACAATGCTGGAAGCAGGAAAAGCACCCCTACCCCATAGACATGAAGCTCCCAGGAAAAACTCAGCACCCGCCGCAGGGGTCCCCAACGCAGGGGAGGTGCAGTGGCATTGGCTGGGGGGCTAGAAGCTGGGGCTGGAGCCATGGAGCTGGTTGAGGGCTCCGGAGGGGGTGGTTGGCCCAGAGCTCTCTGTGTGGTGACTCTAACAAGGCCTCGCCGAGATGTCGAGGGGGCCTGGACAGGGGGTGCTGGAGGGTGGCTTTGTGGGCGACCCGGCCATTCCTCGGCTTCATCTGCAATAATAACAATATTAAAAGGGTTCCCCGGGAAGTGCTGTTGAGAGCGGGCTGTGGGGGCTCATGACTGCTATAGGAGGCAGGGGCAATCAAGACTTTAAAGCAATCTTCAGCTACATAGTGAGTTCAAGGACAGTCTAGGCTACTTGAGACCCCCATCTCAAACAAACAAACAAATAGGAAACAACAACAACAGAATCCCAAACACACAAAGTGCTTTTGATTTTTCCATATTCAAAACTGTAGTTAGTAGATTAATTTTCCAAGGACAGCTGTCAAATGAAGATAATATAGCACCTGCCACAGTCATTGGGTCAAGACTAAGGCACAATGTCTAGTTTGGTTCCCACTGGCTAGCAAAGACAAGACAGACATAAACTCCCTTTCTTCCCCTTTTGTGGGGGGGGGGGTGGGTGTGGGGTGGGCGGTGCTGGGAATTGAACCCAAGACCTTTCCTATGCCAGGCAATAACTCTACCGCTAAGCTGCATCTCCAAGCCCTTGGCATTTTTTGATTTTGAAACAGTCTCTATGACCCTTGAACTCAGTACGTAGTTCAGGCAGATCTCGAACTTGTGATGCTCTTGTCTCAGCATCCGGGGTGCTGGGGTTCCAGGTGGGATGGAGGCTGACTGCACAAGCTACGTCCGTGTTGCACAGAAGAGCACTCTAGTTCAGCAGAGCCAGTGTCTGCTCCCGGAGTTCCCAGTGAACTCTGGTTGATTTTTCTCAGCCACTCAGAGACGGTCCTAGCCAATGCCTGTAAGCAGGTGCTTTTCTCCACTTAGCCCCGGGCCCTCCGCCCCATCACTAAGCACATGTTCTTGGTAACTCTCCCCTCACCCCTAGCCATGGCCTCACCTGGCTGCAGGGCCCTCGAGGGGCTCTCTGTTCCATTTGCAGTTTGAGCAGAGTTCGGGAGATCAGGGATGAAGGACTTGGGGGTTCCTGGAGCCTCCATGGCTCCTCTCACTCGCTGTGGGGAGATGGGATCTGCTCCGTTCATCGAGGCTATGGCTGAAACGGCAAGAATAGTCACCACCTTGTCTGACTCTCAAGCATTCCTCCGAAGCCAGTCCCTCAGGAGGAAGGCACCATCACCCTAACTTGTCAGAAGGAGGGAATGACACCCAGAGTTACACCTAGCTGTCTGGGACCATCGCTCCTCACGACCCCACTCAGCCCCCTCATGGTGGTACCTACCTACTCTTAGCTGCTCATCAGAAGTGTCTGAGGTTGAAGGTGGTATGGACTGGGGTGCTGAGGAGTCTTGTCCACCAACGAGGTCAGTCTGCTCAGGTTGGGGTCCCAGAGAGCTGACTTCCCAGGCATCCCCAGCTCCCTTTTGGGGGGGCTCAGCTGGCAGCTCCTCAGGAAGAGGAAGGCTTCTGGTCAATGCCAGGTCTCCCTGGGCTCCAGGCTCTTGAGTGGATGCTACCTCAAGTGGGGGTAAGCCAACCTCAGAGGCTACTGGATCCTGCTGGGTGAGTAGGGGGCCCTGGACAGCCTCCTGGAGATCCTCTTCATGCCCACCCTGCTTTCCCAGCACTATCCTCCTCCTAACATCTGTCTCAGGTACCGGAGTGTGGGGAGAGTCCTGGTAGTCCCAGGGGAAAGCCTGTGGGAAGGGGGTCTTGGTTTGGGCCATTAGATCCTCATTCCTAGCTGGCTGCTGTCCTGCTGGGCCTTCAGGCTTCTGCGGGGCAGTGGAAAGTGTGGCTATCCTGAGTTGAGGGCTGGGAGTTGTAGCAATGAAAGTGAGATGGGGTGCTCCCGCTGGGTGGGGGGCAGGTGCTTCTGGCTCCAGAAGCTCCTGTGAGTCAGGAGGTCCTGTCCAGCCTTGGGAGGTAAGCCCCCGGACCAGCTGGAGATCATCCGTTATTAGGAGTCTTTCACCCTGGCCCCCAGGGGCTCCTTTGGGTCCACGCAGGGCTGGTCCTAGGGGAGAGTCTGCAGGCCTCTCGGGGCCATCAGCAGGGGCCTGGGGGATACCACTGTGCCAGGAACTCTCATTTCTCAGCTTCTCCCAGAAGAGGTCAAAGGTCTGTGGCTCTGATGGGATCAAGTGGGGTTCTGAATTGTCAAGTGGCCTGGGAAGGCCTCTGGCCAAGGCAGGGCCAGCCCCCAGGCATGGCAACAGGGAGAGCAGAAGGAGATGACATGCAGAGCCTCGGGAGCTAGGGGCCATGGTTTAACTCGACGCCTGAGTGTAGAGCCCTTGACTTCTAGAGCTCACTGGATAAGCCTACAAAAGGGAAGAGAGAAGAGGTAAATCAAAGAGAGATGGGGTGTGAGGGTTGAGGGGTCCCATGGATTCCTCAAGGGACTGGTGGGAAATAAGAGAAGCATAGGCAACAGCGTCATCCATGCTTACCGAGTCTCTGCTCACAGCACTTGTTTTGCTCTCAAAACCTTCTGACTCCCCACTGCTCTTAGAAGAGAAGACAAGTTCTATTCCTGGCCTTCCTAGGCTGTGGCCATGCCAGGTGGCTCAGTCACCGTCCTGCATTCAGTGGGCTGTCCTGACACTCAGGGCTCTGCTCCCTCAGCATGGAGTGCCATCTCCTTCCCCTGATGAAATGACAGTGCCTATGCAGTCCTGGTTGGCCTGGAACTCACTATGTAGACCAGTTTGGCCTTGAACTCACAGAGCTCTACCTGCCTCTGCCTTCTGAGTGCTGGGATTAAAGGTGTGTGCCACCAGGTCTAGCCTTTTGAATATTTCTTTAAATTATGTCTATATGTCTATATGTATCTATATATAATTTGATGGGGATGGTTGTATATATATTAAGTGCAGCGTCTGTGAAAGCCAGAGAAGACTGTTGAATTGCCTGGAGCTGCGTTGGAGTAATCTGTGAGCCATTACCTCAGTGCTGGGCTCTGACAGGCTAAGCCATCTCTCCAGTCCCCTGAAATCAGGTTTTAATCTTTTTAAATTACATATGCATTTAGTTATGGGGGATATCTGCAAGTATGTGGATAGCAAGACAATTTGTGGGAGTCAGTTCTCTCCTTCCACATGGGTCCCAGGTATCAAACACATGTGACCCAGAAAGCCTCTTTACCTGCTGAGCCTTCTTGCCTGCCCTGAAATTAGTTTTGTTAGGGTCCAACTGTGATAAGAGACAAAGAGGAAGCTGGGCGGTGGTGATGCACACATTTAATCCCAACACTCAGGAGGCAGAGGCAGAGGAACTCTCTCTGAGTTCGAGGCCAGGCTGGTCTACAAAATGAGTTCCAGGACAGCCAGGATTGTTGCAGAAAGAAATCCTGTCTTGAAAAACCAATAAATAAGAATAAATAAACAGGCCGGGCGGTGGTGGCGCACGCCTTTAATCCCAGCACTCGGGAGGCAGAGGCAGGCAGATCTCTGTGAGTTCGAGGCCAGCCTGGTCTACAAGAGCTAGTTCCAGGACAGGCTCCAAAACCACAGAGAAACCCTGTCTCGAAAAACCAAAAAAAAAAAAAAGAATAAATAAATAAACAAATAAATAAATAAACAATAAAAGGGGGGGGTGTGCTGGAGAGATGACTCAGTGGTTAAGAGCACTGGTTGCTCTTCCAAGGGTTCAATTCCCAGTAATCACATGAGTCTCACAAACATCTATAATGAAATATGGTGCCCTTTTCTAGCCTGTAGTGCAGACATAGACAGAGACAAAACAGTGCATACATAGTAAACAAATACATTTTTTAATACTCTGGTTTCTCTTCAGATCGTATAAATCTTTCGCCTTTTTAACAAATACATTTTAAAAAAGAGAAAGAGGAATGTGCTCTGCATTTGAGGAAGGACCTGAGTTGGAATACTGGCATTGTGTCTCCTGGGGGAGCTACTTTGCTTCTCTAGCACTGTGTAAATGAAGCTAACAAGAGTGTCTACCTCAAGGGAATTTATATGAAGCATAAATAATGAGACACACGAGGCTCAGACCCACAGTAGGAACTTTGTGGTATCTCCTTAACCTTTGTCTAGACAGCTTCCTTCTGCTATACCCTTCACTAGTACAACAAATAAACTGGGGATAAAACTGAACAAGATTGAAGAGACTGCTCCCTCCCCAGTGTGGAAAGACCATTCTAGATAAGATGAACAAGAAATGCTTTTAAAGTTAAGGGCTTGCTGCGAAGTCTGATGATCAGGGTTCGATCCTTGATCAGGACCCACATGGTGGAAAGAGAAAACTGGTTCCCTTGGGTTGTTTTCTGACCTCCACATATGCATCCATGCACACACACACACACACATGCACATGTGCACACGCGCGTGTGTGCACAGACACACTCGATACACATAATTTTTTTTTTTTTCGAGATAGGGGTTCTCTGGTTTTTTTTTTTTTTTTTTTTTTTGGTTTTTCGAGACAGGGTTTCTCTGTAGCTTTGGAGCCTGTCCTGGAACTCCCTTTGTAGACCAGGCTGGCCTCGAACTCACAGAGATTCGCCTGCCTCTGCCTCCCGAGTGCTGGGATTAAAGGTGTGCGCCACCAGCGTCCGGCTTCGATACACATAATTTTAAAAAATGTTAAAGTTTAGCTCTTGAGGCAGAGACAGGAGGATCTCTGTGAGTTCAAAGTCAGCCTGGTCTACACTGCAAGTTGCAGGCCTGCTACATAGTGAGACTCTCTAAAATAAATAAAGTTTAACTTTGAAGGAAATAATACGGGATTAGATTATAGAGTCTCCACAGGGGGTGCCAGGCACCTCTCTGAGGTGACACTTAAGCTAAATGGTAAGATGATAGAGCCAAGCATTTTTTATCTGAAGGAAAAGCATTTGACAGAGGGAACAGCACATGCAAAGACTGTAGAGCAGGGGTCAGCTCAGTGAGCTCAGGACATATTATCTGGCTAGGTGGTTGGTGGTCAGCAGGCAGGGGCTGGGCTTCAAAGGCCTTTGAAGATCATCACAAGGATTGGGGAGCTTGGACATGATGAGGTCTGAGAAGTTTGTTTGTTTGTTTTTTTAGAGAAAGAGGTCAGTGTGCCCAGGGAAGTCAAAAAGGTAGCTTGCATCAGCATAGACACCCTGTGCCTGGCTCTCCCTACCCCAGAAACAACACCCCTTGTATAATGTCTCCTGTTTGCCACTGGCGTGGGGCTCCTGTCTCTTTCATTTCACACCTCTTGCCCCTGTACAGGCCCTGCCCAGGTGGATAGTCCTTCAAGGTCCCTGTTCCTGAGTCCATCCTTAAGTAGGCCAAGGAGGCAGGAGGTACCAGCAGTGGCCAGCCAGCTGAGGGCCAGCTGTGTTAGGGGGTAGGTGCTGTGTTCTTTTCCTCTTGGATACAGCCACCTTCGGTGGCTCAGACACTTGGAGAAGCCAACTGGTAACTCCAGATACCTTTCCCAGGAGCTCTCCAGGGCATCGGAAGGCGAGGGCAGTTTCAGGGGATTCACGGATTTCTTTAGTCCAGCTCCAGCTTTACAGACTGCCTTTAATTAAACCTTGATAAGGTCTCTCTCAAACATGTATTAAGACCCAGGTTTTGTTCATGACCCTGGCTGTCGGCTGGGGACCCATAAAATCCTCAGTTCTAAGGCTGGGATTAAGGTGTGCTAAGGAAAGACTTGGCGCCCCCTGAGAGGGGTGTAGGTGGATAATAACGCCCTGTGTTGAGTTTGCTCAGTTAGGCTCCTGTTATAAACCTAGGTACCCATACATTACTTCCCATACAAGGAGCGAGGACTCATTAGACAGGAAAAGAAAGGGGCAACCAAGAGTCAGAGAGGTTGAGCAACTTGCCCAAGGTCGCACAGCCAGCGAGCACACGTACTAGAGATACCGAAGCACAGAGGGCTCATCTTGCACAGGAGCTCTGTAGGCTTTGCAGAGGAGGAGATGGCTGAGCTGGGCCTTCAGTGAATAACATGCCATCTGCCTACCACCCCCGATGCAAGAGATGTGGGCACCTGCTGTCCAGGCAGGAGATCGCCCAGTCTTGGGGTCCCATGACTGGAGAGGTCTGAGGGGAGGTGAGAGCAATCAGCCGCAGAGACTAGGTGAGAAAGGTGGGGGGAGGGGAAGCAGGGTGAGGGCCTCCGCAGGACAGTCTGCAGGAGCTGGTCCATCTCGGGTTACCTCTCTTCCTCCTCCTCCAGCTCCGCTCCCCCTGGCTCCACGCCTTCCCGCAGTGTCCCGGGTAGGGGGTAGGTACCGTGCAGGCCTGACCGCCCACGCCCGCGAAGGGGGCTGTAGGCCTTGCTCCTCGCTTTCCTGGGTCCCGCCATCACCCCCTCCCTCGGCCAGCTCCTCACCTGCGCGCTGCACCCGCAGCCCCACGTTCACCTTGCGCGCGTCCCTGCAGCCTCTCCGTGCGCCGCATCCTCGGTGATGCTCAGGCTTGGCCAGCAGAGCCCAGCGCTGCCGATCTCATCGCCGATCCCGCCCACAGGAGCGCGGGATGCTTAACCCTTTCCCTTGGGGTTGGACTCTGCCCACTGTTCCTCACTGCCCCTCTCTCACACAGTGCGCAGCTGACGTGGTGTCAGAACCCTGTGGGAAACCCTGCAGCGTCCCTCCCCTATAGAGCCAGCCTTATTTGCATAATCTCCTAAAACAGCCCATTTCCTCAGGATTCCTACAGGCATAGGTAGATCCTACCTACAGCCTGGCATATCTTCCAGGTCTTTCCTGGGGCGTATTAAATAAAAACGAGTCTACACTTTATAATTGCTCTTATAGCTTGCTCTTCCCCCCATAATTTTACAGTATTCGCTGATATATTTTCTAAGTAGTTGCCCCTAGATCTACTTCTTCCTTCCTTTCTTTAAATTTTTTTTTTAGTGTGTGTATGTGTGTGTATGTATGTATGTATGGGGGAGTAACGGGGGCTCCTGCATACCATACCACATCTGTGGAGTCAGATTTCTCCTGCCATATGGGTCCTGGGAAAAGAGCTCAGGTCTTAGGATGGGGGCAAGCTTCTTTACTGGCTGAGTCAGCTTGCCTAGATCCGCTTCATTCTTGTCTTTGCTGTGACGACTCACAGCACGTGCTCAGCTGATGTGTAGATGTTTTCCAGCCTTTGTGGTTGGCCACTGTACTGTCTTAGTCACTGTTCTGTTGCTGTAAAGAGACACTAATGACCAAGGCAACTATTATAAAGAAAGCATTGTCTCAAAGATTTAATCTCTTATCATCATGGCAGGGAGCATGGCAGCACCCTGGCACGCAGCAGAGCAGTAGCTGAAAGGTAGCTACATCCTGATCCGTAGGCAAAGAGAGAGACTCTGGGCTTGGCATAGGCTTTTGAAACCTCAAAGCCCAACCCAAATGACACACTTCCTCCAACAAGACCACACCTCCTAATCCTTCTAATTCTTTCAAATAGTGTCACTCTCTGGTAACTAGGCAGGCAAATATATGAGCCTATAGGAGCTGTTCTTATTCAAACTACCACAGATACCTTGTTTATCTGTGGTATCTTGTTTATATTACCTCTTGCACTAGCAGAAGAAATGGAAAAGGCCTGACCTTGCATCCCACAAGGTAATATGTGGCAATCTAGCAGAGACATGGTTTGAGCAGAGACATGGTTTGAGCTGGGGCTCTGCACGTGTTTGGGTCTCAGAGACACTACCAAGTGCTCCAAGTCCTTCTGGGCATAATTCCTAATACTCATGACCATTTTCTTTTTTCCTCCCTCAATGCTGGGAATTGAACTCAGGGCCTCGTGAATGTGAGTCAAACTCTGTACCATTGATCTCTATCCCAGGCCTGCAAATGGCCACTATTCCATGGAATTCACTCAGGAAAAGCCATACAAGAATGTCTGTGGTCATGAGAAATGCTGAGGAGACATTTCCTGGGGATTGTTATTCACTAAAATGTTGGTCATGTAAACTGTAAAAGCAGTATGGACTGATTGTCTTCATTTAAACAACAAAGAAACATCCCCCCCCTCAAAGAACTGTTGTCTTGCCTGGGTTCTCTCCCTCCCCCACCTCCCCCACACACCCCAATGTATTCACAGTCTTTACCACAGTTTCCTTTGCTTACAAAGACAAATGCTCCCAGCACTTGGGAGATTGAGGTAGGAGGACCAGAAGTTCAGCCTCATCCTTGCTATATTATCAGTTCAAGGCCAGCCTGAGCCACACCACTGAGACCCTGTCTCAACACACACACACACACATACACACACACACACACACAGAGAGAGAGAGAGAGAGAGAGAGAGAGAGAGAGAGAGAGAGAGGAGAGAGATCCTATATGGACAGGAGTGGTGGTGCATATTTGCAATCTCAGCACTTAGGAGGAAGAAGAAGGAGAGGGAGAGAGAGAGGGAGAAGAAAGGAGAAGGAAGAAGAAGAAGAAGAAGAAGAAGAAGAAGAAGAAGAAGAAGAAGAAACAGCAGCAAGAAGATAATCAGTTTGAGGCTAGCCTGGGCTACATAGCAAGTTCAAGGCCAGCCTGGGATACAGAGAGGCCCTTTCTCAAGTTTTTTAAGGACAGTTGTGGTGGTGATTACCTTTAATCCAAGCACTTGGGAGGGGCAGAGGTAACTGAATCCCTGTGTATTTGAGTCCAGCATGATCTACATAGTCAGTTCCAGGATAACCAGGCTACAAAAATCTATCCATCTATCTATCTATCTATCTATCTATCTATCTATCTATCTATCTATCATCTGTCAATCATCTATCTTAGCATGCATTTTAATAGAATGAAATTACACTGTGTATACTATTTTCTAGTTCAGTTTGCCCTACAGTATCTGTGTGGAAATTTTAACACAATCCCAATGCACTTTATCCTCTTCTCCCCCTATTCTTTTTTTGTTGTTGTTGTTGTTTGTTTTTGTTTTTGTTTTGAGACAGGGTTTCTCTGTGTTGCCCTGACAGTCTTGAAACTCACTCTGTAGATCAGGCTGTCCTTGAATTCACAGAGATCCGCTTGCCTCTGCCTCCCTAATATTGTTCTAATTAGAAAAAAATTTCTGAAAATTAAGAGACCTTGGATTAAAGGTGTGCATCACTACCACCTGGCTGGGCACACTGATATTCAGTCATTCTCCATATTCCCCTGCTGACTGACAGGTAATCAGTCAGGTGGCTTAGAAGTCATTTTCCCTTTTTTTAAAAAAAGTATTTTATTTATTATGTATACAATATTCTGTCTGCGTGTTTGCCTGCAGGCCAGAAGAGGGCACCAGACCCCATTACGGATGGTTGTGAGCCACCATGTGGTTGCTGGGAATTGAACTCAGGACCTTTGGAAGAGCAGGCAATGCTCTTAACCTCTGAGCCATCTCTCCAGCCCCATTTTCCCTTTTGGACACAGTACTATGTTGAACATTCCAATTTGTGGAGGCTCTGGGTCCTTGACGATAGATCCTGGATGATCTGATTTGGGTCAATATTCATCCATCCATCCATCCATCCATCCATCCTGTAGATGCTAAGTAGTAATGAGTATGACTCTTCATTTAATTTTGCTTTTCTATTCACCAATATTCCACACACTATGTACTTTTTTTGCAATTAGAAAAATGATGGATACCATTTTTAAAAAGAAAAAGGAAGGCCAGCAGATGGTTCAGCACATAAATGTGCTTCTCTGATGACTTAGTTTGATTCTAAGACAAACCGAACTAGGTCCCAAAAGTCGTCCTCTGGCTGCCACATGAGTTCTGTGGCATGAACATGCCCTCAATAAACAAATGCAGTCATAAACATTTTTTAATAGTTACGATTTTTTAAGTACAGAGCTAGGGAGGCAGAGGTAGGTGGATCTCTATGAATTTGAGGCTAACCTGGTCTACATATCAAGTGCCAGGTCAGTCAGAGTTATACAGATCTTGTCTCAAAACACCCAAAAACCAACCAAAAAAACAAACAAACAATGAAAAGCTTGGGTTGTGGCTTTAGTGGCAGAGCAGATGCTGCAACAAGTCACAGCCCTGGGTTCCAAACCCAGCAGTTTCTCCAGTCTCCGTGCTCAAGGAATATTCACTACATGATTAAAAAGAAAGGAAAACACACACACACACACACACACACACACACACACACACACACAGAGAGAGAGAGAGAGAGAGAGAGAGAGAGAGAGAAGAAAGAGGACAAAAGAAAACAGTTCTTCTTTTGCTGGGCGGTAGTGGCGCACGCCTTTAATCCCAGCACCCAGCCTCTTTGCTGTCAGATGGAGACAGCTGTTCTAGTCTTGCCTGATGCTATCTAGATCTTGGTTCTCTATATAGCAGGTAATTGGCCTTTTTTTTTGTGGGGGGGGGGCATCCAGATCTACTCCCTTTCCTTAATTCCTCCTCATTTCCTTTGGGGGAACACTGTGGGAAGGCTATGTGGGACGGTAGGCAGTCCTGAGGGTGGGAGGGTAGCTGAGGGCTTCTGGCTTTTCTCCTACTGCCTGCCCAGTGAATCTCTGTGGAACAGGGTTGTGTATGTGTGTGTGTGTGTTTGTGTGAGTGTCTGTATATGTGTGTGTGCATGCAAGCGTACATGTAAATGCCAAAGGTCAGTCTTAGGTATTCACCTTGTTTTTGTTTTTATTTATTTGTTTACTTGGTTTTTCAAGACACGGTTTCTTCTGTGTAGCCCTGACTGTCCTTGAATTTGTTCTGTGGATTAGGTTGGCCTCAGACTCACAGATCCACCTGACTCTGCTTCCCAAGTGCTAGGATTAAAAGCATGCACCAGCACTGTCCAATACTCCTTGATTTTATTTATTATGCATATTTTGCCTGTGTGTATGTCTGTGCATCATACACGTGCCTAGTGCCCTCTGAAGCCAGAAGAGGGCAGAAGATACCCTGGAACAGGAATTATAAAGGCTCGAGCGCTGCCATGTGGGTGCTGGAAATTGAATCCAGGTCCTCTTGCAGGGGCAGCCAATGCTTTAAGAGCCATCTCTAGTCCCAGACTCACTCTTTTTTGAGACAGAATCTCTCAGTCTCAGTGAACCCCAGGGATCCACCTAGCTCCGCCGACCCAGCGCGGACATTCTAGGAGAACTGCTACCATGCCTGGATGTTTACATAGCTTCTACAGCTCAAAGTCAGGTCCTTGTGTTTATGTGGAATACGCTTTACCAACTGACCTATCTCCCCTACTCTCTGGTGGGCCTTTTAAAGTGTTAACCACCCCTTGAGCAGACAGAGCAGTCTGCGCAGGCCTGGCTCCCTCCTCAGGCCGTGTTTGCCCCGCCCCCTCCGCGGCACTGCTGCCCTCTTTGGAGTGGGGCGCTTGATCCCATGAGGTTTCTAAGATTGAGACTCCGGATAAAGACAGGACGTTCTGCTCCCTTTGGCCTGAGGCCAAGATGAAAACCGACCGCTGGAGGGAAAGAGGAGACCTGAGGCACAGAGGCGGGAGCCAGTGGGGAACTCTGGCTGCAGGTGCACATTGGGAAGGTCTCAGTCTAGAAACTGTCCTCATCGCCCTGGAGACCTTTGGGGGTGGGGGACACTGCTGATGCCGTCACTTAGTCGGTGACAAACATGCCACACACCTACCTGCGCCGTTCTTTCGGTCTCCCAGCAGCTCTGGGCATCGCTGTGCTTGTAAGCAGATGCTCAGAAAGGTAAAGGAACTTGGTAAAGGTCACACAGCAACTACCAAGTCACAAGACTGACTTTAGAGCCAGGCTCGGATAATATCCTATCCTCTGGAGGGGAAAAGAACACAGCAGCCCTTCCGCGTGAGCCCTACTCCCTCCAACTGGGATATCTGCTGAAAAGGCTGCAGACCGTCACCTTTGGGAGCTGCAGAGAGCTGTGCACTGGAATCTTCCAAAGTAAGAGGGACCAGAGAAGGCGGGGAGGTGTGACTGGCAGGAAAGAAGCCTCCCAGAGTAGACAATGCCGGGAACCATGGGCTGACATCGTCACTCTGGCTGGCTGCTCTGGCATGGCAACGCAAACAAAGGCACAACAGGTGGAAGCTGGGGCAGGCTGGGGAGCTGATTCAGTGCCCTGCCAGCTGTCCTCATCTCCGAGGGCATGCTGTTCATCCACTAACCTGACAGTAGCCTGAACTCATTCTCAGATTTCAGCTTCCCCCACAGTACTAATCCAGCAACTCTGATCCTTTAAGAAAGTCAGCTGTTGTTAAGCCCAGCATTTTAAAACCAAAGTTTCCCAGCCCTGTTCCTTCTCACTCCCAATCCCCATTCCCCTAGCCCCAACTGTTGTTTTCAGCACCTACCGACTCCACCACCGCACCGCCAGAAGGGCACACAATGCTTAAAGTGACATCTTTGAGACACTTGGTGGATTTTTAGATACGCATGTCCCTGGTGGCCGGGGGCAGTTTCACGGGTGTTCTTACAGTGAACCTGAAGATTCGAACCTCTTAATTTGCAAGGATTTGTAGGATTTTCTGGGTCAAGAGAGGAGGGAACCAGCTTCACAAGTCACCCCAGGTTGCTCACAGGAACAGGAAGAGCAAAAACTACTGGGTGATAGTACTCATTTGTAAACTTTGAGCTATTTTTCTTTTGTTGAGTGAGGGTCCCTTATGTAGCCCAGGCTGGTTTTGATCTTGTCTACCTGCCGCTACTTCCCAGGAACTGTGATTACAGGTGGGGCTCATCATGCTCAGCTATTACTCATTCCTTATAGATTTATAGTACTTTTGAGGCAGGGTTTCATATAGCATAGGCTGGCCCTGAGCTCCTCATCCTACTGCCTCCACCTGAGTGTTGGAATTACAGACATTTTCTAGATATTACCCATCGACTGTGTTGGAGACCATGTGGCAAATAAATAAATATTCTTTACCTGTTAGAGATGCTTACAGGAAGGTGTGAGAAATGATCCACTCGGGGTCTGTTTACCGTGGTACTAGAGATTGAATCTAGAGCCTTGCACATGCTGGGTAAGTGTGTCCTCATGGCTTCAGTGTACCTCTCCCCCCTTTAAAGATAGGGTCTCATGTAGCTCTGGCTGGCTTCAACCTTATGACATAGCAGTCTGGCTTTGAACTTCCAGTCCTCCTGCTTCTGCTTCCTAAGTGCTGTATTACAAGTCCTTGTCCCCCAAACCAGCTGTCCTCCTGACATGTTTGTTTTTTTAGTTATTTTTGAGGCACTGCCTCATTAAATTGCCCAGGCTGGCTTTGAACTTGTAGTCCTGTCTCACTTGCCCTTCCTTCTGACAGGATTTACTTTTAAAACAGCCTATCCCTGCCGGGTGATGGTGGTGCACACCTTTAATCCCAGCATTCGGGAGGCAGAGGCAGGCGGATCTTTGTGAGTTTGAGATCAGCCCGGTCTACAAAAAGGTTTGGGTGATTGGGAGATACACGTGAGACTAGCAAAATATTGATAATTATCAAAGCACAAGAGATACATGGGAATTTATTAGTCCAATTCTTGTGTCTCAGATTACATTAAAGATGAAAGTAATTTAAAAAAGCAGGAGAAAAAAAAGGGGTAGGCAGAACTGGCTCAGCCATCATTTTGATTAAATGCCTAAGGAAACTTAAACAGAGGGAAGTTTTATTTGGGCTCTCAGTTTTGTAGGTTTTGCTCTGTGGTTGGATGTCTCTGGTTTCCGGACCTATTGGGAGGCAGGAAGGGCTGAGGAAGAGCTGTAATGATCTGTTCTGTCCCTTTAAGAGACAAGCCACGCCCCTCCCTATCTGCCAAGGCTTGTGTGTGTGTGCTCTTCTCCCTTTCATAACCTACTAAATAAATATCCAACCTCACTCTGCATGGCTGCCTATCTGTCTCTCACCCTCCTGCATGGTTCCCTGCCTGGATCCAGCAGCCTTCGGAGATCTGTGGTGTGGTCTTGTGTGCTGTCCCTGCCTGGGACTGGCTGCTCTCAGGAACCCCTGCCTGCCCCAGGTTGGGGGCCTGTGGCATGGTCTCATGGCCCGCTGCCCACTGCAGCCACTCGGGAACCTGCAGCATTTTACTTTTACCATTACAAGAGCTGCTCAGAGAACAGCTGCCAGGAAGCAGAGAGGGCAGGATGGGGGTCTTGATGCTGTGAAGGGCAGGCTGCTCGAGCAGGTCAAAGACATGAAGTGATTGACTGGGGATATAGTGGTGGTGGCGGAGCATGTGCTGAGCATGTGTCAGGCCTTAGGTTCAGTTCACAGACTGTCTGTGCAGAGGTGGACATGCACACATGCATGGAATGAGACCCTGGAACACTTTATTTAGGATTTATCAATTTGACACAAACCTAGACATACCCGAGAAGAGGAAATTTCAAACTGCTTCCACCACACTGGTCTGTGAGAAGTTTCTAGATTGCTGGTTGGTGTGGGAGGGCCCAGCCCACTGTGGGTAGTGCTGTCCCTGAGCAGGTGGGCCTGGGTTGTATAAGCTAGCAAGCCAGCAGGAGCAAGCCAGGAAGCAGCACTCCTCCACGGTCTCCACTTCAGTTCCTGCCTTAGTTTCCTACTATGATCTACCCTGTAAACCAAATAATCCCTTCCTTCCTTGAATTAGCCAGGGTTCTCTTGAGAAACATTCATTTTATATATAGAATGAATATCAATATAATACATAATGGATAAATGATATATTAAAAACACATACATATAACATACACCACAGAAATCCAAGAATCCAGTAGTTGTTCAGTCCAGGAGGCTGTATGTCCCAGCTGGTCTTCAGTAGATCCCAGCATCCTGAAATAGGCTCTAATGCCAGTGAAGGAATGGACCTGCCAGCCAGCGAGAGCAGGTACACGATGTAGGCTGCCACCAAAAGGTGTGGCCCAAGATTATGGGTGCATCTGTCCTCCTTAAAAGATCTGCATTAAAGGTGTGTCATCTCACTTCAAAGATCAAGATTAGAAGTGTGTCTGCCCAGTTACAATGATTTCTCTCCCTTCCTCCCTCCCTCCCTCCCTCCCTCCCTCCCTCCCTCCCTCCTTCCCTTCTAAGACAGGGTTTCCCTGCACGACAGCTCTGGTTGTTCTGGAAAACTTGATTGTAGATCAGCCTGGCCTTGAACTCACACAGATGCACCTACCTCTGCCTCCTGGTATGCTGGGATTAAAGGTGTGTACCACCACTGCCCAGCCTGAAATGATTCATTGAAAAAAACTCTCACAGATGTACCCAGCTGCTTGGGTTTTAGTTAACTCCAGATGTAGACAAGTTGACAACCACACTCCCCAAGCTGCTTTTGATCAATGTATTATTCCTGTAACAGAGATCAAGGCCAGCCAGGCGATGGTAGGTAGCGTGGTGGCACAGCCTTTAATCCCAGCACTCGGGAGGCAGAAGCAGGCAGAGCTTTGAGTTCAAGGTCAGCCTGGTCTACAGAGTGGGTGCCTGGAAGGGCTCCAATGTTATAGAAAGAAACCCTGTCTTGAAAAACAACACAGAGACCAAGGCCAATCCTCATCTTCTTCCTGAATGGAATAAAGCCACACACATCCTAGACAAGTCCACAGGGTCCCCTCACTCCTGTCATATCCAGCTTTAGAATATTTTATCACTCTGGAGCTTCCCCAAAGGTCCATGTGTGGAAGGCTTGGTCCCCAGTTTGTGCCACTACTGTGAGGTGATGTAACTTTTAAGATGGATTTTGTGGAAGAAAGCTAGGTCAGTGGGGCATGCCCTCCACAGCATCAAGAGCCCTATCCTGGCTGGTCATTGGTGGCGCACGCCTTTAATCCCAGCACTCGGGAGGCTGAGGCAGGCGGATCTCTGTGAGTTCGAAGCCATCTCTTTCACCTTGAGCCCCTCCAGCCCTGTTCTAAGACAGGCACTTCTGTTGGCAGAAAGCTCTCAGAACCCACAGAGGCAACACTTTCACAGGCAAAGAGAAATCAGGGCTGTTTAATTAGAGTCAAGAGTCGCTTGTTCTTGGCTACAGCACTTAACATGCAATCACATCACCTCTTGGTACAGAAACGGCACCCTGTCCTTCCCTGGACATAGGACTCCTGGGCACCTTGATCTCCCTATCCGCCAGAAGCTGCCCTCTTGCCCTGACAGTGGTAAGTTCTCTCCTGCCCAGAGGAGCTGGGAAATGAGGTCACTCGTTCAAATGAGTAGCCACTTACAGTACAGCACCATTGACTGGCCAATGGAGTTGATATTTTCTCAACTTCCAATCAAGAACTTGTATTATGTAACCCGTCTCTGATGAGCCCAAAGGCACTTGAGAGTCTGGCTGTGCCTCAGGGTCACCTGTTTTCACTGGACTAAAGATGAAGAGATATGAAAAGTTTGCCGAGTCTGCCTTCGCCCTGAGAATCCAGTCTGGAAAGAGCTCATTTCAGTAAGGCTGGGACGCCCAGCTCTCTGCATCATTCTGTAGGCTCAAGTGAATAGGGCAGGGAGCTCTATGCTGTTCAGCCAAATTTTCTAACTTCTGGTAGAGAGAAAATGTGTATAACTCGTGTAAAGAAAGTTAAACAATACGAACAAGAAATTAAGGTAAAATGCAGGGTGTTTGGATCCTAAGAAAACAGAAGTTTACTGTGGCTGGAAGTCAGGCTGACTGAACATAGTCACTGGCTATAGCTGACAAGTCTCCTTACAAACATGGAGTTTTTGCTAAGTTTTGAGATATTCTCAGCAGCTTGGGATAGTCCCCTTTCTCTGACACCCCTACTAGAGTCACCTGAAGAATGTTACAAACTTTAAGACAGCACTCACCCAGAACTCCTTTCCTCTAGTTTCCAACATAAAGGGGAACCCAGCTCAGACAAGAACGAGCCTCGCTATGCACCCGCCAGCCCCTGCACCCTCCTTTTTTATTCTCAGAGGCTCCAGCTCCACGGAAGTTACAAGGTTAAGTGCTACTGCAAGTTCCCAACACAGCGGACCCCGCTCGCGGTTAGAAGATGGATGTCTGCAGTTCCTTCTTGAACATTCCTTCAAAGTGGAGGTCTCTGGCCATGAGCTCTTCTTCCACATCATCGAGTGCCCACTGGTGATCTGTCAGCTCCAAAGCTTCCCACTCTGTCTGCACAGAAGAGAACACAGGGCTGGGAGGTGACCTTGCCACTGAGCTGACAGCTGGGGACGGCATGGCTTGACCACTGCTCTTACCAGCGGCTGAGGAAGGCTGGTTGTGTGTGTGAGCTCCCTGGATCTTGTGAGGCAGGAGCCCAGATGCCTCCCAGCTGGATGAGCTTTCTTAAAACAATCTTTTTTTTTTTTTTTTTTTTTTTTTGAGACAGGGTTTCTCTGTGTAGCCCTGGATATCCTGGAACTCACTCTGTAGACCAAGTAGCCTCTAATTCAGAGATTCTCCTGCCTCTACCAGGATTAAATTCATGGACCACCGTGGCAGGCTTATTTTTACCTTTTATCATAAAAAATGTAAGATTTTATTGTATAAAAATGATATCAAGGGGGCTGGAGGGAAGGCTCTGCAGTGAAGAAGCAACGACTGCTCTTGCAGAGGACCTGGGTTCAGTTCCCTATACCCACAGGGCAACTCACAACTATAACTCATGCCTATAACTCAAGTGCTAGGGTATGTGATGCTTCTTTTGACCTCTACAGGCTCCTGCATGCACATGGTGGATATACATACATAATCTTAAGCACACAAACATGCATATAAAATTTAAAAAATATTTTCAAAAGTAAACAAGAGTATACTGTAATTAGAGTAATGTGAATACGGTTTCTTTCCTCTCCCCGGTTATGAGGTGGGTAACATATATAGTGCGGACACACTGGACAAAGTGATTTATGTCCTGGGTAGGGCGGGACAGAACATGCTCCTCATTTTGGGTTGATTTGAATGTGGTCCACAGACCAGAGAATGTGCAGCTGTGGCTAAGGGAGGACTGCTTAAGACTGTGATGTCCCCGCAACTCTGAAAAGGGAGCGCTGCATACCTTGAAAGCTTTGTTGGTGTCTGCAGGCATGGCCATGGCTGCTCCTGTCATCTGCTCCTGCATCATTCGTGACTGGTCAGCAGCTGCAGCATAAGACAAGTCCAGTGAGGACCAAGGCTCCCAGACACCCAGGACCCTTGTGGAAGAATGAGCGTGACAAAGTACTATAGCTACTTGGTGGTGGGTATGAGAACTGGACAACTGACTGGCCCTCTCACACCTGCTATGGGATTCTGGGAAAGTCCAGGGAAGTGGGGGTGATTGCAGCTAGAACAGAGACACAATTAAAGGGTGCTCTAAACTTTATTTTAAATGTCAACATGAAATAGACACCAATTACTGAGCAATGCTGTATGTCCAGGTAGTTCATTGTTTTATCTTTTATCTACTCTTAATCCCACAGGGCAACTACTAAGACCTTACTGTATAGAAAAGCAAACAGTGGATAGAGTATCTGAGGTCCTCACCACTGAACAAGAGCCAAACTTAGCACTGGAGAGGAATCTGCTTAATAAAAGAGCTGAACCAGCCAGGCCCTTCTTCTGGCTTTAGGTTCACAGGTGTCAGACTCTGAGCAACCAAGTATGCTCAGTGATTGCTGGGAGAAATGCCCGCGTACAGGCTGAGCTTTCCTCAGAACCTCATAGGATGGAGCACCGTGTGGAAAAATGCTAACCAACAGCAGGACACACCTGACTGTTGTACCCCAACAAGAAGCAGCTGCTCACTAGTCCACTATGCCTCTTACCATTATCCTGGCCCAGGATCAAAGAGTAAATGCTCCGGAGCCCAAAGACATTGAGGAAGTACCAGGATGCAGAACTTACCCTAGCAAAGCAAGGGGGAAGAGTAGGAAGGTTATTAGGGACAGAGCTCACACCGGCACCACCCATAGCTGCTCACGGTATGTGAGAACCAGACAAGCTCTAGACAGCCAAGGCTCAACCAAAGAACAAACGGCACGGTGACACAGAAAGGCCGTCCTCTGACACAGTGCAGGTGACACTGAAGGAGGCAGCCCACTCTGAACCACATCCTCCAGCGAAGTCAAAGATTAGATTTAGAAGGCATTTGCAGTGCTAAGGATAATGGCTACTGGGAACACAGTCCAACTTTGGAATTTCATCATTTAGCCCTTATCTTAAGGTTTCCCATCCAGCTTGGGAACCCATAAATGTGCTTACACACAATGGAAACCAAAGGGCGAATGAAAAATGCTGCCCACACGGGAAGACTGACTCGTCACTGGGTAGGTTCTGGCTACTGCATTAGACCTCCGATGAGCACATGCTCTGCCCCGCCATGCAGATGCAAACACTGCAGCTGCACTGCCCATCCAGGAACGTGGTATACATTTCTGTCCAAATGCTGAGAAAAGAAAACTAAGCTTTTCTCCAACCCAATGAGCCTGGCAGAGAAAAGTTCAATGGAGTCACATGGCTTGTGTGTAGCTTTTCTTCTCCTGCCAAGCAGGGTGAGGCCAAAACTCTCCTATATCTGCTCTGCCCTGGGCTCACACACCAGAGATGGATCTGCTCAAACCAGAGAAGTCAAAATTGCTACTAGACCCTCCTCCTTTTCTTGATTGAATTTGTTTCAGGCCAGTCCTTGAGAGGTCACAGACAGAACAGTCTGGAAGGACCACAGAAGTCGGTGTTACTGTACTGCGGGTACCAGACCAGAGTTCCAAGATGGTTTTAGATTCTGGCTTGGTATTATCCATGGAGTGGAAACAGGTGCTGAGTACTGGTTATGGAGAGGGTGCATGTGGTCCTATGTCCATTCTTTCACAGACCTCCCAGGGCTGCTGTGAGGATAAGGTAACATAAGGAGAACACCTAGTCTGCTGACTGGATTTCAGGAAAATGATAGTATAAACATTTCTATAATTTGGATCTAGAACGTACTTTTAAAAAGTCCATGTATTAGCCAGACATGGTGGCACATGCCTTTAATCCTAGCACTAGGAAGACACAGCAGAGACAGTAGGATTGCTGTGAGTCTGAGGCCAGTCTGGTCTTCAAAATGAGTTCCAAGACAGCCAGGACTATGTAGAGAGACCCTGACTCACAAAAAGCACACACACAGACAAGCTCATGTATTAAAGGTTTGGGCCCTAGTGTGTGGTACTAATGGAAGGTGGGGAGCCTTTAGGAGATGGAGGCCTTGTGGGCAATTTTAGGTCACTGGGAGCTTGCTCCTAGAAGGGGACTGTAGGAGTCTGGACTCTTCCTCTTTCTTTTTGTGTTCTGATCATGAAGCTTCACTCCATGACACTGCCATCTCTACCCCATCACAGATCCAAAGTCATGAGACTAGAGGGACTTGAACTGAGCCTCCAAAACCGTGAGCCGAGATCCACCTCTCCTCTTTAGAAGCTGACCCTGTAAGCATTTGTCACAGTAATAGAAAGCTGACTAGCCCACACTTCCATTCTCATCCGCTTCAGGGCGCTGCGAAAAAGCTTTGTGTGGCCAGACTACTTAACCATTCCATTTTGGAGGAGTGTGGGAGGAAGTCAATACCTTCGCTTCTGAGTTCCTAAGATCTGAGAAGACAGGTTGATAAACCATCTCTTTTGGCAAGACTCCGCAAAACTGTTTTAGTCCATCAGTGGCATTTTAAATAGAAGTTTCATTTAAAAAAATAATAATAAAAAATAAAAGAAAGAAAAGGCAAAATCTCTCAAACTGAAATAATCTCACTCTAATAAAACAAAAATTCGAACTCTGTGGGGTCTTGGCTGTGGTCTCATCGCCAGCAGGCTTACCAGGACGCATCTAGTGTGAGCAGCTCTATTCCTTGCTGGAGCATGGGCTTGAAGCGAAGTGTCAATGGAAACGGGACCTTAGCTGCAGCAAAAAGAAAATACCAGGTTTTTACTTCAAGAAAGTTCCTAGGCACCCAAGCCAGCCAAAGTGCGAACACACACATTCTTTCCCCGAGGAGGTGGGAACTTGGCGCCATCCAGCTTCTGGAAAATGACTTCCACAAGGAAACAGGTGGCAGCCTCTGAGAACAGAACAGCCAAAATGTCACTCTGCCCTCGTCTTCCTAAAGGATTCCAGTTTCTAGACTGTGGAGGAAGCAGGTGCTCAGGATGAACCGTGACCCAACATTTGGAAGAAGTGTGCCCTGAAGCCTAGGTGAGAAACACATACAACTAAAGCAAGTCTCCCAAGTTACAAAGCGTCCACATTGGAAACTTGAATTAGCTTGAAACTAAAGATTTTTGTTCAAAGAATGTTGGCATTTTCACGAGAAAAGGCACTGCCCACGCTGTGACATTAGTTCTCAGTGGCACTGGGAAAGGGTCTCCAGACCTAACTTACTTGTGACAAAGCCTGAGAAGGTCATGTTGATCCAGCCGCCGATAAGAATCATGGGGAGGACGTTCGTGACATTCCCCTTCATCATGTCTGTGAGCATGGTGGGATCTGAGAAAAAAGAGAAGAGAATACAGCTCCCTTTGTTGGTGGAGGCTTCCCAAATTTAACCCAGACAGTCGTTTTGGTTTTGGTTTTGGTTTGAAACAATAGGGACTTATTATGTAGACCAGCCTGGCCTTGAACAGAGGTCTGCCTATCTCTGCTTTCTGACTTCTGGGATGAAAGGCCTGTGCCGCCCACCTGGACAGCCACAGGTTTGCTGTACAAGTTCAAACAATCTAAGAGCATAACATGTAGACAGTTCCTCTCCACCCACTCTCTAGATCCTTTAAGCTCTCTGTTGCATATTTTCTGATTTTCTGTTTGCCTTCCAAAATTTAATAATTTTATTAACAAAGGCTGAAGATGTAGCTCAGGGGCATAGCACTGTCTACCATGCTGGAGGCTGTAGAGCAGCCCTCAATATCAAAAAAGGAAGAAAAAAAATAATTTTTGATAAAATTTCCACATTGCCATAGTACTGGTATCTAATCTATGTGTGTGTATGTGTGGGTGTTGGCCTGCATGTATATCTTTGCATTCATGGCCTCTTGCAGAGGCCAGAAGAGGGCATCAGATTCCTTGGAACTGGAGTTACAGACAGTTGTGAGCTGCCACATGGAGCTGGGAACTGAACTGGGTCCTCTGCAAGAGCAGTCAGTGCTCTTAAGTGCTGAGTTATCTCTCCAGCCCCAGACCTCTCCAATCTCAACCTTTTCTGTCAGGAAATGCTGCTGCTGCCTTGTAATAGGTAATAGATCAATCTGCTTATTTATGTGTTTCTGAGGAGTAATTCTTCTTAGAAGAAAATTTGGATCAAATGGTTTATACATTTCAAATTAAGAGGTATTAGGGGCTGGGATGTAGCTTAGTACTGGGATGATAGTGTAGCATGCCCAAGGCCCTGGGCCCCATATCCAGAGACAGACTGCCAGGAGTAGGTGGTGGGGTGTGTGTGTGTGAGAGAGATTGCCCATCAACAAGACCCCATTATTGGGTATTATCAATGGCAACAGGACCTAGCTTGTTTTGACCTTGACAATCATGGCTTTGGACAATCTTATTTTTGTCAGTTGAACAAACTAAAAAGATATCTTGCTAGGTTAGTGAGGTAATTATCTTTTCTTGTGTATGCTGGCCATCTGATGCTCTAAAGTGTCTGTGTGGATCAGAGCTGGTATCTCAGCTACAAGAATGAGACTGGAAAGAGAAGACTGTCAACAGAAGAGCAGACTGCTTTGGTTCACTTTACATGTAGTTTTCACAAAACAGGAAAGCCAGTTCAGGGCTGTAGGTTAGTGTGGGCAATCAAGACAACTGCTCTTGGGAAGGAAGGAGCTCACCATTCAGGCAGAAGATGCAGGGTACCATCTGCCAGCAACAGATCTAGGACTGATAGGAAGACAGACCAGAGACAACGGCCCTGACCTCCCCAATATCAGCTGAGACACTAGGATTCAGGGATTTATTGGAAAAAAGAGGGCTCCACTTGCAAACACCTGCATATTAGGGGCTGGGATGCATGCAGCTCGGTGGGAGAGTATTCACCTAGCATATAAGAAGTCTTGGCTTCCATCCCAGACACTGAAAGAACCTCAAAAAACCATCATACTCCAATTAGATGGTTCCGAAGTCCTTTCCATCACGATCTCCGCAACGCTTAAATAAGCACCCATGTCCAATAAACATACCTGTCATAGGAGAAGGCGGCACAACCTTCCTTTTAGTTTTTTTGAAAAATCCATCCTCTGGGTTGTTGAAGTAATATTTTCGTGTCAAGAAAGACTAGTAGAAAAAAGAAAATCTATTTATTTATTTATTTATTTATTTTTGGCTTTTTCGAGACAGGGTTTCTCTGTGGTTTTGGAGCCTGTCCTGGAACTAGCTCTTGTAGACCAGGCTGGTCTCGAACTCACAGAGATCCGCCTGCCTCTGCCTCCCCGAGTGCTGGGATTAAAGGCGTGCGCCACCACCACCCAGCTAAGAAAATCTTTTTAAATATGAGAATTGTGACACAGTTAATTGTCAAGTTATCCCCCAGGAGACCGACTAAAGGCCCTGGAATACACTTCTACACTCTGAGCTGTCAGTCTCCTTGGCAGCCAATCTGACACTTTAGCTAAGTCACACTTAAAAACCATTTCCTAAGAAGGGTGAGGGCACAGCGACAGCAAACACAACCAGGCTGCAGCTAAATAACCGGTGGCCCCCTCCATCCAGTTTTCTCAAGAGCCCTCTTGTAAAGCGTCTAGGTTTCTACTGCCCTCAGAGGTGAACGGTGGAGCTTTCTCATAAGAGATGAGCGCATACCTGTTTGGGGATGTATTTTCCATTTTCCCTGAGGACTCTGCTTCGAATTAGGACTTGACTGAAAAACGTAAGACAAAGAGATGTTAAACTGTGAAACGCCAGAAGAAACGAGAGGGTGGAGCAGCAGATCCACTTAAGCCTAAGAGAGGACCTGTTTTGGCAACAGCTGGGTGTGGAAACTTTCCAAACCCCGAAAAATCAATGGACCATCTTCAACTCGCCTCTCAGCTTCTCACAAAAGGTCTCTTCCAGAGGGACTGTGTCCTGAACAAATAAAGGTTTCTGCGGAAGGCAATCTGGGACATTGCACTTGGCCTTTCTGGATTCGACATGAGTCACAAAGGAACTTTCCTTGCAAGGAAAGAGTAGATGGCTAGTGCTCCAAAGACTTGGAGGCAGGAGGGGGAGAAAGGCGAGGGCAAAGGACCCAGAGAAATGAGGACAGGCCTCGGCTCAAGAAGGCCGTTACCTGACACACCCAGGACTCAGACCAACTTCCTTCAAACTCTTCAGCAGTTACCGAATTCATTATTGGTGATCTTTAGGGCAAATAATATGCAACCGAAGTAAAAACACTGCCTTTCCCCCACGGTTTTCAAAAGCTGTTTAATGGGGAGGGGAGCCCTTAAGTCAATGGAAGTTCTTGGAGAGCGAGAAAACTAAAAGTGTAGGCAGAAACACACACAAGAAAACCACGGTCAGCTTTCTGGTGCAGCTCGGCACAACCACAGGCTCCCAGCAGTCAGAGCCAGCGGGGTCGGCTTGCCACCTTCTAGAGGCCCAGCTGCTGCGTGTGCTGGGTCTGCTCTGCTGCCAGCTCCACTTGCCAGTTTTACTACACCATGCCTCAGCTCCTTCCTTGAGCTCATATTCCACCTCGTGGAACTCCAGCTGCTTTCCCTCCTCTTGGATTCACGACTGTCCACAGTTGTCTGCCTTACACACAGGCCCACAGCAGAGATGTGTGATATCTCTGTCCTCTGGGAGCTGGCTACAGATGCTCCAAGTATGGACTACGTGCCAATGCTGTTCTGTGAGAAGCTAAAGTCCAGACAGACAGTAGGAACTGGGAAACTTGGGCCTGGTTAAGAACTCTGACTGCTCTTCCAGAGCACCTGAGTTGAAAGCCCAGCAACCACATGGCAGCTCACAACTATCTCTAACTCCAGTTCCACAGAATGCAATGTTCTTTATGGATTCCTTGGGCAGTGCATGCACATGGTACACAGACATACATGTAGCTGAAACACCCATACACATAAACTAATAATAAAAATGTTTAAAAAAATAATTTGGAGACTTTTATAATCTCTTGTCCGTATTCAGATACCGGCTGTTATTTTTATACAGTCTCACCATGTAGCCCTGTCTGGCCTCACAGAAACCTACCTGCTCTGCCTCCCGAAAACTGAAAGTAAAGGTGAGTGCCACCATCCCTGGCCTTCTGTGACTTATAAACTATGATCTTGGGCAAGTCATATCAATTTCCTAAACTGTCACTTATATCTGTACAAGCACAGAATTAGACTTTTACTGAACACATATTTCTTAAACTTGTAAGTGCCAGATACCATGTTAGTACCATAAACAAATATGAAAATGCAAACTTCAGCCGGGTGGTGGTGGCGCACGCCTTTAATCCCAGCACTCAGGAGGCAGAGGCAGGTGGATCTCTGTGAGTTCGAGGCCAGCCTGGTCTACAAGAGCTAGTTCCAGGACAGGCTCCAAAGCTGCAGAGAAACCCTGTGTCGAAAAACAAAAAGAAAACACCAACTATAGGAGCGAATGTGAAAGTGAACTGTCATATCCTAAGGAGACTGGTAGCATTATGGGAGTGTATGACAGAGAGAGCGAGGCAAGAAGAAACTGCTGAGGATGTAGGATTAGGTAGGAATCTTTTACTATTTTATTTTATGTATATGCATGTTTTGCCTGAATGTATGTCTGTGTACCACTGTGTGCCTGGGGCCCTTGGAGGCCAGAAGCGGGCGTTGGATCCCCTCAACTGGATAAACCTATGGGTGTAGTGCATGTTGAGCCACCATATGGGTGCTGGGTATCGATCCCAGGTTCGCTACAAGAATAAATGCTCCTAACCACTGAGCTATCTTTCCAGCCCCATGGCTAGGAATCTTAAGGATGAATGGGAGTTGCCTAGCAACAGAATGTTGTAGGTATGAGCCCTATAACAAAATCAATAGGTCATACACAAAAAAAATGAGCAAGAGGTGGCAAGACCCAGACTGGGGGCTAGAGAGATGGCTCGGTGGTTAAGAGCCCTTTCTGCTCTTGCAGAGGCCTCAGGTTCAATTGTCAGCATCCATATGTTGGTTTACAACCATCTGTAACTGGTTCCAGTTCGGACCTCCTCTTTTGAACTCTGAGGGCACTAGGCACAGATGACACACATTGCATACATGCAGGCAAAACACTTATATACATTAAAAAACAAACAAACCAGCCCATTGAAGGCGGTAAGAAACGTACTATATAAGGCCATGACTTTATAAGAAGTAAAACACTGAAGGGATTTAAGCTGAGTCTGTCATTTATCATCTGACTGGTTTTATTTTGAACATTTATTACTCTGTGTGTGTGTGTGTGTGTGTGTGTGTGTGCACACGTGCGCGCGCACCAGCCATCTCACACGTGTGCTGGTCAGGAGTCAGTCCTCTTTTCCCACCATGTAAGCACTAGGGATCAAACTCAGGTCATCAGGTCAGGATTGACAGCAAACGCCTTTACCTGCTGGGCCTGAGATATCTTGCTGGCCCTATCATCTCATTTGAAGAGATTCCTGCTGGACCTGGAGCATTCTAGGTACTGGGTTGGTGGTATTTATTATAGTTCTTTTGTCTGTTTTATCACTTGGACTGGAGTTCTATGAGAGCAGAGCCTTGACCTCCACACAGTGGCACAGGGGGCACAGCTCTGGCCACCTGCAGAAGTGTCTTCACTGTGTGGTAAGTCAGAACTTTCCCAGACACTCTGATGGCAGAACCCCAGCTAAGCTCTTGTACTGAAACTGCTTAGGAACTCTGCAGAGTTGAGGCTGAAGATGGTGATCAAGGCAAGGTTCGCTTGCTCAAGTTCTGAAGCTGAGCACCATCGCTACATTCCCCATAGGGTAAAAATTCTGAAAGAAAACACTAGTTTTGCATCTTCACTTTCATAAATATCTAAAAATAGGTACTTGTACTGGGTAGCATTGGCATTTTGAAATTAAAAGACATTTTCTTAATATATGTCTATGTACACTACTATGTAGTCCTGGCTTTTTTTTTAAATCACATAGGCTGTTCTTGAATTTATGATTTTTCTGCCTCAGCTGTCTGAGTGCTGGGATTAAACGTATGTACTACTACATGCGGCAAAACTTGAGTTTTTAAAGGAAAACATACACATCTATTTGGGAGGGGTGATCATTATGGGGCACATTTGGAGGGCAGTGCAGAAGTCGGTCCTCTCATTTCACCATGTAGGATCTAGGGACTGAACTCAGTGTCCGGTTATTGGCAAGCACTTACCGGCTGGGCTATCGTACTGCCCACAACTTTAGTTTGCAGTTAGTGATTGCAAACGGAAACACCCAATTCCCAAGGATTTGTTTTCATTTGCTTTTCTCTCTAAAGAATCAATATATTCTTTGAGTTTAAGAACCATTTTTTTTACATACATTATGTCTCCAGATATAGGTTAATGCATTCTATCCATGTATATTTCATTTTTGGTTTAATGCATTTCACAAAAAAAATCATAGTTAATACTCTTTTTAGGCAAGGTCTCACTTTATAGTCCTGTCTGGCTTGGAACTCACTACATAGACCTGGCTAGCTTCAAACTTAAGAGATCCACCTACCTCTGTCTTCCAAGTGCTGGGATTAAAGACATGTACTACCATACCTGACCCATAGCTAAATTTTGCCTTCAAAAGTTTATTTACTCAAGTTATCAAACGTCCCGTTTTGTGATTTTTTTTAGGCTAATATCAATTCATGTTGTATTTAGAGAAATGTTTTACAATAAAGAACATCTTTTAAAAATAATTTTATTTTTGTGTATATCTGGGTGAATGAATGTTCTGTGTTTGTGTGTATGTGTTTACAAGTTCCTCAATAGTGGGAGTCAGATTCTCTGGAGCTGAGGCAGTTATGAGTTGCCTGACACAGATGCTGGGAACTGAACTCAGGTCCTCAGAAAGAGCAGTAAGTTCTTTTAATGTCTCTAGCCCCGTGTACAGTTTTTGGTGGGGCAGTTGTACCATGTCAGAGTAGGAATGACCCAAACACCCCACTTAAGAGATGGAATAAAGACAACTACAGATGTTCCCTAAAGCAGTGATTCTCACAGGGATAGTATATGCTAGAGGCCTTACAGAAATCTAGGCAACTATCATTTGAGATAGTGCTTCCTATACCCTAGGTTGGCCCTTGAAGTCTTAATTATCTTGCCTCATCCTCTCAAGCACTGGAATTATAGGTGTGTACCAATACCTGGCTATTTTGAGGATCTGAGACAACATCTTACTCGCTAGCCCAGGCTGGCCTCAAACTCATAGTGATCCTCTCACCTCAGTTTCCCCCTCTAAGATTCTAGGAGTGAGCCACCATGTTGGCATATGGGGAACTTTCTGGTTGTTACAATAACAGCGTGGAGGAGAAATGGCACATCACTGTCATTTCTCACTGATTCAGAGATGTTATGATATCATCAATGGTGGGAACAGTTATGTAACAAAGAACTGCCCTATGTCCTTCACTGCTTCTGCATTCCTCATCTAACTCCTGTTGTAGTTATCTAAGGCACAAACCCAATTCCAGTGTGCAAGGAGCACAGGCTTTTTATTTACTAAGTTTACAGAGAGGAAAACACTCAGTAAACAGGGAAAATCCAACTTGGTTCTGTGTAGGCTTCTCTGCCAAGTAGTAAACATTCACAGACAGCACTGCCTCTGGGACATCCATCTGCTTTAGCTTATACCTGACCTGTCTGTGATTTTACAGCTCAACAGGAGCGTGCATACGACATCTTGTAGGACAGCTATGCACAAATATGCACATATGAAATACAAAGCATCTTACCACTTTTCTATTTCAACTGAGAATTACAAGGGCATTATGCTGCTTTAAAAAAGTTCTCGAAAGCCAAGCAGCAGTGGCACATGCCTTTAATCCCAGCACTCAGGAGGCAAGGGCAGGCAGATCTTTGTGAGTTTGAAGCCAGCCTGGTCTCCAGAATGAATTCCAGGACAGACTCCAAAGCTACACAGAGAAACACTGTCTCAAAAAAACAAGCAAACAAAAACCAAAGTTCTTGAAAAACAAACAAAAGTTTTCATATATGCACTGCACCAAGTGTGAATTTTATCTGGGAAATAGAAAAAGAGCTGTGGGTCTGATGCCCTTCAGAACCATCACTGTAAGGCTGGAAGGTGAAGCAGGGTAGAAAACTGCAGCATACAATTATGATCAGTTTGGGTTAGTGTCAATACAAAATTCTAACCCCAAGAACTCTGGGAAAGCCGTTTATTTCTCTGGCTTTTCTTTAACAGTAACTTTCTTTAACTGTAAAAGAGGGTTTAGGATAACATGTTTAATTGTGAGGATAAAATGAGAATTAATTTATAGAAAATAGAAAATGCTGAATGAAGCCAGGCAGTGGTGGCACACCTTTAATCCCAGCACTTAGGAGGCAGAGGCAGGCGGATCTCTGTGAGTTTGAGGCTAGTCTAGTCTACAGACAGCTCCAAAAGTACACAGAGAAACCCTGCCTTGAAAAACCCAAAGAAAAAAAGAATGAGGGTGGAAAAGTGATTTAGTGGTTAGTGCACTTGCTGTTTTTTTTATATTTAGTTTTTTATAATTAGTTTATTTTTATATTTTAAGTGCATTGGGTTTGGCCTGCATGTATGACTGTGAGACAGTGTCGATTTCCCTGGAACTAGAGCTACAGACAGCTGGGAGCCACCAGGTAGGTGCTGGGAATTGGACCTAGGACCTCTTGAAGAGCAACTAGTGCTCTTAACCACTGAGCCATCTTTCCAGCCTACACATGCTGTCCTTGCAGAGGATTGTGGTTCAGTTCCTAGCTCCCACACGGCAACTATCTGTAACTCCAGCTCCATCACCCTCTGGCTTCCCACAGGCACTACACACACACACATAAGCAAACAATCACAGAACAAAATTAAAAGTTTTTTTTCTTTTTCTGTTTTTTGAGACAGAGTCTCTTTATTATGCAGCTCTGATTATCCTTGAACTCACTATGTAGACCAGGCTGTCCTATAACTCCCAAAGATCTACCTGCCTCTGTCTCCTGAGTGCTGGGACTAAAGGTGTGTGCCACCATGCTCAGCAAAAATAGATATTTTAAAAATAGAAATACAATTTAAACGTCTGAGCTCTCCTAATTTTGCATCTTTTATAGTTTTCAAGTCTGTACAAGGCTAACTTCCTAAGGTTAGCTTCAAGGAGGGGTGTCTCTAGTCAGTTTCAAAACTAAAGTCATAAAAAAAAAATTAAAAAAAATTAAAAAAAAAAAAAAACTAAAGTCATACAAAAATAACCATAGTGGCTACTACTGGAGAATGGAAAGAGCCTAGGCTTGGGCACCACGATATCTGTCTAAAAGTCCTAACCTATCACTAAAGTCTCAATTTCCATAAAATGCGATGATAGCGTCTACCACATTGAATTGCTTTGGGTTTTAAATAAATTAATAATTGTAAGTGCTTACCAGTGCACCTGCTGTAGAATGTTTTATAAAGCTGGCTGATTATTATTATTTTTCTCAGCATAAGTAGGAAAGACAACTGAAAATGGCAAGGCTGCATATTTTTGGGGGTCAGGGTCTCATTTAGTTCAGGCTGACCATCAGACCTCAGGCAGCTTGAGCTTCTGATCTTCCTGCTCCGCCTCTGACTCCTGGGATTATAAGGCTTACACTGACACATCTGCCTTGTGCACGGTGGGGAATCTAAACCTGGGCTTCAGGTACAGAGTGCAATTGCTGTACCAACTGGATTACATTACCATCTCACTGGTTAAGAAGTGGTTTTTTGGTTTTGTTTTGCTTTTTTTTTTTTTCTTAAAAAAAAAAAAGACAGGTTTCTCTGTGTAACAGCCCTGGCTGTCCTAGAACTCTCTTTGTAGTCCAGACTGGCCTCAAACTCACAGAGATCTGCCTGCCTCTGCCTCCTGAGTGTTGGGATTAAAGGTGTGTACTACCACTGCACAGCTGAAAATAACTTTTAAATACAATAAAACAGAAGGGATATTTTTTTCATCACTGTTTTCTGTAGAAACGTCTGAACCTGACACTCTTTGTTAAAGTAAGCGATTCCTAGGCAATCTGGACATGTTAAGATAGTTTTTCTTCAGATAGTCTCTGAAAATGATTAAAACAAGTGACTGAAAACTCTTATTTATTTTAACGTAGAGCGGCATGTATCTGTACTGAGGTTATGTGTCAAAGTTCTGTCTCCATAGGAAAACAGTGTAAGAAGGCATGTGAGGAAGAGCCTGCCTCCACATCAGGAGGAGAGCGATCATTACAATTCCTTACATCTCTCTGTGGCAGTCTCTCCAGACACTTCATTTCTTAGCAGCTAAGCAGACCATTACAGTTTTTGGTGGAATGATTACAAAAATCGCTTGGTTATATGTTTGCAGAACTAATGGTAATAATGCATCTGGCTTTCAGTAGGCACTCTTAACAAAGGAATGGAGCAGAAAACCTGACTGATGGTTGGCCATTAGCCTAGCAGTATTAACATTTACTTGAACCCTTAGTACGTTCCAGGCCCTGTGCTAAAGGCTATCATCTAATTCAAGCCACATGACTGCTCTACCTGTTAGGTAGGTACTGTTATTAACCCCATTTTACAGACAAAAGCAAAACAGAGATAACCGCCAAGTTCAACCTACTAGTAAGGGGAGAGAGGTAAACTCGGGAAAAGTGATAAAATCCGTTATTTTTTTTGACGAAGGTCACTCAGGAGCGAGGGCGGCAGGACAGGAGGAGGGTACTGACCTGTCAGACACTTGTTCTTGGGTGAGCTTCTTGTCGCTCTGCAGCAGGATTGATACGTAGTGGCGGATCATGCCCACGAAGAAAGTGATGATAACGATGGGCAGGACCACCCAGAGGCGGATGTTGGAGTCGAGCAGAAGCTCGGGCCCCGCCATCTTCGCTGAGAGCTTGCTTTGTGTTGGGAGGAGCTGGGTTTCTCCCACACTTCGGCTCCGGGCCTTCACTCGTCCCTCCGACTGACTAGTATGGAATCTGGGACAGCCTCGCTATCTCGACCGACTGTTTCCAGCTGGGCCGTCGGGCCGCCAACTTCCGGCGCGGAAGCGGACGTCACACGCCGGCGCGGTTTCGATGGCGTCGGAACGGCGTTCTGTCAGGCGGGAAACTCGAAAGCTAAGGGAGGCGACTGGCGGCCTGCAGGTGAGTGGCGTCGCGTCCCTGCAGGCTACTGTTCAGGTCCAGACCTAGCGCGGCCTGACTCTAGGACCCCGCGGTTCAGCCTCGGCCTCTTCATCCGCTCTGACACGGGATAACCCCTTAGGTCCTACCTTGCTTGGGTTACATGACCAAGTGAGCAAGGCTTTTACCCCAAATCCATTAAAAGGAGTAAGATAAAGGCCTTTTAAGCTTTCTCGGAAGTTGGATAATGTCATTTCGAAGATAGGCGGCTCTGATTTGCTCTACTGTTTCCACTTGAACAATGGCTGTCAGGGGTTACATGTAGTAGGTAAGAAATTTTAACTTTCAGTGTTACACATTTTGGCTAAGACTTATTTAATGTATATGTCAGTTTTGTCCTCGTGTATTTATGTCCACCACGTGCATACAGGAACCTGAGGGGGTGCAGATCTCCTGGAACTGGAGTCACAACGGGAAGTTATGAGGCACTTACATGGGTGGGAACTGAACCTGGGTCCTCTGAAAGAGCTCATTAACTCAGTAGAAACCGTTGTCATAAGTAAGATTTAAGAACTGATGGGAGCACCGATGCTCATTGGGTGGGCGCCCATGCCTGTAGTCATAGCTTTCCCTGGGTGGAGGCAGGAGGACCAATTGGTCATCAACATTGGCTCTATGGGTTCCCGACCATACAGGACCACCCAAGACCCTCACCGTTGAAAAGAGCCAAAACAAACAGCACAGATTCTAGGCGACATGAGGCCTTGTCTTAGAACCGAAAATAAATTCATGAATGAACAAAACAAGGAGTGCAGATTCTGGAGCCAGGCTCCCAGAGTCAGAATCCTGGCCCTTCCCCGATCAAGTGAGTACCTGGCCGAAGTCAGCGTGTGAGAAATAAGTGGATTATAATTAAAGCACTTAAGACGGGGTTTTTGTTTTGTTTTTGAAACAGGGTCTCAATGTATATCTGTAGCTGGCCTAGAATTTAACTGGTCACTATGGAGACCAGCCAGTCCAACCTACATGGTGAGGCCCTGTCTTAAAAATAAACAGGTGCGGGAGAAGTAGCTCAGTGACTAAGAGCACTTGTTGCTCTGCAGAGATGCGGGTTTGTTTCCCAGCACTCAAAGAGTGGCTCACAACCGCCTGTAACTTCATTTCCAGGGGATCCGATGCCCTCTTCTGGCCTCTGTGGGCATCAGGTGTGCTCATGGTCCACGTATGTAAGTACAGTTAAATATTCATACACATAAAGTTTAAATATTTTCAAAGTAAGAAATGAAAATTCCTGTCTTTGGCCGGAGAGTTCTTGCCTAACATATGCAAGGCTGTGGTGTTGAGGGGAAACAAGTGTTGAGGGAAATTGTCCCTGCTTTTCCTCATCGCTCCGCCTATTGCTAGACTAACTGGCCTCACCCGCCCTCACAGTACCTCGTTTGTAGGGTTACTGTCTGTGTAACATTGCAGTTAGACAGATGTAGTTAAATACCGTAAAGACCTTGGTATGCTGTAAGCTTCCTGAGAGCAGGGTTGATGTCCGTCTTGTCTGCAAGTTTGACACAGTAGTGAAGTAATCAATAGAGAGCAGGTGGATGGGGCTAGGTCGTGGTCTGCGTCTCAGTTGAAGAGCTATGGCTTCCTTAGCAACAGAGAAGGAGTCTGGTGAGCAACTTCGTCAATCGTAATGAGTCTTTCTCATTCTGCCACGTGTCTCATGGCTGTTGCCTCTACACCTGTACATCCTACTTGTTCTCTGTCTCCTGGCGCCTCTCCCTTCTTCCCAGAGTCCTCTCTATCCCCCCAAAATCCCGCCTATACCTCCTGCCTACCTATTGGCCATTCAGCTCTTTATTACACCAATCACAGCAATATAGCTTCACACAGTGTACAGATATTCCACAACAACAAATATGTCTTGATATGATATCTATTGGCTAGCTGTAGAGCTAAAATGTGCTCAGCATTTAGATTTAGACAGTATTAATGTGAAGACCCAAACCTTCTGCTTATGGATAGAACTGTTTTCAAAAGACAGTTTGTCTCTGTTTGTTAGTTCTTCTGGTGTTTGGGGTAAGCAATGTATCACTGAGCTAAATACCCAACCCCTGGATTTTTTTTTTCCTTAGGAAGTAATATAAGTACAGAAGACATTGGTCAAAATGGTTTCCAAAAGAAGACGGTCAGACTCTGAGGATAAAGAAAACATAACAGAAGATGCCTCCAGTAAGTACCTAGCCTTTTACTGTTACATTTGTATCACAGATATGTGAGATAGAAAAATATGCAAAATTCTTTTCAAGTGCTGACGTCTGTCAAGGATTAGTGGAGAGAACACAGAGATTCTAGGAGATTAAGGATTGAGTTTATTCCTCAAACGTCACTTAGGAATTTTGGACCACTTCTGAGCCTCACTCTTTACCGTCATAAAAATAAGTTTTATATACACTGGGTAGGTGATTGAGTGGTTAAGAGCACTTGCTGCACTTGCAGGGGATCTGGGTTTATTTCCCAGCACCCACATGGCACCCCAAAACTGTCTTTAACGTCTGTTCCGGGGGATTCGATGCCCTGTGACCTCAGAGGCACCATAGATTCATGTGGTACATCTAGGTTCAGGTGGACAGTTACACACATTAAATAAAAATAAATCTTTGCCAGGTGGTATTGGTGCACACCTTTAATCCCAGTACAAGAGAGGCAGAAGCAGGCAGGTCTCTGTGAGTTCGAGACCAGCCTAGTCTACAAAGTTAGTTCCAGGACAGCCAGTGCTGTTACACAGTGAAACCCTGTCTCGAAAAACCAAAAATAAATGAGTGAATGAATAAATCTATCTATCTTTACAAAAAATTATTACAGAATCATTATCTAGATCCTAGAAGACAGAGAAAAGAAATCTTCACCCTTTAGAAAAGCAGCTGGGCCGGGCATGGTGAGACATGCTTTTAATCTCAGCACTTAGGAGGCAGAAACAGCAGGATTGCTGTGAGATTGAAGCCGGCCTGATCTATATAGGGAGCTCCAAATCTTAACTTGTCTTCTTTTACCCCTAAGAATGTTTTTTTTTTTTAAATATTTATTTATTTATTATGTATACAATATTCTGTCTGTGTGTCTGCAGACCAGAAGAGGGCAGCAGACCTCATTAAAGATAGTTGTGAGCCACCATGTGGTTGCCGGGAATTGAACTCATGACCTTTGGAAGAGCAGGCAATGCTCTTAACCACTGAGCCACCTCTCCAGCCCATACCCCTAAGAATGTTGTGCTATAATAGTGATAATATAAAGAAAAGTCATAGCCAGGCAGTGGTGGCTCATGGCTTTAGTTCAAGCACTCTGGAGACAGAGGCAGGCAGACCTATGTGAGTTCAAAGCCTGCCTGGTTTACAGAGTAAGTTCCAGGACAGCTAGAACTGTTAAACAGAGAAACCCTGTCGGGGGGGGGGGGGGGGACCAAACAAAGAGAAAGAAGGAAGGAAGGAAAAAACAGTAAAGTCCTATCAAAGCAAGCAAGTCACTAGCAAACAAATAGTGCATACTCTGACCAAATGAAAATTCAGTTGGCAAAGATGCTAAGAAGAGTTCTGGAAAGGAAGCTGAGGAATGGCTCAGCTAGTGAAGCGCGTGGCAAGCATGAGGACTCATGTGATCCCCAGAGCCCTGGAAAGGTGGTGGGTCCAGTTCTGCATATGTAATTCTAGTGTTGAGGTGGTGGAGTCAGGAAGCTTGCTGCGGCTTGCTGGCCAGTCAACCTAAAATACTCAGCCCCAGTGAAAGACTGTTTCTGAAGTCAAGGTGAGGTAAAGGCATTTGAGCAGACCAGGCAACCTGAGTTCAGGTAGGAAAGGACTTACTCCAAACTTGTCCTCTGACCTCACCCTCATGGTGTACACATGTTTTTAGAAACGTACACATATCTAAGTGAGTACAATTTTTTAAAAATCAAATTGGGTACCTCCTGAAGAACACTTGATGTTGACCACTGGTCTAGGCCACACACACACACACACACTACATATAAAACTAGTTCTAAATTGCATTTTGCACTTGTTTGCGAGCCTTCTTGGTTGGTTTTGTTTTTCAGATAGGGTCTCATATAGGCCATGTTGGCCTCAAAACTCACTTCCTGAGTGCTGGGATTACAGGTGTGCACCACCACACCTGACTTCTGCTGTCCTGTCAGCTAGCGTCCTACTCGACGTCCTGTTGAACAACTCAAGGCTGAGACCCCTTTTCCTTCTTGAGCACTAGGGACTGAACCTAGGCCCTCAGACATGCTAGGAAGTGTACCACAGAGCTCCTGTCCTAGCCCTCTGTTTGCTTTGTATTTCTGCCACTAAATTTTTTACTCTGACCTCAAACTCAATTTTGTAGCCCAAACACATCTTGAACTTTATCCTTTTGTCTTGGCCTCCTGAGGAGCTACGATTACAGGCCTACCCCAGAGATCAAGCAGGAAAAGCTTGAGTTAGACAAAGAAATTCTAAATTTCTACAAGTCTCTTAGCAAAGGGATTGAAGAATATGAAAAATTGGTAAAAAATTTGAAACTGAAAAAAAAGAATTTAGAAAATGGGTAAACAAACCAGCCATGGTGACATGTGCTTTAATCCCAGCACACAGGAAGCAGAGGCAGGTGGATCTCTGTGAGTTCCAGGACAGCGTGCTCTGTGTAATGAGTTTCAGGTTAGCCAGGGTTGCATAGTGTAACCTTATCTTAAAACAAAAGCAAGCCAGTTGCACATCTTTAATCCCAGCACTCGGGAGACAGAGGCAGGAGGATCTCTGAGTTCAAGGCCAGCCTGGTCTACAAGAGCTAGTTTCATGATAGGCTCCAAAGCTACAGAAAATCCTGTCTCGAAAAACAAAAAACAAACAAACAAAAAAAAAAGCAAAACTCCCAGAAAATGGGTGAATATAAAGGTTATCCTTTGGAAATACCATTTCTAACAGAGAGACGCTTCTGATGTATGATGAGGGGCTGGAGATACAGGTCAGTAGGCAGAGTGCTTGCCTGGCACACTGGGTTCAATCCACAGTACTAGGAAAAGGGAGAGAAAAGTTTATGAGGAGGAACTTGAGTTTTGTGCTCTTGGTGAGTAATAAGAAAACCGCATTTCTCATTCTGATTTTGACTACATAGAAAAAGAGTCAGAATTGCATCATAAAGGACAAAAGTAGCTGTATTTTTTGGATTAAAGTCCCTGTTTTGTTTTTTATTATGTGGTGAAAGCCTTAGGATAAAACCAACCTGAGCTTTGTACTGAAGGGTGTGGTAAGAAGAGCTTGGCCTATTCTGTCTGACTTTGTGGACAGATCATCACTTCTGAGATTTGGCATGAATTAAGATTGTTACCTGAAGAGTTTGTCAAAAGCTTCAGACTGTAGGGACTGTTCTTATTTTGACTGTAGCTCTGGTGTGCAGTCCGGATTGTGCATTATAATAAACTATTCAGCGACTGCAGTGGGTGCTTGAGAGACAGTTCTCCTTTAGATTTTAGGTGGAAACTGTTTCCATGGTTATTTTTGTTACAAGTGCATGTTTTGTGTGTGTGTGTGTGTGTGTGTGCGCGCGCGCGTGTGTGCACGTTTGTTTTGTTTTTCAAGACGGTTTCTTTGTGTAGCTCTAGCTGTCCTGGAACTTGCTCTGTAGACCAGGCTCGCGTTGAACTCACAGAGATCCACCTGCCTCTGCCTCCCAAGTGCTGGGATTAAAGGTGTGCACCATTTGCTGAATGCGGTTATATTTGGTGTTTTTTTTGTTTGTTTGTTTGTTCTGTGGAAGCTGCTGTTGCTGACCACCATTGGAGATAGCTCATTTCACTGCAGCATCAATGTGACTGACTCTTAAAGACAATCAGAATTTCCTCTCAGAACATTTAGTCCTGGGTTTGTGTTTTAGTCTTTGAATTTTTCTTATTTTTGTGGTCATATTCTTGAAGGTTTTATATTTGTTTGTTTTTCCAGAAATCTTGAAACAACCCCTTTCCAAGCTGGCAAAAAAATCTCATGGTTCTCATGAAGTTGAAGAAAATGGCAGTGTCTTTGTAAGGCTTCTTAAGACATCAGGACTCACTCTTAAAACTGGAGAGAACCAAAATCAGCTAGGTAATATTCAAAGTGTATTTTTGAATTGAGTGAAAGTGCAGGGAAGGCTATGGGGATAGGAGGAGACTGCGGAGATGGCTAGTTAGATGGTGTGCTTATGGTTGGTTTTTTTTGAGACCATGTTTCTCTGTGTGGTCCTGGCCATCCTGGGACCCAGGCTCAAACTCAAGAGATTCACCTTCCTCTGCCTCCTGAGTGCTGGGATTAAAGGTATGTGCCACCACAATCTATTCATGTTTCTGGTCTTTGTGTGGTGTATGTGTGTAGTGTATGCATACAATCTTAATTTTTATGTTTTAAGGCTTGATAAATAACTATTAGATAACTCTAATTTTTTATTTAGAAAAATCATTCGTATGCTACTGGTAGTCCTTTGTTGTATATACACACACACACACACACTCACGCACACGTGTATGTGTACATCCAGGAAGCAAGTAGATCTCTATCAGAAGAAAATATGTTGAGCCTCTTGAGCCATATAAGGCTGGAAACATGTTTTGAGGGCATAGATACGTTGTCCTACTAAGTATATGACTGGTTATTTGTAGACCACTGGGTGTCTGACATCTGCTAGATTAAATCTTTTACACTAGGTTTAAAAGTTTTGTCTGAAAATATTCTTTGTAAGGCTGGAGAGATAGCTTAGTAGTTAAGAGTATATACTGTTCTTCCAGAGTTCTACTCCCAGCAACCACATCAGATGTGTGGAACTCTGGCTCCAGGCCAGAGCCTGAGTATATATTTTCACATAAAAATACTTTTTTTTTTTTTTAAATATTTATTTATTTATTATGTATACAATATTCTGTCTGTGTGTATGTCTGCAGTCCAGAAGAGAGCACCAGACCTCATTCCAGATGGTTGTGAGCCACCATGTGGTTGCCGGAAATTGAACTCAGGACCTTTGGAAGAGCAGGCAATGCTCTTAACCACTGAGCCATCCCTCCAGCCCCACACATAAAAATACTTTAAAAGGGCCGGGCGATGGTGGCACATGCCTTTAATCCCAGCACTCGGGAGGCAGAGGCAGGTGGATCTCTGTGAGTTCGAGACCAGCCTGGTCTACAGGGCTAGTTCCAGGACAGGCTCCGAAGCCACAGAGAAACCCTGTCTCGAAAAAGCAAAAAAAAAAAAAAAAAAAAAAAAAACTTTAAAAGAGAAAGAAAGAAAAGAAGGAAGGAAGGAGAAAAACATTCTTGGTGGCATCATCAGATGTGAATTTTGTCTTTAAGGAAGGAGGCTGTGGTAGACATTCTACATAATGTTTAGAAGCTCTCCTTCCTTCCTCCTAGGTGTGGATCAGATAATCTTCCAAAGGAAGCTCTTTCAGGCCTTGAGGAAACATCCTTCTTATCCCAAAGTATGTATCCTCTCTGTGGTACTTTTGCTTTTGCCAGAAGTACTGTGGGGTTAGGCTGTAAAGTTGAGTGGCTGATAACAAGTGTTCAACTGTAGAGCTTACCTTCTCTTGTCTTGGTTATACAATCTTCTTGTTTAGGTAATAGAAGAATTTGTTAATGGCCTGGAGTCCTATATTGAGGACTGTGACAGTCTCAGGAACTGCCTGTTGTCTTGTGAGCGCCTGCAGGACGAGGAAGCGAGGTGTGGAGAAGAGGCTGTCTTCAGAAGTGCAGTCTGGCTGTAATCGGACTGGGCATGGGAAATGGAGTTTTCTTTGTTTTATTATTTTTTTTATAACTCTTTTACTCAGTTTAAATATAACCTTAAAAATATTAAATTTGAGGTTAGATGGCAAAGAAATTGAATGTTTATTTTGAAGCAGAGTTTCGTGTGCAGCCCTGTGTACTGGAACTCCCTATATAGGCCAGGTTAGCCTCACAGAGGCTAACTTGCAGAGAGCTGCCTCTTCTGAATATAGCAGCTAAGACTTCTGCTTTCAATTCAAGTCTGGCTTTGAGCATGATCGCGAAGGGCTGTGTATTTAACCAGTTTTTTGTGAAATAGGTAGTAAAGCATTAACATAAACAAAACAGGAGCCAACCACCTCCCTGTTTTACAGCACGGGTGCTTTTTACTCCAAGAGTCTCATCAAGCTACTTCTGGGGATTGACATTTTGCAGGTGAGACTACACCACCTTTCCTGAGAACATGATGGATGTGACTTGGGGAAACTAGCAGATAAGGACTAGTTGGTTTGCAGCATGTCTGTAAATCATGTCTGTGTCATGGATTGTCCCTAGGCCGGATGATCTGGCAGTCCTATTCATTTCCTCAGTATATGATTCTTGTTTATTTAAAAAAAAATTAAAACTGGTGTCTGACTGGCAGAACTTGAGTGGGGGTATGTGCTCGTCGTGAGTACAGGTGGTGAGGTTGCCTGTGTTGGAGCCCCTGGAACTGAAGTTTCATGTAGTGCTGTCTTAATTAGAAGCCGCTGTTGTTACAAACCTCTTAGGAAGCCTTTTTTTTTAAAAAAAGATTTATTTATTTATTTATGCATTATCCTGCCTGTAGGCCAGAAGAGGGCACCAGATCTCCTTATAGGTGGTTGTAAGCCACCATGTGGTTCCTGGGAATTGAACTCAGAACCTCTGGAAGAGCAGTCAGTGCTCTTAACCACTGAGCCATCTCTCCAGCCCCTTCTTTTGTCTTCTCTGCATTGCCATCTGTATGGTATCTTCTCCATTAAACGCAGCTTACTGAATTCTTCAGGGTCATAGTAGCATTTTAGAGTACCATCTAGCCACTGGCCTGATGGACCAGCTTGCCATTTTGACCTGATAGCTAATATATTTGTGTTATGTGTTTTAAAACCATTGCCTGACTATGCATGTCTTCTCTTTTAGCCTGCCATTATCAAAATGTTATTTGAAAAAGTGCCACAGTTTCTTTTTGAAAAGTAAGTGGAATTATTCCGAAATGTTGAATGTACATTGATGCTTTTAGGACTCTCTGGAAAGTTTCATCTGACATGTCCTATGGTCATGTTTAACATGCTAGGTTCCTGATCATCTATTACTTTACTTCAAAAATACTAAGATCATTGTTAAAGCAGCTGGGCAGTGGTGGTGCACACTTTTAATCCAGCACTTGCAGGGCAGAGGCAGGTGGAGTTCCAAGATTCCAAGATAGCGAAGCTACACAGAGAAACTCTGTCTCAACCAAAAAAAAAAAACCCTGTTAAAATAGTTAACATGTGTGCTTGTATGTATGATGGTTCTTCCTAAAAGGGCACATAATACTCTGGCAGCTGTGGCCAGTTGGCAGGGTCTTTGCCTTTTATTTTTATTTTTAAAGTGTATGTGTACCACTTACGTTTTAAAATTACTGTGTTGGGCCTGGAGAGATGGCTTAGTAGTTAAGAGCTCTGGCTGCTCTTGCAGAGTATTGGAGTTAGAGTTCCAGCACCCACAGAACAGCTCCATTTGTAACTCCAGCTCCGGGAATCTGATGCCCTCTTCTGGCCTCCAAGGGCACTGCATGCACATCGTGCTAAGACGCCCATGCAGATGAAATAGCCATATATAAAATAATAAGTAAATATTTTTTTAAAAAAAACTGTCAGGAAGGAAAATTACCTGCCTAATATAAATTATATATAATTTCATGACATAAGCATGAAATCTCAAGTATAGAAACGTCAAGATGTAAATATTCAATTTCATTAGCAAAGGAAGAAATTTAAAAAATGGGGCTGAGTGTGGTTGCACATACCTTTAATCCCAGCACTAGGGAAGGCAGAGACAGGAGGTTCTATGAGTGCAAGGCCAGCCTGGTCTTCAGATGGAAAGTTCCAGGATAGTCAGGTCTACACAGAGAAACCCTGTCTTAAAAAAAAAACAAATAAATTAGTAAAAAGTTGCCATGCAACCTGGATATGTAGCTCAGTTGGTAGAATCCTTGCCAGGCCTGAAGACCTGAGTTTGAGTCCCATGACTGTAGGTATCTCAGCACTCCAGCAACAAAAGCAGGAGGATCAGAAACTCAAAGTCACCCTTAGTTACTCCAGCCCAAGACACATAAGACCCTGTCTCCAAAAAGAAAGAAAAAAAATATCCAGTGCATTTTCCCTACACCCAAAAAGTTTTTGTTATGGATATGTTGTAAATGAGTATATATAAATCAATCATTGTGAAAAGCCATTAAGGTGTATGTCTTAAAACCTTAGATTTATATCTGATGGCTAGACATGGTGGCATGTGTTTATAATCCCAGCACTTAGGAAGAGGAGAAAGGAAGATGAAGGATTCAGGGCATAGTGAGTTCCTGGCTAGTCTGGGCTATGCTATGAGACCCTGTCTCGCAGTAACAAAAAAAATAATCTTTAATTCCAGCACTTGGGAGGCAGAGGCAGGTGGATCTCAGAGTGCTCAAAGCTGGCTAGAGCTACATAAGGAAACAATGTCTCAAAAACAAAACAAGCATTATTTTCTTTTCTTTATTTTTTTTTTTTTTTTTGGTTTTTCGAGACTGGGTTTCTCTGTGGTTTTGGAGCCTGTCCTGGAACTAGCTCTTGTAGACCAGGCTGGTCTCGAACTCACAGAGAACCGATCCGCCTGCCTCTGCCTCCCAAGTGCTGGGATTAAAGGCGCGCGCCACCACCGGCCGGCTTTTTTTTTTTTTTTTTTTTTGGTGCATTATTTTCTTATTAAGAGTTTATTTTGTTTTTTTTGTTTGTTTGAGACAGGGTCTTATGTAGTCCATATTGGCTTATAACTTGCTATACTGTTGAGATTGATCTTGCACGCCTAGTCCTGTTTCTATCTCCCAAGTACCAAGATTGCAGGTGTTTGCTATTGTGTTTGATAAATTTATTAACTTTTTTCCCCCATTTTCTCCAAAAAGTATTTCTTTGTGTTTCTCTGGCTGTCCTGGAACTCCTTCTCTAGTCCAGGCCAATCTTCAGTTCAGAGATCTGCCTGTCTTTGCCTTCCACGTGCTAGGATTAAAGGGTATATGCTACCACTGCTTAGCAATTTTATTATCTTTTTTAAAAAGTCTCTTACACTTGGTATGATGCCATATGACTGTAATTCCAGTGCTCATGAGGCAGAGTGAACAGATCTCTTGAGTTTGAGGCCAGTCTGTCTATTGCAAATTCTAGGCCACCCGGGTTTGTATAATGACACCATATCTCAAACAAACAAAAGAGTCACTGTGTGACTGTGCAAGTGATGCCGTCACTAATGTCCTTGCTGGGTAAACACGAGGGCTTGAGTTTCACCCCTAAAACACATGTTAAGAAACGAGACATGATAGTGTGAGCCTGTAATCCCAGCACTGGCAAGGCAGAGACAAGATCCCTGGGACTTGTTGGCTATCTAGTCTAACTGCATTGGTGACAAGATCCCTGGGACTTGTTGGCTATCTAGTCTAACTGCATTGGTGAGTTCCAGGTTCCATGAGAGAATCTTGCTAAAAAATATGATGGAGTGATTTAAGAAGACAGCTCATGTTGACCTCTGGCCCTCATGTGTACACACACACACACACAAACACACACACACACACACACACACACACACACACACGTCACATTTTTAAGAGTAACATTTTTAACAGTAGCCATGGCCACTGTTGCTACTATTTTAGTCACTTTTTTACAAAGCACTATGACCAAGGCAACTTATTTGTGGCTCACAGTTTCACAGATAGTCATGAGTTCATACATCATGGTAGGAACATGGGAGCTGGTAGGCAGGCAAGATGTTGGAGCAGCAGCAGAGAACATGCATCCTTTTCTGAAAGTTGGAGTCAGAGGAGAGCTAACTGGGAATGGCATGGACTTTTGAAACCTCATAGCCCACCCTCAGTGACAATTCCTCCAACAAGGACAAACCTAGTCCTTACCAGACAGCTCCACCAACTAGGGATCAAACATTCAGATATGTGAGCCCATTGGGGCCCTTGTCATTCAAATCACCACAGCACTTTTAACAGTATTTCCTTTTAGTCATCTTTTTCATTAATATAGGCATGTTTGGGTTATTTATTCATTTATTTTGTGTGTTTGGTTATTATGCCCATGTTTATGTCTGTGCACTGCATGCATGCCTGGTGCCTGTGGAGGCCAGAAAAGGGTAACACATCCCCTGGTACTGGAATTACAGATGGTTGTGAGCCACCATATGGTTTGCTGGGAGTTGAACTTGGGTCATTTGGAAAACAGCTCTTAACTGCCAAGTTGTCTTTCCAGTTCCTCTTTGTTTTGAATAATCACATTTGTGTCTAACACTGAGCCCTAAAACTAGCAACTATATAGTATTGCTTATTGACTGGCTGAAGAATTCTGTGCAGTATTACTGTTTTCTGTTGCCTAGTCAGGAATTGGTGATGCAGCTTAGTAGAAGAGTACCTGTTCAGCATTTGTGAATCCCTAGAACCAAACAAAGAAAAACAAAATTGACATGGGGAGAGGGGCAGAGGGAAGGGAAAGACAAACAACTCAATCCCTTTTCATTCTGACATTTCAGCGAGAGCAGTGATGGAATCAACATGTCCCGACTCATAATCAATCAACTAAAATGGCTGGACAGAATTGTGGATAGCAAGGTAGGTTTGGGGGCTTTATCAATTTAAAAGGTTTTTTATGACTGGGAATGGTAGCGTGTGCCTATAATCACAACACTTGGGAAGGAGAGGCAGGCTGATTTCTGTAAGTTTGAGGCCAACCTGGTCTACATAGTGAAACCCGGTTTAGATAACAAACAAAAATCTTAGGAATGGTGGTACATGACAATAATCTGAGCACTTAGAGGATAGAGGCAGGAAGATGGAAGTCAATTTGAGCCAGCCTGGGCTACATAGTGATACCCTGGCCCAGAAAGCAAAACAGATTTTTATATGACTGACAAAACCTTTTTGATTTTTGGGATTTTTTTTTCCTTTGTAAATGAAAATTTCACTTTCTTATCAATCATCATCATCACTTATTCCCAGCAATGTTGAAGCATACATGGGCAAGCCCGTTTATGGTGGTTCTCCAGTTGTTCCTAACCTGGGCAGTCCCAGATGGTTGTGTTATTGTCATACCCAAGCTTCCATGGTCTTCCTTTATGCTGTCTGTCCAGCGGTTTGGGGCCTTCCTCTTCATCTTATCCCATGCACTCCTCCAAGCAGTGCTGTGTTCGGGTATCTGCCATCATTCATTCTCATAGCATGGCCTAAGTATCTCAAGCGCCATTGCTGTATCCTGTAGTTTACTTCCTTCTGTAGATGGAGATGTTTCCTAATGTCATCGTTGCGCAGCCTATCTGTGTGATGCTTAGAATCCTCCTGAGACATGCCATCTCAAACACATACTTATTTCTTATCAATACATTATCTTTATTCAAGTTTCCTGATTTGAGAATCTTGAATATTTGACTCTTTCAAAAATTTGTTTCAAAATAAGCTTAGGCTACATGAAATGGTCTGTGCCTGTAATTCTAGCACTTGGGAATGAGGCAAGAAGCCAGAAGTCTGAAGCCAGAAGAGAGACTATATAGAGAGACCTCTGATTTATAGAGGGCTGTGAGAATAAGTGGGTAAAGGTTGCTATGCAACTGGAAGACCTGATTTGACAAAAAAAAAAAAAAAAAAAAAAAAGACCTGATTTGATCCCTGGGACCCCACATGTAAACCCCACAAAGCTTTCCTCTGGCAGGGACATCTGTATGCATAGCAAACATGCATTAATAAATACTTTTTTTTTTTTTTTTTATTTTCGAGACAGGGTTTCTCCGTAGCTTTTGGTTCCTGTCCTGGAACTAGCTCTTGTAGACCAGGCTGGCCTCGAACTCACAGAGATCCGCCTGCCTCTGCCTCCCAGTGCTGGGATTAAAGGCGGAGCTACCATCGCCCAGTTAATAAGTACTTTTTAAACTTCCTCAGTTATAAAGATTAAGTATAGTTTATTATATGTTAAATATTTGGTAAGGGTCTAGAGCAGTTGTTCTCAACGTGGGGTCATGACCCCTTTGGGAATCAAATAGCTCTTTCACAGGAGTTGCTTAAGACTATTGGAAATATCAGATATCTACATTATAATTTATAATAATAGCAAAATTACAGTTGTGAAGTAGAAATGGAAATAATAATGGGAATTGCCACAACATGAAGAACTGGGCACAATACTGGGAAGGGTAAGAACTGCTGACTAGTGAGATGACTGAGAGGTCAAGAGCACTTGTTGCTCTTGTAGAAGACCCGGGTTCAATTCCCAGCACCTACGTGGTGGGTCACAACTGTCTGTAACCTCAGTTCTAAGATCCAGCAAGCACACACATGATGTATATATACATGCAGGCAAAATATTCATACCCCACAAAGTATCAAATAAATTTTGGGGAGGAGGTGTGGTTTTGAGACAGGGCTTATCTGTGTAATTGGAGCTAGCTCTGTAGACCAGGCTGGCCTTGGACTCATAGAGATCCACCTGCTTCTGCCTCTTGAGTGCGCCACCACTACCCGGCTCGCCTGGCTATGTTTTTAAATGTTGGGAAGAAAGCAAGGCATAGTGGTGTACAATTTTAATCCCAGCACTCGAGAGGCAGAGGTGGATCTCTGAATTCTAGGCCACCCTGGTCTACAGAGTGAGTCCCAGGACAGCCAGGGGCACACAAAGAAACCCTGTCTCAAAAAAAAACAAAACAAAAAAATGGGGAGGGGGGTTGTGTATTGTTTCAAAATCTCAAGATCCCTTTTTTCTTTTCTTTCTGAGACAGGAAACAGGGTTTCCTGGTATAGTCCTGTCTTGGACTCACAGAGTCCTTGGAACTCACTCTGTAGACCAAGGTGGCCTCGAACTCACAGAGATCCACCTGCCTCTGCCTCCCGAGCACTGGGATTAAAGGCGTGCACCACCATTGCCAGGCTCTAAGATTACTTTTTATTTCTGAAAAGTGGTGAGATCCCAAGCCATCTTATTTCACTACAAATGCTTTAATTTGATTGCATACTGAAGGAAACTTTAGGTAGTTTTTGCAAGTATGTGATTTATGTAAGTGCCTTGGTAAAAAAGCTGGTCTTACTTCTTCAGATGCCTTGATTGTTTGGGAATTTTGGGTTTTTGTTTTGTTGTTGTTGTTGTTGTTGCTTGTTTTTACAGGGTCTCACTATCTAACTCTTGACTGGAACTAGCCTCGTAGATCAGGCTAGCCTAGACTTTTGACCCTCTTGCATCTATTTCTCAAGCCCACAGATTGTCAGTGTGCACTGCCATGCCCGTGATCTTTCCAGAGGTTCTTAAAATCATTCTTCTGGTTTTGACAGGCACTCCAAACTAAATCTTTATTTAGGAAAACAGGGATTTTAGAGTCACATCTGGGCTGGAATCTGGGGTCTGTACTCAATTTGGATGTATCCTATACTATCTCATGTGAATTTAGAGGAGAGGCATTTTCCTCTTGTGAGTATGTGTTCAGGGACAGGTGCAAGTATCCAGAGATCAGAGAACAACCTTGGATGTTATTCCTCAGGCAACAGCCACTCTTTTTTCCTTCTTGAAACAGTCTTTCAGTAATCTGTCTCAGATTGCCAGTGTACCCCGGGGTCTATCTGTCTCTGCTTCCCCAGACCTAATATTATAAGTACATCTACTGTGCCTAGCTTCTTTCCCATGGGCTCTGGGAATTGAACACAGATCCTCATTCTTGTGGTTTTTTTTTTTCTTTTAATGGCATTTTATTATTAATGAGTATACTCTTTCCCTGCTCCCATTTGCCTCTTAATTTAAATTTTGAGCTTGAATCTATCATGGTCATGTTGTATACATGATGGTTTCAGGTCTGTATTTGATAAATAAGTACTGCTTATTTTGAGTAATGTGCTACAATTCTAATAGTGTTCTCCCTGCAGGACCTCACAACCCAGATGATGCAGTTGATCAGTGTTGCTCCAGTGAACTTACAGCATGACTTCATCACCAGCCTTCCTGAGATCCTAGGGGATTCCCAGCATGCTAACGTGGGAAAAGAACTCAGGTGGATAAGCACTGCTACTGTCTCGTGGAGTCTCCACGAGGGGAACTTGTTCGTTGCAGTATGAAAAGAGCTAAGTTTAGGTCTAGTGAGTAACTCAGTGACTAAGGGTTCCTGTCTGTCATCTCCGATGATGTAAGTTTGATCCTGGAGCCCACATAGTAGAAGAGGACTGATTTGCACAAGTTTTCCTCCGACTTTCATATATGCACCGTGGCACACATTGTTGTGTGTGCACACATACACATGCGTTTGGATATAAAGGCTGGATCACAGTGTTTAAGTTCATTCTCAACTGTGTAGCATGTCACAGTCAGTCTGGGGTACATGAGACCCACACACAAAAAGTGGCTGGGTATAGAACTCTGTTGATAGAGTGCTTGTCTAATGTGTACAAAATGTGTTCTTTCCTAATACTGCATAACAGGTGTGGTGGCAGACAGTGGAGGCAGGAGAACCTTGGCTACATCATGAGTTTGAGGCTAGCCTGGGATACAAAAAATGAAATCCTGCCTCAAGATGTAAAAATTATAAATTATGGTGCCTGTACCTCACATGAATAGGAAGAGTATGGAGTTTGACGTGGTTTTCTAGTAACTGCATGTATTTGTGTAGTCCCATTTACTTTCTTCTTGCCCTTACCCCCTTTTTAAGTTGGGGGTCTTATATAGTCCAGGCTGGTCTCAACTTCACTCTGTAGCTAAATATGACCTTGAACTTCTGATCCTCTTGCTTTTTCCTCAAGTCTTAGATCAGGAATTACAGGTATGTGCCACTAAGTTTGCCTTCCACATACTTTTCCTTTTTATTTATTTTGCATATGTGCCTGGGGATAATGCACACATGTACCACCGTGTGGAGTTCAGAGGACAACTTTCAGGAGTTGAACTTTTTTTTCCATATTTTACATTCCCAGAATCAAACTCACATCTTTAGACTTGATAGCAAATGCCAATATCTGTTGAGCAACCTCACTGGCCCCCTTATATGTTCATTTAAATGATGAACCTATTATGAAAACTGGTTAGGATTAGGCTATAGACAATTTTGTTTGTTTGTTTTTGTTTTTGTTTTTTTGAGACAGAGTTTCTCTGTGTTGCTTTGGAGCCTGTCCTGGAACTACTCTTGTAGACCAGGCTGGTCTTACAGAGATCCGCCTGCCTCTGCCTCCCGAGTGCTGGCTTGTGCCACCATGCCCATCTGGCAATTCCTCCTAGTTTACCACCGCCCAGTTAGGCTGTAGAGAATTTGAATACAGTCTCTTTGTTTCATTTCCTCTAAGAGTTTCTCAGGCTTGACTGCACCTTGGAATTTTTTGTGAAGCTCTTAAATATCTGCAAGTTTGGGTGCTGAGATGACCCGTTATAGTGCACGTCCATACACAAGGACCTGTTGCTGAGCTCCATTGCTAACTGTCACTCATGTAAAAATAATACTGTAATTGGAGAGTAGTAAGTAATAAGAGGCGAACCATATTCTTAGCATACAGTTTCTGTCCTGGTTTTCCTCCAGTGCTGGGAATTGAAGTCAAAGCCTTGTGTTTGTGCACACTAAAGAAGTGCACACTAGTTTTATGGACTCTATCTTAATGCATATCTTTTCCTCGGAGTAGTTTTAAATTCCTTTTATAATACTTTAAAAAAATATTGAGACCGGGTCTCTCTGTAGTTCTGGCTGGCCTGGAATTTGCTATGTATATGAGGCTGGCCTCTAACTCACAGAGATCCGCCTGCCTCTGCCTTCTGAGTGCTGGAATTAAAGGCATGGGCCACCATGCCCATTTGGTACTGTGCGATGCTGTAGATAATGTTCAGTGATTTCTTCCTTTGTGCTTTTAAACATTGTGCTTCTGTGGATAGCACAGTGTTACTCATTTTGCACCTACAATGGGCTTGTCCTGTTGTGCGTTCTCACAGGATCCCTCCTACCCATCTCACCTCTGTGCACTGCTGTGGCTCCATGCATCTGTCCATCATATATAGCACAGTCCACTTAATTATTGTGGCTTTCTTTCCTTCTAGTTTTTCAGGAAAGTGTATATCAACTAAGTAGCAATGATTTCTCAGTAGTAAAGATGTTGAAAGAGGGGCATATCATTTCTACATGATTATTCGAAGTTTTGTAATGAGTATGTATTATGTTTTCTAATGAAGACAATAACCAAACACAATCTTTTTTTTTTTTTTTTTAGAGGCAGTTTTTTTTTATGTAGTCCTAACTGTCTGAAGCACCATTTACAGAACAGGCTGACCTTAAGCTCACAGAAATCCTCCTGAGTGTTGGGATTAAAGGCATGCATCAAAATGCAATCATTTAATAGGAACTGGCTTTCTTTTCTTTTTTCTTTTTTTTCTTCAATACTGGGTCTCATTGTGTAGCCCTGGCTGTTCTGAACTTGCTTTGTAAACCAGGCTGGTATCCAACTCACACAGACCCATCTGCTTCTGCCTCTAAAGTGCTAATGTGCCATTACTGCCCTGCTACAGCTGGTTTCTTACCAGTGGGTTCCATTCTCAAGTTCAAGCAGCTACAGATTAAAGATCCCCCCCCCCCAAAAAAAAGGCACACACACTGACATACAGATTTTTCTGATCATTGTTTCCCAAACAACATAGCGTGACAGGTATTTGCATAACTTTTACATGGCATCAGGTGTTCTAAGTATCCTTGAAGTAATTGACAGTTTGTAGGAGGATGAGCAAGTTATGTAATAATGTAGTGTGTAATAACTACACCGTTTTATAGAATGGACTTAGGCATCCTAGGATTTTGGTGCTGTGGATAACCTAGGAATCAGTTCACTGCAGGTACCAAGAGACAACTGCATATCCTGCCTTCCCCGACTCTAGTGAGTGACTTTCTCAGGTTGTTTTCTGCCCAGTTCTATTCAAACCATTATCCAGCTTTTCCTTCTTTGTTATTAACAGTGAGCTGCTGATTCAGAATACTTCCTTGACTGTTCCAATTTTGGATGTCTTTTCCAGTCTCCGGCTTGATCCAAACTTCCTGTCTGAGGTAGGAAAAACCCTGCTTTCCAGAAATAGGGAGAAATCATGTGCAATGAAAGAAAATAGCACTGAAACTATGCTCACAAACATAAGTATTATGTGCACATGTGCGTACATGCACACACACCCGTATCAAAACCAGGGCCTACTGTAACACTAAGCCAGAAATCAGCCCCTTTACTTTTTTTTTTTTTTTTTTTTTAGTGAGATGGTCTGACCATGTAGTCCAAACTGGCCCCAGACGCAAACGCTTCCTGCCTTAGCCTCCTCAGTGCTGGAATAATGCATGTGTGCCCCAGGCCTGGCTTAAGCAATGCAATTTAGTTGGGTTTTGTTTCATTTTTGACTGTGCTGGTGATCAAACCCAGGGTTCCACAAATGCTAGGCAGACATTTAACCAGTGAATCACACCCTCATCTCTTAAGTGGTAAGTTTGTGTGTTTGAGTATATATGCATGCATGTGAATATGCTTGCATGTAGAAGCCAAAGGATAACCTCAGGTGTTCCTCAGGTCCGTACACTTAAAAACTTTTATTTTTTTTTGAGACAGGGTCTCACGGCATGGAGCTTACTTGCAAGCATTTCCAGCCATGCCTGGTTATTTTTATGTGAGTTTTGGGATCAAACTCAGATGTCATGTCACAGCTGGGAATATAGCTTAGTTGTGTAGGATGTACAAAGCTTTGCTTCCCAGCACCACGTAAACTTGATGTTGTGGCATACACATAAACAAGAGATCTAGACTAGAGGAAGAGATAGATGTTCAAGATCATCCAGGGCCAGCCTGGGATTCTAAAACCCTCAAGGAAAATAATAACAACTGTTTGAACTTTTTTGGTAACCTTTAAAATACAAGCATTTCTCAATCTAGCTGGTTTTTATTTGGCAGTTATTTCCCTAGACCTTGGCTCCCTTCTAAATAACATAGTCTTATTCTGGAACAGAGTCAGCTTTTCATAGTTCTGTCTGAATAACATTCAAAGACAAACCCTCTGGGGACAGGTCCATAAACCCTGGGGTCATTCACAGCCAAAAGTAAGTTTCCTGGGGTCAGTGGTGAGGGCAGTATGGGGAGAGTGATACTTAATTTTGCTCTCCTGTTGTCAGTTGTGACCATAGACTCTGAAATGTAAAGCAAAGGATGTTTGACATTCATCACTTGTCTGTTCTAGAAGAATCTTTGACATTTATAATTGCAAGTTTGTAATTTGGGAGAAAATAATATGTTTTTCTTCCTAAACTACAAGTAGGAAAATCAAGTGAGAAAAGAATTTTCTAATTTTATCTAATAAGTATTTAAGGGTTTTGTGCTTTTTATATTTAGATCCGCCAGTTGGTGATGGGCAAGCTGTCTTCTGTTCGGCTGGAGGACTTACCTGTGATAATAAAGTTTATTCTTCATTCTGTAACAGACACTACTTCACTTGAGGTATGCTACTATTTCCTGTCAAGCCTGCATTAAGATACACGAGGGACTGGAGAGACGGCTCAGAGGTTAAGAGCACTGGCTGCTCTTCCAGAGGTCCTGAGTTCAATTCCCAGCAGCCACATGGTGACTCACAACCATCAATAATGAGATCTGGTACCCTCTTCTGGTTTAGGCATACATGCAAGCAGACTATATACATAATAATAAACAAATCTTTTAAAAAAGATCTATGAATATGCTACTTAAGTAGTTCAAGTTGCTATTTTCTGGTCCTAGACTAATTGATACTGATTACTATAGATAGCAGATAGCTGTTGGGAGAGAACACAGCCCAGTCTGGCTGATTACTTAGCATAAACTGCTACAGAATGATATTTGCTATTTCTGTGTAGAAGCACTTCAGGTGAATCAAGGGCTTAGAGTATAGCATTTCTATGTGCTTGAACTATTCTCATCTAGTCTGCTGACAAGTCTTTTGTTGCAAGTCGATTGTTTTCCTTAGCATTTTGGGGATATTAAGATTCCATTGAGGAAATGTACTATGCCTGTCCACTAAGGGTGAGCAGAATACATGGCTAATACTGATTTTTCATAGGTCATTTCTGAGCTTCGGGAGAAGTTAAATGTGCAGCATTTTATTTTGCCATCACGGGTTCAGGCTTCCCAAAGCAAGTTGAAAAGTAAAGGACTACCAAGGTATGGAAAAATTTGCAGTTACCATTTTTTTTTCTTAGATAATCATAGTTTTCTCACTTTTATCCTGAAAGCAGGATAGTTATTAGATCTTAATATATGACAAATACTGGTATTATGATTACATTCACATCAGGCTGGAGAGATGGCTCAGAGGTTAAGAGCACTGGCTGCTCTTCTAGAGGTCCTGAGTTCAGTTCCCAGCATGCACATGGTGGCTCACAACCATCTATGATGAGATCTTGTGCCCTCTTCTGGTGTGCAGGTGTACATGCAGGGAGAATACTGTATACATAATAAATAAATATTAAAAAGAGATTAATTCACATCATGTAGCATGACAACGGATTTTTAATTGTTTGTGCGTGTGCTTTCCTAGCCATTCAGATCAATTCCACATAGTTCACAGTACAAGTTTTTCAGTAGTTTACAGATGAGGTTGGTGCTTCCTCCAGAACCTTGCTTAATAGAAACAGATTTATAAGGTCTTCTCTGGTAAATGGAAGAAATATCGTTTCCTGCTTTGCTGTTTGTAGCTCTTCAGGAAATCAAGAAAACAATGATAAAGACTGTATTGTTCTCGTCTTTGATGTAATCAAGTCAGCCATTAGGTATGAGAAAACCATTTTGGAAGCCTGGATTAAGGTAAGATCCTTGCAACAATGAATGTCAACCATGAGTGTCAGTCACTGATAGATGTGTGAGTTGGGATGAAATAAAAGTCTTAAAATTATCATTCAAGTATAAATGATGATGATGGGCTGATGAACAGGACATGTAGAATGAACATGAATAACATACTCCACTGATACAGTATTGTGGCACTTGTTTTTCTAGGCAATCGAACACATTGAGTCAGCACCTGAGCATAAGGTAATAATCTTCTGCTTTGAACTAAAATTTTATCCTACTTTCTTTCTGTCTTTCCTGCAGTGTGGAGAAAACAACCCAGGGGGTGACTTGCTGAGTGGTCTGCTCTTACCTACTAATTCTGGAAATGAATTTAGCCTACAGTATTCAGTAGGGGAGTAGGAGGTTGTTCCACCCTGATGGAGGAAGGTCATTGGCTAATAAAGGAACTGCCCTGGCCCATTTTATTGGTTAGAGGATAGGTGGGAGGAGAAAACAGGACAGAACGCTGGGAGGAAGAGGAAGTGAGGTCAGAGACTCGACAGCTCTCCTCTGGGGAGCAGATGCCTGAGAGAGACGCCATGCCCCGCTCCCGGGATGAAGCTCCGACCCAGGATGGACATAGGCTAGAATCTTCCCGGTAAGACCGGTTCTCACAGATTATTAGAGATGGGTTGATCGGGATGTGAGAATTAGCCTGTAAGTGCTAGAGCTAAAGGGCCAAGCAGTGATTAAAAGGATACAGTGTCCGTGTAATTATTTCGTGGCATAGGCTAGCCGAGCAGGCGGCTGGGGTGCTGGGAACGCAGCCCCGCCGCTCTTATTACTTCACCACCCATATGAAGTTACAGTTAAAGAAGCAGCACCACGCCTGGGTCATTCAGATCCCTGTGCCTATGGCTGGCCTTCCTCCCACCAGGCCAAGTTGTCAAGACAAGGGCATTCTCTGTTTGATTTTACTCTGCCCATGTAGCCCTGACCTGAATAGGCTTTACCTGAATAGACTTACAGTGTAAGGTGGGCAGTGGTACTGTATCTGTTACCCCCACCCACACACATAGTCAGTCTCTCTCTCTCTCTCTCTCTCTCTCTCTCTCTCTCTCTCTCTCTCTCTGTGTGTGTGTGTGTGTGTGTGTGTGTGTGTGTGTTTCTATGCATGTGTCTGTGTCACACTTTGCAATCCATATTGGCCTAGAATTCACTGTGTTAAAATTAGGAATGATTCTCCTGCCTCAGCTTCTGTGTGCTGGGAGCACAAACATAAGCCCAACTTGTCTTTTAGCCATAGACTCCTCTCCTGTGAAGAAGTTGGATGTCTGTGTTTCTGTGTACTGATTGTTTCTTCTGAAGGTTTTGCTTGGGTTGGAATCTTTTGTCCTATGGGAATTTTGTTGCTTGTCCAGTTATTAGGTGACAGTCTTAAAAGTGTGATACAGAATAAATGATAAAAATAGTCAAGTTTTTTTGAGGCAATGTCTCATCTAGCTGCCTTCAGACTCACTGGATAGCTGAAGTTGATCTTGAATTCCTACCTCTGCTCCCAAGTACTGGGATGACAGGCATTTGCTACCATGATTAGCTTGAAAATAGTTGTGGGGGATAGATAATAATCACACTATAACCCAATTGTTTGATTTGTTTTGTTTTGTTGGCTTTTTAAATTATTTAATATTTTTTCCAAGTTTCCATTCCCTCCCTTCCTCCCATTCCCTCCACATACTTCCCGCCCCACCCCACTCTCACCCACTCCTCAGAGAAGGTAACACACATTGCTTTGGGAAAGGTCCAAGGCCATCCCTACTATATCTAGGCTGAACAAGGTACCCCTCCAAAGAGAATGGGTTCTCAAAAAGCCCGTACAAGCAGTAGGGACAAATTCTGCTGCCGCTGCCATGGCCCCTCAGTCAGCCCCAGCCATGCAACTGTCAACCAAATTCAGACTAGTTTGGTCCTATGCTTGTTCCTTCCTACTCCGGCTGGTGTTGGTGAGCTCCCATCAGCTCAGGTAGACTGTTTCAGTGGGTGCCCCATCATGGTCTTGACCTCTTTGCTCATAATCTTATTTCTCCCACTCTTTCAACTGGACTTTGGGTGTTTTTTTTCAAAACAGAATTTTTCTGTATAGCCTAAGCTGTCCAGGAACTCACTCTGCATTCCAGGCTGGCTTCAAACTCAGAAATCTGCCTGTCTCTGCCCAGCCCATTTCTTTTGATAATCTTATTATGTAGGTTGGCTATAGTTTTGCATTCTGATTTGATTCTCTATGCATTTTCCCTTACCATAAACATTTTGTGTACTTTATTTGTTTACTTATTGCATAGATAATAAATTGGAAAACATACATAAATTACATATGTGGCCAGGTGGTGGTGTACACCTTTAATCTCAGCACTCAGGAGTGAGAGACAGGTGGATCTCCGTGAATTTGAGGCCAGCCTTATCTACAGAGAGAAACCCTGTCTTGAGAAAATAAAACAAAGTAAATAAAGGTACATTTTTGAAAAAACAAAATTTCCCTTGCTTACATTTCTTACAGATAATTTTTTTCATTTTTTAAAAAATGTTTTTTAAATTTTATTTTTGTGTTTGTGCTTGCACAGATGTGCTAAAATGTCTGGAGGCAGGAAGAGTGCATTGGTCTATGAACCACCCTGTATGGGGTTATGAACCAAGCCCTGGCTCTCGAGAGTAGCAGAAGTACTTTTAACCACTGAACTGTCTCTCTATACTCTTTGTAAATGTTTTATCTTTTTGTATAAGCTATGTGTGTATATAAGCACAAGCATACTCTTATACCTACAGATCTGTGCATGTGTATGTAGTTTTTATATACTGTCTTTATGACATTGGATCCTACTGTGCTTAGCATTTTGCAGGTTGCTTGTTTTTTTACTTTACCATATGTCACTGTGTATCAGAAATGGCTTCCTCTGTCAAAAACATGGGTTAGAGGAGCCGGTTGGTGGTGGCACAAGTCTTTAACCCCAGCATTCTAGAGGCAGAGAGAGACAGGTGGGTCTCTGAGTCTGAGGGCAGACTGGCCTACAAAGTGAGTTCTAGGACGTCCAGGACTACACAGAGAAACCCAGTTTTGAGAAACAAAGTACAGAAAAAATAAATAAAATGGATTAGCTTATACTGTTTTTTGTGGCTTTGTATACTTCAAAAATAATTATAATTTTATTATATTTATTATAATATATTGTATTAACCTTTCTATATTGGTAAACATTTATAGTCTTTGTAACTTTTCATAAAGCAATTTTCCTAATTTTAAAAGTATATAATTTAGTTGACAAGTGATTTAATCTGTTTTTTAACAATGTAAAGATGTTCAAAATTCTATTTTAGTATCACCTCTCTTAATATTCTGATATTTTCTTATGAACTTTCAAAGGATAATATTGGTTTAATAATTTATTTCTCTGAAAAGTATTTCTGGGTCTTGTAACAGTGTGGAGTCAGGCAGCGAATGTCGTCGTTGGGTTTTAATGGAAAGTAGCTGAGCTGCAGTTCTGGTGTGTTGAGCTGCTTCCTCTTGATGCTCCCTGACAGGCTTTGGATGTGGCGATGCTGCTCATTATCTACAGCACCAGCACGCAGACAAAGAAGGGCATTGAAAAGCTGCTGAGAAACAAGATTCAGTCGGGCTGCATTCAAGAACAGCTGCTGGACAGTACATTCTCCACACATTACTTGGTAAGGGCGAGGAAAGCAGGGAGTAGATGCAGGGGGACAGATGCTGAGAGGGTAACATTTTTGTCATTTCTGCATCATGTGGCATTCCCATGACACCTTTCCCAGTATTGAGCTTTTTCAGTGCAATGAAGTGATTGCTTTGTTGGGTTGAGACAATGATGTTAATAAACCAACGTTGGCTTTCAACCTATCAAGAAGTTAACAAAGTTGGTTTATCTTGAACTTCTTTGACCCAAACTCCAAATTCTTTTGGATTTTTTTTAAAAGATTCATTTTTATTTTTATATATGTGTTTCTATCCCTGTGTGTATTTGCAATTTGCGTGCAGATGCTCTTAGAAGCCAGAAGAGGACATTGGCTACTCTGGAACTAGAGTTACAGGTTGTGAAATGGATGTTAGAAACCAAACTTGTTGGAAGAATAGCAAATATTCTTAACTGCTGAGCCTCAATATAATTTTTTAATCTGTTTTGATTTTTTTTCCTAGAGAGTTACACTGTGTAGTCTTAGCTGGCCTTGAACTCATAGACATCCACCTGCCTCTGCCTCCACAGTGTACTACCACACTTGTGTTTTTTGTTTGTTCTTTTGGTTTGACTTTTTTTAAATAGCAGTATCAGTAAAGAAGATGGCATTACTAGCGTTATTTACTTTGGATCCCTTAATGTCTGTCTATATTGCATTATTAGTGGGATCTGGTCATGTCTCTTCCTATAACAGATGTTCAAAGAACCTGGTTTAGGAGCCTGGAAATTAACTAAGTTGGTAAAGTGCTTGCCAGACAATCATGAAGACCTGAATTCTTTCCCAGAACCCACAAAAAATAAGCTGAGCACGGCGACACACATTTGTTTTTTGATTTTGTCTGGTTTTTGGTTTTCTGGTTTTTGTTTTTTTTTGGGGGGGGGGTTGGTTTTTTGAGACAGGGTTTCTCTGTAGCTTTGGTGCCTGTCCTGGAACTCGCTTTTGTGTACTAGGCTGGCCTCGAACTCAGAGATCTGCCTGCCTCTGCCTCCCAAGTGCTGGTATTATAGGCATGTGCCAACACCACCTGGAGGCGACTCACATTTGTAATCACAGTACTGGGGAGGTAGAAATAGTCAGGTCCCTGAGGTTCACTGGTCAGCCAGTATAGCATTTGTTGAGCCCTAGATCCAAGTGAAGGTCCCTGTCTCAAAAAAAAAAAATAAAAAAATAAACAAAAACACAAGATGGATGGCTCTTACAAACGACTGCCCTCCACATACACTGGTACAGACGGTCAGCAGCACACATTTGGACCTGCACTTACATGAACACACACGCAGTCTCTCACACACACACATACAGAATTCCATTTGGGTAGTATTGAATGTTATAGACTGATCTTAAATCATAACAGAAACAGAGCAGGTGAGTGAAGAAACTGGAATCTATTCAGTCTGGTTTGTAGTTCTAAACTGAACAAATAGAGCTGTATATGAAGTTTATCACTTAATTATTGTGAATTTCAAGGTCAAGTTGTTACACATTTGTGGAATCTAGTCCTGAGAGAAAAATCAGGATGGTGAAGGATTATTTGGGGTATAATTAAGATTAAGATTCCTTAAAGTTGCTGTATGTGGGCATTCATACTAGCATTTGGGATGTGATAAGCAAAAGGTCAGAATTCAAGTCCATGTTGTAACTACATTTGAGACCATCCCCAGTACCCACCAAAAGACAATTTTCTTGTTTTAAGCTAAAGTGATTGGGATATTGGGATTGGAGATGTAATTCTGTGGTAGAGTGTTTGTCTAGCATGTTCCAGCTCTGGGCTCAATGCTGAATGTCAGGGAGATGACTTGAGAGCCCCGACGGGTTCTTTGGTGATAGGAGTGGATTTTCGTACATCTGGTTCTATGACACCATTTCCCTAGTCCTTTTTCTTTCTTCCTCTTCCAGGTTCTTAAGGATATTTGTCCATCCATTCTCTTACTGGCTCAGACTTTGTTTCACTCTCAGGACCAGAGGATAATTTTGTTTGGCAGTCTCCTGTACAAATATGCTTTTAAATTTTTTGATACTTATTGCCAGCAGGTATGTTGAAACATTTATTTGGGTAAGGAAGAAGCAAGGATATGGAAAGATATAATTTCAAATAAACTGGGTGTACTTTGAGGTATATTCTGGGTGATTAGATGACATTGAGGAGGAAATAATTTTAACGAGCACCTTAGAAAACTCAGTTGTAAGCCAGCCATAGTGATGCACACCTGGAATCAGGTGTCAGGAAACAGAAGGAGGAGGATAAACAGAAATTTGAGGCCAGACTGGGGTATACAGCAGGGCCTTGTTTCATAAGCAAAAAAAAAATAATCAGTTCTAGTCTCTGTCCTCAGGTAATAAGATTGGCTTGGAGGACCCAACTGTGAGAGCTGAAATTTAGTGTAAAATCATTAAGGTTCCACTCATATGTAATATCTCAAGCAACTTGACTTGGATTTTATTTTGTTTTATTTTTTATTACGCACATATGTGTATGGGTTTTTGACCTTAGTGTAGTCTTCAAGGAGGCCACATTTTCCTGAAATTATGCCCACCTGTCCTGTCCTCTTCACAAAATCTGTGAGACCTTCAGCTCCTTAAGTGTAGTCTTTTCAAGAAATTTTAACATATACTAAGTCTAATTGCAACTTAGTAAAATTTAACTCATAGCTAAAACCTACACCAAGGAAGGTTTGATAACGAGCCCACTGATACGTTACCAAAAGTAGGTCAAAACTGGTTGTTACTCCTGTGATCCTAATACTTGAGGGACAGGAGATTTACATGTTTGAGGCCAGCATGGGATAGGGAGTAATGTCCAGGGAGCCAGGATGACTGTGTGGTAGTATAGTTACATTGGCGTGACTACAGGCCTGAAGCCAATGCTCAGAAAGGTTAGAAAGGCCTCAAGTGGGGGCTAGAGAGATGCCTCAGTGGGTAAGAGTACCAGTTGCTCTTCCAATTGCCTTGGGTTCAATTCCCAGCACCCACAAGGCAGCTCCAGTTCCAGGGGATCCAGTACCCTTATACAGGTATATATGGAGACAAAACACCAGATCACATAAAATAAAAATAATTATTTAAAAAATTAATTTTGAAAAGAAGGCCTCAGGCGTGAACTCTTTAGAATGGCCATGTCCTATTTTTATTTTACTCTGTCCTGTTGCCCTCCCTGTATAGGAAGTGGTTGGTGCCCTAGTCACCCACATTTGCAGTGGGAATGAGGCTGAAGTTGATACTGCGTTGGATGTCCTCCTGGAGCTGATTGTACTAAACCCCTCTGCTATGAGGCTGAATGCTGTTTTTGTTAAGGTATTGCCTGTACTGTCGAATACTGAATTGTTTTTGTTTCCTGTATCTCAGAGTCACTGCTCCCTGATAGAGAACTTGTTTCGTATTCTTTAGATACTGAGCACTGTAAATGTGGGAGGGATGTGTAAAAAGGTAGATAACAGGTAAGTTATAAATGTATGCATATAGATATAAAGATGCATCTTATTTGTGTACTAATTTATTCAGAAATACTTCTCTATACTTATATATGCTAAGCCATGTTTAAATGCTGTGGTAGAAAGGCTGGTCTTTGCCTTTGGTGTCAAGAGTGTAAGGAAGGTTGCTGGAGAGATGGCTCAATGGTTAAGAGCACTGTCTGCTCTTCCAGACATCCTGAGTTCAGTTCCTAGCAACCACACGGTGTCTCACAACCATCCATAATGAGATCTGGTATCCTTTTCTGGCATGTAGGCAGAACACTGTATATATAATAAATTTACAATATATATATTAAAACAAAAGTATAAGATGTACAAACAAGTCATCTATACATACCTGGTTTCCACTAAGAGAAACTTGCATTGTATGTCTGATACTGACTTAATCCACTTGATATGATCATTTCCATGTGTATCCATTTTCCTGCGAACAACATAACTTTGTTCTTCCTTATGGCTGAAAAAAAATTCCGTTACATGTGCACCACATTTCTCACTATTGATGAACACCTATGTTATTTGTAAAACTTAGCTATTGTGTATGTGTTGTGTTATGCCAAGATTATGGAGTACCCCAAAAACCAACTAGGAGACCGAGTCCTGTTTGTAAAAGCAAAGAGCCTTTTTTCTTACACAAGTTTGCAAACTCAGACTCTCAGTGTGTCTATCGTATTTGGAGTGATTGGAGAGCCCCAAGCTCAGCTGGGGCTGGGTTTTTATAATTGCAAAGGTAGGGTGAGGGATTTCTAAGGTTCAGGACCCCTGATTTACTGACATTTGTCTAGGGGTGTTCTGGTGAAAAGCAATGGGTATGTGTTGGCAGGTGATTCTATCTCCAATGATTGGAATGTTAGGAATTTCCTTTGGATGGTCTGTTACTGGGTGGTGCGAGCTTATGATATTTTCTGGAACCCAGTGCTGCCTGCTATAGCAGCTATGCGGCCTGGGCCCCATTATGTGTGACCAGACTGCCCTGGATCCCACATGCTACAGTAAACATTGATGTGTAAACGTCTTGCTCCTGTGTTGACTTGGAATCCTGGAAAAATACCAAGAGTGGAATAACTGGGTAATGGTTCTGTTTAAAATGGGGGCCAGAGAGTGGGACTGGAGAGATGGCTCAGCAGTTAAAAGAGGCTGTGGCTTTGGTTCCCAACAATCCCTAACTCTTATTCTAGGGAATCTGGTGCCTTTCTCTGGCCTCCTCGGGCACCAGCAATGCATGTGTGCATCACATATGCAGGCAAAACACTCACATAAATAAATAAATAAATCACGTTTTTAAAAGTTTAAAAACAAGAGAAATATTAGCTAATAAACTCATTTTGGGCATTTTTTCCCCTTTCATAGGGAATTTTAGATTATTTGGAGAATATGTCCCCTCAGCAAATACGAAAAATCTTCTGTATTCTCAGCACACTAGCATTTAGCCAACAGCCTGGAACCAGCAACCATATCCAGGTAAGAGGCCATGTTTTGAGAATGAATATTTTAAACATCTTTATTTTGAATTTTCCAAGCTAAGTTACTCCAGCCTTGTGGAGTAGGAAAAACAGCACCTACATAGCGAGTTCTAGGACAGCCACAGTACAAACCCTGTCTCAAAATTAAAAAATAAAAATAAAAAGATTATTAGCGCCAAGCCAGCCTGAGCTATACAGCTAGTTCTTGGTCAGTTCCTAGTGAGATCACACATACAACAAACAAAACAAAAATGACAACAGCTGGTGTAGTGGTTCATGTCTTTATTTCTAGCACTTGAGAGACAGAAGAAATGGTGGATTTCCATGAGTGTGAGTCAGCCTATTTCTTCACAGCCAATTCCACTATGAGTGTCTCAAAAAAATAAAAACAGCAAAGAAATCTTAGTCTTTTGGAATAGAGATAGGTCTGAGCCTGTGATCAGCTAACCCTGAGATGTCTTTCAGGTTTGTATGGAGTACTTGGGAGTCTCCGAATGTCTGAGCTAAACTTCACCTAGGCCTGCTTTCATTGTAGTCACTAATTACTGACCACAGCTAAGCAAAGGGACTAGCTGTGGTGCCACCTTGTGGCACGAATTCATACTGGGCTGAAGCCTTGGACAAGCAGCACCTTTTTTAATTTAGAAGTTGTTTGGCTAGGTGATACACACGTGCAGAAAACAGCGTGTAGAGAGGTGTGCAGTGAACACTAGCTCCTTGCTACTCTAGGCAGTTGGCCTGCCTTCTGTGGCCACCAGAGTCACTAGTTTAGAGCTTTCTGCACGGTCTCTCCATTCTGCTTTTCCTTTCTGGTTCTGTACCCTGTTTTCTCATTTAGCAAAGTATTGGGGAATTGTTTCATATTGATAATACAAAGTTATTTCATTACTTTGGTTTAGAACTGTGGCAAAATATATACAAAATTTTTCTTTCTTTTCTTTTCTTATTTTGAGACAGTGTTTCTCTGGGGTGAACCTGGATGGCTGTACTAGAACTCACTTTGTAGACCAGACTGGCCATGAACTCTGGAGCTCCATCTGCCTCTCCCTCCTGAGTGCTGGAATTAAAGGCAGTGAGTAAGCCACCACTGCCCAGGCATTTTCGTAATTTTTAAATATTGGGCTGGAGAGATGGTTCAGTAGTTAAGAGCACTGGCTTCTCTTTCAGAGGACCTGGGTTCAATTTCCAGCACCCACATGGCAGCTAACAACCGTCTTTAACTCCAAGAACTGACACCGTCATACAGATCTACATTTAGGCAAAACACCGATGTACTTAAAATAAGAATTAAATATATTCGTTCCAATCCAGGAACATAGGACATCTTTTCATTCTTTAGTCCGTTCATTTTTTTCAGCAATATTTTTCTATATGTTGCCGAGACTGGCTTCAAACTCATATTCTATTTATAAAGTTATGCCCCATACCCAGCTAGCAGTGTTTTATAGATTTCAACATGTAAATGTTTTTCTTCCCTCATTAAATTTATTTCTAAATGGTTTATTGTGGTCCACCTCGAACTCAAAGAGATCCACCTGCATCAGCTTCCAAGTGGTGGTGCACGTCTTTAATCCCAGCACTTGGGAGGTAGATGCGGGTGGATCTCTGTGAGTTCCAGGCCAGCCTAGTCTACAGATGGAGTGCCAGAACAGGCCCCAAAGCTACAGAGAAACCCTGTCTTGAACAAACAAACAAAACAACAACAACAAAGAAGATGAAAATTGTTTTAGAATTCAGAGACGAATTATACAAAGCTCCTAGAACAAGGCACACATTCAACAACAGCTGTCAGTGCTGCCATGGTAGCTGTTCGAGGACATGAAAATTATTGTGATGGATACACAGCTAAAATAATGAGATACAATAAACTATTTTTAAATATTTTTGATTTTGTGGGGGGGCACCTAATGTGCAGGAGAGAAGTGTGGAAGTCAGAGGAAACTTTTAGTAGTGGGTGCTTTCATTTCAACCCACGGGCATGCTGATCAAACATAGTTTGTCACAGTTGGCAGCAAGTTACCCACTAGGCAATCCTGGCGGACCATTTAGAAATAAATGAGACTTAGAGAACGGAATTTAGCTCCAATAGTGATGCGTTCTGCTGTGTCACTCCGGTTTTTCTTTCTCTGTCCTGATCCCATTGCAGGACGAAATGCACCTGGTGATACGAAAGCAGCTCTCTAGCACTGTGTTCAAATACAAACTCATCGGGATCATCGGTGCAGTCACCATGGCCGGAGTCATGGCAGAAGACAGGTACTCCCGTAGAGTCTGGTTTCTGTGCCTCAACATCAGCTGGTAAAGGTGCTGCCTTACAAACACGTTAGAGTATGTAGCCATTATCTTAATAGAAGCATTAAAACTGCACAAAAAGTAAACATGTCTTGTTCTTTTCCATGTTCCCTTCTAACCTTTTTAAGGTTATTTTTGTTATTTTTAATTGTGTTTTTGTAGACTGGTATATGCATATTAATGCAGGTACCTATGAAGGCCAGAGTTGTCAAATCCTTCTGGACTGGAGTTACAGGCAGATGGTAGCTGCCTGATGTGGGTGCTGGGAATTGAACTTAGGTCCTCTGCAAGAACAACACATGCACACTCTTAACTGTTGGACCATTTCTGCAGTCCATTTCTTGCCCCTGCCCCCTACCCCTGAGACAGGGTTTCTCTGTATAACAGCTCTGGCTGTCCAGGAACTGGCTCTGTAGAACAGGCTGGCCTCAAACTCACAGAGATCTACCTGCCTCTGCCTCCCAAGTGCTGGAATTAAAGGTGTGCGCACCACTGCCCAGCCCATTCTCTTCTAATCTTGACTGTATATACCATGTTCATTTGAGAACATTAATTCTAGAGTTACATTATAGTTATTAACTATCGTGTTGCCCGGAGGTACAGAGCTGGAAATCTTTCCATGGAGGCTAACTTTGGTCCTCCTGATATTCATTGTTTATAATCTGCTTCTGACCTAGGCCCTCTATTGCTGTATTACTCCTGTCTGGAGCTTCATGTAATTCAAATACAATTACTTTATGGTTCCTCACTTGTGCTTAGATTCCTCAGTTATAGCATCTAAAGAAGTATCAGAGCTGGGGCTTCATGCTGCATCATTTTAAGCTGACAGTACAGTTAAGTTCATGTTTCTTGGAAATGATTTGTCAAGAATTCCTAAGAGCTCAGAAAATAGCCTTAGAACCAACATACTAGCTAGAAGAAGGGAAGGAAAGCAATCTGTTTTATTTAGCTGGGCACATGGAAGGAGATTCACTTGGAGTTCAAAGCTGACTTGGGGCAACATGGTCACATTACCATCTCAAAAAAAAAAAAAGATCCTCTTTTTATTACTAATTTAGTGTGCCCTTAACAATACATACAAATTGGTCTTACTTGTTTGCAGAATTTTCAGAATTCCAGGTGCTGAGGCAGAGTGATCAGTTGCACACTGGAGTTTGACATAAGCCTGGCAACCTAATGTGACCCTGTCTCAAAAAACGGGAGATAATCGTGCTTCACTATAAACCTACATTTTATATGAACAAAATAAGTAGTTTTCCATGTCTTTATGAAATTTTATCTCTATTCTTGTCTGAAAGAAGACAGGACTCTTAAATTTACTGCCAATTATTGCAAAATTTTACAAAAATGAAACTAAAATTCCTTGTTTCTAGAAGTGTACCATCTAATTCAACCCAGAGGGGAGCTGACCTGAGTAATGAATGGTGCACACAGGTAAGTTTCTATAACCTAGTCAGATGTGCTTGCCCGGCCTCAGGGCTGGCTGCTGGTCACTGTTGTTTTCCCAGAAGTACTGTGGTTTTTCTTTTCTTTTACAATGCTAGGATGGAACACCGGGCCTTATATACTAGGCAAACACTACCACTGAGCTACGTGTGTGGCTGAAGTATTTTGTACATCTTCTTTCAAAAATCTCTTCAAGTAACTGTTTTTAAAAACAAGGTCTTGTTATATAGCACTAGACCTGGAATTCACTGTGTAGACCAGGCTGGCCTTGAACTTACTGGGATTCTCCTGTCTCTGCCTCCTAATTGCTAGGATTACAGGCACGAGGTACAAGTTGTCTTGATAACTCTTCAGAAGTTCACTCTGGGACACATACTAGTGTTCTTCATCTTCCTTGTCCCTCTTCTTCTCAGTGTCCATACTGAAGCCTATCACTCCAGCTTTGGTTTTAGTTTTGGCTATGAGGTATGCTTGGAAAGAGACAGACTAGGGAATAGGCTCAGGAACGCCTCACTGAGTTTGGCAGTGAGATTGGAGAGAGAACTTAATACTGAGTGCAGAGACGAATTTAGGAAGAAGGGTTGGCAGCCCAAGACTCACAGTTTTCTCTCTCTATCTGTTCCAGGTGACTTCTTTGCTACAACTGGTTCATTCTTGTACTGAGCATTCTCCTTGGGCCTCTTCTCTTTATTATGATGAATTTGCCAATCTGATCCAAGAAAGAAAGTTGGCTCCAAAAACCTTGGTAAGAATGATGTCTTGTTTTGGGGTTGACAGGTAGGAACTAGTTCTTGAGACAAGGTCTCCCTGTGTGTGTGGCTGACTAGATTTTTGATTAAAAAAAAAAAAAACAAAACAAAACAGCTGCCTTTGAACTGGCTATAGTCCTCTTCTTTATTCCTAGTTTTGGGGTGACTGGTGTGGGCTGCCAATACCTCATTCCAAGTGTCTTTTCTTTTTTTATTTTATGTGCATTAGTGTTTTGCCATGGGTTTCAGGTCCTCTGAAACTAGAGTTACAGACAGGTGTGAGCTGCCATGTGGGTCCTGGGAATTGAACCTGGTTCCGCTGGAAAAGCAATCAGTAGTCTTAACCACTAAACCATCTCTCCACCCCCACCCCAAGTACCTTTTCTTAAAGCAACAAAGTATGACACATTAAGTCTTTCTCTCTGTTTTTTTTTAAATATTTATTTATTTATTATGTATACAATATTCTGTCTGTGTGTATGCTTGCAGGCCAGAAGAGGGCACCAGACCTCGTTACAGATGGTTGTGAGCCACCATGTGGTTGCTGGGAATTGAACTCAGGACCTTTGGAAGAGCAGGCAATGCTCTTAACCTCTGAACCATCTCTCCAGCCCCCAAGTCTTTCTCTCTGTTGCAGTATAAAAATAGACTGGGGGGAGGGGGAGAAGCCAGAAGGTGGTGACACACGCCTTTAATCCCAGCACTCAGCAGGCAGAGGCAGGTGGATCTCTGTGAGTCTGAGGCCAACCTGGTCTATGAAATGAGTTCCAGAATAACCAGAGCGGTTACTCAAAAAAACAAAATTAAAAAAATAAAAATAAAAAAGACTGGAAAGCTGTTCCACTCCACCCCATCTCAGGGCTTTCCTGAGGCCTCCTCCACATAATAATGATAATAATTGTAAAATGACAACAAGGTTGTTGGTGATAGGCTTAAATGAAGCGCCCTTTGTGCACTATCTCCTTTCTTCACAGTAGTGGATGGCCTCATTTTTAGAAATGAGGAGCCTGAGGTTTTGAAAGGTTAGTGACAGTTTCTCTATGGTTATAAAAGCACTATACCCCTCACCGCAACATTCTTGTTTGCTCTGGAAGGAATGGGTTGGGCAGACCATCTTTAATGATTTCCAAGATGCCTTTGTGGTGGACTTCTGTGCTGTTCCAGAAGGGTAAGTGCTGCTTCCCTTCTGGGTTGATTCTACTGGGGAGGAAGTTGTATCAGTTCAGTAGCTAGTACAAACTTCACACTACTTTTGCCCTCAACTCAAGTCTGCCCCTATAGCTTAACACCCTCCCCAGCCTTAACATCCTGTACCCCAGATGTAAAATTGCTAAAAAGCTCCCCACTGTTCTCCTCCTTACAGCTTCTTCCCATAGCTGTTGTTTGAAGTTGGTTTGTTCTAGTGATTTCCCCCATAGCCTTGTATTCCTCCTAGCTGGGACATCAGATTTTGATTCTCTTTTTGATTCACAGTGACTTTCCATTTCCTGTGAAAGCTCTGTATGGACTGGAAGAATACAGCTCTCAAGATGGCATTGTCATCAACCTCCTACCACTGTTCTTTCGGGAATTTGCAGAGATCAGTCAAGTGACTTCACGAGAACCAAGCCAAAAGTTAGTTGTTTTTCCATTCTGTTGGTATTTTGAATGTACATAGGGAATTCTACTGTTTTAAAAAATTCTCTTAGTATTAATGAATGGATGAATTTATTTATTTAATATGTGTGTGTGCCTGCATGCATGTGTCTATCTGCACCAAATGCATGTTGGAGCCCATGGAGGTTAGAAGAATATGTTGGCTCCCTTGGAACTAGAGTGGTTGTGAGCCACCGTGTAGGTTTTAGGAACTGAGCCTGGGTTCTCTGCAAGAGCAGTAAGCACTCTTAACCCCTGAGCCATCTCACCAGCCCTATTTCATAGTTCTTTTAATCTATGGAGTCCTCGCATCCAAGTTTCTTCCAAGAAATGTTGTATCTGGAGATATTAGAGGGATGTGGTCAGATTCCTTTTTTTCTTGGTCCCTGGGATTGAGATTTGCAGTGCCCATGAGAGTCAGCACATATCACATTAGGCTGTTTGCTGTTCCCTGCTTCTTTCTTTCCATGAACATCCTTTGGTTCCTCTGCCTCTCTCTTTCCTACTTCTGCCTCATTCCCACTGCACATACCCTTTGCCTTCTTGTACGTTAGGTCTTTGTTTACTGAGTATTCATTGAGTGCTTGCTGTTTCTCTTTAATTATAAAAGATTTGCATTAATATGACTGTGGTTCCTGAGGTGGATTTTTTCTTCCCAGATCGATGTCTCCTTTGTGCCTGGCTTCCCATTTCCGGCTGCTGAGACTTTGTGTGGCAAGACAACATAACGGAAACTTGGATGAGATTGATGGTCTCTTAGGTATGGGGTGCAGTTCTTGGATCCTTTCTTTATGGTCTTTTGGTAGAAGTAGGCAAGGGCCAGGCCTGTACCTTGTGTGTGTGAGATGGAACTTTCTAATTTCCTAGATAAGTAATAATGAAATTACAGTCATTGAGCTTATGTGGAACCAGTATTCTCTTTGTAGTTGTTGCTGAATGCTGTATGGTCAACTCTTTCTTTCTTTTCTTTTACCTTCCGCTTGTAGCTATTTACTTTTCATTAGTTTAAATTACAGCATCATCACACATAATTTGTGATCAATGACCTTTACAGTAAGACTGCTTAGGAATTTGTCACGAACCATGCCACTGTTTCTATGGGCCCACATTTCCTTTCCCTAGATTACTCTGGTTTTGTTTGGTTCACCTCCAGGAGTCACTGTTGGGTTTTGCTTTGTATACATAAGCACATAGTAGGATTCATTTCATCTTGGGAAAAAAAATCTTAAGTGTTAAGAAGAGTTGTATGCTCTCTGTGGTTCCATAGACCTCAGTTATAGCCAGCAAAAAATGGCCTTACCGCATAGCCTTCCAGGTGTATTTGCCTTTTAGAAGTCCAGTTTCCATAGGTGCCAAGATAGGGTAAAGAGCATGGCTGTATTTTAACGCTAATATGGAAGGATTTTTGAGACTAAGACAAAGCTTAACTAACCCTCAAATAGAAGCTTAAGGGGGAAGTGGGTAGCTGTAGGGGTAGGACCCATGTTCTTTTCCTTGAACTAAAGGAAGGTGGGACATTTGCTCTTTCTCAGATTGCCCTCTGTTCCTCCCTGACCTTGAACCTGGAGAGAAACTGGAGTCCATGTCTGCCAAAGAGCGGTCACTTATGTGTTCACTCACATTCCTTACTTTCAACTGGTTCAGAGAGGTGAGCAGAATTCCTGGGATATTTCACTTCCTATCTGTAGTTTCTTTTCTTGGCTCACACAAGCTCCCTAAAAGTCTCCCTGAACCCGCAATGACTGTGCTTCTCTGGCAGACATCCCACCACTGCTCAGCATCTTGCCTCCTGATGTCCCCAGTCAGAGTACTTAGAGCCCTCCCTGTGTAGCCAGCTTTTCAGGCCGTCTGAAGTCCCACTTCTCCACAGAGTGGCTCTTCACTTCTGTGCTGGGACATCCTGTTCCTTTTGCCACAGGCCTCTGCTCACTCTTTGAACTCAAGGAGGAATAGGTATGGTTTCCTTCGGAGGTTTTTTTTTTTTTTTTTTTTTTTTTGGTTCTTCGAGACAGGGTTTCTCTGTGGTTTTTTTGGAGCCTGTCCTGGAACTAGCTCTTGTAGATCAGGCTGGTCTCGAACTCACAGAGATCCGCCTGCCTCTGCCTCCCGAGTGCTGGGATTAAAGGTGTGCGCCACCACACACCTTTAATTTGAGGACATTGGGAATGGCAATGTTTCGTTGCTTCCTCTGCCTTTTGGTTCTATTATACTTCACATTTATGCAATGGTTCCCATTTTATAGGCAAAGAAATAAAAGCTTAGAAAGGTTGCTGACCCTGCCAAAGGGACATGGGAAGTATACAGAATAAGACTTGATTTGCTGAAATATTCTGCTAATTGCGTAACAAAGCAGTAAGTACAAGTAGGGTTAAAAATCAGGTTTCTTGCATTTTGGCCCAGGTAGAACACAGCTGTATTATAGTCTGTGTTAGCTTTCTGTTGCTGAGTCATAATTTCCAAATGGTATTATAGAAAGAGGGATTTTTATTGTCATTTTATCTTTTTTTTTATGGTTTTGGTTTTTGAAGACAGGGTTTCTCTGTAGCTTTGGAGCCTTTCCTGAAACTAGCTCTTGTAGGCCAGGTTGGCCTTGAACTCACAGAGATTCACCTGCCTCCCGAGTGCTGGGATTAAAGGTGTGTGCCAAAATTTCCCAGTTTGTCATTTTATTCTTTAAAACTTTGTGGGACTAGATGATAGCTCAGAAGTTGAGATCCCTTTGCTGCTCTTCTGGAGGACCAGAGTCTGGTTCCTAGTGCCCACATCGGGAGGTCAGCTGAGGGCAACTCCAGCTCCAGGCTTTCCTGTCTTCAAGGTCACCCATATGCATGTGCGCATCAAATACACAAACACACACACACACACACACAAATAACTACAAAATTTAAAACCCTTTTAAAAATATTTTTTTTCTTTACTAATTCAGATTTTCCTCTTAAACGTCTTTCTGAATTTAGAACAAGTTTTAAATAGTTTCTAAACAAGTACTTCAGGAAGAAATACTCTTCTTTTTCTGTTAACAAAGGCATATCTTAGACTTCTTACATACTTTATTGTTTTTTGCAGTTTCATTACATACATTCATTACAGTTTTTAATTCATCTGTAACTTTTATGGAAACTCCTAGAATATAGACAGCTACGAATTGTCTGCTATAAACTAATGAATGCATGAAGCCCTCACTTCTATCCCCAGCATCACATACTCTGTGTTATGTGGTGACACGTCCTCGTGAAGGAGGATCAGGAATTGAAGGTTATCCCCAGCCACATACTGAGCTTAAGACAAATCTGATCTGTGAGGTTTTTTTCATTTTCTCCCAGATTAGCGCATTCTGTGACACACTCTTTCATATGCAGATATATCTGCTTCGTTGTATGTTTTTTAATTAAGATAGTCTCACTGGCTGGTCTGCATCTCTCTATATAGACCAGTCTTTACTCAAATTCATGGTGATGCTCCTGCCTCAGTGTCCCAACTATTTGTATTATGGACATAAGCCACTGTACCAGATTCATATGCTTTATATTAAAAAAAAAAATTAGTGTTGTAAAAGAACCTTTTATTCCCAGCAAAGTACAGCAAATGAGGTTAATGTCCACATGTGAATAGAATTTGTGCTTTGCAGGTTGTGAATGCCTTCTGCCAACAAACATCTCCTGAAATGAAGGGCAAAGTTCTTAGTCGGCTAAAGGACCTTGTGGAACTTCAGGAAATCCTAGAGAAGTACTTGGCAGGTAAAAAAGGCTGGGCCAAAGCCTCAGGTATCAGTGCTGAGGAGATGAGCAGCTTACCTTTATATTTTTCTAAAGATTTATTCATTTATTTGTTTTTTGAGACAGAGTGTGTCTATGTAGCCCTGGCTGTCTAGAACTTGAATTGTAGACCTGGCAGACCTCTAACTCACAGAAACTTACCTGTTTTTGCTTTCATACCCAGCTAACCTTTGCTTTCTTAAATGTAGCCACAAGCCAGCAATAAAGATGAAGGTCTTTTCATTCCTTCTGACCATTAAGTTAACTGCTAGCTTCTGGCACTGGAGAGATGGCTCAACATTTAAGAGCACTGGCTGCTCTTCTAGAAAAGTTTGGTTCAAAGTACCCACATGGCAGTTCACAACTGTCTATAACGCCATTTCCACAGGATTCGGCACCATCTTCTGGCCTTTGTGGCTACTAGACATGCATGTGGAGCACAGATAAACACATGGACAAAATACTCACACACATTAATAATTTTTTTTTGTGTTAGCTTAGGACTAAGTATAGTGTCACACAGTTTTAATTTCGGCACTCTGGAGGCAGAGGCAGGCAGATCTCTATGAATTCAATACCATCCCAGGCTGCATAGTGAGACTCTATCTTAGAGAGATAGACAGACAGACCCAAAAACAAAACAAAAAATGCCCGCTTAATTCTTTGGGGACAATAAGCCTTCCTCAGGCCCTCCTCTTAAATAATAGTATGTAAAACAAACATGATGTGACCAAATGTTAGTATCTTTGAATTTTTTTTTTAAATATTTATTTATTTATTATGTATACAATATTCTTTCTGCATTGTGCCTGAAGGCCAGAAGAGGGCACCAGACCTCATTACAGATGGTTGTGAGCCACCATGTGGTTGCTGGGAATTGAACTCAGGACCTTTGGAAGAGCAGGCAATGCTCTTAACCTCTGAGCCATCTCTCCAGCCCGTAACTTTGAAGTTTTTTGTTTTGTTTTGTTTTGACACAGGGTTTCTCTGTAGCTTTGGAGCCTGTCCTAGAACTAGCTCTTGTAGACCAGGTTGGCCTCAAACTCACAGAGATCCGCCTGCCTCTGCCTCCCAAGTGCTGGGATTAAAGGTGTGTGCCACCACCACCTAGCGTATCTTTGGATTTTTAAGTGATATATTTTTAGTTTCTTTTTGTTTGGTAATTTCATGTCCTTATTGAAAATGGTTTTATATTAATGGATCAAGTGAGTTATTGTATTATAATATTTCTCTAAGCTCCATTTTGCTGTGCCTAAACCACATCAGATGACTGGAGTAGTATATGTTATTCGCTGCTGCCGGTGGTGATTTTGGAAGCCTATTTGTATGTATTTGGGTAATGGGATCACTGTGTTTGGTGTTCATTACTCCTTCTGTTTCAGTCACCCCAGACTATGTTCCACCTTTCGCAAATGTCGACTTGGCTACTTTAGATATGATACCTTGGAGTGGTTCTGCTGTTTCAACCAAAAACAGAAACAAAGGAAAGATGGGTGAGTACATTGCTATCTTGTCCCTGTCTGAGCCACACTGAATTATACGTGCTGTAGCATAAGAATGCCAATGGCACGTTGTTTAGTGAGCGGTGCTTAGACAGTAAGTTAAAAAATCGTGCCACCAAGCCTTTGTTTAGGACGTGTGTGATGTTGTGTAGCTTGAATATAAAATTCCCTCCTCCCTTCCTGCGGAGTTCTGCTTGCTGATTTTGTGTCATGTTTCTCTTTCTCAATGTAGGGGCAAGGAAACAAAAAGCTGATAGCAGCAAAGCATCCTCCACTGAAGCACTTCTAACAGAAGACACTTCAGAATGTGACATCGTGCCAACTGGTAGAAGCCAAGTAGACAAGGTGTGGGAATATGTGACAGAGGTCTGCGCCTGCCCAGTGAGAGGAAGGCTGGCCTTACTCTGTGTTTGCTTCAGAGGGAAGAAATGGAGAGAGGCAAATGAAGTCTCCTGGGCCTTGGATTGACCCCTGACTAGCGAGTTCATACTGTTCTCTAAATTCCTGGTTGTTGTTTTTGACTGGAAACCATGTACAGTCCTTTGGAAAGAGACAATCTCAGTTGGCAGATTGCTCAGACCAAATTGGCCTGCAGCCATGTCTGTGAGAGATCGTCTTGATGATAGTTGAGTCCATCATGGGTGGCATATTCAGGCAGGTAGGCCGGGGTTGTTTAAGAAAGCTTGCTGAGCATGAACAGGAAGCAAGCTAGAGAACAAGCCAGCAAGCAGCGCTCTGTGGTTTCTGTGTCAGTTCTCAGTGATGGAGTATGACCTGGAAGGGTAAGTCCCAGTTCCTTTTGGTCAGAGTGTTTTATCATAGCCACGAAAGACAAAGTAGAACAGTCCTTAGTGTGCTGCACAGATGGCTGCTTTTTCTAATTATCTTCGCATATTTTATGCCTGTGTTTTGCTCCCCTATGATACTTTGAGTTCTGTTTTATAGTGGTTATCACATTGTATCTTAGAATATATCACCCTGTGCCTTGAGGTTTTCAGACAGAGTCTCACCAGGTACCCAAGGCTAATTTCAATCCTTCTGCCTTAGTGTCCTGCGTGTTGGGATTGCAACATGACATTTTTATATATACTTCTTTTGGCCTTTCTCCTTTTTAACCACTTCTCATTTTGACCCCAGAGCATAAACTTAGTGACCCGAATTGTTGGACACTATTCTGTTGACTGAGTTTTTCTGTCCTGCCCAGTCCTGCAGTCGTTAAGTCCCAAAGAATCACACAGAGGTCTACATTAGTTATAAACCATTTGGCCCATTAGCTCAGACTTCTTATTTACTAATTCTTACAACTTACATTAGCCTGTAATTCTTGTCTGTGTTAGCTACGTGACTCAGATCCTTATTCGGCGATGCAGTCCCATCTTCTTATGTGGCTGGGTCACAACTGCAGAATCAGCTTTCCTCTTTCCAGAATTTTCCTGTTCTCTTCGCCCCACCTCTACTTTCTGTCTGGTTGTCCTGCCTAAAATTCCTACCTGTCTACTGGCCAATCAGTGTTTTATTAAAATACAATTGACAGGGTACAAACCATTGTCCCACAGCACTGGATGTGGTGGTACATGCCTATAATCTCAGCATTTGGGAGTCTCTGGCAGGAAGATGATCATACATTTGAGGCCATCTGAGCTACATGCAAGACTTTGTCTCAAAAAACCCAAAACATAATATAGTTAGCAAGATGGCTCAAATAGAGTGGGCAGTGGTGGCGCACACCTTTAACCCTAGTACTCAGGAGGCAGAGGCAAATCTTTGTGAGTTTGAGGCCAGCTTGGTCCACAAGAGCTAGTTCCAGGACAGGCCCGAAAGCTACAGAGAAACCTTGTCTCGAAAAACCAAAAAAAAAAAAAAGAAAGAAAAAGAAAAGAAAAGGAAAGAAAAACCAGGGGGGAAATGACTGAAATGATAAAGACATCTGCTGTCACACCTGATGACCTAAATTCAACCCCCAGAGTTCACATGGTGGAAGGAGAGAACCGATTCCCTCAAATTGTTCTTTGACCTCCACATGTGTGTGGCATGCACACAAAAACAGAGAATAAAATGATGTAATAAAAAAATTAAAACCACAAAAGGCATAATAAATGACTATAAATAACTGTGAATGTGAATGGTTTTGAATGCTTAATATGGTTTGTGGTAGTAGGTGAGGAGTAGTCCTCTGTCTCCTCTGTGGCGTTCACAGGGTCAGCGCCATGTATTTGAGAAGTTCCCTGGACACATGGATGTCAGTTTGTTTTATAACTACCATTTGTTTAATTTATTATGTTTAACTTATAATCTCCTAAAGCCCAAGGTTTATGTCAATATCTATATTTAATTCATTAGGTAGTTTATACCCAGAGAGGATAAGTGAAAGACTTGCTCAAAGACATACAGTATGCACTTGAGCTAAAGTCTGAAACTAGATCATCCCAGCCTTTAAGCTTACAACTTTTAGTTTTTCTGACAAGGTTTCTTCATATAACACATCTGGCTGTCCTGGACCTCACTCTGTAGACCAGGTTGGCCTCGATCTCACAGAGATCTGCCTCCTGAGTGGTGGTATTAAAGATGTGTGCCACCACCCAGTGCTTGCAGCACTCTGTACCGTTCCACGTACTTTGATTTACCTAGTAGTTCATCCTTAGATAGAAGCAACCAAAGGTGTTGTTGGCTTATATTGGTATACTATATCAAGTGCTGTGGCTTAGGGGATATTTAATTTGGTGAAAGGAATGTGATGATGTAAGGAAATTAGAACTTTTTACCAAACATGAACATGTATTGTATAGCTGGAAGCTTTTCTCTGTCCCGCTCTGTCCTGTTGTACTAGTTACTCTCCCACCTGCTGGTCCCCACTACTGCTTTAAAATAATCACTTTGATTCTTAATATTAGTTATAATTTTTGGCTGATGGCTCAGGCATATTACTCAGTAGCTCTTACAACTTAAATTAACCCATCTTTTTTTAATCTGTGCTGTACCACGTGGTTCATGACTTGTTACCTCACATCCTGCTTCTCTGATAACTTTTGGCATCTCCCCAACTCTGCCTTCTTTCTCCCTGTATTTAGTTTCGCTTTCCCACCTAGCTATAGTCTGCCCTGCCATAGGCCAATGTAGCTTTGTTCATCAACCAATAAAAACAACACATATTCACAGCATACAGGATGGCATCCCACATCAGTATTGGACTTTAGTGTGTTATTTAAAATTAAATTTGCCTGGGTGGTGGTGATGCACACCTTTAATCCCAGCACTCAAGAGGCAGAGGCAGGCAGATCTCTGTGAGTTGGAGGCCAGCCTGGTCTACAAGAGCTAGTTCCAGGATAGGCTTCAAAGCAAGAAAGAGAAACCCTGTCTCAAAAAACCCAAATAAATAAATAAGTTTGGGTGGGGTGGTGGTGGTGGTAGTGGCAGTGGCAATCATTCCATGGTTAAAAGTAATTACTGCTCTTCCAGACAGTTTATAACACTTAATTTTGGTAACTCACAGCCACCTGTAACTCCAGCTAGAATGGAATCAATGCTTCTGCACGCACATGTTTATTACCCACCCACCCTCACATAATTTTAAAATAAAATTAGATTAAAATGCTTGTTTAATTAGGTTAATAGCTGAGACTTTAGTTCTTTTGTTTGTTCCACCTTTTCCTCAGGAGTGCACAGCAAAGGAAGGAAAGACTTTTGTGTCGCTGCAGAATTACCGTGCTTTTTTCCGAGAGCTGGACATTGAAGTCTTCTCTATTCTGCATTCTGGGCTTGTGACCAAGTTCATCTTAGACACTGAAATGCACACTGAAGTAAGTGAAAATCTAGAGTCCCAGAGCCCAACCTTCTACCAAGTCCCCCAGGTCTGCATCTATTTCAAGAACACTGAGATATTTAAAGTAGTTGGTCAGGTGTCATGGCACACGACTTTAACCCCAGCACTTGGGAGGAAGATTCAGATAGATAGATACAAGGGCAGCGTGGTCTACATAGTGAGTTCCAGGACAGCCAGGACTAACATAGAGACACTGTGTCAACAAAACAACAAAAGATGAAGTTGGAATCTGGGAATACTGTTGAGTGGCAGAGTCCTACCTAGCAGTGTGAGGCCCTCTGTAAGAGGGATGACAGATTAGAGCAAAGGGGAAGACAGACAAGAAAAGGCTGCTCTCTGGCTTCAGAAGCCTCAGTGTGAATTCAGTGGTCACTGCACCATTCCTTGTCACACAGCTTGCTCGCAAGTCACAGGTTTTCTCAGTGTGTTAGAGGTTGTGTGAGCCTTACCAACAGGTTACCAATTAGGATCACTAAGTGTACTTTAATAGGAGTACTGTTGGGGCTTAAAGAAATCTGTGTTGTTTTTCCATTTTCATGATATTTGTTCAGCATCAAGTAGATACTTTTAGAGACTGTTTTTATGTTGACTGCTGCCCTAGACACGCTGGCGGTGCAGTAGCACCATAGCATGCTGCAGGTATGGCTTGCCTTCAGTCCGTGAAGTGTAGGAAAGGATGTAGACCTGACTGCTCCACGCTGTGCTAATATCCGGACGTCAATAAGAGAGTGTTCTAATAAGGTTGAGAATAGATTCTTTTCACAGAGAAGGTAACTTTTGATAAGGATATTCCTAGAGAATGGAATTTCTCCAGACTAAAATATTTAAAATAGTATGGATTTTTACCTAATAGTTGTAAAACTATAGGCACTTTCAGAGTAGAGTCAGTAGTGTGTGTGTGTGTGTGTGTGTGTGTGTGTGCATTTTGATGTGTTTTTTACATTTTTCTTCATCAGTCTGCTCACAGAAGATTCTCCATAAATGTGTACTGAATGCACATTTCACCATTCCGTGTCTTGCCGTGTACTTACAGAATGACTCACTGCAGTGAATAGTAGTGAACAGGTGGAAGGAAACATGGCCACTGGGGAGTCTGGGGAGATGACTGAGTGGGTCGAGTACTTCCCTATGTCCTGGGGTCTGAGCTCTAGTCCTAGTGCTTGTGTGGCAAGTGCTTTGTCCCCTGGGCCTTCTGTTTAGCTCCCTATTTCTTTTATGTTTAAATTAAAAGTCAAATTCAGTTCTTCACCCAATGGGAAGTATGAGCATGAAATATACCAAAAGCATTGTGACTAGGACATGATTGAAGTTAGTTTTCATCTTCTTCTACAGGCGACAGAAGTTGTACAGCTTGGGCCTGCAGAGCTGCTTTTCTTGCTGGAAGATCTTTCCCAGAAGTTAGAGAATATACTGACACCTTCTTTTGCCAAGAAAATGTGCTTCCTCAAGGTTAGTAGAGACACAAGCATAGGACTGGGCTTAGAAAACTTGGAAACAAGCAGGTACTAGTGGTGAGTATCTTGGTGTTGTGTTTAATTTCCTAGGTAACATGATGGCATTCCTATTACCAGTTCATAGTTGCCTTGTCCTGTACAGGCTGGGCTGTAGTGTAGCATAATACACTTAAAGGCCGAGGCTGGATTCTTCACACCGTGTGTGTGTGTGTGTGTGTGTGTGTGTGTGTGTGTGTGTTTGAAACAGAAGATTGAAAAGGCTCCCTAGACATAGGTTTATTTCTAAATGTCATAAACGTTTTAAATCCTAATCTCTCTCAGGTCTTCCCTTCTTTTCCTGCAGTTCTGAGGGTCAGACCCACAGCTTCCCAAACTAAGCCTGTATGTAAAACTCAGTTTAGAATTTGGCTGCCTAGAGAGGCCAGAGTCTCAGATGTGTATAAAAGGAAACAAAAGCACCTAGCATATGGGGAAGTTCTTGGGTGGGACAGATGGTAAAATATGAGTGTGTGTGTGTTGTTTGTTCTGTATGTGTGAGCTCAGACTCATTAGTTGTGATGTTCCTTTGAGTCAGTCTCCTATAGCCCAAGGCTGGACTTGAATTCACTATGAAGCTGAGAATTGCCTTGAAGTCCTGATCTTCCTGCCTTCATCTCCCTCCTGAGATTAAAGGCATATGTCACCATGCCTAGAAAGTGTATACTTTTTCAAAAGATACTTATTTTTATTTTATTTTATTTTATTTATTTTATATTATATGAATATTTTCCCTGTGTGTTCCACGTGCTTATTCTAGAGGTCAGAAGAGGGAGTCAGGTTCTCCTGGAACTAGAGTTTCAGTCAGTTGTGAGCCATCCTATGGGTGCTAGGAAACAAACCAGAATCCCTTCAAGAGCAACAGGTGCTCTTAACTTCTGAGTCATCTCTCCAGCCCCATGTCTGCACTTTTTATTCAAACCCTGTTCTATCTCTACAAAATTCATTCTCTCAGATATTTAAAACTAAGGGAAATTTTTTTCTTTTGCTATCATTTTTATCCCTTTGTTATAATATTATCTTAGGCAATTAAATTACCTCTTCTATCTATTCCTATCTGGAATCACAACTTTGAACACTTTTATAAAGGTTAATTTTAAAGAATGTAACCAGTTTCCCATTTATAACTCTGAGATTTATTGTAGAATAAAGGAAGCCGGAATATTGGATTCTCACATCTTCATCAGAGATCTGTCCGGGACATTGTTCATTGTGTTGTTCAACTGCTCACCCCAATGTGTAACCATCTGGAGAACATTCATAACTACTTCCAGGTTAGAAGACTGTCTTGTTATAAGACGGTAAACCATGTAAGCACAGGCAGGCAAGCTACTGTGTATAGGCAGCTCTGGGAGGAGAAGCAGGAGGGAGGAGGTAAAAGGAAGAAAGAGTTACACCTTCTGAGTTAGCGGTCAGGAAAGCAGGCCGACTCAGCAGTAGAAGTCTGTGAACAGCTCCATAGATTGAACACGGTCTTTAGAGGGGGTGCAAGAATGTTCAGAGCGGCAGGACAAGCAGGCTTTGGAGCTTTTGAGAGAGAAGGAGGGAGCGAGAGAGGGAGGGAAAGGAAGGACAAGAAAAGAAAAATTTCCAGGTGGTGGTGGTGGCACATGCCTATGATCCCAGCACTCAGGAGACAGAGGCAGGTGGATCTCTGTGAGTTCCAGGCAGAGTTCGAGGCCAGCCTGGTATACAGAGTGAGTTCCAAGTTCCAAGACAGCTCCAAAGCTACATGGAGAAACCCTATCTCAAAAAACAAAAGAGTAAAAGAAAAGAAAAAAAAAAACTTACAGGCAGGCTTAACTTTGTGGGTCTGTAAGTAATTAATTGTGAAGAGTTCCTTTTTAACTGAGAAATGCTGAAGAGGAATGAGAACAATTGCGGGAGGATCTGGACTGAAATCTCTTTACTTTTTAGAGCTTGAGTGATGGAAATCTCAGTGTAGACGACAAGCCAGGAGAGAAAGCCCAGGAGCACCTCACCATGTCTTCCTGCTACCAGAAGCTGCTGCAGATCTTTCATACGTTCTTTGCGTGGTGAGTGTGGGTAGGAAGTGTTGCAGAGGGAAATGAGTATGTACTTGTTTCACTTGTGATTATTCCCTGAGAGAAGAAGAGGGAGGAAAGGGATTCAGTTCCTTACTGTGGCGCTTTGTTCTTTCCCATCTGATCTTATAAAACCACTCAGTCTTATGAAGCCAGTGCTACTAGGAGGTTGAGTATATTAGGTGGCTTACTGATGAGCTGACATAGCAAATCTGGACCTCTTACTCCTTCCTATTCTTGTAGCAAGCATTCTGTAATAACTAGGGAAGCCAGCACTGTGGTACATGTTGGTAATCCAGCTCCTGGGAGGGCTGAAGCAGAAGGCTCATTTAAGCTCATGGTTTGAGACCAGACTGAACAACACAGGGACACACACCCCTATTTAAAAATTTAATTTTGTGCCCGGCGGTAGTGGCACATGCCTTTAATCCCAGCACTCGGGAGGCAGAGGCAGGCAGATCTCTGTGAGTTTGAGGCCAGCCTGGTCCAAAAGAGCTAGTTCCAGGACAGGCTCCAAAGCTACAGAGAAACCCTGCCTCAAAAAACCCAAAATAAAAAAATAAAAATAAATAAATAAAATTTTAATTTTGTTTTATTTTCAGAACAGGGTTTCTCTTTCTCAGTGACAGCCCTGGCTATCCTAGAACTCACTCTGTAGACCAGGCTGGCTTTGAACTCACTGAGATCCGCCTACCGCTGCCTCTCAAGTACTGGAATTAAAAGCATATGGCACTATCACCTGGCTTAAATAATTTTTATTATTTAATAAAAAGAAAGATTGTTAGCCGGGCGGTGGTGGTATACACCTTCAATCTTAGCAGTCTGGAGGCAGAAACAGACATGTCTCTGTAAATTTGAGGCCAACCTGGTCTACAAAAATGATTTCCAGGACAACCAGAGCTATACAGAGAAACCCTGTCTTGAAAAACAAAACAAAAAAACAAAAAGCAAAGAGAGACTGTTAATTTGTTATATTATTTTTGAGTAATTCTAAATTTCAAATTATGTGATTAAAGAGTATACACATTATGAACTGGAATATTGGAATATTTTGGGGTACCATGGAAGCAGTGGCATTTTTGAAACACAATCTCATAGATATTGGTCTTGAACTTGCTCTGTAGCTAGGACTGGACTTTAACTTTTGATCATCCTTTGTTTGTCTCCTGAATACTGGTATTACAGGTCTGTGCCACCATACCTGGTTTATATTTGGGCTGGGGATGACACCTAGAACTTTATGCATGATAGGCAAGCACTCTACCAACTGAGTTACATCCCCACCCTTGCTCAGGCCTTTAAAGAAACAATGGTATTTTATTTTTTACATTTTAAAAGGTATGTGTATGTATGTTTGTGCCCTCAAAGGCCAGAAGTAGATATGGGTTCTCCTTGAACTGGAGTCACATGTAGTTGTGAGCCATCTGATGTAGGTACTGGAAACCAAATTCAGACTGTCTACAAGAGCAATACATACTCTTAACTACTGAGCCATCTCTCCAGCCCCACCCTGCTTCTTTTTAAAATAAGGACAGAAATTATATAACGTGATGTGTTTTAAATTTTATATGTGTGCACTAATGTGTTCTTCTACCCAGTGGGTCCAAAGGGTCAAAATCAGATTGTGTCAGGCTTGGCATCAAGGGCCTTTACCTGGTGAGCGTCCCACTGGCCCCAGGTGTTGGTTTTTAGAGAGAGAGTTGAAGGCATAGCATGGGTGAAAGTAGAGATAAGGGCATGTCCCTAAATACTTGTGTTCTTTAAGTCATGCCTTATCCCATCTGTCCTCTTTGAACAGGTTTTCTGGAGAATTTTACCCAAGCTTAAATTTATGATAAATGTTAGCTTCCAAGCCATTGGCAAAATTCTGTCCAACTGCCTACTCAACACCAACTGGGATGTGTCATTGACACCTCAGACTCATCACATCCGGATCCCAGCACAATATCACTGTTCCTCCCGCTTTGCCTCACTTGGAAATGGCATCATCAGTTTTTTGTGCCAAACCCCAGGAGTTATTCTTAAGCCTCCTAGTGTCTACTCCTTCCCACATGTGATCCCAAATTCTGTTGATTGCATCATCTAGACATCTCCTTCTGCTTTCAGCCTTCCATCATGTCTGACTATTTTCACAGTTGGTCTTTCCATCCATCTCCAGATGTCCTCTCTTGGTCCATTCTCCATTGAAGAGTCACGGCCGTCTTCCCAGCACAAATCTAATCTGATCTTGTCCCAGTTGTGCTCTCTGGTGGCTGTTAGTCTTTCCTGACTTTGACCTGACTTTTCCCACCTCCCGTTGTCTGACTTCTGCTCTTGCACCCATTGTCTCACATCTGCCTGCGGTAGACTGAGTTCTTTCAGCACCCTGCTTGGCTCACCTAAGCTCTTCAGGTAGGCCTCCTTCTACAGGATCCTTGACTATTTGATCCATACCCTCTTCTTACTGGACTCTTCAGTTTCTGGGCATCTTCTCTAACTTTGCTAGGTATAACCTTGCCTTGCCCTCAGCTCCCTTCTAACACTCTGGCATTCTCTTCTGGTAAAATGTCACACATTTTGTTAAGAGCATTGGCTGCTCTTCCCCAAATCCTGAGTTCAATTCCCAGCACCCACATGGTGGCTCACAACCATCTGTAATGAGATCTGGCGCCCTCCTCTGGCATGTGGGCATGGAGGCAGAATGTTATGTACATAATAAATAAATCTTTTTTTTTTTTAATGTCCTCTTGCAGAGGACCACATTTAAAAAAAAGGAAAGGAACATACAAAAACAAATCAAAATTATCGTATGCTCTGCAGATATAATGATAAGGGATATAATCTTGATTAGGAAGGAAAGAAAGGTAAGGTAATTCTGAGGTAGAATCCTCAAGAGTTGACTTATTAATGCCAAGAGGAGATATAGCCTTCCTTTATTGAATCCTATGAGGCTAGACGCTGAGTTAGTAATTTGACAAAGTTAGCACTGCCTTTTAGAGAATACTGAGATATGCTCTATTGCCCTCGCAAAATAAACCTGGAGCATTGTTAGATCCATAAGAAAGTGCAATTTTGAGTGTACTTCAGATCCTTTGTGTATGTGTGTGTGTGTGTTTTAATTTTTTATGTGCGCAGTGTTCTGTCTGTCTGTATGCCTGCAGACCAGAAGACGACACCAGATCTCATTGTGGATGGTTGTGAGCTACCATGTGGGTGCTGGAATTGAACTCAGGTTTTTGGGAAGAGCAGCCAGTGCTCTTAATCTTTGAGCCATTTCTCCAGCGCTGTGTTTTGGTTTTTGGTTGGTTGGTTGGTTGGTTGGTTTTTTGTTTTGTTTTTTTCTTTTTGTTTTGTTGGTTTTTTTCTTTTTGTTTTTTTTTGGAGACAGGGTTTCTCTATGTAGCTATTTCTGGCTGTCCTGGAATTCTCTCTGTAGACAAGGTTGGCCTCAAATTCAGAAATTTGCCTGCCTCTGCCTCCTAAGTGCCGGGACTAAAGGTGTTCACCACTACTACCTGGCTTACGCTTCCTTTTGCTGTTGCTGTTTTAAGACAGAATCATATTAATGCCTCAGACTAGCCTGGAACTCATACTAGGTAGCTGCATCTAGCTACACAACAGTCCTCCTACCCCAGTCTTCCAAGTACAGGCATTACTGGCAGGTGCTACCACACCCACCTACACTTCAGTTCCTAGTCTGATGCTTAGATCTGTGACTGTATTTCATGCCTATTAAGATCTTGAAATTCCATTTTGAAACTGTTGAATCACTGACCTAGGAAGAGGGCCAGGACCCTCAGGTATTACCCAAGTAATCTTCCTGAGATAAGCTGAACCACTTTTTCTGACTTGACTTTAGGAAAGGATTTACTCACCACTCAAACCATCATCTCCTGCACTCAGCCCTGGAGGTCCTCACAAGCCGGCTAAAGCAGACGGAACAGAAGCAACCCTTGGAGGAACTGGTCAGGTGGGTCAGACTGTATGCTGGTATATTGGCAGAACTTTTTTTGGAAAATATTCATTGTTAGAGTTGTGAACAAAATCTATACTTGTCTGTCACTTTCCCTTAATATATTTGTTTTTTCATGTTTTAAAGATTTATTATTTTTTTGAGACTAGGTCTCATTATATATCTTTGTTGACCTTGGAACTCATGTTGTAGGCTAGACTGTCTTCAAACTCCCAGAGATCCACCTACCTGCCTCCTGAGTGTTGGAATTAATGGCATGCAATACCACACCCACCCTGTATAACTTAATTGTTTGTATTGTGTGTGTGTGTGTGTGTGTGTGTATGTGTCTCTCTGTCTGTATCCTCTGTAAGAGCAGTAAGTGGTCTTAACTGCCTAGCCAACTCTCCAGCCCCTTGTTTTTTATTTATTTTTTATTTTTTGGTTTTTCAAGACAGGGTTTCTCTGTAGCTTTGGAGCCTGTTCTGGAACTTGCTCTTGTAGACCAGCTGGCCTCGAACTCACAAGGTCCACCTGCTTCTGCTTCCCGAATGCTGGGATTAAAGGTGTGCGCCACCACCGCCCAGCTTTTCTTTTGATTTTTTTTGAAGCAGGGTCATACTGTGTATCCTAGGCTGGCCTCAAATTCACCATTCTCCTGTCTTAGTCTCCTAGCTGTTGGGATTATAGCCTCGTGACACTACTCTCTTCTCTTAGCCAACTCTGGATTATCTAAGAACCTACTTTGTCTTCTAGAGTTTAGGGCATGTAGGGAACAACTAGTTGACACTAATTGTCAGTCCTGTCCTGTCCTGTAGTCCCCCATCACATTTTTGTGATTCAGGGTCAGCCCAGTCTTCATGAGATCTTCCTCACCACCCATAACATCCAAAAATAGCAAATAATTTATGCAGGGTTTCGTGTGGTATTCTGATGCTTGGGCTTCTCAGTGTATGTGACTTCCTTAAGCCAAAATTTTGTCCACATAGCTTTTTTCTGTCCCGCTTTCTCTGTAAAAGATATGTTTCTGTTAGATTCTTTTGTTTGTTTTTTTTGGCTCCCTGTCGGGGAATCGAACCCCAGTCTCCCAGGCGGGGATACTCACCACTATACAAACGAGGATCTGTTAGATTCTTGAATGAAACACAGTACTATGCTAACTATGATGCCACATGTCTTTTAATCACGACACTCAAGAGGCAGAGACAGGTTGATCTTTATGAGTTTGAGGCTAGCTTTGTCTACAAAGTGAGTTCCAGATCAGTCAGTGTTACATAGTGAGACCCCATCTTTTAAGGAAAAAAAAAAAAAGAAGAAGAAGAAGGTACTAAAGCACCTGAAAGTGAGGTGAATTGTTCGTAATTATTTGTTTTTGTGGGGGTCTGAGAACAGTTTAGAGGAGTTGGCTTTCCCTTTGTACCATTTAGTTTTCTGGGATTCAACTCAGGCTAGCCGACGTGTCAGCAGGCCTTTACCTGATGACTATAAACTACGTGGAGAAGACTCGGACGACTGGTGTGCATGTAGAAACATCTTTAATGCATGTGATGTGATGTCTGTGTCTGTTGTTTCTTGCTTCTTTACAGCCAGAGCTTCAGTTACTTGCAAAATTTCCACCACTACATTCCCAGTTTCCAGTGTGGTCTTTATCTTCTCAGACTTTTGATGGCTCTTCTGGAGAAATCTGCAGTACCTACCCAGAAGAAAGAAAAACTTGGTGATGGTCCCAGATCCCTTTTTTGAGGGGGGGGGATATGAATAGGGTTAATATCTTACACTTGTAAATTTGGTGTTTCCTAGAACTTTGAGTATTTATTGCATGAAAATCCCGCAAAATCATGGGCGTGCCCTCTTGCTTCACCAAAGAGACCGTTTTCTCAGAAAGGACTATGTCACTGCTTACTGGAACTTTGGTTAGATTAATTGATTAATGGTGTAGGAGACCCTTCTGTATTTGTGTTGCTTTCACTGGTTATTAAAGAAACTGCCGGGCTGGAGAGATGGCTCAGTGGTTAAGAGCATTGCCTGCTCTTCCAAAGGTCCTGAGTTCAATTCCCAGCAACCACATGGTGGCTCACAACCATCTGGAATGAGGTCTGGTGCCCTCTTCTGGTCTTCAGACATACACACAGACAGAATATTGTATACATAATAAATAAATAAATAAATAAATAAATAAATAAATAAATAAAAAGAAACTGCCTTGGCCTAGTTGATAGGGCGGAACTCAGGTAGGCGGGGAAGACAGAACAGAATTCTGGGAGGAAGAAAGCAGAGACAGGCAAATGCCATGGTTCTCCTGGGACGCTGGTTAGACTCATGCGGGTAAGCCACAGTCAAGTGGCGATACACATTAATGGAGATGGGTTAAACTAATATGTGAGAGTTAGCCAATAAGAAGCTAAAGATAATGGGCCAGGCAGTGTTTTAATTAATACAATTTCTGTGTAGTTATTTTGGGGGTTAAGCTAGTTGGGCAGCAGGACACAGCCCGCCTCTCAACCTACAACAGATTAGTTTCTTTTTTTTAATTAATTAGATTTTTTTACCAATAAGATATTTATTTTATTTGTATGAGTGTTTCACCTTCATGTATATCATATATTATTGAAGAATAGAAGTGGGCATTGTCTCCCCTATAACTGGAGTTACAGACAGTTGTGAGCTGCCTAGTGGGTGCTGGGAAACCAGCCCAGGTCCTCTGGAAAACCAGCAAGTACTCTTAACCACTGAGCCATCTCTCCAGCCCCAAATTTTCTTTTTTTGTACTTGAAATTAAACCCAGTGCTAACCTGTTGAGCTTCACATGCCATCCTTGATCATTTACTATCTAACTTTGTTTGTCTTTAGCCCTTTTTCCTCAGTCCTTGATTACTTTGTGTATCTTTAGATTTTTTTCTTTTTTTTTCTTTCTTTCTTTTTTTTTCCCTTTCTTTTGTTTGTTTCTTTTCAACTCAGGGTTTCTCCAGATAGCCCTGACTGTCCTGGAACTCAGAGATCTGTCTGCTTCTGCCCTCTGAGTACTGGCATTAAAGGTGTGAGTCACCACTTCCTGGCTGACTTTTTATTTTTATTATTATTATTTTTTATGTATGCAATGTTCTACGTGCAGGCACCAGATCTCATTACAGATGGTTGTGAACCATCATGTGGTTGCTGGGAATTGAACTCAAGACCTCTGGAAGACCAGCCAATGCTCTTAACCTCTAGGCTATCTCTCTAGACTTTTTTTTTTTTTAAAGACAAGGTTTTGCTATGTATTTCAGGCTAACATGTAACTCTATATAGATCAGGCTAAGCTTGGACTTGTAGCAATCCTCCCTTCCTCTTACTCCCAAGTACTAGAGTTATAGACATGTGCTACTATACCCTGCATAAGTTGTAATAATCTGCTTCCTTCTTGTTTTAGATACTTACATACTCTTTATTGCTATGATAAGACACTGAGACCAAGGCAACTTATACAAGAGTTTGTTGGGCTTACACTTTCAGAGGGTTGGAGTCTATGGCCATCATAGTAAGCACCATGCCTCCCTAGGGGCCAGAGTTTAGAACCTTCTCTTTAATTATCCTTTATCATAGTTATTGTATATCCCAGTTTGGGCACAATAGAAAGCAAGATTAAAATGTGAAAGACATCTTTTTCCTATATTAAGAGTAGGGTTTGCTCTAAAACAGGTGGCCATGTTTTTGTGCTTTAGGACAGGGCCATTAAGTAGAGTATACTTAGTTTTAGACAAATTATTTTATTTATGGCAGTTGGGTTAATAGAACAGGAACAAATTAGCTTTTTAAACATTGTTTTTTAGGCCAGGGCTGGTGCTATCTGCCTATAATTCCAGTACCCTGAAGGCTGAAGGAAAATTGTGAGTTTGAGACTAGCCTACAGTATACAATGAGATTCTCATTTTTCTTTTTGAAGCTCAGGAGATGGTTGGCAGTGTCTCTTCTGCAGCCCCAATAGTTTCCAATAGTTTTCCCTCCTCAGTCTCCCCAGTGCTGGGATTATAGATGTGACCAGTTAGACTCAACTAACAATTGTGTTTTTAAATGTAGGTTTTAAAAGAGTGAGGTCAGGACTGGAGAGTTGGTTCAGTGGTTAAGAGCACTTGTAGTGAGGCGGTGGTGGCGCATACCTTTAATCCCAGCACTCGGGAGGTGGAAGCAGGAGGATCTCTGTGAGTTTGAGGCCAGCCTGGTCTGCAGAGTGAGTTTTAGGACAGGCACCAAAGCTACACAGAGAAACACTGTCTCAAAAAAAAAAAAAAAGCACTTGTTCTTGCGAAGGACCTGGGTTCAATTCCCAATTCCGAGCACCAGGTATACATGTATGTACATGTAGGCACAGTACTCTTATGAATAAAATAAATCTAAAAAACATTTTTTTTTTTAAAAAAAGGAATGAGGTCGATTTATCAAGAATGGAATGCTTTTTGTCTTGTTTCCCAAACAGCCTCCCTGGCCAAACAACTGCTCTGTCGTGCATGGCCTCATGGGGAAAGAGAGAAGAACACCAATTTTAATGATCACCTGCATGATTTGCTTTGGTAAGATATTTACTTTCTTCCAGGGAGCCAGATTGCATTTTCCATTTTACTGTTATTGGGATCCGTCATCTGGTTAGGGACTGAGTCATGACTTGAGAGCAAATGGTTTAGAACGAACATAATTTAGAGTTTGGATCCTAAGATGCTTTCCTTCTGCTGGCTGCTGTTAGCTAATTCCTTACAACAATCCAATTAGAGAGAATAGAGTAGTGTCCTTCCTTGTTGACAGTGAATCAGATACACTTATTGCCCATCGTGTCTAGTCGTATCTGTTACTTCCAGGGTGTCTAGCTGAAGACAGGCTTGAACTTCTGTTCCTTCTGCCTCTACCCCCTGAGTGCTGTAGTTCCAGTGTGCTCCATCCAGCCGGCTCTTGGTGTTTCCATTTTTTAATTTATCATATAGGTGTTTTACCTGCATGTCTTTGCACCATGTGTATGCACTGGCGTCAGAGGTGAGAGAAAGTCATCATATCCTAGAACTGGAGCTTCGGGTGTTTGTAAGCCACTAAGTGCCGAAAATTGGCCCTGAGTCCTATGGAAGAGCAGTAGTGTTCTTAACTGCTGAGCCACCTCTCCAGCCCTTAACTGTTTCTAATTGAAACTTAATTTAGCACTCGGGGGCAAAGGCAGTCAAATCTCTTGAGTTCAAGGCCAACCTGGTCTAAGGAGCAAGTTCCAGGAAGTTCAGGGCTATTACACAGAAAAACCCTATCTTGAAAAATAAAAACAAAGTGAATGTCACCAGAGTTACATAGGGAGAGAAAGGGAAATTTATTTGAAAACTTAATACATGTAGCTTCCCATGAAGTTTTTTGGTTTTTTGTTTTGTTTTTTTGCTTTAGAAAAGTTTATTATTGAGACTAGAGAGGTGGCTCAACAATTAAGAGCACTGACTACTCTTCCAGAAGACAAGGGTTAAATTCTCAGCACTCACATGAAATCCACAACTATCTGCAACTCCAGTTCCAAGGGATATGGCATACACACACACACACACACACACACACACGCACGCACGCACACACACACGGGGCGGGGGGCAAAACACCAATGCACATAAAATAAACCTTCAAAAGAAAGAAGAAAAAAGTTTATCAGTCATTTTGGTTTGATTTTTTTGATTTTTGTTTTTGAGACAGGGTTTCTCTGTAGCTTTGGAGCCTGTGCTGGAACTTACTTGGTAGACCAGACTGGCCTTGAGAACTCATGGAGATCCACCTATCTCTGCCCCCTGAGTGCTGGGATTAAAGGCACGCACCACCACTGCCCAGCTAAAAAGTTTATTATTGTTGGTGATGTGTATTTACTAGCTCTTGTGTTCAAATGTGTTTAACAGTGCTGTACCTGAGTTCCTGTATCATACCTTGAATTTCCTTTTCTCTTATGTGTGTGTGAGAGAGAGAGAGAGACAGGCAGACTGACAGACAGTAACAGAGAGAGACTGAGATTGGAGTTTCCCAGCTCACCTTGAACTCATTCTGTAACCAAAGCTGGCCTTGAACTTGGGATCCTCCTGCCTCTAACAGCCCAAGTGACTGAGAGTCCAGACCTATGCCACCAGGCTTGACTCCATGTCTTGAACTTCTACAACTCTGGAAATTGACCACTCACCATCTGATCTGGTTCTAACAATAGGGTAATGCTGATTGCTTTTTGTTCTTTCCTTCATGGATTTCCGTAGAGTACATATAGATACTGAATATAGTTGCGGGTGATTACTGTGTTAGTCAGCTTTCCACCACTGACTATATTTCTGAGAAAATGAGCGTCAAAGAGGGGAGATTTGTTTGGGTTTCTGATCATTTGCCTCGATTGTCTGTGCACCTGGTAAGGAGATGCAGGACCCAGGAAGGGAGCTAGTGTTAAAGCAAACATTCTTACATAGTAGCCAGTAAGCAGGGCAGATAGTAATTATATAATGTGTGTCCCTCCTCTTCTGACACTTTGCAAAGCATCTACCTGGAGCACACAGACAATATTCTGAAGGCCATAGAGGAGATCGCTGGTGTTGGTGTCCCAGAGCTGGTCAATGCACCGAAAGATGGATCTTCCTCTACATTCCCTACGCTGACCAGGTAAGGGAGTTCTTGCTCCATTGTCTTCCGTGTAATTCTCATCTAGAGGGTAAACTCGCCTACTTCTTTGGCAGCAAAAATCTTACTGTGAAGAGCCCGCGATCCAGGTGTATTCTTTACTTTTCCCATCGCTGATAAAATATCTAACAAAAGCAATCTGAAAAGGGGAAGGGCTTATTTTAGGTCACAGTCAGTCCATTGTGGCAGCTGAGTATGGTGTCGAGATATGCTCCATCACTTGCCACTTAGTGGCAAGAGTTTGGGGATGTAACTTGTTCACATGACTAAAGAGGAGCTAGAGTAAAGAGACCAGAATCAGGGTCAGGTGTTCCCTTGCAAAGCCTACCCACTCCACCGGCCAGGCCTACTTTGCAAAGGCTCTCTACATCCTTCAAAAGAGCGCTATTGGCCGTGTTCAAATCTTGAGCCTGTGGGGGTATTTCAGGTTTAAACCATTCACAGGGTGAGTAAAAAGGATCTCATGGAGGAATGTAGTGTCACTACTTCAGGTTTCACAGATAAAGAACTACGGTTTGTGCTTTTATCCTTTAAACTTAAGACTCATGCTAAGGTTGTAGCCCACTGACAGTGCATACTTAGCATGTGGGAGGCCTGGGGTCATCTCCCAACACACTAAAATTAATAAAAATGAGACTTAAGACCATTTTCTAATACTTTAACCACCTTGAAAAACAGTTGATTATTGTACCTAATGGTTTTGTGTCTTACGGTACCAATGGTTACCTTGTACTTATAAAGTCATTCCAGTTTATCAGACATCTTCATCTTGTTTCCTGGGAGGTAGAGGTATCGTTACCACTGTTTTACTTGAGGAAAATGAAGGTTAGAAAGACTTTCTTCCACTTATAGTCAGTGAAGGGAACACAGCCACAGTTTACACTTGGCTTCCCTGCTCTTTCACCGCTACTGCAGTGAAAAGAGGTATCAAGGTACCTTGACCTGTGTCAAGGTATCACTTCTCCAAACTAACTCCATTGTCTCATAGGCCATTCGCTTTGGCTCCTCTCTGTGTGTTCTCTCTCTCTGGTGTCATCTATTTTAGGCTAGCCTCAAACTCCCCGTGTAGTTTAGGATGACCTTAAACCTCCAGTTCTGGTGCTTTCACTTTCTCCTCAGTGTTTGATTGCAGGCGTGCACCACCATGCCCACCTGTGTGTGCTGAATCCTGTGTATGGTAGGGTGGGTAAGCACAGCACTCTTATCTATTGAACTACGTCCCAGTCCCCTGGCTCATGTTTAATTCTTTCCATTCCCGTCTTTCATTGGACGTTAGTGAAAAAGAAAACATTCGGAGACAGGTGGAAATGACTGGTGCTCTCCTGACTTCTTCCCGCGGGCAGCTTCCTAGAAGCTTTTTGTAAGCAGTGCATTGTGTGAGTGAATGTTCATGCCTCTCGCCCTATAGGCACACCTTCGTCATTTTCTTCCGTGTGATGATGGCTGAACTCGAGAAGACAGTGAAAGGTCTTCAGGCTGGCACAGCAACAGATTCACAGCAGGTGCTTCAGGCATTGCTCTCAAAAAGAAATGACCATTGGTTAAATGGGCATTGTTAATTCTTTTATCTCTTGGGTATAGTTTCTCCTAAGCGGTTTCCTTTCAGTTACCAAGATCTATGAGTTCTTTCAAACAGCTTCTGGTTTGATTTTTTTTTCCTTCTAGGTGGAGGTGAGAATTGAGCTCCCCTTACTTTTTCTATTAGCCACTTCCCACATGGCTTAAAGAGCACCAAGCCTGTTTGAGATGCTATGGGTCTTGGCAGCCTCCCAGTCAGAGCTGAGTAGACAGGGGCTACCCAAAGACTCAGAAGTCAGAGATGTGATGGCCAGCAGAAGCTTTTACCTACTTGACAGTAACTGATTTGCTGTGAGGTGCTCTGATGTCTTCATAGTATGTGTGAGCCTCTGATGAGTGAACTGGTTGCCACATCTCTGAAGAAGGGATAATGAACCAGCTGTGTTAGTGGGAAGGCAGCAGAAGTATTTGGCTGTGACTGGGACCTGCTTGTCTGTCTCCAGGTTCATGAAAAGAAGCTCCTGTATTGGAACATGGCTGTTCGAGACTTCAGTATCCTCATCAATTTGATGAAAGTATGGGGCCTTGACCTGCCTTCCCAGCTGACCCTTACTCGACAGCTCTGCTTTCCAGAATCACCTTCTTGCTGTTCTCCTGACCCTTCCATGACCCCCTACTCATTCTGGGCAACTCTTTCTTCTAGCCACTATGACTGTCCCCGTCCTCCTCCTCCCGTTTTTCTTTGTTTGGGTTTGATTTTTTTGTTTTGGGGTGTTTTGGTTTTTTTTTTTTGCCTATATAATAATAATATTTTACTACCTGTCATTTTCCCCTCTTGCCTTAGGTCCTTTGATCTGACTACACTTCCAACTCTGATTGCCTTTATTGTCTTCAAACACAGTTTTTTCTACGACTGGACTATGCACAGGCTGCTCTATCAGCTCAAAATGTCATTCCCTCTTCTCTCCATCTTATAAACTCTTTCTTAAAGTTTCAGATCAAAGTGCCTCTAATGCTATCTTTTCAACATCCTCAGTTTGAATCAATTCCTTGATCCCCTTTGCTCCTTTCTTGCTCTCTTGGATTTAAGTTATGAGAGTTTCTTGCTCTATAATTAACTTTCTGTTACACTGTTGGCATGCCTTCTTCATTTTAGAACTATGATGTTCTAAGGGGCAAAAGGCTGGACTACTCAAAGGAGCCGACCTCAGTTTTGGATTCTTGTCTTTCTCCTGTCTAGGTATTCGACAGTTATCCTGTTCTGCACGTGTGTTTAAAGGTACGAGATTTCCTAGGCTTTGTTCAATGTATTCCTGTGGGTCATTTCAGAGGGACCTCAGATGAAGAGAATTGCTTTATACATCTTTTACATGCCAGAGTCTGTGCAAATAGAATTTTCAAGGAAGACAATGGGTAATATTTTCTACAGTAGTTGGAGGCAATTGTCTTATGAGTTGGAGAATTTTTGGTTAAAATATTAGAACTAGGTTGAAGGCCTACAGAGTAGCTGAATTTAAGAGCAGTGTTCATGGTGGGCCTGATGGCATATACCTTTAATCCTAGAACTTGACAGGCAGAAGCAAGTGAATCCCAGTGAACTTAAGGTCAGCCTGGTCTTCTCAGGTCAGCTAGGGCTCCATAGTGAGACCCTACCTCAAACCAGCCGACAAACCAAAAGAACATGCTCACCCTCACCCTCCCGCCAGGGCTTTTAGGTAGTGGAGGAGGAGCTATGGATGGACCCCCCCCCCCTTTTTTTAGTGTATTTTTTAAAATATTTTTTTATTTATTATGTATACAATATTCTGTCTGTGTGTATGTCTGCAGGCCAGAAGAGGGCACCAGACCCCATTACAGATGGTTGTGAGCCACCATGTGGTTGCTGGGAATTGAACTCAGGACCTTTGGAAAAGCAGGCAATGCTCTTAACCTCTGAGCCATCTCTCCAGTCCTAGTGTATTTTTTTAATTGATATTTATTAAGCTCTATATTTTTCTCTTCTTCCCTCCCCTCCCCACTTCAACCCTCCCAATTTCCTCAGGAGATCTTGTCTTTTTCTACTTTCTACTTCCCATGTAGATTAGATCTATGTAAGTCTCTCTTAGTGTCTTCATTATTGTCTAAGTTCTCTGGGATTGTGGTTTGTAGACTGGTTTTCTTTGTTTCATGTTTAAAAGCCACCTATGAGTGAGTACATGTGATAATTGTCTTTCTGTGTCTAGGTTACCTCACTCAAAATAATGTTTTCTAGTTCCATCCATTTTCCTGCAAAATTCAAGATGACATTATTTTTTCTGCTGTATGGTACTCCATTGTGTAAATGTACCACATTTTCCTTATCCATTCTTCATTGAGGGGCATCTAGGTTGTTTCCAAGTTTTGGCTATGACAAACAATGCTGCTATGAACATAGTTGAGCACACATCCTTGTGGCACGATTGAGCATCCTTTGGATATATACCCAAAAGTAGTATTATTGGCTCTTGAGGAAGGTTTTTTCCTAATTTCCTGAGAAATCGCCACACTGACATCCAAAGGGGCTGTACCAGCTTGCATTCCCACCAGCAATGCAGAAGTGTTCCCTTTTCCCCACAACCTCTCCAGCATAAGTTGTCATCAGTGTTTTTGATCTTGGCCATTCTTACAGGTGTAAGATGGAATCTCAGAATTGTTTTGATTTGCATTTCTCTGATGACTAAGGATGTTGAATATTTCCTTAAGTGTCTTTCAGCTATTTTAGATTCCTTTGTTGAGAGTTCTCTGTTTAGATCTGTACTCCATTTTTTTATTGGATTATTTGTTCTTTTGATAACCAGTTTCTTGAGTTCTTTGTTTATTTTGGAGATCAGACCTCTGTCTGAAGTGGGGTTGGTAAAGATCTTTTCCCATTCTGTAGACTGTCGTTTTGTCTTGTTGATTGTGTCCTTTGCTTTACAGAAGCTTTTCAGTTTCAGGAGGTCCCATTTATTAATTGTTTCTCTCAGTGTCTGTGCTGCTGGGGTTCTATTTAGGAAGTGGTTCCTTGTGCCAATGGGTTCAAGTGTACTTCCCACTTTCTCTTCTATAAGGTTCAGTGTGGCTGGCTTTATATTGAGGTCTTTGATCCATTTGGACTTGAGTTTTGTGCATGGTGATAGATATGGGTCTATTTTCATTCTTCTACATGTTGGTATCCAGTTATGCCAGCACCACTTGTTAAATATGCTTTCTTTTCTCCATTTGATATTTTTTGCTTTCTTGTCAAAAATCAGATTTTCAAAGATGTGTGGATTGATATCCGGGTCTTCTATTCGGTTCCATTGGTCCTCCTGTCTATTCTTATGCCAATACCAGGCTGTTTTCAGTAATGTAGCTCTGTGGTAGAGTTTGAAGTCAGGGATTGTGATGCCTCCACAAGTTCTTTTATTGTATAGGATTGTTTTGGCTATCCTGTGTTTTTTGCTTTTCCAAATGAAGTTTAGTACCGTTCTTTCAAGGTCTTTGAAGAATTTTGCTGGGATTTTGATGGGCATTACGTTGAATCTGTTGACTTTTCTTTTTTAAGTTATTTTTATTATTTTCAACTATGTGCATGTTGCATAACTATGTGTGTATGGACATGTGAGTGCAGGTGTCCACAGAGGTCAAAGATCCTGGGTACCCTAGAGCTGGAATTAGAGGTGATTATGACCTGATGATCCTCTGGATTTCCTCCATGTCCAGTAGTGAGAGGGGAATGTTGACGTCTCCCACTATTAGTGTGTGGTGTTTTAATGTATAATATAAGCTTTAGAAGTGTTTCTTTCACATATGAGGGTGCCCTTGTATTTGGGGCATACATGTTCAGTATTGAGATTTTCTCTTGATGGATTTTTTCTTGTGACTAATATGAAATGACCTTCTTTCTCTCTTTTGACTGATTTTAGCTTGAAGTCTATTTTGTTAGATATTAGGATAGCTACACCTGCTTGGTTCTTAGATCCATTTGATTGGTATTTTTTTTCCCCAACCCTTTACTCTAAGATAATGTCTGTCTTTGAGGTTGAGATGTGTCTCTTGTATGCAGAAGAGGGATGGATTCTGCATTCGTATCCAATCTGTTAGCCTGTGCCTTTTTATGGGTGAGTTGAGTCCATTTACATTAAGTGATATTAATGACCAGTGATTGCTATCTCCTGTTAATTTAGTTTTCATCGTTGGTGGTGTTAATTTGTGCATTTTTTTCTTCTTTGGGAGGTTCCCCCTTTTAAAGTCTTGTAAGGCTCAAGGCTTTGGGTGTTGCTCAGTTGTAGAAGACCTGCTTGGTGTGTGCAAAGCCCCAAGTTCAGTTCTTTGCTCCACGAGACACATAAAGAGCGTGTGATGTGGTTTGAATGTGGGGTTGATATTCTGACTGTTGTATCACCCTTCTCCTGTGCGATTTCTATGCCTGCCCTAGAATTGATGGTAAGCTCAAAAGGAATATGATGGGGAGAACACTTCTTCCCTACTCTTGGTGTCTTCTTCCAAGTACGTGGTACCCCATTCTTGGTATCTTGTGGCTTTCCCTCTTCTTCAGTCTGCCGTGGTCCAGTGCAGGAGATGAGTGTACTGGAGGAATAATGTGATTGGAAACAGGCCATGTGTTTCCTTGGTCCTCTCAGTTTCTCCTTTTGAATGAATTATATTCAGGGGGATGGAGATCAGCTGCTGCTCGTGTTCTCAGAGCAGAACAAGGGCTCTGGCCATTGTCTGTGTCTAAGTACAAGAGTCCACTTAATTCTGTAACTTCTTTATATTGCAGGCCTGTTTGCTTTTCAACTTCAGTTACATTCTCCAAATTAACTTTTTGAACCACTCCCAATTTATTTTTAATGTATACAAGTTAGTGGCCTATGCTGCCTCATCTGAGGGCTTTTCAAGTAAAAGTCCTCAGCCGGAGTTCAGCACTGTGTTCCTCTCTTCAGTATGGACGTCACTTTGTGGAAGCATTTCTGAAGCAGTGTATGCCCCTCCTCGACTTCAGCTTTCGGAAACATCGGGTAAGAACTGAGAGCAGAGCCAGTTGCCAGAGTTCTCTGTGGCTATTTCTCAGTGGGGGCTGGGGCTTCAGCAATCTGTTGCCTACATTCTAAGCAGCAGTTTTAAATGACACCATGCCAGCTATAGCCAGAAGTGCCCAGAGAAGCTGAGGCAGTCAAATCACTCTGTTCAGACCCACCTCTACACTTCTCTCCAATCTTTGGGCTTATTCCCTTTAACGTGTACTTCATTGTGTTGCTCTACACCAGGCTCTTCTGTGCAGTGTCTCTGCAAATACTTTAGAAGCCACTTGAGCTATAAAATAGGCTTGGTAGACTTTTAAAGCCAATTAGCACTAAGTATTCAGCATTCCCAACTGAGGGCCAGACTCAGATAATTATTAGCATAGGCTGGGACCTACAGAGTTTATCCTCCTTGGAGCCCCTGCTGCAGGAACATATTGCATCTGAAATAACATTAGAATGTTAAACCAAAACATTTATAAGTTTTATTGTTGTTAGGAAGATGTTCTGAGCTTGCTGGAAACCCTTCAGCTGAACACAAGGCTTCTTCATCACCTTTGTGGACATTCCAAGGTAAGAGATGTCTCATTATGAAGCATATCCATCTATGGCCTGAAAGTCAGTCTTTCTGCTGAGATTGTGACAGAGGCCACCAGACCTAGCTTTCAACCCTGTGTCCAAGCAGTTTATTTAGAGTCAGCAAATCCTTTGTTACTGGATGAGTCTGGCAGTTACCTAAAGAGAAAATTTTGAATTTAGGCCCAAATTCTAAATTTGGACTCAAGTGTAGTGCTGAGATATATAATCCCAGTACTTACTTAGAGGCTGACTGGCCTAGGCTTCATGGAAGACACTGTCTCAGAACAAATCAACAAACCAAAGTCCACTTCATGGGGTAAGAGAATATAGAACACTCCCAGATGAGTACCCTTTTACAAAGTGTCCTTGAGTTAGGGCTTCTGTTTCTGTGATGAAACACCATGACCAAAAGCAACTTGAAAGGAAAGAGTTTATTTAGTATGCATATCCTTTGAAACCTGGGCAGGAACCTGGAGTCAGGAACTGATAGAGAAGCCATGCTTACTGACTTACTCCTTGTAGCTTGCTCAGCCTGCTTTCTTATAGAACTCAAGACTACCAACTCAGGGGTAGCCCCGCCCTTAATGGGCTAAACCCTCTCGCATCAGTTACTAATTAATAAAATGCCCTATATACTTCCTGCAGTGCAGTCTTATGGAAGCATTTTCTCGATTGAGGTTCCCTCCTTTCAGGTGACCCTAGCTTGTGTCAAGTTGACATAAAACTAGCCAGCACACAGAGATGAGGTGGGAGAACTGTTTGGTGGGAACTGCTGGAGTATTCCCAACCAGGCATCTTAGAACGTTTGAGCTACACGACTTGGTTGTCTCCTGTGAGAATATCTGAGTGTTACAGGTCTTCTCTAAGTCAGGTCTCATGGCCCATGTTTTTAATTCCAGCACTTGAAAGGCAGAAGCAGATGGGTCTCTGTGACTTCAAGGCCAGCCTGATCCACGTAGTTTCCTAAACAGCCAGGGCTACATAGTGAGACTCTGGAGGGTGAGGGGATCCAACAGCAGCAACAACAAAATAACCCTCCAATTGATGCTGCTGAACCCTTGTCGTTTGAAGGAACATAGAAACAGTGGTGGCTTCTGTGGTACCTGGCAAACCAAAAGATTCTTTGAGCCATTTCTTAAAGTTGACCAGAGCTAAATATCATTATATACACCTTGAAGTAATTTGCTGATGATTAGTCAACAGAGCTCATACCAGGCACCTAGAGGTGCTGGTGGTGTGTCTTTTAGTTCTGAGTTTTTAGCTGACATTCTTTTTGGAGTACTCATCAAACTAGTACTGTTTGATGGACCATGTCTCTGGACCATATTGGCTAGGCATATCCTCTTATTCTTCAGGTATGACACGTTCAGACATGAAACATGATGACAGAGCTGGATAATTTCTTTCTCTTCAGATTCACCAGGACACAAGACTCACCAAACATGTGCCTTTACTCAAAAAGTCCCTGGAGCTGTTAGTTTGCAGAGTCAAAGCCATGCTTGTCCTCAACAATTGTAGAGAGGCTTTCTGGTTGGGTACTCTCAAAAACCGAGACTTACAGGTAAGCCTGAAGTTATTAGTTATGGACTCCTACACCCATTCTTTTTTTTTTTAATTTTTTTTTAGGTTTATTTATTTATTCATTATGTATACAACATTCCTTCCATGTATGCTTGCATGCCAGAAGAGGACACCAGATCTCATTATAGATGGCTGTGAGCCACCATGTGGTGGCTGGGAATTGAACTCAGGACCTCTGGAAGAGCAGTCAGTGCTCTTAACCTCTGAGCCATCTCTCCAGCCCTCCTACACCCATTCTTACACCAGAAGAAATACTAAAGAGGTCACCCAGACCTTGTTCTCCTAATAAGACTGCTTTTAGTCGGGCCTGGTGGCACAGACTTGTAACCCAACTACCTTGAAGTCTGAGGCAGGATTACAGGTTTAAGTTTGCCCATCTACAAAGTGAGTTCAAGACCATTCTGGGAAATTTAGCAAAACTGTCAACAAAATTAAAAGTAAATAGAGGAGCCGGGCAATGGTAGTGCACGCCTTTAATGTGTGTAACTCCAGTTTAGGGATCCAACCCTCTTTACATGCCTCCATGGGCCTGCATTTGAAGAGGTCTAGTTTAACATTAGTGCAGCCATGACAGCCTGCAGACTAAGACTGGGACTAGGCCTCATCCTGACAATAACCAGGAAAAGCCACAGACTGTACCCTGTGAGGGACCAGTCAGAGTTGAGACAAACAAGTACTACATGCTCCAGAACATTAAGGATAGCGTACCTAACTTAGATGTCGGTTGCCAATTTTCTTGCAACAACACAGGTACCAATCCTATTTGACAAGACTTCTGCTACCTCACTTCTGCCCAAACTGTTCAACCCCCATCTGAATCCAAAACTCCCCTACCCCCATCCTTTATTCCTTAAAAACCCTGCCATAACTGAGCTCAATGCTCTCTCTGATCCAACTGCCATGTTGGTGTGATGGATGGAGAGCCAAGCTCAAGTTCACAATAAAGGCTCTTTGCTTTTGCATACGAATTCGGACTCCTGGGGGACTCATGACACAGGCATAACACATGTATGTGGTACACAGACACATGCAGGTAGAACACTAATAGATATAAAAATAAAGGTTAAAAAATTTCACAATACTATTTAGCAGGACAGTGGAGATGCATGCTATTAATCCCAGTACTCGGGAGGCAGAGGCAAGCAGATCTCTGTGAGTTTGGAGGCAGTTTGGTCTACAGAGCAAGTTCTAGGACAACCAGAGCTACATTGTAAGGCCCAATCTCAAAAAACAAACAAATAAAAAAAAGGAAAAAAACAAGAAGCCAGTTTTGTACAGCGCTTTCTCTGTGCCAGAGAGATACTTGTAAGCCCCACTGAGAGCAGATTTTTAACATTCTCACATATGGACAAACTTTTGAATTTTTCCTAAAGCAATCTTACTACTAAAAATTCTCTCCAGTTTTAACAAATGGGCATGTCAAAGGGTCTTTGTCTGATTACCTGGAACCTGTTTGCATGTTACGCTGTTTCATAATGTCAGTATCACTCACTTTCAGGGTCCATTTCTTCCTTGTTCATACTTAGACTACCTGGGGGTTGTTTTTTAACATTTTAAAATATTCTACATGTGTACCTCTATGAGTTTATGTGCACCACATGTGTGCAGGATCTAGAGGAGGCCAGTAAAGAGTGTTGTTTTTCCTAGAACTGGAGTTACATAGGCATTTGTGAGCCACCATGTAGGCACCAAGAACTAAGCATAGGTCCCATGTAAGAACAATAAACACTCAACTGCAAAACCATCTCTCCAGCTCCACTAGCTGAATTTTATAATGCTATATATGAAAAGAATAGAATAGTGGTTTTCTCTCTTACAAATCAAACTTAGGAAGTCAATTCTGTTTGTTTTCTTGGAGAAAACTGAAGCTCACGATGGTAACTTTCGCAGACTTTTTAGCAGTGAGTTAGTGAACCAGGGTTTGAGTCCAGACGGTTCATCAGACTCTGCTTGGTGTTTGTGGTCATGTGTGCTGCTTATAAACTTTGAAGTACGAGCCGGGCAGTGGTGGCGCACGCCTTTAATCCCAGCACTCACGAAGCAAAGGCAGATGGATCTCTGTGAGTTTGAGGCCAGCCTGGTCTACAAGAGCTAGTTCCAGGACAGGCTCCAAAGCTACAGAGAAACCCTGTCTCGAAAACCCAAAGATAGAGATAGATAGATAAATAGATAGAGATGATAGATAGATAGATAGATAGATAGATAGATAGATAGATAGATAGATAGATAGATAAAAAATAACCTTGAGGGTACTGAGAGAGAGTTTTTGGCAACAGGGTCTCATTGTGTAGCCCACACTAGCCACAAACTTTGATTCTCTTCTAAGTTCTGATTACAATTCCAGCTTTTGGAACAATTTTAGATCCATATTTGGCATTAACTGAGAAGAGTCATCAATACAAAATCTAGAATATAAAATATGGACCTTGTATAATACAGCACTATGTATCAGTTCCATGAACATCTCAGAAACCTGGAATTGAATGGTGTTTCCCTAAATGATAGATCAGAGGTTATGTTATTGTTCTTATAATATTCTTACAGCTTTTTATTTTTTTTTTCAATTTATTGTGTATACAGTGTTCTGCCTACATGCATGCCTGCATGCCAGAAGAGGGCACCAGCTCTCACTATAGCTGGCTGTGAGCCACCATGTGGGTGCTGGGACTTGAACTCAAGACCTCTGGAGGAGCAGCCAGTGTTCTTAACTTCTGAGCCATCTTTTCAACCCAGTTGATATGTTTTGAATGGCTAGAATATTCTTTCTGTAATACCTAGAAACTCGGCCTTCCTCAAAACCATAAATGTGCTCATTATGATGCCCCATTTCTTCTGCTTCTTCATTTAGGGTGAAGAAATTATTTCCCAGTGTCCCTCTTCCCAAGAGAGCACTTCAGAGGACAGTGAGGACAGCGTGACATCCCACGTCTCCAAGAACACAGCAACAGAGTCATCTGCACAGGCTGGTCTGGTATTGGTAGAACATTTTATTAAATATTCTTTATTAGCCCAACATACAGGATTTTCTCTGTTAAATACTTCTGTGCCCATCTCCATTCCCTACAAAAAGCGTATATGAGTGCTTTGGAATCCATATAAAACAATTACATTGTCTGAGGCTCACTCAAGTATCTCTCAAGGTGTGTTGAATATTTGTCTACAGCTTACAGGGAATTATCGCTCAGTGGTAGAGCATGTATTTAGCATGTACACATTTGTACATTCAATTGTCTGTACCAAAAACAAAGTGGAGATTTTTTTTCTTCCATTATATAGTGTTCTATTTTTCATGATCTTGTGTGTAAAAGTGTTCTAGAAGGGAGAAAAGACCAGCATGTTCTGTGTTAAAATGAATTAAACCATTTCAGCTTTGTTTGACAGTCCTGGGCCTGGAACTTAGTATGTAAATTGGACTAGCTTTGAATTCACAAAGATATGCCTGCCTGTGCCTCCCAAGTGCTGAGGTTAAAAGCATGCACCACCATGGCCAGCCATTTCAGCTTTTTTTAAACGTGTATATTTATTGTGCATGTTTTTCTTTGCATCGTGTGTGTGTGTGTGTGTGTGTGTGTGTGTGTGTGTGTGTGTGTATGCCTATAGGCGCCTCCCTCAGGGACTGACGTTAGAGTTGTGAGCCACCATGTAAGTGCTGGGAGTTGAACCTGGCCCTCTGGAAGAGCAGTCAGTGCCATTAACACTGATCCATCTCTCTAGCCTCTCCTCCTTGTTTTAACATACAAAATTGAAACATGAAAGCAGAAGCCTAGAGTCAAGCTGCGACTACAAAGGAATAAAATAATCCAGGCCTTCATTTTCTATGGACAGGTGCTTTTGTGAATTTAATATAAGCTATATGAAAATGTGTGCAATCAAGTTTTGCTCAGTTCATTTGTGTTCTGGATACTAGGCAATTTAGCTAAAAGCTGTGCACAGAAAGACTGTCCATGATGACGTCTGTAGGCTCTATTTTAGTTCTATAATCGACCTCTTCTGACTTACTCTTTTTTTTTTTTTTTTTTGGTTTTTCGAGACAGGGTTTCTCTGTGGTTTTGGAGCCTGTCCTGGAACTAGCTCTTGTAGACCAGGCTGGTCTCGAACTCACAGAGATCCGCCTGCCTCTGAGTGCTGGGATTAAAGGCGTGTGCCACCACCGCCCGGCTCTGACTTACTCTTAGAAAGAATTCGAGGTAGTCAGTATACTATGCTTCCAGTACATAAATGTGTCCTAGTAAAGGAACAAACCAGTTTCATGCTGGACTCCTGCTGAATATGCCAGTGCTTGTTGTAACCATTGTTTATACACACAATACAAATACGTATTTGCTTGTTTATTCCTTTTATTTGTATATGCAGAGTCTTGCTATGTACCCCAGGCTGTCTCTGAACTCAGTCTTCCTGCCTTGAACTCCTGAATCTTGGGACTACAGAGCTGTACCATATTTGTTCTGTATTGAATTGATAATGTGACTTTGTTTCTGTGTTTTATGCTTGAAGAACAGTTGGAATGCTTTGGCTTATTTAAAGATCATGCTGATTTTGTTCAGTTGTAAATAATTCAATATCAAAACGTGCCTTTAAGACTTCTCTCGGGAGGCAGAGGCAAGCGTATCTCAGCGAGTTTGAGGCCAGCCTGTTCTGAATCAGATAGGGCTACACAGTGAGACCCTGTCTCAACAAAACCAAAACCTTTCTCTATGGTCTTCACTTACAGTTTGTGGCAAGAATTATAGAGGGGCCAAGCACATGCTCTTACTTAGTCCCAGCACTTGGGAGGCAGAAGGAGGTGGATCTCTTGAGTTTGAGGCTAGCTAAGGGCTGTATAATGAGACAACCACCCCCCCCCCCATCTCAGAAAACAAAGAACAAAGGAACTGAACGTGGTTGGACACGTCTATAATCCCCGCACTTGGGAGGTAGAGGAAGGTCACAAGCTCAAGGTCCTTCTTAACAACGTAATGATTTGAGATGAGCTTGTCTCAAAACAAAAAGCAAACAAGAGGGGACTTCTGCTTTATCTTACAGGGTTTTAAAATTCTCATTGCTTTTACAAGCGGAAATAGCTAGGTGATGGTGGCACATGCCTTTAATCCTGGCACTCAGAAGGCAGAGATAAACAGATCTCTATGAGTTTGAGGCCAGCCTGGTCTACATAGTGAGTTCCAGGACAGTCAGGGTTGTTACACAGAGAAACCCTGTCTCAAAAAAGCAAAAAAAAAAAAAAAAAAAAGAAAGAAAGAAAGAAAAGATCTATAGTGTACATCTGTGGCAGCTGTGTTGCAAGAATTAGCCTCAAGAACTTTTTTCTCCTTTATCCCTTAGGATGGGGAGGATGAAGCAAATGATGGACAAAGGGATGAAGATAATGATGAAAGTGATGACAGCTCTGATTAGACCCCAGGACACAACTGCACCTTCATCTCTGGCAGCCTCTTACCCCTTTCTCTTTGCGATTTGAAGTCTGATCTCTGCCTTTCAAACCAGAGCTTCCTGTTTTTCCTTCAAGAAGGGGTTTTTATTTAATTAACCAATGGATTTCACAGGTTGTTGAACATCCAAGTTCCTGGCTCAGGATTTCAATGTAGCATCTATCGGTGGTTTGCATAAACATGGCCATGCTGATTCTGCAGAGTAAATGCTCTAACTGGCCTTTGGGAACTAGTTTTGAAACTGATTTATTTAAAAATTTAGGCTTATGATAACTTTGTAAATAAACTATTTTCTGAGTTTTGCTTCAGATACCTTATTCATCACTTTAGATATGTCTCATTATTCAGGGATTGGGTGGGATTGAGTGAGGTTTGTGTCCTACCAGGGCCTTCATTTGTGTCAATGACCAAAGAAGTCAAAAAGAACATTTTAACTACCTTTTAATTGGATTTTTGTTGGGTTTTTGTTTTGTTTTGTGACAGGGTCTCTCTCTGTGTAGCCTAGCTATTATGGTATTCGTGCTGACAAGGAGGGTCTTGAACACTGCTTTTGAATGTTTAAACACTTATTTTTGTTCTGTGTGAGGGCACATATGTGCTGTGGGGCACATGTGGAGAACACAGGACACCTGGTGGAAGTGGAGTTCTCTCCCTATACCATGTGGGTTCCACATACGTGCTGTGGGGCACATGTGGAGAACACAGGACACCTGGTGGAAGTGGAGTTCTCTCCCTCTACCATATCGGTTCCAGGGTCAAAATTCCAGACCTCTAGCTGCTTAGCCACCTCACCAGCTTGCTTTAAAATTTTTTGTTTAGGGCTGGAGAGATGGCTCAGAGGTTAAGAGCATTGCCTGCTCTTCCAAAGGTCCTGAGTTCAATTCCCAGCAACCACATGGTGGCTCACAACCATCTATAATGGGATCTGGTGCCTTCTTCTGGCCTGCAGGCATGCACACAGAATATTGTATACATAATAAATAATAAATAAATATTTTAAAAAAATTTTTTTGTTTATTAGTATAAAACAAAGGAAGAAAAGACATCATCAAACATCTGCTGGCATTATATATATAGTATTTATTTCCACATTATTCTGAATTATGCCTAGAATCTAGTTGTAAGAACCATACAAAATATAGTTTATTAGAAATAGAACATCAGGAGCTAAAGTAGGGGATTCTCCTGTCATCTGCCAGGAAGCCCAGTCTCAAAGCTGCTGCTAGGCTGTCTTCCTTGCCATGCTATTAAGAGTGTTTAATATTTGTTATATTTTTACCCATGCTGGTATTAAAGTTATGTTTTACTTATTGACATTTGTTTGAGGCGGGAAAACTGTTTTTAAGTTAGTTCTTAACCCACATACAGATTTTTGGTCCCTTCATCGTCTGGTTCCCAGTCAGCCATACATGTCTTTTCTTGGCATCCCTTTTTGTTGCCATCTCATTACCGACTTTGTCATTTGTGTGTTCACACTAGGCTGGTTTGTTTGATAGTTTAGTCACTATCACATTTGTATGTCAGTGTTAGGCTGACTTAAATAGTCATTAGCTTTACGGCAGAGATGTTCTTCCTCGCTCAGTATCACTGGTCAACTGGTCAGTCTTGTTTCTGAAGAGAAAGGGAGGAAGGGAACTTGTCACAGCTTGACTGAAAGGCAGAGTATCTGGCATGATTTTACGGTTGATTTATGTAGAGAGATCTTTGTAAGCTTTGTACATACCACAGATGATGGTGTGGAACGCGGGTCAGATGGGGACCCTTTACTTGGAGTGCTGCAAGGCAAAGGTGCACTTCTTGTACGTGGCATACAGCAGGAGGATAGAGCGTAGCATCTGTTTGCACATAGTCACTGTCATCTGAATCTGAGGCTCCTTGAGACCAGTGGGCCATTGATGCTCTCTGCTGATAATTTTGCAGAAGGCTGACTTGTCTGAGACTCTGAAGGTTCCAGTCCACTTGGGTGGCTGGGCTGTGATGACCCTACCGAAAACAGAATCTACTCCATGGAGGCGGACTGGCTGGGGCTTCCTCACTAGTCCTTTCTTGTTGTTCACTGCTTGGAGCTCTGAGGTGTGGCAGGGTAACTTGGGGCTCTCTCCAGGTGCCACAAGTGGGCTGTCTAGGACAAGAGTGACTTCTTGAAAGCACAGCTGCACTTCAAGGTCAGAAGGAGTATGCGGGAAGCAAGGAGAGGCCCTGAAAGGGTGTTTGGAGCAAGGGGTAGGTGTTGTGTGCCGCAGCCATTGGAAGCTCTCATCCAGTGGAGTCCATGGTGACCAGAGCTGGTATCCTGCCATCGACAGTCCTAAAGGGAAGGAATCAGACATGGAATTTCCCTGCTGTGCTTTGGGGGAGGGAGAGGCATTACCGTGCAAATTCACATCTGTCTCATTACTGGCTTAAACTTTGTGGGTCCCACTACATGGCAGGGGTCAGTAGTTCTGTAGAGAGCAGCAGATACTGACTGGTAACTGCTGCACGCACTCAACCTCCCCGGGTAAGGACGTTCACCCATTCTGCAGATGATACGGATTTGTCTGAAATGGAAAATTTCAGTCAGTTCCTCTGGTGGGCACAAGTGGCTGGACTTCATGAGACATTATTTGATGAGAAGAAACTCAGCCCATGTCCTGCAAGCATTTGTAAATTGGTGCTTCTGCAGAGCCCTCAAGAGTATAACCCTGAACTAGCAGTTTAACTTCGCTATGGACCTAGTAGAAATGCAAGCTCTTAGGGTCCATCTCAGACCTACTTAATTAGAAACTTGGGTGGGGCCAGAAGTTTGCATGTATGCAAACCCTCCAAAGATTCTGTTGCACCTTACAGTTTGCAGTTTACAGTGTGGCTTTTAAGCAGCCTCCAGTTTTCACTCTTCCTTATGAAGCAGGAGGATTGCTATGAGTTCATTAACAGCCTGGACTACATAGGGTAAGACCCTGTCTGAAAAGAAAACCCCAAAAACAACCAAGAGGAGGTTTCTGGTATACCACCATGGCAAGGTGGATGTAGGCTATTAATACCTCTAAACATTTTTTAAAAATAAGATTCATTTCTAGTTTCATCTCAAAAAAAAAAAAAAAAGCTTTATCAAATGCCCAGACTAAACCAACAGAGATGGGAGGACTTTGGACTCCAGGTCTTTCCATCCCTTCACACAAGGTTTAAATAAAAATGGTTCTGCCCCAGTTCTCGGCCTTACAGGGAGTAACTTTAATCCATTCTGCAGGTAGGGGATGAACCTGGTAGTCTTTACAAGTTGCTGTACTAGACCTGCATTGGAAACACCTGGTTCCCCAGTCGAGAAGACTTCCTTTTTAGAGGTGCCTTCCTTCTAAGGAACCCGGGTCCTCCATTTCCCCACCTGGGAAAGGGGAAGGCAGCGCCAAAGTGCAGTCCTCGTGAACTGAGAAAACATCCTGAGCGGCTGGGGTGCTTGGAGAACAGGCTTGTCTCCCTGGAAGTCCTTCCCTCGGAGCGGGAGCCACATGACCCTGCCCGAGGCCCGGGCAGCGGTGGGATCCCGGGCCTGGACCCACCATCACCACATCTGGGCCGGGAGCTCACCTACTGAACTCCGCCCGGATTGCACGCTCCAGAGTAGCAGCCGCATTTTTTCTCCATCCCGGCTCCTAGCAACCTCCTTTGTGACTCAGGACCGTGGGGGCGGGGCGGGGCGGGGCGGGGCGGGGGCTGGAGACGCCCTTTCTAGAAGCCAGAAGACACAGGACAGCTCCAGTGCCACCCTTTAGTTCCTCTCCACCCCATCACACCCTTTGACAAGGACACAGGGGACAAATTCCCCACGTCAAAGGCTGTGATCAAGTATGGACGTTCCAAGACTATAAATCAGTGTTAAAAATTAACCTTTATTAGTTATTCCCTGGCTCACACTGTGCTCCAGTGTCTGGGAAGATTTTATTATTGTACTGCAAGGGCGCCAGTGCAAACAAAATTATAAATGCTTGCCTGTTAAGAGAATAATACATTTTACCATAGCTTTCTGCCTGAAAACTTCTTGAAATTCAAAATATTATTTTTAAGTTTGTGTTTGTCTGTGTGGATTTATGTGCAACTTGTCTGTGCAGGAGACCTTGGTGCCAGAAGAGGGCCATCAGAAACTGGGTCCTCTGCAAGGGCACAAAGTACTCTCAACCACTAAGCCGTCTTTTCAGCCCCATACTTCTCTCTGTTGTCTGTTATACCTCAGGATGCTTCTGTCTCATGTACGAAGCTGAGAAGCAGATGTTTCACCGTTCCAAAACTCCAAAAGTCAGTGCTGTGAGCAGCACTTCCATTAGCATGAATGGCAGTGGAAGGCAGAAATTCCCCCCCTCCAATTATTTCAGTCTCTTATAAGTATGCAAGTGCCTGGAGGAATAGCAACTATAACAACTTGTCTGCTTTTTTTTTTCTCAAGACAGTTTCTCTGTGTAGGGTGGCCTTGAACTCACAGAGATCCACCTGCTTCTTTCTGCCCCCCCCCCCCAGTGCGTGGCTGCCCGACCTCTGCTTTTTTTTTTTGAGGGGGCGGTTCGACGAGACGGTTTCTCTGTAGCTTTGGAGCCTCGAACTCACAGAGATCTGCCTGCCTCTGCCTCCCGAGCACTGGGATTAAAAGCATGTGCCACCACCGCCCAGCCTTGCTCTTTTCTTAAAAACAGAATTAGCTCTGCATTTCCCCTACTGTAGAACTCATTGTTTCATTCAAAAAAAAAAAAAACAGACAAGCTGAGCATTTTGGTGTACTTCTGCTTTTCTTTCATCTCAGCACTCAGGAAACTAAGGCAGGAGTGCCAGCCCGAGTGTAAGGCCGGCTGGAATACACAGCAAGACACAGTGGGGAAAACAGGCCGGCTGGAATACACAGCAACAGGAAACTAAGGCAGGAGTGCCAGCCTGAGTGTAAGGCCGGCTGGAATACACAGCAAGACACAGTGGGGAAAACAGGCCGGCTGGAATACACAGCAACAGGAAACTAAGGCAGGAGTGCCAGCCTGAGTGTAAGGCCGGCTGGAATACACAGCAAGACACAGTGGCAAAAACACATTAACCTAAAGATGGATTTTAAAGTCTTGTTTTCTGAGACTGGGGGACTCAAGAGTTGAGGTCAGGCAGAGATCTGGGTCTAAAAGTCCTACAGAATCTTGAGGCATTTGTCCAGTGCCCAGTGTGTATACATGTACTCCCCATTACAGAAGAGGTAAACAAAAAAGAATTTGGATGGCAATCAGAAAATGATGACACTTGGGAAAGAGGAAGTGCTTTTGAGTTACAACTTTTCTCAGTCTGTGTTTATCTTCCTAATTAAGATACCCCAGCTAGGTGCTGAGGTGATGGCTCTGCGGTTAAGACCACCACTCACTGATCTTCTGGAGGACCCAGGTTCAATTCCCAGCACCCACATGGCAGCTCAGAGCTGTCTGTAACTCCAGTTCCAGGGGACCCAACACCCTCACATAGACATCCATGCAGGCATAACACCAACACACATAAAATAAAAATAAATTAAAAAGACACCTGCTATTTAAGAGGCAAATGAATCTATCATTACGGCACAGTATTTTTTTTTTTTAATATGAACGTCCCAAAGCCAAGATCAGATGTTTAGAATTGTTGGGTAATGAGGGATCCATACTGTCATGACAATCTGTTCACAGTCCTCTGTGTGGTCTCCTCAGATCTAAGGGACATGTTCTGAGAGGTAGCATTTGCTGTTACCTCCAACTGCTATCCAGCAAAATCAGAGTCTCCTTCTATTAACCAATTGCAGTCTTAGGAAGAAGGAAACACATACACACACACACACACACACACACACGCACGCACGCACGCGCTACAAAACACTGGCCCTAGCAAATGGCAATGTGTGAGGAGCAAGATATTCTTACGAAGGAGATAAGAAGCAGAAAGAACCAGGCTGAGCTACGTGCAGGCTTTTGTGACATCGGGCTCTGGAGAACCCACTCCAGGTATTGCCATTCTAGGAGCTGGCCTTCCCACCTTAAGGTGATGCCTCCAAGACATGCATAAGTTGAAATTTTTAAAAATTTCTATTTTGGTGCCAGGTGGTGGTGGCACATGCCTTTAATCCCATCACTTGGGAGGCAGAAGCAGGTAAATCTCTGAGTTCGAGGCCAGCTTGATCTATACAGTGTGCTCCAGGATAGCCTTGACTGCACAGAGAAACCGTGACTCAAAAACCCAAAATAAATAAATATATTTTATTTTTCTCTTAGGTATAGCATATCCTTTTATATTTCCATGTATCAAATTAGCATTTAAAGACTGCTTAATAAAATACTGCCATGGGTTAGCTAAGCCATTGTTTGGCCTTACTCCAATTATTATTGCAAACATAACCTCAAAGTTCATCCTTATGGTTAAAGTGTTTTTCTCATTGTGTCTTACTGTGTATTTCAGCTGTTTACACTCAGGACAGGCCTTCTGTCTTAATCTTTTGCGTGCTGAGATTACAAGCATGCACCACAATGACCAGTTTGTCTTAATCTTTTGCGTGCTGAGATTACAAACATGCACAATGACCAGTTTGTTCAACGATTTTTTTTAAAGATTTATTATGTATAATAATTTTCTGCCTGCATGCCAGAAGAGGGCACTAGATCTCATTATAGATGGTCGTGAGCCACCATATAGCTGCTGGGAATTGAACTCAGGACCTTTGGAAAGGGCAGCCCGTGCTCTTAACCTCTGAGCCATCTCTCCAACCCCTCAATGATTTCCTGAACAAAATGATTAAATGAAAAGGTTTGAGATTGTTTTGCGGTACTTTCCTCCCTCCCTCCTGTGTCTGTCTCTCCTCTCTCTCTCTCTCTCTCTCTCTCTCTCTCTCTCTCTCTCTCTCACACACACACACACACACACACACACACACAACGCCCCCCAAGACAGGGTTTCTCTGTGTAGCCCTGGCTGTCCTGGAACTCACTCTGTAGACCAGGCTATATATATATACATACACACATATATATACATATATATATATTCATACATACATACATACACACACACACATGTAGCCTATCCTACCAGGTTGTTGAAAGGCATTTTAATCAGGGAGATTCAGTCAGGGGGGTCTCAGCAAACAATGGCATTGAGTTTGACCTCCACAAGGTGGAAGATGAGGAACCCACTCCTACAAATTATCCTCTGATTTCCATCAGATTAGAACCCGGTAGGCGCTCACACATATACATGCACACACACAAATATGAATAACTTTAAAAAAGAAAACGAGAATGAACAGACCCAAGCATGAAATGCACTTTTAAAAAAACGAGATTCGCCGGGCGTGGTGGGTATGCCTTTAATCGCAAGCACTCTGGAGGCCGAGGCAAGTGGGTTCGAGGTCAGCCTAGTCTACAAAGTGAGTTCCGGGATAGCTGAAGCTGTTACACAGAAAAACTCCGTCTCGAAAACCCAACAAAACAGTATTCGAGGACTGGGCCCATCTCTGCCGACACGGGGTCAAGAGAGCTGGGCGAGCAGTCGGGGACGAGGTCTTGGTCTTCGCCTGGCGAGCGGGTGATTCTAGTTTTCTGCAAACCAAGATATAGCACAGAGCGAAGGGCTCTTACTCCGCGCTTGCGCTCCACTCCGCCGGGCCCTTCTCAGGTTCGAAACACGGGGTTCCGGATGGTGGCGCAGGCGCCCTGGCGGCCTATAGAGGCCGCGGCGCCTGCGCCTGCGCAGTCATTCTTCCTCAGGCGGCTGCCATGGCGGGACAAGAGGATCCGGTGCAGCGGGAGATTCACCAGGACTGGGCGAATCGGGAGTACATTGAGATCATCACCAGCAGCATCAAGAAAATCTCGGACTTTCTCAACTCTTTCGGTCAGCGGGCGAATTGGGGAGGCTGGGAGGAGGGAGGCGTTGGCGGCGGCCGGCGGCGCCCAGTCCCGGCTGCTCCCTTCTTCTTCCGCGCCCCGCCGGCCCCAGTCCCCTCACCCCGAGCCTCACTAGGCGGTCTCGGTGGGACTACCCTGCCCATTGCCAGGTCCCGCGCCCACTGCCCAAGCCTCCTAGGCCCATCCATCCATCATCGACCTGGGTCTGCGCTGCGCTTCCACGCCAGTCCCCACTTGGCACACAGTGCGCAACCGTGTCACGGTCACGTTTACAGTTAGAGACTCCTGATAGTTCTCCATCTCCTTTAGGGGAAAGTCCGAAACCCCTTAAATGCTTTCTTTCTGTTGCTCCTGCTCACCCCCTGCCCCCCGCCCCCGGCTCCCTTTGGTGAGGTCAGAAGGAGGGTTGGGGTCCTCTCGGGCCTTGGAAATGCCTTTTGTAGCCCTGTATCCGCTTCATGGTAGGTGTTCTGGGTGCTTCTGTCTGCTTCCTCAGAACTAACAGGGCAGACACTTTCAGCAGAGTCTACTTTTCCAAAATCTCTCGTAGGTGTGACTGGTGACAGTCTTCATTTCTTTCTGCATTTGTCCCTAGCCTTCTGGGCAGAAAACCTGTCACAGACTCACGTTCTCGGGAAGGCTTCCATCAGAGACTTTCTTACACAAGACATGCAGATGGCACCTAGCGATCGTTTTCCACTGGGGCGCTTTGGTTCGACTGATTAGCAGTTTTCAGCAGTTTAGACCAAACTGGGTGACAGTGCTGTGTTTTGAAGGAAATTTAAATTGAAGTGATTGTTTTCATTTTCTATCCAGAGAACTGATGAGTCCTAAGTTAGTATACAGGAAGGTGACAGAGCAATAGCTTCGATTATGGAGTGTAGCCCAAGAAATAGGGTGCCTGGGTAGCATGCTCGGGACCCATTCCCCAACCCTTAAAAAGGAAACAGGTTTGGTTTTGAATGGAAAAGTGTCATTAAGGGCCGAGGATGCCCAGTTGGTAGAACACTTAGCATGCATACACTAGGTCTCTGAATAACAGCACTCCGAAAACAGGCAGGAGGACCAAAGCGAAAATCAGCAGGTCTAGTTACTTCTTACACAGGTCCCATGTGGGGAGAAACATGTATGAAGTCTTTCCTGCTGTCTTTGGTGGCACACACCTGTAATCTTGTCACTTGGGGGGCGGAGGCACAAAGAATGCCATGAATTTGAGGCTAGCCAAATCAAAACAACCACAAAAAATAAACCATTTTCTGCATTCAAAGGAGTTCTCTCTGGCCAGTGAGATGGCTTAGCAGGAAAAGGCCACCAAGTCTGGCAACTTAACTGAATAGAATCCTCAGGACCCACAGACGAAAGCAGAGAACCAACTCCCACAAGTTGTCCCTGACCTTATAGTGCTGCCGTGGCACATGCCCACACCACCTTTGCATACAACGAAAGTAAAAAAATAAATAAATAAGAAGATCTTAACCTGTTCCCCCACCCCATGGTGCCCATCCCATTTTGTTTTCAGTCTTAGTAAATTGCTAGAACTCTTGATACTCGTGCCTTACTACCCCCTCCCCATAGTATCTATCACTCTCTGCTGGCCTGGAACTCTACTATCAGGATGACCACTAACTTGTAACAACCCTCTTGGGTCTGTGTCCTAAGAGCTAGGATTAGAGATATGGACCACCACATCTGGTGAATACCTCTCCCTTCCTTCCTTCCTTCCCTTTTTTTTTCTTTCTTTCTTTCTTTCTTTCTTTCTTTTTAAATTAAAATGTACTTACAAAGTATATAGGATTATAATCTTTTTGGTTTTTTGTGCTAGGGCCTTCACTGTTCTGGAACTCATTTTTGTAGACCAGGTTGACCTTGAACTCACAGAGATTCGCCAGCCTCTGCTTCCTGAGTGCTGGAATTAAAGAGGCATGCGCCTTCACCGTCCAGCTAGGATTATAATCTCACATGGATTTCCTGAACAGGGAATAGAGGTTAAAGATACCAATTAATGAGAGAATAACATAAATGTATATGTCAGTTGTACAGCTTTACACCCGTAAGTTGCTGTGGAGGTTAGGAGGTTACAGTGGAGGACTCCAGTCAATAAGAGAGTTCATGTGTCCCCCAAATAATTTATTTAGGGAATGTAAATGAAGGGAGTGTGATTGAGTGGAGTTACAGTTAGGTGCTGACATTAGAGGACTTTTTAGATTACAACATCTTGGAAGTACTGGTCCTTTGCCCTGCTCCCCACAGTCCAGTTTTCCTAGGGAGGTTCTGTTGTGGCGGTGCTGGGAGTTGAGCTGAGGGCCTTGTGAGTGCTAGAAGCGCTCTACCTCCAAACTGTACTTGGAGTTGTTTGTTTGCCTTCCGTGTAAGCTATGGTAGTGTTGCTTCACATAATCTATTTACCCTATTTGCCAGAGAACTGGGGTATTGGGCATCTTTTAAGAGCAGCATTCCTTACTGATTAGCATTCCCTCAAAGAAGTATCAAATAAAAGAAATTCAGATAGTCTGGTGTGGTGGCTTACGCCCGTAATACCACCTGACTGAGGCAGGAGGATTGCCTAAGGCCAGTCTAGCTAAAGGATAAGACCCTGTCTCAGAAAAACAACAACAGAAAAGCAAAAATCCCTCCAAAAACCCAAGTCTTTTAGGCTAGGGGACAGGATTCCCTGGGATAGAATCATAAGTCTGAGCTTGGCTTAGTCTGGAGAGGCAGTGGAGAGTTGAGAAAATGACTCACCTGGAAAGTTTTAACAAGCACAGTTAGAAAACGTCATTTATCTGTCAGGAAGGAGTTAATATCAGAGGTCCAAACAGTGTCTAACCAAAGTATTGATGCCAGTTCAATCAGTAAAGCATCAGAATCCCAAGTTAAATCAGGGCTGCTTTCCAGAATTTCAGAGTGATGTAACTTCTCACTGTTTGAAATCTGGGTCTCGGTAATAACAACTTCATTCTGACTGAATTACATTAGGAAGCTTTTCCTTTCCTCGATGGTTACATAACTGCCATGGAACTAGCAAAATCTGAAGGCTTCTGTTTCTGCTTGTTTGTTTGTTTGTTATGAGACAAAATCTATAGCCTTGGCTGGCCTAGAACTCACTGTGCAGACCAGGCTGGCCTTAGACTCATGGAGATCTTCCTCCCAAGTGCTGTTGTTAAAGGTGTACACTACCACACTTGACTGTTTTTTTTTGGGAGGGGGTCTGTTGGTGTTGGGGTTCCAGAAGATCACAAATGCTTCTCAGTCTGTTACCGGCTTGTATATTATTTTGGTGTTCAATTGGGATTTCGTTGTGTAACAAGCTGGCCTCTAACCCCTGGCCAGGTCCAAGTATTGCTTCATCTAACTGAGACTATAGGCTTGTGCCTCCATGCCCAGCTGCATAGAAGCTACATTTAGTGCACACATATTTACCTTTCACATGTACACCCCCAAGAAAGTATGTGTTATTTCTGACAGAATTTCTCAGACAGGGTCTCACTGAAGTATCCAGGATGATCTAGAACTTTGAATATTCATGCCTTGTCCTGAGAGCTGGAATTATGGGTGTACACTACCATTGCTGGTCAGAACTATATATGGGGGGGGGGGAATTGTTGTAGACCAGTCAGAAAGCTCCTGGTCCTCTGTCTCTCCTGAGTTCTGGCATTAAAGTCCTGCACCATCACACCCTGTTCTTTTGTAGCTTTTTTTTTTTTTTCCCAAAAAAGTTTCACCGTGTTGCTTAGGCTTAGGTCCCATCTAAAAATACAGACCTAGATATAGTCTGATAATGTTTTTTAGAAACCTCACACAATCCAAAGTACAGAGCACTGTGAGGTGTGACTGTGTGTCACCATCTGTGTAGCCTCAGGTTTAGGCGGTTGTCTGACACTGATTGTGACTTCCCGCTTACAAGCTAGAATTCCAAGAGTGAAAGTTGTTCAGCCATTGAAGGAATAGTTCCTTCTCCCTCCAGAGGCATGGTTACCTACCTTGTGTCAGGGCAGGGACTTGGGTTTGCTGCAATTTCCAAATGCCTCCTCAAAGTAAACTGTAGAACCTTTGTCCACTGACTTAGGTCATCATAAACGCAGTTCAGACCTCATGGAAGTACGCCAGAACTGCGGGGGAGAGGTAAGGGTGTAGAACAGGACAGCATATCCCCTGCAGTTCCTCTCAGTCAGCAGTGCAAGCCTCAGACTGCTTTATTCTAGGACTCAGAGCTTCTCAGCCAAGTGATGTCTCTGTAAGGAATCGTGAGCTTGTCAATCAGGAACTTGCCTGAAGGCTCAGCTAACAGTTAAGTTCCTTTAGCCTTTAATTGTGCATCATAATGAGGGTCTGCCTTCTAATTAGTTATGCCTTTCTTGAGAGGATTAACTTCAACAGTTTTTAAAACCACCTAGTAGTGACTCCAGACACTGGGTCCTTAATATCTTCAAGGTAACAGCCATGTAGGCCTTTCTTGTTGCTACTAAAAAATTGGATTCCTGCTTATTTTCCCAATTTAGGATGCAGCAGAAGTTCCAAATCAAATTTGTTCTCTGTAAAATGTTATTTATAGACATTTAATACAGACATCGCACCAGAGATTTCCTTACTTGTAAAGCAGGAACAGGGACATTTCTTTCTAGATTTCAAAATCTTCACTCCCAAAAACTCATTCAAGAACTTAAACTTGATTTCAAAACAAGAGTCAGGTGTATTGACACTCAGAAGGCTAGATAGGATTTCCACCCTGGGCTACATGGTGAGTTCCAGTCTAACCTGAACTATATATGGAAATAGAATAGACCCTCCTCCACACACTCTCCCCCACACTCTCCTGGAAAACAAAACAAACAACAAGAACAAAAACCCAGGAGACAATTTGAGATAGTACCAATTTTTCTTGTGCTAAAGGTGTGTATGAAATAGTCCAGAAAGGCTAGCCAGGTGTAGCTGAGCGCTGGGAAGTGAAGCATTCCCAGTGCCTGGAAAGCACCCGGCGGAAGGATTGTAGGTTCTAGTCCCAGGCCAGCACAGGCTGCATAGGAAAGATCCTACCTGAAAAATAAATTTAGAGAGGGAATTGTGTTCGTATTGTCAGCAGTGAAGCTGTGGACATGCTAGCAAGCCCCCTGATGAACCTGGCACTTTCAGTGCTTTGTAACAAAGTACACTTAAATTCAGGGTCTCTAGTCATCCAGTTGCTGAATACTTCCCTACTATTCTTGTTTAAAATGGCGGATGCTGGGGTGGAACCCAGGGCCTTACGTGTGTGATGCCGCACTCTACCCTTGGCTACACCCCAGCCTATGAACCATATTTGTGTTTAACTCAGGCGTGTTCCAGAGCCTGTGTCTGGAGTTGCACACTTTGTCTTCTTCAACAGTGTTGATTCATATATGCCAGTTCCAGAGTATTGTTTGGGGTTCTGATTGATTTACCAGATTGACGGGTAGACCAGCACAGCTCTCTGGGATTGACAGCTCTCCCTGCATCTCTCCTCCCATCATTTCTGTGTATCTCTTCTCACAGGAATTACAGTTGTCAGAGATACATTTATTTGCTTTTGAACTTCCAGACGCCATACTAAATGGAAATCTGGGCCCTTGGCTAGTCCTGACAGAAGTGGTAGAGTCGAGCTGGTGCGGTGGCTCAGTGGGTTGAGGTCCTTGTTGTTGAGCCTGATGACTCGAGTTCAGTCTCAGGATCTGTGTAGTTGAAGGAGAGAACCACTCCCAAAAGTTGTCCTTTGATCTCTGCATACGTGCCGCGCCACACATAACACATGTACACAAAAGTGTGAAATAGTGTAAAGTGGCAGTGTTCTAGGAAAAGTGAGGTCGCTAGGGTGGTCATGTGTAAGCTAGACTTGGGAACTAGGGGAGGCAGCAATAGTAGTAAGGTTTAAAAAGGAGGGACCAGCAGGCATTGTGTTGTACACCTGTAATCCTAATACTTGGGGAGTGGAAGCCAGAGGATCAGAAGTTCAAGGTCATCTTCAGCTACATAGTGAGGTGTAGACCATCCTTGGCTACCTAAGACAAACAAAAAAAAAAAAATTAAAAAGGGAGAAGTTCCAAACATGGTGGCACACTCCTCTGTCTCTAACACTTGGGTGCAGGAAGCAAGAAGTGCTTGTAAGTTCCAAGGTAGTGAGCTTCAGGCCAGTGAAGGCCACTACATAGACATGCCCTGTCTGAGCAGAAAAACATAATAAAAACATTTGGAGACAGAGCTAAGTGATAGTGTTTTCAGTGGACTAAGACTCATCTCCTGCCTCCAAAGGAAAGAGAGAAAGGAAAACGACGAGAGCGCACAGGTCGCTTGGCCCAGTAGTGATTTCCAGGGCTGGGGAAGCAGAATGGGGAATAAAAATACTAAATATGAAGTTTCCCTTGGAGACAGTGAGATTGCTGTCCATAGATTATGGTAATGATTGTTCCGCTCAGCAAGTGAACTGGTGACCATGATGCCTACACTCTGCAGGTGAATGTGGTGTGTGAGCTACATGTCAGTAAGCTAAGTTTGAGGAAGGATCATGGAGAATGGGAATGGGTGAATGTGAGAAAGAATGCATGGGAACCACAAGGGAAAGATGCAGAGTTTGATCCATAGATTATGGTAATGATTGTTCCGCTCAGCAAGTGAACTGGTGACCATGATGCCTACACTCTGCAGGTGAATGTGGTGTGTGAGCTACATGTCAGTAAGCTAAGTTTGAGGAAGGATCATGGAGAATGGGAATGGGTGAATGTGAGAAAGAATGCATGGGAACCACAAGGGAAAGATGCAGAGTTTGAGAGATTGGGTGGTGAACAAATACTGGGATGTGAGATCAGACTGACACCAGGGGTCCCCTGGAAACTCTGCTTTATCAACCCATCCCTCTCTCTCTGGGACTCTTGTTTATGATATTTATACAGAAGTAACAAATATACATCCTTATTTTACACACACACACACCATTCTTCGTGTGTCTGTCTAGATATGTGTAGTTGTTTGTTTGTTTTTGCATGTGAGCACATGCCACATGCACAAGGGAATCATCATTGCTTTCCACCTACTCACTGAGGCAGGGTCTCTCTCAGTCAGATCCAGAGCTCGCTGATGGGATTTCATGGCTAGTCTTGCTAGCTAACTTATTCTGAGGAGGATCTTGTCAACTTTCTGAGGCTGGAATTACAGGCAGGCCACCGTGCCCACATGGCATTTACATGGCTTGCTCAATGTCTAAACTCTTGCCCTCAAGCAGGTGCTTTAACCACTGAGGCATCTCCTCAGCCTGTTCTCCGCCCCCCCCCCTTTTTTTTTAACTATTTACCCAAAATGGGGAAAGTGGCAAACCAAAGAATGAGAAATCCATCCTTAAGAATTTGGAGACATTCAGAAAAAAAAAAGAGGATTGTGTAAGTCTGGTAAGACTGCTCAGAGGCAAACTTTTAGCCACGTCTTGGTGAAGAAGAATGTTTAGATGGGCAAGATGCTGGTGCTGAGGTGAAAGTTGAGGCCGGGTCAGCGTAGAGAAGGGTTTTCAGAGCGAGTGCTGAAGGGCTTCTGCAGAGCCAGCCAGAGATGAGGGAAAGTTGTTCGCTCGCTGTTGAGTCATCCTGTGGGAGAGTGTTGAGAGGGATCACAGCTGCTTGAGACCTAAAAAGTAAAGGTTATTGAGTAGAAACGTGGGGTGGAGGAGGTAGTAGGAAGTAGCCGTCACGTTTGTCTCCTGTGTTGGGGACAGCCAAGAAGAAAAGGTCTAATGGTCTCAGGTAGAGGAGTCAGCAGAGAAGAAGGTATTTTAGGGGAGACTAGGTTATATTCCGGGAGAGGTGGTAAAAAGGAAAAGACAGAGGAAACAGTCAAGGCCGCTTTTCACGGATGGAGTCTTGGTTCCATTATGTGCTTGATACTGATTGAATTTTCTCTAGTTCAGAAAGCCCTCTTTTTGATATTTAGATATTGTTGAAGCAGTGTTTTCCAGTGGAAATAACTGCATAGCCTCCAAGAGCTCAGATGATAAGACGCTGTCTTACTTTTCAATTGCTGTAACAAAAGAGCATGGCCAAAGCAACTTATAAAAGAAAGTTTTTAATTTAAATTTTTTTTTTTTTCGAGACAGGGTTTCTCTGTGGTTTTGGAGCCTGTCCTGGAACTAGCTCTTGTAGACCAGGCTGGTCTCGAACTCACAGAGATCCGCCTGCCTCTGCCTCCCAAGTGCTGGGATTAAAGGCGTGCGCCACCACCGCCCGGCTGAAAGTTTTTAATTTAGAGTTCACTTGGGACTTATGGTTCCAAAGAATTTGAGTCCATGACCATTATGGTGGGGAACATGGTGGCAGAGAGAGAGAGCTAACAAAGCTCTCCCCAGTGACCCCCCCCCCATAAGGCTCTACCTCCTAATTCTTACCAAGAATTCAAATATATGAGCCTGTGAGTGCCATTCCATTTTCTAACTCCCATAGGCTTGTGGCCATATCATGATGCAAAAATGCATTTAGTCCAAAATCCCATCACTCAAGAGGCGGCCAGCCTGGTCTGTTTATAGAGTGCCAGGACAGCCATGTCTACATAGGGAGACCTTGTCTCAAAGAAAAAAGAAGAAAGAAAAAAAACTGTCTTCATAGTCTTTTCCAGACTCAGTATAGTTTAAAAGTCAAAGTCTCTTCAGAGATTCGAGGCAATCTCCTAACCCCCATTAAAGAAAGGAAAAAAAGCACCTTATGTATTTCCAGCATGTAATGGCACAGAATCTGTGTTGCCCTTCCATAGAGAGGATCAGTGGCATAATGTGGAAATGCTGGGCCAAGCAAGATGGAAACCCAGCAGGGCAGACTCCAAATCCTGTATCTCTGTGTTTTACATCAGAGGTCTTAGATGGTTCTTCCCTTACAGCACTGCTGGCTGCACTTCTGACTGCAGCACACTTCTTTCTTTCCAGCTCTTTCTGCTCCGTCTGCAGCTCGCTCTAGCAGATACCCCACGGCTCTAGCACATCCTAGAATCGCCAGTGCCGTCCAGGCTTCACTTTCCCAGCTGCACACGATGGCAGCTCAGCTACCACGCAAGGACTCCCTACCACGCGCCTGGCCTCAGAAGCTCTCCTCAATCGTGGAGGAAGATTCCACGGCTCGTTTTCTCAATTATCCTTCACGATTCTAGCCACAGCCACATGGCCAAATCCTACCAAGTTCTGCTGCCTGTTGGGGATGGAGCCAGGCCTCCATTATTATAAACTGATTTGTTGTTGCCTCTTAGGAGCAGGAAATTCCTTACACCCTTTTCTTTTGTAAATTGCAGGATTAACTTGGTAGGGTCTGGGCCCCAAGGGTGTCCATTCCCTTATTCCATTTCTCATCAGACTTCTTTTCTCTTTCAGCACAGGCCTTGGCTCCAACATTAAATTTCCTACTGATCTTTTTCTTCACAAATTGTATATTTTGTATTTCTCTTTGCCCTGCTTGTTTTTGTTTTTTGTTTTTTTTTTGTTGTTGTTGTTGTTGTAGACCTGCAAACGAGTAATTAGTAATAACCACACCACCAAGTTGCTATTAGGCTGTCTTGAAATATTCCCTGCCAAAGAAATTAGTCCAAAACTTTTCAGTTTAACCTCTAGCAGATTTTTAGGATAAGGATAAAAAGCAGCCATATTCTTTGCAAAAATATCACAAGAATAGTCTCTACCCTGGACACTGTTGTTTCCCTTTGAAACCTCTTACGCTGGGCCTCCATAGTCTCGGTCATCCAGGCTCTTATTAGGATGCTTCAGTGCATTGAGCATTAGGGGCCCATTAAGACCTGCTTACGAGCTGGGCAGTGGTGGCGCACGCCTTTAATCCCAGTACTTGGGAGGCAGAGGCAGGCAGATCTCAGTGAGTTCAAGGCCAGCGTGGTCTACACGCTGTTCCAGGACAGCTAAGACTATTTATTACACAGAGAAACCCTGTTTTGAAAACAAAAAACAAAAAAACCCTGCTTACAGTATTCAGCACTTTTCTATCCTAAAATCTTCCATATTCTCCAAAAAGCAGTGTGATCAAGCCTGTCCCTCTCTGATAGCCCACTCCCTGATACCAACTTGTATCCTTTCAATTGCTGTCACAAAACACCGTGACCCAGACGACTTAAGAAAGAATTTTTTGGGAGGCTCACAGTTCGAGAGGTTGAGTCTGTGACCATCCATGATAGGGAGCATGGTGCTGGAGCAGTAGGAGCTGAGAGCTGATGACTTGATCTGTGAGCATGAGGCAGAGAGACAGGGTCAAGACAACATGAATGGCATGGGCTTTTGACATTCTCCCTCTGTCCTTCACCTCCTTCCTTACTCCCTTCCTCTCTGCAGCTCCTCTCCCTCACCCACCCTTCCCTTGTTTTCTGCTGCATCCTCTGGCCTTTCCCCCTCACTGCTGCAGTGCTGGGAATTGAACTTGGAGTATTGGAGTAATACTGGACATGCCTCCTCCATTAATCTGTAACCCCAGCCTGAAAGCACACTCAGATTTTGAGTTTTAGTCTCTTTCCAGGCTAGCTATGTGTGGTGCCTGTAATACCAGGGAACAGAACCCACTCCCACTCAGCCCCGTGAAATAGCTGCACTCCTCAGTGTGGTGATTCAGCGCACAGCCCTAATTTAACTTCTGGGGGGTTTGTTGAGCTACACCCTGCCTTAGGTTGAAGAGCTTCTCGTTTGCTTGCTTCTCTTGAGACCCTTAAGTTTGCTCCTGGATGAACGGCCGTCTGTGTCCTTTGCACATTAGTTTTATGTTGCTGCTTTAACAATTTCCCATAAATTTAGTAACTTTTTAAAGTTGCATAAATTTAGGTTGACAGGAGGATCACTGCAACCATCCTTGGCTATGAGGCAAGACACAGGTCTCCCTTGGTGTTGGCTCTTCTCTGCCATTTGTGGACTCAGATGTTACATAAAATCTGAGTAGTTGATCCTTAAATGCTTCTTGTCCAGGACAGTCAAGGCTACACAGAGAAACCCTGTCTTGAAAAACAAAAAAACAAACAAACAAACAAAAATGCTTCTTGCCATATCCCCAGTCCCAACGTGTACTTGGAAGGATAAATTTCCTTTTCAGTTCAGATGGTTTGTGTGGGTGTGGGTGTTTGGAATGACATTAATCCTGAACATCAGTTTCCTTTTACCAGATATGTCTTGTCGTTCAAGACTCGCAACACTAAATGAGAAATTGACAGCCCTTGAACGGAGAATAGAGTACATTGAAGCGAGGGTGAGTATGGCCCAGGCGACCCAGAGGGAATGCATATTTCTACCTAGAGACAGGACAGGCTTACAGACGTTAGTGCTCTGCCGGGAACTAGGTGTCTGGGATTCTGGGGCTGCCTCTACTACCACTTCCATTTCTCACTGCATAGGATCCAAAAGAGGATTATTATTATTATTATTTTTTAGTGGTTTTAGTTCCTTTGCATTTTATCTAAATGTCAGTTTTCCTTTCACAGGTGACAAAGGGTGAGACTCTCACCTAGAGCTGTGCCACACTGCTGCTGGGAGTCGCTGTACAGAACTCTGGCCATGTGGGAAAGGCCCAGCAGCCTTCTGCGCCTCCCCCTCTTCTTACAGAGCAACAGGGCTTTTTCTTGTTTTTCTTTTTTCAAAAGTGGCCTTTGGGCTCTGCTGTATGCACCCGGGATGTGATGTGGCATGGGGAAGAAGTCCAGGGAACCTCTTGGAAACATCTTTAGGCATTTCCCCTTTTCAGTAACATTGTTTGGAACTACTTGTCAATGTGTTTGAGGTGTTCAGAGGCGAGCCGGGACTCTGTTAAGTCCTCCCTGCCTCAGTCTCTTTCTCTCAGACTTCCCTCTGCACTGGCTGTCAACAGTCCATCTTCTCTCCGCCCGTGACAGGAAGTGGGGGCCGTCCTGACTGAGACTCTTGTGCCCTGCAGTGTGGTTGCCAAAAAATGTTGTTACTAACCCACCAATTTCTTATTCTGGGAGGTCAAAGCCAGGCCCCCAGTTGGCTTGAAGGGACATTTTCAGTTTTCTTTCTGTCACTTGGGGTATCTATGGCTCTTGTGCTTCCCTAATAAACTCCACTTTACCTGACTGCTGTGATTGTGTGACATCAGGACCTAGAGACGGGCTTACTGTTCAGTGTGGTGCGTAGGAACACGCTCTGACAGCACCTGCAGCCGGAGCTGTTTGTCAGAGTGCTTGTCTGGGCACATGAACTGATTCATCCTGGAACCATTTGGCCATTCAGCAGATACTACGAAGGACTTTTACTATATAGGTGTGTTAGACTCCAATAAAGATACAGTATTGAATGAAATATCATCTTCCCAGTTTAACTGCACCCAGGATAGACTACTAGTTTTATAAGCTACAAGCTAAACATACTTCCTATGAAAGCAAATGCTGAGGTTTGTGAGATGGTTCAACAGGTAGCGTGCTTGCTTCCAAACCTGAGCCCTTTCATCTCTAGGACCCAGGCGGTGGAAGGAGATCACCTCCTCTTGCAGACTATCCATCCTCTGGTCTTGATGTGCTTGTGTGGCATTCCTGTGCAGGAGTGTGCACGTATGCAGAACGTAAAAACCATTTTCTCAAGCAAATACTACAGTGCTGCCCGCGTTTCCAGGCTTCCTGGCTCGCTGCCCTCACACCACACTTCATCCTGGATTAATTGGATCATTTTCAGAGTATGTGCAACCTAAAAAGTACCTGACTTGCCTTCTCTGGACTAACCCAGCTGGATGCTTTGAGGAAGGCATGTTGCTATGGATACTTATAAACCATACCAGAAGGGTTCAAGCTGTGCTGTATTTCATGTGTTTTCAGAAAACCTGCTTAGACCTTAGACATTTTAAGTAGTACTGACTGAATGTCCTTGATCCAAAGTTCTCTAAAATCCAAAGCTTTCTGTGTGGTGGTGGTCAGAGCCTGGGCCCTGGCAGCTCTTAACTAGCTAACTGTTTCCCTGTCCTAATAAGCTAGTTAGGTGATAGGGGAAAGTATAAAAAGATTTACTCAATGTGGCCACCCTGGGAAGAGGAGCTAAAGGTACAGCAGCACACCTGCCTAGTTCATCTTTAGGATTTTGACATGAGGCTCTGTCAAGAGGTATACCTTGGCTGGTCGTGGTGGTGCACACCTTTAATTCCAGCACTGGGGAGGCAGAAGTTGGTGGATCTCTGAGTTCCAAGTCACCTGGTCCAAAGAGAGTTCCAGAACAGACAAGGCTACACATAAAGACTGTCTCAAAGGGAAGGATAAAAGGTATCCTTCACAGTTCCAGTTAAGGGATGGTTCCTGTTGGTTTTTCTCTTGGCTTTGGTCTCCTGCAAGGTGGTCTGAGAAGTCAACGCTGGGCTATTCCCAGGAGGCAAGCTTCGCTGCCGACTGACATGAGGACCCCATTCTTTTCCCTTTCCCTGCATGAGACTTCTTGGAGAAACTTGAGTTCTTTATAGTCCATTACTTAAAGGAAAGGGACATGGTAAGTTATAGCTAAAACAGGCAGAAAATCTCTACAAAGGAGCTGGGAAGAGGTAAAGAGCATGCTGTGCAAACAAGGAGACCCAAGTTGGATCCCCAGCACCCACATAAAACCCAGGCAAGGTGTAGTCCTATAATCCCAGCGGAGAAGGCAGACAGGAGGGTTCCTGGGGCTTGCCTGCCTGTCAGTCTAGCTAAATCACAGGTCCAGGTTCAGAGACCATCACAAAAAAACAGAATGAGAGGAAGATAACAAAGGTCCACTCTGGCCTGCACACATGCTCATACACAAATAGTGTAAATAACTTCAGGCTGTGAACTGATTAAACCTGGGTCCCCTCTGATCCCAGGCGTTTTACCTAAGGGATCCTAAACCAGTGTTTTCCTTTAAAAAAATAGTTCGAGGCCAGCCTTGTCTAAGCTACACCAAGAAACCCTGTCTCAAAAGAGAGCGCCACCTGGTGTCCTAATGGGATAAGTTCTCTGCAGTGTTCAGTGTGAGCTCATCATAGAACGCCTTTACCAGACACTCGAGTCCGTGTCTTCATTCCCACCTGGATGGAGGAACACTTCTAAAGCTGTGTTCGTTACCTGGTGCTCTGCAGTTGGCTTAATAGCCCCTGGTTCCTATTGTGTATAGGGACTGTACCACAAGATAATGAGAGGGCAAAACGATGGGCTCTATGGGCAAGAAAAAGCTCTCTTGATGAGAGCATATGTGAATATTCAGTGTTTTATTTATTTTTTTTAACTTCATTTTCTTTTGGAAACAGGGTTTCTGTGATAGCCCTGGCTGTCATGTAAATTGCTCTGTAGACCAGGCTGGCCTCAAACTTTGCTTGCCTCTAACCCCGCCGAGTGCTGGAATTAAAGGCATACACCATCACCACCCTACTAATTGTAAGCATATTTAAACAGTAAAATTTGGAGGAAAAAAAAGCTTCCTGGTATAATACAATCCCTGATACACAAAGAAGCATAATTATATGGGAAATTTAAAGTATATGTGACCTTTACCATGAAGATGGGTTCTATAGCTTAAGAGCCTGGGTTCTGGTGTGGTCTCTGAATAAGATAGCATAGAGGCCAGCAGGCTAAAGTACATGTAACATCTCTCCTAAAGATGGTTTTTTGGTTTTTGGTTTTTTTTTTTTTTTTTTTTTGGATTTTTTCGAGACAGGGTTTCTCCGTAGCTTTTGGTTCCTGTCCTGGAACTAGCTCTTGTAGACCAGGCTGGCCTCGAACTCCCAGAGATCCACCTGCCTCTGCCTCCCGAGTGCTGGGATTAAAGGCGTGCGCCACCACCGCCCAGCCTAAAGATGGCTTCTATTGACTGAGAAATCTACAATAAAGGTCTAGGGAGGGCGAGTCTGGGGTAATGTTCTGGGGTATTTGGGTGAGGTTCTCAGCCTTCCCACTGCTGCGACCCTTTAATATTCCTCATGTTGTGCTGACCCCAGCCATAAAATTATTTTCATTGCTTCTTCATAACTGGAATTTTTGCTACTGTTATGAATTATAATGTAAGTATTTTCCGGTGGGCTTAGGCAACCCCTGTGAAAGGGTCTTTCGACCACTAGGGTGAGAATCACTGCTTTCCAGATAACAAAGGTCACTATGTCATTAACAACATCCACTCCCAGCTGAGTGGAAAGTTAGGTATTTATTTCCTCCTTTGAGGAGACACCCATGCGTGACTAACACTCCTGTTTCTCCAGTGTTTGTGAGCAGGAGGACCAAGTTCCCTCGACAAAGTTGTGTACTGTGTGTGTGTGTGTTCATGTGAGGCCATGGTGCATTTGTGGAGGTCAGAGGGCAGCTTGTGAGAGTCAGTTCTGTGGGTTCCAGGGACCAAACTCAGGTCAAGCTTTGTGGGAAGCACCTTAATCCACTGAGACATTTGACTGGCCCTCCATATCTTAAAAAAGATTTGTGTGTGTGCATGTGTGTATGTGTGCATGTGCAGGTGCCTGCAGAGACCGGAAGAGTGTCAGCTCTCTAGAGCTGAACTTCCAGGCATTTGTGAGTCACTTGACTTAAGTGCTGGGAACTGATCTTTTCCTCCAAGAGAACAGTAAGTGTTGTTAACCACTGAGCCATCTCTCTAGTCCTTATTTTTATTCTTTAAATTTTATTTTTTTATTTTATTATCTTCTATGTATGCTTTGCCTACAGGTGTATATGTGTGCCACCTGTGTGCCTAGTGTCACAAAAGCATCAATCAGATCTCTTGAGACTGAATTTCCATATGGTTGTGTAATGCCACATGGGTGCTGAGAACCAAACCTGAGTCTTCTGCAAGAGCAACCAGTGCTCTTAACTGAGGAGTCAACTCTCCAGCCCTATTTTTTTTTAATTTTTAAATCCTGTGTGTGTTTGTGTCTGGGCAGGGGGACCATACATATGTCTGTGGAGGCCAGAAGAGGGCATTGGCTCCTGTAGACCTGGAGTGTGAGTCACCCGATGTGGGTGCTGAGAACTGAGCTAGCTCAGAGCAGTACACAGTCATAACCACTAGCCATTTCTCCAGCCCATAATAATGCATTTTCACCTGCACTCAGGAGGCAGAGGCAGGCAGATTTCTCTTAGTTCCAGACTGGCCTGGTCTACAAAGTAAGTTCTAGGACAACCAGAGCTGTTGCACAGAGAAATTGTCTGGAAGAAAGAGAGAGAGAGAGAACGCTGACTTGGTGGTTAAGAGCATGGGCTGCTCTTACAGAGGACCCAGGTTCCATACCCAGCACCCACAACAGACAGCTCACAACTACGTGTGACTCCAGTTACAGAAGCTCCAACTCCTGTTGTTCACTGGCACCTGGATGAACTTGTTGTCTACACACATAAACATGCTTGCCTGCGTGTGTGTGTGTGTGTGTGCACGCATGCACACACACACACACACACACACACACACACTCACACTATATTAAAAAAAAAAAAGCTCAAAGAATCTGAAGTTTTAGCTGAAAAAAGAGCCAGGTGGGATTCCAACTGTGACACTTGCTGTCTGTCGATAGGCACTCAGGTGGTTTGGGAGAAATGTTGAATTCAGATGCCTTTGGACCAGTCAGCCTATAGCTGGATAATAGACAGTGGATAAAATACAATACCTGCTGTTTTCCTTGACATTTACTTCCACCATAAATGCCTATGGAAATGGTAGTGAGTGACCACTGATGTAGTTGTATGCAAATGCTTAGAACCAGGTGTGGTTGCACTTACCTAAAATGTCATCACTTGGGAGGCAGAGGCAGGAGGATTGCCACTAATTTGAGGACAGCCTGGATTACATATTGAGCTCCAAGCCAATGGGAGTTATGTGATAGTCTCTGTCTAAAAGGAAGATAAAACAGTTTAGAATTTATTAACGTGTATAAGAACTTTTGACAGGAAACAAAAACTGATAATTCTGTATTTTGAGAATTCAAAACTGATGGGAAATAAGGGAAAGTTTTGCCTTTTTTGTACTTTCCTGGAACTTTAAAACTTGTAGTTTGAAACAAATTCTTCGGTAAGAAAAACTTTAAATAATAGTAGAGGGAGAATATGGTAAACCCGTGGAGATCTTAAGAAATGAAATTTAAAGCCGGGCGGTGGTGGCACACGCCTTTAATCCCAGCACTCGGGAGGCAGAGGCAGGCGGATCTCTGTGAGTTCGAGGCCAGCCTGGTCTACAAAGGGAGTTCCAGGACAGGCTCCAAAGCTACAGAGAAACCCTGTCTCGAAAAACAAAAAAAAAAAAAAAAAAAAAAAAAAAAAAAAAAAAAAAAAAAAAAAAAAAAAAGAAAAGAAAGAAAGAAAGAAATGAAATCTAAGTAAACTCAAAAAAACTGGCGAGGTCAAGCTGATGGCTCACGTCTGTAATTCCAGCACTCTGGAGGCAGAGGCAGGAGGATCACTCTTTGAAGCCAGCTTGGTTGCTACGCCGAACTCCAGACCAGCTAGGCTACATAGGGAAATCTTGTCACAGAAAAACCAAATGCCTTTAGTCGCTGGGCTCGGGAAGTCTCTGAGTTCGAGACCACCTGGGTCTACATAGTGAGTTCCAGGGCTACCTTTAAGGAAAAGAAACAAACCCGAAGGAACAAATCCCAGAGCCGGAGAGCCCGGCCTCCCCAGCCCCGCCCCTCCTTCTGGCCCCGCCCACCATTCCGACACCCCCCCCCCACCGCGTCTGTGGCCCCGCCCCTAACTTGCGAGCGCTTGGCCGCCATTTCGGCGTTTCAGGCCGGACGGAGCTCGTCTAGAGCCCGCAGGCCTGCCCCGGAGCGCGTACGCCCACACGCACGCGCCGCCCACATCCAGCTTGCGAATCCGGAGGCGTCCAGCTCCGACAATGCCCCGGAAGGCAGCCAGTGAAGAGGAGGAGGAGGCGGCCGGGGAGCCGGGCCCTGGGGAGATGGAGGCCGGGCGGCCGCGGCCGGTGTTGCGCTCGGTGAACTCGCGCGAGCCCTCTCAGGTCATCTTCTGCAACCGCAGCCCGCGCGTCGTGCTGCCCTTGTGGCTCAACTTCGACGGCGAGCCTCAGCCCTACCCGACGCTGCCACCGGGCACCGGCCGCCGTATCCACAGCTACCGAGGTACGAACGCGCGCCAGGCCGCAGGTGCCGTCCCAGGCCCGGCGCCTTCCTTCCAGCCCCGAGCACTTTGTTCCTACCCACTGAGAAATGCCCGGTCCCAACTGTCCTTTCGGCCGCGATGTCCCCAGTTCCCGGTCTGGTTCTGCATCCGAAGCCCTGACTTCGTGGTGACAGCCCGGATGGGCACAGACAAATGCATGAACAGACACGAGCCAGCCGGTGTCATAATCGCTGCAATAGGAACCGGGTTCAGAGGGTTGTGAAAGCGTGGGCTGAGTGCGGGTGTGTCCAGGTAAGGAGCTCGCCTCCCAGAAGAGTCAGCCAAGGGAGGGAGTCGGTGCTTGTAGTTGGAGGGTCGCCTATGGCATCCGCTGGCGTCTTGGCCCAACACTCGTGAGTATAGAATATTGGGTTGAATTCCTTATCCTGCTGCCTCCGCCGCTAAGTGCCGGGATTTCAGGTTTGTACCTAGTCTAACCGTAACACCAGGGCTGAAGCGATGGCTCAGAGGTTAAGAGCACTGGCTGCTCTTTCACAGGTCCTGAGTTCAAGTCCCAGCAGCCCCATGGTGGCTTATTACTATTTATAATGAGATCCGGTTCCCTCTTAACTAGTGTGCAGGCAAAACACTGTAATAATAACTAATAATAATTAAAAAACAAACTACCAATAGTGGAGAAAAGTTCTTTCAAGGCCCTGCCTAAATGTTAATGAAGAACAAGCGAAGCTGCTTGTGTGTAAAATCCCAAGACTCAGGCAGCTGAGTCAACTGCCCCAGGCCTTTTTGCTTACTTGCTAAATAGGGGGAGAAAAAATTCCAAAGGTTATATTAGCACTAGAGAAATAGGGCTGTGTGACATTGCCATATTTATATACTGAAAAACATACCCAAGTCTGGGTATGGTAGTCTAGGACTCAGGAGGCTGAGACAGGAGGATTTCAGTGAGTTTGAGGCCTATGCAGCAAGATTGCATCTGAAACAAACAAAAAGATGTGATGTGGAATTTGTAGACCAGGCTGGCCTTTCACTCAGATCCTACTTCCTCTGCCGTTTGAGTACCAGGAGTAAAGTAAAAACCTTTGTCACCAAGCCCAGCTCATACTGCGCTTGTCGAGCTTGGCCTCCAACCCCTGTGTCAGGCAACTCACAAGTTCCTGTAACTCCAGCTCCAGGGATCCCATGTCCTAAATTCCTGCACTCACTTGAAAAAAGAGAACATAATTTTGACCAAGCAAACTGGTGGTTTGAATTGGAATAGCCCCATATATTTGAATGTTTAGGGAATGGCTCTATTTGAAAGGATTAGTAGGTGCAGCCTTGTTGGAGGAAGTATGTCACTGGGGGTGGGGTTTGAGGTTTTAGAAGCCCAAGCCAGGCCCAAAGTCTGTTTCTCTGCCTGCTGCTTGTAGATGTAGGACTCTGTTTCTTCTCCAGTGCCATATCAGCCTGGGTACCCACATGCTTCCCATCATGCTGATAATGGACTAAACCTCTGAAACTGTAAGCCAGCCCCAGTGAAATGTTTCCTTTTGCAAGACTCGCTGTGGTCTTGTTGTTTCACAGCTGTAGAACACTGGGACACAAACAAAAAAACTGGGGCAGTCTTCTTCCCTCAACTTCCAGAGTCCTAGGATTGCACATGTGAACAGAATCATTTACTTTTCATAACCATCAGGGAGGCTCTTGAGAGGTCTTTTCTCCTGATGGTGGTATATCTAATGAGCTTGTGCAGTTAGGCACCGTGCTACAAACTTGAAGTAGCTTGGAGAACTGGGTGGAGTCAGGATGATCAGGAGTTGACACCAATCTGAGCTACATGATATCCTGACTTAACAAAGCAATAAGAAATAAACTGGGGCTGGAGAGATGGCTCAGCGGTTAAGAGAACTGACTATTCTTTTAGAGAACCCGAGTTCAGTTCCCAGCACCCACATGGCAGCTTACAACTGTCTGTAACTCCAAGATCTGACACCCTCACACAGACATACATTCACACTAATGCACATAAAATAAAAATAAATTAAAAAATAACGAAGTAGCCGGGCGGTGGTGGCGCACGCCTTTAATCCCAGCACTCGGGAGGCAGAGGCAGGCGGATCTCTGTGAGTTCGAGGCCAGCCTGGTCTACAAGAGCTAGTTCCAGGACAGGAACCAAAAGCTACGGAGAAACCCTGTCTCGAAAAATAAAAAAAAAAAAAAAAAAAAATAACGAAGTAAACTAATGCTTCTCAATTTTATTTTTTGACATATAGAGGAGAAAAGAAATCTCTCTCTCTCTTTCTTTCTTAGATGGTTTCTCTGTAGCTTTGGATCCTGTCCTAGTTCTGTAGACCAGGTGACCTTGAATTTACAGAGATCTGTCTGTCTCTGCCTCCCAAGGGCTGATATTAAAGGCATGTGCCACCACCCAGCCAAAAAGAAATATCTTACATGTTTGGAGACATATAGCACAATATTTTTTTTAGTGCTAGTGATGGAACCCAGGGTTTGGACATGATAGGCAAGCATTCTGTCAAGTTCTGACTGGGTGTTCCCTTGAGGGTGTGTCTGTACCATGTGTATGATATGCCTATAGAGGCCAGGTGAGGGACTCTGGTCTCCAGAAAGTCTAGTTGCAAAGGATGGATACTATGGATTCTGGAAACCAATCCTCTACAAGAACAAGTGCTCTTAACCACTGAGCCGTCATCTCTCCAACCCCCTACTTGTTTATTTATTTGTTTGTTTGAACAGGACCTCAGCATGTAGCAGTTTGTCTTTTATACCAAACTTCTCATGTTTGTTGAGGAAGAACACAACAGGAATCAAGATTTCTTTAGTCTCCTATTTTACATAGAAACTTGGGTTAATTTTGTTTTCTCCAAGATTCCTCTGTGCCAGTTTTTTAAATTTTTGTACTTTGGGTTGGTGACTGCTAGGAATTGAACCTAGGACCTCACTCATGCTATGCAAGTACTGTACTATTGTACAGTCCTGAGCCTAATTTTATATAAAAATAATTAAGACAGGTATGATAATGCATGTCTGTAATGCCAATGTTAATGAGACTGAGGCAGTAGAATTACCATGAGTTTGGAACTAGTCTCAGCTACACAGTGAGACCCTGTCTCAAAAAAAAACTTTTATACCACAGAGAAACCCTGTCTCGAAAAACAAAAAAAAAAAAAAAAAAAAAAAAACTTTTATAGGTTTGAACTGTGTTTCTAGTTAGTACTAAGGCACTTCATGTTAGGTAGGAGGCCTGGAGTTCAATCTCCAGCAAAACAAAATGTCCACTAAGTCTTCAAGGAAGTTTGTGTCCCATGAAAAATCATTCTGATTTAGTCTTCCTCTGAAACATTCTACTTGGGTATTTTTTTTTTTCTTTTAAAGATTTATTTATTGATTATGTATACAGCTGTACCTGCACACCAGAAGAGGGCACCAGATCTCATTACAGATGGTTGTGAGCCACCATGTGGTTGCTGGGAATTGAACGCAGGACCTCTGGAAGAGCAGCCAGTGCTCTTAACCTCTGAGCCATCTTTCCAGCCCTGCTCCTGCTCCAAACAGTCTTATCTCTGAGGTTTGCCTCTTGTATCCTCTTTCTAAAAATGAAGGTATAATTTACGCTGGGCTTTGAGAGTTTTTGACAGTAGCAGCAACACCTAGGTAAACTTAGAGATGAGAACTTTTCTGTCATCACACGAGGATCCTTCCTGCCTCTTGTCACTCAGCCCCTCCCTCACAGAGTCAAGCGCTTGTCCCCTTTTCACACTATACATTAGTTTGCCTGTTCTTAGTCATGAGTCCTGTGGCTTTTTTTTTGTTGTTTTGTTTTGTTTTATTTTGTTTTGTTTTTCCGAGACAAGGTTTCCCTGTATAGCCTTGGCTGTCCTGGAATTCCCTCTATAGACCAGGCTGACCTCAAACTCACAGAGGTCTGCCTGCCTCTGCCTGCTCCTGAGTGCTGGAATTAAAGGTGTGTGCCTGGCCCCATCTATGTTCTCCTAGTGTCAACATTCTGCTTTTACACCTCCCGAGCTGGAGACCCAGTGGCCTTTCACATCTTGCAGTGTGTGGTGAGATTGCCAGCACTTCCTTGCCCTGCATGTACTTTCCCTCCATGTTTGCAGAGCCCAGGCCCTTTCTTTCTGCTTCCTGTCTTTGCCCCCTTCAGCCCAGCCCTGCTTTCTCATGCATAAGGGACGGTCCTGAGGAGCTCTGTTATCAAGCTCCTTTTCCAAAGGCTTTGTTGTATGTAACCTTAAGCAGAGTGAAAGGCAAGTGTTTTGTGTGGTTTGGGGCAATTAATAAACAGGTGTCTTATTCAGAGCAGTGTGACTTCTTAACACCCTCTGCTTGTGTTGACAGGTCATCTTTGGCTCTTCAGGGATGCGGGGACGCATGATGGACTTCTGGTTAACCAGACAGAACTGTTTGTGCCATCCCTCAATGTGGATGGACAGCCTATTTTTGCCAACATCACACTGCCAGGTTGATAATCTTAACATCTTTTTTATAGCTTTCTACCCAGGTTGCCCTGGAACTATATAGCTCATACTGACTTAGAATTTAGAGAAATGTTCCTGCTTCAGCTTCTCAAGTGCTGGTATTATAGGCCTGAGTCACCCACCACATGGGCTCAGTCTTTGAAAAAGATACGGGTGAGCATTGTAATGAGTAGAAGATAGGTCACTGGAGGGTGCTGGAGATAGGCAGGGTATCTGGTCTTTTTGTGGGCAGGGCTTGTTTTTTTTAAGACAGGGTTTCTCTGTGTAACAGTCCTGGCTGTCCTGGAACTCGCTTTGTAGACCAGGCTGGCCTCAAACTCAAGAGATTTGCCTGCCTTTGCCTCCCGACTGCTGGAATTAAAGGTGCACACTACCCCACCTGGCTGGGATCTAGCCTTTTTATGTTATTTTCTACCATAGATGAAATGGAAGTATTTCGTTTCTCTGTCCTGTGTTGAGCAAAGATGTTGTGTCTCAGAATCACTTTGGGCTCCTAAGAGTTGGCTACGCCAAGGTATCTCTTTGTAGGACTATAATACTCTTGGTTCCTTGGTCTTATAACAGACTTATGCTCTGGAATCCCAGAACAAAGGGAGAGTAAGATGTGATCTCAGCTACTCAGGAGGTTAGGACAAGAGGATCACAAGTTCAAGGCCAGCCTACAGAACAAATTTAAGGCTAGTCTGAGCTACTTTCTGAGACCTTGTCTCTAAGTGGGAAGTAAAAAGAATGCTGGGACTGGGTCTGATGGTCTGCCCTTAATCCCAGCACTTGGGAGGCAGAGGCAGGTAGATCTCAGTTCCAGCAGCCTGGTCTACATAAGGTTCCAGGACAGCCAAGAGCTACACGGTAAGAGCCATATTCAGGGCAGAAACCAAAACAAAAAAAGAGTATAATCAGAAAAGAGCCTTGAGCTGGGTGGTGGTTAGTACATGTCTTTAATCCCAGCTCTTGGAAGGCAAAGGCAGGTGGATCTCTGTGAGTTCGAGGCCAGCCTGGTCTACAGGAGCTGGTTCCACGACAGGCTCCAAAGCTACAGCAAAACTCTGTCTTGAAAAGCCAAAAAGAAAGAAAGAAAAGAGACTTGAGCAGTGTTAAATTTTGTGAGTTCCCTGGTGACTTTTATTACTTTTACTATTATTATTGTGACCTTTTGAGAGGGGGGGGATAAAGAGAGAGAGAGGATCTCATGTTTCCCAGGCTGACCTCAAACTCATTATGTAGCTGAGGTTGACCTTGAACCCCTAATCTTCCTGCTGGAATTACAAGCATATGTCTGGTTTTATGTGGCGGCACTGGGGATCAGTTTGTGTACTCGGCTGAGCTAGATCTCTTGGTCCATTGTGAGTGTGCTTGCTTGTGCAGGTATATCATTCATTATGGGTGTAGAGGGCAGAGGCCAGCCTCAGATGTTTTTCCTCTAATTGTCCGCCTGGGACTCACTAAGACTAGAGCTGCTGGCCAGTGGGCCCCTAGGCAACTTCTTTCTGCTGCCCCAGCACTGGGATTATAAGCATGTGCCACCATTCCTGGCTTTTAACATGGGTTTTAGGAATCCGACTCAGGCCCTTGAGTTTGCACAGTGAGCACTTTACTGTGTCCCTAGCTTCCCCTCCCCCCTTTCTTCCCCCTGAGGCAGTGTCTCACTGTAGCCACAGCCGTCCTGATACTTGCTCACAGAGATTTGCCTGTGTCTGCCTCCTGAGTGCTTGGCTTACAGCTGTATACTTGGTCTATTTCAATTTATTGAAAAAGGTTTTGTTCTGTAGCCTTGGCAGAACAGGAACTCTATATGTCAACCAAACTTCCATCATATTTTCTGTTTCCTGAGTGCTAGGATTATAAGCGTGTACCATCATGCCTGATTTATTATGATATTTTAATTTTTGTTTATTTATTTGAGACAAGGTCTTACTTACTGCCCTGGCTCACCTGGAACTTACTTGTGTAGAGCAGGCTAGCCTTGAATTTAGAGAGATCTTGCCCCAGCCTCCTGAGTGCTCTGGTTACATATATGAGTCACTCTGCCCAGCTCCCAGTGAGTTCAAATAGCAGGGGTTGACCTACATCCAGGTACACACTGTTTTGGTTATCTGTTACCATGTGACACTCACTCCCAAACTAACACAACCCATTATTTTTGTTAAATTTTCCAGTCTGACTGAGCTTGGCCAGGTTAATTTGCTTCCTGTTAGGACCTGATGCAGCTGTCTCCTGTTGGTAGTTGCCTAAAGCTGGGTCTCTTAAATGACTTCTTCAAAGGCCTTGTCCTGTCCCTCTTGGTGCAGTTTCTCCAGCAGGGTAACCCAGAGCTCCTAAGAATGGACAGACATGGCTGGACCTGCTTAAAGCTTAGGCCCTGAGTTGCCAGGATCACTTCACATTTGGTTAGTTGAAAAAAAACGTTGGGCCAATTTGATGAGCCAGTTGAGCGCTGTGAGACCTGCTGACGTGACACTATCATGTGTGCTCTGCTTTTTGTTTTACCCTACAATGAGATTCACAAGGTCAGTGTAGTTAGTGGTGGTGGTAGTGGTGGTGGTGGTGGTGGTGGTGGTGGTGGTATCTGGCTCACATGTCTCTAGTCTGCCTCTGAGGACTTGGTTTCCTGTCCTTGCAGTGTATACCCTGAAAGAGCGGTGCCTTCAGGTTGTGCGAAGCCTGGTCAAGCCCGAGAACTACAGGAGGCTGGACATCGTCAGGTCGCTCTATGAAGATTTGGAAGACCACCCAAATGTGCAGAAAGATATAGAGCGGCTGACACAAGAGCACTTTGAAAATCAGACCCTGGGAGAAGAGCCTGAGGGAGTCCATTGAGATTAGTGGTCCTGAATTCCAGCTTTGATGGTTCTGAGTCATAACCCACTCATAGGACAGGTCACTTGCTTTCCACTGTAAAATGTTTCATTCTCGGAGTAAAATGCACTGCGTTACATAAAAAGAAAGTTAACTAACGCCACTGGGCTTTGTGGTGTTTAAGGGTAAACATCACAAAATGCTACTGAATCAGCCCTTTCTAGAAACACGCATCAGAAGGGTTCTCATTTTACTTCCTGGTAAGTTGGGAAGTTCTTAAGGAAGGGTGTAAGGATGTTTGCAGTGTGTCCTTGATTTGGAAAATGCAGTGGCATTTGAACAGAAGGCACCCGCCTTCTGCTTTGGGAAGGCTGAGAAGGCCCCAGGGCAGGGACGGAGTTCTTCGAGGCCCAGTGCCTGATGTGTCAGGAGCCTATAGTCTGGAATGTTGGGTGCTTGGTGGAAGAGTCTGGAGGGTCTGTCTGTCTGAGGAGAGCCTTAAGTGTACAAGGAGAGGAACAACTTAGCGTCCTGTATTTAGACAGAACTTTTTCTAATATTCCATGTCACAGCACTTTGTTGTTGTTTATTTTTTTTTACTTTCTTGAAACAGTGTTTCATGTAGCCCAGGCCAGTCTCAATCACTCAGTAGGGAGTGCTAGCCCTGAACTTGTGATCCTCCTGTGTCCCTTGCTGCAGTGTTGGGAGCTTGTGTGTGCTCCGTGGCCTGCTATGCCCTTTTCTCATTTGGAAACGGGGTCTCACACTGCAGTCCAGCCTCCTGAGCCACTCTGGCAGCACTCTTGTTTGTGAGCCAGGTAGGCGTCCCATGGTCACTGTCACGGGTGTTTTGACATCAGCATACACGGTAGAAAAGAGCAGTCGTGTGTTTAATTCTGGTTGTGAGATCCTCTGTGAGGAAGCTGCTGCCAGGAATGGGCATTGCCGTTGCTGTCTGTCAACCCCTGGCATTCCAGCTGGGCTCTGCATTTTCTACTGGCAGGACCTGGGCACTCTTAGATTTGGGGGTGGGTGGTGGGCGGGGAGGAGAGAAGAGGGAGGCTATTTTTGAAGCTGCACTGAGCCACACCCTCCCAATAATGGGTCACAAAGTACACAGTTTTATGGATGGTTACATCCTTTCTTATGTACTAAAATATTCATATTCATTACTTCTGTGAGACATTTTTGAAGGACATAATTTTTGTTTGTTTTTAATTTCTCTAGTAGAGAAAAATTAGAGAAGGCTGGGTATGGCTGCACACACCAGAAAAGATAGTCAGCTGAAAGAAAAAAGACAGGCCCTGTGCACTCTCAGCTTCCTGTAACCACTTAAGGGGGCTCTCTGCAGGGCGTAGTTTGATTGCTTCAAGCTGTTTGTCATAGCTGAGATCATAGGGGATGTACAGTTTTATATCCTGAGTTTTCATTTAACTTCATTTTTCCCTTTCTTTCTTGTTTTGTTTTTTGTTTTGCTTTTTTGAGACAGGATTTCTCTTTGTAGTCCTAGCTGTTCTGGAACTCGATTTGTAGACAAGGCTGGCCTCAAATTCAGAGACCACCTGCCTCTACCACCCCGTGCTGGGATTACAGGCGTGCACTAGCATGCCTGGCCTTCATTTAACTCCTAAGTTAACTTTCCCATGTTACTCCGAGCACTCTGTGAACCCCATTGTGCTATGCTCCTCCTTTGTGGATGACTATAGGAGTGTTGGTTGGCATCCTGGTCTCCTTGAGTACAGTCTGGTGCCCTTAAGATCAGCAAAGTGAGCATTTGCCACCACCCTGTCACTCCTTAGTCCACAGCTTCCATGAGTGACATAGCCAAGTGTAGAGGGTGCCAACGTTCAGAAAGTCTGCAGGTACCGAAGCGTGACAACATTGGTTTTATGTTTTTAAACCTATCTTTGTCTCAAAAAGATCTTCTGTTTGTCTTATTAAACTGGAAATTTGAATATTGTTCTATGTGCTGTCCAAAGCATGAGTCATGTGTGCTCTTCCTTTGGCATCCTGTAAATGTTTTCTGCCTTGAGTTTTCTGAAAAAGCTGACCTTTAGTACAATAAACTGTGCTCAGTGAAGGAAGCGGGTGTGTTGTGTTATTTTTAATAGTGCCCTTCCTTCCTGTGGGGCTGAGATGTCTGCTGCATGGTGGGGCTGGGGGGGGGGGTGCAAGGCCTCCCTTTCGTTTGGTCTCTTTTTCCAGCCTTAGGTTCCTTTTTTATTTAGCATTGTTTCTTCTAGCCTCCCAGTATCTCTGTAAATGCATTTAAAGCCTGAGGAAGATGCTGGTGAGATGTTGAGGTAGGTGTGGTGGCCGACTCCGTGATCCCAGAACTCTGCAAGTGGAGGCATTCGGATCAGGAGGCAGACGTTATGTCACATAGTGAGAGTTCCAGGCTGAGCTGAGCCTTTAGAAACCTCTCAAAGGAACAGCTGGGCTGGAGAGAGCGCTCAGCAGTTATGAGCACTTGCTGTTCTTTCAGGGGACAGCCCCTAAGTCGGGGGGCTCACAGCTTTAGTTTAAACAGCCAGCTTTAGTTTCAGGGGATCCAATGTTTCTGGCCTCAAGGTCACCTGCAGGCTTGTGCACATACTCACATGCAGACACGCATAACTAATCTTTAAGAAATAATTTGAGAACAGATTTTTAACCTACAAAACTAGTGAGTGATTTCACATTTTCACAGGCAGTCAACACTGATAACTGAGCAGAGGGCACCGGACTTGTGAGCAGTGCACTAGAAAGACATGAAATACGAGTGTGTCTCAGTGGGTGAGCACTTGCCTATCATGTCTGAGGCCCTGGGTTTGGTCCCCAGCACCACACATACACACGTGCGTGCACACAGACACACACACACCTTAGCACCTCAGTCCAGTTTTATGCTGGTCACTGCCCTGCCTGAAACTCCAGTATAGCCCCTGAGCTCCTGGCTTCAGCCACTTGCCTGCTTCAGCCGTCACTATACACAATCTTGATAGTTCAATGGCTGATATACTGGCTAGTTTTATTTATTGTCTTTGTTTTTGAGACAGGGTTTCTCTGTGTAACAGTTCTAGCTATCTTGTGACTTGCCTTGTAGACCAGGCTAGCCTTGATCTATTTAAAGATCCACCTGCCTCTGCCTCTCAAGTGCTGAGATTAAAAGTGTACTATGACTGCCGGGCTGCAGCTAGTTTTTAACTGACACAAACATGGGAAGAAAGAACCTTCATCGAGAAAATGCCTCCGTCGGATTGGTCTTCAGGGCATTTTTTTAATTGATTGATGTAAGGGAGCTAGACCCACTGTCGACAGTGCCAGCCCAGGGCTGCTGGTCCAGGATACTGTGATAAAGCAGGCTGAGCACACTGGTAAGCAGCACTCCTCTACGGCCTCTGCTTCAGTTCCTCCCTCAGAGGAACTGTAAGCTGAAACAAACCCCTCCTTTCCTAGGTTGTGTTTAGTCATGGTGTTTATTATCAATAGAAACCTAAGACAGCAGAGCAGAGAAAAATTAGATGAGGTTTAAGATGGTCATCCAAAAAGGTGAGCAATACCACTGAATTATAAGAAAAAGCCTAAAATTAGTTTCTAAATTAGAAACCAATCCTTAGTAGCATGTAGATGCCTGACCTTAAGTGGAAGACAGGAAACTTGCAAGTAGGGAACATTAAGATGGGCCTGGAAACTGACCCCATAGATACTGCTGATCAGATTCCAGCACTCAGGAGGTAGAGGCAGGCAGGTCTCTGTTCGACAGCAAGTTCCAGGACAACTAAGGCTACACAGAGAAACCCTATCTCAAAAAACAAAAGAGCAAGCTGGGCGATGGTGGCGCACGCCTTTAATCCCAGCACTCGGGAGGCAGAGGCAGGCGGATCTCTGTGAGTTCGAGACCAGCCTGGTCCACAGAGCTAGTTCCAGGACAGGTTCCAAAGCCACAGAGAAACCCTGTCTCGAAAAACCAAAAAAAAAAAAAAAAACCCCCCCAAAAAAAAAACAAAAAAAAAAAAACAAAAGAGCTTAGATTCCTCAGGCCCAGGGAAGCCACAGGGGACAACTTTATGGTAAGTGTGGGAGAATTTTATCTGGGCAAGGAATACCCCTCAGCAACTCACCTGCAGGGAAAAGAAGTGGCATTCTTTAGTTGTAACAGGATCCTGGCTTTGAATATACTTCTGTTTTAAATTGTGTGTGTGTCTGTGTCTGTGCACATGAGTGTAGTGCCTGTGGATGTCAGCAGAGGGCATCAAACCCTCTGGAACTGGAGTTACAGCCAGTTGTGATCTGCCTGCAGTCCTCTGTAAGAGTAGCTTACACTCTTAACTGAGCCATGTCCCCAGGCCCAAGAGTGTGCTTCGTGCAGGGAGCCGGACAGAATCGCCATTACAAGATGGCACTGACATCCTGTCCTGTTGGAAATAAACAACTCCATATATGGCGATATATGGCTATGCCTTTGGGAGCTGCGTGTCCCCTGCTTCCCGCATATGCGGTGGTTTAGAGTCCTTGGGCCTATCCCGATGCAGTCTGGTGTCAGCTGATGGTGGCAGTCAATCACAGGGCGACCCGTGTGCCTACTCCCTATATAAGCAGCTGCTTTAGTGCTCTGGGGGGGAGGGGGGGCTCGCTTCCTGCTCTCCTTCAACCAAGAGGCACTCCATTAAAGCGTGATCTGAGAAGAATCCTTGTGTGGTGGTCATTCTTCCTCGCTGGTCGAGAAGTTCGCCGCAGCTGGTGCCGAAACCCGGGAACTTCGGTCGCCAGGTGAGGGGCCGAAGAGGATTCAGAACTCAACACGTGGAGTGGTGACATTGGTAAGTTTCTCCAAGTATGCTGATTGCGGGAGTTGATCCTTGGGTGTTTTGTCTTGTGTTCTTTGCGTTTGTGGTGTTTGTCCTAGGCTGTTGTTTCTGGTTGCGCTGCCTCAAAATCTCTGTGGCCACCATATGTGTCATCATGAAACTCGGCCGAGATTTGGAAAGAGCTAAACAAGAAAACAGGTTGGGCAAGGGCACCATGCCCCTATGGCGACTGGTGCACAGTTGCCTCAAGGAGGGAAACAATATGGACATTCCGAGAGAGGGGTGGAGAGCCCTGATTGAACACCAGGACAGTCTTTTAGAATCAAATTCAAAGGGAGAAGACTTGGATAGGCCTAAAAGAAAAAGGAAAAAGGTAAAAACAAAAGAAAAGGAAAAGGTAAAAGAAAAGGATCCTGATGCAGTCCTCTCTAAAGAGGAGGCAAATGAAAAGAGGGGAGGTCCCCTGTATCGGGTGCTTGAGGAATTTGTGGGCCTGGATCTGTCTGAGGAGGAGTTAGACCCTCAGGAGGAGGAAGAACTGGAGAAAGCCGCCGCTGACTATGAGGAGGAAAGATATGGGTGGAGGCGGCCCCCTGTACTTAATGCTTCAGCAGGGGTGGGTGTGGGCCCATTGGCGCCTCCGGAGCCACGCCCGCCCCTATGCCTCCTCCCTACTTGCAAGCGGGAGAAAGATGTAAAGAAAGTAGGGGATCTTTCAAGAGTTAAAGTTCTTATAATACAAGTTTTTCCATTTGTACGGCCCGCTCTTGGGTGGGAGTCGTATTGTTTCAGCTTGAGGTCCTTTCCTGCTACTAGGTGTGGTTTCAGGGTGGCCTGCTGAGACTCAGGCCTCTTAATTAAATTTATCAAGGGCCAGAGTTATACTCTAACAATTGATAATGGTTAAAAAAAAAAAAACATTTCTGCCTTCACAGGCAGAGATGACGGGACTCAAACTTCTGTCCTGCTTGCTTAAAGTTGCTCCAAGATATTTTGTGGTATTCATAGATATTTAAAAGGATGGTGTCTCATTTATCCTAGGTGTAAAGGAGATACATTTGGGTTTTCAGATTCTGGCTATGATAAAGTAATTCTGCTGTAAGCAAGGCTGAGCACATGTTCTTATGGTTAAACAACTTTGTATTTAGGCCCAAAAGGGGTATTGCTAAGTTTTGAGGTAGATATTTGCCTAATTTAAAAAAAATAGCCATAATGGGGGACTCCCAGTGCTGGGGAGACTCTCACTCAGGTCTAGGGATGATGCGGGCGCCCCCCCCCCCCCCATGGCTCGCCAGAGACCCTCCTTGCTGAGGTCGCGCACGTGGCTTTGGTTGGCAGGGGAGGAGTTCGGCCTCTAGTAACCTGGAGAGGAAATTTTTGAAAAGGGGCCACAGCCCAGTGGTCCAGGAGGGTCATAAATTCCAAAAATCCAGTGGTGGTCGCAGGACAACTCCCTGCCTCTCCAAGATCGTAATCAGCTAGTTCCTCGAACAGTAGTACCTACAGGGGGAAACTCCCTGTTTCTCAAGATTATTCTCAAGATGGTCTGGCTTTCTCTTGGGCTAGTTCCTAAAACAGTACAGCAGTGGGGAGGCTCCCTGTTTCTTGGGATTGTTATCAGGATTGCAGTCTAACTTTGTCTTCGGCTAGTTCCTGATGCAGGGTCGCTGAACAGGCTGGCCCTGGATTTTTGGTTCTTCTCTTCCTCCTGGGAGAGTCTGGATTCATCCAGGTTTTTCAATACTATGTGTGATCCAAAGGTGACTGTCAGTTTACAATTCCAGCAATGGAGTTTTTTCCCTACCCACATTTTCTTAAGCATAAATTGTTAACAGTAATTTTTAATCTTGGTCATTTTTACAAGGATAAGATAAAATCTCAGAGTTTTGGTTTACATTTCTCTGAGGACTAAAGGATGTTATATTTGAGCATTTTTTTAAGTGTCTCAGTCATTTTTGGGTTCATCTGCTGAGAGTTTTCAGTTTAGGTCTGTAACAAATATTTTTATTGGATTAATTTTTAATAACTAAGTTCCTGAGTTCTTCATATATTTTTGGAAGGGGTTTATGATAAGTAAAGATCTTTTCCCACTCTAGCCTTGTTATACAAAAGTTTCTCAATTCAGGAGATCTAATTTATGGTTTCTCCAAATGTTTGTGCCACTGAGGCTGTGTTTGAGATGTGGCAAAGTGTACTTCAAAAATTTTTTCTTTGTAAGGTTCTGTTGTGCTTTCCTGTCACTTTAAGGGACAAGCCACGCCCACTCCCATTACCCCTGACCTGCCCACCGCCATCTTGGGCCCTTCCTTTTCTGCTTCCTTGACGTGCGCGCTTTTTATTATAAGGAAGACCTGGGAATGTTATGGTTTTGGTCCCTTTAAGAGACAAGACACACCCATTCCCCTCCCCATCTGCTGAGGCAGGCTGATCTTCAGCTTCTGGCCTGAGCTCTCTCTCTTTTCCATCTTCCTCTCGGAGAGGCAGCTTTGCTTCTGCCTCTCTCCCCACTTCTCTCTTCCCCCCTTCTCTGTCTCTTTCTCCTCTTCTCTCTCTCTCTCTCTCTCTCTCTCTCCCTCTCTCTCTCTGTCCTCCCCTTCAACATTCCTCCTCCATAACCCCCTGAATAAACATTCAACCTCACCCTGCATGTCGTGTCTATCCATGTTTCTGTCTTCTGCCTGGGACTAGCCATTGCTCGGGGACCAGCAGCCGTCTCTGCCTGGGGCCCACTGCCTGCCGCCACATGGCCTGCCACCACCACCACCGCTTGGGCCGCCGCTCTGGGACTGGCAGCCATTTCTGCCTGGGACTGGCTGCTCCCAGGGCCCGCTGCCTGCCACCACATGGCCCGCTACCACCATTTGGGACCTACAGCATTTCTGCTGCCTACTGCCCGGGGATCTTGGAGCATTTTTAAAAAAGAACAACAGGGGGGCTGGAGAGATGGCTCAGCGGTTAAGAGCATTGCCTGCTCTTCCAAAGGTCCTGAGTTCAATTCCCAGCAACCACATGGTGGCTCACAACCATCTGTAATGAGGTCTGGTGCCCTCTTCAGGCCTGCACACAGACAGAATATTGTATACATAATAAATAAATAATAAATAAATAAATAAATAAATAAAAAGAACAGGTTCAACATAATTTTTATATGCTAAGGCCTTTGGCTCATTTAAACTTAAGTTTTGTACATGGAGATGGATATGGATCTATTTTCATTCTTCTACATGTTGGTGTCTAATGAGGCCAGCATCATTAGTTAAAAAATGCTTCCTTTTTCCATTTTCCTATCTGCAAGGCAGACTTAAAACTTAAGAGGAGGATAGCTTACAAACTTTAATTAGATATACAATAGTTAAAGCCCTAGTTATAATATTCTTATGGGAGACCTTGAGCCACTAGGTAAAATTCTTATAAAAAACAGTTTCCAATAGAGAGCTTAAAGAAAGCTGCCTAACAGGTACTCAAGCAGGTAAAATATAAATCATCAGGTAAAGTATACAATAATCAACAAATACAGTATATTAATTATAATTCAGCTATGGCAAGTGTGTATATTAAATATAAAACTTATTCTACAACAGTTTTATAAAAAATGCTGTTTATGGATAAATCTTCCCAGTTTTGCCAGTTAAGATATTAAACTCTTAATTTAAAACAGTAGAATGGCTTTTCCAATGGAAGAACTGCATATATGGCTAATAAAAAAAAAATTGTGGAGTGTAACAAGGCTCCTTGAAAGCAACTCATAAAAAGTTGCAAGCAGATCCTGACGCAAATGGATCTGGCGTGATAACACCAATCAGTGGATACCTTTTCTGGCATTATTCATGCCATGCCCCTAGCGGGAGAAAAGGTGACTCAAGTAAAAACACATTGCCTTGAGGCCTGGGCTGCCTGGGGAAAACCCCTAGCCTTAAGGCAGACAATGGCCCAGCATATACCTCCCATGGATTTCCTGCCTTTTGTGCACAGCTCCAGGTAACCCACATTATGGGCCTTCCATACAATCCGCAAGGACAAGGTATTGTGGAGAGAGCTAACAGAAGTATTAAAGAAATTCTGCAAAAACCAAAAGGGGGAATAGCTGAATCCGCTTCCCCCAGGGAAAGAATCTCCCTTGCTCTCTTCACACTTAATTTTTTAAACCTGAATGAGTCGGGTACTGCAGCAGCTGAAAAGCACGCAGCAGGCCCTATGTAACAAAAGGAATATGTGATGTGGAAAGATGTATTGGATAACAAATGGTATGGACCGGATCTTGTGGTGGCAAGATCCAGGGGAGCTGTATGTGTTTTTCCACAGGGCCAAGAGGCTCCGCTTTGGGTTCCGAGCCGGCTGACACGCATGATCAAGGAAGTTCCTAAGGATGAGGCTGAGTCTCTGGAAGAAGATCCTGCTGACGTCCCTGATGATGTGGATCCAGGGGAAGGCGGAGCACAGATGGGGAATCCTGTCAGCCTTCCCAAAGGTGATGCCTGTTTGACATGATGCCACGGTTTTCCCCAGATTTTTACCACCAATAGAAACCTTGATTTACCATTTTTAATGTATGATTCTGAAGTGGCCCCTTTAGGAGAAGCACGTAACATTACAGAGAAAGGGTCCCTGTGCTTTCAATAAGGAGTGAGTGGGCGTGGGCATGTTTTTGGCAAGCTGCCTGGGTGGCTGTGTGTTGTGCCTGTGGTTGGTCTGCCGCCTTCATGCCCAAACCAAGAGGGACAAAGTAATTATCTCCCAAGCATTGGCTGCCCTGGAGTGTGGCTCCTCCCCCCAGACATGGCTATCGGCACTAAGAGACGCTTAGGGCTTCCATCATGCACAGCCTATGCACCCCATGGGATCTGTTGATCCATTACACAGGGGAAGGTGTGCGGATGTAGGTTCCTGCGACACAGCCTTTGCACCCCCGGGGTTCCTCGAGTACCCATTGCACAGGGGAAGGTGCGTCCATGGAGAATATCTTCCATCCTCGATCGACCAACACATCATGAGGTGGGGGTCAGATTGGATGATGCTGGTCCTGCGCTCAGTGCTCACAAACAAAAAGGGGGAACTGCAGGGAGCCGGACAGAATCGCCATTACAAGATGGCGCTGACATCCTGTCCCGTTGGAAATAAACAACTCCATATATGGCGATATATGGCTATGCCTTTGGGAGCTGCGTGTCCCCTGCTTCCCGCATATGCGGTGGTTTAGAGTCCTTGGGCCTATCCCGATGCAGTCTGGTGGCAGCTGATGGTGGCAGCCAATCACAGGGCGACCCGTGTGCCTACTCCCTATATAAGCAGCTGCTTTAGTGCTCTGGGGGGGGGGGGCTCGCTTCCTGCTCTCCTTCAACCAAGAGGCACTCCATTAAAGCGTGATCTGAGAAGAATCCTCGTGTGGTGGTCGTTTTTCCTCGCTGGTCGAGAAGTTCGCTGGTCGAGAAGTTCGCTGCAGCTCCGTAAATTCTAAACCCCAACTTCAGAACACTGAGAACTTACTGAAGGTACCCAGGGCTTAGAAGAGGTGAGGGTTACAGCAGGCCTGGATCACACAGCAGCAGCCCCAGCAAGCACATCTTTAATCCCAGCACTTGGTGGGTAGAAGCAGGCAAATCTCTGAAGTCAAGGCCAGCCTGGTCTACAGAACAAGATCCAGGATGATCAGGGCTACACAGAGAAACACTGTATCGAAAAGCCAAAAATAAAGTTTTTGTTACATTTACTTATTTGTGTCTGTGTGTGAGAGAGAACATGTAGAGTCATACATATGTGTGTGAGAGAGAACATGTAGAGTCATACATGTCTGCGTGAGAGAACATGTAGAGTCATACGTGTGTGAGAGAACATGTAGAGTCATACATGTGCGTGTGAGAGAACATGTAGAGTCATACGTGTGTGAGAGAACATGTAGAATCATACATGTGCGTGTGAGAGAACATGTAGAGTCATACGTGTATGTGAGAGAACATGTAGAGTCATGCATGTGCGTGTGAGAGAACATGTAGAGTCATACATGCGTGTGTGTGAGAGAACATGTAGAGTCATACGTGTGTGTGTGAGAACATGTAGAGTCATACGTGTGTGTGAGAGAGAACATGTAGAGTCATACGTGTGTGTGAGAGAACATGTAGAGTCATGCATGTGCGTGTGAGAGAACATGTAGAGTCATACGTGTGTGTGTGAGAGAACATGTAGAGTCATACATGTGTGTGTGTGAGAGAACATGTAGTCATACAACTTTTGGGAGTTAGCACTCTCCTGCTATGTGGGTCCCAAGGATTGAAGAGAAGTCGAAGTCAAACAGTATTTTTCCTCTCTCTCTCTCTCTCTCTCTCTCTCTCTCTGTCTCTCTCTCTGTCAGTCTTTTCCCCCCTCTCTCTTTCTTTCTCTCCTCTCTCTCTCTCTCTCTCTCTCTCTCTATCTCTTTCTCTCTCTCTCTGTCTCTCTCTCTCTCTCTCTCTCTCTCTCTCTCTCTCTGTGTTCCTGGGGTTTGAGCCCAAGATCTTGGTCATGCTAGTGCTTGTTAAGTACTGACTTGGCAGATGTGCTACAGTCCTATCCTTACTTCATTTTGAGACAGGGCCTTGCTGAATTTCCCTGATGGTTTCAGATTTTTCCATCCTCCTACCTCAGCCTCCCAGGTACCTGGCACTACAGGTGAGTTCCATCATGCCAGGCCTGGGGTGCATATTTTCAGTCTCACTTCTTATTCTTCTCTTCAGCTTTAAACAGACATTGTCCAGGTTTTTGTTTCTTATTTTGAATTTTAGGTTAACATTCAAATATCAGTTTTGTTTGTTTGAATTTATATTTTTGTTTTACATGTATTGGTGTTTTGCCTGCACGTATGTCTGTGTGAGGATATTGGATCCTCTGGAACTGGAGTTAAAGATAGTTGTGAGCTGCCTTGCGGGTGCTGGAAATTGACCTCTGAGCCATCTCTCTATCCCCTTGTTTTGTTTTTCTAAACTCTGGTGAACTATTAACCCTATGATCAAGCTACACGTATACTGGTCCATAAATTTTTACGTGAATTGGGGAGTTGAACAAGCTTTGTGCCTGAGCAAGCTGTCGACCCAGGGCATCATGCTTCAAAGACTGGAGAGCATGCAGTGAGATAATCTTCCTGGAGGGCAGAGGGTAGGATCCAGCACAATGTGAGATGGGCTCTTTATTCCACAAAATCTAATAATTTAGGAAGATAAACTGAGCAATAAAATATTTGCCTAGTATGTCCAGGGTCTGGCTTTGATCCCCAGCAGGGCAGAGAAATAAGGTTCAAAACAATGAACTAAAGATTGCCATGGTGGCACATGCCTTTCATCCCATCACTGGGAAGGCAGAGCCAGGTGGATCTCTGAATTCCAGGACATCCTGATCTACAGAGTGAGTACAGGGCAATTGCTTCACAGAGAAATAAATAAAAGTAAAATTTAAAATTAACTTTAAGTTTTTATAACTTAGTTTGTGTGTACAAGTGGTTTTTGTTTGTTTGTTTTGTTTTTGTGAGACAGGGTTTCTCTGTGTAACAGTCCTGGATGTCCTAGAATCCATCTTGTGGACCAAGCTGGCCTCAAACACACTGAGATCTGCCTGCCTCTGCCTCCTGAGTGCTGGGATTAAAGGTGTGCATCACCACTGCCCAGCTATGTACAAATGTTCTGACTGCAGACACGTGTGAGCACCATGAAGAGGGAATCAGATCCCTTGGGAATGGAGCTAGGCATGAGTGTGAGCTGCCGTGTAGGTGCTAAGAACTGCTGCAGTCAGGGGCCACTTCCTCAGCCCCACCTCCCCATTATGAACTGTTTTTGTTGATATGAAAACTATTCGTTATTGCTTTTTATCTTTTTTGGGTTATTTTGTTTGTTTTATTTTTTGGTCCTTTTGAGGCAGGTTTCTCTGTGTAAACTCCCTGGCTCTGGAACTTGCTTTGTAAACCAGGTTGGATTTGGACTTGTGAATGCTGGAATTAAAGGCAGGCACCACCTCTGCCCGGCTTTCTTTTCAATTACAGAAAAATATTTTTGAGACATGGTCTCACTTTGTAGACCAGATTGGCCCGCCCTGGAACTCAATGTGTGTCACCAGACTGGCTTTGAACTAGCCTCAGTCGCCCGAGAATGGGACCAGTGTGTGACACCATGTCCTATGCACTTCTAAATTGTTTAGCAAATTGAGTAATTCATTCCTTCGCCCAACACTGAAACCAAAATCTCTGGATTTTCTTGGCTTAAACCTCATCAACACCTGCTAAATTGAATGCATTCCAGGTGGTCATGGAGGTAAAGTTGGCCAGCCTTGTATTCTGGGAGACTCCCCTTACGGCCTAGGGATCGGATAGCATGTGTTTCAGAATGAAACCACTAAGGGGCGCCAGCTCGCCCGCTCTCGGCCATGGGTTGGATGGCGCGTACTGCCGCACTTGGTCACTTGGGGGCGCTCGCTCGCCTGCCCAGAGCGCCCGCGGACAGCGCCGCCCCTCACTAGGGAAGCCGTGGCCCTTCACTACCGGCTCAGTCGCCGCCGGCTCGGTCGCCTCGCAGTCACGCCATGACTTGTTACATCTACCAGCTGCCGTCCCGGGTGCTGGACGACCTGTGCCGCAATATCGACACGCTGAGCGAATGGGATTGGATGCAGTTCGGTGAGTGAGAGACCGCCTGCTTTCGACCAGATCCGCGCCCGAGGCCGGGGGATACCTGTTTAGAACGCTGCTGCCTTGTTTTAGTTTCCAGACCTACCTAAAACTGCTTATGAACTTGCCCAAAGCGTAGGCTGGCTAAGTGAAAGGGTGTATGGGATTCGAATCCAGGCTTCTGGGTGACTCCCACCGTAGCTGCGTGGCGTGTTTTTGCCCGTGTGTTTATTGATCGTGGAGCTGTAGCCTCTCGGAATAGGTTGCCTGATCAATTGCGCGGCTGCCCAGGCTGCGTTCAGTCTCATCAGTTTGCAGCTTGTTACGGTATCTGGGGCCACTCTCTTAACTCCCCTGAAACTTGTCTTAATCTGTAAACTGTAGGTGACAATTATAGCCTCGTTATGCGGTTGTGAGAAATAAACTGGTGTCAGGACAGGCTCCTTCCTACCTGAGTGCTGCCATTCTGTGGCTCATTTTCCACTCTTTGTTAACCGTTTTGAGACGGTCACACTGTGTGTAGCCTTGGCTGCCCTAGAACTTGCTGTGTAGACCAGGCTGGCCTGGAACTCACAGAGATCCACCTGCCCCCGTCTTCCCAATGCTGGGATTAAAGGTGTGCACTCCCGTGTCTGTTTGTCTGTCTGTCTATCTATCCATCTAATGAGGGAACTGATCCTAGGGACTTGTTCCTGTTAGGCTAGCAAGATACCAATGAACCATATCCAAGGCAATTGTTTTTGTCTTTTTTGAGACAGGATCGTTTCCTTATGTAGCCCAGGGTGTCTTAGAGCTTGTCACCCTCCCTCTTTTCTCAGCCTCCTGAGTGTGGGATTACAGATTTTTGACATTTGTGCCTTGGTGTTTTTTTTCTCTTCTGTCTTTCTTCTTTTGGATAGGGACTTATGTAGTCCACAATGGCCTGGAGCTTGCTATGAGCCTAGGCTGCCTTTGAACTTCTGATTCTCCCACTTCCATTTTGGAATGCTGGGATTACAGGTTTGGTTTATGTGTCACTGGACCAACTAAGCAACAGCCCCGTCCCCATTCTTGTAGGTTGGTCAAAAGGACATAGTCAACAGTTGGCATTCTTAAATTTATGGTTTAAGTCAGCATAACTTGCCACTTAATTTCTTAAATGAGGTTATATATATATATATATATATATGTCATTGTTATGTTATTATTTGCTTTTTAAATTTATTTTTATTTTAGATATGGTCTCACGTAGACCAGGCTAGCCTAAACTCAGTACATAGCTAAGAATGACCTTGAACTTCTGGTCTTCCTACTGACTCCGCTCAAGTGCTGGGATATAGGAATGTGTCACCATGCCTGACTTCAGTATTATACATGTTTTACATTACCAGAGTCTGGCAAGATTGTTCAGTGAGTAAAGGCTCTCAATATCGAGCCTCTGGACCTGAGTTCAATCCCTGGAACCCATGTAAAGATGGAAGGAGAGAACCAACCCCACAAAGTTGTCCTGTGACCTCCACACATGAGTCATGGCTTGTGCACCCACACAAATCATGCATCAGTACACAACAAGTTGTTTTACACGTTCGAAGGGTGGTTTTCGTGCCCATTGGTGACACCCAGGAGTGACAGCATGCTTCCTTCGACATTTACTGTTGAATCAAAATTTTGTGAACCCTAACATTTTTTAAAGAACTGTTTTACATTTTGTCAGGTGTGGTATGGTACACACCTATAATGCCACAGTGGAGACGCAGAGGCAGGAGGATCAGGAGTTCAAGGTGCAGGTACCCAGGGAATCAGAAGATAGCTGGGCAAAGTGAGACCTTATCTCAAAACAGAAGACAAACAACAGAACAAAACGATCACTCCCCAGTTTTTACATTATAAAGTACAGCACTAATTAAGAAGAGTATATAATATATAGGTGTGCTTGACACAATAAAGGGAATCTGTGTGTGTTGTCCCTCGAGTTTGAACATATGTATGTTAGGGTTAAGGTGTACCTCAGTGCTAGAACTCTCAACTAGAATTTTGGACGCCTTAGGATCTGTCCCTAGCCTGGCAAATGAAAAAGAAAATAAGAAAAAAAATCATAAGTATTTTAAGGTAAAGGTCCTTAACTTTGGGATTTTTTTCCCCATAAGTAACAGTTGCCAGTGTCTAGAGACATGTCTAGTTGTCACACCTTGGTACATGCAGTGGTGAACATCAGGGCTACTGTAAAACACCCAACAGGGCAGACCCTCAGCACAGAGCAGAGCTACTCCCAAGAGTCAGCAATGATGGGTTTCAGGGACCCTTTCACCCAGGAAGAAAGGAAGTTGATGTGCAAAGAAAAGAGAGAGAGGAAGAGGGGAGGGGGAGGGAGGGAGAAAAGAGAGAGAGTGAATACTGTAGGAATTGAGAGCAGAAAGATGAGCCCAGAGGCTGGAGAGATGGCTCAGTGGTTAAGAGCACTGGCTGCTCTTCCAAAGGTCCTGAGTTCAATTCCCAGCAACCACATGGTGGCTCACAACCATCTGTAATGAGATCTGGTGTCCTTTTCTGGCCTGCAGGCATGCATGTAAGCAGAATACTGTATACACAATTAAAAAAAGAGAGAGAGATGAGCCCAGTTCTCCTCAGGGATGAACATTCTTAGCCTCAGAGAGCCCTTTGTAAGAGCTGGTGCTTCTCACGTTTGCTAGCCTCTTGACCTTGCAGCCCGTAGTGCTCAGGATTGTGCCTTCTGCTCTTTTCCCAAGGGCATTTAAGTGTAGCATTCAACCATCCTGCCATTTCTGTCCACTGGTTATACATGACAGACAGCCTACCTTTTTAAAGAATTATTTTTATTTCATGTGCATTATGTATGAACTGAACCTGGATCCTCTGGAAGAGGAGCCAGTGCTCTTAACTGCTGGGCCATCTCCCTAGTGCCCCCCCCCCCCCGCCCCAAGCCTGCTTTTTTTTTTCTTAAAATACATCATAGGCCTTCACTTTGTTGGAGACCCCCTCCCAATGATCTGTTGTGTAGCTGACACTGGCCTCAAACTGGTGATCCTCCCGCCCCCAGCACCACACCTGGCAAGGTAGTCTTTGGATTTCCTCTTGAGTGTACATTTTCATTCTGCATCACTGCTGGAGAACTAGGAGGCTGGTGTTGGTAACACCTGGGATGAAGGACTCTTCTCGTGTGACCTCAGCCCTAGTCTCAGGGTCCTGTGAGGATGTGTGTTGCCACCTGATTGTCCAGGGGACTCTGTGTCCCAACACTTGGATGCCCTATGCTGACTTGGAATATTTCCTGGACAGTGACCAACTGTGTGTGTGCATGTGTGTGTGTGTTGGGGGAGAGGGATGGTCTTTAATTTTTTTTTTCATTTCAGCCCAGACTTGAACTGCTCAGAGCAGGATACCTTCTGTTCTTAGAACATTAGTGTAAGAGGCACACTTATGGCTTATGACTTTTTGAAGAAAGCTTTATTTTTTTTTTTTTTTGGTTTTTCGAGACAGGGTTTCTCTGTGGTTTTTGGAGCCTGTCCTGGAACTAGCTCTTGTAGACCAGGCTGGTCTCGAACTCACAGAGATCCGCCTGCCTCTGCCTCCCGAGTGCTGGGATTAAAGGCGTGCGCCACCACCGCCCGGCCTTTGAAGAAAGCTTTATTAAGATATAATTTATGGGCTGGCAGGGGTGGCACACAATTTTAATCCCAACACTTGGAAGGCAGAAACATGTAGATCTCAGTGAGTTCAAGGCCAACCTGGTCAACAGATCGAGTTCTAGGTTACACAGAGAAACCCTGTCTCAAAAAAAAAAAAAAAACCCAAAAAATAAAAAATAAAATAAAAAGATATAATCCACGAGTCTGGTGTAGCTCGGTAGTAAAGTGTGTGCTTACCTTGCCAAGGCCCTGGGTTCAACTACTGGAATAAAATAACAGAGGAGGAGGAGGGAGGGAGGAGGGGAAGGAAGAGGAAAAGGAGGAGGGAGAAGGGGGGTATTGTGGTGGCACAGACGCGTGGTCTGTGTTTTGGAAGCCGCTATTGGAGGACTAGGAGTTCAAGGTCAGTCTCCTCTGCGTAGTGAATTCCAGACCAGCCTGGGTTACTTGAGGGCCTGTCTCAAGCAGACAAGCAAGTGATCAAACAAAGAAAAATTCAAGCAAGAAACCCATAATCAACGATCATATGATGTGCATATTTAAATCAACGATCTTATGATGAACGTATTTCAATAAGCAATCATATAATGCACATATTTGAAGAGCATCTCAGTAGCACTTCGCACATTCATAGAGTTGTGATTTTATTCTTATTATTCCTAAGTGGAACCCTGTTCTCCTTAAATACCGCTCCTCCCTCAGCCGCCCTGGCTCCCTCAGCCGCCCTGGCTCCCTCAGCCGCTCTGGCTCCCTCAGCCGCCCTGGCTCCCTCAGCCGCCCTGGCTCCCTCAGCTGCCCTGGCTCCCTCAGCTCTAGGTATTTCCCCTTGGTTCTCCTGAACGCACGCTTGCGCTCACCCTTGTTCCTGCTTTGGCTAGTCCATCTCTCTCGTGTGAGTAGGGGCTGATCCTGCCTCTTTCACTGTGTCTCTGGAGTCAAGGACAGTGCTGGGCAAGTGGGCAGGTAGGTATTCAGCATCCACCCCAGAGAATGATGCCCTGAGCCCAAGGTTGGTCCTCCCCTGAGAGTCAGGGTCGCCGGCCCTGGAGCTGGCTATGCAGCTGCCATCTGGTCTCAGGACTCTGGTTTTCCATGTTGCAAAGGAGGAAGAACTTGAATGACTGTTCCTCTTAAGTCTTGGCAGCTGAGTTATTCTAGAAAAAGATGAGCTTGAACTGTGGTCCTCGGAGGGAGGGTGTGGGATGTGGGATGCAGGAAGATTTAAAGTGACTTAGAAAACCCACGGCCACAAATACGCACACTCGAAAGTTGTAGTATCTGTCTGAACCTGTGTAGATCGGGTTCTTACGGTGTCATCTAACTGGGAGTGTGCGGAGGGACCCCTGCAGGAGCCGCCTTGCTGGACCACTCTCCTTGCTCACTAGTGCATAGCAGCATTTGTGCACTGCATAGCTGTGTGACTGCAGGCAAGTGACTATACTCTGAGCCTTTCATCTGTAAGACACTGAGGAAACACAGTGGAGTTTGACTAGTCAAGAAAGGGGCGTTTGACCTTGAGGCTGGGTCATTTTAGGAGGCTGGGCTGCCCTTGCTCTCGAAGATTGCCAGAATGTAGCCAATTCTTTCTTGGGTCTCCAGGTAGGAAGATGAGGAGGATTTTGATTTTTCCTCTCTTCCATAGTGATCAAATTAATAACAGCCATAGCCTAGCGGGGCTGTTGGCAGTGACTGAGTCCCCCTGCTTGCCTCTTGGCCTGTCCTGCTCCTGGGTGTAGTATTAATAGATCACTATCATAAGAGACATCAGTTTCACAGAATTACCCTCTCCCTTTCAGGAGGCACCCTGGGGTTCACTTCCTGTTTCTCCTGGAAGGAAATTGAAATTCACGGAGAGTCAAGGCTTCTCCGGCCGAAACTCCTTTCACCAGCATCCTTACTGGGCTGGCTTTGACGTGACATCACTCCTTCCTCTTTGTCCCCTAAGAACATTGGGAAGGGGACTCTGGGCTGTTACATCACTTCCCGCTGGCTGGGAATCTGGTTTGGAGTTTCCAGTGACTAAAACTGCAACTCTGGAACTTTCTGTTCCTGCAGGGCGCTTCTCCTGCAGGCTTCTCTGTGGGAGAGTGGCACGGCCCTTCTTCATTTCTCTAGAGAGGGAGACTGACAGCGTAAGGGCCCCTGTGCTTTTCCTGGCTCTGATGTCTTTCTTCCGAGGTCCTACCTCTGGAGTTCTGAGCTTGACCTCCCGCCTCCCTGTGCCCTGTTCAGCACCCCTCCGAGCTCATGTTCTAAACAGAAAAGCTCTCTGGAGTTTTGGTTTCGCCTGCCATCTCTGGAGCCCACCCAGGTCTCCAGAAGAGTGTTTAATGACATTTTTCTTTGGGGGTGCCAGGGCTGAACCCAGAGCCTCATGCATGGGAGGCAAGCGCTGTATCAACCAAGTACACCACACTCACCCCAAAACTTGACTTTGTGTTCACATAAATCCCTGCTGTGATTTTTTAACTCTTTGAACCAAGGGTTGATTTTGTTGTTGGTTTGTTAGTTTGCTTATCTTTCCAAGACAGGGTTTCTCTGTGTAGCCCTGACTGTCCTGAAACTTGCTTGTAATCCAGGCTGGCCTCGAACTCAAAAAGATCCACCTGCCTCTGCCTCCTGAGTGCTGGGATTAAAGGCTTGCACCACTGCTACCTGACTAAGGTTTGCTTTTTTTTAATTCCTCATTTTTGTTCTGTTTTGTTTTGTAGTACCAGGGATGGAGCCTGGGGTCACTGCACATGCTAGCAAGTGTTCTTCCATCATGCTATATCATGGTACCTCCCCAGGCTAGACCATTCTCAAATTTTGTTTTTCTTTGTTTGTTTTAAATGCTTCCCTTATGTCAATAAACTCAGTGGCAGGACTGGTGTAGTGGCTCATGCCTTTAATGCTAGCACTTGGGACGCAGAGGAAGGCAGATCTGTGAGTTCAAGGTCAGCCTGACCCGCACAGTGAGATCCTCTCTTTAAAACTGTCAGCGGGGCCGGGCGGTGGTGACGCACGCCTTTAATCCCAGTACTCGGGAGGCGGAGGCAGGCGGATCTCTGTGAGTTCGAGGCCAGCCTGGTCTACAAGAGCTAGTTCCAGGACAGGAACTAAAAGCTACGGAGAAACCCTGTCTCGAAAAATCCAAAAAAAACAAAACAAAACAAAACAAAAAAAACTGTCAGTGGGATGCCTTTTAAGGTCTGGGAGTATGGCTCAGTGGTTTGACATGCATGCTGCCCTTGTTTTGAACCCCAGTTCTGCAAAATACAAAAACCCATCCAACCAACCAAACAAACTCTTTATAAGCTGGAGAGAAAAACTCAGAGTGAAGTCACGTGAGATGAAGCTCTGGGCTCAGTATCCAGCACCATGACAATAAAAACAATAATAGCAAAAATAAAATTAATATTTAAAAAAAATGAAGACAGGTTCTCACTATGTCGTCCTAGCTGGCCTGGAACTCACTCTGTAGACCAGGCTGGCCGCAAACTCACAGAAGTCCTGCATCTGCCTCCAGAGTGCTAGGATTAAAGGCGTGCACCATCAAGTTTAGTAAACAGTAGTAAAGCTGAAAAGTAGCCATTTATGATGAGCATAGGTCCACTGGGAGGAGGCTTGAACTACCGCATTAACAAGTAAGGTCAGGGCCTTACCTCGTCTGTCCAAATCCGTCTGAAGCCAGCACCCTGTGAAGGATGAGAGAGAGCAGCCTAGTGGACTTGACCAGGGAGGCTGGGATTTTCCATGGGAACCCCCATCTATTTTATACCAAACAAATCCAAAGGGAAGCCAGGTGTGCTGCTTCATGCCACTAGTGCCAGCTAATGGGAGACAGGGGCAGGAGGATTGCTGCACTGTAGGCTAGTCTACCCCGCACAGCCGAACCTTGTTTCAAAAAATAAAAGAGGGAATGCATAATTTTGTATTATTGCCAACACAGCTCCTTACAGTTCTGCCCAGTGCGTCACGGTTAGCAGAGTGCCGACCCCACAGGCTGCGTTGATCCCTGTGACAGTTCCATGAGGACGGTGACCATGGGTTCATCGTTCATTCATCAATCACAGACCTATTAATTTTTCCCACCGGGGTGAGACTTACTGTGCCAGGTGCTCAGGGAATGGCATTGGAGGACATTTTTTGGGGTCCTCCAAGAGTGGGGTACCCTGAGGCTGAGGGCCTCCCTACCTCGCGGCCGTCCACTCATCTGCATCCGAGCCTGCTGCCCTGAGGCGGGCAGTCTCTCCGTTTGGGGCTGTGGCAGGGGTGGAGAGAGATGAAACTCCCTGCCTGCAGGGGCTTCTGTTTTAGATGGGGCGGGCACAGTTCTGCTCCCCGTTGAGGCTCTTGTTGGGGAAGAGATCATCCCGAGCCAAGAAACTGCTGGTACCCAAGGTTCCCGGGGTTCCGGGCTCCTGTCCTGTGATCTTCCTTCTGTTGAGACCCGGGAGGAGCAGTGGGGCAGGAAGGGCCTCTCCCTCGGAGGTGGCATCTCCAGCGCTAAGCAGAATCCTCTCTTGCCTTCCAGCCTCCTATGTCATCACAGACCTGACACAGCTGCGGAAGATCAAATCCATGGAGAGGGTGCAGGGTGTGAGCATCACTCGGGAGCTGCTGTGGTGGTGGGCCATGCGACAGGCCACGGTCCAGCAGCTGGTGGACCTCTTGTGTCACCTGGAACTCTACCGAGCTGCCCAGATTGTCCTGAGCTGTGAGTAGCCATCCGTCCCTGAGAGGGTCTCAGCAAGGGCTGTGTGTCTGTCTGAAGACCCGGTCCATCTTTTGTCAGTGCAGGGGCTGGAACCAACTTGGACGAGATGAACTCTCTGACCCTGAGCTGCAGCCTAGCCCTAGACCCTTCTTTATCCCAGACTGAAATTCAACACCAAATCATTTATTGATCAGATATTATCTGCAGGGCCTGCTATGTACTCTTCTTGGCACTGGGATTATCAGGAGAAATGCTGACTAGCTAGAGACCTAAAACCTTTTGTTTTTGTAATTAAAAAATATTGGAGTGGGCAGTGGTAGCGCGTGCCTTTAATCCCACCCAGCACTCAAGAGACAGAGGCAGGTTGATCTCTGAGTTCGAAGCCAGCCTGGTCTACAGAGTTTCAAGACAGCCAGAGCAACAAGAAAAACCCTGTCTTGAAAAAAACAAAACCAACCGACCAACCAACAACAGCCAACAGAGGCCAGGGAGATGACTGGGTGGGTAAGGACATATGTTGCCAAGCCTTATAACCTGAGTTTGCTCTCTGGGACCCACATGGTAAACGGAGAGACTCCCAAAGGTTGGCATCTGACCTTCCCACACATGCCGCGGCAACTGCGCCTCTCCCCACAAAAGTACACAAATAAACACATTTTAAAAATTTAAATCCTGAGCCAGGCGGTGGTGGCGCACGCCTTTAATCCCAGCACTTGGGAGGCAGAGGCAGGCGGATCTCTGTGAGTTCGAGGCCAGCCTGGTCTACAAAAGCTAGTTCCAGGACAGGCTCCAAAGCTACAGAGAAACCCTGTCTCGAAAAACTAAAAAAAAAAAAAAAATTTAAATCCTGGGGAGCCAGGTAGGCGGCAGTAGCAGGAAAGGAGAATAAAGAGATCAAGGGAAAGTGATGGGGTGGGGACGCTTCCTAGGACTGTGGTCAGGGATGGCCAGTCCAAAGAGAGAGCACCATCTCTGTGAGTTCGAGACCAGCCTGGTCTACAGAGCTAGTTCCAGGACAGGCTCCAAAGCCACAGAGAAACCCTGTCTCGAAAAATCAAAAAACAAACAAACAAACCAAAGAGAGAGCACCACGAAAGAGGAAAGAAATAACAGGGGTCGGAGAGCCCAGGGAGGAGCCTGCAGGGAAAGGTGGGGTTTGGGGTGTAGCTGAAGGGTAGGGCGCTTGGCTGAGGTGCAAGGCCCTGAGCTCCAACCCCAGCACTACATAAAAGAAAAGAGATGGAGCCTCTGAGGCCTGGGAAGTCCCGACAGGGCTTTGAAGTTGACCTGTGTGGGCATGGGAATGGCTGCTTCCTGTGCCAGAGACCCTGATGCAGTGCTTGCCTGGATGACCGGAAGTCTTCTTCAGAGAAGGATCGGGGTTAGAGCACCCCAGTCTCAGAGCTGCAGCCCACATGGGCTTCAAGGGTCACCCTGGGACTGTGCCCACTCTTCAGCTGCTAGGAAACTCCCTGGGATTTAATGTATGTGGGTTTTCACACATGATGACTTTCCCTTTGGGGCTTAAATAGGAGGTGCCTATTCCAGCAGGAGAGACTCCAGCCAGGCTTGCTTTTGCAGTCCCAGAAATTGTCCCATAAACCAAGGCCCTGCCTGCTGGCCATGGCTTCCCCCAGGCTCTCTCTCTGTCCTATTTGTAATTCTCTATCCTGTCTCTTTCCATGTCCACCTTCCCTCAGATTGGACAGGGCAGCCTGCTTGGCTCACAGCCCTTTAGAACCTGCTAGAACTCACCCTGTCCTGTCCTGAGCTGTGCCAGACCACTGATCTCCATTCTCTGAGTACCAGCCAGAGAGGCCTGGTGCAAGATACAGCTGGCTGAGTCCAGGTCTGGCCTGTGCCAGAGCCCTGGGAGACCCTCCTCCTTTCAGGGTCTCAGACCCCACCATTGGCCTGTGAAGGCACCAGCCTGGATGCCAAGCTGAGCCCTCTCTGGGATTCTTGGAGTCTTAGTCCTCATGATCGCCAGAACCAAGAGGCCTTGCATTTGATCATGTGATCAGCTCCTGATGATTATGACCTCAATTTTGGTTTCTCTGTATTCTTAGAAAACTGCACTGTGACAGATGCTGAGAAATGATAAGGTGGAAACTGGTACGGTGGCAAACATCTGTAATCCATCACTTGGGAGGGAGAGGTAGGAGACTCAAGAATTCAAAGCCAGGGTGCCAGAGAGATGGCTCAGCTGCTTTTTCGGAGGGTCTGGGTTCAATTCCTACCACCCACATGGCAGCTCTCAACTGTCTGTTGTCCTGGGGATCAGACACCTTCACACCAATGCATATAAAGTTAAAAAAAATAATTAATTAAAAATAGAATTCAAAGCCGGCTTTGGTGACATAATGAGTTCAGGGCTAGCTTGGTGCTACATGAGACCTTGTTTCAAAAAAAAAAATCTTTTTGTATGTTGAAAGAATTAATTATAATCTCTCAATGACTCCAAAGGAGGTGAGGAAGGGTCCCCAGAGGTAGGAAGAGCTGCCAGCTCGTATGTGGTCACAGTGGACTTACTGCTGGTCCACTTTGGGGAGTCAGTTGGCCAGCCAGGAAAAACCCTGAGATTGACAGTGGTGTCCCCTCAGGATGTCTGATAGCAGAGGAGGCGCCCCAGAGGTTGGGAAACGGCTCCTCCCACCACATCCCCTGGCCATTGACTAATCTAGGAAAAATCTTTACCATTGAGGTCAACAAAGACTGTGGCACTATATTTAAAGAGATACCCTCCTGCCAGGCACAGTGGTGCACATTCTTAATTCCAACACTTGGGAGGCCGAGACAGGCTGATCTCTATGAGTCCTCAGTCAGCCAGGGCTGTAAAGAGAGACCCTTTCTCAAAATCAAACAAACAGCCAAAGAATGGCTGTGTGGCCTGAGGTCCCAAGCTCCAAGGTTCACCGGGTCTCATCTGGATCCAGGGCCCACTGCTCCACTCCCATAGAAGCTGAGCTAACGAGGAGGGGTTTGGGAGATGGAGGGATGGTGGGGGCCCAACTGTGGGCTCTCTGGTCTTGCTGGAAGCACCACCTCCCAGCCTTTGTGATTAGAGCCTTCTCTGACCAGGCCCTTTTCCTCAGTCCTGATGGCTGAAGCCACCTGAGGCGGGTCCCCACTCCCCTGTCCCATAGCTGTCGTTGTGAGGTTTTGGCTCTGTGCTCACCACTGATCAAGTCCCCAGGCAACAACTTCCCCTTTCTGACTCTTGCTGGTTTTCATTAGAGAAAAAAAAGTTGCCTGCCCCTTCTGAAGGTGAACACCCAGGGAGTGTGTGTGTGGGGGGGCACTCAAGTTCCGGTGTTAAGAATGCTCAAAGTCCCTTTTTCTAGCCGCGATATTTAATCTTGTTTTTGTACTTACCTGCTTAATTATTAACTGTAGTTAACTTGAAAAATTGACTTCTACCCAAATGAATTTAGGACCTCATACATGCTAGACAACTGTTCTACCCCTGGGTATCCAAATGTGGTGTGTGTGTGTGTGTGTGTGTGTGTGTGTGGTGTGGTGTGGAAACAGGTTCTTCCTGTGTCACCTGGATGGCGTGGAACTCACTGGGTAGACAAAGCTGACCTTGAATTCAAGAGATCTGCCTGTCTCTGTGTGAGTTTGAGGCTAGCCTGGTCTACACAGCGAGTTCCAGGACAGGCTCCAAAAGCTACAGCAAAACCATGTCTCAAAAAACCAAAAAAAAAAAAAAATTGAAGGTAGCTGTATTCAACAGATGTCCTGTGTGGGACACTTGTCCAGGCAAGGACCTGGGCTCCCAGCACCACAAACAAAAAGCCCCAGGCAGCAGCTTCCATAGAGCTGAGGGGTGTCTCAGCAAATACATTCTGCAGTCAACAGTGTCCTTGTGACCATTATGTGAGCCAAAGGCTCACAGGTGCTGGACTTGCCTTGTCTTGAAACCAAAGTCTTTGAGGGGATTGGTTTGCGGGTTTCTGTTCCTTCACTTTTTCTCACTTTGATTGCCAAGGTCATTATTTAACCTGATAGCCATGAAATATGACAAGAATTGGAATAGATGATTACAGAAGGCACATACTAGGAAGCAGCTCCCAGAGACACCACCTTCTCTCCCCGCATCCATTTTTGGTCGTCTCCACAGCAGACTCCAGGCTCTGGTTCACACGGTGTGGGCTACACAGGCATAAAGAACCAGCTGGGCCTGGCCTGGTGGCACGTGTCTGTTAACCCTAGCCCTGGACAAAGGGAAACAGGAGGGTAGTGAGTTCCAGGCTAGCCTGGGTTACATAGTGAGACCTTGTCTAAATAGCAGTCAGTCAGACTAAACTGGGAGGCGGCTCAGTGGGTGAGCTCTCTGTGAAGACTTAAACCCAAGTAAAATCTGGGTGTGGCCACAGGTGCCTATAAGCTCAGACCTGGCTGGGTGGAGATAAGATGATCCTGGGGCTTGTTGACCTAGCCCCCAAAACCGGAGCTTCAGGTTCTGTGAGAGAGGTTAAGGCCGTGGTTCTCACCCTGTAGGTCGTGACCCCCTTTGGGTGTCGAATGACCCAATCACAGGAGTTGCTCAAGACTATGGGAAAACAATGCCGGGCGGTGGTCGCGCACGCCTTTAATCCCAGCATTTGGGAGGCAGAGGCAGGCTGATCTCTGTGAGTTCGAGGCCAGCTTGGGATATAAGAAGAAAGACGTTATCTGCACACACACATATTCCTTCCTGTCAGTACACCCACAATTCATTGCTGGAATGGAGCCGGAAGCCACAGGCCATGTATCTGCAGTCAGTGATTCCAGTAGGACCTCTCCCAGCCTGCTGGTGTGGCTCTCCTGGCCAGTCTGCCTGGCAGCCCCTGGTTCCTAGTATGTCTCTGGTCGCCACGCGTCTCAACGTCTGTCTCAATGGAGCCACGGTTGAGCGGCTCAGATGTGGTTTACTGGGAGAGGGTTTGATTGCATTGCATAAGGCTGGGTCTCAGGGTGCTTGTGTGCAGTGGGGTGGATGGATAGTAACGATCTCAGCACAGGTACACGCATCCAGGAGCGGCACATGCACTCAGAGAAGATGCTGTGGGTGGGGAGGACTGCCAGGAGGAGGAGATGGGAGGAATCGGTCCCATCCCAGCAGCCTCCCTGGAGGAGCTGAACTTGACTTTCCAACTGAGGGCCTACTCAGTCATTTCTAGACAGAGGGCATAGCATGTTCACAGATCCTGTGATGGGCAGGAGGCATGTTTGAGGATCTCTCGAGAGGCCTTTGAATTCCTGATCCTCCTGCCTCAGCCTCTTAGATTACAGGTATGCATCAAACTCTGGGGATTAACCTCAGGGCCTAGTGCATGCTGGGCAACCATGGTCCCTCTTTCTGACATGAAAAGAGAAACCTGCCATTTGGTGTTACTTGTGCTCCTGGTTTCTACAAGACTTTCTCTGTTGACAGAACAAACCGATGTTGTTCAGGCCCTGGAATACATCCTAGGGTTTGTTTTTTTTTTTTAAGACTAGATCTCCAATGAGATTTTATTTTAAGGATTGATTTTGTTTTTAATACCGTGTGTGCGCGTGCACGCGCTCGTGCACATGTGTGTCTGTGTGTTTTGTGGGTAGTTGCCCACGAAGGCCAGAGGCATCCAATCTCTTGGAGGTGGAGTTACAGGGGGTTGTGAGCTGCCTAACAGCGGTGCTGGGAATAGAATTTGGACAGGTCCTCTGGGAGACTGATATACACTCTTAACTGTTTTGACCTTCCAACCATAGTCTGCAACATGCAATGGAATATTGCTTGATTCTAATGGAAAATAAAGACAATTAAGGTTTTTGTTTGCTTCTTTTTTTCTTTTTGGCCAGATGTGGTGGGATGTGCCTGTAATGCCAGCTCCTGGGAGGATAGAGACAGGTTTGCTTGAGAGGTCAAGGCCAGCCAGGGTCCCTTTGGAAGACTATCTTAAGGGAACAAACAAACAACAATAAAGAGTTTGAGGCCAACCTGGTCTACAGAGTGAGTTCTGGGACAGCCAAGGCTATACAGAGAAACCCCATCTCAAAAAACAAAACAAAAAGAAGTTTTTTTCTTTTATGAACAATTTGCCTTTTTATTTTTTTCTAGGAAGCGATGGAGAACTTTTATTTTGGGGAACACTCCAGTGTTCTGTGGAATGGGGACATTGAGGTTTTACCGTTGTACTTGCTGTTTTTCTCAGTGCTGTCACAAGATCCTCAGACAAGCAGCTGGAGGAAGGAAGGAAGGGAGGAAGGAAGGACTTACTTAGCTCTGAGTTTGAGGGCACAGTTCATCATGGTGGGAAGGTGTGGCACCAGGACCTGGTACTGTACCCACAGCCAGGAAGTATGAGAGCTGGCGCTCCGCTCTTTTGTGTACTGTCCAGGACCTCCGCCCATGGGACAGTGCTGCCTGAATTCTCGATGGGCCTTTGCATCTCAGTTAGTCTAAACCAGAAAACCCCTCACAGATGCACCCAGGGGAGGGTTTGCCTCCACGCTGACTCTAAATCCCACCAAGCTGATGAGAGCAGGTGTCGACTGTAGCTTATAAAAACGTATTGATCCCACGTAGCCATGAGGTTCTGGGTGTCAACTGAAGGGGTGTAGGAAGTGACTAAATCTTCCTCTCCCTTGGGCCACTGCTGTCTTCTTGTGCCTTTTTGTGGGTGCTGGGGATGGGCCCTCACGCACTAGGGAAGAGCGGGGTAGCCAACTTCTAACCCCAGCTAGAATTTTCTTGCTGTTTTACAGGGTTTGGGGAGCTGTGTTTGTGCAACCACGCAGGCTTTGGCTTTGGCTGGTGGGTCAGAGTCACTTCCTTTCTGGATGGGGCTCTTTGAACAGGGGACTTTGGACAGCTGTTGAGCAAAACAGAAGTTTGTTCCCTTCCTCTTCATGGAGGCCAGGTTGCGCACACACTGGCGACAGGGCTCCCAATTAACTCTAAGGTTTTCATAACTTCAGGGAGCAACGGAATGCGGGTCAGGTTCATTCTCTGGACCATTGGGGGTCTGACCCTGGAGCTGGCCCCGTGCCGGGTTGAGACATCAGCCCCAGAGTCACAGCCTGTGGACCCAGAATCAACTTATCTATCATCTACTATGTCCCACGAGACCCTGACACAAACCATCAAACAAGTGTGTAAACACACCCCTGTTTACTTTGCTTTCAAAGCAGGAAGCTTCAAGAGTGGTCACATTTTTTTTTTAAGGTGCTGATGCCTACCTAGTGTGGGGCAGGTCACCTGATTTCCCTCCCCGAACTGATTCTTGGGTCACTGTGGGTTTTGAGAGTGCTGGAAGGACACGCAGAGGCCATGTGCAGTGCGATTGAACTGGGGCACAATGAGGTTCACCCGTCACACTCTGACTGTGAACTGTGCTGTGGTCTCCAGGCTCCTCCAAGTGTGAGGTTAAACCATCCTCAGAGGCTGCGTGAGTCAGTGTCAGCTGCGTCACACTGCACAACCAACCCTGAGCTGAGTGAGCTGAGCTGTAGCCGGGCAAGACAGCTCCTGTGTTGTTGAAGCTTCCACTGGAATCTAGGGGTGGAGCACTTCGGAAGTGACTCAGGTGTGATACCAGCAGTTGGGAGGCAGAGGGAAGGCAGATCTCTGAGTTCAAGGCCAGCCTGGTCTACAGAGTGAGTTCCAAGACAGCCAGGGCTATATAGATAAACTCTGTCTCAAAAAGTTTCAAGAAAAATATTTATATTTTTTATATGTATGAGTGTTTTGTTTGCACATATATGTGTACCATATATGTACAGTGCCCACAGAGGCTAGAAGAGGGTGTCAGACTCATTGGAGCTGGGGTCACAGACAGCTGTGAGCCTCCATGTGGGTGCTGGGTGTTAAACTCAGGTCCTCTGGAAGAGCAACCAGTGTTCTTAACAGCTCACCCATCTCTTCAACCCCTGCATGCGCGCGCGCACACACACACACATGTGCACACGTGCGCATACTCGTGCATTAGCACACACAGCACATGCACACACACACACACACACACACACGCGCGCACACACACACATGTACTGTTAAACCACAGATCACAGAGGCAGAGACCAGGTCTGGGGATTAGTAGGAAAAAATCAAAGCAAGGGCCTAGTGAGCTGTTTGTTCTTGAGGTGGCTGCCTGCTCCAGGGTCCTTTAGTTTGTGCCCAATCACTTAGATTATTTAGCAGGGATCCATCCCAGCTACAGGTCAACTTAGAGTTAAAGCAAACACTTAAGTGTGGTATTATTGTTTGCCTTGAAATGGTAAAGGGAAGGATTTCTGGAATGTGCTCATAGAATGAGGGCCCTCTGCCCAGTGAGCCGTGCTGAGATTCGCCTCCAGGCAGCCAGTGGGGGAAGCCTAGGCCTCCCAGGGGTCAGCCAAGACTTCGGCACAGAAAGCTGTCTTTTTTATTTCCACTGAGGGAAGTGGAGCAGAAATAAAGATTCCAGAGGAAACAAGAGTTTCAGGTTTCATTTTCTTCAGGATGACAGAGAACACAGTTGGGCCTGTGTGTGAGTGTGTGCGTGTGTGTGCCCAGGGATGCTCACATGTGTGAGCATCCTTAGAGGATGGAGACCCTGTCCTGGGTACCAGCTGACTGGGAGGTTGTGTCTGCTTCATCCCAGCTCTGCCCTCTTACAGCACTCTGACTCAGTGCGAGTACCTGATACCCTTGAGAATTTAATCCCCAAGGGGAAAAAGATCACTGTCCCGAGCACTGGGAGGCCATCCAGGGGAATTCTGTCCCCAGCCTGCTCTGGGGTGAGGTAGTACACTCACCTCTTCCTTTCTTTTGACCTCTGAGCCTGTGGTGATTGGTGTTCTATTTTCATCTCTCCAGCATCTCTGTCTTTTGGGTGGCTGAAAGAGTGGGTGGGGTTGGGTGGTGGTGGTTTGCCGGCTGAGCCAGCTTCCTGGCCACATTCTCTCCCATTTGGTTTTCACAGTGGGAGAAAACAAAACAAGCAACAATGAAAGACAAATTAGGATGGTTAAAGTCTGTCTGTCTTTCTTTTTTCCTTCTTTCTGTCTACTTCCTTTTTTTTTTTAAAAAAAATATTTTAATCATTTACTTCTTTTGGTGTTGGGGTTGTAGGACCCGGAGACTCATGCTTGCTTGGCAAGCACTGATCCTCTGAGATGTATCCCTAATCCAGACATTTGAACCTTATACATCTTAGTTATCATTTGCATGTGGAAAGCTTGAGCTAACCCAACACTCACCCTGCCCGGGGATTTTTCAGGAAGCTGATGGGGCCTGACGTAGTAGAGTCTGACCTGGGCCTGTCAGCTGACATCTGTGGCTGGGCACGGCCCTCCAAGTGTCACTAGGTACCCTTGTGTAGTGGAGGGGTTTTAACCCCAAATGTGCTGACAGGTTCTCCCCAGGCTTTCTCATGCTGCCCTCCCAGTGTGTATCCTCCTCCTACCCCAACCCTGAATGCTGCCATTCAGTGACACATTGCCGAGCACAGACTATGGCGAGAAAAGATGGGTTCTCCCTGGATTGAAAACAGTAAATGAAGCTTTTGTGTGCCCTCTGGGTGGAGCTTGTAAAAGTCAGCCATGAGCCCCAGGGCCCTTGATGTCCACACCAGATGTGCCTGCACAGAGAGACACAGGTTTGTGCTAAACAAAAAGGTTATAGGGGCTGAGCTATAACTCAGTGTCTTAGTGCCAGGCCCTGGTTCCATTCCCAGTCACCAAGAATAGGAGCCAGAGGTTAAGTATGGATGGAATGACCTTTGATTTCCGTGCTATTTTTATTGTTGTTTTGAGACAGGGTTTCTCTGCGTTTTTTTGTTGGTTTGTTTTTTGATGTTGTTTTGTTTTGTTTTTTGAGACGGGGCTTTTCTGTAGCTTTGGAGCCTGTCCTGGAACTAGCTCTTGCAGACCAGGCTGGCCTCGAAGGAACTCACAGAGATCCACCTGCTTCTGCCTCCCAAGTGCTGGGATTAAAGGCATGTGCCACCACCGCCCGGCGACCTCCATGCTATTGATGAAGCTCAGCCAGGCTGCTGTCACAAAAATACCTCTAGCTGGGAAGATGGTTCGGTGTATGAAAGCACTTCTTTGCAAGCCTGAGGACCTGAGTTCAAATCCCCAGAACCTATGTAAAAGCCAGACAGGCACCAGTGTCTACATTTCCAGTGCCCCTAAGGGAGATGGGAGATGGAGAAAGGGGAATTCTTAGAGGCCCTCAGGTTAGCTAGTCTGGTATACATGGCACAAAAACCAACAAAGAGATTTTGTCTCAAACTTTATACAAGCTCTGGAGTACATGTTTGTCCATATTCACACACACATACCTCATACACACACACTCACATGCTGGTATATGCACATTGGGTATATACACATTGATAAATACATTGATAAATACAAAATGTAAAAGAAAAGATGCATTATATACTGGGCCCAAGTGCAACGTGGGCACAGATGGTCCTTTGGATATCATTTCCCACTATTGTGGACATGGCTTCAGCCCCGAGTCATGGTTGAGGGTTCTTTACCATGTAGACACCAGGCACCTCTGTCCTTCTGCTTCACATACCGGTCATGAGGTGCTGCCTGTATGTCCTCTGAGGACTATGGCGCTCTAGGCTGTCTGGGAAGGAAGGAACAACACAAGAAAGACAGTAGCAACGAGTAGAGGCTGGGTAAGCCATGTGTGGACCAGCCTGCCTCCTGGGGACATCTGCTTTTGGTCACCCCCTGGTTGGGCAGCTTTGTGACAGGCATGCTCATGAATTGGCAGTCACCTCAGCAAATGGCTTTTGTTGACATTTTGTTACAAAGACTGTGCGCTCCCTTCCTGGGCTTCAAAGCTAGCCTGGGCTACAAGGCACAGACTTTGTGGATAGGCAGCTGTGGGGAGGTGGCTGACTTAGAGCCTACATTTCAGGTGGCACGACCCAACAAAAGTCATTCCTCAATCCCAGCACTTAGGAGCAGAGGCATAACGACTGGGAGTTCACTCTTAATCGTTGGTTTGAAGCCAACCTGGGCTACAAGAGACCCTTTCTCAAAGACCAAACAAACAAAAGGAAACACAAAAAACTCTAGCCCAAATAACAACATAGTAACCAAACCAAAACACATTTCCTAATGACCAGGAAGGAACAATGCCAGGTTCTGGACAATGTGACAAAAGAAACCAGTCAGACTGGACTGTGGCAATGGGCAAAGTGGGCAGGGTTTTAGTATAATGGGACCGTTTTCCCCTGAGCTGTGCTTAACCCAGGGTCCCAAGGTCCCACTTATCAAAGGTCAGCCTGAGACGGTGGCTTGAGATGAACATGAAAGGCAATGATGTTCTTGTTCTAAGCTGCCCATTCAGCTGGAGGTGGTTGAAACTTCACTCCTGTCCATCTCTGACTCTTGACTGTGTGTGTGTGTGTGTGTGTGTGTGTGTGTGTGTGTGTGTGTTTGAGACCTCAGGTTCTTGCTATGCCATCTTATCTGTCCTGGAACTAGCTCTTGTAGACCAGGCTGGCCTCAAACTCACAGAGATCCTCCTGCCTCTGCCTCCAAAATGCTAGGATTAAAGGCGTGCGCCACCACCGCCTGGCTTGAGACAGGTTCTTGCTATGCCATTTTGTCTGTCGTGGAACTGGCTATGGAGACCAGGCTGGCCTGTGTTGAACTCATAGAGATCCACTTGCCTCTGCTCCCAGAATGCTGGGATTAAAGGTATGTGCCACTATGCCAGGCAGTTGTTTGAGTGAAGTAATTTACACTCTTCTCCTCTTATTCATATTCTCTCTCTCTCTCTCTCTCTCTCTCTCTCTCTCTCTCTCTGGTCAGTCTCACTATCACCCTGTGCATGGGACTGAACCAGGGCATCACACATGATGGGCAGTTACTCACTATTGCGCTGTATCTCCAGCCTCCCCATGCTTTCTTCTTGGTTTTTTGTTTTTATTTTTAGGCAGGATCTAACTGTATAGAACAGACTATCCTAGAACTCCTACTTATCTTACAGCTCTTGATGCTAGGATTGCAGGCCTGCTGCATCACTGTACCCAACTTCCTCCATCCTCTGGGAAGTGGTCCAGAGTGATCTCGACTGGGGCAGGATGGAGCTGGTGCTTGCTTCTGCTTTCATAAGATTGGCTTTATATTTATATTTATATTATTTTATTTTTAGCTTTTCGAGGCAGGGTTTCTCTGTTTAGTCCTGGAACTTGCTATTTAGATCAGGCAGGCCTCACAGAGATCCTCCTGCCTCGGGTTCCTGAGTACTAGAATTAAAGGTATGTGCCATCATGCCGGGCCTAAGACAAGCTTATTTAAAAGAGAATGTGAGCCAGTGAACTGAGGGTAATGTGGGTAAGGGTGCTGGTTGCCACTTTATGACTTAAGTTTGGCCTCTGGAACCCATATAGTGTAAGAAAAGAATCAGTTCCCAAAAGTTGTTCTCTGACCTCCATACATGTACACACATGGCTAAAGAAGTAAATATAATTAAAAATATTAATAGAGGGATGTGTCATGTATGATACAGGAAACTCAGGGAAAAGTCACTCCAATTCCCATTTAGCCTTTGTTGTCCCAAATTCCTGGAACTTCCCATGACCTCATTGTGCTTTTGCTCCTAATTGTTCAGGACCGTGGCCTTCTCTGATGGAACTCAGACTGGAGTGGGGTCACAGACAGTGGTGGTTTTGCTATTGGGAATCGAGTCCAGGACCACTCACTTTCCAAATGAGCCCTCACCCGAGGAGTTATCCTCCTAGATTACTCCCCCTATTTATTATGAAACAAGCTCACTACATTGCTCTGGTTGGATTTGAACTCTTAATCTCCAAATTCAGCCTCCCAAGTGCTGGGAGTACAAAGAGGATGCAGCATGCATGGCTTAGAGATGATATAAATTTGTGGGGTCGTGCTGGGGTACAGCTCAGTGACAGAGGGCTTGCCCGGTATATTTGAGGGCTTGGCTTCCATCCTCAGTTCCACCAGCAGATATTTTTAAAAGTAAATGCTGCGTGCACACAGGTAATTCTGTTGACTGCCAGAGATGGCTGTGGAAGTTAAGTATGCCTGCCAGCATCCAGGAAAGCACAGTGCCAGGTGAACTTAGATGTTATTCGTGGTGATACCAAAGCTTGGGTTTGCAAAACGTCTTCCACAGAGATGCTTTGTTTCGAGAGACTCCATTTATCACTGGGAACAAATGATGCTGGGCTTTGACTCTAGCTCGGCCTGATGCTGTTGAGAGACCAAGTAAGTAGGCAGCTGTCACTGGGCCTTCGTGTGTGTGTGTGTGTGTGTGTGTGTGTGTGTGTGTGTGTGTGAGCACACACATGCATATGAGTGCAGGTGCCCTCAGAGGCCAGAGATATCAGATCTCTGTATCTTGAGTTAGGGTGCTGGTAACCTAATTCTGGTCCTCACACTCTCTTACACTAAGCCATCTTTCCAGTTCCCAAGATTTGTTGCTTGTTTTGCATCAAGGTATCATTGTGTAGCCCTGGCTGGCCTAGAACTCACAGCGCTCCTCTGCTTCCCCAGTGCTGGCGTTAAAAGCAAAAGTAACCACGCCGGGCTTGTTTTAGTGTTGTGCCTATGGCTGTGTGCGTGCACCACCTGCATACAGTGCCCGAGGAAAACAGAAGGGGGTATCGTTTTAATTGTTTCACACACATATTACCGCAAACCAATAGCGAGCCAAGGACCCTGGGCACAGGACTGTGGTCTTGTTTCTTTGCCCTCACACACACTAGTCAAGTGCTCTACCACCTCTGAGTTAAGTCCACATCTCTTATAATTTGGATTTTCTCTGAAGCGGTAATATTGGAGAATTCAGACTAAGGAATTTAAACGTTAATCCCAGTGCTGAGGAGCCATAGTGCTTCCCTTTAAGGAGCGGGATGTGATGGGGCCAGAGTGGATCCATATTTCTGTCTCTTGCTACCTGGTGATAAAGGAAGGGCAGCTGAGCTGGCAGCAGTGTGGGCAGGAAGGGTAAGCCTGGGCACTAGTGGAAGAGAGAATGCTGTTTGGCCGACCTGCTTTGAGAATCTGAACGTGAGCAGGCATGTGCATGAGCTCCTAACATCTTCCGAGTTTCCCAAACTCATGCTAAGTAGAAGTGAGACTGAGGGCAGGTGACTTCTGCAGCCAGCCCTATAAGCCAGGGCTTTGTGTGAGCCTCAGCAAATCCTCAAGTTGTTTAGAGATGAACTGTTCAGTTGTGTGTATGTGTGGGGTGGGGCCTGGCCCAGCGGCTCTCTCGAAATATAGCTGCTCTGTAGGAGTCACATGTAGGAAGTGGGGAAGTGAAACGGATGGGCTGTCAGGACTTTGGTACCTGTGGCTCCTGGGACTCAGGATCTCCCACGTGCTAGACAAGTGCTCTCCTGCTGAGCCACACCTAGCTCCCAGGTGGCTGCCTTCGACTTGTTTACACATTCAGTAAACTGTGCAGCCCTTGCCAAAGCGCTACACCCGGGCTCTCACCCTGCTCACAGTGGCCCCGGGAAGGAGGCAAGCAGGCATTATCTTCATGGTCTCCGTTTGGTTTTAATTAATTTATTTTTAAAAATTTATTTATTGCATTTTACATATGTGAGGGTTTTGCCTGCATATGTACCACCCACATGCATGGTGACTGCCGAGGCCAGAAGAGGGTGCTGTATCCCCTGGAACTATAGTTACAGATGTTTCTGAATTATCATGTGGGTGCTAGGAATCAAACGAGTCTCCTAAAGATTGCCCTTGCTCTTAACCACTGAGGCATCTCGCCAGTCCCGATTTATTTTATGTGTATGAGTGTTTACTTGCATGAATGTGTACCATGTGCCTGTCTGGTGCTCACGGGAATCAGAAGATGCTGGATGCCCTGGAACTGGAGTTGCAGAGAGTTGTGAGCTGCCATGGGGGCTGCTGGGAACAAAATCCAAGTCCTTTGTAAGAGCAGAAAGTGTTCTTACTGCTGAGCCATCTCTTAGCCCCAGTGGTCTCCAGGTCTCCTTTTCATAGGAGGCTCACAGATAGAAAGTGACTTTTCTGAAGTTACCTAACTAATCGTGTCAGAAGCTGTGTGTGTGTGTGTGTGTGTGTGTGTGTGTGTGTGAGAGAGAGAGAGAGAGAGAGAGAGAGAGAGAGAGAGAGATATTCAGACTATCAGAGCCAAAGTCCCTGACTTCCAGACCCGCCTCTCCATAGCTCCCCTAGTCATGGAACTTAACAGTGTCTACTCTACCTTGTTCTAGGGAAGCCGGTTCCTGAGAGCACACCTCCTCCTCCAGCCTTCCCAAAGGCTGTGAAGCCAGGCCCTGTGGCTACTCCTGGAAGAAACCTCAAGGACGAACAGGAAAAGGGCCAGCCTGTGAAGCCGGGCTCCGTTCTGGGCACAGGTGCTCTCCTTTCTCTTCCTCTTCCTCTTCTGGGTTTTAGGTTTATTTTTATTTTATGTGTATGCGTGTTTCACTTGCGCATATGTATATGGACTGCTTGTGCATAATGCCCATGGAGAGGAGAAGAGGGTGTCAGATCCCCTGGAACTGGTGTTAGGGATCGTGTGCGCCACTGTGTGGGTTCTGGGAATCAAACCCAGGCCTCTGCAAGAACAGCCCATGCTCTTAATTGTTGAGTCATTCTTTGCAGCCCCACAGGTATTCATGGGTTATTTTTTTCTTTTGGTGTGTGTGTGTGTGTGCGCGCACGCGCGTGTGCGCACGTGTGTGCATGCATCAAAACACACTGTGCAAGTGAATTAGAAAAGGAGAAACATCCAGGTGTGCCTGTAACCGAGCTATTTGAGAGTCTGAGGCAGGAGGATCGTGTGAGATCAACCCTATTCTGAGTGGGAAGTGCATACCCGTGATCCAGCTTTCTTCAGGAGGTTGAGGGTAGGAGCCTTGTGGCCCAAGGCATGCTTGGCATGCACAGGGTTTGCCTTTAATCCTCAGCACCCCCCCCCCCAATCTCTAAATGTGTTAAGTAAATAAATAAGTACATTTCTGGGGGGAGGGGAGCTGATGATGGAACCCTGGGCGTTAGGCGTGCAAGCTTTACCACTGAGCTTCCCCAACCCCTGGCCCTTACCATTTTCATCAGAAGAAAATAATAAAGATTTGTTCAAGGTGACTTAAGTCCTGGGATTAGAGCACTCCTGTCTCTCGTACTGTATACATGCACTACAGTCCCAGAGACTTGCAGAGCACGTTACATGTGTGTCCAGCCTCTTGTGCTCAGGCTAGAGCTGAGGGACAATCAGTCAGATGCCAGGAGGACAGCCAGTGGTGACTTCTCCAGGGCTTGCTTCTCCACTCCTATAGCCCATGACCTATAGCTTAAGATCCCAGACCTATGGCATGCAGCTCACTGAGGGACCTGAAGCCAGCCAACCCTTCTGGGAGAAGTCACTCTTAGGGGGCTTGGGCCTGAGGCCAACCCCCCTGTGCTTGAATTCACTCAGCCTCTTCATTCCTCAGTTCCTCCATCTGTAAAATGGGTACGAACAGAGCCTATTATATCCTATTGCAGAGAATCAGCTGGATGTGGCTGTGTCTGCCTGTCATCTCAGCCTGGGATGAACTGGGGAAGCAGAGGCTGGGGGATGAATGCAAATTCCAGACCCACTGGGTTTCTTGTGTGTGTGTGTGTGTGTGTGTGTGTGTGTGTGTTTGTGTTGGTGGGCAGGGTCTACAAACACTAGAGCTGGCCAAGTAACATCTGCGTCTGCACTAGGCACGAATGAGTAGCCAGTGTTGGTTCAAGCTTCCAGAGTCTGACCTTGGACAGTTTATTTTAGGCATTTTTAAATACAGTACAACTTTGGTAGAAAGTTTCCTGGTGATCATTACCACAATAAAGCCTAAAGCATGACTCTATTGAAACTCTTTTGCAAAGTACTGTGACCTCTTCCATAAGAGTGGATTTGTTTTGTTCAGATCCACTGGGAGAAACCTGAGACTTAGACTCAGTTCAAATTCAGGTTAAGGGCGTTTATTCTTACCGCTAGCTGTTCATTTCTTTCCCTCTGTGTAGTAATAAAAGGACCATTTCCTCCCTTTCCCATAGCCAGAGGGAATTTTACAGAAGCGAAGCAGCTGTTAATTCCTCACAGCCCATTATCCTATTCTTCTTTTTAAAAAACAATTTACTTAATTTTACGTGCACTGGTGTGAGAGCATCAGATTCCCCGGAACTGAGCTGGGATGTAGATGCTGGGAACTGAACCCAGGTGGTCTGGCAGAGCAGTCAGTGCTCCTAACCACTGAGCTATCTCTCCAGTCCCACCCTTCCCCCTCCCATTATTCTATTCTTATCTCACCTACAGACCCCTGGGATGTCCCAGGCATCTCAGAGCAAAGGCCAGTGGTCCTCAAGGGATGCCTGACTCAGAACTAAATGTCTTTAGTCATCACAGGGGCCTGTGTCAGGTATTACTCGGTCTGTGCATTCTAATGACTGGGAGAGAACGGCTCGTTTCTGGGCAGGCAAAAAGACACAGATCACAGTGCCATGCATGGATTCTAGCTGGGTGGGGTTGGCATATGCCTTTAATCCCAGCCCTTGGGAGGCAGAGGCAGGTGGGTCTCCTAGTTCGAGGCCAGCCTGGTCTACAGAGTGAACTCCAGGGCAACCAGGACTATACAGAGAAACCCTGTTTCAAAAACCAAAACAAAGAGAGAAAGAAACAAAAAGAATGGATTCTATAGCTTAGGGGCTTAGGGGAAGATCTAGTGTGATCCAGGTCACGAGGAGGCAGGTAAGAAGCAGAGTGAGCACAAGGATCTACAGTGCCCTCTACAGTCTTTTTTTTGGCTAGTGGGGGGTCCTTTTTATTTATTTAATGAATTTCTTTAAAATTTTATACATTTTAATAAAATATAATCACATCATTTCTCTCTTCCCTGTCCTTCCCCAACTCTCTAAGTCCCCCTCCCTCCAACTCCTTCTGTCTCACCCATCTCTCACACTGATAGCCTCTTCTACCATTATTGTCACACACAGTCACACACACACAGTCACACACAGTCACACACACACACAGTCACACACACAGTCACACACAGTCACACACACACTCACACACAGTCACACACACACTCACACACACTCACATACAGTCACACACAGTCACACACACTCACACACACTCACATACAGTCACACACAGTCACACACAGTCACACACACACTCACACACAGTCACACACACACTCACACACACTCACATACAGTCACACACAGTCACACACACTCACACACACTCACATACAGTCACACACAGTCACACACAGTCACACACACTCACACACAGTCACACACACACTCACACAGTCACACACAGTCACACACACTCACACACACTCACATATAGTCACACACAGTCACACACACAGTCACACACACAGTCACACACACAGTTACACACACACAGTCACACACACAGTCACACACACACACAGTCACACACGCAGTTACACACACACAGTCACACACAGTCACACACACAGTCACACACACACAGTCACACATACAGTTACACACACACAGTCACACACACAGTCACACACACAGTCACACACAGTCACACACACAGTCACACACACACAGTCACACACACACAGTCACACACACAGTTACACACACACAGTCACACACACAGTCACACACAGTCACAGTCACACACAGTCACACACAGTCACACACACAGTCACACACAGTCACATACACACACTCACACACAGTCACACACACACACTCACACACAGTCACACACAGTCACACACACACACACTCACACACAGTCACACACACACTCACACACACTCACACACAGTCACACACAGTCACACACAGTCACACACAGTCACACATAGTCACACACACACTCACACACACACAGTCTCACACACACACAGTCACACACACACAGTCACACACACACATGCATATGTACATATAAATATATAAATGCAACCTGCTGTCCACTTTTGCTGTTTGTGTGTATGTGGTTATCAGGGCTGACCAATTTGCATAATGCAACCAATTTGGGGGCTTGGAGGCTAATCCTCTCTTAGTCAGAGGCCTGTAGTTAGTCATCCCAGGGTGTGACCCTGTGAGCGGCTCCCTTTCTGCATTAGAATATCTATTGATGTTGCCATTATTCAAATCTTATTTATACAGTCATTTATATGAGAGGCTGTTTCACAGTGGACTCTCTGGTATTTTAGTTCATACAGTCTTTCTGTCCCCTCTTTCACAAAGGTCCTGGGCCATAGATGGAGCTGTGATGTAGATGCATCTGTTGGGGCTGGGCGCCTCACAGTCTGTTATCTGTGTGCTGTGTCCAGTTGCCCTCTACAGTTTTTTTATTTTTTATTTTTTGGTTTTTCGAGACAGGGTTTCTCTGTAGCTTTGGAGCCTGTCCTGGAACTCCCTTTGTAGACCAGGCTGGCCTCGAACTCAACTCACAGAGATCCGCCTGCCTCTGCCTCCCGAGTGCTGGAATTAAAGGCGTGCGCCACCACCGCCCGGCTCCTCTACAGTTTTTATAGCTCGTTCCAGACCAGGGCTGCGTAGTGAGACCCTGTCTCAGAAAGGAAGACAGAGAGAGCAGACATGGGGATGGAGGCACAAAGGGGGACATGGACCACCCGGGCAGGACAGGACAGTTTACCTTAGGTCGTGGAGTCTGGACTTTACCCTGTGACTGAAGGAAGGGGAGAAGACATGTGGCCTGTAAATTCCAATGAATGGGATTCAGACCCGTGCCAGCCTGCTGTTCCTTTGCCAAAGTGAGAAAGACCGTGGATGAGGAGGTGGGGGAGAATGGAGAGGTCACAGGTGCCCCTCTGTCCCTTCACTGCCAGCCTTCGTATGGCTCACTTTCCTGAGTGCCCTGGGTCACTGAGCCTGTCCCTGCAGTCCCTCCCACAGAGAAGGAAGTTACTCTTGAGTATTTGTAGTTGGAAACACGAGTCATTCTTTCCACGTATCACAGATGCCTGTCAGCCCTGGGAAAGCCCCGGATTCCAGGACCGTGTGCTACCCAGGGAAACCAGTGTTGGAGGAAGTTTTTATTGTAGAGGAAAAGTTCAGGCACTCAGGGTTGTGTTTTGGAAGCTTTTCTGTAGAGATGAATGGGCCCTCAGTGTGTCCCTGCCCTTCCGTGAACCTGTGCAGCGTTCAGCAGACTGAAAGTCACACACTTAGGCTCTCTGTGAGTCAGCTGTGGCAGCTATGTGTGGTGGTTTGTGGTGCAGTGTGTGTGTGTGTGTGTGTGTGTGTGTGGTAACAGTGTGTGTGTGTCGTGTGTGTGTTGTGTATGTGCCGTGTGCGTGTTGTACGTGTTGTGGGGTGTGTCCATGGCTGCTTCATCTGCTGTGTTGCTGTGCCTTGCCCCTCCATCTGGGGAAGCCTTACACAAGTCTTTGAAAACTCTGAAGACTGGGAAATCCCTGCTGGGTAGTGGTGACACACACCTTTGATTTTGGCACTGGGGTGTAGACGGACGCTGTAAAGTAGGCCCACAATAGTTCAGAATTGAGTATAATAAAGGTTCTTTATTTAGGGGTAGACTCACAAATCACAGCCCTCTGCACAAGTGGGGAACAGGAACCGAATCCAGCAGCAGAAAGAGAGAAAGAGAGAGAGAGAGGCCATGCCCAAGTGGGATAGTATCTTAAAGGCTATTGACTGAAGGAGTTCCTGCAGCACCTTCCCCTTTTGTCTAATTCTAAGCCTAATACAAAGCTATACACAATAAGAACAAATATCGAGTACAAAAATTAGAATTACAACCAGCATAAACAATATCAAGCAAGAAATATATGCTAAATGTTTTGATAATTATTCTATCCTAAGGAGTCTAAGTCTTGTATTAGAAATGACTTGGCCAAGTCATGAAAGGAAAGTAACTACAACTATCTAGTCTTCAACCCCATTGTATATCTGAGAAGGGAAATAATATTACTTGAGTAGATAGGAAGTGCAATCAAGAAACTTCCAAAAATGTGCAATAAATGACAGAGACAACTGGGTAATCACCCAAAGTCTCATTTGCAACGTTGGAGCAACCAGCTTTGGCTAAGGCCTAGAGTAACTGTCAGACCATTTTCAGAGGCAGGAGGTTTCTCTGTGTCCTCGGCTGTTCTTTGCCAGGCAGTGGGACAGCACAGGCGCATCCCGCATCCTGTGACCTGGGTTGCTTGTGGCACCTCCTGCTTCCCCGTCTCTTCCTGTCATTAGAGATGGTAAATTGTTCATGTTGTAAGATGTCACCAGGCTTAAAAGCACTGACAGCCAAGGAGCTTGTCGGCTGGCACATGGTGTCAGCACTGATTGAGAGGGGTGGCTTCGGGGTGAGTCCCAGGCAGGGTGCTGACCCTGTCATCCTTTCCAGGGACCTTGGCTGGAGTCCAGCAGCAGGCCTCACACCAGCTTCCATCCAAGGAGGATGCCCCTTGTTCCTTGAAAACTGACCAAGCCGACTCTCCCCAGTCTAAGGTAAACCCACCCTTGACTTCTATCCCAGCTGGGTCCTGGCTTGTGGTTCTCTCAGAAACACAGTTTCTTCATTCCCTGAGACAAGTGTGGGGGCAGGGAGGACAGGGAGACCCATTCTCTGCAAGCTTCTGAGACTAAGTATAGTCATCGGTGAGATGAGGGGCCTCTGCTGCTCTGAGCATGGGGTGCTTGGTGGGGTTGTTTCTTTGGGGTGTAATTCAGGGCCTAATGAAGCACCCTAACACTGAGTCCCAGCATAGGCCAGGACTCATATTTGCCATAGTGGCGATTTGAACCCAGGGCCCTTTGCATTCAACCACTGAACTATAAGCACCGTCCGTTTTTGTTATGCTTTGAGACAGGCTCTTACTTAAGGTTCACAGACAGGCCTTGAACTTGCGATCTCCCTGTCTCAGGCTCTGGAGGGGCAGCCTGGAGGACAGGCCTGCACTACCAAGTCCCACAGGACCTCTGTTTGCTGTGGCCCCTTGTAAGCAGGAGCTGATGTGTGCAGTTACATGAATTGGTTTACAACCACCAGCCTTTCCCACTTTCTTGTTGGAGTTGAGCAACAGTCAGAGTGGTCCTGCACTTTGACTTGGTTCCAGAATGTGCTATGACTTTATTCCCGTGGGCACTTTCACCCTCATTTACTAACACTCCCAGGTAGTCTTGTGACTGTATTGGTAGTAAGATGACTGCAATTCACACTGGGTTAGAAATGAAAGCCTTGGTTTGGGGTGCTGCTCAGTGTTATAGCCCTGGGTTCCACCCCAGCCAAGGGAAAAAAAGAAAAAGGAAACAGGTTGCTACTCTTTGGGGCAGGGTTCCATGTAGCTCATGCTGACTTCAGACTCACTGTGTAGCTGAGGATACCCTTGAACTTTGGATCCTACTGCCTTCCCCTCCCAAGTTATTAGACAGCAGTCTTGTGCCCCCACACCCAGTTTCTGTGTGCCAAGGATGGAAGTCAGGGCCTGTGCATGTCCGGCAAGCACTCTGCCAATGGGCTGTATCCCCGCCAGTATTTATTTTTGAGACAAGGTCTCACTGTGAACCTCAGTCTGGATTTGAATTTGTGATCCCCCTGCCTTAGAGTTCCAAACTCCACGATCATAGGCAGGAACTACCATGCCCAGATTTTTCTTCTGATCTGAAAATATCATTTAAGTCAGGAGTGGTAACTCTTGCCTTTAATCCCAGCACTCGGGAGGCAGAAGCAGGCAGACCTCTGTGAGTTCAAGGCCAGCCTGGTCTGTATAGTGAGTTCCAGGCCAACTAGAGTTGCATAGTTTTGTTGTAATATGAGCGGCAGGGCTGCGTCCCCAGCACCCCGGCTGCCTGCTAGTTTATGCCCCGAAATAATTACACGGACACTGTATTCTTTTAAACACTGCTTGGCCCATTAGCTCTAGCCCTTACTGGCTAATTCTGATATCCTGATCAACCCATCTCTAATAAACTGTGTAGCACCAGTCTTACCGGGAAAGATTCAGCATGTCTGACCTGGCAGCTTGCTTCATCGTGTGCGTCTCAGAGAGCAGAGCTATCGCGTCTGCCCGGGAGAGGGGAGCATGGTGTCTCTGAGCTCACTTCCTCTTCCTCCCAGCATTCTGTTCTGTTTACTCCACCCACCTATGTTCTAACCAATAAAATGGGCCAAGGCAGTTTCTTTATTAGCCAATGACTTTCCTCCATCAACATAGAAATCCTGTTAAAAAGAAAAAGGTATTTTAAAAATCCATATTCTTGAGAAATTATGGGTTTGGTACCTGGGCAGGAAAGTGGCAGTTCCTGGGGCTGGTTAATGAACCTCTCCCGTGATTTAGTTAATCATTTTCAGAGATGCTTGGATCATTGAGGACCTTTAATCCCAGCACGGGGAGGAAAGCTGTGCAGGTCTCTGAATATTTGAGGCCAGCCTGGTCTACATAGTGTGTCCAGGCCAGTCAGGGCTACACAGTGAAACTTTGTCTCAGAAAAAAAGGAAAGTTTCTATTTGGTTTTCTTTTCTTCTTTTGATTTTTGCACGTCATCTTTAAAATTTTATTCTCTATTTATGTATGTTGTGTGTAGTATGTGTATGCATGCGTGAGGGCATATACACGACATGGCACACATACGGAGTTAGCGGACAACTTTCAGGAGTTCACCATTTATGCCCTGGGGATTGAACTCAGCTCACCAGGCTTTTCCAGATGCTTTCCCCAATGAGCCGTCTTTCCAGCCCCACTCTCATTTTTTGACAAATCCTCGTGTATCTAACCAGCAGGAGACCCGTTTGTCTTTAATAGCCTCCAATTCCCGAGAACTACCGATAAAGGCAAATGTAACTTCAAAAAAATAAGTTTCTGTGCACCTGTGTGTGAAAAGGGAGGTCACAGAAGCCTGACTTCTGTTTCTGGTCTTCCATAGTGCCAGGCTTAGAATCTCTAGCTCCACTCAGAGAACTGTGCGGTTATTTGAACATTCGCACTGGCAGGTATAAGGCCTATGGAGTCTTTGTTACCACTGGTAACAAGATGAAAGCTTCCAAAGTATTCCAGGGTCCCCCCTGGGGAGCATGGAAAGCCAGTTCCCAGGGTGATCATTGTAGCTTTTTTTTTTTTTTTTTTTTTACTCTTTGGGGGTCCACCACCCAGCTCCCAAATAAATACATGGAGACTTCTGCTTATGAATGCCTGGTCTTAGCTTGACTTGTTTCTAGCCAGCTTTTCTTTTCTTTTTTTTCCGAGACAGGGTTTCTCTGTAGCTCTGGAGCCTGTCCTAGAACTAGCTCTTGTAGACCAGGCGGGCCTCGAACTCACAGAGATGGGCCTGCCTCTGCCTCCTGAGTGCTGGGATTAAAGGCGTGTGCCACCACCGCCCGGCTCGTAGCCAGCTTTTCTAACCTAACTTGAAGTATCCTGTTTCTCTTCTTCTACATTTTGCCTCTGAGCTTTTTACCTTTCTTTAGTCTCTATATCCTTTTTTTCCTTCTTACTCCATGGCTGGCTGTGTGGCTGGGTGGCTGGCTCCCAGCATCCTCCTTTCCTTGCTCCTCCCTCTTCTCTTTATGAGCTTGTATTTCTCCTATTTATTCACTACCTGGCAGCCCCAGCTGTTTCTCTCTCCTGCCTAGCTATTGGCTGTTCAGCTCTTTATTAGACCAATCAGGTATTTTAGGCAGGCAAAGTAACACAGCTTCACAGAGTTACACAAATGCAACATAAAAGAATGCAACACATCTTTGCATCGTTAAACAAATATTCCACAACACATCACCCGCTCTCCTTTCTCAATCCCCAGGACTGCAGCACTTCCACGTCTGTCCCCAAGCAGGAAAAACTTTTGAGTTTGCCCGGAGACAGGTTTTTCTGGAGTGAGGCAGATGTCATCCAAGCAACGGAGGACTTTGACCAAAGCCACCGAATCAGCGAGGGGACCTTTGCTGATATCTACCAGGGGCAAAGGCATGGTGTGGCCTTTGCTTTCAAGAAGCTCAGGGAGGTGAGCTGAGGGTGTCTGTAGGGAGGGTGGGTGGAGCCCTGGGGCTAAAGCCGGATGGATCTTCAGGGGCTGTGTCTTTTCCCATAGGTGGCCGGCTCGAGTCCAGGGCCCATGGACAGGTTCCTGCAGGCAGAGATGCAGCTTTGCCTCAGGTAGGTTTCCCGTGCAGAACCCCTGGCCTGATGATGATAGCAGGAAAACAGTGCCTCCTATCTGCCAGGCAATGGTTAGCACTGCCATTATTGTTTTGGGTCATTTTCTGTTGCTGTCACCTAGTGTCACAGACAGGGTGGTGTCTAAAGTACAAGTTTGTTTATTCATGGTTCTAGGAACTGGGAAGTTGGAGGGCGTTTGGTGAGGTTTCACGCAGTGTGTGGCAATAGTGGCCATCACGCTGTGAGACTGAGGGTCACTCCTCCTCTTCTTGTGTCGCCCTAACCCATGACCTCACCTAACACTAGTTACTCCTAAGCACCCTGCCTCCAGATACCTTTGATTATAAATCTGGGGATAAGTTCCCAACATACAAACTCTGGGGCCCATGCTCAGGGCACAGCATAGACAAGCTTGTTCCATCTCCACCAGAACTCTACAACACAGGGCCACAGCTATACAAGGCCACAGCTGGTAGGTGCAGAAGTTGGGGCCCAGTGAGGTTCAGTGTTTGGTTCAACACTACACAACCAGTAATTAGCAGAGCTAGAGTGTGAGCCTTCGAGACTGTGTCCAGAGACCACGCTTTTCTTTTCTTTTTTTTTTTTTTTTTTTTTTTTGGTTTTTTGAGACAGGGTTTCTCTGTGGTTTTGGAGCCTGTCCTGGAACTAGCTCTTGTAGACCAGGCTGGTCTCGAACTCACAAAGATCTGCCTGCCTCTGCCTCCCGAGTGCTAGGATTAAAGGCGTGCGCCACCACCGCCCGGCTGACCACGCTCTTTTTAAACAGCACATATATGCTTGGGTTAGAATTCTCAAGAAATCTTGGCTTGTTCCAACTCTTTCCATGTACGAAGAAAGAGATCCTTCCTGTCCCATTTTGAAACCGGCAGATGGACTGAGAGTCTGACAGCAAACTGATCTTAGAACCATAGCTCTCTAGACACGTGGGGACCATGGAACTAAGTCTGCCTCTGTGTGTCATACAACCTGAGAGCAGAGAATGGTTTTTATATTTCATTTCTTGAGACTAGGTTTTTTTTTTTATGTAGCCTGGTTGATCTGGAACTCATTATGTAGACCAGATAGGCCTCAAACTCACACAGATCCGTCTGCCTCGGCTGCCCAAGTGCTGGGATTAAAGGCATGTGCCAGTACCACCCAGCAAGTTTAGTGATTTTTATTTGTTGTTAGATTTGGGTTTGTTGGCATTTGTTTCTAGGACTTTCCATATGCTCTGTAGCTTGCTCCTGAACTGTATTCTCAGCCCTCTTTTTATACTGGGACAGGCCTTCACTAATTACTTCATCAGGTTTAGAATTTGTAATCCCATCTGGGTCCTCCCTCCTTCCCCCTCCCTCCCTCCCTCCCCCCCCCTCCCTCCCTCCCTCCCTCCTTCCTTCCTTCCTTGCTTGCTTGCTTTGAGACAAGGTATTATTATGTAGCTCTGGCTGCCCTGGAACTCACTATGTAGATCAGGCTAGCCTCAACTCACAGAGATCCTCCTGCCTCTCCTTCTGAGTGCTGGGATTAAAGTCTTACACCATCACACCCAGCTAGATATTTCTCTCATCATGCATATGAAAGACCACACAAATGTGTAACATGTATGCACTTATTTTGTGGAAACCAGGTATGTAGTTATGCCCTTTCTTCAACTCTGTGCTTTCCTGGATTGGTGGTTACTCCTTCGTTGTTGGTTTAGTAGCCCAGGCTTTCCCAGGTTAAAGGGAATGCTCAGCTCACTTGAGGCCAGGTGACCCCTGCCTTGTGGTACTCAGCAGACAGGCTGCAAATGACTAGCTAATGAGACAGGGAGGCAGCAAGATCTGACACAAGGCCGCCTGCAGTTGTCCTGCGAGGTGGGCTGGGCTGTGACCGTGAGGAGGACGTGGAAAACTGTGTGTAACAGTGCATGGTGATTCATGAGGCCAGAGGTTTCTGGGAGGCAGGAAAGAAGCGTCCTTTGCCCAGATAGACATGTGGAGCCTGAGATGTGGTTGGAGTCCTGAGAAAAGCCAGGAGGAGAGAGATGACTCAGACACGGGGAATCCCCAAGTTAAATCAACCTGAGGCGGTTGCGGTGGCCTCTAGCAAGTTCTTCATCCCTAAACTCATTTCCAAAAGTGGAGTGAGGATGGGGCCAGACTGCATAGCAGGGAAGTAGGGTGAGGCTATCTGGGATCAGAGCCTGCGGCACCTGGGATGCGGCTGGTGGCCTGGGATGGGACGGGAGGGTCTGCCTTTGACTCTTGCTCTTTGATGCCTGACTCTACATGCCTGGGTGCTGGGTTCAGATGCTGCCACCCCAATGTCTTACCTCTGCTGGGCTTCTGCACTGGAAGACGGTTCCACAGCCTCATCTACCCCTACATGGCAAATGGCTCTCTGCAGGACAGACTCCAGGCTAAGGTAAATAACTGGGTCATGGGTTGTGGTCAGATAATGGAGCAGATGGCTCCTGCCTAGGGGTCGGAAGGACTTAGAAGAGTGTTTGTTACCTTTCTTGAACGATTATACAATTCTCAATACAGACATCAATGCATCCTTTATTTTAATTTTTATTTATGGTAAGTTTTTGAGACAGGTCACACCAGTAGACAGGCTAGCCTCAAACTTGCTATGACCTTGAACTTCTGATCCTCCTGCCTCTATATCCTGAGTGCTAGGTTTGCAGACACATGCTACCATGTCTGTTTTATGCAATGCTGGGGAATCAAACCCAGGACTTTGTGAATGGTAGCGGACAGTCTATGACTTAGCTACATCCCCAGCTACTTCTTCCTCCTCCTTTTGGTGCCAAGATCAAATCTAGGACACTGTACATTCAAGGCAGGTACTCCACCCCTGAGCTTACTTCCAAACCTTCACATCTGTTTCACCCGAGGCAGCTGAGGCTCAGAGGCCTTGTCTCTCTTTCCCAAAGCCACATAGTTCACAGGCATCTGAACTTGGATTTACAAGTCAATGTATTCAACAAAAATACCATCACGTCAAACCAGTACCTCATGCTGACTGAGCCCTGTGACCAAGGGTGGCTTCTAAGGACTTTAGAATGGTGCAGGAGTGACTCTTTCTGTTCCTTGCCCTTTTCTCAGGGTGACTCAGACCTGCTGCCCTGGCCCCAGCGTGCCAGCATCTGCTCAGGGCTGCTTCTGGCTGTTGAATACCTGCATAGCCTGGACATCATCCATAGCAATGTCAAGAGGTAAGCTAGGCCTGCCTACCCCTCCAGCCCTGCCTTCGAGAACGAGGCCAGCCTCTGTTCTGACTTCCTCTCTCTCTCATCTCTCTCTCTCCTCTCCTCTGCACCCCCTCCATTGGGGACCTTAGCTCTCTCCTTAGGCCCTCAAAAGCCAGTACTTCTGAGGGGTGCTCTCTGTTCCCACCCAGCATGTGAAGCTGCCGCTGTCTGCGGTCTTTCTGAGCCAGTGTCCCTGCAGGCCACAGCACCCTAAACGTTCACACTCCAGCTGGGAGCTTTGCCAGCCTCAGGATCTGAGCTCCCCGTTTAAGCTTTTCTCAGTACCCGCCTTGCCTGTGTCTGTTGATGATGGGTCTTGTCAGGGAGGCTTCTTGTCCCCAACACTTTGGTTAAAGGGAGCGCTCAACTCACTTGAAGCCAGCTCACCCCTGCCTCATGGTACTCTGCAGACAGGCGGCAAATGACTAGTTAATGAGGCAGGGAGGCAGCAAGATCTGACACAAGGCCGCCTGCAGTTGTCCTGCGAGGTGGGCTGGGCTGTGACCGTGAGAAGGACTGTGTGTAACAGTGCATGGCGATTCATGAGGCCAGAGGTTTATTGGATGTCCAAGAGGAAGTAGTGTGGGAGAGATTCCAGAAGTGCCCAAAACATTTAGGAGAACCAGCCACCCTATGACCATAGATAGGCCTTGCAGCTGGTTCACCAAGGTTCCTCCCGCATGTGCCATGAAGATGCTCTCCTCTCCTGAATTTTATCTGATGGCACTAGCACCTATGCTGAAATGGGCATGAGAGCTGGCCATGGACCCACTGCCCAGCTTGGCAGGTCTGCTGACTTCTGGCTTGTGTGTGTGTGTGTGTGTGTGTTGGGGATTGCACTCAGTATTGAACATGCCCTGTGTGCTCTGCCCCCCATCTGCATCCTGGCTCATCGGCAACTTCTTGCTTTCTTCTCACACAACTCCTCATGACTAGGAGGCCCTGACTCTCAGTTCCTCCTCTCCTTTCTCCCCGTATTTGATCACGGGAGGTGTCTCTCCATGTTGCAAGGCATCCATGGTTTGTCATGATTTCTTATTCTTTTTTTAAAAATATTTATTTATTTATTATGTATACAATATTCTTTCTGCATTGTGCCTGAAGGCCAGAAGAGGGCACCAGACCTCATTACAGATGGTTGTGAGCCACCATGTGGTTGCTGGAAATTGAACTCAGGACCTTTGGAAGAGCAGGCAATGCTCTTAACCTCTGAGCCATCTCTCCAGCCCCGTGATTTCTTATTCTTGCCCATGTTTACCGAAGTGCTCCTAATAGTAGATATTGGAGTTGCTGGCCACTATAAAAAAGATTTTTAAACATTTTTTTTTCTTTTTGACTTATTGAGACAAAGTCTTGCTGCAGAGCAGAGCTGGCCTGTAACTCCTGTGTAGCCTAGGCTGGCCTTGAACTTGTAGCTGTCTCAGTTTCCTGAGCATTGGGTTTAGAGGTAAAGTACCACCGTGCCTGGTCTGCTATCTTCTTTTTCAAATACTGTTTGGTGGGCCAGTGAGATGGGTCAGTAGGTAAAGATGCTTGCTGCCAAGCCTAAATTTGATCCCTGAATTTACTCTATATTGCGGAAGGAGAGCCAACTCCAGCAAGTTGTCCCTCTGAGCTCCCCTTGAAAGATGGAGTGCGTGCTCCCTTCCGCCAAATAAATGCAATAAAGCACTGCTAAGGTTAGTTCTGTGCCTGAAACTTAGCCTTTGGTCTCCACTCCCTGGGGAGCTCTTTCTCCGAATTAGCTCCCTCCAAGTAGAACCAGGTCAAAGGAGATTATCACTTCTCTTTGAAATGTAAAAGTGGGTACTTTCCCTACCACCTGAGCAGAGTGAGTGGAGAGGAGGCCAGAGCTTGTCCTGGGAACAGCTTCGTAGAGTCTAAGCCAGCATGAGCAGTGGGCTGGCCTGCTGTGCTGGCTGGGGCTGACATCTGTGGAGGGGTGGGAGTCTGCATCTCTCTGGCCACATTCCTGGGGCAACTAGGCTAATGTTCAAGTCTATTCCCACTTAGTGGAGTGAGTGGGTTTCCAAGGTCCTACCCATTTATCGCTGGCGGTTTTATGTTGAGGGTCTTCTGTGACTACCTACCCCCCCCCCACACACACACCTTGCAGGACTGACACTGATCACTGCTAAATTGTTTGGCCAGGGGGCTGGAGAGATGGCTCAGTGGTTGGGAGCATTGCCTGCTCTTCCGGGGGTCCTGGGTTCAGTTCCCAGCGACCACATGGTGGCTCACAACCATCTGTAACGAGGTCTGGTGCCCTCTTCTGGCCTGCAGGCATATACACAGAGTATTGTATACATAATAAATAAATAAATATTTAAAAAATAAATAAATAAATTGTTTGGCCGGAGTGTCTCCACGGCAACCTCTTCGTCCCAAAGTTCAAAGGCTTTCTTCACTTGCTTTCCCACAGTGCCAACGTTTTGCTGGACCAACATCTTATCCCCAAACTGGCTCACCCGGTGGCTCACCCATGTCCTGCCGATAAAAAAACCAAATACACCGTCATGAAGACCCACCTGTTCCAGGCCTCGACTGCTTATCTGCCTGAAAGCTTCATCAGGGTGGGGCAGCTGACCAAGCAAGTGGACATCTTCAGCTGTGGAATTGTAAGGGTCTTCTCTGCATGGGGCTTGCGTGGAGGTGTAGTTGAGGCAGCCAGACTGTGACTCTAGGCCAGATCTGAGACAAAGCCTACTGTGGCATCTTTTTAAATCTTTTGTTTTAGTTGTTTTTAGATTATGGGTGCGCAGATGTGTGTGGGATGGGGTGAGATGGGGGGGGCTGTAGGTCAGGTGTCCTTCTCAGGTACTATCAACCTCCTTTGGTTCTGGGTCTTTCATTGGCTTATTGCTTACCAGTTAGGCTAGACAGTGGCCAGTGAACCCCGGGGACCCTCCTGTCTTTGTCTTCCCAAGTGCTGGGATTACAAGTGCATGCCTTAACACCTGGCATTTTTATGTGGTTTCTCAGGATCCGAACACAGGTCCTTATATTTGCAAAATGACCATTTCACTGACTGAGCTATGCCCCAAGTTTATCCCAGTTTTTCACTCTCCTTTTTTTTGGTGCTGGAGATAACTCCCAGGCCCCCAGTCATGCTAGACATGTGCTCTACCACTAAGCCATATTTCTCGTAAGTTATTTTTGTTGTTGTTGTTGTTGCAACGAGGTCTCACTCTATAGCCCAGGCTAGCTACTAATTTATAATCCTCCTGCCTCAGCCTTTAAGAAGCTGGAACTGGGGGCTGGAGAGATGACTCAGCGGTTAAGAGCACTGGCTGCTCTTCCAGAGGACCTGAGTTCAATTCCCAGCACCCAGATGGCAGCTCACAACTGTCTGTAACTTCAGTTCCAGGGCATCTGACCTGTTGTAATAGGAGCGGCGGGGCTGCGTCCCCAGCACCCCAGCCGCCTGCTAGCTTATGCCCCGAAATAATTACACGGACACTGTATTCTTTTAAACACTGCTTGGCCCATTATATCTAGCCTCTTCTCAGCTTGTAGCACCGAGGTGCGCTTACCGGGAAGATTCTAGCCTACGTCCATCCTGGGCCGGAGCTTTATCACATCTGCCTCAGAGAGCAGAGCTATCGCGTCTGCCCGGGAGAGGGGAGCATGGCATCTCTGAGCTCTTCCTCTTCCTCCCAGCATTCTGTTCTGTTTACTCTACCCACTTATGTTCTAACCAATAAAATGGGCCAAGGCAGTTTCTTTATTTTTTAACCAATGACCTTCCTCCATCACTGACCCTCACACCAATGAACATAAAATAATTAAAAAAAAAGTTTTTTAAAAAAAGAAGCTGGAACTGTAGGTGTGTGCCATTGGTCCTAACTTTTATGGTCTATTTTGTCTGGCTTCTGATAATCCTAGCATTTAGGGGATTGGGGCTGGAAGATAGCTTCTAGTTTTAGGCTAGTCTAGGCTACATAGTTAAGTTCTTGGTCAATTTGACCTTGTCTGAAAAACCCTTAAAGTAAAAACGGTGTAGACAGAAGCTGTATATGGTTGGTGAGTCTAGTACGTGCAGATATTATCTCTCAACTTTTTGATTCCCATCCACACTGCCGGCTTAGCCAACATTTCTTGCATCAGAGATCCACCTACCTCGGCCTCCCAAGTGCAGGGATTAAAGGCGAGTGCCTCCCCGCCCAGCTCAACACATCTTTCCAACATGCATTTATCATTCCTGTCATAGTCACGTCTGTAGTCAGTGTCCAGCTGCCTCTCCTGTGTACTTCCTGCTTCATGACTAGGTCCCAAGGGCTCGGAGCCCACCCAGCCTGATGGTCTGCTCAGTTTGTCTTGAGGACACTGACTCCTCTCCATGTCTGCAGGATGGGAGCATTCAAAGGGCTTAGTGGACACATAGGTTTGGGAGATACTGTTAAAAGCCAAGTAGGTTTTTCATTATAGTTAAGAGGAGCTTTTAACAGGATGGTGACCCTATGACCTGCATGACCCCATGACCTGGGTTGTAAACTCACCAGAGAATGCTATGCAGGCTTTCCTAGCTTCACTTGGCGGTGGAACCTTGATTTCTTGGTGTGTCTGTCTGCCGTGGTGTTCCACAGAATCCACTTGGGTAATGCTGCCTGAGAAACCCAGTCTGTTTGCCTGCAGCCACACTCTGGCCTCTGCACACAGGCCTTTGCCTCTGTCCTCCTCCCTGTCTTGAACTTTGTACTTCCTCTTCTTGACCACAGTCTCCTCTCTGTCCACATCTACCCCTGAAGCCCACACTCTCAGCTGGACCTCTGTGTATGAGATTCAGCTTCTGTCTGGCCCTGGCTGGCCTCTCGGCTGCCTCCCATCGTCTCCACAACCCCCTGCAATTCCCTGTGAGCACTTCAGTGAGGCAAGCGGCCCTACTTGAAGAACCAGTGGCTCTCTGGTAGGAGAGACAGGGGAACTTCCCAGAGAATCTAGGCAATTTAAAAAGACTATCTCAAAACAAACAAAACAGAATCAAACAAAAGGAAAAAGAAAAAAGCAAGTCAGAACAAACCAGTAGGGCAGACCTTTTAGCCACCAGGCAGTATGACCTAATCCAGTAAAATTTCAGTCATGTAACTCCTGCCTACTCCATGTCTGGACCTCAGTTTTACCTTCTGTAAAATGGGGTTAGTGGTGCGGATAGAGAGTGATCTAATTCGGATTATTGTGTCGGTTGGAGGGGCTCATTGGGGTGCAGAAACTTTTCACTGAATCAAACCAAATCAAACCGAATTAGGAAAAGCCCAGGTTTAATGGATACCAACACTTCTGGATGGCTTTCCAGCCCCCGCCCCCCCCCCCCCCCCCCAAGAGGAGATGGGGAAGGAAGACTAGAAAACCATGTGTTTTTTTTTAAATACCCTTTGGGAGGATCTTGAGCATCTCTGGGGAGGGGTCATCATTTGGTGGGCTCTCTCAGGGGTGGAGTCTGGACTGAGGCAGCTCCCAGGGGAGGGTGCTTGGGGTGGAATTTCCACCTGAACAGAGAGACTGTCTCAAATAAATAAATAAATAAATAAATAAGTGAAACTTCAAAAGAGAGTAATGGGTAATGAGATGCTGTGTATAAAAGGGTACTGTAGTACTAGTGCGTGTGTGTGCACGTGCGCGCGTGTGTGTGTGCGTGTGTGCAAACATGTACAGGTGTGCACATGCCACAGTGCGTGATGGGTCAGAAAACAACTATCGGAGTTGCTGCTTCTCTTCTGCCTCCTTTTGGGATCAAAATCAATGATCTGGCCTGCCTGCCACTGCCTCATCTTGCCCGCTCTATCTTAGTGGGTTTTGATTTTATTTTGTTTTTGTTGTTTGTTTGTTTTTTTGTGGGGTGTTGTTTGTTTGGGTAGCTTTGGCTGTACTGGAACTCATTCTGTAGATCAGGCTGGCGTCAATATCTCAGCGTTTTTATGGCCACTATGTAACCGTTGTCAGGGACTCGTTCCTTCTAGAACCACAGGGCTGAGACAGAGAAGGCGTTGTCCGGTCTATTGGATCGTTTCCCATCAGCTGATCCACTCCCCCTTCTGTTGTGGCACGCTGTGCTGCCCTCTGCTGGCCACCGCCAGTGTGCTCCTCATTGCCCTAGGAGCAGGGTCGCCTCAGTGGCCAGCGTCTGCTCTAACTGCTGCAGGAGGGTGCGGGAGAAGCTTGACACAGGCCAGCTGTTCACTCTGTAGCACAACTGCTCTACCACATGCAGAGTCAGGGCCCAGGTTTCAGTTCCCAGCCCTGAGCTCACCTCTTTTTTTTTTTTTTTTTTTTTGGTTTTTCGAGTGTCTCTGTGGTTTTGGAGCCTGTCCTGGAACTAGCTCTTGTAAACCAGGCTGGTTTCCAACTCACAGAGATCCGCCTGCCTCTGCCTCCCAAGTGCTGGGATTAAAGGCGTGCGCCACCACCGCCCGGCTCTGTGCTCACTTCTTGTGTCTTTACGTTGCCGAGAATCCTGTGAAAGGCAGGCTTGCTCTTCACACGGACACGGATCCCAGTTTTCCACTCGGGTGTCGCCTTGTATCAGCTCAGGGCTGCGCTCCTTTGTGAGAGAATTAAGTAGAAAACGAATCATGTTGGTGAGGCAGGAGGATCAGGAGCTCGAGGTCGTCCTCAGCTACAGAGTAAGTTCATGGCTGCCTGAGCTACAGAAGACCCTGTCTCATAAACAAAAGATGGGTCAGGATGGCTGAGTGGATAAAGGTACTGGCAGCCAGGTCCCAGTGGGACCCACATAGTGGAAGGAGAGAACCAGCGCCCACAGTTGCTCTTTAACCTTTACACAAATGCCATGGCATACGAAAACCAACACACACCCATACACTGTTGTTAAATAAATGTCATGATAAAAATAAAACAAAACAGAAGCCTCTGCCGTTGCCTAAATCTTCAACTGACTACGGGCATAGCAAGCTCACACTGACTCTGTGTTCTGGTCTATCCAGGTATTAGCTGAGGTTCTCACCGGTATCCCTGCGATGGACAAGGACCGCAGTCCAGTTTACCTGGTAAGACATCCAATCACGTCTGGTTGGTTGGCTGGTGTCATTGGGCACACGTCCTCCATGTGGGCGCAGGGCCTTGTTGACCCTGACTATGTGTGCGCAGCTGCCAAACCACACTCTATTCCTAGCTTTGTTCTTTTGTTTTCTTTCTTTTTTCTTCTTTTTTCCCCTCCCAGGGTAGTAAGGGGAGGTCTTACCTTGGAGCCTAGGCTGTTTTTGAATCCTTGGAGATCTTCTTGCCTCCGGTGTCTCTCAGTTGTAGGATACAGGCACGTGCCACGCACTCAGCTGCGGCCCTGCTAGTGAGCGTCTTCCGGCACAGCCTGCCTTCCTTTTTTTTTGGCGAGTCCTTGCATGTGCTAGTAAAGCTGTCGTCGTTCATCCCATGCAGACTGTGGGACGTGCTGTTTTGCTTGACTTCACTCACTGCTTTTTCCTTTTTCTAGTTTTCCTTCGAATTTCCTGGGAGTTGACTCTTGAAACCTGCCTAGGTTCATGGTTGAGTCTTCTGTCGAGAATGCTTTGTCAGGGCTCCCCACACTGTGAAGTCACTGCTGGCTCCAGATGAGACCTCTCTTCCCTGGAGGGTCAGGAGGTAGAGCTCCGTGAATAGCTTCTGGATGCCTTGTCTCTCTGTAAACCGCTCACTGCTTCAGCTGTGCTGATTTCCCCCTCCTTGAATGGCACCGCGTTTCCCCAAAGATAAATAGTGAAGAGGTTGTGCTTACACAAGGAACGGTGTCACAAGTGCCATGCTGGTCTTAGTGGTCTTTCTTTCCAGGTACTGAATCTTTGATGGTGTCAGGCATGTTTTGTTCTCAGATCCTGAAACACCTACTTGCTGGCTGGGAAAATGGAGGCACAGTGGGGCTTACTTTTTTATTTTACTTTTTATCTCCCTCTGAGATAAAATCTTGTTCTATCGCCCAGGCTGGCTTTGAATTCCTGGGCTCAAGCAATCCTCCTGCCTTAGCCTTCTGTGTAGCTGGAACCACAGGCCTGTGACACCATACCTTAGTTTTTTAAATCCATGGTGCTAGGGAACAGATGCGGGCATCACAAACACTAGGCAAGGGCTTGACCCCTGAGCTACATTCCCAGCCCTTGCTTTGCCTTTGAAGCAAACTTCACATCCCATGGCTGGTCCTCTGTCAGAACTGGTTTCTGAGTCTGTATGAAAGGTTGTATAAAGTGGCTAGTTACATTTACATTGAATGGATGCATTTTATTGAAAAGGCTACAAACAGGGTGGAGAGATGGCTCAGTGGTTAAGAACTCAAAATGTGGGCGGTGGTGGCTCACGCCTTTAATCTCAATACTTGGGAGGCAGAGGCAGGCAGATCTCTGTGAGTTCGAGGTCAGACTGATCTATAAGAGCTAGTTCCAGGACAGGCTCCAAAGCTACAGAGAAACCCTGTCTCAAAAAACCAACAAAAAAATCAGTTTAAGGGGCTGGAGAGATGGCTCAGGTGGTTAAAAGCACTGACTGCTCTTCCAGAGGTCCTGAGTTCAATTCCCAGCAATCATATGGTGGCTCATAACCATCTGTAATGAGATCTGGTGCTCTCGTCTGGCCTGCAGAGGTACATGCAGGCAGAACATTGTACACAAAATAAACAAATCTAAAAAAAAAAAAGAACTCAAAATGCTCTTTCAAAGGACCCAGGTTCAATTCCCAGCACCCACATGGCAGCTCACAGCTGTCTGTAACTCCAGTTCCAGGGGACCTGACACCCTTACACAGAGTAAGTGACTAGAATGGTCCAAGGGACAGAGACTTGGTAAAGGGTGCATGCTAGGCAGCGAAATCAAGCCTCACTATGTAGCTCAGGCTGTCCCTAAATTTACAGACCTCTTCCTCAGTCTCTATAGAGTGCTGGGTTTAGGTGTATGTAATCACACCCAGCTTTAGAATGCTGTGTATCTTAAAATATGTAATTATAAATATGTGCATATGAGCAGTGTTATGTGCAGTAACAATAATAAGCATACACTAATTTGATATGACAAATGTAGAGGTTGACTTTGAACTCCTGATTCTCTTGCCTCCACTTACTAAGTGTTAGAAGAGGCATACACCACCATTCCCTTTTCCTTTTCTTTTTGTTTGTTTGATTTTTCAAGACAGGGTTTCTTTGTAGCTTTGGAGCCTCTCCTGGAACTAGCTCTTGTAGACCAGGCTGGCCTCGAACTCACAGAGATCCGCCTGCCTCTGCCTCCCGAGTGCTGGGATTAAAGGCGTGTGTGCCACCCCTGCCACGTTCTATTCCCTCTTTATCTGGCTTTGAACCTGCTGCGTGAGCAGTGTACCAACTGAGCTGCTGCCCTGGCCTGGTAAATGAGCTTGCGTTCTCCGCTGTCACTGCTGATTCTTCCTCCTGCTCCTTTGCAGTGATGTCATTCCTCGCACTCTTTGCCATTAGTCCTGAGCAGCAACCTCTCATAGTTTTTATTTTAGCTTTTTCTTTTCACATCTTTCTTGGTGAGATGTGTCAAATGCCTTTTGAAAAAGGCGCCTCAGCTTCTTATGGTTCTGTTTTGCTTCTGTGAGTGCTTCCAGCCCCTCCACCTGGGCTCCCAGTTCTCGCCTTCATTTTGGTTCTCTTGAAGAAGCTGCTTCCAATTCGCAGTGCCTGTGACTTCAATTTCCCCAGTCAAGGGTGACCTTCAGGGCCTGCAGTTTTCTGTCCCCTTTCACTGAGAGATTTACAGGCACCTTGGTACCAGCAGAAGCAAAAAGGATCCGTGTACATGTTAATGTGACTAATTTATGAGACTGTAGAGATGGCAGCTAAGAGCACTGGTGACTCTTCCAGAGGACCCGAGTTCAGATCCCAGCACTTGTGGCCGGTGGCTCACAGCCACCTGTGACTCCAGCTGCAGAGGAGCTGATGCCCTCTTTTGGCCTCTGCAGGCACTCATACACATGGTAGGCACACTGTCTCAAACACATGCACACACACACACACACACACACACACACACACACACATAAGTAAAAGCAAATCTTTAAAAAAAGAGATTAAATTGGGGCTGGAGAGATGGCTTGGTGCTTAATAATGCATTCCCCACTCTTTCATAAGACCTGAGTTTGGTTCCTAGAATCCTCACCCAGGGGCTTTCAGCCTTGACCCTGTAACTCCAGCTCCAGAGGATCTGACACCCTCTTCTGGCCATACGTACACACCCACATACAGACACAGGCACATATGCCTACAAATAAATAAAAATAAAATCTTTTTGTTGTTGTTTTGTTCTTTTGAGACAGGATTTTTCTGTGTAGTGCTGGCTGTCCCGGAACTCACTTTGTAGACCAGGCTGACCTTGAAGTCAGAGATCTTGCTACCTCTGTCTCTTGAGTCCTGGGATCAAAGGAAGGTTCTACCATTGCCCAGCAAAATATTAAATCTTTCAAAAAATATTAAATTATAAGTGCTGGGCATGTGGTAAGGGCTATGCAAATGTTGGCTGTTAGTAGTCACTGTGCATATATTAATCAAATGGAAGACATTTATTGGAAATGGGCTATTGATTTTTTTCCCATCCGTCACACTTAGTACTTTAGGCCCATTATTGGATTTGTATTGTGTTACACCCAGGAGTAGGCATTTCATGGTCTCATTTTCTATGGAGTCGCTGAATCTGGACGGGCAAAGCCATTTCAGATGAGCTGTAAATGTCACAGAGCAAGTCCTTGGGTGCTGAACTTGCTTGGGGACGTCACATTTCTTTTTAAGACATCTTGCCACACCTGGCATCTCACCTGGGTTTCCTCATTCTCCTTCCAACAGAAGGATTTGCTTCTTAGTGAGATTCCCAGCAGCACTGCCTCGCTCTGCTCCAGGAAGACGGGGCTGGGGAAGGAGGTGGTGAAAGAGATCTGCCGGAAGCACGTGGAGAGGAGGGCAGGGCTGCTGCCTGAGGCCTGTGCCGAAGCCTGGGCCACGGCTGTGTGTCTCTGCTTGCGAAGGCGCAACGCCAGCCTGGAGGAGGTGAGCTCTCATCTGCCTACTGCCTTACCGAGGGAGACTCACACACTGGTGATGCAATAAGTCACGTTTAGACTTGGTTGTTCTCAGCAGAACCTGCTGGGGCCAGGTCAGCAATCAGGATTGCTGTGTGGGTCATGGGGGACCCTAAGAGTGGCTGTCTGACTGGGCTGCAGGGGGTGCAGGACAGGGCCTCTCATGGGAGTCAGTCTCTTCCTGTCAGCCTGCTATCGCTCCCCATGTGTCACTGGCCCTGTGGCTTTTCCTCCACCCTCTTGGAGAGGATGACTTGGAGTGGCCTAGGGGCTCCTAAGCTGGGCTGTAATAAGTGCCCAAAGGTCTCTCACTAACCACAAAGGACATATCCACCTGAGCAATCCATTGCTGTCCTGCTGCCCTGTGTTCCTGCTCTCTGCACAGGAGAGGTCCGTGTGGTGAGCACCAGGATGGTGTAGGGTGGGACTCACTGTGTTGAGCCTGACCAGGAACTGATGCTTAAGCACTTACTGAACAGTCCAAGAGGAAGGCCCCAGGCTGAGGGAGAGGCTGTCACGTCTTTAGGTCTGGGAGAGAAGTACAAGTGGTTGAGGCATAAATTCTCTGGGCAGAGTGGCTTGTCATGAGGTTGGTGAGGAAAAGAGGCTGGAGTTAGAGGGCCCTGGAGGTACAGGGGGATTTTTCAGGTCCCTGGGACTCAGCAGGAACAGCATGTAATCATATAATCAGACATTCTAAGCAGGCCTCCCCTTCAGCCGCACACTTTCAAACCTCCAGCTAGTTATTCACTCCGCCAGTGGTCCAGTGTGTCAACTAAGACTTGGGTTGACACCACACATTGGTCTAAGTGAGATAGGCATTTGCTGCCTTTAGGTGAGTGGTTCGGATGCAGGTAGCCAGCCCTGCAGTGGCAGTAGCGTAGTACTAGGGTTGTGTTAGCTACATAGCTTCCATTTCAGGGTTCACGATGGTAACTGTCTCTAGCCTGTTGCTCAATCCGTTCTATCATATGGATCCTGGGCCTCAAACTCAGATTGTCAGCCTTGGCAGCAGGCGCTACTGAGCTGTCTCACCAGCCTACACACTGACTTTTTTTACTTTTTTATTTTTGTTTTTCGAGGCAGGGTTTCTCTGGGTAACGGCCCTAGCTGCCCTGGAACTAGCTCTGTAGACCAGGATGGCCTTGAACTCACAGAGATCTGCTTGCCTCTGCCTCTCAAGTGCTGGGATTAAAGACGTGCACCACCATCGCCTGGCAACACACTGAATTCTTTTCAAGTCACCAAGGAAATGCAATTTTCTTACTAAGGGTGTGTACAGTGAGCTGTAGAGCATATCAGTAATCCCAACTACCCGGGATGCTGAAGCAGAAGAACCACAAGTTTAAGACCAGTTTGGGCTGCAGATTGAATTTCAGGTGTGGAGGCAGTTTAATGAGCTCCTAGATCTCGTTTGTAAGAAGACAAATGAGAAGGCCCGGGATGGAGCTCCATGTTGCGTGTTTGCCTAGAGTGCACACCCAAGGCTCTGCATTCAACTCAAGGTCTTATAGATACATGCAGAAACCTGCCCACACCTGACCAGAAGAATGGGGTGCGGTAATTGGGCCACCTGAGTTCACACACTCACCTGTGGCTCTGGGTGCTGGGGTCAAGTTCAGATCTCTTTAAGGAAGGTTGCTGTTCTTCCCACCACATTGGACATTTGATTATAATGCCCAGGAGACCAAGTGCTGGCTCTGGTTTTAATTCGAGTTCCCGTCTTGTCTGTCTCCTCCCCCAAGGCACAAGTCTCCATGGCTGGGGTGGAGGAGCAGCTCCGAGGTCAGCCATCCCTCCCCTGGAGCAGGGTTTCTGAGGCCACAGGCTTGTCTTCCAATACACCAGAGGAAACAGATGACGTTGACAATTCCAGCCTGAGTGTCTCCTCTTCTGTGATGGGGACATCCTGTGCAAGGGTTGCCTCCTCTTCGCTCTCCAGGGAAGATGGATTAGCACAGCCGTCGACCAGTGTGAGACCAGAGGCTGACTCCTCCTCAGAGGTCTGCACAGGCCCACAGCCACCTCAGGATGGTAAGCTTAGAAGTATGAGGTAGCCACGCGTAATCACCCCTGTGACCCTCCCTTGGGCCATCCCTCCCTGCTTCTCATTCATGGCTCTGTTTAGTTATTCAGCATTCATAGCTCAGGGGTCACACAAAGAGGAAGCCCTGTTCACCAGTGACCGTTTATTTCTGTCTGCTCATTGACCTCTTAATTCTTTCACACCTTCATCTCTATATTGCACCCTGGTCATAGCTCCTGCACGTCCTCTGCGTGGCCTCCCTCATTCTTGATCCGCTGGGACCACTGCGTGGCCCCCCTCATTCTTGATCCGCTGGGACCACTGTGTGGCCTCCCTCATTCTTGATCTGCTGGGACCACTGTGTGGCCTCCCTCATTCTTGATCCGCTGGGACCACTGTGTGGCCTCCCTCATTCTTGATCTGCTGGGACCACCACGTGGCCTCCCCCATTCTTGATCCGCTTTGGCTTCTGGCTCACTAGTTCTTCCTCCAGGATCCAGAGAGCGTGATATTTATTGGTTTTAAAATTTAAAATATTATGTGTATGGTATTCTGTCTCTATGTGTGTCTGTGCAGTACATATGGACATCACCTGAGGAGGTCAGACACCCTGGAACTGGAGTTCCAGATGGTTGTGAGATGCCATGTGGGTGCTGGGAATCAACCCGAGTCCTTTGGAAGAGCAAGCAGCATGGGCTCTTAACTGCTAAGCCATCTCCCCAGGTTTTAATTTTAATGTATTTATGTATACTTTTTTTTTTGTTACTGGAGACTGGATATAAGGCCTCATGAGTAAAGGCAAATGAGTATCCTACCACTGAGCTATATCCCCAGTCTTAGAGTTCTTTTTAGTTTTTGTTTTTTAAATTTTGAGACGATGTTTCATGTAGCCAGGATAAGGTGAACTTTCCTACATAGCGGAGGATGACCTTGAACTCTTGAGCCTCCTGCCCTCACCTTCCAAATGCTGGGATCACAGCGCTGGTGAGATGGCCAGTAGGTAGAGCACTTGCTTCGAAGCCTGACTACCTGGGTTTGATCCCAGTTCATTACATGGTAGAAGGAGAAAATTGATGCCTGCAAAGTTGTCTTTTGACCTCCACAAACACACCCTGTCTTGCATGCACTTGCCCATGTGTTCGGCATGGTAAAGAACTTGCTGTATAAGCCTGTCAGCTTGAGTTCCATCTCTGGAACCAGTAACGGAAAGAGAGGACAGACTCCCTCCAGAGAGCTGTTCTCTGACCTCCTCGTGTATTTAGTGACACACACACACACACACACACACACACACACACAGCTGTTCTCTGACTTCATGTATTCAATGATACACACACACACACACACACACACACAGCTGTTCTCTGACTTCATGTATTCAATGATACACACACACACACACACACACACACAGAGCTGTTCTCTGACCTCATGTATTCAGTGATACACACACACAACATACACACACACACACACACACACACACACACACAGAGCTGTTCTCTGACCTCCTCGTGTATTCAGTGACACACACACACACAGCTGTTCTTTGACCTTCTTGTATTCAGTGGTACAAACACATACACACACACAGCAAAATAAAAAATATTAAATAAGTTGAGACAGAGTTTCTCCTGCACTATCTGGTGAAACCCTGTCTCAATTTATTTATCTTGGGATTGCAGGTATGTGCCACCATGCCCTGCTAGAGTGGTTTACAAAAATACACTGTATAGCTCATACCCATGGTATTTAAAAACACTTCCTTGGGGTCAGCAGGGCCTTGTGTAGTCCCTCTTGCCTGCCTCTTCTTCTTTGCCAATTGCTTCTGAAGACTCCTTCCATCACTGCACTTTGGTCCCAATATGCCAGGCTTCCTAGTGAAATAAAAGTTGAAGCCTTTTTGATGAAGAGTCACCATGCCTTATACACATGCCTCACTGGTAGCTGGGTTTTCACTACTTCTTTGGGGAAGAAGGAGATTTAGAAACAGCTGTGGTATTGTTGACTCTCACCTCTCCCCTATCTGTGGAGGGACACAGGAGCCTCTCTGTGGCAAGGGTGTGTATGTGTGGTGGGGGTTGGGGAGTTTGGGGGCTTATGGTGTGTGTGCAGACTTCCTGCAAAGGCAGATGCCATGATATGCTGCTTGCATTTGGGACCTGATCACAAACTTGATAAAAATTTTAATAGCAACACTTGTTGAAGCTGCACTTTTTCTTCTTTCTGTTGAACTTCAGCTACAGAAACTTCATGGAAAATTGAGATCAATGAGGCCAAAAGGAAACTGATGGAAAACATCCTACTCTACAAAGAGGAGAAGCTGGACAGCGTGGAGCTTTTTGGACCCTGATGACCAGAGCAGAGCTGAGGACTCTTATCCTCAACTGAATAGACTATTGTCCAGTCAAGGAAGAGGTCTTTGGCAGCCTAAGGTCTGTCAAGACCCATACAACCCAAATGCCAGCCTGGACAGAGGGAAACCTGTTTTCATCAGTGTTGAGTTGTAGGGAGAGAGGGCAGGGGACCTCAGCTTACACCAAACTCCAGGAAATGCTCTTCCTTTCTGAGACTTCTGAGAGGTCTAGGAAGTGGAGCGCCTGGCATGTGACCCAAGGATTTGCGTGGTTTTATGGTTCTAGGAAGTCCATGTTAATTAAGTACCATCCCAGCAGCGGCTGTTGTCTCAGCAGCTCTCACTCCTCCACAACCGACAAGAGCAATCCTGCAGCACCCATGGTGATTTCCAGAGTTATCACCTGTCAGTCGTGTCTGCAGACAGCTTTCTGCAAACCTCCATTTCCTAAAAGACCTCCAGCTGGTGTCTCAGTGAAATTCTTGACTCATCTCTCAAGTTCAAGATTACCAAAGCAAGGCACTTGGCAAAGGACTTAGCAGGCTTTCTGCGTCTTCAGTTGTGTAATACCCTGGTATTTATGAACCGCTTGCTGTGCCCCTTCATCCTCCCATAACGCCAATGCCCAGTTTTGTTTTGTTTTTTTAATGGAGGCTCCAGGATTGTGTGTTATTTATAGATGGGTGAAGACTCATGAAAACTAGTCTCATGTTTAATTCTGCTGCTAGCTAAGTCAGTCACTCAGTGTGTGGGAAGTCAGAGTCCTTGTACGGTAACCCCTGCCCTATTCTCCCTGCCTCAGCTCTTGGGAGGAAAGGTGCTAGGGACGTACTTTGGAAAGTGCATCTGTCCTGTTTTATAAAATAAATAGAAGGTATTAACTTCATGTTTCTGCCATGTAGGAAATGTTGATGCCATGGATATACTTTTGAAAAAAGTCACGTTGCAAGCCCTTTTGTGAAATAAAGCTCTTTCTAATTCACTATTTAAAATAATTCCACAATAGTGACCTTTTTTTTTTTTTTGGTTTTTCGAGACAGGGTTTCTCTGTGGCTTTGGAGCCTGTCCTGGAACTAGCTCTGTAGACCAGGCTGGTCTCGAACTCACAGAGATCCGCCTGCCTCTGCCTCCCAAGTGCTGGGATTAAAGGCATGCGCCACCACCGCCCGGCTGTGCGTGCATTTCTGTGTGTGGATATGGCATGCACACCACCATGTGCTTGTGGAACTCAAGAGGACGACTTCAGCTGTCAATCCTTCTTCCTCAATGTTTGCTGTTCCTCTGTTTCTTACACAAGGCTAGCTGGCCCATTTCCGTGTAGGTGCGCTTTGATTATATACACCCCTGCTACACACCCAGCTTCTGTGTGGGTCCTGGTATCTGAACTCAAGACCTCATGTATTAACTGAGGTTTTCTGTCCTGCCTAGGCCTGCAGCCCTTAAATCCCAAAGAATTACTCAGAGGTCTACATTATTTATAAACTGATTGGCCTAGTATCTCAGGTTTCTTATTAACTCTTATAATTTACATTAGCCTGTAATTCTTGTCTGTGTTAGCCACATGGCTTGGTACCTTTTTCGGCGAGGCAGTCACATCTTGTGTTCTCTGCATCTGGGTCATGACTCCTGACTGGAATTTTCCTCTTCCCATAATTCTTGTTGCCCCGCCTCTACTTCCTGCCTGGCTACTTGTTTAAACAAGTACAAGAAACAAATCTTCACAGGTCAAACTATAGTCCCGCAGCACTCATGGTGTGGCAAGTGCTCTTATCCACATAGTAGACTTAGGATATTGTCATTTCAGGATGGGTTCCATCATCAGTGCCTCCACCATAGTGGGGATGAGGTGTTTGTATAACCTGTGGATTTTACTGTTACAAATAGTGATGGCTTCTGGGATGGCTAACCTTCACTGTCAACGTGGTTTGCAATCACTTAGGAGAGAGATGTGCTTCTGGTTGTGACTATAAGGGTGTGTACAGAGACAGTTGACTGAGGAAGAAGACTCTCATTCTGAGAATGGGAGGCACGATTCCATGGGCTTGGGGTCCTGCCAGCTGAGTGCCTAGAGCCTCACGTTCTTGCCACCAAAGCTGCGAGTTGTCCTGGAATGTTGGACTGTACCTTAACTAGTAAGACAAACTCCTCCTCCCTTGTCTTTTCTTTCTTTTTATGGAGGGTGGGGGAAGAGCTTCGAGACAGAGTTTCTCTGTTGCTTTGTAGCCTGTCCTGGAACTCGTAGACCTGAACTCAGAGAGATCTGCCTGCCTCTGCCTCCAAAATTCTGGGATTAAAGCTGTGTGCCACCACTGCCTGGCGGCACTACTTTTTATTTCTAGAGATGGCCTCACTCTGTAGCCTAGGTTGAACCGGAACTCATTAGATATCCCAAACTGGCTTCCAACCCAAAGTAGTTCCCCAGCTTCAGCAACTCAAATGGATTACAGATGTGAGCCACCACGACTGCTTCATGCTCTTCTCTACCCCTTGCTTAATTTTTTTAAAATTTTAATTTATAGGCAGGATTCAGGTTGTCTAGGTTGGCCTTAAATTTGGAAATCCTGCCTCTTCTTGAGCAGCTGGGTTTACAGGTCTATCCAAAAGGTCTGGCGAGTGTGTTTGTGTCTTGTCCCTTCTCTATGTGTTTGTGTCTGTGTGTCTTGTGCCTTCTAACCCCAACTCCGTCACTTTCTGGATGTATCGCTTGGTTTCACCGAACCACAGTTTCCTGCTTTGCAAAGGATGACAAAGCCTGGTACGCAGGAATCCGGTGCCAAGGCGCTCATTCACTTCACTTCCCCAGCTGTAGCTAGGCGTTGCTACGGGGCCACGTGAAAGGCTGCACCCCACGTCGCTCCCAACCAACCAGGAAGCTTCGTGAGGCGTAGGGCCACGCCCCAGGACGCCTGCCCAACGGGAGAGCTCCGTCTTGAGCAGAGTAACGCCCCTCTCCGTTGGAGCAATGGGCGCTGTCCCTGCAGCAGGCTCCGCCCCTGCCGCACGCCGTACGCTGCACGCCGGCCGTCGGGCAGGTTCAGCCGGGCTGACGCCAGGGCTGCGGAGTAGGCGGCGGGGCGGACGCCTTGGGTGAGGGCGCGGAGCGGCGCTGGGCCGGGTCTGCTGGGCGGGTAGAGGTGACTTCCGGCGCGTGGCTCCGGAGGCCAGAGACTCCCTCAGGCCCGGGGCGGGGCGGGGCGGTGGGAGCCGAGCGGCCACCCCGCCCGCGGCCCGCCCTTGGCGTCCGGGGCCTGCGGGCTCCAGAAGCCCGAAGGGCGGCTGTTTCGCACGCTCTGGGCTCTCCGCAAGGGGCTTCCGAAGGTTGACCGCCGCGCCTCGCCGGAAGCTCCCCGGCGTCCCGGGAGTGGCGCGGTGTTGAGATAGGAGCGCGCACAGACCACGGCAGCGCGTCGTGGGGCTCGGCGCTCGGCCCGTGGGCGCGTCTCGGAGCGCTGTGGCGTCCCTGAAACCTGCAGCACTGGGATGGGCAGACGACAGGAACGGGAAAGGTCAGTGGGGGCGGACCCTGCCGCTGCCCCGGCGGCTTCCCGCTGGTGGGAGGTGAGCAGCCTCATCATCCTCGCCCCTCTGTCCCTGGCAGGTGCCCATGGCGTCGGAGCGGCGCAAGGTCAAGTACCACTGGGGCAGTACGTCGGAAGGGTGTCCCAGCAAGCGCAGCCGCCCCCGGGAGCCCGGCCATGTGGCCCCCTCCAGCCGGTCCGTTCGTAGCTGTGCGTCGCGTCCTCGAGGGGCCAGCAGTCCCCAGCGTCTGAAAGCCCGGCGGGGGAACGATGTGGCCCGCACGTCCCGGAGCTCAGCCCGCCGCCGCACCTCCTCTTCCTCTTCGTCGTCCTCTCTCTCCTCGGGCTCAGGTGCAGGCGGGGTCACCTCCCCTGGCTTCCTGATTGCGAGCTCTCGCAGGTTCCTTACGTCCAGGGGGTCCCCTCTGCACCCCACCCACTCCTCCCTAGACGAGATGGCTTCTCTCCGGAAGGAAGCGTGTAACGTTAAGGTACGTGGCGGGCGGTGACACCTCGCAGACGCAGACGATGAAGTCTCTTGCACGTGTCTTGAGAGGTGGAGGGGACAGATTTGGTGGGAGGAGCTTAAAAATTAGATCTTTCAGTTGGGGGGGGGCTGGGTGTGTGTTTCAGGGAGCGGGTTGGGGAGAGTTGGGGGCGGGGCTCAGTGTAGAGGGAGTTTTCAAATTTGGTGGCATTTGGAACTACTGGGAAGCTTGACAGTGCTTGTTTGTGGCCTGCCATCCCAGAGAGAGCCATTAAAGAGGGCTTGGGGACTTTGCCAGCTTCTGGTGGTTGTAAACGAACAGCTGAACTGGAGAATCACCACAGTGGAAGGTGGAATGTTGCTCAGGAGAGAGGGTGTAGACTTTGGTCAGGATAAAGAATTTGCCCTTGGGTCTGGAGAGATGGCAAATACTGGTCTTGCAGAAGACCCAGGTTCTGAGCCCAGGTCAGGTGGCTCACATCATCATCATCATCTATGCCCCTGCAATGTTTAAGCATGCATGGGCAGCCCGTTTATGGTGGTTCTCCAGTTGTTCCTATCCTGGGCAGTCCTAGATGGTTGTGTTATTGTCATACCCAAGGCTCCATGGTATTCCTTTATGCTGTCTATCCAGCAGTTTTGGGCCTTCCTCTTCATCTTATCCCATGCACTCCTCCAAGCAGTGCTGTGTTCGGGTATCTGCCATCATTCATTCTCATAGCATGGCCTAAGTATCTCAAGCGCCATTGCTGTATCCTGTAGTTTACTTCCTTCTGTAGATGGAGATGTTTCTTAATGTCATGGTTTTGCAGCCTATTTCTTCATGTGATGCCTAGAATCCTCCTGAGACACGCCATCTCAGACACATTCAGCTGCTGTTCTGAGGAGCATTTCATTGTCCAGATTTTGGAATTGTAAAGAAGGCAGCTCAAGCCCAGTGGTGGTGGCGCCCGCCTTTAATTCCAGCACTCAGGAGGCAGAGGCAGGCGGATCTCTGTGAGTTTGAGACCAGCCTGGTCTACAAGAGCTAGTTCCAGGACAGGCTCCAAAGCTACAGAGAAACCCTGTCTCGAAAAACCAAAAAAAAGGGCAGCTCAAGACAAGTGTCTCATATACTTGTAATTTTGTTGTTGTCATTATGTCTCTTGCTGATCAAACCTTTCCTAGTGCCCTGAATGCAGCCCTCACTTATCTGGATCTATCCACCTCTTGAGGCCTGAAATAGTTCCTGCCTTTGAACTGAGGTTTCCTCCCAGATAGACAAAGTTGTCTGTTTGCTTGAGGCTCTGATTCTTAATTACAATGTTAAAGTCCTTGTGGGCCTTCCCATGTGTTGTATTTCAGTGTTCTCCATATTTACTTTCATACCAAGGTTTTCACTGACTTCCACCACTCTGTTTACCATGTCCTGCAGCTCATTTGGACTTTCGGCAAGTAGCGCTGTTTCATCAGCGAAATGCAAGTTATTGATTCGCACACCACCTAATGCACGCCTCCCTCCTCATCCTCCAGGCTGTTGTTATTATTAATTAGTTCCTTTTCCTTTCAGGTGACTCACAACCACCTCTAATTCCAGCTCCCAGGAATTGCATTCCTCTGGCCTCCATGGGCATCTGCTTGTGCACATACTACTTACATAAACTCAATTAAAGTAAAATTTAAAAAGTGTCTTCATACTTAGAACAGTTATGAATCTCAGCTAAGGAACTGGACTCTTAGTGTGGCTTTTCACCAAAGTTGTGGAATCCAGCATGTTGATAGTCTCTTTGGTGGTTTTGTTACAAGGTTTCATTTTTTGAGACAGGGTCCCTCAATGTAGACCAAGCTGTCCTGGAACCCATAGATACCAGCTGGCTTGCTCTGTTTAAAGGCGTATGCCACTATGCCAGGCTTGGGTGGTTTTTTTCGTTTGCTAGTAGTTACCTTTGGAGGTTAACTCAAGTCTAGTTCTCAGTGGAAGCACACAAGTGGGGTTTGTAAGTTTTTGGAGCAGACTGAGGAGTGCTTTGAAGAGAGATCCATTTCAGGCTTTGAGTAGATTTACTGAGGGCCTGTTTTGTGCCAGGCAGTGATTTAGGAGCATGGAAATTTTTTCTTTTGAAGACAGGGTTTCTCTGTGTAACAGTCTGTCCTGGAACTCATAGACCAGGCTGGCCTTGAACTCACAGAAATCCAGCTACTTCTGCCTTTGCCTCCAAGTGTTGGAATTAAAGGCATGTACCATCACTACCGGTTATGGGATTCTTTTTTTTTTTTGGTTTTTTTCGAGACAAGGTTTCTCTGTGGTTTTGGAGCCTGTACTGGAACTAGCTCTGTAGACCAGGCTGGTCTCGAACTCACAGAGATCCGCCTGCCTCTGCCTCCCGAGTGCTGGGATTACAGGCGTGCGCCACCACCGCCCGGCCGGTTATGGGATTCTTATGTAACTCTAAAACAAAGATCTCTGCTCTTCTACTGATATTACATTGTAGGTTTTGGAGCTCTGGTAGTCTTAATAAGTAGACTGGCATTGTGCCTGTAGAGGAGTGTGTAGAGAAAGTCTCGTTTGTAGGGAGATGGTCTCCCCCTAGAGAAAGCAGTGAAGACAGTCTGTAAGGAAAAAGGAGTTTTAAAACCTTTCCTGGTGGTTTCTTTTTGACATGGGATCATTTAGTCTACGTTGAACTCCATATATAGCCAAGGATGACTTTGAACTCCCAATCCTCTTGTGGCCCTTCCGTGTGTTGGAGATACATTTGACTTTCTTGGTGGTTTCATAAGTGCAGCTGAATCTTGGCTGTTTAACTCAGTAAGCTCTTTGATTTTTTTTGTCTTATTAAAATTTAATTGTTGTTATTCATGTACAAATGTACCAATGTATTTTGCCTGTTTGTATGTATGTGTGAGGGTTTTGGATCCCCTGGAACTGGAGTACAGACAGTTGTGAGCTACCTTGTAGGTGCTAGGAATTGAACCCAGGTTCTTTGGACGAGCAGTTTGTGTTTAACTGCCGAACCCTCTCCCAAGCCCAGGTATTTGTTTTCTAATCACATGCTCTAACATGTTGAGTTTTATCTCCAGGCTATTCCATGTTTTCTCAACGCAAACCTTATAGCCTGAGCTCTAGGGGGCAAGTGGAATTTTACTTTTTTAGTTCACAAATAAAGGTGAATTGAAAAGTTGTCTTTGGCAGAACCATACTGAGTATGGCTCAGTGCAAGTCAGATAAATATGAGCCTTTTCTCATACAACTTATTTTGTTACTATTTGTCCATCCACATGGGCCTTGGATGGTATCAGTGTTAGATGATTGTGGTCAGCATCACTGACAGAGAGAACCCCAGTGTCAGGGACAAGAATTTTCAGTCTTAGGCTGTGTTGCTGATTGCCAGTTAATTGAGGGTATGGCCTCTAATCTGCTTGAGTCTAATTCTAGTCTGATTCTGTCTTTGAAGAAGGCCACTGGGGTCTCCTTTGATAGTTACAGTCAGTGCTTTGAGTGTTATGCCAAGCATTTTTTTGGGTCATGTGGCCAGTTTCTAAGTCACTGTGTGGTGAGAGGGCTGGAGAAATAGTCCCAAGACCTCAGGAAGTGTAGGCTTCTTGCTTAGCAGATGTGTGTGATCTTGTTTATCTTGAGTCTGAGGTGTTGTGAATGGCACAGCTGAGGAGCATTGATGAAAACATTTTCCCAGGGCCATCTCAATCTGTTGCTTAATCTGTCCTCACCAGTTCTTCCTACTTTGACTTCCACAGGTATGCACTTGGCTTTGTGTGCCCCACACTTTCAGCTCAGAGCTCTCAGCATCAGGACACAAAATGTTCAAGAGTGAAGATATTTGAACGTTTTATTTTACTTATTCCCTGCTGGAATTGGTTTAGGACCCCGGTATGCTAGTCATGTCCTCTGCCACTGAGATACATCCCCAGTTCGGGGTAGTGGACAGTCCGGATGTCCTCCTTACCTTGTTCTTTTGTTGTTTCTCAAGTCTGAAGTTGAGGCTTAGTTTTGTTTTGTTTCCATCTTTTTTGTTTTGTTTTTTTGAGACAAAGTTTCTCTTAGTTCTCCCTGTCCTGGAACTTTCTCTGTAGACCAGGCTGGTGCCTTGGCCTTGAACTCACAGTACTAGGATTAAAGGCACGTGCCACTACCACCCATTTTTTTTTTTTTTTGAGAGGGTCTGTTAGCTGAGTTTGGCTTTGAACTCATGATCCTCCTATCTATACTTCCTGAGTACTGGAATTAGAGAAGTGTGCCTGGCATCTTTTTCTTTTTTCAGAGTTGTTCCTTTTTAAAAATAACAAAATAATGTTTATTGGGCTTTGAAGAGATGGCTGAGCACTGACTGCTCTTCCAGAGGACAAAGGTTCAATCCCCACCACCTACATGGCAGCTAACATCTGTTCCAGGGGATCTAATTCCCTCTTCTGTCCTCCATGAAAGTGGTGTGCAGACAGACATGCAGGCAAAACACCATGCACATTAAGTAAATCTTAAAAAGCCATTAAAATGTTAATTTTAATTAGTGTGTATGGGGGTGTTCATGTGGTGATCAGAGGATAACTTTTAGAAGTTGGTTCTCTCCCTACCAAGTGAGTCCTCTGCAATAGAACTCAAGTTGTCAGGCTTGGCAGCTCAGAATCCAGCTTGCTGGTTCCATGCTAGGTTAGCTAGCCAACAAACTAGGAATCCATTTGTCTCCACCCTCCTTTTAACATGAGACCATCTCTCCTGCCCCAGGAAGTTTATTTTAATATGTATTAGGTTTTTTTTCTTTTTCTTTTTTTCTTTACTTTGTCAGGGATGGAACACGGGACTTCATACAAGTGCTCTTCCACTAAGCTAACCCCTCGGTCCCCTTAGAGTCTCAGAACTATAGAGAAATGCTCTTTGGGGAGGGGGTTCAAGATAGGGTTTCTTGTGTAATAGCGTTGCTGTCCTGGAACTCACTCTGTAGATCAGGCTAGCCTTAAACTCACAGAGAACTGCCTGCTTCTGCCTCTGCTTAGATTAAACACGTGCACCACCACTACCACCACCACCCAGCTGAAAAATACTTGTTACTGCGCAGCTTGCTGCCCTTTGCAGTGCGCTTAATGAACCCGCTTTTAGTTTTAGTTTTATTTGTGTGTGTGTGTCCATGCCACAGTATTTGAATGGGGGTCAGAAGACAACTTTTGATAGTGGTTCTCCTACCCTGTGGATTGTGGGGATTCAACTCAGGTTGTAAGACTTGGCAGCAAGTGTTTCTGAATGTTGAGTTATCTTCTGGCTCAGTAAACTTGTTCTCCATCCTCCAAAAAAAATCATTTAGCAAAATAGCAGTAGTGGCTTCCACATTAGGACCTAGGACTTTCATAGCCACTGACTTTTGACCAGTTTTACAGTACTGGATGTGATTTATCTTCATTTGGTCTGGTTTTAACTCCAATCAGAAATCAGTTAGTCATTCTTTTTATAGTAATGCCTCTGTTAATCTAGTAGGCATGTCTTGTTTGACAGATCAAGAGTGTGCAGCATTCAGGGTCTACAGCATACTAAGACCATTGACAATTTTCTCCCCAGCATAAGTATCCTCTTCTGGTATGAAAACTTCCTAGCTGGGAGAAGACCTCTAGCTTCATTCCATGTGTCATGCAACCTTAGAGCATGTGATGATTACACAACATGGACTTTCTTTTTCTGAGCTTTTTTAAATTGCAGTTGTTTTATGTGTATGTGTGTGTATGGCTCGTGAGGAAGTCAAAGGACAACTTAGAGGAATTGGAATAGTCTAGCTTATCCCCTGTGGACTCTTCTTGGTTTTTCGAGACAGGGTTTCTCTGTGACTTTGAGGCCTGTCTTGGAACTAGCTCTTGTAGACCAGACTGGCCTCGAACTCAAAGAGATCCTCTTGCCTCTGCCTCCTGAGTGCTGGGATTAAAAGTGTGCACCATCACCGCCGGCTTCCTGTGGACTCTTGCAGCGAGTGGATACAAAAGAAGAGAATGGGGCTGAGGTTTTACCTATGTTTCAGGAGGCGGGGAATGACTTGGTGCATCCTTATGTCATCTTTGGGAGGGTATCCTCCTAACAGCAGGGTTACAGTTTGGGGAAAGAATTAGTGGAATTTTTTTTTTAAATATTTATTTATTTATTAATTATGTATTCAATATTCTGTGTGTATGCCTGAAGGCCAGAAGAGGGCGCCAGACCTCTTTACAGATGTTTGTGAGCCACCATGTGGTTGCTGGGAATTGAACTCAGGACCTTTGGAGGAGCAGGGAATGCTCTTAACCACTGAGCCATCTCTCCAGCCCCAATTAGTGGAATTTTTGAAGAAAGATTAGGTCATAGGGGCAGAATTTACTTAGAACTGGGGGACTTGGGTACCTTGGGCCAGCCCTCTCCCTTGTTAGGTTTCCTGGATTTTTGTAGTGGACTTGGCTACTTCCAGTGGGAAAACATTGAACTGTTATCTCTCATGAAGTGTGTCATTGCTTCCCATGTATCATTGTAGTGCCACTCTAGTGTTGTTTCCTGTCCACTGTAGGAAGAAGATGCCATGATGTACTTTAGAAGTGAATTTTAAATAAATGACTAAAGTATCACTATATTAACTTTCCACAGAGGAATAGGGGGAAATTACTGTCTGGGCGAATCTTCTTTCCCTTGGGCTGATGGAGCCATTAGCGACTTGTCATTGGCAGATGCTACAGATGAAATTTCTCTTAGGACAAACCTCTGAAAGTTTCTTTTTAAATTCCAGGATGATTCTAAAGATAGTTCTTGTCGCTCTGTGAACTCTGAATTTGCAACCGAAGCTGAGGGTCAGAGTGATGCTATGGAGGAACCCAACAAGTTCCAGAAAAGGAAGAAGGACAGGCTTCGAGATCAGGGCTCCACAGTGATCTATCTGAAGGCCATCCAGGGCATCCTGGGGAAGTCAATGCCCAAGAGGAAGGGAGAGGCTGCCACTGCTCGGGGGAAGGCAAGCTTGGGAGAATATCAAAGCCGGGAAGGACCAACCAGGAATGTGGAAGGACCAACCAGGAATGTGGAAGGACCAGCCAGGAGCAGGGAAGGACCTTTGGCCAGGAGTGGGGAAGGACTGGCCAGGAGCAATGAAGGACCAGCCAGGAGCAATGAAGGACTGGCCAGGAGTGTGGAAGGACCAGTCAAGAGCCGGGAAGAACTGGTTAAGAAGGTTGAAAGACCGGCAGGAAAGGTTACAGTCACAGTACGTCAGAAGGAGGAGTCACCTACAAAGGTCATGGTGGAGAAGGAAGAGCCTGTGCAAGACAGGAGTAGCTTCTCTAACAGAAGAGTGATTATAGACTCTGTGAAGAAAACTAGTGAGGAGCTGGTTGGTGACCACAGGACAGTCATTGACGAACCCTCTCCAGCCCTAGAATTTTTTGATAACTCTGATTCTCATGCAGATACTCAAAAGGTAAATGAGCATACACCAGATATCTGGGTTTTGAATTCTCTTGATTATGTATATCTGGCATTTAGTCTTTCTAGTTTGATCCTAAATGATACAGATACTATCTTGGTGTCATTCACCTCCTGACCTGTGCCCACCACCATGCTGAGAATCAAACTCAGGACCCTAGGCATACTAGGCAAGAATTTTACCTCTAACCGTAACTCCTAGTTCACAGAGGACAGTAGTTAAAATCAGTGCCTCTCTTCCATCACTCCTTTCATCAAACTTTGATTGGCTTTTAAAAAATATGTAAAAATTCTATTAAATGTGGTAGGGTGTAGGTTTGTTTGCATTGAAAAAGACCAGCATGATAGTAGCTTAAACAAAACAGAATTTTGATTTAATAAGGATGGGACCTTGGTGCCTTCTTTCTTGATGGTCTGATCTGCTAAATATAGTATCCATTTTATAGCCTGAAGTGGGGATGCTGATAGAATTGAGTTTGTTACACAGACATTGGCCAGTGGAAAACTTGAGAACTTGGTTCAAAAACTGTACATGTTGAATCTTTTTCACTCCTATTTAGAAGCATCTGGGAACCCAGTTAACATCTTAGCTTCAAGAGAGTCTGAGAAATTCTGCCTTGAGCCCCCAGTATTCAAACATCAGGTTCCATAATGATGTTTTTATCTGAATGTAATTGCATTGCAAAAGCCTTCCTTCTAAACCACATAGTTAAGTTTACATCTGGTGTAACCTCAGAGTGGGATTAAGGTCAGTGTGAATTCTGGAAGGGAGAGACCATTCTGGAAACACAACACTGGATGAGAGAGGGGTTTCCCATAGATGGTCTAACTTGTTGCTTTTCTTCTCTGCAGCACACAGACAGAGAGGTGGTGATTGAGCATCCCTCTTCAGGGAGTGACTGGTCAGATGTGGATGAGGTGGCCACTGTGAGGTTCTCCCAAGAGGAACCTGTCTTGCTGAAAAACTCAGCAGTTCCAGAATCTTCTTCCTTCCCCACTGACTATGTTATGTACCCTCCTCATCTGTATAGTAGCCCGTGGTGTGACTATGCCAGCTACTGGACTAGCAGCCATAAAATTCCTGGTTATCCACTGGTGGGATCCAGCAGCCATGACTCAGCACAGGCTGGGAAGAGCAGCCAGGACCACCTGAGTGTTCATTCCTCCAAGTCCACAGTGAGCACCCAGAGCATCTCCAAAGACCTGGACCTTGCCCAGGAAGGCAGGTCCCAAAATTCCCATTCACTTCAGTTCTCCAGAAGCACAGAGCGGGAGAAGGAGGAGGTGAAGGGGAAAAGGACATTCCGAGAGGAGACACCACCTCGCCACACCAGAGAACATACATCCAGCTCCATGCCAAGGAGCCACCGGGAGATGAGCCTGGAAGAGGGCTTCATTGATACCCACTGTCACCTGGACATGCTTTACTCCAAGTTGTCTTTCAAGGGGACCTTTTCCAAGTTCAGAAAGATTTATAGCAGCTCCTTCCCTAAGGAGTTTCAAGGCTGCATCTCTGACTTCTGTGATCCAAGGACACTGACTGATGGCCTATGGGAGGAACTCCTGAAAGAAGATCTGGTTTGGGGGGCCTTTGGCTGTCACCCTCATTTTGCACGCTACTATAATGAGAATCAAGAAAGAAAGCTTTTGCATGCCTTACGGCACCCCAAGGCTGTGGCATTTGGAGAGATGGGCCTGGACTACTCTCACAAGTGCACCACACCAGTTCCTGAGCAGCACCAGGTACTGCCTCTCTAGCCTTCTTTCCCTCAGACATTTCCTTTAGTGAGTGGTTGAACCTCCCAGTAAGGGCCAGGCCGTTCTGCGTTTAGAACTCCTTGAATGCCATTCTTCAACTGGTTTTCAAACACCCCCCACCCCCGCACAAAGTTTCTTTGTATAGCTCTGGCTGTCTTTGCTCTGTGGATCAGGCTGACCCGTAACTCAGAGATCTGCTTGCCTGTTCCCAAGTGCTAGGATTAAAGGTGTGTGTCACCACTGCTTGGCCTGGCTTTTCTTTTTAAAAGTGAGATTTTGCCACTATGTCAAACATTCTAGCCTCTCCAGTGCTAGATTATAAACCTTGCCACCAGGCCCAGTTTACCAGCCGCTACTGGAACTCTTGATCTCTTGCCTCCACTTGCCGAGTGATAGTGATTAAAGGCATGTGCTACCACATCTGACTTTTTTTGTTATTTTTTTTGGAGGCAGGGTTTCTCTGTGTAGCCATGGCTGTCCTGTAACTCATATATATTGGATTTTTGAGACAGTTTCTCTGTGTAGCTTTGGTGCTTGTCCTGGAACTAAGTCTTGTAGATCAGGCTGACCTCAAACTCACAGAGATCCTCCTGCTTCTGATTCCCAAGGCATGTGCCACCACTGCCTTGTTTGTAACTCATTTTTATAGATCAGGCTGGCCTTGAACTCAACAGAGATCGACCTGCCTCTGCTTTCGGAGTGCTAGGATTAAGAAAGGCGTGTGCCACCGCATATGGCTACATCTGACTTTAGCACTTTTATAAAAATGGAGATGAGGCATTTTGAGACTTTTTAAAATTACATTTATCTTCATATGTGTGTGTTCTTGTGCATGTACATTGTGTTCATTAGTAGAGGTCAGAGGAGTTGGTTTTCTCCTTCCCTGTGAGGGTCCTGGGGATTGAACTCAGCTGTCAGGTTTGGTGGCAAGTTCCTTTATCCACAGGTCTGTCTTTGTAGCCTTCATTGAAACAGCTGTTTTTAAAGATCCATTTAAATTTTAGTGATATGTACATATCCATATGTGGGTCTATGTACATGAGCGCAGTGCCTGTGAGAGCCCGGAGAGGGTGTTAAAGTCTCTAGTGAGCTGCTTGACATGGTGTCTGGGCAATGAGCTCAGGCCTTCAGGAAGAATAGGACACACACCTAACTGCTGCACCATCTATCCAGCTGCCTGTTTTTGAAACTACTACGAATACTATTACTACTTCCATTTGCTTTTTCCAATCAGGGTTTCTCTGTGTAGCCCTGGCTGTCCTGGAACTCGCTCTATAGAACAGGCTGGCCTTGGACTAAGAAATCCACTTGCCTCTGCTTCCCAAGTGTTGGGAGTAAGTTGTGTGCCATCACCTTGTAGCACTTTAGAAACTTCTTATGGCTAATGTCAATGGTAAGACATTTGCTTCCTATTTGAAAGCAGCCCACTTTTTATTTATTTTTGTTTGAGATGAGGTCTAATATAGCCCAGGCTGGCCTTGAACTAGCTTGCTAGCTGAGGATGACCCTTTGCTCTTGATTTTGTGTTTATCTCTCCAGTATTGAGATTATTTAAGCCATACTGGCTTGTTTCGGTTTTATAAGATGAAGTATGCCTGTTACAGAATATTTTTAAAGGTACAAAAATATACAAAGAAGGTATTTCTCATTCATTCTGAAATAATGACTTAATTATCAAAAGTTTGTTTTTTCTTCAGTATATTTGAACTTGGTATTTAGGCAGGGCAAGAGCCTTTATAGCCTTTCAGTGAACATCTCTGATGGAGAACAGGAGTCAGTGGCCCTCCCACTCATCTTTTCCTGGTTTCCAGGTGGTATTTGTGGTGGAGCATGTGTGCTGAGCTCCTAAAGCAGCTAGGAAGCCTGTGAGGTCTTAGGCTGTGTGACCTACAGGCTACAGGCCTTGGGGCTAATGTATTGGGGCAGAATTTGGCTTGTTGGATTTCCTCTGGCTTGAGGTAGTAACGTGTTAGCCATGTGAGATATATATATAGTGACTACGTCTGAACACATGGAGGAAATAGAGTCTTAGAGTAGTGAGACATAATGCTTTCCATTTCCACTTGGTCCCTGGGGTTTCTACTGATGTGATTAACACAGTAGCCAAAAAGAAGCCAAGAGTAGAGGCCACGGAAGAATGCTGCAGACTGGCTGCTCATCCTCCTTTCTTACACACCCTAGGACTGCTAGCCTAGGGGTAGTGTTACCCACAGTGATGTGGGCCTCCTCAAGTCAACCATCAGTCAAGGACGTAGTCCACAGGCAGTATGACAGTGGCATTTTCTCCTTCCGGATGACTAATTTGTGTCAGATTGACACAGCTGAAGCGAGGCAGCCCTGTGGCACAAGTTCGGTGTGCCAGGGGAAGAGGGGCAGTAAGGGCGCTCCTCCTTGCAGTGTCACACGGTTGTGTTAGATTATGAGGGGCTCCTATCACAGCTACAGACCCAGAGGCACTGTGCTCAAGCTGAACTTGGCTAATGTTCTTCTAGCTGTCACTTGCTTTGAGATGAGAGTCAGGACGTAGATTGCTGACTGAGAAGGACAGAACACACACCTGCATGTGAAGCACTTTCCACCTTAGAGGTTTCTGTCTAGACGGAGGGCGCTAAGCTGGAGAGGGGAAGCGGCTGCTGTGTGTGTGTGTTTTTTTTTTTCAGAAATCTTAAATTAGACACCTGGTAAAGTGAATAGTGACCAGCAAGCAACCTGTTTGCCCTGGCTGAAAGTCTTACTTTGAGGAAGAAGAACCCAGGGAAGGATTGTGTCTGGCAGTATGGGGAGGCTCATACCTGACAGAGTTCAAGTACTTGAGCATTTAGCACGGGCCATGCTTGGGTTCTGGGTTTGATTCATAGTACACACAAGAGGAGGGGAGTCCTAGGGAGGGGGAATGAAACTAGGTTTTGTTACTTGTTACTTTTATGCTTCTGAAGGATTGAGAAAGTGTGTGTGGAGGGGGATGAGTTGAGTAGTTCTCATTAAATCTTGCCTTGTTTTTGTCTGTGTGGTCACAGATTTAACTACTTCCGAGATTAGGCCCTAGGTATTTCCTGAGCACATTGCACAGATCAGTCATTAAGAGGATCGTCATCGGCTGGGCAGTGGTGGTGTGCTCCTTTAATCCCAGCACTCTGGAGGCAGAGGCAGGTGAACCTGTGAGTTTGAGGCCAGCCTGGTCTACAAGAGCTAGTTCCAGGACAGCTAGGACTGTTACACAGAGAAACCCTGACTCGAAAAACAAAAACAAAGCAAAACAAAACAAACAACAAAAACAAAAAAAGAGGACTGTCATCTTTTGAATGAAAAGCCAAGAAGAATGGAGTCTCTCTCCACCGACCTCGTTGAACCCTGGGTATCTGTGCTTCTATTTGTGTTTGCCTGGAATTAAATTTTTTTTTTTTTTTTTGATTTTTTTCGAGACAGGGTTTCTCTGTAGCTTTTTGGTTCCTGTCCTGGAACTAGCTCTTGTAGACCAGGCTGGCCTCAACTCACAGAGATCCGCCTGCCTCTGCCTCCCAAGTGCTGGGATTAAAGACATGCACCACCACCGCCCGGCTCTGGAATTAATTATTGAGTTAATGAGGATGTAAGATAAGAAAGCCTTGGCTCTCTGCAGGAGAGCTGGGTTAAGTTCACAATTCCTGGAATGACGTGTCAACCGAGGACCAGAGCATAGGTAGTCAGGGGAGAATGCTTGGGTAAATAACACAGGTGTACATTTTTTGTTGTTGTTCTGTTCAGCCCTGCATGCTAAGGATTTTTTTTTCCTCTTAACTGGTTTTGTTTTTATAATTTGGATGTGTGTGTCAAGCTATTGTATATTTTTAATGTTAGGCCTCTTGGTAAGTTGCAAGGGACAGCTGGTGGCTTGTCTTAAAATTACCTGTCAAAGATTCAAGAAGAAAATACGTGTTGCGTGTAGGTAGGCGGTCCCATTCTCCTTGTGCATGAGATAGAATTTAGGGCCTGGGGCAGATGTGCTGCAACAATTTTTTAAAAAAAAAATTTTTTTTTGAAAATTTATTATGTACATAGTATCTGTCTGTATGTATGTTTACAGGCCAGAAGAAGGCACCAGATCTCATTATAGATGGTTGTGAGCCAGAGTGTGGTTTCTGGGATCTCTGAAAGAACAGTCAGTGTTCTTAACCTCTGAGCCATCTCTCCAGCCCCTGCAACAATTTTAAGAAAAGAAAATAGGAGGGTCAGGAGATAGCTGAGTGGGTAAGAAGATTCGCCGTGCAAGCATGAGGGCCTGAGTTCAGATTCCAGCACCTATATTAAAATCATTTATTTGTGTCTGGTCATTATCCTGAGCCAGTGAGATGGCTCAGTGGGTAGAGACACATGTCTTTAAATAAAGTCTGATGACCTGAGTTTTATCTTCTGATCCCACTTGGTGGAAGGAGAGAATCAACTCCTGAGAGTTGTCTTCTGACCTCCCTTCACTCCAAATAACTAATAAAGGTGTAATAATTTTTAAAAAGTTAAAAGCTACATCAGATTTAATATTAGCATGTGCAGTCATTCAAAATATGATCCTCTTAGTGATTGATCTGTGCAGTGTATTCAAGAAATATCTTGGGCCTAATCCTTGGAAGTTAAGTAGTTAACTTTTTTACTTAGGAAAAAAATGTTATTTCTAAATGAATATTGTTACTGATGCTGAAGATGCAAACATGAGCTGTTTTGCACAGCTAAAAAACTGCTTATGGAAGTGTTATGTGTCAGGTGAGGTAACTTATAGTTCTGGTGCTATTCTAAACCTAGCCATGGTAGAGGAGAGATTTAACTCTACTTGTTTGCTTATATTGTTAACTGTGGATTTTACCAGTTCTACAGAATGAAGTGTATCCACAGCTATTCACTTAGAAGGACATTCAGGAATTGTGACCCCTAAGAGGTGGAGGTGTGTGTGTACAACTCTTACATAGGGAAAGGTCTAGAACTAGGTTGGTTACCTCTTGAAAGTAGAGGTACGGTATTGAGCTGAAGCAAATTGGAATTATACAGTCTAAATCTTGGCCTCTGCTTGCCTGTTGGATGTTCATTGCCAGCTGCTCAGGAAAGTGAACTGTGGGGGTTTCTTTTCTGGGTTACTGCCTTCTGGGCTGGTCATAGTGCCTCCCAGGGAACCAGTGAGGATTGCAAGTACCAGTAGGTGGTAACTTTGTTTACAATTCTATTGTATAGTTTAGAAACAAAGAATTAGAGACAGTAGAAGGGCCACTAATCAGCTGCTACCACTTTGCTTTCTCTCAGGTATTTGAGAGGCAGTTGAAGTTGGCTGTGTCAATGAAGAAGCCCTTGGTCATCCACTGCCGTGAAGCTGATGAGGATCTTTTGGACATCATGAAAAAATTTGTGCCCTCTGACTACAAGATCCATAGGTTAGGAGCTGTAGCGTCAGTGGGCACATGGGCACTCCTGCACTAACCAAGATGAAACTCAAGGAAAGCAATCATGCTGTTTGGGTGGTTTTTGAGGCCTTTTGTGATCTGGACCCTGTTGCATTTAAAAGTAGTTTAAATTTTGTTTTTCAGATTTTTATACATGAATACTTTATTTATATCACTTCTACCTCTTCTCCCATATTACATTTAAGAAAAATGTGGGAGTTTGGAGAACAGAGTCTTGAAAGCCTAGGGTTAGCCTGGAACTCATAGATACCCCTTGCTTCAACATCTAGAGTTCTGGAATTACAAGGTGTGCCACCACACCTGACTTCCTGGGTGTTTTTAAGTTCTTTTAAAATTAGTTAAACATTAAGTAGAATCACATGAAACTTCTGGTACTTGACCAGTCTGTGCTTATACAGCCATGACTTTTTAACAGTTTAAATTAGTACCCTTTAATCATAAATGGGTTAGAAGGGCTTCTTGGTCTTAGATGTGGGAGAAGCTGCTTTAGGGTACAGTAGCTTAGCATACAGAGACCCTTTCAAGGTTTCTAAAAAGGTACTTAATATATTTTTTTTCTCTTACTTGAACTTAAAACTCTTTTTTTGTTTGTTTTGTGATTGGGTCTCACTTTAGCCCAGGTCAGACTTTAGATATGTAGCAGAGGATTACCTTGAATTCCTAATCCTCCTGCCTCTGTCCCTCCTCTGTTGGGATTATAGGTATCCACCACTATACCTGACTGAAAATTCCATTTATCCAAGGTAGCATTAAAGGTTCGGGTTGTGTTTTACCTCAGTGGCAACCACAGTCTTAGTCTAGGAAACTCCCTTGCATTCCTACATTGCTTATAACAGGCATGGCTCCCCTCTGGGGTATGCCATGGAGGAGCCATGCTCAGCAAAGGCCACTGTGGCGTCAGTATGCAGAGTGCAGGACAGAGGTGGATATAGGGGAACCCAGGTAGGGGCCTTTAGTCCAACTAAAGATGGTCCGGAGTTGACACCTGCATGAGCTGCTTTGCTGGGCTGAAGGGATGAATAGAATTCAGGGAGGCTGGAAGCGAATCTAAGTTTTGCCAGATGGTAGGAGGGAGTAGGCTTTCAGCCACTGTGCTGCCACTCCCTAGGTGCTAAGGTAGTGGCTGAGGTGCAGTGGGAAATGGTTAGATTTTTCAGGGCTTTTAAAATGGCTGCTTAAAGAGACAGCTGGACCAAATCTAAGACACTTTGATGGGGAGTTGTGGCAGGAAGCTCAGAGTTCCAGATGAGTTGACAGTATTTGTTGTCCAAGAACATTACACTTAGGAAGAAAATTCTTAATTTTAGCTTAATTTTAGAAAAGCAGAGGCAGATGAATCTCTGTGAGTTCAAGGCCAACCTGGTCTACAAAGTGAGTTCCAGGACAGTCAGGGCTATGTAGAGAAACCCCTGTCTCAAGAAATCGGAAAAAAACAAAACAAAACATAAAACCAACTTTTTTTCACCTGTGACTCATTCCCCATGATTTTTTTTTTGTTGTTGTTTTTTGTTTTGTTTTGATTTGGTTTTTCGAGACAGGGTTTCTATGTAGCATTGGAGCCTGTCCCAGAACTAACTCTTGTAGACCAGGCTGGCCTCGAACTCACAGAGATCCACCTACCTCTGCCTCCCGAGTGCTGGGATTAAAGGAGTGCACCACCACCACCCGGCTTCCCAAGATTTTCATTTGGCCATTTTCTTGTAGTCCATCTGACAGCACAGGCATGATTTTTCCATGCTGAAGTTGTAACCTCGGTGGGTCTGGTCTTTATTTCTTTTGTCTCCTCTCCCACACTCTCCAGGCTGTGCTATGACTCTAGTTGTACCAGGTGGCTGCCCAGATTGTGGGTGGAGATGGGACTGGTGCTGCTCAGTATCCGAACCTCATGCCTGCGTGGTCCTGCTTTGTTTGTACTGGTTCCTTTCTCAGCTTGCTCTGACATCTGCTTGGGTGCAAGCTTTACTTTTCTAGGATCCACTAATGGCTGCTGCAGGCCTGGAGGCAGCTAGGGATGCTGCTGAGGCCTGGGAGCAAGCCCTGAACCATACTCTCCCACAGGCACTGCTTCACTGGCAGCTACTCAGTCATTGAGCCTTTGTTGAAGTACTTCCCTAACATGTCGGTGGGCTTCACAGCAGTACTGACCTACTCCTCCGCCTGGGAGGCCCGGGATGCCCTTAGACAGATCCCATTGGAGAGGATCATTGTGGAAACAGACGCACCCTACTTCCTCCCTCGCCAGGTAGGACTGTCTTCAGACCGACTTGAGGCACTGAGGCGAGAGGTTGGGAGGCTGGCTGGGCCCACATCCCAGTGACCTCCTGGTTGCACCCTGTGTGGTATAGGTATCTCCCTGTTGTTACTCTATAGAACCAAAAGTCCTGGGGGCTGAGAAGCTGAAGGGTAACCACTCTCTTCCAGGCAGTGCAAAGCCCTACCCTGTAGAGGGTAGTCCATGGAAGCGTGGGACCCCGCTCACCCAGAGCCCCCCATGACTAGGACTCTCCCTGCACCTGCAGGTAAAGGGGTCTCTACAGGGCAGCCCCAAAGAGGTCCTTGCTGGGGATGGAATGGGGGACACTATGTGACAGATGTTCAGAAGGCACAGCAATGATGTGAATGCTTGCTGTCTTCCAGGTGCCGAGAAGTCTTTGCCAGTACGCCCATCCAGGCCTGGCCTTGCACACAGTTCGAGAGATTGCCAGGGTCAAAGAGGAGTCACTTTCCCGTACTCTGATGGTTCTCCGAGAGAACACCAGTCGCCTCTACAGTCTTTGAGCAGGGAGCGTGAGCAGGCATCTTCTGGCAAAGGTCATAAGAATAAGAGACACATGTTTCTTAGCAGTCAGCCATGGGAGTCTTTGACTTTTTTTTTTTTTTTTTTTGGCTGCTCTGGTATAAACCACTAACTGGTATGTCCAGCCTGTAGCCTGTAGCCAAGAAAAGTTATGAATGAATACAGTTTTGTTTTTTTAAGATTTATTTGTTTTTTATGTGCCTTTAGTGTTTTACCTGCATGTATATCTGTGTGAGAATGCCAGATCCCCTGGAACTGGAGTTAGAGACAGTTGTGAGTTGTCATGTGAGCATTGGGAATTGAACCTGGGTCCTCTGGAAGGGCAGTCAGTGCTCTTAACTGTTGAGCCAGCCCAAATGAATACAGTTGAATGAAAGTCCATAAACTTACTTAAACTTTGAGATTTATGTATTTTGTAACTAGATTGCCTGCTTCTTACAGATATGAACTTCTAGATGACTATGTTACATTACAATGTTATAGTTGGATACACCTAGCAGAGAAAACAAATCAAAGTCCAGTAAGATGGCTCAGTGGGTAAAGACACTGTGCAAGCCTGGTGAACTGAGTTTGATCCCTAGAATGTGCATAAAGGTGGAAAGGGAATCGTTTCCATGGAGTTGTCTTCTAACCTTTATGCCTGCTGTAGCATGCATGCCCCCCCAGTCATGCAGATTCATAATAATAATAATTTTTTTAAAAGGATGTAAGTTTAGGGATAGTATTAAGCCTTGTTTGTTGAGCTTGAACTTGGAACCTTCTTTTCTTTTTCAAACCCTCTAGGATGACCAGTGGCCTGATAGTTTAGGATGGGCGCTCCATCTGCCTGTGTCCGAGGTGAAGGATGTGTTGGAGAGCCTGTCAAAACTCAGCAAATCAGGATGGAATATTACTTTTGGAACCTCATCACAAAGCTTCACCTGATGGTTGGTGGGTGGGTACTGTGAAATGGATTTGGGGAAAGGGGTAGTTTTGCCTGCTGGCCACATGACCCCAGGGTTATCAGTGAGCAAAAACATTTGTGGCACAAGAGTCCAGTGAGTTGGCCAGTCTGGATACCTGCCCAATAACCTGGGTTTCCCAGCAATCTGAATAAAGTCACTTTTTTGTCTTAGCACATGTGGGTGTGTAATCTGGTCCCTGCTTCTCTGTGGTGAAAGGAACTTCCTCAGGGAGGTCTTCTGGGCATTCTCTCCAGCCTTGATTCAGGTGCAACCTTCCATGACTTCCATGGTTGCCACTGGTTCTGTGTCTCCAAGGTGCTGGTCTTTATGATCCCATTGCTGTGTGGTGATGCGCCTTATGAGGACTAAAGAAAGAAGTCTTCCTGGGATAGATGAACCCCAGAGGATGTAAGAGGTCTTCCTTCAGCAGGTAGCTGAGCATCTGGGCCCCTTTTTTTGTATCTTTTTTCATAAAACACTAGACTAAGACTATTTTCCTCCTGTCACACTTCTCAGTCTCCCTATGTCCCCCACCTATCTGCCATTCCTCAAAGCTCATAGGGAGCTTTGGTCATGTTGGATTACTAGCATTGAGCAAGCAGCTTAGATTCTAGGTGAGATTCTCTCTTGGCTACTTTCTGTGTCCTTTTCGTATTTTAGGAGCCCTCATTTTTTTGAGCAGTGTGTGATCGAAATTGGTGGCTGTGTTCTGGTCTCTGTGGTCCCATGTAAAGGTGGGGTTGAACCCAGGCTTTACTGTGAGGAGAACCCTGTTCTTGATCTGGAAGGATTAGGTTGTATAGTCCAGCACTCAACAGTGGGTTCTTCTACATGGCCTTGTCTTTGAAAAGTGTTCTTGAACCTTGTGAGGTAAAATAGGTGAGCTGATTATTGTGTCTGGATTTTCCTCCTAACCCTGGGACTCAGTGTCAGGTCTGGGAAATAGCTTTCCTTTCTGTTCCCCTCCCTTGGGTCAGCTACGTTTCCCTGTACTTCACATGTGTCACTGGGAAGAGCAGGGGACTTGGCCCCCGTTTGGAAGCCTTGGGGTCTGTTCAGTCTGCCACACAACTTTACTTAAGATGTACCGTAGCCCATTTCTTCTGCTGCAGGCTCTTGGTATCTTATCTTAGGGCACTACTGTTGATCACTACACCAAATTAGAGGAGACTGCCTTGCCCAGATTCCTCATTTCTCCCTGACTTTGGTCTTCTCTCTAAAAGTAAAGGGACAGGTCCTTAATCCACTTCCCCAACCCATGCTCACCTTGTGTTTATAGGTTGACTAAGTGATGCTGCAGGCTAGTCCAGTCAGCGTGGTAATGTGATGTTCTATGTGCTGCTTTCTATTGCTGTGATGAAACACTGAATAAATATAACCTAGGGAGGAAAGGGTTTATTTTACTTGGCAGATTACAATCCATCATGTCGGGGAGGGGCAGAGCAGGAACTCAGGAGGGAGCCGAAGCAGAGGCCATGGAGAAACACTGCTAAGTGCCTTACCATAGCTTTCTTAGTTTGTCTCCTTGTACAACTTGGGACCACCTACTCAGGTGTGGCACCACCCTCTAGGTGCTGGACACTCCCATATCAATCACGATTTAATGAAGTATTGGCTTGCCTACATGCCAATCTCCTGGGAACATTTTCTCTGTTGAGGTTCCCTCTTGCAGGTAACTTAGCTTGTGTCAAATTGACAAATGAACGTACTTGGGAATGTCTGGAGATGTTGTCATCTTACTGTAAGATTAAGATGACTGTGAGAACATGGTCCTTCTGAAAAGCCTGCTGCTTTAGAATGAGATGTCCTTGTGACTTTCTTGCAGACTTAGGTATACTATAGCTGTTTAGCCTTTGGGGGGAGTATATAGTTCAGCAGAAAAGCAGTGCTATACATGGGGGTGTTGATGAGTCAGTTGTAGTGTGGGTTTTGGGCTCTGAACTCTGTTTCCAGGAAAACTGGGGAGAACTGTTTGACTATCTATAGTCAGTCATTTTATGGTATATAAAATTTTTATTTTATCTGTATGGATGTTTTGCCTGCATGTATTTCCTGTGTACCATATGTGTCCCTGGTGCCTGTAAAGGCCAGAAGAGGGCGTTGAATTTCCTGGGACTCAGCTACCATGTTGGTGCTGGAAATTGAGCCAGATCCTCTGAAAGTGCAGCCAGTGTACTTAACCACTGAATTATATCTTCAGCCCCTATTAAGGTATTTTTTTTGTGGGGCTTTCCTAGGTTCATGGTGTTGGGATTGACCTAGACCTTTCCTTGCTTGTGCTAATAAACAAGTTCTCTACCATAGAACTGCACCTTAGCCTGTGCTGAGCTGTCCTTGAACTTAAGCTGGAAATGAAGGCAAGACATACACACACAAACACACACACACACACATACACACGAGATAGGCAGGTTCCCTTCCCCCTGTTTCTGCACACAAAGTCAGGTGATTGTCATGGATTATAGATCACAAATTTGTATCAGGTTTCCTGGCTTTGTCTTCCTGTCTGGTTCTGGTTGTTGTTCCTTTCTTCTACAGCTCTTCTGCATTTTTCATTTGTTTTTAGGGGCTTGATACTTAACCATTTAATCTCAGCACTTTGATTTTGTTTTGTAAGGGCAACCGGCTGCTGGCATGTATCAGGACAAACTGCCAGGGATGATAATTGGTCTTTGGCTGTTTATCTCTGGTGTTTGAGTGTTCAGATTGAAGGAGGGAGGCTGTTGTGTGTGTGTTTGCCCTCTCCCTTGGTGCTTGTTAGACTTTTTGAGCATGTAGCTTTAAGTATATGGTAAGTGAGGTAGATAACATGTGCTGTTATGTTAATTATAAAGCAGTTTTCTCTTAAAGGAGAATTTTTTCCTCTTGAAATTACCATGTTTCTTCTAGAGATACAGGCTACCTACTTCAGGGATTCTTAAGTTAGTGGAATCGTTAAGTAATAGATGGAGTGGGCTAAAGAAAACTGACCTAACCCAATAGTGGTGGTGGTGCACACCTTTAATCCCAGCAGTCAGGAGGCAGAGGCAGGTGAATCTCTGAGTTCAAGGCCAGCCTGGTCTACAGAATGAGTTCCAGGACAGCCAGGACTAAACAGAGAAACTCTGTCTTGAAACCTGTCCCCCCAAAAAAGAAAAAAACTAAGCTAGGGACCTGGACACTGTGGTACGTGCTTGCAGTCCCAGCATTTGGAAGGCAGAGACAAGAGGGTTGACAGTTCAAAGCCATCAGCCATGAATGACTTAGCAAAGAACCACCATGAACAGAGAAAAAGAAGAAAATGGATGTGGGAACATGTTTAGAAAGATGATTTTCTTGTACTGTGTACCCTAACCATGTGCTTGAATACATTTTATTTCTGCCAGTTGTTGATTGAAGTTGTCCTTTCCTAGCCAGGATCTCTTGATGAGCTGTCAAGGAAAATGAAAAACAAAAGGAGGGGCATACCTCCCCAGTAGAGTGATTGTTTAGCATACACAGGCCCTGGGTTTACCCCAGCACGGAAAACTCTTAGGAAACCCTGAATCCCTGGCAGTTGGGCCAGTGGAGAAGAGTTAAGATGGAAAAGCAACATTCCTCAAGTCCGAGACTCTGGCTATGGGTCTCTTCAGGTATTTGTTGTGTGACTTTGGGAGAGATACTTTATTTAGCTGAGTTCTTTCATAAGTAGACTTGCTGTGAAAATGAACAGAAATTAAACTCATCTGTTTGAATGTTCACAGTAGGATCATGGAATGGTAGCTATCAGGGTAATTGTGTGTTTGTTCTTCATGCACCCTGTGCCAGATGCTGGGTTAAGTTTTGCAATGACCTTGGCAGGGAGGAGCCAGGAAAGTGCAGGGTCTTGATGTGGATTGTATAGCTGGTATTCATATTCATCCCGTGTCCACACTGATCCGCCTGGTAGGTAGTGTTTGGCCAGAGTGTGCTCAGCATCTGCTTGTTGAAGGAATGACTACAGGGCGCAGGCAGGAGAAAGAGAAGTAAGTAGTCACTTTTAGTAAGAGAAGCATCTTGTGAAAAATTGTTCCATTCAAGTTCTTTTTCTCTATTTGCTAAGTCTCCTTTCCTTTATTTCTGCTCTCCAGTATGTTACAGTGGTTACTTGTGACAAAAATCATTTGCCTGTTGTAGTCTGAGGTTTCTGTCCTGCCCGGTTCCCATAGTCGTCAAGTCCCAAAGAAATCACACAGAGAGTCTATATTAGTCATAAACTGATTGGCTCATTAGCTCAGGCTTCTTATTAACTCTTAAAACTTACATTAGCCCATTATTCTTATCTCTGTTAGCCACATGGCTCAGTACCTTTTTCAGTATCTTTTTCACATCTTGTTTCTTCTGTGGCTGGACAGGACTGCAGACAGAGATTCCTTCTTCCCAGAATTCTCCTGTTCTTCTTGACCTGCTTCTTCTTCCTGTCTGGCTGCTGGCCAATCAGCGTTTATTTAAAACATAATTGTCAGAATATAGACAATTGTCCTGCACTAGGTGCTGTTGGCAGAAAGGGTGCAGGGTGTTGGTGCTGTTGCATATCTTAGGGGTAGATCTAATTGATAGTAGTGAGTGTTGCAAAGACAGGGGAGGGAAAATGAGAGAAGCTGAACGCATTAGTTTTGCTATTGCTAGGATATAAAGCTTTGACCAAAGCAAAGGGAGGTGGGGAGGTGCTTATTTTAGCTTACAGGGTACGGTCTACCGCTGAGAGCCAGGACAGGAACTCAGGTAGAGACCATGGAGGAATACTGCTTACTAGCTTGCTTGTTCTTGCTTGTTCAGCCTGCTTCTAACACAGGACCACCTGCCTAGGGGTGGCACTTCTTAAAGTGGGATGAGCCTTCCCACATTAATCATTAACCAAAAAAATGCCCCATAAACTTGCTTAACAAGAAATCTGATGGAGGCATTTTCTCAGTGAGGTCCTTTTTCCCAGATGTTTAATAGCTTATGTCAAGTTGGCAGAAACTGAGCAGCACAGTGGATATCTGTGTGTCTTGTTTCCAGGTTTGCCAAGGGCCCTACAGCCACCTGGCTTTGTGTGCTGTGCTTTGAACAGGATCCTGGGACTTCTAAGCACGTCATAGCTTGGGGGCTTTCTTATTGTTGTTTGGTTGTGTTTTGGTTTTTTGAAACAGGGTTTCTCTGTGCAGTCCTTACTGTCCTGGAACTCGTTTTGTAGACTATCCTGGCTTTAAACTCCCAGAGATCTGCCTGCCTCTGCCTCCTGAGTTCTGGGATGAAAGGCGTGAGCCACCATGCCTGGCTGCTTGGGGACTTCAGTATTCTGTGAAGAAGGACTGGATTGGGGTTGAACATTGATTTGTAAGGAGTTTCCAGATGGCAGTGGTGAGAAGCATCACAGCTCCTTGGCAGGGATGTGCTTAGATTTCACAGTGCCTGCCAAGTGTGCTCATCCCTGGTTGTCTCATGCCTTGGGTTCTGGGTGGCAAAGGCTTCTCTTGAGGAGAGGTTCACAGTTCCTGCTGCGGCAGTGTTGCCTTGGCTGGGCAACACCGATCTTCTCCCTATTTATCCTAAGTGCTCTCTGGACTGCACAAGGAATTTGTTTTAGTTACTGCTCTTGCTTTTGTTACGGCTCTCATCTAATGTCACTGGACTTTGAGACACGGTCTAAAGATTTGCATTAGGTGTAATATTCGTAGTGTCTCAACTGGAATTACAGTGGTAGGGTGTGGGGATCAAGGCTCATGAGCTGTGAGCTGGAGTTTGGGGACTGTTTTGGACATCTACCTAGTATCAGGTGGTGGCCAGCCTTGAGCACATGGGACATTTGCTTTGCCAGCTTTCTCCAGGAGTTGAAGAGTAGAGAATGTGGTTACCTAGTCTGGTCGAGAGCCATTGCCATGCACCCATTCTGATCACCCCAGACAGTTCTTGAGTGTGTTGATTCTGATACTGTCAACTGCTATCTTTATGAATGCAGCCATTGGTGGCTCTTCTGAAGCCCCTAGGGTAGCTCTTAATTACTCAGGAAGCTCTGCTGTGTGGGAAACTGTGTTTGTGGCCTCCAAACCCCACTTTTAGAACCTTCTGTCTTACATTCTTCCTGTTTTACTGCTGGAATGAGCAAGGTTTCCTTTGGTTTTCAAACATGCTCCTGCCTTGCTGTTTTGTTTTGTTTTTTCCTTTTCTCATGGGTCATAAACTTTAAGCATTGTTTCAATAATTTTTAAGTAAATGTGAACTTTACCATGTAGATGAAAAAACAATATTTTGAGCATTTAGTGCACAGCTTGAGCTTTTATTCTTAAGGCAGTAGGAGAGTGCCAGGAGTTGCAGAGGAGCGTAAGGCTGGGTGTGAGTTCTTGCTCAGGAGGAAATCACAGGGGTGAGTCTTGTCAGCAGTCACTTGTCAGCTGGTGCTTCTGGAAAGCAAGAGGTCAAGTCAGTCTTCAGGTTCACCATCTTGCTCGGGTCATCAGATTTGCTTTCCTTGGTATGCTGGGAGCAAGTGTGTGGTGATGGGGTGGGGACTGTCGGACTTGGAAGATGGCATTTTTGGACTGTGTGCTCTTGGGTAAGTGTCCTTTTATTCCCAAATCTCGCTTTCCTCATCTGTGTGGTGAGATACGTGTTTGCCATATTTGTGAGAAAGTGCTTAGGGAGAGAATGTTGGGTATACTGAAAACAAGGGATGCAGCTCGGTGGTAGTGTGCTTGTCTAGTAAGTATGAGGCCTTGGATTTCACCCCGCCACCACACAAAAAACTAAGATATAGCTGGGCGTGTTATCGCACGCCTTTAATCCCAGCACTTAAGAGGTTAAGGTGGGCGGATCTCTGAGTTCTGGGACAGCCAGGGCTGTTACACAGAGAAATGCTATCTCTAAAAAACTTAAAACAAACAAACCAAAACCAAAACTTAAGATATGTGTCTCCTAGCATTTTCAGTGCCACTGTGGCAGATTCCTTTCATGAAGTTACATTGTGAAATATTTCAAAGGCAGATAATGTGAAGTGCTGGAAATAGGAATCAGCACTACCTCACAGTGAAAGAACGGAGGCTCGGGGTGGGGGGGGCAGCAGCTAGCTAACAACTAATTTCTGGTACTCAGGGCTGTTGCAGATGGACCTGGTGCTCCAGCCCTCCTGGGCTGCCACACATACCAGCTCAGCACCCTTTCCCACAGGTAGTGAGGAAGATTAGAAAATGCTTGAGAGTAGGGTTAGGAAAGAAAATTTGTGTCACTCATAAAATAGGTTAACCTCCATTTCAGATTGACTCACCTTTGACCTCTTCCCAGAGGATGTCCTGAAGAAACTTCCCCAGGGCCCGGCCATGCTGTTGGTACTGAGCTCCTGACAGCTTGATGCCAACGTCGAAAGGAGCGTTGAACTAGGAGGTAGGGTTGGGAGCGTCTGAGTCTCATCCTGCCTGCCGTGCCCCAAACACCCACCTCTCCCCAGGGAGGCCTGGCCATGTTGGCCATCTGGGTATCTGAGTGGTCTGTGAACGTAATCTTAGAGCCAGAGAGGAGAGCTATCTGGTCTGGTACTCTCCCTGTCTTAGGGCGGAAGCTCAGAGAGCCTGGATGACCTCCCTGTGTCACAGATGGAGGTGATATCTAAGGATTTAGAAAGCAGGACTCTGAACTCTGCCTAGCCGCAAGTCCTTGCTTGAGGCTGCTAGGCACCAGGTGGATGGTGCCTGTTTCTAAGGTTGTTTGGTCATATTCTGTGCCCAGCATGCTACAGACCTCTCCGTCTGTGCTTATGTTGCTATGTAGACCAGATGTCTGGCTCCTGGTGAGGATCATAGGAACTAGGAAGTGTTGATCCTGGATCTGTGCTAAGATTCCTTCCCTATAAGAACTAAGTGTAGGGCTCTTATGACCTGGGTAGCCACCTGCCAAGTATGGACCTGGTTGTCTCAAGACTGTCCATGCCATTTTAGTGAAGGCCTTGAGGAGAAAGAGGAGTTAGTTTTAAAGGACATGCTTCCTGTGGAGCAAGGGTTTGAGAGGATACTCAAGCTCCAGAGAGGATCAGAGACCAGGAGTTTGAGGATATTGGCATTTGCCCTTGACCAGAGAGGAGGACTCGGAGAGGAAAACCCTGGCTTGATACAGCTTTGGGTAAGTGAATTCACCTTTCAGTTTGTGTTTCTTATCTAAAGAGTTTAGCAAACGATGCCAGCCTTGCTTAGCTTACAAAGTTTTGTAGAGAGTAAGTGATTCAAGAAAACAGTAGAAGAGGGCTGGGGATGTAGCCCTTGGCAAAGCTTATGCCTAGCAATTGTGAAGCCCTAGGTTGTGCTCCCTGCTGCCCAGTTAGTCATGGTTGCTGTGTTTGAAGATGAAATTGCATGTAGACACACAGTATAGGGACTGGCATTGCCAAGTGCTACTTAATGGTTCCCAGGGGAATCCGAGGTGAACTGCTGAGAGGTGCCTATGGGTACCTTTATTCCCTTCTCCCAATCCTTGGACTGTTTGTGGTTTTTCCTTGTGCCATGCAAAAATTTTCAGAGCAAACCTGACTCCATTAGGCTATAGGTGTGTGAGCTAGCCAGCCTGCACAAGCAGCCCACCCACCTCTCCATAACCAGGGCAGGCATGAGAGACCCCTGGATAGGCAGGCCTCCTTCTGTCTCTGTTTTTCCATCAGGGGCTCTTTGTGACCCCCTGGAATCTGCTGATATCTTTGCTGTTGGTGGCTGCTCTTGCTACCCTTGCAGTGTAGTACCTGTGGACATTTTGTTCTTGGGCCAGAGACCCCGAACACCTTGTGGAGCTGTTGTTGCTGGGCTCTAATTCTTGAATAGCTTGGAAAGCCATGTGTGTTTAGCTTATTCTCCCCTCTCCTCCCAACTTCCTTTACTGCTACAATAACCTTCTGGTGCCTGGGTACCAACCCTGATCTCCAGTTCCTCCTCTGTCCCGTCTGCCTGTCTGCCCTCTGGCTGGAGCCAGCCTTCCAGAGATCGTGGCTGCAGTTTCGCCGGTGGCTTCTTTGATTCTTTCCTTTGCTAGAAAAGAAAAGGTCTCTTTATTTTTCTTAAAATTTAAATAAGTTTTAGTTTTTTTAAGATAGGAGTCTCCCTATAGCCATGTAGCCCAGGCTGGCCTTGAACTTGACACTCATCTGCCTTCATCTCCCATTGTTGGAATTACAGTGTGCACTGCCATGCTTGGATGAGTTTTTCTCTTTAGGGTCTTCAATCTGTATGTCCTTCTGAAAGCAGAGTTGGGTCATATCCAGGGGCCTCCTTTATGCTGTGAGGTTTGAAGCCCAGAGAGATGGAGGCCCTGCTGCTGGTCATAGGGCTGGAACAGTTCCCAGGTCAGGATGAGTATGGGGCTTGTTGAGACAGACTTACCTGGGCCTTCTGATGCTCTGGGCTAAGGAAGCTGGAGCCTGCTATGGCCACATCCATCCAGAGAACACTGAGGAGTAGCAGACTGCAGATGGTCCCTGAAGACGGCATAGCTTTCGTGGTGGGGACAGATGGCCCTGGGAAGAGAGGGTCTTCTGTTAGCATACCTCATCTGCATGATATGTCTTAGATTTTGTTCGGGTTGGAACCCAGCAAACTTGTAGAAGGAAGGGTGGTAGAACCTGGAGTGGGAACTATTGAGTGAAGCAAGGCTCTCTCGTCCCCATCTTAAAAGACTGGGAGAGCAGAAGACTGAGTTCTGCCTTTTCTAAACTGTTGAGGCATAGCATGGTGTGCTGGACGGCTGCGGCGTCCATCCTAGTGCGCTTGTCCTAAGCCCTCAGAAGCCTGATGGAGCTCATTAGTTCTTTATCCAGCTTTGTCTCTGCAGCCAGACAGGTTGGCCACTGTCCCCTTTGTTCGTTGAGCTCACTGACACTCAGAGAAAGTAAGTGAATGGCCAGTAGTGAGAAATTTAGACCTCTGTGAGCACACATACACGAACACACACAAACACATAGCACAGAGCCTACCTGGAATGCCTGGGGTTGTGGTGCCTGCTTCCTGGCTGCTCCTTATATAGGAAGCCTTTGTTTGTTTGGATCCGGCAGCCTCATCTCCGAGGCTGTCTACTTTGCGTGGGTAGTATTGCATTCCATGGGAACTAAATACTCTTCAGAGGTACCCAGTTGGCTTCCGGTGGGGCACCAGCTCCAGATGTCTCCGTGGTATCCATGTGGGCTTGGCACTGGTAGAGGGTTTTGGCTGATTAGGAACTCTGAGGTCTAGCTTAGTTGTGGTATGACCATGGCTTGCCCACTTCCATATGAGTTGGTGTTGCTATCAGGAGAGCTTTAAGATTTTGTTCAGCTTTGCCCTGCCACTGAGCCGTTGTCTTCACAAGATCACATAGATGCTCGCTTCTGGGATGTTCCCCAAGAAGGGCTGAACTGTCCTCCTTAGGGAGCGAGCGTGGGGGACGCTCACCTGGTAGCCATGCTTTATTGGTCTTCTGTGTGGTAAAAGGTGACTGTTTGGTCTTACTGATGGTTTTTATTTTAGACTGTTAGGCATAGTTCCCGGAGCCTTGTACTTGGTAGGCATTTTTCACTGAGCCATATCCCAGTCCTGTCTGGTGTTTGCTAACAGGCAGCTTGCCTCTACGTCCTCTGGCAGGTATCAAGGCCCTAGGACAATGGATGCCCATGTGGAGGAGCAGATGAGATGGACCTGGTGTTAGGAGTCCTGTAGTCTAACTTTAATGGGACAGTTCTTAGAAACTTTCCCACAAGGATCCTCTCCCCTTGCCTGCTAGCTCTTTGAAGACCGAGTGACAGGGTAGGATTGAGACTACTTTATAACTGATAATGTGGCCTGCAGGAGGCAGCTTTGCTGAACCATGCCTATGGTTGTGACGCACATATGCCAGATTCTATTGGCTCTAGGACTTGCCACTTCTAGAGGACTTTATGTAGTTGGATACTCTTCTGTAATGCTCTTAAGATCCCAGCACTAGGGAAGGGGAGGCAAGTAGATCTCTGAATTCAAGGCCAGTCTGAGCTATGTAGTGAGTTCCTCCAGGATAACCAAGTCTACACAGAGAAACTTTGTCTCGGAAAACAGAACAACAACAACAAAAAAAAAAAAAAAAAGAAAAATAAAAATAGGATGGCCCGAGGACAGGGGGTGGGGCCTGTTGATGGACCTACAGTGCAGACTTCTAACTCCTGAAGCACTGCTTTGCTGTCCCTGCTGCCACAGATAGTGGCATTGCATCAATAGGGCAACTCTGGGTGGATGACCAGTTAGTGGGGCGTTGATAGCAGAACAAATGGGCCCCATGACATCCTGACGTCCTAGGTAGTCTTGAGAAGATTGGGCCCTTGTGGGAACTCTAGGGACAGGTGAGGCATGGGCTGGGTTGCATCTCTGAGAAAAAGACCATCTGGCAGGGGTAGCTGAAATTCTATGTTTAGTCCTAGCTCAACATAACTTTATTACCAGACACCTTCATAGCCCTGTCACCCACCTGAACTTAGAAACCATTTGGTGCTGGGGCCCAGAGGGGCTGAAGATGGAGGAAACACCTAATCCGTGAGGACAGAAAGCCTATGCATGGTGACCGGGCATTGGCTGAGACATGAGGCTTATCCACTCGGCCCCTGGAAGCCTCTGGAGGCAGGAGGTGCTGGTGTTGATTTTAGATAAGGCCACAAGTGAGCAAACACACAAATTGCTGGCTATCTAGGGACAGAGCTGGCCCCCTCTAGTGACATACCTTGGCATCCAGAGTGTAGGTTAGCAGGGAGGAAGGTCTAGTGATGGAAGAAGTATGGAGGGAGAAGGAAGGCACAGCTGTGGGAGAGGGCAGGGGGCAGGAAATTCACCTCCATTCTAGCAAGAGGAGTTTGGGGAAGACTGTATGACTCCAGGAAGGACAAGTGGCTTCCCTACAACATCTCCACGTCCTGACTTTTAAAGATTTATTTATGTGTGTGGGTATTTTGTCTGCATGTTTGTCTATATACCAGAAGAGGTCATCGAATCTCATGGGACCAGTTATAAACTGTTATGGACCAAAATGTGGGTGCTGGGAATTGAGCTCAAGACCTCTAGAAAGAACAGCCAGTGCTCTTAACTGCTGAGCCCTTTTTCCATTGTTTGATTGTGACCAAAATCAATGTGGCAGCTCCAAGAATGGGAGTCAGACTGTTCTGTCCTGGAAGCAGGTGTCCCAGTATTCCCTTGACACCCACTGTAGTGATAACCTCCATATGAGGACACAGGCTGTGGAAAGGGAGGCTGTGGAAAGTAGAGATATTCGATTCCCTTAGAACTGGAGTTATAGGCAGTTGTGAACCATCTGATGTGGGTGCTGGGAACTGAATTCTTGTTCTGTGGAAGAGCTATATGTGCTTAACAAGTAAGCTGCCTCTCCAGCACTCTTTTTGTTAATTTTGTTGTTGTTGTTGTTTGTTTGTTTTTTGAGACAGGGTTTCTCTGTAGCTTTAGAGCCTGTCCTGGAACTCTTATAGACCAAACTGACTTCGAACTCACAGAGATCTGCCTGCCTCTGCCTCCTGAATGCTAGGATTAAAGGCGTGTGCCACCCCTGCCCGGCTTTTTGTGATGTTTTAAGAACTAGATTTACCTGTGGGCTCTGGCAGTGTCACTGAACATTGTTCAAGTTCCCCAAGACTTTGTACAGAATGGGTCTAACTACCACAGATAACTGCCTAGTCTAGACAATAGTTCCTGCCTTCTGAGTGCATTTGTAATTATTTTATTACCTGCATATGCAGTTTGCACAGAGAAGACAAGATTATTACTTGGGTTCCTATTTCTTTCTTTTTTTAAAAAAATTATTTTTTATGTGCATTGGTGTGAAGGTGTCAGATCTCCTGCAACTGGATCTTCAGACAGTTGTGAGCTGCCATGTGGGTGCTAGGAATTGAACCCGGGTCCTCTGGAAGAGCAGTCAGTGCTCTTAACCACTGAGCCATCTCTCCAGCCCCGGGTTTCTATTTCTTTACTCATTTTAGAAGTTAGGGTTGACTCATTTTTTAACATGAACTCACAAATTACATGGTGGCTTTTCAGTGAATTTATTCATCCTATCCAATGGTTTTTCAGCTGACTAGCTAGGGTTAGGTTTTGAAATGGGCCCGGTTTTAAATAACTTTCTATTTCATTGAGATCCCTTAAGTATATTGTGTCCACTTCCTCCTCAGACCCAAAATCAAACATGTGCCTAAGAAGCATTGGTCTCCATTAGTGGGCCCCGTGTATGCATGCAGGCTCACACACACCTTTACCTGTACTGTGTACACATGCTGGTGGAGGTCAGAGGTTAATATTAGGTGACTTCCTCAATGGCTCTCTAGTTATTTACTGAGGCAGTCTCTCTCTCTGAATTGAGAACTTGCTAGTTCAGTTTGTCTAGCTTGCCAGCCTGTTAGGGGTCCTCTGGCCTGTTGGGATCCAGTGCCAGCCTGGACCATAAATTATTTCTCAGACTAGCAGCCAGGCATGGGAATAAATACACAACTCAAATCATTTTATTGGGAGGGAGTTTTTTTTCGGTGATCCCTTTTGAAATTCTGAATTGACATCCTGAAAATTTCTCATCTGTGTTTATTCTCGAAACAGCTTCTATACCAGAACATAAACTGAGGGGGAAGTTCATTAGCATTCATTCTGTTTCCTAGGTGACCAGGGAAATATCTGAGGTCAACGTCCACACCTATCTATGCCTGCTCTGTGTGCCAGCTCTGTCACGTAGGCTGAATTAACATCTCTATCCCAGGCGTTCTCCAAAGTACAAAGAAGGAGCAGAACAACAATAGCATATCCTGACTCTTTGGACAGCGTCAGTGTGGAAGGCGAGGTGACCACCTCCTGCGTAGCAGGTGCAAACTGGCCTGAAACTCTGACCACCATACGAAGTAAAAATATGGGCCTTGGGGCTGGAGAGATGGCTCAGCGTTTAAGAGCATTGCCTGCTCTTCCAAAGGTCCTGAGTTCAATTCCCAGCAACTACATGGTGGCTCACAACCATCTGTAATGAGGCCTGGTGCCCTCTTCTGGCCTGCAGGCATACACACAGACAGAACATTGTATACATAATAAATAAATATTAACAAAAAGAAAAAAAGAAATATGGGCCTTATAATATATGACCCTACCCTGGCCCCACATCCTGGGCAGTAGGATTTCAGGTGGCCTGCCACACCTGCACAGCTTTTATGGAACCACTGGGGATCCACACTCAGGTCCTTAGGCTTTTTTTTTCCTCCCCCTCTCTCCACTAAGTAACCTGCTGCTTGGGAACCAGTTTTGAGATTGTATCAGGTGTATTGTTCTGGGGCTTCTCTCAGTACTGAGATTAGATACTCAAAATTTAAGGATTCGTATGTGTGTGTTTACATGTGTTGGCATACACATGCTGCAGCATGTGGAGGTTAGAGGACAGTTGCATTTGAGAATTGTTTTTCTCCTTCCACTGATGAGACCCAGGTTAAAAAACTCACGTAAGATTTGGCTGCAAGTGTCTTAACCTGCTGATCCATCTTGTAAACCCAGAAAAATACCTACTTTTAAAAGGAAAAATATGCACTGGGTGGTGGTGGCACATGCCTTTAATCCCAGCACTCGGGAGGCAGAGGCAGGCAGATCTCTGAGTTTGAGGCCAGCATGTCTACAAGATCTAGTTCCAAGACAGGCTTTAAAGCTCTAGAGAAACTCTTGTCTTGAAAAACAAAACAAACAAACAAAAATTAGGCGAGAGCATTTCTCATGGGTAACTCCAGCTCCAGGGGATCCAGCGCCCGTTCTGGCCTCTGTCAGCGCTTGTGTTCATGGGCACATACCCAAACACAGACACATACATGTAATTTAAAAATTAAAAAAATCTGAGAAAATGAAAAATAAAATGTAAACTATCAATATTTATATATATATATATATTTTTTTTCGAGACAGGGTTTCTCTGTGGTTTTTGGAGCCTGTCCTGGAACTAGCTCTTGTAGACCAGGCTGGTCTCGAACTCACAACGATCCGCCTGCCTCTGCCTCCCAAGTGCTGGGATTAAAGGCGTGCGCCACCACCGCCCGGCAATATTTATATTGTTAAGGAGTCTCCCTTTGCAGAGGTTGAATTAGGGTCAACTATGATCTGGAAATAGTACTTGGGACAGTCGAGAAATAAGCTATTCATATGTATGGTTATCTGTAATTTACTTTTCCCCCTCTTGAGATAAGGCTTAGCTGTACTATATGTAGGCTGGCTTCAAATTCTTGGGTTAAAGTGATGTTCCTGCCTCATACTCTAGGAAGTGTGGACCTAGATATATGGCAGAGACATGGCTCACATATTTCAAGTAAGTTTTATTACAGTTCATTGTTAAAATTGTTCTTTTGTGTGTGATATATATGAGTTTGTAGGCATAGCTCTATGTGTACATGTGGGTGCTGCAGGAGGCTGCTTGTTTGTTCCTGGCTGCTCAGCTCCGAAATAATCACACAGAAACCATATTATTTGCAATACTGTTTGACCAATAGCTAAAGTGTATTTCTGGCTAACTCATATCTTAAGTTAACCCATCTCCACACCACCAGGCTGTGGCTTATTAGGTAAAGTTCTGGCATCTGTTTTTGGCGGGGTTACGTGGCTTCTCCTGATTCCACCTTCTTTCTCCCAGCATTCAGTTTAGTTTTCCCCAACTAGTTCTACTCTGCTTAGACCCAAAATAACCACACAGAAACTGTATTAATTAAATCACTGCTTGGCCCATTAGTTCTAGCTTCTTACTGGCTAACTCTTACATCTTAGTTTAACCTGTATCTATTAATCTGTGCATCACCATAAGGTCGTGGTCTACCAGCAAAGTTTTTGCGACTGTCTCGGCTGGGCTACATGGCATCTCCTGACTCAGCCTTCTTTCTCCCAGCATTCAGTTTAGTCCCCCCACCCCCTCCTTCCTCTATTCTGCCCTGCACAGGCCCAAGGCAGTCCTTTATTCACCACATACAGAGGGGAATCACAACATCATGTGGTGGCCATAACAGGATAATGGGTGTCTGCCTGCCTTACCACCTTCAGACAGGGTCACAGGGCTAAAGGAAGAGCTATGAAAAGCTGTTTTCTGATCTGGGTGGTGGTTGTGGTGCACACCTTTAATCTCAGCAGTTGGAAGGGAGAGGCAGGGGATCTCTGATTTTGAGGTTAACCTGGTCTACAGAGCAATTCCAGGACAGCCAGGGATACACAGAGAAATGCTGTTTCGAAAACCAGGGGGAAAGGGTGTGTTTTCTTGTCAGTATACTACAGCTGTGGTTCACTGTATAAGATCACAGAGATATGGCCTAGTAAGCTGGGGGTAAGGGTCCAGAATACATAAGTGCCGGATAACTTGCTCTTGGGCAAATGTGTTGGCTCACAGGTATTCATTATTTTAATTTAATTTGATTTAAAACTATTTCTAGCCTCTTTTTATGTGTATGGGTGTTTTGCTTACGTGTGTGTGTGTGTGTGTGTGTGTGTGTGTGTGTTTGTTACATGTATGCAGTGCCTGCAGAGGCCAGAAAAGTTAAGAGCCATTGTGAGCCATCATGTGGGTGTGGGAATCAAACCTAGGTCCTCAGGGAGAACAACCAGTGCTCTTGGACCCTAAGTCCTTGTCAGTCCAACCAAACAAGAGTAAAGAACATTACCCAAATTCTTTGTTCAAATTATGCAAGCTTGCTTGTTTAGGGTTTTTTTGAGACTGGTTTTCTCGGTGTAGCTTTGGAATCTGAAGTAAGCTTTATTTGTTTGTTTGTTACATTTGTCTCCCACCCCCCCCCCCCCCCCCCGCCCCCAAGACAGAGTTTCTCTGTAGCTTTGGGGCCTGTCCTGGAACTTACTCTGTAGACTAGGCTGGCCTCAGACTCACAGAGATCTACCTTTCTCTTCCTCCTGAGTTCTAGGATTAAAGGCATTGTGCGACTACCACCTCGCTAAGCTAGCATATTCTGTCAGACAGGGCTATCCCCTTGAAGTGTGGTTTTTGGTTATGTAGGAACTTGGCAGAACATATTTTCCGGGTAGAGGTTAGGTTATAGGGTGTGGAACATGTCAAATTCTAAAAAGTGGGTTAAGACATAGTGAAACCCAAGTTTTACAGAAAACAGAAATTAACTTTGACTTTGTAATAAGGTGGTTTCTAATCTTAAGATGGAGTCAGGCTGGTCCATCATCATCTCTGCACTCCCCCTTCATTATTTTAATTTGAATTAAATAGTTCTTGTTTAAAAGATTCTTCCCATAGATACCCTGAGACACATTTCTGATTAAATAAACATCCTTTAACTTAGCTGGCCACATGCAGTGGGAAAAGGTGGGGTGGGAGATCCAACACCAACCCTTTGAGTTTAATTTTCATGTGTTGGGGTTTAGGGTCCATAAGTTGTTTTGTAGAAGTATTTTTTAGGTGTATTTTTTATTTATTTTTGTATTTTTTGTATGTTTTTTTTTGTAGGAGTATTTTTTAATATTGCCGGAGCAAATGAATGCACTTAAGCATTGCTGGGTAGAATGTTCTGTATGTCAGGTCAGGTACAAGTACGGTTCGTGTGTTCTGTAAATGTACTGAGCTCTAAGAACTCTTTGTTCTGTTCCTGAATGAGGACTGAAATGTCAGACTAAAATTGGAGCTGGTTCCTTTGTGGTTGTTCCTGCTCCATGTGTCTGGAAGCTCCTGTTAGTGCAGACAATTTTGGATGGCTAGGCCTTCCCAAATTGACCCTTTTATCATCTTCTGGTGTCTCCGTGGCATTTTTCCTTCTAAAGCCTGTTATTATTTGACAGAAACAGATACTTGATTCTTTTGATTGGTATCTAATATGTTTTCAACATTTTTATTATTTTCTCCTTTTGTGTTTAGAGTGGAGCTAATACAGTCTGGTCTTATTGATTTAGAGATTGGTCTCATTATATAGCCTTGTGGTCTTTCTGCCTTAGCTGGGATTCCAGCATATGCCACTGTTGGACTGTCTTGTCTTCTCTTCTTCCCTTCCTTCCTTCTTTCTCTACTTCCCTTTTTCCTTCTGTTCTCTTTTCTTCTTGTTTGGTTGGGGAGACAAGAACAACTTCTTGCTCTTTTCTTCAGGCTGGTTTGAACTCCTGGACTCATTTGATCCTCCTGAGGCCTGTCTCCTGAGTAGCTGTGATTATTGATATGTGTCACTATACCCCACTTTGTGGTTTGATAGTGTGTATGTGGGTAGTGCAGGCATGTACACAGACTAGAGACTGGCATCAGGTGCTTCATGCCTTTGTTCTTCACCCCAAATTATCTTTTATAGTGTGTATGTCTGTCTGTCTATGTATCTCCACCTGTAGAGGCCAGAAGGTGATCCCCTGGTGCTAGAATTACAGGAGTTATGAGCTGCCTGATGTCTGGTCTCTGCAAGAACAATGTGTGCTCTTGAAGCTGTCTCTCTCTCTCTATCCCTCCACCTTATTTTGTGACACAGGTCTTTCACTGGACCTGTAGCTTGCCTGTTTGGCTAGACTGGCTACCTAGCATGATCTTAGGGTACTCCTGTCCCCATCTCTGAAGCTTTATTATGTGGGTTCGCTCTAGCCCCTGTTTATTATTAAGACAATATCCCACTGGACTTGAACTTGCTATGTAGCTGGGACTGGCCTTGGACTTCTGATCTTCCTGCCTCTGTCTCCCGAGTGCTGTGATTTCAAGTATGTGCCATCACCAAGCTAGAACATTATTTTGTTCAGATTTTGAATGTTAGCAAAAGGCTGCTTTTGCCAACCTTTTGTGCTGGTGAGAGGAGTGGTATAATGGAGGGTTACGCTAGTGAGGGGATATGCCCTTGAAGAGGATATTGGGGTCCCAGTTGCTGTCTCTTCTTTTTCCTTGCTTCTTCCTTTGCCATAAATGCCCACCATGATGTGGTAAACCACAGGCCAAAGGAACAGACTCAACAAACCCTGAACCAAATATCCTGAAGTTGTGAGCTAAGACATTAAGGCATTTTGTTACACTAACAGAAAGCTAACATGTTTATTTTAAAGGTATTTTTTATTTTAGCAAGCGTGGAGTTCTCTGAGTCTTCTTTCACCAGTTTTGTATGATTTCTGATGAAAATTTGCCTATTTTTACTTGTTCTTGTGACTATAGTATGTATGTCTCTAATTGCTGCTGTAACACCATAAATCTGCCCAATTGTTGTGGAGGATTGGGGTTTTAATTAATTTAGTTTTTATTGTTCTTTGTGTTTTTTTCTTTCTTTCTGGAAGTCACTTTGTAGACCAGGCTGACCTGTATCTCACAGAGATCTACCTGACTCTGCCTCCCAAGTACTGGGATTATAAGCAATGTGCCACCATGCCCAGCTAGGGTTTTAATTTTATTTATTTATTTATTAAAGATTTCTGCCTCCTCCCCGCCACCGCCTCCCATTTCCTTCCCCCTCCCCCAGTCAAGTCCCCCTCCCTTGTCAGCCCGAAGAGCAATCAGGGTTCCCTGCCCTGTGGGAAGTCCAAGGACCACCTACCTCCATCCAGGTCTAGTAAGGTGAGCATCCAAACTGCCTAGGCTCCCACAAAGCCATACGTGCAGTAGGATCAAAAACCCATTGCCATTGTTCTTGAGTTCTCAGTAGTCCTCATTGTCCGCTATGTTCAGCGAGTCCGGTTTTAATTTTAATTGTGGAAAAATACTTGGCTGTCTCTTCAGATTTCTTCCCCTTCACTTTTCCTTTCCTTGCCCTTCTCTATCACAACTCCAGCTGTACACGGGCTAGACCATATGGTATTGCCCCACAGGTCACGTATTGGTTCATTTTCTCAATCGCCTTTTCCCATACTTACTTGCTTCCTTCCAATAAGTATTAAAATTCATGTATCTTTCTGTGTTGTTTAATCTGTATAGTTCCAACCAGGGTATATTAGAGAAATTCCACTTACTGAGTTTTTAGATACTTTTCTCATTATGTTCATTTTCCTTTACGTTCTTGAAAATGTAATAGCTGTTTTAAAAGTCCTTAGCTGCATATTCCATGGTCTATTTTTTAAGTAGTCTAAGCTAGCCTGCAACTCAAATCTCTTGCCTTATATACATTCCCCACCCTGCCTCTTTTCCTCCTGTATCTGAGTATGGAACCCAAGTCCTCACAAATTCTGGGCAAGCATTTTACCACTGAGCCAAGACCCCAGCCACGTATCTTTTCTACTCTTGGTTGAGCCATATTGGCCTCCTTTTTTTGCACACCTGTTATTTTGATCTGGAAGCAAGATATTCTGGTGTTGGAGTTGTCAGGTTCTGCGTTTTGTTAAATTTAAAGCAATGGTTTTCAACCTGTTGGTTATGACCCCCTTTGGGGGGGTTTCATATCATATATTTACATTACAATTGATGACAGTAGCAAAATTAAAGATATGAAGTAGCAGTGAGAGAACTTTAGGGTTGGGGTCACCACTACAGGAACTCTGTTAAAGGGTTGCAGGAAGGTTGAGAGCCACTGCCTTACAAAGAGTGTTAGGCTTTCTCACACAGTGAAACTGCTACACATTGCTTTGGGCCTTGTCAAGGCTGCTTGGCTTCAAGAACAAACCTTAATCTGGGCATGGTGGTACAGGCCTTTAATCGCAGTACCCACCAAGTAGAGGCAGGAGGCTGCCTGCGTTCAAGGCCATCCTCAGCTATGTATCTATCCAGCTCCAGGACAGCCTGGACTAGAGAGAGCCCGATTCAAAATGAAAGAAAGCAAACCGTGATTGAAAGGATACTGACAAAGTGTAATAGCTGGGTGTTTGAGGCAGGATTGCAATATTTAGCTTTGCCTGCCCTGGAATTCACTTTTGCAGATATGGTTGGCCTTGAATTTGTGGCAATTCTTCTGCCTCTGCCTATCAAGTGCTGGCCTTACAAGTGTGCCCACCAATCACCTTTCTTGGAAATTTCCCTAGTGTAATACTATGAATGTGTTCCATTGACTCCCTTCTTGTGTGGACAACAAGGATTGAACTATTGCTCTCGGTCACATAGAGCCATCCTTCCAATCCTAAACTCTTACGGTCATAATTTCACTTATTGCAGCCCCTACCAAGTGATCCTCAGGCATAAGCTACAAAGAGCCCCTGGCTGCTATGTGATGTGTCGTATTCTGTTTCTCTGAGAGCATCAAGCAGCACAGGAAGCCAGGCTTGTCCTTAGGCTGACAGACTTCCATGCATTCTCTATGAGCTGAGCAGCATAAGAAAGGTCCTTTTCAGCCTTTTTCTCATACTTATCATAGAAGAAAGGAACTGCTTTTGGAGTTCTATGGAGTGACTTGGGCTCTATGGAGTGACTTAGGAGGCTGTGTGGGCAGGTACTGGCATCTCCTCACTTCAGTTCCACTCTTTAACATGTTTTGGCAAAACAACAGGTTTGGCTTATAAAAATTAAAAGGATAGATGGCAGGTGGGGGCCCTGCAGTTCTGAGGTGACTGCCTAAAGCAGCTGCCTTGGTATCCATGTAAAGGTTTGCCGCGAGCACACACTGTGGCTGAGGAATAACAACACCCCCTCTGCAGTGGGTAAGTTTGGGGTGAGGTGGGCTAAACTCTAATCCTGGCTTTCTCCTTAGCAAGTGAGTAGGTCTGTCTTCTCTGCCCTACTGCTTACCTGAAATACAGTGTGAAGGCCTACCTAAAGCACCTGGTTCAGGTGAGGCTCAAGGTTAGCTAGGACCAGAACTATGGTTTCCCAACATAGCTTTATGTTTGAATGCTCTGTGTTAACATTCCTTGCCTGACAAATGGTTGATCACCTCTCTGCATGTGTTAGCATCTCATACCCATTCTTCAGGGCAGAAGTCATCAATCCCATCCCATGGAGTAAATGTACCCAGAGGGGCTGCCCCTGCAGGCCCGGCCTGGATCATGACTTACACAGGTGCTCATAGTAGCCCAATTTGGGCAGATGCACTGTGTGGGGGTGACACAGTAAAGTTTCTATGCAATATGATTTTATTAGCTTTGAAACAGCTTGAACCAAAAGACAGTTAAAAATGGCCAAAAATATTTAAAAATAATAGTCATTTGTTCCTGACATGAATACTTTCAGCTGGACATTAAGTTACCAAACATGGAATCCCAGTAAGGCAGATGAGCACCCAGTGTTCCATCTGTGGGCACTCCTGGGTGTGGAATCTTGGTAGCATTGGGACCCTTCTTCCCAGTTGTTTGGATGTTGTTCTAGAATAGGTAGTCCTGGAAACAAGAAGACCAGGCTGCCTGTATTGTCACTGCTCATTCTGTTGGCCCTCTGTGATGGAGGCGGACACGGAACCCTGGCCTTTGTTGACATCGCTGATGCACACCCACTGTCCATCCACCGACTCTTTCCATAAGGTCACCTGCAAGTTAGCGCACAAAGTCACAGGTCTGCACCTGTTTCTGCTGCTCTCCAGCCCCACCCTAAATGTGGACAGAGAGGCTGTGGGAAAACACTCATTTCCCACCACACTTGCTCAAAATGCAGGGAAGGACTAAGTCATACTAGAGAGCACAGTAGGGATAGCCACATGGGATGCTGCTCTGAGTGACAGTGAGAGGAAAGATGTGGCTGGGAGCAGGTCAGGGTCAGACTGCCTATGTCATTGCAGATAGCTGAAAAGGTTTGCCCCTGGAGAAAGAAAAGCTGAGTTACTGCTCTCTGACACGTAAAATGCCTTAGGAATACCAATTTAAACACCAGGGCTTGACTCTGGTAGACAGACGTTAAGCTATCCTTTGAGATGAGGCCTACAAATCTGTTCTGGAACTGCTGCAGAGCAGAAAAGGCTACGGCAGGTGTAAAACAATGTATGTTTATTCATACTCTTAGCAATGAACAATGTTGTTTATGTATTAGTTTTCAAAAGGGAAGCCATTATGCTAAATGAAATAAGTCAGTCACAAAAGGACAGAAAGAGTGGGTAGTGAAGGGAGCTGATTCTTAGGAAAAAGGAACCTTGACATTTAGGACATCTCAGTGCTCTCCTTGCAGAGCTCGGGCTACACTGTAGCTATGTAATCCCTACACAAATTACCTCCTTTTCTGTGTAATAGGGGACATAGTACCTCAGAGGTACTATGAGATGTAATTCAGATCCACCTCTGACTAGGTGGGGCCTACTGTACATATCAGCAAGTGAAAAACCATTACAGCCTATATGTTTGCTGCCCAGGAAATGGGGTATACCTTATTGTCTCCACCTGACACGGCCAGGATGTTTGCTGTGATGGACCAGCTCACGTGCCACACAACATCATTGAACTTGTGCAGGAGTTTGGGTGACCACATATTGCCTGAGGCATCATCACAGGTCCAAATAAACACTCGACCGTCCTAGGGAAGGGCACACATCAGGAGATGGAGAAATAAGCATTCTCCCCACGGAGAGCCACCTGGATCTGCAGACAGGGAGCTGAACAATCTACTCCAGTGTCCTGCTTCTGATTTGTTTACCCTGAACACATCTCATAATAGATCAGGGGTTCTGTGGTTTCATGGAGGAACAGACCATTGCTATGGATGTTTTTCTCCCTGCCTGGCTAGTCTTTCTTATCTGAACAGGGACAGCCATCTTTTAAACCAAGCTTAGAGCCAGGTAATGGACGAATGAACAAGCAAGAACAACCAACTTCCAATAAAACATTCTACTGGGCCTGAAGGCCTTGCCCCTTAGCTTTCATTTCAGTGGTGACAGGAAATAAGCAGTAGTGTGGTCCAAGAAGGGTGACTAGGTACATGAACACAAGGCACCAAGTTTGGGCATAGAGTCAGGAGGGACCTGAACTTGGCTCTAAGCTTGGCACTACTTCTCAAGCTACTTTTGACCCATCTCAATATACACTGGCCTTACCTGGTCTGTGCGCCCGTTCTGAAGATGCCTGCTGCCCTCCCTCCCACTTCTGAATCAGGGCTGAGGACATGTGGGGTGTGGCAGACCTGAGAGCAGCTGGCAATGGTGCTGGTAGGCAGGCCAATGGACGGGGCCCAGGCAACATCTCGAACCCAGTCGCTGTGTGCCTCTAGCTTCTGCTCCTCCTTCCACTGGCCGTCTTCCTCTTCCCTACAGAGGAAACCAGAGCAGGGTGGAGAGCTTACCTTTCAAGTTTTCTTCAATGAGAATAACGAGTGGAATTCTACTTAGCTCACTAAACTGCCCATTAAGTCCCCAGGAAATGCCCTTTCCTCCATAGTTCCAAAGTTTGGGGAATACTAAAAGTGCTCAGAAAAAGAAAAGGATTTTGTTTTAAAAAAACATGTCCTAACATACTGAAAACAGTATACTGTTACTGATAGGAAGAAAGGTGACCTTGCTTGTAGAGTGGCTGAACAATGACAGGCAGAGTAGAAGTGCCCCTCTGGGGAGACAGCCGCATAACTCACTGACCTCCAGAGCTTGATGAGGTTGTCACAGCCACCTGATGCAAACTTCTTGATGTAATTGGGCTTCTGCCCTGATGGTTGGTCTATGAGGCTTCCAGGCACAACAGCAGGGGCCCAACTGACAGCGTTACAGCCAATCTGCAGAGGGAACCCATGGTGAGGCTGCACTTGAGCACATCAGGGAGAAAGGAACCTATGGACTCCTGGCGGGGGGGGGGGGGTCCCTGTTCCCTCTAGTTGTCAGGACTTGGAGTACGGCACACAATGTGATGAACAAGAATTAGGCTGACAAGTTCTTGTCATACCAACATGGGAGGCAGGATAAGGGGCCATGAGACAAGCGGATTCCTTAAGATCACTAGCCAACTATTAGCCAAATCCATGCACTTGAGATTCAGTAAGAGATCCTGTCTCAAAAAATAAAATGTGGCCGGGCGGTGGTGGTGCACGCCTTTAATCCCAGCACTCGGGAGGCAGAGGCAGGCGGATCTCTGGGAGTTCGAGGCCAGGCTGGTTCCGGGACAGGCACCAAAGCTACAGAGAAACCCTGTCTCGAAAAACAAAAACAAAAACAAAATGTGGAGAGCAACAAAGAGACTCCTGATGCCAATCCTGGGCCTATATGTAAACCTGAACATACCTATATTACTAACAAGACACACACTGGGTTATCCTTAAAGGCAAACTATTAGACCAGCCGATTTCTCAGCAAGACTCCTAGGCCAGGAGGACATAGAGTAGTGTTTTAAGTCCTCCAAGAAAATAACAGACTACAGTGCAGACTCAAAGCAGAAATGAAGAGCTTCTGCTAAGAGCATAATCCAAGGGGACTTGGCCACAAGACTAGCCTTATGAATGAATGGTGGGGGAAAGTCCTGTACTAGAGGGAGAGGAAAGACTACACTCAGCACACAGAAGAGTAAATCCCAGTAGAAAAGTACACATGCAAATGAGAAACAGCAAAACCAAAACATTAATATACAGATGAACTACAGAAGGCACCATCATAGAGGAGTCAAAACAACCAGATGACCAAATAATGACTTTTCATGATAACTTTGATCGTGGCTTACATAATTAATTTCTTTTTTGTTGTTTGTTTGGTGGCAGGGTCCTAGCTATGTAGCTTAGGCTGGCCTTGAGCTTCTCTCCTTCCTACTCAGTTTCCCAATGTAAATTATCTCAAGTCACAGACTAGGGCTGGGAAGATGGTTCAGTAGTAAAGTGCTTGCCACAAAGAATAAAAACCTGAATATGGACCCCTACAATACACATTAATAAACAGGCATAAGCCAGCATGGTGGTGCACATCTTTAATCGCAACACTTGGGAGTCAGAGGCAGCCGGTGGATCTTATTTTGAAGCCAGCCAGGTCTACAGTGTGAGTTCCAGGACAGCCAGGACTACACAGAGAAACCCTGTCTTAAAAAACCAAAATTAAACAATAAAACAGGCATGATGATGTGCATCTGCACACTTAAAGCACTAGGCTAAGGGTCAGAGACAGGAGAATCCCTGAAACTCACTGGCTAGTCTGTAGCTTTAGGTTCAGTGAAAGACTATCTCAAAAAAAAAAGTGGATGGTGGTAGAGGAAGACATCTGATACTGACCTCCTGCCTTCACACGCATATGAAGTGCACACATGCATACACTGCATTACACAAACACAAAGCAATGGACTGAGAACAAGAACCAACAATATGCTGGATGTAACTCACCTCAGCAGCAGAGACAAACACATTAAAAATGAAAGGGTAAGAAACCAAGCAAAACAGAACCGAAACCAGGCAGTAACAGTACTTGTCAAAACAGACTTTACAAAGACTCGCTGTTTTGCAGACAAAACCATATGATACAATGAATGTCACATTATCAGTCGATACAAAGATAATGATTGTCAATATACATGCACTGAGTTTAAGAGAATACACTTGTGAGACAAATATTAGAGCGCCTCAGATAATAGAGTGTTGGCAAATTCAAAAGTCTGAAATAATAAATTGCATATTTCAAAATAGAAAATAGAAGTCAAAGCAAGAGAAACTGCAGAGATTATACAAACACATGAAGACTATAATGACTAATCTTCACTATCAATTTGATTGGATTGCCTAGGAAGAAAACAAGTGGGTGTGTCTGTGAGGAACATTTCCGGAACATTCAACTGAATGTAGGTAGTACCATCCCAAGGGTTTAGGATCCTGGACTGATAAAAAAGAGGAAGTGAGCAGGTGTCCTCTGCTTCCTGACTGTGACAAACTGTCTCTCCAGTTGTCTCTTGCTGCTATGCCTTCCCCTGTCAAGACAGGTTACCACTAGACTGTAAGCCAAAATAACCTTTCCTTTCTTGAGTTGCTTTGGCCAAGGATTTTGCTGCAGCATGGAGAAATGTTATTAATATAGAGACTATAAAGAGTTTTGAACAATAAGTCATTAAAGAAATTAAGTGGAAAATAAGAAAAAAAAATTTGGGAGAGTTTGCTGTGTAGCCCTAGCTGTCCTGGAACTGACTCTGTAGACCAGGCTGGCCTCAAATTTGGAGATCCACCTGCCACCTACTGAGTACTGGAATTAAAGCATAAGTTGTCACCGCCTGGCTTGAGAAAGTTTCTTAAATAAATATAAGTGGAAACATGCTAAAAGCATGCAAAGTTTAACTAGCACACATAGATGGCAGAAATAGTAAAAGCAGTACAGAAGAGGGAACTTTATAATACTCAGACCCTACATCCAGACAAAACACAACTCTAGTTCCTGGGGCACCAATGACTTATGGCCTCCAAAGACAATGTATTCACTTATATGTGTATACACACACTAAAACCAATCTTTAAAAGAAAAACAGAGCTCAACCTAATGATGCTTCCCAAGGTGTAGAAAAGTAAAACAAAACAAAACAAAAAACCATGATAAATATAAGGAAAGAAAAAGACCAGCGCAAACTAGGTGGTGGTAGCTATACCTTGAATCCCAGCACTAGGAAGGCAGAGGCAGGGGAATCTCTGAGTTCCAGGCCAGCCTGGTCTACAGAGGGAGTTCTAGGACAGCCAGGGCTATGCAGAGAAGCCCTGATTAAAAGAATAAAGAGTAAGACCAGAGCAGAAAAGAAAAATGAAACTGAGACTGAAAGGACAGAAAGGATCAATGAAACATAACTGACAAATCTTTTTTTTTTCCTTTCACCTATTTATTTAAAAAGTCTTAGTCCAAGAGTGGTGGTGCACACCTTTAATCCCAGAATTTAGGAAGCAGAGATAGGAGGATCTCTATGAGTGTGAGGTCAGTCTGGTCTACAGAACAAGTTCCAGGACAGCCAGGGTTACACAGAGAAACCCTGTCTTGAAAAACCAAAAGAAAAAAGGAAAATAAAAAAACTCTCGCTACAGAACTCAGAGCCTAGGCTGGCCTTGAACCTGAGGTCCTTCAGCCTCAGTTTCCTGAACTGAATGCCACCATCACAAGATATTTGAGTCTTGGGAGTACTTTCTAGTGACAGCAAGGTCTACTGTATGGTCACACAAATGGGAGGCCAGGGCTACACAGAGAAACCCTGTCTGAAAGACTAACCAAACAAACAAAATCTCTAGGACATAACAGACAGGGTACTATTTGGGAAGAGGAAGTAGACCACTGGGAGAAGATAGGGTAATAGATGGTGAATATGACCAAACTACATGATATGCATGTCTGAAAATGTCCAAACGTGGAGCTCTACACAATGAATATACACTGACAGAAAAAGCAGAGAGGTAAACGTGAAATTGCCAGATGATCTAGCTATTTCACAGAAATATATATACCTAAGGGAATTAGAGATACGAAAACATACCCATAACCGTTCACAGCAATATTTACTAATAAAAACTGAAAATGCCCACGATCAGACAGGAAAATGAATGAGGGTTTAACAGACAAACCCTGAAAATGAATATTTGCTAGTTTGTTCTTTCATGTATAAGTGTTTTTGAGAATTACAAGATATCCATTTATGGGCTCAAGAAATTTGAATTTCCATTTTCCACAATGCTTTCTGGACTGTTTCAACCTTAAGGCCCAAGAACTAGAAAGCACAGGGAACTAGATCTCTAGGTCATTCTTGGAAACACCACTGAATTCCGGGGTCCCCAATGCATGTCAGCCTGAGGCTTCTGTAGCAAGGTGGCAGTTGGTGTGCCCTCACACTTCCATCCCCAACCTGGGGCTTCCTAGGAAAGGCCAGTGCCACCTCTGCCTTGGACTGAGAAGGCTGGTGCAGATGCTGTTCCTCAGAGTAAAGAGGTCCAGCAAGATCTAACCTATAGCCCCTCCCAGGCACTGCTCAGCAGGGTCACTCGGTCTCCTCCTGGGAGCACAGAAGACTTCAGCACAGCATGCTCTCTCTCCTCCATGCAAAAGGCAGGGGCTGGACTCACCGTGTGAGCATTGTTAATCTTCTTCACTTCCCACTGGCCTTCTCCTGTATAGGTCAGCAGGGAGATGGCCCCATCGGAGCTCCCACAGGCCAAAATCAGGCCATAGTCATGAGGGGCCCAGCATACAGAGTTCACTGTGAAAGGAGGCATAATGCGCAGGCTTACATCATACACTATTATTTTGCTAAATTCTTAGAAAAACCACAGGGATTGCCAGTGGCCAGTTAACATTTGGCCAAATTAAGGAAAATTTACAGCACTTCCTAAGCTTGCCTTCACAAAACGAGAATATGTTGGGAAGCTTCACTGTTTTTTGGGGTTTATTCTTATTTCATGTGCATTGTCTGCATGTATATGAGGGTATTGGATCCACTGGAACTGGAGTTACAGACAGCTGCGAGCTGCCATGTGGGTGCTGGGTATTGAACCTGGGTCCTCTGGAGGACCAGCCTGTGCTCTTAACCACTGAGGCATTGCCCCAGCCCCCACTGTTCTCAATAAACCTTTCTCTGGACTGACCTCAGCTGTGGACAGACTAGTGGAAAAGCCAATCAGTTTACAAAGGATGAACAAGAGCAAGGGCAGGGAGCCTGGGACGAGACCAGAACAGAGGCCCTTCCCACCCATAGGCCCCCTGCTCACTGCTAACTCTACATACCCGAGGAGTCGTGTCCGGAATGCTCATGAGTCTTCTCCCAAGTGCCGTTTTCCTCCTTCCAGATAATGACTTTCCGGTCGTAGGAACAGGAAGCCAGGATGTTGCCATACATGGGGTGGGCCCAGGCTACCTGCCATACTGGTCCTTCATGTCTGCAAGGGAGGGAGTCAGGATGCTCAGAGGGTCAGGGGATTCACAGTGCTACCTCTCTCTGGAGAGACAACAGAATGTTGCCATGGTCTTAGTTTTTTGAATCAGGGTCTCACATTATATACTCTGGTTAGCCTTGAGCTTGTGATCCTTCCAATGCTAGGAAAAAGGTATGTGCCACCATACCTAAATTTGGTCTGCATTCTATTAAGTTTAAAATAAAAATTTCATATCTTGGAATGAGTTACTAAAATACCAAATTGCCTCTTTGCCAAAACCCAAGTAACAAGTGGCAAGTCTAACAAGCTACAATTTCAAAGTCTTAGGCAGCTACATGTAAGATGAAAATACATCTGATTTTTCTTGGTGACAAAGTGACAAGGACTATAGCCATTTCTGCAATTTGCAGCCTACATCCAAATAGAAATGGTAAATTCAGAGTCATGCAAACAAATGTATTTGTTTTCCTTATCCCAGTTCACCAATCCCTGGGATTCTACTTCTGGAGCCCTTGCAGACCCAGGTACCCCAGGTTAGGAACCCACACTATGTGAAAGGCTCTGATGGAAAGCAGAGAGGTGGCCATGAAAATGAGCCAAGACCCCCAGGGCTAGGGAGAGAGAAGAGCAGACATCTGACACATACTCCCTGGCCATCTGCCATGGACAAACAACACAACAGGATGTATAAAATTTGTCTTATGGGCCCAGCGGGTAAAGCACTTGCTGTGTAAGCCTGAACATCTGAGTTCAATCCCCAGTACCCAAGGAAAGGTAGAGGAGAGAATTCCACAAAGTGTGAGCCTGCACAGGTGCCCCAAGCAGGTTTATCTCGTGATCATACTTACCAAATGACACTTCAGGTCAAATGGCTAAATATGTGCAGGATGGCAGTCATGTTCATTGCTTCTGAACATGGCAGTGGTTGCCCTTATCAAAGATCTACTGAGGACGGGCCCTGGATGGAGGCAGGATTAGCCCATCTGGGATTAAGCAGAGGAGGGCTCCAAGACATAAAGTGCCTCATTTGCCCAGGTCTCCTAGTGGTGGAGCTAGGGCTCATACCTGCATCTCTGCTAAGGGCACAGGGGTCTGAGCTCTTAGCATCCTCATTGCTGAGTGCACTCTGGAACTGCTCTGAATTCGTGCTTTCATCCTTCCTCCCAGGTCCAATGATCCAGCTATCACCAAGACCGTCTCCAAGCTTGTTGACACTTACCCTCTGAGGTCTGCAATGAGGATCTGCCCTCCGTTTCGCACATCAAAGATTTTGACGGACCTGTCCGAGGAGCAGGTTGCTAGGCGCGTGCCATAATAGTCCATCTGGGCATCATGCTGCAAGGGAGGACAACTGGGGAAGCCTGCAGGATGGGTGGTGAAGCCCCAGCCAGGCCTAGTATAGACCAGAATCTACCCAAACTCTATCTGTGCATCATGTTGCAAGGGGAGGACAGCACAGGAAGCCTGTAGGAACCAATCAGCCTGAACCAGTCTCAAAGAATCATCACCTCATGGACAAGAAGCTAGAATGTTGGTATTATCAATTCCCTGCCAGACAGCGTCCTACTGGAAGGGACCAAACAAGCCATACTGAGCTGGTTGTTCCGGACCCTTCATGCACTTTTTCCAATCCTGTTCTGTGAGTGGGTACAGGAGGAAAAACTGACTTCACTGTCCTGATCACAGGCTTCATGGGCTATTGGGGAAGACACCTTGAGGCTCAGCCTAGCCTCAGACCCCAAGGTTACTGACTGAGAGCAGGCCTCAGAATACTTCAGGCTCTGTGCAGCACTCTCTAAGGTACTGTGGGCCTGAATACAGGGTTCCATACAGATGTGTGTCCTCTCACTGCACCAAAGTCCCTAGCAGTGTGCCTAGGACTCCAGATTCCACACCCATGGGAACAATGCCTGAAGTGTCAATTGCTACTGCTGCTCAAAACCAACTTTGACACCGACTGGAAACGGGCTAGCTGCTGTTGGACAGTAACTATATTAATTAAATCACTGCTTGGCCCATTAGCTCTAGCTTCTTATTGGCTAACTCCTACATCTTAATTTAAGCCATCTCCATTAATCTGTGCATCACCACAAGGTCGTGGCCTACCAGCAAAGCTTCAGCACAACTGTCTCTGTTGGCGGCTCCACGGCTGTCTCTGACTCCGCCTCCTTTCTCCCAGCATTCAGTTTAGTTTTCCCCTCCTTCCTAAGTTCTGCCCTATCAACAGGCCAAGGCAGTTCCTTTATTCACCAGTAGTATTCATAGCATAGAGAGGGGTATCCCACATCAGGCTCTTGCCCCAGTTCTGGGCCTATTTCTGCAGCATGTATGGTCTCCTTCAACACTAGTCCCTTGTTGGCGGGATCACCTATCCAAGTGGTTGCTGCTTTCCTATTTGTCCCACCCCGCAGATTTCAGCAACAGGCAGCAGTTATAACATATCAAAAAGGTGCTATATAGAATTTAACATTCCTTTGTCACCTCCCTACTCAAGGACAACGGTTTCTCTGGAAGGTCATCTTTTACTGTGTTAGGCTTTGCTGACCTGGTAGGCAGGCTGCAGGTCCATTTCAAAGCCCTTCTCAGCAGAGTTCTATCATACTGGGAAGGAGGGCACAGTACCTGGGGTGGGAATTCTATCTCTTTAGCTTATCTGTTGTACAATCTTTGAAAATTTAGCTATTTCTTTAACCTTCAGTTTCCATAGCTTTCAAAGGGGCTAAGGAGTGCACTGGCTTCTAGGGTCCTTGCAGATTTATCAAGGCACTGAATGATAAATACTTGGGGTCTGATGACAGACTTCGGGAGCACACAAATATTTCCAATGACTATACTGCCTCACCTGGTCCCGGGAGGAAACCAAGACACTGGCAAGGCTATCTAGATTGGATCTTATTGCCCTTGGGCCCATGCCAGCTCCAGGCATGTGGTCTCACAGTTAGACTGCTCATGACCAAAAACAGCAAAATGTACAATTTTGCATCAGAACCCCAAGACAAGTACCAGGGGTCAGGCTGGGAGGTTGAGACCACCTGGCCTGGGCCCTGCTCCAAGGCTGCCTGCATTGTTTGGCTGCAGGAAGCAGGCTGAGTTTTTCTGTCTGAGACTTTCACCTCTGGACCTTCCCCAGCAGCACTACACTATGCCCTGAGGATTGACTTCATGCCCAAGGGCCTGCAGTGGCCTACTCTCTGGGGTAAGACAGATAAGTTCAGCTGTCTCTGTTCTAGGCTTTTGCTGTGACTGCCACTGACTTCCCACTCTCCATCATTGAACCCCCTTTCCATGAAGCTGAGAAGTGGCTTTAGGAAAGAGAAAGGTAGAAAGATGATTGTCAACCTCTGCCCCCAACTTGGCCTTACTCTCAGTATGAAGACTGAAGGGCCTGAGCTGTACAACAGAACATTTCTCACAGCGAAGAGAAGCTACTGTCAAAGCCTTGCAAACCCAGAGGTCAAGTGGGAGAACGATTAAACCCTGGAGACTGTGGGCTGCCGGGAACTACTACACAGTTGGACCCCCAGAGAGGAGAATGCCCCTGTCCAGGCCCAGAAGGGATGAGTAGATACTTACAATCATGTCCTCATGAGAGGTGTCCACGGTGTTAATTACTGACACCTAGAACCAAAGACAATCTGTGACGTCACTGGCAGCAGCTACAACAATCATCTTATTAAAGCATCAACTCTTCCTAAGGTTCTTAGGGGCGTCTGTGCTTATTCCATAAATATTTTCTTTTTATTTCTTTCGAGATTGGCTCTCATTATGTAATTCAGGCTGGCCTTGAATTTACTAACCTCTTGCCCCAGCCTCCCAAATGCCAGAATATATGTGCATTTCCAGCTAAGGACCTTCTTTTTTCTTTTGGTTTTTTTGAGACAAGGTTTCTTTGTGGTTTTGGAGCCTGTCCTGGAACTAGCTCATGTAGACCAGACTGGCCTCAAACTCACAGAAATCCTCTTGCCTCTGCCCCCCACCCCTCCCCACCAAGTGCTGGGATTAAAGGTGTGCACCACCACTGCCCAGTTAAGGACCTTCTTTGTATTGAGTATTGTAGGCTGACAGGAGTGTGAATGGCTGTTCTAGTCTCAGAGAAGCTCATGTAAATAACCTGCCAGGAGCCTAGCCACACCATGGTTTGTGTGGGTAGGGGGAACCCAGATGAGGGGATATACAGCTGCCTTAAGTGATGAGAACCAGAGAGAAGATATAATCCAAGTAGAAAAGGATCCCGTGGTCAAAGATAGTCTGAGAACTTGAGTCACTGAGCCTGGAGCACAGGCCTGGCAGCTCTCAAAGGTGAGGTGAGACCAAGAAGGATCAAAGTTCACATTCCCTTTCTGCACTGCAGAGCTTCTGATGGCCCAGAAAGTTTCAGACCAGGACTTAAGTTGCTTCTGAGGCTACTCTCTGACAGGCCTGCCTAGATTCACCTTAGTGGGACCAAGGTTTGATTGTAGAGGCAGGAAACAGCCATGATGGCCATCAGTGTTTTCCCCATTTGTTTTTAAATCAGCCTCCCTTGATCCCCAACTAGCCAAATGCTTACATATACAAAAGCCCTGGACAGTTACAGTACTTTATGCTCCTTCTCTGGGGGAGAATGTAGGCTCCAACTATTTGTAGATTTTACATATTCTCTATCTGTCTTAATACATAGTTCTAGCCGACCTGGAACTCACTATGTAGACCAGGCTGTCCACAGACTCTGAGATCCACCTGCCTCTGCCTCCTGAGTGCTGGGACTAAAGGCACATGACATCATATCCCTCAGCTTTGAATCTCTTCAAAATTATTATTTTTTAAAATTTTTTTTAAAGATTTATTTATTTATTATGTGTACAGCATTCCTTCCATGTGTGCCCGCAGGCCAGAAGGGGGCGCCAGGTCTCATTACAGATGGTTGTGAGCCACCATGTGGTTGCTGGGAATTGAACTCAGAACCTCTGGAAGAGCAGCCAGTGCTCTTAACCACTGAGCCGTCTCTCCAGCCCTTCAAAATTATTTAAGATAACATTTGACAGACAGAAGGAACTCAGTAACTATCCACTGAATTAATAAATGAACAAAAATACACATTTTGGGTTTTTGGCTCAGCAGCTATTTAATTCTTGGAAGAGAAAAGGGGACTTTTCCATTTGAGATTGGCATTTCTCACCATTTCCCACATCCTTTTCCAGGGCAAACCTCACAGTTACCAAGCCTGACACTTCACGGCAGGCTGTTGTGGTGCTGGACCATAGCACTCCAGAAACTCAGGAAGGTGACAAGAATTTTAGGCTAGCTAGCCCGGGCTACTTTTCAGAAAGGTAGGCCTTGGGAGAGCATGGTAGCAAGGCATTCAGAAGGCACACACTCAGTAGGTACAGGTTTTCTTGAGAATTCTAAGTGCTCTACAAAGTGCGCTCGAAGGTCTGCAAAGACTAGAAGAGGAAGAACTGCACCTGCCTGCAGATGCTAACGTTTTCCCATGAGCATCAGGAGGCACCAGGAGCAGTCAGTTATAACCAACAGAAAGACTAAACAAGAGTCAGTGAAGAGAAAGGCCTTGCCAAAGCCACACCGTTGGGAATAAACCCTAGCTACTAACCTACTAACACTCAGCATACAGTCCAGGTTACCAGGGCCAGAAACACCTCTGTCCCCGCTGCGCCACACAACACACATTAGTATATGGTGGGCGGTGTGCTCAAGAATCCCCACAATCCAGATTGACTGAGGGAAAAGCAATTTGACACCGGTCAGCCAAAGGACCTTGGGTGTTTCTTTCTGACCATTCTCACCCAAAGTCATTGGCTGTGATCCACACTTTGGGATGCTCTTGGAGCACTCAACACTTAGGGGGTTACTGGAACACAGTCAGAAACAGCAATCAAAACACTTCAGCTCATCAGAACCACACCAGGTACACGTTTAGAATGAGTTCAAGGACCAGCTTAAGAGTCTCCAACTCAGCAACAGAGGGACCAAAGGGCGACAGAAGAGGGAGGCAGCTCCCTGTGCCACTGTGCCAATCAGGTCTAAGACTTCCAGCGGCTGGTTCTCATTCATTCACACAGTGACTCAGGGGGCAGTGGAGATACACTGCAGATACCATAGAAGTTAGTAAAATCCGAGACGGTGCCCTAGACTAGCTAGGCCTCCCACCCATTTCCCGAAGGTTATCACACCCGGGAGCCCTGTGTCTAAGTAACTGATCCCGCCACTACTTCTGTTGAGGTAGTAGGTGGCAGGACCGAATGGTTAGGAAGATTTGGATCTCAGCTTTGCCCCTGCCCAGCTCAAGTGTTGACAGCAGCACTGGCTTCGCAGGCTACCTGCGGGCGGAAATGTGAGCGACAGTGGGAACGTACTAAGGACTCCGTAGACAGCAGCTCCTCTGATAACTTTGGCTTTTTTTTTTTCCAATTACGAAGGACAAGATACGAGATTGGCAGGAGGTGCCACAGTAGCCCGGGCCTCTGAGTTCCGGAAGGCCCGGCGGCCTTGTCATAGCTCCCACTCTGAAACCCGCAGAGGCAGGACACGCAAACTTTGAGGAAGTGAAAGGGGGGGCTGGACAGCCCGAAGGTCACGACTGCCGCCGGGACTGCAACACTTACCATAGCTGTGGCAGCGGCGACTCACGGCCTCGGACGTGGCAGCACTGAACGCTTCACTTCCGGTGCCGGCCCGCAGCCGACAGACCGTCATCTAGGAGCTTCCGGTCAGCAACACAGTCGACTTACACAAAGGTTCCGCCGCTCCTGGAACCAGCGCCCCGTCTACCTCCCTCCGCTCAGCTCTTATTTTGGTTGTCCGTGAGAGTCTGGTTGCTATGGCGACCCTAATCACGGGATTTTACAATAGTGTCACTTGTGGATTTTTTTTTTTTTAACCTGGACCAGGCTTTCCTGGTTTCTGAGATATATAAATGAAATGACCAGTGATTACAACTTCACCCTCCTTTTCTGTGGGTTCTGGATCCCTCTGGCTTTTATCACGAACGTTGTACAGGTTAATCTCGCGAGTAGACTGGGCTAGTGTTTTATTATGTTTCCTAGAGGACGGCTCTGCTATAGGGCTGATGACTTCAGAGACCCCAGACTTCTAGAGAGATCCCCTGGGATCCTATGAGTCTGGTCCATGAGGAATACTGGAAGTCCTGTCGGGACCCCCAAATCCCCAGTGTCTCCAACTGTTAGTGCACCAACTTTCTTCACGGACAGCAAACCAAAGTCTCTAATCCCAGTGACTCTGACTGCTCCAAGAGAGGGCAATTTGAGACCCCTCCCCCCAACTTCTTGCCCCTAGCTTTTTGGTTTTCTTTTCTTTTCTTTTCTTTTTTTCTTCCTTCTTCTTCTTCTTCTTCTTTTTTTTTTTTTTTTTTTTTGGTTTTCTCTGTAGCTTTGGAGCCTGTCCTGGAACTAGCTCTTGTAGACCAGGCTGGCCTCGAACTCACAGAGATCTGCCTGCTTCTGCCTCCCGAGTATCTCTCGCTCTCTTATTTTTTTTTCCCCTGAGACAGGATTTCTCTGTAGCTTTGGAGCCTGTCCTGGAACTAACTCTTGTAGACCAGGCTGGCCTCAAACTCACAGAGATCCGCCTGCCTCTACCTCCAAGTACTGGGATTAAAGGCGTGCGCCACCACACTTAGGTTTTCGTTTTTTCATTTTCTACACAAGCACTGCAAGGAGCATGCTGAGCCGCAGCACAGCTCCTCAGAAACATATGGTTCCATACGCCCACCCTCTGCAGATCTTAAGAAGCCAGTGGTTCAGGGTGGAACCTCCACCCCACCCTCACCTCCACCCCAGCTAAATCAAAATCTCTTCTGGTCCTATGATGAAACTGGGATCAAAAACCCTGGCTGGAGAAAGCTACCAGCAAAATGCCAAAGCTCGAGGAGTAAGAAGGGGTTTGGGGGAGGGGCTAGGAGAGTGGCAGCCTCATATCCCTGCCTTCCCACCTCAGTGCCTTTGAGGCCTTTCTTTTCCTCCAGGGAGAAGTTACCACAGGAATATGAAGAGGCAGTACTTAGGGTAAAACAGAAAACAGACTTGAGGGACCAACGTGGGTTTCTCTAAGGCACAGGCCCCTCTGTAGCTGCACCGCTAGTCCTTCGATCAATAAGGCCAAGTTAGTTTTCTCGGAGCCTTACATTTCTCCAGTGGAAACGGTAACAACAGGCACCTTATATGTAAATATAATGCATGAGGTGTCATTGTTATTGATGGAATTTCCTGGTATAAATTCTGAAGCTGAAGACATTGAGGATCTCGGATAAGCGACAGCAAATGAAGACATCTGAAGGTAGACCAGAAGACATGGTGTCTTAAAGTTTTAATGTGCCAACTCTGGCTAAAGATGGAAACTATCAGAACTTTATATCTTACTTCTGAGGGCCCATTCTTTGCCTCTTGGAGTAGCTGTCTCCTTCTCTGTTACGTGGGAAGCACAGGGTAAGTGCTTCTTCAAGGACAAGTGTCTCTTCTCTTGGGACCAGCAATGTTTCATTTTGATTTTGTGAACATTTGCATATCCGTGAGATATCCTGGGATGGGATCCAAGTCTGATTAAAAACACATACGTTTTATATACTCTTACACACATAGCCAGACTATATATATATATATATATATATATATATATATATATATATATATATATATATATGGTTTTTTGAGATAGAGTTTCTCTGTGTAGCTTTGGAACCTGTCCTGGAACTCGCTCTGTAGACCAGACTGGCCTTGGAACTCACAGAGATCTGCCTGTCTCTGCCTCCAGAGTGCTGGTATTAAAAGTGTGCCCCAACCACCACCCGACCATATTTTGAATAATTTTGTGCCCAAAGCAAACTTATGTGGTGTGGGATTTCCTGCTTGTGGCATCATGTTGGCACTCAGAAAGTTTCAGATTTGCAGATTCAGGATGCTCAGCCTATAAAACCTACTCTGAAAGTTGATGTTGGATTAAATTAACCTTGGAACTGAAACAGTGGTCAGAAGTTAGATGAGGCCACTGATATTTGATCTGGGGGCCAGGTCAGCTTGGGAAGAGCTGGGATTTTGTGTGTATAAATTGATATTTGTTTCTCAGTCTGGCATATTTTCTTACCTGTGAGAGGTTTGCCAAATTCAGTTTACTGGTGAGGGTGTGCTGGTTAGGTGTTTTTGTTTGTTTATTTTGTTGTTGTTGTTTTGGTTTTGCCAATTTGACAAATGGGAATTTCATTGAGTAAGTTGCATCCATCCATAGGCACGTCTGTTGGGGTATTTTCTTGATTAATGATTGATGTGGGAGGGCCCAGTCCTCTGTGGTTGGCACCAACCCTGGGTAGGTGGTTCTGGAAAGTATAAGACAGCAGGCCACGAGGAGCAAGCCAGTGAGCAGCTCTCCTCCATGGTCTCTACTTCAGTTCCTGTCTCCGGATTCCCCCCTGCTGCTTGAGTTCCTGCCTCGACTTCCTTCAGTGAGAGACTGATTGGATAGTAAGACAGACACGTCCTTTCCTCCTCAAGTTTCTTTTGGCCATCATGTTTTGTCCCATCAATAGAATGCAAACTAAAACCCTAGGGTACCAGGCTGCTCTGTGCTTCCCTCCTCATCACTAGCGGGTGCCGCCTATAATCTGTGCCCATACTTTCCACCTTCCTCCGGTTTATCCCAGACCACAGTCAGGCCATTCACAGCCTCCTCTAATTGTTCCCTTCACCTCCCTGATACTCTGAGTGATTCTTCTTTTCTTCCTGAGACCCCCTTCTCCCAAGTCTCTTTTTGAGATGGGTTAATGGTTAATGACAGGTCCCTCAAATGGTAGAGCTCACGGTATAATCTAGGGCAAAATGTCGTTCCCAACCAGAGACTCAACTTCCCCAAGTCCAAATCCATTGAAAATGGGGACCCAGCTGTCCTGCGGAAAAAGGCCTTGGGATGGTTACCATGCCTGCGTTTCCACGTGTGCATTTATTGTTATTGCTTAGTATAGTGTTGAAAAGGCAGACAAATCCTGTTGGTTACAAAGAGCACAAGCCAGAGATACAGAGAAATAAAGAGTGTACAATAAGAGCACAGTCACTTCCCAGCCCCGATTGTCCCAGAGTCCCCCAGAGCCCAGGCAGCTTGTGGAAGCTGGAGGCGGCACCATTCCCTCGCTACTCTGTTATAAAAGATGTGCACACGAGAGTTAGCAAAGTGTGGTGACCCCCGAGAGGAAGGGCCCTGGAGGGAGAGCACCACAGACATTACAAAACAGACCGAGGGCCTGCAAGGTGGCCCCAAGTAGCCTCAAACCTTTTGTTTTGGGGGGAGAGGATGATGGTAGCTGCCCAGGGCCTAGGGTCCCATGTCTTGAGTGAGTTGTATCTATATATTAAATCAGAGGGCTTCATTTGGACCTTGGAAAATATTTGGAGATGCCTAACGTCTCACTGGGGCCTTGGTGCTTCAAGAAGTATCCTCGCTTCTAGGGTTCTCTAAGGGTGAGGCTTCAGATACTCGAACAGGAGAGAGGTGGGCAGAAGGCTCGTCAGTGCGTGGTTTAGTTGGCAGCCTCCTATAGTTACAGCAAGTGGGGAGGGGACCAATGGTGCCAAGATATCCAGGCAACACATGTTTGTATCCCAAAGATGCTAAAACTCTGAATTAATAAGAGGTGACCCTCAAGTAACAGAAATAAAATAACCAAAAGCCAGTTTAGAAAAGATAGACAGGAACTGTCCCCCAGCAGAATGGCTCTGGTTGATGCTGAATGTTCTTAGTACAGGGTCTGGTCCCACTTTCCTGTCCAGACAAGGGGCACATGGGGACCTACCCTGGCACAACCCCAGGAGGTGACTTGTTGGGTGGGGCTTGGTAGCCTCTCCTAAAAATTTCAGAGCTTAGGGGACAGGTAAGTTGAGGGCTTCCCAGGATTCAGGATGCTGTTTTGTCTGTCCTGATGGGACAGTGATTGCAATGGGGGTCGGAGCAGGGTACATAGAGTAACAGGGCTCAGTTTGAGGGGTAAGAAAAGGGCAGAAGGAAGAGGGTCTGACAAAGTTTTAACGTTTCCTCACAACAGATGTGAGGGGAGATACATACAGAAATATTTGTGAGGGGCAATAATTAAAACACGTGGCCAGAGGGGACAGCAGATGAGGGGACAAAAGAGGAACTCCAGAATTGAGTTTAAGCCTATATAAGACATCAGGAGTTGGCAAAGGTGGCTTTTCAACAGGCATGGGGACACAGTGGCTCTTTATTAACCAGAGGACCCAGGATAGGGTGGGTTCTGACTTGGGAGTAGTCAGTGCCACATCCACTTTCAAAAGGAGGGCATCCTCCTCCAGTGGGCTCTGTGCTGTGGTTGGGATGAGGCTGGGAGTGAGGGGTGGGCGGAGAAATGGGGGATGCTCCTGAATCCTGGAAACTGTGAGTGGCAAGTTGAGTCTTCCTACCCTCCTCCACAGAGAGGTGACTCTGGGGTATCCAGAGCCACAGTGCAGGGGCCTCACGTGTTGTCTCTCATCTATCTGATGATAGATGCACTTAGTCTGACAGGAAAGAAGGGGGCAGTTCCCACACTAGAAAAGAGTAGGTTTGCTATGTTCTGTTTGATTGTTTTTTTGTTTTTGTTTTTTTTTAAAATACAATAGACACACCGGAAACACATGTGTGAGCCAGAAGATTCAGCCGTGGAAAGCATAGCCATTGCATAGTATTAAATGAGCAGAGACGGTGAATTCTTTATTTACAATTATTGTCTAGATAAAAAAATTCATAAAAACAGATGAATGGTCATAAATTATTGACCCCCTAATGGGGTGAACTGCCAAACGTACCCCATGCTGCTAGATATAGGACGCGGAAGTGCAAGCTTTGTGTACTACAGTGGGTTCTGATAAACCAACCATCTCCTGTGTAGGTGTATGCGTGTGTGGATGACTGTGGGTGAGCGTGAGGGTAAAGGGCATAGAGTTGCCCCTCATTCCTGACACCAGGAAGCTGATGCTAATGTCGGGCCTCCTTGCTAGTTTCCTCTACTCCCTGTTGGAGAAGCTGGCTCTACTCTGAGAACCTCTTCCTGCTTGCCCTTGAGGTCTGGCTGCGAAGCCCAAGGACCCTGGTGGCATGGAATGCGATCATAGAGGCGTGACTGAATGGAGGGCAGGATGAAAAATGTGACAAAGGAGTCCCCCCCTAAAAAAAAAAAACAAAAAAACAAACCAACCAAACAACAATAACAACGACAAACTCCAAACCTATCCTGTTCCAAGGCCCCAGATTTCCTTTCCCTCCTTGGAGGGGTACCGTGGGCTGGCTCTGATGGTGTCTGTATGGAATCCAGCAGTACATCTAGGGCTGGTCCACCATTGCTGGAGAGGCAGCTCTCTCTCCTGGAAACACTCAGATTCCTTCAAGACATTCTTCCTGACAGAAAGATTGTGGCCAGGTGGGATGGGCGAACTTTGAACCCCAAACCAAAACTCAAGTTTTTTTCACAGCCATCCAGACGTGGGCCCTCCCAGCTGACTATGGCTCTTTTCCCAAGTGGCTGTCATCTTGTTTAGTGAAGAGGTCTCTGGGCCTGGAGGAGGGCTGGGGACCAGACTGAGGAGCGAGGAGCAATTGTGGGAAGGTGGGGGTGAAGGATGGCGTTCACAAGTGAGGCGGGAAGTGTTTGGTTTCCCTCGAAGCACGGGACATCATCGATCATGGTATTCAAAATGTCTTTTGCACTGTACAAGTTTATGGAAAAAGATTGTATGCTGAAAAGTCTCAAAGCAAACTTTGTATTAAATACAAAAGTTCTTTTATGAAAAAAAGCTGAGACCCACAAAGTGCTTAGCAGTTAAGAGGCCGACAGACAAGCTCTTATCGAGTGGGACTACTAGTGCTGTTATTGTTGGGGAGGGGATAGCCACCTTTTCTCACCTGTGATATGGGAAGATATCAGAATGGCTTTCTGTCTGGGAAAGCAGGGCTTGCTGTTAAAAGGCTACAGTATATATTGTGACTACAGGAAGACAATTTGGTTTAAAAATCACACTGAATACATCTCAATGTACACATCATAAGGTTCATTCGGATCTAAATAGTGCAGAGAAAAAAGGCTATTCTTCTTCAAAAAGAAAAACAAAAGCAGCAAGCCGTACCGACCCTCATCCAATGTGTCGGCAGTGCCTATGCTGCCATATATAAGGAAAGAAATGTTTAAATTACTAACTAAAAAAAAAATCAACACAATAGCATTTGTAATATGTGAACACTACCTCGAGTCACAGACAGCGCCAAAGACAACTCAGTTCTGAACTGCTCTCTGTAAACTCAAGCGAGTTTCATTGAGAGAAAAGCCTTCTACCGGTGCACTACAGACGCTGGCGTCTCGGACCTGGATGGTCAGGCGTGTGCAAACCCGGGAAGCCTTCTCTCCTCTTCTCCCTTGTCTACGGTGGAGCGTGTTGCTTAGCTCCTCAGGATGGATCCTTGGGAGCCATTGGCTTTCTGCCTGAGCTTCCCACAGTAGTGACATTATTGAACGGAAATAGCAGGCAAAAATCAGAGCATGGCTATTGTAAAACTTCAAGGATGCAATCCAGGGGGATGTGTCTGTTGGGCCGAGCTGTTCATAAGCATCTTAGCCACCAGTGTCCTTAAACCACACAAATATCCAAAGACATTATCTACAGGTTTGTAAACAAATTACATTCTTCTTTTAGGACATAAGTTAAAATAGAGCAATTTAAGCAGAAACAAGGCAACATGCCGGCAAAGGAACTTTATATATCCATGTATATATATATATGTATATATATAATATCTACTTATCTATATACACGTATACAGTCTCCAAGAAGTATACGTTGATATAGATACAAAGAAACGGATATAACCTCATGAGTGTCCGTGGAGTTCTTGGGTTCCATTGGTGCAAACCTACTCTGTTATTTCAAAAAGTTATTAAATTAATCTAGACATCTGAGACCATGCTGGGCAAGCATTTGAAACCTCACAGACCAGTGAACTGAATGAACAGCAGTCTGTTTGCAGTTCCCGCCTAAGAAAACAAACAAAAACCTCCCCTCCCCAACCCTCCAAGAACCAAGTGAGAGAGGGGACTGAAAGTGTCCAGGTACATTCATGCTGGGGACGTAGTGGTGGCCGGCGGGTGCATGGCTGGTCCGTGTCTGGTGTCTGGGTTGGAGCCTGGAAGGGCTCTTTTTTTAAAATAATTAATTAGTTAATTAATTATTATTATTTTTTGAAAAACAAAAGCAAAACAAAACCCACGCCACTCTCTGCTCCAGATGACCCCAGGGCAACCCTGCCAGTGACCTAGGAGTGAAAAAGAGTTCAAACAGCATGGCAGCCAGAGAAAGGGTCTGTGGGTGGAACCGGGTTCTCTTTCTGCTGTGTGTGTTCTGCCCAGTGCTCCTTGCTGCATCGGGGAGTCGGTGCCTGGAAGGGTGTGCGCCCGGAGGCGGATGGCGGCAGGTCCATGAGGGTGGCCAGGCGACAGGGGCCTCAGCTAAAGCGACGTCTCCAGGCTGTGGATGGGGCTCCCTGGACTTGAAGAGGTAGCTGATTTGCTCGTGTCGGTCGTCAGGTTGATCCCGCTGTCGATGGCGCTATTGTTCTTGTTGAGCGAGGACGGCGGGCTCGAGTTCTGCTTGAGCGCGGCATCTTCTTCCAGGTCGGTGTCATCGATGAGGGGTATGTGAGGCTGGGAATCTTCGATCCGGAATTCAGGATGAGCCATGAAGTTATGGATGGAGGTTCGAGACTCGGGTTTTTCTAACCCTTCATAGAGAGAGCTACGGAACGCCTTCACGACGCGGATCTGCAAGGGAAACACAAGGGTCAGGAGTTGGCTGGGCGCTCCTTGGGACTCGGAGGAGGGCTGGGGGAAGGGAGGGCACGCGGGCGGCTGGGATCCACAGTCGCTGGTATTATGAGCATCGATGGGGATGGATGGTAGAGGGCTTGGGGGTTGCATCCATGAGTTGGTTTTTAAGTGGCTTTGGTTTGGGTCAGAACTATGGTATTAGTGGGGACTGTAGGAAGCACCATCACGGAGATGATTGGGTAGTTGTAAACGGGAGCATGGTCCACTCCGAAGGGCACCCGACCTAGTGAGAGACTGAGCCTTGTTAATGTCACAGCAGAGTTTGACCATGCAGGGGGTGGGGGTTGAGGGTTGGGGGTGGGGGGTAGGAAAGAGTCTATTTGTTAAAAAAAGTGAATCTTCAAAAACCACACACAGTTAAGAAACCAAACCACATGGAACAGGTTACGGGTCACACAGAGAAGGAACAGGAAGGAGAGACAGTTGGATGAGGTGGGATGAGAGGACACACGAGGGCCAAACAGAGAAGGGGACATGAAGCTGAGGCAGCAGAGCAAAGCAAAGCCAGGGAAGGCTTTCTGAGGTGCAGGGCTGCAGCAGCCAGGAAGCACAGAGGAGCGCACACAGGACCTTGGGGCAGGGAGCATGCCACAGGGGTCAGGGGCCACACACACACACACTGACACACAGCTACACTTGGAAGCCTGCACAATGTGAACAAAGTTGTTTGTGCCCAGCGCCTCTTTCCTTCATGCATTTGGGAGGTAAACACTCGAGTATGGGCTCAAAGCCCTGGCCAGCCATTGCAGATTGCTAAGGGGCGCCCGTGTTGCCTGGAGTTTGGGATTTATTGCTTTGTTTGTGTTCTGAAAACACAAAACCAAAAAGAAAAAAAAAAGAAAGAGAAAAATCTCCATAAACCAAAAGACACAGTCCGGAAGTAGACAGCCAACTCTCAGATTCCCTTCAGGTTTTGGGAAGTGGGGTAGGGTAGGGAGGTTTGTCACTGCACCATAGTGGGTAAGCCAGGAACGTCAGGTCCCCAGTCCTTTATTCTCTCCTCTGAAAAATGGGAGGAGCCCGGCCTCTGGTTTCCAAGGCTACAAAGAGCCTTGGATTTGGATCAGGAAGGACCAGGTGGAAGTCCTGGCTTGGCCATTCCTCATTCCTTCTCTGTAAAGAACCACAGAATGTATCTGGTTGTGTTCTAAATTGCCTTACAGGGTGCAGAAGGACAGGAACATGTTTTGTGTCTCAAGGGACTTATGGGACTTGGAAAAAAGATGTCTTCTGTTCTCTTCCTAGTGTTGGTTCAGAGAGGGCAAAGGAGAAAACACAAGATGGTTTGATGTCACTGACAGCTGAGGGTCACATGGCCTTGGCCACGGGGACAGGAGGCCTGCCAGAGACATTCGTGGGGAGGTTCTTGGATTCCAGATTAGAGCTCAGTTATACCAGGGAGCTCCTCTGTGGGCCGTGGTTAGGGAAATCCCTGTTCCCAGAGGAAACTTCTAGATGACTCTGACGGCTGAGGCTGTGTCACAGACGAAGGATGACTTTCTGTTTCTAAGCTACGTCAACAGAAGCGATGAGAATTCAACTTGGCATTGATCGCTTGCCTGCTTGGGCTGTGCTGTCTCTTTTTTTCCCCAGTCAACTCTCCTCCTTTGCCACCAGCCTTCTCTAAGCTACAGCTTCTGCTTGCCTTCTGAAGAGCAGTCTGTCCTGTCTCCTCTGTATACACTAGCCACCCCAGAACGCTTGCTGGAATCCAGAAAAGCTGTCAAGCTGGAGCGAGTAGAGCCAGGCAGGCTGAGGACTGGTGTTCTGTGATACAACTAACTTTGTCTCCGGATTCCCTGTGCAGCTTCTGTAGACTTTTTTTTTTTGTATTTTATGATCTGATAAGTGGGCCATTGCACCCTTGAAAATAATAAATTAAATAAATAAACAATGATAAAAGTGGTGTCGCCTTAGTTTGTCTTTTGTTGTTGTTATTTGTTTGCTTTTAAGGGGTCATAAGACCCAGGCTGGTGTCAGGGAATGACCTTGAACTTTTCACTCTCTCCACCTCCATTTCTGGTTTTCTTAGGGAGGGACTAAGGATCTAATCCAGGGCCTTCTGCAGGCTAGGCAAACAAACTCTAGGCAAAACCCAGCCGCTGGGTTCCTCTTCTGCAAAATGGGAGTGCAAATGTCCCAGCTGGCGCTCAGCCTTCTGAGGCTGACTTGCCATAAAGACACTGGCTGGCTGGAATGCTTTCTATATGAAGGGAGTTAGGGGACAGTGGCAGGCCCTTGTCATGTGACTGACAACGTAGAGGGGACAACACACAATGAGATGAGGCCCCTCCACCCTCCCCCTGGCATGGAGACAACAGAAAGAATGAACTGCTCTGGACAGGACTGTGGGGACAAGACTTTTCGGGACACCCCGACATGGCCATCTCAAGACTCCACTTCGGTTCTCTCTGCAGCTGAAATGGAAAAAAAAAAAAATAGGGAAGAAAAAAAAAAACAAAAACAAAAGCAAAAGCAAAAATCTCTTTCATCTCTCCTGCCTGCCTGCTCTAAAGAGGGATTTCAGGAGAGAAGACTGGTGGACTCACTCTCCTGCCTGCCTGCTCTAAAGAGGGATTTCAGGAGAGAAGACTGGTGGACTCATGGGAACGTGGGGCCAGGAAACAAGGTGGGGCCAGTGGGTGGGATTGGGGATGTTTGCTTTCAACAGCCTGGGGGTCTCTGGGGAGGCAGAAGCCTTGTTCTGAGGTGGGCTCCGCATACTCGAATGTTTACCCGGCTTCCAGGAAGCCAAGAGTCTGGGATTGATTCACATTCATTTCAGGCTCAAGGTTAAAGACTCACAACCTCTTTTAATGTCACTCTCTCTTGCTGAACTGTGTGTCCAGGGTTCTCTAGCCCTCTAGGAAACAAAGACATGGAATATTCAGACAGTGGGGAGTTCTAGGGTCCCCCCAGAAGCAAGCCATTTCCTTGCCAACCCAAGCTTGCACCAAATCAGTTACCAGAATGCTCAAGAGAAACCCAGCTTTCCTCTTTGCCATGTCTGCATTGCTCCTCACCACATGCTGGCAGTTCTTGAAACCCAAGTCTAAAGGGGACATGGGGGCACCTGGGACTGTGTGTGCGTGTGTGCACGTGTTTGCACGTGTGTGTGTGTGTGTGTGTGTGTGTGTGTGTGTGAAGAGTCTCACCCTTGGCATAGTGAGGCTGAAGTGTTCAATGTGTAGCCTCTTCAGACTTACTAAGGACAGAGATGGCTTGAGATGGTGAGGGATCCGAGGGGCTAAGAAGGGGAGGCTGGCCTGGATGAATGAGGCTGGTGCTGTCCTGGATGACCAGTGGGGAGGCACCACTTCTATGCCTCTGTGGGCTAGAGGAACACCAGGAGATACACCCTCCCTGCTCCCCACTCCTAGGGTGATGGAAGGGTGCTCCCTCTCTGGAAGGCTCTGGGCACCAGCACTGGCTCCCAGATCTAATACCATCCTCTGTGCTATAGAGTCAAGCCTGTTTGGAGACTGATGTGGAGTGGAGCATGAGGGGGCTTCAGAACACACTCCTGCTGGTCCCCTTGCTGTGTGTCTTGGCCAAGTGGTGTCTCTAGCTACTCTGGGAAACTCCTCTCCTCAGGTGAGATACGTGAGGTAAAGGAAGTAGACCTGTTGGGTGGAGCTCAAGTACCTGGCATCAGTGGTTTGTCCTTGGATCTCTGAACCAAATTCAGTTTTGAGTCGGGATGAGAGAAGCTTGCAATTCCTCCTGGGTTCTCTCCTGAGTGCTCTGATCCCATCCCAAGTGACCATGTCTCCCCGTGTGCAGTGTTTGCCTGGGACCATCTAATAGCTGTGAGGGGTGCACAGTGAGTCCCCCAACAGAAGCTTCCCCATCCTGGCTCTATCTGATCAACTCTTAAAGACACAAAGGAGAGAGATTTGTCTCAATCCGGGGCACATAGAGTCAGGCATTTCCTTTAGCAGGCATGCGGGGAGATCCTGTAGAGAGTCTGGTGACCGAGTTCCACCCACTCTTTTGCTTTCTGTCATACCTTCCTATGGGAAGAAAGCACTTTGACCTCTAAAGGAAGCTTCTGTAGTATCTAGAGGGTCCTCAGAGTCCCAGAAGAGCAGAAGAGGTGATGGTACAGAAACTACCCAAACAGAGGACAAGGGGATGTATACGTGACATCCAATTGTGATCTTGGAGATCCAAATGCGTCTTTGAACCTGTGGCAGTCCTTCTAAGAGCCAGGGCACCCTGCTAAGGAATGCTCAGGTTGTTTTTGAGACCTCGCACCCACTGGAGGTCCCAAAGAGACTAAGAATTACAAACTGGAGTTCAGAGCAGAGGGAATAAGTGGGAGACTGTTAAGGAGGCTAGGGAGGTGACAGAGGGGAGGCTGGGTGAGCGAGCTGAGTTTGCTTTTGGCCTCTTTCTCTCTTAGCCCCGAGAGGGAATTAAGGATCATGGGCCAGGATGGTAGATGAGTTTTGGTATAACCCCAGGTAGACTTTCTTCCAATGACTGCTCCAAAGTTAGGGTCACACGGAATGAAGGAGTGATGGGTCTGTCTGGAAGCAAGAGAACAGGGATACACAGGCCTGTCTGTAGAAGTGTGTCAGGAGCGGCCTCCTTGATGACTTTTACCCTGGTGCAGAAGGAAGGCTGAGAAAGCCGCTGAGACGAGAGGACAGCTCTCAGTTCTAGCACGTGAGGGCTAAGCTGAGGGGCTGCCAAGGATGCCTTCAAGGACACATGGGTGCCTGGGAACACCAAGTGATGTCTGTTGTGCCTAGGGCAAACTACTTTGCTTAAGGAAAGTGGTGACCCAGGATGAATAAAGGATTGAGCTTGTTGGCCAGGTGGTGGTGGTGCACACCTTTAATGCCAGCATGGATGATGCAAAAGCAGCAGGATCTCTGTGAGTTCAAGGCCAGCCTGGTCTATAGAGTGAGTTCCAAGACAGCCAGGGCTACACAGTGAAACCCCTGTCTAAAAAATAAATAAAAAAATAAAATAAAATAAAAAAAGGAACTGAGCTTGAGCTTGTGCCCTGGAGCCAGAGTCTTAGCAGTCAGAGCTCAGGGCTGTCTCCATGGGAACACCTGGTGGCTACGCTTCAAGCAAGACCACAGTTGGATTGATGGGGTGGGGAGTAAGGAAAGGTCAGCTGAGCATGGATCACTCCCAAAGGTGATGCAGACACCATCTGCTCACTTGTGCCTCTGTCTAATCTGGGCTCATTTTATGACAACGGGAGACCACTCACTATTCAGCCTCCTTGTCATCGTGTATGCCAAGGAGGGCAGTCCCCATGAGATGGTAGCGGGACACCAGCACGGACTGACTATCAGCGGGCTCTCAGTGATCTGTGCCCTCTGCTGGAGGGTTCCAGTGGAAGAACCCTGGACCTGTGCACACATCCTCCCTGCTCAGGGGGGCAGGGAGGGGTGATACTGGGTGTTCTGGGTTGGGATGGGGTGGGGCCATTTAAAATGCATCAAGAGATGGAGTCTTTCTCATCAAAGACCCTGAAGGCTGGCTAGGGCAACACACATGTTGTGTCTGTGTTAAGAGGCCGGAACTAAGATTCCATGTACTTTGGGAAGGTTTGAATGGAGGCACCCAAGGCCCTGGAGAGGCACAGCAAAGATTTAGACAGAGCCAAGGATGAGAAGCCCTAGGTCAAAGGTGGTGGTAGGGGCAGACGTACTTGGCTGAAGGAAGATGAAGAGGCGCTCAGAGTCCCAGGCTACCTCTCAGATAAGAAGAAAAGGATACCAGAGTTAGACCAGCTCTTTTGGGACTAGCTGTCACCCTGCTAAGATGTGTGTGCCCCACCATTTTCGAACTGAGATCAGCTGGATGGAACAGGAGCCTTGTCTCTTCCAGGAAGGTGTCGGGACTTTAGCGTGCTCCACCCTCTGTGGGGGAAGGGTGAGTAAAGCAGCTGGTACACTCAGTGTGCAAGGGAGGGACACGGAGATCCTGAAGGGCTGTGGTTTCCTTGGTCTGTAATTTGTGTCTATGACACTGGACTTTCAGTGATTGCTCGGCTCGTGGTCCCTCTTGTGTTGAGCTCCCATTGAGACTGTGACCCCTGCGAGGCTTCTACACTTTGATCTACATTAACCCTTTGGCTGACTACAAGACCTCAGTCAGTGAACTCTGACCACTTCCCTCATAGGCCAACCTTTTCCTGACAAGGTAAGAGACTCGAGTGAGGAGCTCTCTGTGCTTCTCTTGGTGACTGGTACCTTCTGGCCTTTGGTGCTGAGGCAGACTGGAACCCTTTGGATTCTAGAACCTTCTTGACTATGGTGTGATCCTTTAACAGACTCAGACCTGTGACCCGCTGCTAGTTACAGTACTTGACGCCCAGCTAACCCCACAACTGCCTGAGGACTCGTGACCAATGAAACTGTCTTCAGTGGCTGTGGCCCTTCAGCCCCTGGGCCTCACAGTGACCCCTGTCCCCCCATGTCCTCTGGAATCCCGGCCCCTGCCCGCCTGCCCGCCCAGGAGCTGGCGTTGGTGGTGCCAGCGGAGGCGGTAAGGAGTCACACTCACGCCCAGCTGCAGCAGGAGGAAGGCTGGTCGGAGAGGAAAGAGCATTGGATAACGACACGCGACTAGGGCTAGAGAGACTGGCTACGTCCTGGCTCTGGCTGGTGACGGAGGACTGTCTCCGCAGGGCCCCCTGGAAGGAGGCCCCGCTCTTGAAAGTATTGACTACTTCAATCTGCAACGGAGGAGAGAACGAGACAAGTTGCGAGAAGAAACGAACACCACAGCTACACAACTGACGGGTGCAACGTCACACAACAGCCGCAGCCACGGCGACAAGGACAACACCACTTAAAACAAAAATGCCAGACAGACTCCAAGGCTCGGAAAGACGTCTGCTCAGCTCTGGACCCAGCTGTAGGCCCCGGGGAGTCCCAAGCAGGGGTGGGAGGTAGGGGGAATGGGATGTGACCTCTTCCCTCAATAGTGGCCCAGGGATTGGGGTGGAGGTGCTATCAGAATGGAAGAGTGGCTTCAGGCATAGAGCCCGAGTGATGGGGTGAGACCTTGGGGCGTACGGACCTTGGGCCAAGGTCTAGCTCTCCTTATTTCTAGCTAGGTGACCTTGGGCAAGTCGTATTTCTTGTTCTTAAGGAATGCCATGCAGTTGGTAGAGGTATAAGCGGCACAGTACCAGGCCCACACCAGAGTTCAGGGAGGGCAGACTCAGTTACTCACACCCACTCAGGACTACAATCACTAGGGGACTACAGTCCTCCTGAGGTGTGAGGACTACGAGGCCTACCCTCCCAGGAAATAGGGGCTTCCAGGGTCCTGGTCACAGCAGGACAGCCCTGGCCTGTGTGAGGCAGTTGTGAGTCTAAAACCCACTCCCCTAAATGCCAAGTGGGCAGCGCAGAGCTATATGAGTCAAATGAGTCCCTGTGTGGTGCAGGGAACCCCAGTGGAGGGGTTTGCTGCAGTCCACGGAAATGTAGCGATTGATCCATGCGTCGCTTGCTCAGATTGCTCGGGCGAGGGATCTGAGGACAATGTCTTTCTTGGTTTCCTACAGCACAATCATCAACTCCACCTGCCCCAGGCACGGGGGCCTTGGGAGTACATGGAATGTGCACGTGTGTGGTCTTCGTGTACCACCACGGGTCACACAGTGGCTGCAAAGCTTTAGTTCTGAGGCAGAAGCCTGTTCCTCGCTGGGCAGGCACTGTGCTCATATGTTCTCACGGCTAAGCTTGGCTCGCATGTGTGCCTCTGTGTATGGGGATTTTAACCTCTGTTCCACATCTGGATAGAGTCAAGGGCAATGCTCGGAGACCCTCACAGAGGCAGTGTGGGCAAATCTGTAAAGGTGATTGTAGCTCCCTAGCTGTCAGTTTCCCTTCATAATGTCTGCCCCTGCTGGTAGCCACCCAGCCACAATAGAACCCTCACTCACCTCAGCCCTGCTAGCCACCCCCATTCTCTCAGGGTTCCCTCTAGAAAACCATGGTGGCTGAGACTCATGTCTACCCCCGGCTAGTCTGAGGAAATAATGGTCTTCCTGAGGCTGCACTCTGCTTGTGCAGCGGAAGTGATGTGTGCGTGCACTCGTGGCTGGAGGGCTGTTGAGGGCTCTTCTGAGACCGTATGATGGACATGACTCCTATGGCCACCCTCCCTCACATCAGAGTGCGAGGGTGCAATGGAACACGCTAGCCACACCCTCAAGTCTGGCCCAGTCCTAGGAGCTCCCCGCACCTGTGTCTGGATCCGATTCAGGCCCCGGAACCACAGGATCTGGCCACGGCGAAGCTCCCTCTCTGCGTGGTCTATCTCCTCCACGTCTTCATTTAACTCCTCCTCAGGAATCTCCTCCTTTTGTGTGAGCCGCCCCGCCTCCTTCAGGAACTTGAGTCTGCTGGTAGGGATGGTGGCAATGACCTGCAAGGGATGTACCCAGCAAAGGGTCAGGACTGAGGACTTTCTTCTCAGCCCCATTCCCTCCTTTTCTGCTTATCTGTCTCCTAGTCACATGTTAAGCTCCCCTTATAACTTATAACCTGTCACCCATTCTAACTGGACGACCTTCTTCTTCTTCTTCTTCTTCTTCTTCTTCTTCTTCTTCTTCTTCTTCTTCTTCCTCTTCTTCTTTCTTTTTCCCAAGACAGGGTTTCTCTGCATAACAGCTCTAGTTGTTCTGGAGCTAGCTTAGACCAAGCTGGTCTCGAACTCACAGAGAGCCACCTTCCTCTGCCTCCCAAGTACTGGGATTAAAGGCGTGTGCCACCACCGCCTGGTTTATTGTTTCTTACTAATAGTCTTTTTATTCCACTTATTGGACACAAAGAAGAGAGTGAGACAACGTGGCCTTGAGGAACCGGCTGGTGTGGACTTGGCATACCTCAGGAATACCTGGGTCATGTGACCGAGGGCAAGTCATGTTCCCCTGCTGAGCTCTGGACTCCTATTGATAAGGCTGGGGTAGCTTTGGGGTTTAAGGACCCAGGCAGGTACTATGTACCTGCTGTGCAGACCCTTCTGTGAGTGGCCCTCAGGGAGCACAAGGTGTCCTGGATCTGAAGGCAGGATATATGTGGGATGCACTCATTCTAATTCTTCCTGAAGTGCTTGTCCCCCATGCTGAGGCCTGAGAGTCAGACATCAGAGGCCCCTCATGTGCAGGCAAGGGCTTCACCTCGTGCTCGGGCTCTCTGGAAGTTCAGGGTCAGTGCTTCAGTACTCACTAGCTTGTGAGTTTGCTCCCCTGGATGCTGAGGGACCCCCCTCAGGATGCAGGTCCCAGGGTGCCCAGGAAACAGAGAAAGGGTCCTAATCAAATTTAGTGCATTTTTCTTCATTGTTTTGTTTTTGTGTAGCCCTGACTGTCCTGGAACTCACTCTGTAGACCAGGTTGGTCTTGAACTTACAGAGAACTGCCTGCCTCTGCTGGGATTAAAGGAGTGAACCACAATACAAGTAGCCACAACATCGCCATCTTCTCTTCCTTTTAGTTTTATTCTTTTGGGATGGGGTCTGGATATGTAACCCAGACTGCCTTCAAATATGCAGTCCTCCTGCCTCAACCTCCTGAGTGCTAGGATTACAAATGTGTGCTAGTTTCTTACTCTAGCCTAGGGATAACGTGAAGAAGGAAATCATCTTAGACCTATAATGAGTCTACTTCCTGGATGTTTGGGCATATTGGAAATAAAGTCCTTTTAGCTCAGTTTATGGGCAAAGACACTTCTCCTATGTAGTGTCCTGGGTCAGGCAACTAAGATGTCCAGCTGTCAGCAATGTGATGGTGTGTGGTGTGTGGATGTGGTGCATGCATGAAGTGTACATGGATGCCTAGAACTTGGGCAGATGTAGAGAATGAACCAGGTAGAAGAAGATGGAGTGGCCATCAGAGAGCACCTTCAATGTAGGAGATGTCAGAGACCATAGGCACACCCCAAGTCACCCTGTAACATGGCAGGATGTATCCCTGCTTTTTGCCATCAGGTCACTACCCTTAGGATACCACCAGATGATCCCCCTTTCAGCATGCTGGCTTCAGGTTTTGAGCTGCGGCAGGCCGAAGCACCCAAGCTTGGTGCCTTAGCATCATGCTCCTTACATTAAGTTTTTCATAAGCTTCTACTTAAGGCAAGTCATGCCAGTAACATGGCATTGCCTTTGGACATAAACCTAAGTTAAAGCACACTGCTACAATTAAAATAGAAATCACAAGCAGCAGTAAGATACAGATAAAAGGTCAAAATCAGAGTGCTGGTACCCACATGGCCTGCATTTGAAGCCTTGGACCAACTCAATTGCTATGATGCCCCGTTTTGGGGATGGCTTTCCCTGGTGTGGACATATCACAGCCAGGACCAACCCTGCTGTTCATCTTTTTCCCTTGATTCAAGGCCCCTTTTGTCCACCCCCCAGCTCTCCCATGCTGACCTGGCCCCAGACGAGCTCTCCCAGGCCGATAAAGATACACCACATCCACTGGTCCAGCTGGAGCGGAGAGCAGCTGAAGGGCTTCCCGCCAAACTGCACGATCACTATCTGCGGGTCAGAGATTGGAGGGACAGACACGGAGATGGCACGGAGGGCTGGGGAGCCACCGCCTTGCCCAGCCCAGGTTAGGTGGGGGCTGGGTACCTGGATGGCAAACGTGCCCAGAACGATGGTGCAGAAGATAGGGTTCCGGAAGATGCCGTCAAAGACGTTGCGCTCGCCGTGGATCTTGCGGGCGTTGATCTCGTTGAAAAGCTGCATCATGACGAAAGTGTTGAAGATGATGGTGTAGTGCTCCGAGGGGGGTGAGTGCAGGGGCGCATTCCTCCCGCTGTCGATCTGGAACATCTTTTCACCTGCCAAGCCAGAGGGCGGGGCAAGGCTAAGGCAGGGGACAGGGCCGAGTGCAGCCCGTGGTGCTGCTCAGGGAACTGATCCTGTCTCTAGATCAGTGGATCTCAACCTGTGGTCCATGACCCCTCTAGGGGTCAAATAACACTTCTACAGGGGTCAGATATCAGTTATCCTGCTTACTAGATATTTAAATTATAATTCAAAACAGTAGCAAAGTTACAGTTGTGATGTAGCAATGAAAATAATTTTATAGTTGGAGGTCATCACAGCACCAGGAGCTGGATTAAAGGGTGGTAACATGAGGAAGGTTGAGAACCACTGTCCTAGATGATAAATGGCTTGGGGCCTTGCCACATGCATTGCACAGTAACATTCCTTACGGATGTACTGGGAGGACACAAATCCTTGAGGTAAGTCACTATGGCTTAAGCAAATGTGTCCTAGAGACCCGCGTATTTGAGACCTGGTGCCCAGACTATGGTGCTCTGGGGAGGTGGTGGAACCAGGGTCTCATGGAGCTCATTTTGTAGCCAAGGATGATCTTAAACTTCTGATCCTCCTGCCCCTGCTTCCCGAGTGCTGGAATTACAGGCAGGCACCATCACGACCTTTTTGTGGTGCTTAGGATAGAACCAAGGGCTTGATACACACTGAGCAAAGGTTCGACCACATCTCTAGCCCTAAGGGAGGTGAATCTCTACAAGGTGGAGCCTGGTGGGAGGTTTCAGACCATCAGGGGCCTGGGCCTACACCTTTCTGCATCCTGGCCATGAGATCTGTGTGCCCTTGTCTTGTTACTCGCCTAAAACAATGGTATCATCTGAATATGACCTCCTACACCGAGAGTCCAGATGATCTCAGGGACTTCATTTTAATGAAGGGAAGCTGACGAAGGCATAGGCTAAGGCACTTGGCTCTCTAAGTGGCTGTAGGAGCTGAGGAAGGAACGGACAGGAAGCAGGTTGTGTGTCCCTTCCCAGGAAAGTCTCCATGAAGACATCTTCTTGGGGCAAGGAGAAGCTTCTAGAAGGAGTCAGGGGAGGGGCAGGTTGCTTGGCCTAGGGCCTCGACTCTCAGGGCCTAACAAGGCTTCTTTAGTCCTGGATGTTGCACCTTGCCTGGTGTGTGCTTAACCCTTCCGTGCCTCAGTTTCCCCATGAGTAAAGCAGGGCAGCATGTGCAAAGCCAGATGTTGGATGTGGGCCAGAGTGTGTCCGGAAGTTGGTGGCCTGGCCACAGAGGGGGGTGCTCACCCACGAAAAGCAGGGTGAAGATGAGGGTGAGCTGGTAGACGGCATGGCCCAGGATGTTCTTCATCATGGTCCGTGAGATGAGTGGCTTGTTGCGGCCATAAGGTTTCCTCAGGAGCAGAGTCTCGGTGGGCGGCTCTGTGGCCAGGGCCAGGGAGGCAAACGTGTCCATGATGAGGTTCACCCAAAGCATCTGCACGGCCTTGAGAGGGGAGTCCTACAACAGTGGCGGGGAGAGGACCGTCACATAGTGAGCCACCAGAGACAGAGGGCAGGTTGTCAGCAGGATCCCATCACAGGCTGCAGGCTGCCCGGCTCTGGTGCTCTGCGCATGTGTGTGTAGCAGGTGCTTAAAGCTTCTGTGAAGAGCATTATGAACTGCCTCCCTCAGTCCTGGGCCCACAGGCTCAATGGCCACAGCTCCCTGACTTCTGGGAGACTCAGCCACATCCTTGCCTCCTTCCCTCCTGTCTGAAGCCAGCACCCAACCTGTTAGCTCCCTGCTGCCTCTGCCCTCAGCCTCAGGGGCTCAAGTCCCTCTGTCCTGGAGACAGTGTCCTTGAGCTCTGCTCCCACTTCCACCTTATCTTCCATCATCTTATATCTCACGGGTTTTTATAACTATGACTCCAAAATAAACGCACGATCATGATAGGGAGTCCATCAAGTAAGACAAACACACAGAGGTGATCTCCACAACCATGCCGGTGTGGACGCTGTCAGATTCGCTCTGGGCCCAGGCAGGACAGAATAAGGTCTGTGCGCACTGACTGGAGGAGCTGGTCCTTTATCCTCCTCTCCTTACAGCCAAAGGCCTTGCCCACAGCAGCCAGAGCTGGCCTCACCTTCACCCCCTTCCTTTCTCTATACTCATCTGTGACTTCCTTAAAAATATTTTATTTATTCATTTTTATATACATTGGTATTTTGCTTTCATGTATGTCTGTGTGATGGCATCGGATCCCTAGAACTGGAATTACAGACAGGTGTGAGCTGCCATGTGGGTGCTGGGAATTGAACTTGCATCCTCTGGAAGAGCAGCTAGTGCCCTTTTAAAATTTTTTTTTATTGATTTTATTGAGCTATACATTTTTCTCTGCTTCCTTCCCTTCCTCTCCCCTTCCTTTCAACCCTCTTCCATGATCCCCATGCTCCCAATTACACAGGAGATCTTGTCTTTTTCTACTTCCCATGTAGATTAGACCCACGTATGTCTCTCCTAGGGTTCTCTTTGTTGTCTAGGTTCTCTGGGATTGTGATTTGTAGGCTGGTTTTCTTTGCTTTATGTCTAAAAACCACTTATGAGTAAGTACATGTGATAATTGTCTTTCTAGATCTGGGTTACCTCACTCAACATGATGTTTTCTAGCTCCATCCATTTGCCTGCAAATATCAAGATGTCATTAATATTTTCCGCTGTGTAGTACTCCATTGTGTAAATGTACCACATTTTCCTTATCCATTCTTAGGTGTGGCCAGTGCTCTTAACTGCTGAGCCATTTCTCCAGCCTCCAGCTGTGACTTTTGTGGACCATTGAGGGACCCTTCCTCCAGGCTCTCTTGTCCCCAGAATCCTACCCAATCTCTTCTTGTTTAAGGTCTTGTTCTCTTACTTCTACATCTATCTTCCTGGGGCCCCTTCATTGTCCCCCACACACCTGCCACATGGTGTCTGGAACAAACTTCTCCCACACATGGTCTCCTTCTATCCAGAGCCCCCTGTCCCTCACCATTGGCTCTACCCTTGACCCTCCCGTGGCCCATGGATGCCCCTCCAGGAAGTCTTCTATTCTGAATGCTTCACAGCTCCTTGCCTGTCTACTTTCCCTGTGTTTTCCCTGCTGTCTCTGCCACCTCACCTCTGCCTGGTAGGGTGCGGCTCTGGGCTTTCTCCAGCCCTTCTAAATTATCAGATATAAGAACCTCAGGGTCAGGAGTGCGATTTCCCCACCAAAGCCTACATGGCCCTGCTCAGTCAGAGATGTTGGGCCATCTGATCCTTGTCTTTGAATCCATTTTCTTAACAGCACCAGTTCAGTCTCCAGGAAGCTGTCACGGTAATGTCTACAATTAACCACTAGAGGGTGCTTTTCACCTACAGACCAGGGGAGAGCCTTCATGCAGATGAGGAACCCTCAACTCTCAGGGCTTGCTTGGGTGGCACAGGGTCAATACTGCAGCTACCATAGCACCATGGTGGAGGTCACAGCAGAGGGGAGCAGTGTCCTATGTCCCTGTGACCCTTGGGGATGGCTGTACATTGGACTCTGGGTTCCCCTATGGGTAGGGGCTTGTGAACCCAGGTGGTGACTAGGAACAGTCAGCTCTCTGAGACTCCCTTAGAACTGAAGTCACCCTCCTTCCCCATACCAAAAAAAGCCAGGTCCTGGGAGATGCAGTCTGGTTATGTCAGGAGATATAAGAGCCAGGCCGAATGCCTGGCCATTCTCTCCTTTGAGCCTGCTTCTGCCTCTGTGAAATGGTACTCACTCCACTTGGCTCCTCCTGCCTCAGTGAGTGGCCTGCTGAGAACCCAGTAACAGCGATCTGGACAGACAGAACCCCACTGCCTCCTCCATCCAGCCATACCACTCCTAATCTACCCCACTCCGGAGTGAAGGCCCCACAAAACATGGTCGGATCTGGATCCTCAGCTGGCCAACTAATCTCCCCTGGGCCTGCAATGCCTTTGCCCCAGCTTCTGCAGGCTTCTGAAGCAAGGGTCAGGCAGGTGCAGGTGGTGAGATAGGCACGAGGCCTTGTACCCCTCATCTTTTGGGCCGACTGAATCACACCACCTCTCCATGCCTCGTTTCTAAGTTGCACGGGACTAGTGGCTGCACGGAGGACTATAATGGAGTCCCGCTCTTGTGTATCACACGTGTGTCCGTCTCCAGTGTTGCGATCCCAGCAACCTAGGATGTCCTGGAGGCCTGAGACTGCCCTTCCTGGCTTTAGGTATGGTTCTCCCAGGACCCACCTGCGTGATGCAGGCACCTGTGAAGGCCACGATCACAGCCACCACGTTGACCGTCAGCTGGAACTGCAGGAACTTGGATATGCTGTCGTAGACGTTCCGGCCCCACATCACTGCCTTGACGATGCTACTGAAGTTGTCGTCCGTCAGGATGATGTCTGAGGCCTCCTTGGCCACATCTGTGCCTGCAATGCCCTGTGGGGACAGGGAGAGGAGCCTGGTGGGGCAGCCGGGGAGGTGAGTGGCTCTATATGGCCATTCTTACCTCTAACACAGCCTTAGCCCTGTACCCCTCACCCCTGATGTAAAGGAACCAGCTCATTCAGACCACACAGAAACACACATGCATATATGTGTATACATGCATACAAACATGCACACATATACAGGTGTGCACGGGTGCACACAGCCACCCCTTCGAGGCCAACTTTCTCCCCCAGGAAGCCTGGCCTTGCAGCATTCCTCCTTGGTCTCTAAACACTCAGCAGGGCAGAGCTGACCCCAGAATGGCACTGATTGCACCTTTCAGGAAGACCTCTGAGGCTAGGCTGGGGCTCAAAAGCTTTGGCTGAATACAAACTTTGGTGGATGGTGAGGGTGGGTGTTAAGTGTGTGTAGGAAGCCCCATATGCCAGTTTGAAGCTGTGTAGCCCAAGCTTTGCCATCCTTGCCTTTGAGACCCAATCAGTCCTGAGGCCCCCTTAAAGCCACTCTTACCATTGCGAAGCCCACATCGGCCTTCTTGAGAGCAGGTCCATCGTTGGTCCCATCCCCTGTCACAGCCACCACCTGCCGCTGCTCAGTGTGTGTGCTGTCAATGATGCCTAGGGGGTAAGAGGGTGTGCTCAGGGTCCCAGAGCCAGCCCTGAGCCTCAGCATGGCCTCTGCCCTGTCTGGCCAGCCAGCCCCTCCCATCACTGCTCTTTCCCGTACTTTCAGGGTACCAGGCTCCTCGTTATCCCAGGCTGGCTTGGGGCTGCTCATGCTCCAGCACTGTCTTTGCTCTCACAGTTCTTGGCAGTTCTATCAAGAAACACAGTCCCCTAGTTATCCTGCCATAGCCATGCCATTTGCTAGTGATCCTGCCCCACTGGAATTGACCTCTCTCTCTGCACACACATCTCCAATGAAATAATTGGTGAAAGCCAGATCGAACACAACACCTCATGCCATCACTGTGGCTGGTAGGCATTGCCCTGTCTGTGCTAAGAAACAGAATCAGCCTGTGGAGGCAGGAGACAAGGTTCTAGGGCTGGGACACCATCCCTTCTACCCCACAGAAAGCACAGCCTCCCTGACTGGTTCCTTGGGAGTTATCCTGGCTATTCTTGCTGGCTGGCAGTCAGTCCAAATCCTACTGGCCCAGGGTCATTCTGTTTGGACTCCTGTCCCTGAAGCTGGCAGGTCAATTTTTGACTCTTTGGGTCCTTGATCAGCACTGGGTTCCTCTAAGGCAAGGAACTCACCAGACCCTACACTGCATGGTTCCTTGGGTCCTCCCTGTGGTCACATCTCTATCCTGTCTCTTCTAGCCTCTCAGCAGCTGGTCCCACAGTGGTTCACGCTCTTCTCCTATCTTCTTAGGTACCTCTCACCTGTGACTATTCCTCTCTTCTCCTTGTCTCTCTAGTCTCTAATGGTCTTACTTTTTTTCTTCTGGTTTATCAAGACAGGGTTGTTCTGTGTAGCCCTGGCTGCCCTGGAACTCACTCTGCAGACCAGGCTGGCCTTGAACTCAGAGAACTGCCTGCCTCTGCCTCCTGAGTGTTGGGATTAAAGGCATGCACCACCATTTAATGGTCTTTCTTCTACCAACACTCAGGTGGGTGTCCTGGGCTTCCCTTGCCCCTGCCCTGTATGTCCATCACCCCAGAGGGCTCTAGCTGGGGCTCACACTGTCCCGACAATGGCTGTCTGTCACAGATGGCACTACTAGGATGCCAGAGGCCCTGACTCAGAAGTCTCACAGTAACCGTTAACCTCTCACCAGGTCTGTTATGCCTGACTCCCAGGGAAGGGGTGTGGGCTTGTAGTGGGATCTGTACGGGGACCCTATGGGATTCCCTACTGTTTCTCTCCACACCAGATCTGCACATAACCTACTTGCATTCACCCAGCACAAACACTGCACTGCACAGCCCAGTCCTACTGCAGCTGTTACCTTCGGAAGATCCCAGTGACCCCTCTGCCTTCGGGTCACTCTCCTAAAGCAGACTGAGCTCCCTAGTCATCGTTTTTCCTTTCTTGGCCTTCCTATGTATCTCCCCTCCCCTTGGGGTGATGGTATCACTGGTCCATTGTGGCCAAGGTCAATCTGCCTTAATCTCTTCTTGTTCTCGTCTCTTATTTATTTATTTATTTATTTATTTATTTATTTAGGATTTCTGCCTCCTCCCCGCAACTGCTTCCCATTTCCCTCCCCCTCCCCCGATCAAGTCCCCCTCCCTCATCTGCTCGAAGAGCAATCAGGGTTCCCTGACCTGTGGGAAGCCCAAGGACCGCCCACCTCCATCCAGGTCTAGTAAGGTGAGCACCCTCGTCTCTTGATCCCAGGGGTTCTGCACAGTGCAGTTCCCTGTGCTGTGAGGAACACAGAGCTTCCCTCTGCCCCCACCCCTAGACATGGGCTTCACATCCTCTCCAGACCGAGCAAGAGTCCAGCGGCTGGAGCAGAACATCCTCTTGCACCGTGCAGGGATGCGGCTTGGTGCCTATGCTGTGGAACCCATACTGTGCACAGTGGAGGACAAGCTAGAACACAGAGTAGTTCCTCCATAGGGGCTCAGGGACAGCGTCAGGGAGTGAAAGATGAGTCAGTGAGGAATGAGGGTGAGCCAGGATCCTGCTACAGTCAGTGAGGAAAGAGGGTGAGCCAGGGCCCTGCTGCAGCGTCTGTGAGTGAGCCAGGGTCTCTGCTGCAGTGTCTGTGAGTGAGCCAGGGCCCTGCTGCAGTGTCTGTGAGTGAGCCAGTGTCTCTGCTGCAGTCAGTGAGGAATGAGGTGAGCCAGGGCCCTGCTGCAGCGTCTGTGAGTGAGCCAGGGTCTCTGCTGCAGTGTCTGTGAGTGAGCCAGGGCCCTGCTGCAGTGTCTGTGAGTGAGCCAGTGTCTCTGCTGCAGTCAGTGAGGAATGAGGTGAGCCAGGGCCCTGCTGCAGCGTCTGTGAGTGAGCCAGGGCCCTGCTGCAGTGTCTGTGAGTGAGCCAGGGCCTCTGCTGTAGTGTCTGTGAGTGAGCCAGGGCCCCTGCTGTAGTGTCTGTGAGTGAGCCAGGGCCCTGCTGCAGTGTCTGTGAGTGAGCCAGGGCCCTGCTGCAGTGTCTGTGAGTGAGCCAGGGCCCTGCTGCAGTGTCTGTGAGTGAGCCAGGGCCCCTGCTGCAGTGTCTGTGAGTGAGCCAGGGCCCTGCTGCAGTGTCTGTGAGTGAGCCAGGGCCCTGCTGCAGTGTCTGTGAGTGAGCCAGGGCCCTGCTGCAGTGTCTGTGAGTGAGCCAGGGCCCTGCTGCAGTGTCTGTAGTCGTGGGGTTCAATGCTTCTATCTACAGACCACATCTGCTTCCATCTTTAAGACACAAGCATCTAAGGTGCCTAGGGGTAATCCCAGGCAGAAGTAACAACTTCACCTTCTGGACATTTTACAGATGGGGAAACTGAGACCCAGAGTGGACAGACTGGCCAAGGCCTCAGAGAGCGTAGTAGGAGTCCTAAGATATGAACCAGGGCTGTAACTACAGGAATGCCGGTTGGTGTTGCTGAGGCTCGGTGAGCGGTAACCCTCTCATGACAGGCAGGAAGGTTCTAGCCTTGGGCTATTCCCAAGCCTTCTCATCCTTTGGGCCAGTTCTCAAGGGTTGGCTTCCTAAGGGTCTGGGGCCTGACATAGGGGAAGGTGAGCTGCCTTTCAGATGACAAAGAACAATAAATACTGTCTAGGCATGAAAGAGCTGGGTCTGTGGAAAGTTCCTGAAGGTCTGCATAAGAAAGGCTGTATGAGCTGGGCAGTGGTGGTGCATGCCTTTAATCCCAGCACTCGGGAGGCAGAGACTGGCAGATCTCTGTGAGTTCGAGGCCAGTCTGGTCTACAGAGCGAGTTCCAGGACAGGCTCAAGAGCTACAGAGAAATCTTGTTTCGGGTGGGGGTGGGGCTTTATGCACATGGATTAGAACAACTCCTGCCAGGTAGTCTGAGTCCCCAGGTCTAGGGCCACAGCTCCCTTGAGGAAGTTGAAGGGTCGGAAGAGAGTCTCTCAGTCTCCCCATGCCCCCTTTCCCAGGGGACCTTCTGCAGGCCTCCCAAGGCTGAAAAGGAACAAGTCAGCAGGTCCTCATGTGAGGAGAATCCCTGGTGTCCCCTCTTCTCTTCTGTGGGGAAGCTGCAATGCCATGCGAATGGGGCTTGGCTCAGGGGGAGCTGCTTCTGGGCTCAGAATTACGGATGCCACCCCAGTCTTACCTTTAACCAGCGTGTGCTTATCCGTGGGCGAGGAGCGAGCCAGCACTCTCAGCTTTGGCCAGATCTTGTCAATCCGCTCCTGCTCAATCTGGAGAGGGGTGTGGTACGTCGGTGGGGTCAGAGAGAGAAATCGAGCCCCATGCAGTCACTGGGCTCTTCGGGGGCACACCAGTTGGCTTCTGTTCAAGCATGCAGTGCCCAAGCCTCCCGGCCCCCTCTTGAACTTGGCCCGAGGCAGAGCCTTTGTGGTAGCCACATGCGCGTACCTCCCCCTTCTCATTGCGGATCCTCCGGTTGAACTCTTTGCCCTCCAAGCACAGGAAGTCCTCCCCAGGGTGGATAATGCCACACTTGATGGCAATGGCCCGGGCTGTGTTGATATTGTCACCAGTGACCATGCGGACTGTGATTCCTGCCCGCTGGCACTTGCGGATGGCTTCTGGGACCTGTACAAGAGGGGAAGCCATGTGGGAGGGCGTCACTTGGGTAGGCCCTCCTTGTCTTCAAGGAGTCCAGGGCTACCTCTTCTCCCAGGCGACCTCCCTAGGTAACTAGCCAGGAGCTGATGGTGCCTATGGCAGGCATTACCAATTGATCACAACCTCGTCTGAAATCTGGTAGGGTCTTAGAATTCTCAGCCCCCAGAGCCCCAGATAGCCACCACCTATTGACCTTGATAGTCTATCCTGGGATGAAATCTATGGCTTTTGACCTGGATAAAAGGCACTGGAAAGGCCCTAAGAAAGACCTACACCTTAAGTCTGGCCTTAGCCAAGAGTGCAGAGCGGTGAACTAACTGCACTTGAACTTGCCCAGGCTTCATCTCCAGGGTCCACGACCAATTCCTTTGTGTATTTTCAATGTTGGAGACGCCTGTGCATTCAAAGCTTCTTTATTTACCTTGATTTAGAATAAATGCGAGCGGTGCTTCTTCAGGCTAAACAGGACTGAGAGGGACCAAGCACCTGGCTTTTGCTGACTGAAACGACACACTGACATCTGGGCCAGTCTGGTCAGCCAATCAGAAGGTGCAGGGCCTTTCCTCTCAGTTTCTTCCGCCCCTTAGAGTGGTTAGGATGTGGAACATGGCTGAGAGCCAATACCAGTGTTCATACATGACACAGATGACCGGAATGAGTAACTGTGATCCAAGGCAGTGGCAAACAGAGACATGGTTAAGGGGCATGCTACGGTGTACTGAGACATAGTTAAGGGAACACGCCACAGTGTATCAAGACCCAGAGCACGCTAGAATCCTGGGCCTGTCAGGCAAGCCTGACACCCAACTCTTCCTGCACGCAGTGGAACTGAGAGCTCACGCCATCCCCAATCCACCGGAAAGAGTTTGAACTGAACTTTCCAGGAGCCTCTGAGCTGCTGCGTTGTCTGCGACAAGACTGTGCTGATTTGACTGTAACTGGCCCCATAATCTCATAGGGAGCGGCACTATTAGGAGGTGTGGCCTTGTTGGAGCAGGAAGTGTGTCACTATGAGGACAGGTTTTGAAGTTTCCTATGCTCAGGATACCACCCAGTGTCTCGGTCAACTTCCTGTCACCTGCAAGATGTAGGACTCTCAGCGACTATTCCATCTGCCTGCATGCTGCCATGCTCCCCACCATAATGATAATAGACTGAACCTCTGAACCGTAAGTGAGCCACCCCAATTAAATGTTTTCATTTATCAGACCATTGCTATGGTCATGGTGTCTATTCACAGCAATAAAAAACCCAAAAAAGACAAAGACCTTCCTGGCAGAAAGTATCTTTGGGTTGCCCAAGGTGTGGTGAGGTCATGACTAGCATCCTCATGGAGGGAGAAATTAGGATATAGAGATGTACACATGAAGGGGTGCACATGTTGGTGAAGGCAGGAGATGCTGGGCATGTGTCTACAACCACCAGGAAATGGCACCAATCACCAGGGTCCTGGATACGGCACCAATCACCAGGAGCCTTCTGAATGCAAACTGTCCCCTAGGTTCATATACTTGAGCACCTGGTGCCCAGCTGGTGGGGCTGTGCTAGCAGATAGTGAACTTTCAGGAGGTGGGGCTGGTTGCTAGGGGAAGGTCTTTGAGGGTTATGGGCTAGTCCTGGTTTTAGACCCACTCTCTGCCTCTGCTTCTGTTACATGTTCTTGCTGCCAGGTCAAACTGAAACCCCTCGGAAACTGTGAGTAGTCCAAACAAACAACCCCCCCTCTGTGTTTTTGAGACAGGGTTTCTCTGTGTAGCCTTGGCTGTCCTGGAACTCACTTTGTAGACCAGGCTAGACTCAAACTCACAGAGATCTGCCTGCCTCTGCCTCCCGAGTGCTGGGATTAAAGGTGTGCGCCACCACTCCAGCTGAATCCTTCTCTCTTAAGTTGCTTCTGTCAGATGTTTTGTCACAGTGGTGAGAAAAGTATCCTCTAGAGCTAGCAACTTCCTAGAGACTAAGAGTCAGGCCTGGGTCAGACTGTCACCTCTCTCATGGTCCTGGGGTCAAGTGGGTACTGCCCTGCTCAGTGCCAACAGGGTACTGTGCCTGATATCTCTAGCCCACCTTAGACTCAGGCAAGTCTCCAGGCATTCTCATGGATATGCTTTCCTTCACGAAGTCAGAAGATCTGAAATCAACTTATCCTAAGTTAGGGAACATCCGTGCTTTGTTTGGGCAGGGCTAGCAAACGAATACAGACGTTCAGTTCAAAGTCTGACACGGAAAGTTCTTACCCCTGGTCCCTTCCCAGCTGAGGAACTGCAAGAAAGGAAGTGAGACCTTGAAATGCCCTTCATGAGTCTACCCCATCTTACCCTGCCACTCCCAGGTACAGGATGTGGTTTACATAATTTAATATGCCCCCAGGGCTCTGTGTGTGTGTGTGTGTGTGTGTGTGTGTGTGTGTGTGTGTGATATACATGTGTATGATTCATGTGTATATGATGCATGCATGTGTATGATATGTGTGTGTATGATATATATATGTGATGCATGAGTATGTATGTGACTGTAGGTATGCACGTATGTGTATGGTGCTTGTATGTATGTGCCTGTTTGATGTGTGTATGTGTGTCTAGGCAGCACACTTGCCTTCAGTCTCTGGGCTGCTGTTCTAGAAACCTACACCTTGTCTGGCTTCCATACCTAAGGTCTAATACCAGGAGGGGTTTTGCCTCATCTGCCTCCACCCCTCTGCTCATTGCCTAGATCTCCGGGAGACATCCCCAGCAGAAGGCTGGCCCCGTCTCTGCTTGTACGCCCCTAGTGATGAGGTTGCTCTCCATCTCTGAGGTCTACTGCTCCACAGTGAAGCTAGGTTAGCTGGTTCTTCCAGAGAACCTTTATTTCTCCCAGATGGAGTGTTACTCTGACGCAGCCGAACTCTCCTAGGGTCTTTAGTGCAGGCTGAGACTAAGGGCTCTGGAAAGCACAGAGGAGGGTGAGTGGAGGAGAAACCACTGCAAGCTTCCCGGAGCAAGGGGTGTTTGAGTCCATTCCTTTCTGTTAAAAACAACTGAGGCACTGTTGTGAGGTTGTGTGCAGGGGCTCAGGCCATGCAGATAGCACACAGAGGTCCTGTCCACATTGCTGATCTGAAGGTATGCAGACAGAGATACCTCTAGGTGTAAGGGATCTGAGCTGTGCCGTAGGCCATCAGGAGGAGCTGGGGGATGGGTGGGATGGGGGATGGTGGCTGCGAAGCCTCTGAGGGAGCTGAGGTCAGACGGGGTGGGGGCAGGCGATGGTTGTGTGTGGGGAGGGAGTAAGGCTTGCTCCAGTGGGCACTGTGAGGCTTCGGAAGTCCTGCACTAGAGACGAAGCAGTTGGTAGCGCAGTTTAGGACTCAGGCTTTGTCTGTTTGGTTTGTTCTGGACAGAGTCTCACTATGTAGACCAGCCTGGCCTGGGACTTACTATGTAGAGCAGGCTGGCCTTAAAACTCACAGAGATCCACCTGCCCCTGTCTTCTGAGTGCTGGGATTAAAAGCGTGCACCATCACTCTTGGCCCAGGACTCAGACCTTTTAGACTTCCTCACAGGATAAAGTTGACCACATTCTAGACATTGCCAACCAAACCAGGTCTGATTTAAGAACAAGCCTCCAAGCCCCTTTCTAGGTTTTCTGCTCAGAAGTGCAATAGGGGTTTTTACGAGGGCCCATATGAGGCACCTGGGATAGTTTAGACCCAGAGTGTTCTCTGAAGGCCTGTGTATTGGGGTCTTGGTCCCCAGGATGGTCCTGTCAGGAGGTACCAGGGACTTTAGGAGATGGGTATGTGTGATGTGTCTTGGAAGGGGACTCTGGGACCTCAGTCTCTTCTGTCTATTGCCTCTCAGCTCTGACATTAACGGGGACTTTGCCATGTGCTCCCGCTGCTGTTGCTGCCTTGCCAACGGCTCCAAAGTAGTGGGACTCACTGGCCGTGAACTGATACCTCTGAAATCATGAGCCTAATGGGACCTTTGTCCATTATTTTATTACAGTAATGGAAAGCTATGTTTTTTCCATTTCCCTTTCTTTGCTCACTTTGCCCCCCAGCCTGGGATGCCCTTTTCCCCTCAGCCTTTATATGGGACCTTTTACTTGCCATCTGTGCTCAATGCCCTCTACTCAGGAAGCATCTAGGTCCCGCCAACCCAGAGGGACTTCTCCTTAAACTGTTCTTAGGCTTTTCTTTGCTTGGTTGTTCATTCACTCAACAAACAGCAAGGGAACATTTGGTTGCTCTGAGCTCGGAGGCCCGAGATGATTAAGACTCAAATCTCAGGAGCATGGCTCTGGTTGAAATATGTTTTCCATATAAATAAAACCAGTCTTAACTATTTTAAAAAGTGGCTTCCTCTGCTAAAATTATCCTAGATATTCTCACTGAGAAAAAAACAGCCAGGAAATGGGCGCTTCCTGTTGTCATTACATAAAGGCTTTTAAACATCTGCTGTTTCTGGTGACAGCCGGTGTCTGTGACTCCAAGGGCTCCGAACGCCCCTGAGGTAACCCCCAGTGTGTCCTAAACCGATGCTCCACTGACAGCTTCCTCCGTGCTGGCTTCTGCCAGCTTTGGAATTGTCTTAAGTAAGAACTGGGGTGAGTGTTTAATGCTGCTGTGGCCTGTGGTGGGCCCGAGGCAGGAAAGCAGTTTGCAGTGGGGAAACTGAGGCAGGTGGGGAGTAAGCCTAGGAAAGTCTGGAGACCACAGCATTTCGTCTTCCTGGGCCTCACCATGCTGGAGCCCAGTACAGAGGGCTCATTGTGTGACTTCAGGAACCATATGTTGGGTAAGGGACAGAGGACAGAGCTGGGAAAGCTCAGGAGACACAGGGACCCTGCAGGAAAGCCACATACAAAACTGCGGACTGTGAGGTGGGACCCAAGGCCCGAGTATGGCAGAAGTTCAGTGTGAGGTGGGAACTGGGGTCTGGGTGTGGTGGGGGCTCATTGTGAGGTGGGAACTGGGGTCTGGGTGTGGTGGGGGCTCACTGTGAGGTGGGAACTGGGGTCTGGGTGTGGTGGGGGCTCACTGTGAGGTGGGAACTGGGGTCTGGGTGTGGTGGGGGCTCATTGTAAGGTGGGAACTGGGGTCTGGGTGTGGTGGGGACTCACTGTGAGGTGGGAACTGGGGTCTGGGTGTAGACTCACTGTGAGGTGGGAACTGGGGTCTGGGTATGGTAGGGACTCACTGTGAGGTGGGAACTGGGGTCTGGGTGTAGACTCACTGTGAGGTGGGAACTGGGGTCTGGGTATGGTAGGGACTCACTGTGAGGTGGGAACTGGGGTCTGGGTGTAGACTCACTGTGAGGTGGGAACTGGGGCCAGGGCATGGTGGGGGCTCACTATGAGGTGGGAACTGGGGCCAGGGCGTGGTGGGGGCTCACTGTGAGGTGGAAACTGGGGTCTGGGTGTAGTGGGGGCTCATTGTGAGGTGGGAACTGGGGTCTGGGTGTAGACTCACTGTGAGGTGGGAACTGGGGCCAGGGCATGGTGGGGGCTCACTATGAGGTGGGAACTGGGGCCAGGGCGTGGTGGGGGCTCACTGTGAGGTGGGAACTGGGGTCTGGGTGTAGTGGGGGCTCATTGTGAGGTGGGAACTGGGGTCTGGGTGTGGACTCACTGTGAGGTGGGAACTGGGGTCTGGGTGTAGACTCACTGTGAGGTGGGAACTGGGGTCTGGGTATGGTGTGGACTCACTGTGAGGTGGGAACTGGGGTCTGGGTATGGTGGGGACTCACTGTGAGGTGGGAACTGGGGTCTGGGTATGGTGGGGACTCGCTGTGAGGTCGGAACTGGGGTCTGGGTGTAGTGAGAGCTCATTGTGTGGGGGAACTGGGGGCCTTGTCAGAATGAGGCTCTAGGTTCAGGTCTCAGCAGGAGAAAGAAGACCCTGCCCCACCCCATCCCGCAGTTCTGCTGGTTTAACTTGGAGATTCGTACAGTCCGACCTTCTCATTCCCAGACAGGGAAACTGAAGCCCAGGAGGAGATGTCACCTAAGGCACCTGCGATGCTTTATGTCACCTGCCAATGACAGCATCTGCAGTCACCTTGGGGTCAACTCTCTGGCCATGTCTGTGAGGATTTTCCAGATCAGGTTAACTGAAGGGGGAAAATCCACCCTAACGACGGGCAGCATCTGTCCATACGCTGGGGTCCTAGACAGAACATGAGGAGAAGGAGCTGAGCCCCAGCATCCGTCTCTCTCGGCTCCCTGACTGCAGATGCCATGTCACACTGATGCCTTCCTGCCTTCCCCTCCAAATATAAGCTTGAATCAACCCATCCGTCCTTAAGTTGCTTCGGTCAGGTAATTTGTTTCAGGGATGAGAAAGGAGTTGAGAGACTGTCAGAGGGGCGTGTTAAGCTGGGGTCCCAACCCTGGAGGAAGCTACAGAGCCCAACTGCAGATTGCAGTGCTTTAGAAATTAAAATAAAGTGTGTGTGTGTGCATGCGTGTGTGTATGTGTGTGTGTGTATGATTTTTACATGCCATAGTACACATGTGGCGGTTAGAGGACAGCTCTGTAGAGTTAGCCCTCTTTCCACTTTTCTCAGAATTCCAGAGATTAAATTTACGTCATCCACCTTGCATGGTAAACACTTTTCCCCACTGAGCCAAGCCATCCTGCTGGCATCATAACATGCATTTCTGAATACACTTCCCAGTGGGTCATGGGTGAGGTGGGGCACAGGCTGGATGGTTGAAAGGCGATGGGCAGGATGATGGACTGATGGAAGCCTAGTGGGCTTGGGTGTGATGCTAGCAGATACCTCTGGTCCAAACAGGACAGAGCCTGCAAGGAGAGGGCCCTTAAGTTGACACACATTCTGTAGATAGGACAAAAACATCCCAAGGAAGCAGGTGACTTGTTGGGGGCAAAACTTGGTCTTGTGTTCAGCTGCCTCTTTTCATTTGAGTGTTTAAAGCAAGAACTTTAGATGACAATATGGTCATTAAAAAGCACTGGGGGCTTAGCCCTGCTTCAAGGTCCTGGGCACGGAGCTCTCTGTAGGTTTTCCCTCCTGCCTCCTTTTTATGGCTCCTGGGTCAAGGCTCGGAACACCAGGTCTACTCTGGGTCCATCGAGCCACTTACAGTGAGACTTTGGGATCATCCTGGTCTCTCGGGGCCTAGGGTGCATCCATAAACTAATGAGTGGGAAGGGGCCTGAATGAGGTCAAGGTTCAAACCTCCATGACCAGCATTCAAAACAGAAGAGGGCAGAGGACACTTGCGGCATGTTTGACTTCATGGAATTCTAAGTGTGCTACCGAGTTACATGGTTGGGTCATAGCTAAAGGTCTTAGGCCCTCCTGCAGGTTTATCACCATCCTCTGGAAGGATGTTTCAGAGGCTGGTTGGGGGAGGGTCAGTCTGGAATTGGAGGAGGCTGCACAGAAGGGAGCAACTGGGAAGAGGCTGGATAGGTGACCTGACCCTGACACACTCTGCGACAAACCTCTGCTTGCCCACACGCAGTGTTTCAGGGAGGAGATAACAGATGAACCCATTTCTGGGAGGCCTGAGCCCCGTAACTGCTGGGGATAAACAGCTGTCCTGGGAGGTTGAACACCATCTTCAGGGACTAGGCAGACAGACAAGAAGAGGGCTAAAATGGATAATAAAGAGGCAAACTTTCTGCTCTGTGTGTGTGGAGTGGGGGAGCGGCAAGAACAGTGTTGAGGACTGGGGTCAAGTTCATTCACTCTCATTCATTCATTCCACAAGACCCTGCTTTTTCTGAAGGCTAGGCTGTTGCTAGTACAGGATCCTAAGAAAATAATGATTCAGCTACGGAGGCCATGAAGTATCCTCATTTTTGGGTCTCTGACCTATATGCTGGTCTTGATACTCATATGTATATAGCCTGCTGCTTTCTTATGCTACCTCATAGGTATGTGTAGGTATGGAGGAAGATAGTGTTATGCCCAGGCTACCGATACGACTCAGAGAGGTTATGTAATTGGCTCAGTGTCACACAGCTCAGCCATGCTAGAACATGGGGATCCAGGTCTGTCTGATACCTGTGCTGTCTGATGCCTTTTGCAGCTACCTGGCTTGGATGTCAAAGTCCATGTTTGTGATCTGGTTTCGTCGTTCTTTGGAAGACAGAATCCTACAGCACCAGGTAGGAGCCCATAAGACAGCTCTCTACCTGTCTCTACTTTAAAAGGGGACCACTGGGCCTCTGAGAGAGCAGGGAGTGTCCAGAGGCCCAAAGAGAACACTACCAGAGCAGGGCAGGACACTGAATGAGCCATTGTTGGAGGAAAGTAGTCCTGGGTATCAATACTAAATCTCACAAGCCAAGGCCTACACGGACCCACTGTGGCCCAAGGGGAAGAGAAGCCAGCTCCTGTACCTGCTTCAGGCCCTGTGGGTAAGGTGAATTCCTGGCCTGCCCACAGCACTGACATCTTTCCACAAAGCCTAACCCTGCATGGGCAGACACAAGCCACACAGGCTACACAGCCATTCTTCTGTGACCACTACAGGCTTTCTCTCTGAATTCACTTACAGTTAACAGAGCCTGGAGTGGGACTGTGCACCCAGCATCCCACAAGGAACACTTCACATACCCCTTTCATCCTTATCACGTGGGCGAAGTCACATGTGCCTTCTGCTGGGAATGTGATGGGCCCTTGACTTGGGAGCCTTGTCTCCCAGATGCCTGCTGAAGGCAGATTGTGGCTATGTTAGCAGGCTGGCCAGGCAAGCCTATTACTGAGCCACCTCTGGGCACAAAGAGACACAACACTGACAGAACACTGTGCTGTGAATTCTCGTAGGAGGATGTCCTGTGTACCCAGCTGTAATCGGGGCTTAGAAAATCCAGAACACGACAATAACCACATCCTATAGGGTTAGAGGCTTCTGGAGCTAGGCAAGCCCTAGACAGGAGGGAAACAGTCTTGGTGGATGTAGCGGGGGCAGTATGAATACTGTTCTCACTCAGAGTAGCACCTGCTTATGGGCTGGGGGTGGGAGGGTCCTTCCCAGGTCTTTCCGAGTAGGTCTCTCTACACTGTCTTTAAGTGGGATTGTTTGAGCTACGTTGTCTTTATGTGGGATTGTTTGAGCACGGGAAGGATCCTGGTCCTGTTGCATAGGGACCTGAAGCACAGAGAGCTGAGTGGATAGTTTCCAGGTTACTCATTGACCTGGCTCTAGCCCTGTCCCCTTCTCCTGAGCTCGCCAGCCTCAGGGCCTACCTCAGGTCGCACTGGGTCTTCAATGCCCACCACGCAGATGCACGTGAGTTCATTGAGAATGTCATTCTCGTTGTCCCAGTCGGGCTCAGGGCTGCTGGGGAAGTCACGGTAGGCCACACAGATGGTACGGAGCCCGTCACAGGCCATGGGCTCGATCACCTTCTTCACCATCTCATCTCTGTCACGGGGCCGGAAGACACGGGGCTCACCGGCCCCACTGAGGATCTTGCAGCACCTGGGGGAGGGAAGGGAAGGAGATGAACGAGGCCCACTTACCTTAGCCATCGCACACCCACCTTATCTGCCTCCCACAGTGACTCAGTGTGTGCAGCAGGCAGGGGTGCAACCAGGTGGCCTTTTTACAATATTTCCTTAGGTCCCCGAGCTGTCTGCTGCATGCTGTGTTTGGGAAGTTCCAATTGGGGGGCAGGGAGCAGTACCTCAGCTGAGATGGCTTGGGAAGCCCAAAACCTAGGTCTCTACCTTGCTCAGATATCAGGCTCACCTGAGGAACATCTAATAAAATGAAGGTATAGGCCAGCCTTCATGGTTCTAGTCAGTGCTGTGGGACAATGGTCTGTACACTGTCAATTATATATTAATAAAAGGCTGATTGGTCAGTAGCCAGGCAGGAAGTATAGGCAGGATGACCAGGCAGGAAGTAGAGGTGAGGCAATGAGAACAGGAGAATTCTGGGAATAGAAAAGCTTAGTCTACAGTCATCACCCAGACACAGAACAAGCAAGATGTGACTACTTCACTGAAAAAGGTATCAAGCCACATGGCTAACACAGACAAAAATTATGGGCTAACATAAGTTATAGGAGTTAATAAGAAGCCTGAGTTAATAGGCCAACCAGTTTATAATTAATGTGGACCTCTGTATTTCTTTGGGACTGAGTGACTACAGGATTGGGTGGGACAGAAACCTTGGTCAACAGAATGGCATGCCAACGTGGGACCGACCAAATCCACTTAAAAGCCCGAGAGAGCTAGGGAAGTTATTCTAGATAGAAAAGAATAGAGTTAAGCACGGCTTCTTGATAGCAGCACTTTCTCTGGTAGGCTCTGCTTGCTAGAGGCAAGTGTTCTCATTTGAGAGAGACTTCCTGACTCAGCTTTAGCTGTAAAACCTTGCAGCTCTTTTAAGAGGTCCTGCCATGAAACATTTAAATGGTGTTGATGAAAAGCTGATTGCATACTTTTTGGTGGTGGCAGGGACCTTGAAATGCCACAGAGTTGTGGCAATAAATGTGGTTCCGGCAAGTACCTCTGACATGAGGCCAGACTCTCAGAAAAAAGCCAAGGAATGGGCTAGATTCAGCCACCAAAGCCACGGCTTTAATCCTAGGTGCATCACTTAGCAAATTAAAGACTCATGTGGTCAGAAAAAGAGAGCTATACAGTAAAGATAGATTCAAAGATGAAGAAAACCTCTAAATGGTTTAATGTGTGTTTAATTAAAAAATATATATAGACTTGAAAGAGAAAAAGAAAAGGATAAAGTCCTTAACATAAAAAAGAAAGAGAGCAGTTGGTTGCGGTGGCACACACCTTTAATCCCAATACTTGGGAGGCAGAGGCAGGTGAATCTCTGTGAACTCAAGGTGTGGTGGCACACACCTTTAATCCCAGAACTTGGGAGGTTGAGGCAGGCAGATCTCTGTGAGTTCAAGGACAGCCTGGTCTACAGAGTGAGTCTCAGGAGATCCAAAGATACACAGAGAAACCCTGTCACACAAAGCCAAAAATTAAAAATAAAAATAAAAGAAATAGAGTTTAAAATAAAACCACATAAAGATGGAAAATACATAGAGAATCTGGATACTGTATGTTATTGTGTTGTCTTTAAATTGTTTGATGGTTGAGGAAAGAACAAAAGCTACTAAAAGACATTTGATTATAAATACTGCTGGATTAACCCAACATATATTTTGAAAATGCCTTGACTTCAAAATTTAAGTCAAAAGGTATGTTACTTTGGAGAAGAGGTTTTGCTTTTGTTTCCACAGGAAATGAGATGCTGTGGATTCATTCTGGGCTAAGAAAAAAAATCAGGTTTGATTAAGGAAAACCCCTGAGAAATCTCTGATGGAGCAGATAGCCCAAATGTCTGAGTTCTACATCCAGAACAGATTCAAGACTGTTGCCCGAGATGATCAAGCCTCACAGAATATTCCATTCAGGACTTGACTATAATTCAAAAGTTTCTCTAGGTCCCCATAAGATTATCAGCACCCTCAATCAGCAGGAAGTAGCCTGGAAAACAAACCTACATTCCCAAAAAATGGATTATTGATGTTTGCCTTTCTTTAGAACATTGGTTACAAGTTGTTATATATAATGGTCAGGAGAAAAGCTAACCAAAGGAGATTTGATTCAGAGTTCTTTTTTTTTTTTAAAGGGGGAAGTGCTGTGGGACAATGGTCTGTACCCTGACAATTGTATTTTAATAAAATGCTGATTGGCTAGTAGCCAGGCAGGAAGTATAGGTGTGATGACTAGGCAGGAAGTAGAGGCGGGGCAATGAGAACAGAAGAATTCTGAGAATAGAAAAGTTCAGTCTACAGTCATCACCCAGACACAGAGGAAGCCAGACTTAGAGTAAGCAAGATGTGACTGCCTTGCTGAAAAAGGTACCAAGCTAACACAGACAAAAATTATGGGCTATAATATAATATAATATAAGTTATAAGAGTTAATAAGAAGCCTGAGCTAATAGGCCAATCTATTTATAATTAATACAGACCTCTGTGTGTTTCTTTGGGAATAAATGACTCCAGGACCGGGTGGGACAGAAACCTCAGTCAACACTAGTCAGAGTTGTCTGGGGTAAGACAGGAATCGATGGATTTGTCTTTCTCCCCTCCCTTCCTTTCTTCCCCCCTTACATTCTTTTTTTTTTTTTTTTGAGAGAGGATCTCAGTGTAGACCAGGCTGGCCTTGAACTCAGAGATTCTCCTGCCTGACTCCGGAGTGCAGGGATTAAAGGTGTGTGTCACCATGTCTTTCACTAAGGTGATTCTAACACACTTACAAGTCAGGGTTGAGAATCTCTGGGCTTGACTTAAGGACAAATGGGGAAACTGAGGTGCAGACGGAAACTAACTTGCTTAGGTTTGGCTTACATAGGGATGTGTGACTCAGACATCCCCAGCCATGCTGGGTGGCTTACTTTTTGAGCACGATCTCGGAGGCACCCTTGCTGTACATGCGGAAGCTCTCGTCGGGCATCTTGATGACGGTGCTCATGGACTTGCGCACGGAGTTGAAGGTGTACACCTTATACAGCTTCTCTTCCGGCATCTGGCTGCGCACCGGCTCGTAGTCCTGCTTCAAGTCCAGCACGAAGCCCAGCAGGCCACACTCAGTCTTGTTGCCCACCTGCCGGGGCAGGGCACCCTCCTTTTCTGGGGGCTGTGGAGAGAAGTGGTGCTGCTTGTGCAGGGCAGGACTTGCCACAGAGGAATCCTGGCACTGGCTATGATTTTGACCCTGATGTTGCTGCATGGCTGAGCTTCCAGCAGTCAGGGCCACTGGTGGCTAGGATGTGGGCCTCTGAGACACTCTAGGCCTCTGAGACAGACACTCTAGGTCTCTGAGACAGACACTCTAGGTCTCTGAGGCACTCTAGGCTAGTCCTGATTCTGGGGCAGATCATTAAGCAGAATTTGCTTTTTTAAAAATTATGAACAATTTCTATGCTAGTTTGTTTTCTATTGTGATAAGCGCTATGACTGAAAACAGCTTGGGGGAGCAAATGGTGTATTTCAGCTCCCATGTCCTCATCATGGTCCCACAGTCCTTCATTAAGGGAAGTCAGGGGAGGAACTCAAGGCAGGAACTGGAGCAGAAGCCTTGGAGGGACATTGTTTACCGGCTGCCTAGGGACCATCTGCCTAGGGATGACGCCTCCCACAGTGGCCTGGGCTCGGTCACACTAGTCATTAGTCAAGAGTATGCCCCGAAATATTATCTACAGGTCGATCTCATGGAGGCATTTCCTCAGTCGAGGTTCCTCTACCTAGATGATTCGAGCTTGTGCCACAGTAACACAAAACAAAAACAACACAATTTCCAACATAAAAGATAATGATAAAGAAACAGACAACCACACAACTGCTTCAGATTCTTTCCATGTTTGCTTGTGTTAAGACAGGGCCTGTCTCATGTAGCTCAGGCTGAATCTAAACTGGCTACATAGCCAAACATGTTCTAAAACTCCTCATCTTCTTGCCTCTAGCTCCCAAGAGCTGGATTATAAGTGTGCCACCATGTCAGGCTAGATTTTTCTTCTTTTGAAAAATAAAACATGTGGGTTGAAGTTGAACTCCTCTGTATATTTCTTCTCAACTGCAGAACCCACTATCTGACCCGGAAGGGCTCCCAGTCTTCAATTTGTTTTTAATCATCCCTGGGTGTGTGTTCTGACATTTTATTTTAAGATAACTGTTGATAAAAACTAACTCAGGAGGTCCTTGACACTCTCCTCCCAGCTCCCCCCAGTGTTAACCTCCCACATCACCATAGCAACAATATCACAACAAGGCAGGGATGCAGACACAGTCAAAGCAACCTCATTCAGACCCCACACGCATCCACACGTATTTGGTTCTTTATCAAGGTATGACACTGATTCCTGGAAGCATCACGATGTCTAAACAGGGCAGTTTATCATGCATCCCTGTTTCCCTCCCTGATGGCCGTAGCTTGCTCTCCCTCTGTCTCTGGTCACCAGTTTCTGCCCCTCTGCTCATCTCATGTCTCCTTTCATTTTGGTGCACACTGGAGATCAAACATGCTAAGCAGGAGATTTACCATGTGCTTTCCATCGAGCTACATCCCCAGCCCATGTCAGTCACATCAAGCATGGTACATACATGAAATCTTACAGGATGTCATTGATGGAGACTGGCTTTTTCACTCAGCATAAGTCCCTTGAAACCAGGTATCCTGTGTACCTCATGCCTTTGAGTAGCATGTCAACAGTGTGCGTGGACCATCATTCTGGTTTTGACTTAGGTTAGAACACATAGAATAGCTATTTCTGTCACATTAAAAAAATTGGCCAAACGGAGCTAGAGAGATGGCTTAACCATATAGTGCCTGCCACACAAGCACGAGGCCCCGGGTTCGGACTCCCAGTACCCACATGAAAACCTGGGAGTGCCTGTGTGTGCTTGTAACCTCAGTGCTGGGGAGGAAGAGATGGCAGGATCTCTGGAGCTCGCTGGCCCAATAGTAAAGCAAAATTGGTGAACCCAGCTTCTGTGAGAGACTCTGTCTCAAAAAATAAGGTGGAGCCAGAGATGGTGGCGCACACCTTTAATCCCAGAATTCAGGAAGCAGAAGCAGGTTTATTTCTGTAAATTCCAGGACAGCCAGTCTCAATAAATAAAAAAAATAATTTGGGGAGTTATTGAGGAAGATATCGCATATTGACCTTTAGCTGATACACACATAATCACACTCACACGCATATCCACACTCCTGCTCTCTCTCTCCTCTCTCTCTCTCTCTCTCTCTCTCTCTCTCTCTCTCTCTCTCTCACACACACACACACACACACACACACACACACACACACACACTGGCCTTTCCAAGAGGTCTAGCCCAATGTCTGTGTGGGCATGTAGCTCTGTCTGGCCTGTTGAAAGTTTCCTATCAGGAGGCTGGCCCCTGTTGTCATTCAGTCACTCCCCGGTCCACTTGTGAAGCTGGCTTGTGCTCACCACTCCAGTGTGTTCCTTCTAAACTCTGCAAATGCCACTCTACAAATAAGCTCAATCGACTCATCCTTCCTCCTGGTTCTTCTCTCTTTCCCTTCTTGCCACCTGCTCCTTTGACACACCCTTCAGCATTTGCTGGTCCTCTGGCAGCATCTCTTGTCCTGTTCCTGCAGAATCCCTTACCCTTTGCTGGTGGGCAAAGGCCTTCTCTTCCTTAAGGTCATGCTCAAATATCTCCTGTGTGGGTCCATCTCTTGCTTTCTAATTCCCTCCAAGTTCCCAGGCCAAACATAAACCCAGAGCATAGTAGGTGCTTACCTACTCTTTGCTGATGGCTCAAGATGGACCAGTTGGCTGGGATAGATGTAGGACAGTAAGGTCAGTACAGGATGCTGTGCATGAGCAGCAGGGTAGGCTTGGGACAAGTGCACAAGTGACTGCTGGGAATGCAGCTCTGCAAGTGCTCACACTCCTTCCTGCCCCCCCCACCCCCAGACACACACCCACTCATCTCTCTGAAAATTATGGTGTAGCTACTTGGGTGGTGTGTTCTCCGAACAGTCAATGGCTGCTGGAGATAACCCTAGGCCTGGAGAGGTTTTGAAGAGGAACAAATAGCAATGGTGACATCTGTGCTCCCTCCACCTCAGAAGTGACGTGGCCTGGGTCTCAGATGAGCCTTGCAGAAGGGGCTATCTGAATCCATCCTCACCCTTTGTGATATTGCCCAAGAAAGCGTCTGAGGCAAAGAGGCTGATTCAGGACGCCAGCTTCGGGGCTGGGGAGACGAGCTCAGCTGTTACAAGTGCCTGCTCTTCAATCATGAGGCTGGAGCTCGGATCCCTGAGCCCATCCTGGGTAGCTCACAAATGCCTATAGCACCTGCTCTAGGGGAGCTGATACCCTCTGCTGGCCTCTGTAGGCACCTGCATACATATGCACATATACACCCACACAGACACGTATACAAGCCACCCACACAGGCACAGAAATAAAACACAATAAAATAATTATGAAAAAGATGTCAGCCTGTACCAGTGGCTCAGGGCAGGGGTGAGCTCTTCATTGTTGATGGGGCATGCCTCTGGCTTACTCTCCATCCTTGAAGCCCTGGCTCAGGCCCGGGAAGCAGACTAGAGCATGTGGGGATATAGACATGGATAGGCAGTGACCCCAAGACCCATGGATGCCAGGGAAGAAAGAAGATTTCAAACATGCCCACAGTTTCCTCATCTGTGGGATATAAGGGATTGGAGCAGAGGACCAAAGATCAACCACTTTCACATCAGTAGAACGTGGTGAGGGATGGCCAAGTGGGATTGAGTGGAAGGTTCCTTAGCGGGTGATCTGAGGTTCAGAACATCTCTTGGCTCCCTCAGTTTGGCTAACCTGAGACTCAGCATGAAGTGTCTTGGACGGTACCCCACGCCAGGTCACACTGAATCAGTGACAACTTCCCATCAAAATTTTTTTTTGAGAAAATAAATTCTAAAACCTTACTTTTGGCTCACTAAATATTCTGTTATGTTGTACTTTAAAAACTAATTTTATAACTAACTTTCTGGTGGTTTCAGTTTTATGTGTTTTCCACAACAGCGCTCCACCCCTCTGCTAATGAAAGAAAATGACGACACAGAGGCCTTAGATAAAAACACCTAATTACTTACTTGCCCCAGAGAGCCGAGCAGTCAGGCCTGCCAAGCACCCGGCATTTTATTACCCTCTGTGAAATATTTTAATTTTCCTCTAAGAGGATTTCAAACAATCCAGTGTTGCAAATGGCAGAGCTGCCTCCTCCGTAATTCAATTTGTTTCTCTGAACTTGAGCTCTGAAATCGCCTACGTGCGTTACTAAGAAGCGGTTGGTTGCCCTTCCCTCTTTGCTCTTGACTTTTTTACATCCTGACAAAGTCAGAGAGGTTTTGCCCGTGTTCCAGCTGCAGAAGGCATCTTCTCTATGGGGCTTCTGTTCTGAGGCTAGAAGCCTGCTTAGAGGGTGGGGCCTCCCCTTCCCTCCCCATCTCCAGGGGAAGGGTAGAAAGCTGCTCTTGGTGCACAGCTGCTGAAGCCAGGCCTGAGGCTGCTGCAAGCATCCTGAATTCATCCCAGAGCTCCCCACCCTTGCTTGGGTATTAAGCCCCCGGTAGTGCATGGTGTAGCCATGGGCCTATTGTAGTTGGGCCAGTTGATGCTCTGTGTTTTGGTGCTGGGGCATGAATGCAGTGGAATCAATATATGACGACTTGAAGCGCTACCAACAATGTAAAGTTAAAACAAATGGGATTAAGGGCCAGTGAGATGGCTCAGTGGGTAAAGGTTCTTGCTGCCAAGCCTGAAGACCCGAGTTCAAATCCTGGAAGCCACAGTGTTGAAGGCGAGAGATGACGCTACAAAGCTGCCCTCTGACCTCCACATGTGTGTCATGGCATGTGTGGGCTATACTTACACACATCACACCCACACGCCCACACATATATAAAATTAAAACCAAATACCCAACATACATCACCTCACACCCATTATGATGTTACTGTTAAATAACAAAAGAAATAACAAATGCCTGTAAGAACGCGGAGTGTCCAGGACCCTTGTATGCTGTCAGTAGGAATGTAAGATGATGCAGACACTGCGGAATACGGGGAGCCCCTGCAACACTTAATGCAGAGAAACGGTCACACAGTAAGGTACAAATAATGACCACAGGGCCTCAAGGATGTAGTAATAAGGGCAGCGGGGCTGCGTCCCCAGCACCCCAGGTGCCTGCTCGGCTAGCTTATGCCCCGAAATAATTACACGGACACTGTATTCTTTTAAACACTGCTTGGCCCTTTAGCTCTAGCCCTTACTGGCTAATTCTGATATCCCGATCAACCCATCTCTAATAATCTGTGAGAACTGGTCTTACCGGGAAGATTCTAGCCTAGTCCATCCTGGGTCGGAGCTTCATGGCGTGTGTCTGCCCGGGAGCTGGGCATGGTGTCTCTCTCAGGCGTCTGCTCCCGAGAGGAGAGCTGTCGAGTCTGACCTCACTTCCTCTTCCTCCCAGCGTTCTGTTCTGTTTACTCCTCCCACCTATCTTCTAACCAATAAAATGGGCCAAGGCAGTTCCTTTATTAGCCAATGACCTTCCTCCATCACAAGGACACCATAGAGCACTCATGCTCACAGCAACTAAGCTGTGGAAACACAACGTGGTTTATACACACTATGGAATACTGTTGAGTCTTAAAGAGGAAAGGCATTCTGGCCTCTGCTCTTACAGGGGTGAAGCGGAGGACATGGTGCTAAGAGAAATAAACCAGGCACAAATGGTCTGATCTCAAGAAGTATCAACTCAGAGATGGAGGGCTGAGGGGCTGCTGCCAGGAGCTCAGGGAAGGGCCTGGGAGGTTGGTACTAATGTAGCCAGAGGTTCAGTTTTGCAAGATGACAAGTGTATGGCTGGGTCACAGCCATGGGAATGCACATCCTCCTCCTAACCCGTGTGTTTAAAGATGGTTGAAAGGGTCCAGATGGCAAAATGGTCAGATATCGTGGTACATGAAGGAAACCACCCAAACAAACTCCATTCTAACCACTGATTTGAGTATTAAATATCCTCTAAGGGTCAAAATGTCTTAGAGATGGACCCCCTTAGGAGGTGGCAGAGTCTTTGAAAGGAGGGGCTGAGTAGGAGGTCTTAGAGTCACGGAGTGTCCCTCCCCCAGGACTCCGGTCTCCTCCTCTTTGGCTTTCTGGTACTATGGTGACTGGATGTCTCTGCCACATGCATCCACCATGATACATGGCCTCACCACAGCCCAGAAGCAAAGGTCCGACTGATCACAGACTGACACCAACCAAAATGACCTATCCCTTGTTCGAAGCTGGTTTCTCTTGGAAATCCGTTATAGACCCAAGGCTGATAAAGTGTGATTTGGTGATTGTCCACAGGACTGACTTTCTGGGACTAAACACCATCCTCAAGGATGGACATTGACAACAAAAGCCCCCCCCCCCCCCCCCACACACATGCCTGGATTAGTCATTTCTCTCCGAGTGGACTTTGCTTCCCATTGAAGCATTCGCTCACATGCCCCTCAGGCTGCATCCTCACGCTACCAGCAGGTGGGGCTGCTGATCCCATTTTACAGCTATGTGCCCTGAGGCCCCAGGAGGAGAGGTGGCTTTGCTCAAACACAGCTGAGTCAGGACCTGTCCCTAAATCTGCACTCATAGCAACTGCTGGTGACTCCTGTCTCTCTCTGGAATACTGCAGAGAGTGGCACTGTCAGGGAGTCTGCACAACAGGCTCATCTCTGCCTGCCTCCAGCACGGAGACTCTATCAGTTGATTGATAAATTTTCTGTGTGGCCTGCTGCTAGTAGGACACCAGAGGGAGTGAATTTTGGCAGAATTTGTCCCCCACAATTGTCACTTAAGGGCATGCATCCCCAAGAGTTTCTCAGGAACTAGGTTTCTTGAAGACAGCAAGGTGATCAAGTCATGCAGTGAGCCACACTAGTGAGCCGTGAGATCTTTCTGAAAGGCTGGGGAGCAGGAGGATAGGTGTGTGTCTAGGACACAGGAGTCCCTTGACATGGGAAGCAAAATTCCCAAGCTCCTTATGCTGTATATGGATGGCTCATATGTGTGTACTGCTCATATGGACTGAGACCTGCCATGCAAGTAGTGTGTCGTGTTTTGATGGCATATGGTATATGTGTATGGTATATGCAGTGGCTGGGAGGAGTGGTATATACAAGTGTTTAGCATGCGTGTATTGTGGTATATAGTATGTATATGCAACAGACTGTGTGTATGATGTAGGTATACAACGGGTGATGGTGTGTGACGTGTATGGATGGTACATTGTACCATGTGCTCTGTGTCCTGTGATGTGTAGTGTGAATGGCATGAAGGTATAGGGTATATGAAATACATTCTGTGCATGATATTCTTTGTGATGTGTTATATGGGGTTGGGTATTATATGGCGTTTGCTGTGTGTGCTGTGCTGTGAAGTATACATATGATCTGTTACATGTTATGGTATTCTATGTTACATGTAATGTGTAGCAACATAGAGTGTATTGGTATAAGGGTGTGTTCTGGTGTGAGGGTGTATCGTGGTGTGAGGAGTGAGGGTGTGTCCTGGTGTGAACGTGTGTCCTGGTGTGAGGGTGTGTCCTGGTGTGAGGGTGTGTGCTGGTGTGAGGGTGTGTCCTGGTGTGAGTGTGTGTCCTGGTGTGAGGGTATATGCTGGTGTGAACGTGTGTCCTGGTGTGAGGGTGTGTGATGGTGTGGGGGTGTGTGCTGGTGTGAGGGTGTGTGCTGGTGTGAGGTTGTGTCCTGGTGTGAGGGTGTGTTCTGGTGTGAGGGTGTGCAGGTAAAGTGTAGAGTAGAAGGTAGGACACTGCTATTAATAGCTCCATCGGAACTAGAATCCCTGGATGGGGTCTCTAACTCTAGACATCTTTCCCCAGAGATCCTGTTTGTAAAAGATGAAAACCAGGATTGCCGCTGAGTTTAGCATGGCGGCTCCTGTCATCTTACCCACCCTAGGCCACAATCTCCTTCACGCCTGCAAAGTCCTTTCTGGCTTCTTCCACATTCCTCTGTTTTCTTGTCTTGACCAGAGTGTAGCTACAGGGTGTCGTCTGAGTAGGAGCCACTGAGACTCACTGGAGCTAGACTGGACCGTGGGTTTGAAGCCAGGACCTGATTCGAGGGCATCTCTACTTCCCACAGCCATTTTCCCCTCCTTGTCCTCCCATTACAGCCTGGCCCCATGACTCACAGGGCTACAATCAGATTCTACCATTTGGGCATTACTCAGGCTCCCTGGTCAGGTGACACCACAGCCTCCTTAGGTGAGGACACCCTGAGGCTCCAGAGCTTCTAACAAGACACATCTGGGCTTCTCTGTTTAGAAACTACCTTCTCAGGGCCTTGTTTCTTCTGATTCAGATCCAGCTCCAAGGACATTCATTCTTTCTCCATAGTTCATGTTTTCAGAAACATGTCCTCTGTGGGCTCTCACGTGGCTTCAGTAACACACAGCTATCCCCCATTTAATGTTCAAATGTTAAGTACCAGGTCTGCCTGACTTCAAGAGCCTGCATCTGCTCAGCAGCTTCCACCAGGCAAGAGTGAGTGTGGGCGGAACAGCATGCCTTCCCAGGTAGGCAGAGAGCCGCTTCCATTGGGACACTTGGCTGTTTCTCTGAGAAGGGCAGGGTGACAAGAAGCCAGAAGTCTTGAGATTCAAAGAGCTGGAGACTACAAAGGCAAAGGCGTGAGCACAAAGAGCTTGCAGTAGGATTTCTGAGGCAGGGAAACAATTTGTAACAAAAGGATGACTCACCCTGCTTTCTTTGGAGGCCAAGTCTAGTTCGTTACCAAGCACAGTAGGAGTGGAAAGAAAAGCGCCGTTCTCTGAAGGGATAGTGCTCAGGTTTGAGGCTGGCCCGCGGGGCTTTCCCCAGTCTCTCTGCCACCTCAGCCCTTGCAGGACGCTCCATCTGTGCTTCGGCGGGTCTCCTGAGGACTGAGGCTCATCTGTGGCCTAAACCCCTCAGGCCCCAAGCTTCATCTCTCATGCCCATGTTTCCATAATGAGTTGAGCATCTCTAGGTTTGTGGGTCTCGGTGGGGTTATACCTGACTGGAATGCCATTGCCCTTTGCCCCTTGAGAGCTCCTCTGGAATTCCCTGGGACCCTCTGCTACGTGGTGCCCAGGAGCCACCTTAAACTTCCGATCCTGTCTTACCACCTTCTGGAGTTCTGGGACTACACGTGTGAGCCATCACATGTGGTTCATGCAGAGCTAAGGATTAAATACAGGGCTTCGTGAGTGCTAGGTGAACATGCTACCAACTGAGCTATACCTCCGCTCTGTGTGCTTGGTTTCTAAAGAATAAAAGGTACAAGCAAATCAAGAGGTCTCTGGATCACTGATTGCAGCTTTTGTAGCCAAGGATGGTTTGGGAAGAGAACAACTCAGCAATCTGAAGTTAGCAATTATGTGCTGGTGCTGCCATGGTCTGGATCTGGGGTCAATGTCTACCTCTCACTGCCATGGAAAGAGGCATGGGGATGATCCTGAGATTCCTACTAACTCATTCTCATTCACACTGGCCAGTGTAGCCATCTACCTACCTAGGTCCGTCTATCCAGTCACCCATGCTCATTCATCCATTCATTCTTTGACATTCACACCTCATCCATCTATCCATCCAACCATGCATCCATCTACCCACCCACCCACATCCATCCATCCATCTTTAACTCACATCCATCCATCTACGTACCTAACCACCCACATCAATTCAATCACCTATGCATTGAGAGTGACCCATGTCTATCCATCCATCCATCCATCCATCCATCTGCAAAATATATCCATCTATCCAAGTCCATCCACCCACCCACCATATCCATCCATTCACGCCCCACTCATCCATCAAAATTCACATATCCTTCTCTGTCCACTCACAATCATCCATCCATGTGCCCATAGCATCCATCTCTTCCTCTTTCCCTCCCTCCGTCCCTCTCCTTCACCCCACTGATAACATAGCTATTTACCAATGAAGTCACTTATCCCACATCCATCTAGAATTTCTTAGAAGTCTATTCCAGTGGACCAGAGGGGACTAAATTGCTGCTCACTGTCAAAGCACAAAGCTTCACGGGACACCAAGAACACAAGAACAGTTTCTCACATGGAGTGTTAAACAGCATGTAGGAGTCATGCCCTGGCCAGAGCCCTGTGTTCCTGGTTAAAAATCTGATCCCAGCACCAGTGGAAAGATACTGTATCTTTCCTGCCATTTCCTCTTGCGTGCTTCAAGCAGTCCTTCAGTTTGGAGCTCCAACTTTAGCTTGCAGGGTAGATGGATGAGCTGACTAGTTTTACCTGACATGTGTAGACAGTCATTTGGGAAGAGAAACTTCTCTTGTGTATATATACATTTGGAGACAAGGTTTCTCTGTGTAGCCCTGGCTGTCCTGGAACTCTCTCTGTAGACCATGCTGGCCTTGAACTCAGAGATCCAACTGCTTCTGTCTCCTGAGGGCTAGATTTAAAAGCATGTGCCACCAAACCAGGCTTGGAAAGAGAGACTTTCAATTGGAAAATGCCTCCATAAGGTCGGCCTATAGGCACGTGTGTAGTGCATCTTCTAAATGACTGATTTTGGGAAGACCCAGTGCATCTAAGTGGGGCCACCTTTGGGCTGGTGGTCCTGGGTGCTATAAGAAAGCAAGATGAGTAAATCATGAGTGGGTAAGCGAGTAACAGCATCCCTCCACGGCCTCTGCATCAGTTCCTGCTTCCAGGTTCCTGTCCCGACTTCCCTCAGTGATGGACTCTTATGTAGAAGTATAAGATGAAATAAACTTTTTCCTTCCCAAGTTGCTTCTGGTCATGGTGTGTCATCATAGCAACAGAAGCCAACAAAGACAATGGACTTCTGCCCCAGTCCCTTCTCAGGCTTCACCTGGACCAGGGAAGGATCCAGGCTAGAAGAGCCTGGGTGTGAAGCTGATCCTTTGGACACCAGGCCTTTCTCAAACCCAGCGCAGGGGGTGTGGTGGTTGGTTCTGATTTTCTGATTCGGGCCTTTTGATGGAGTATCTTTAGGGCTGTGGCCACCTGACTTTGCCTCTAGCTACCTGGCAGGTTTTGGGGGAACACCTGCTTCCTACCCAGAACAATGTTCCATCGTCTGATGGTTTTCCAGTTTCTGATTTGCTACCAGTGGTGTCCTCTCAGCAGGTAGATTCCCTGATGAGTAAACACAGCAGGTCCTCCACATGGCAACCACACACCAGGCATTGGGCAGGCACCCGCCACTCACAAACACACATCATCCTCACCACAATCCAACCATTTCCCCGGAGGAACAGAACAGAGGGGTTGGGTAACTTCATTCACACAGTGATGGAGGGGTTCGAAGTCAGGACAGCACAGGCATTTTTACCACGTATACCACCATTTGCTGATGGATGTCAGCCCACAGCAAAGAGCACCGTATGCCAGAACAATTTTGGAAAGACCCAGAAAGACGGGCGCAGAGGTCCTGGGGTGACAAACGTTGTGACACAGCAAGGGAACCTGCTGCCTGAGAAGTGAGTGACCTCCTGACCTGTGTTACAAATCAGTACTCCTGGTCCTGGGGCCTGGCAAGGATAGAGATATTCTGAAGGGACACATGTGGGCCTCCCTTCAGCTTATCAGACTACAGAAACAACACATGGAAATTTCCCCAGGAATCTTAGTCTGTGAGAATGAAAACGGCTGAAGTCTGGTGCTAGCCAGAGGGGAATTAGTCACCTAAACGCGATCTTACACAGTTCCCACTCATCAGACCATCCTGCAGGACAGACTGGAGCTCAGACAGTGACGGGCCAGTGATGGGTGGGACCATGCCCCGACCAGGGGCTTTAATTATGTATACCCCTTGCCTTCTATTTGAGCAAAACTTGTGCTATGACTTAGGGTAGGAGAGGGTCTCTAGACCTTTTTTGTGCCTCTTACCCAAGGTAAACCTCCCTTTCCCTGCTTTTCTCTATTAATTTTGTCTTTAATTGGACTACTGAGGATGAGCTCAAGCCTGGCTTGTAAGGAGGCGGTCCGTGCCTAAGCTCTGACTCCACCTAACTCCAGTTAACACAGCTCCTCCTCAGTCTCAGCATCTGCAACCCTACCCTGGGCAGATAGCTGACTTCTGACCCTGATGCTGCCTAGACACAGCGTCAGCTCACCTGAAGACACCACCCAAGCTTCCTGCCAGCCTTGGAAGCATTGCTCCATGCAGAATCCCCACTGTTCAGCCAGAGGTGACAGATCCCTAGAACTCCCTCTGACTGTAAAGACTCATAGGCATTGCAGTCTAAACCCACTGCCTGGGGCTGCGCCCGCACAGCCACCCCTGCCACCCTGCTCTGGGAGCTGCCCGCTCCTCTCTGCCAACTCTGTAGCACAGAAGCATTAGCGGTGTCTGGTTATTTCCAGAAAGTTTGGGGAACAGAAGAGAGCACTGCTGATCCCCCTTGCTTCCGAATCGGGGGAAAGAACATAAGAATGTTGTCATTTCGGGTGTCTCCCCTCCACCCAGTGCTCTACCACACGCGATGTCCAACCTGCTTTCCTCTTTGTCACTTTGCTTCCCCTAGCCTGCTGCCCCAGGGTGGCAGGGACGACTGCTCAGCTGGTAGAGGGGACAGAAGCTGCCTCCTCCTCCCCTCCCCAGCCCTGGCCTCCCTGTGACCGAATCACAGGCTCCTCAGCCACCTCTGGGGGCTCTCAGCTTCCTCTGGGCGTTCCTTACAGACCCATGCTGATACATTCAAGGGTTATAGCAGACTCAGGGCCAGGAGGGGAGGTCAGGGCTCCCACACATTTAGAGGGTCGCTCAGTTGCACAGGATGAGAAACACCCTACAGCTGGGCAGCAGGGAACATCTAGACGGGAGACGTCTGGTGAATTATCAAGAGGAGACCAGTGCTTCTCAACCAAGCAGGGAGCAGGCCAGTTAGCTGAGACAGGGAGTTACATCTCATTCCCGGGGATGTCTCGGTAACATCAGCCTCCTCCAAGAGACATACTTTGTGAACTGGTCACCCCAATTCCCCTCTCTGAAACCAGGCTCTTCCCAGCACTTCCCTGTGAGAGAGAGCATCGGCCACCACACTGGAGCCAGTCTCCTGATGTGCACATATTGGCCAATACAGTAAGACAAAATGACATAGTGGCAGCTCCTAGCTCAGGTCTCCAGAGAGCCTGCCTGGCCTCTATTCCCTCTCGTCTTCCTGTGGACATGTGAAGACTATCCTGGCAGAGGTGACAACATGCCAAGCTGAGCGGAATCAGCCTGGACCCAGTGCTATCCCGCCCCCTTTCAGCACAGCTATCTACATGAGCTGAGAGGCAGAAGGAAGGCCAGGAGAGGTGGGATGAGGCCCAGCTTGAATGCTCAGTGCCACTCACAGGCCACTGGTCACAGACTCCCCCGGAAGTCTGCAGATGCTCGAGTCTCTCTGATAAAATGGCGCAGTAGAACCCATGCAAATCCCACTTCAATTCATCTCTTGATGACTTAGACCCAGTGCAATGTAAATGCTAAGAAACGGCTGTTTCTGCATCGTTAGGGTGTAAGGACAAGGACATAAAGTCTACAAATCACCAATGTCCATGCAACTCAGTGCCGGGCTGTTTGGTACGGCACACCCTAAATGTGAACTCTGTGTCAGGACTCTTGAGCTGGCCTTGGGGTGAAGTTTCTAGATCTCTTTGTTTTTCCTAATGTGGTCACACCGAATGACCAGCCCCCCCCCCCCCACCCCATGCTACTGTTCTCTGTTTCTTTTTTTTTGTTTGTTTGTTTTGTTTTGTTTTTCGAGACAGGGTTTCTCTGTGGTTTTGGAGCCTGTCCTGGAACTAGCTCTTGTAGACCAGGCTGGTCTCGAACTCACAGAGATCCGCCTGCCTCTGCCTCCCGAGTGCTGGGATTAAAGGCGTGCGCCACCACCGCCCGGCTGTTCTCTGTTTCTTTGCCTTCAGCTGGACTACTGAGGACGAGTAGCCAAACTTAGCTTGTAGAGAGGCTGCCAGGCCCAGGCTCTGACACACATATCTGTGTGTCAGCACATTGGTTTCCGTGTGTGCACATGTGCAGATGTGCACATGTGCAGATGGGTGACAGTCGAGGGGCATCAGGCGTTTGCCTCAGGAGCCTTCCAGCGTGCTATATGGGATGGCATCTCTCATTGTACTGGGGCTTGATAATAGGCTCGGCTGGCCAGTCACTGTGCCCCAAAGGTCCACCTAGACCCAGCTCTCCAGTGCTGGGATCGGAAGTGTGCTCACTCACGCCTAGCCCAGATATGCTATGAACCACACAAGGAGGCCAGAGGATAACTTGGGGACTCAGTTCTCTCCTTTACAAGTACTGGAGATTGCCCTGCTGGTTGGGCCCAGCCGCAAGCCCTTCTTCAACTCAGTGAGCTACCTAACTGGCCCGTAGACCTGGTGTTTTAAAAGCGAGTCTGAGTATTGAACTGAGGTCCTTGTGTTTGCAAGGCAGTTGCTCCACCCACACCGTTTCCCCATTCCTCTCCCGCAGATTTCTGAGCCAGTGTTATTGTAGGGGTCTGGAGTGTGCTCACATAGAGTGACTAGTGTTTACAGCTGCTCTGAGCTCTGACTTGGAGCAGTTTGATGTGTGGCAAAAGCTAACCAATTATGGCTGGATGAGGTGGCACACACCTTTAATCCTAGCACTCAGGAGGCAGAGGCAGGTGGATCTGAGTCCCAGGCTAGAGTTACACAGTGAAACCTTGTCTCGAAAAGAAGTGTTTATTATTTTTAAAATTGTGTGTGTATGTGTGTGTGTGTGTGTGTGTGTGTGTGTGTGTGTGAATATGTGTGTTTCAATGGCAGGGATTAAAAATGAATATCTAGGCTCCAAAACCACAGAGAAACCCTGTCTCGAAAAACCAAATAAATAAATAAATATCTAAATCATACCAATCATCAGTAATAACTAGTAATAACAGTTTCTTTGGGTTTCACAAACATTGTAGCCATGTTAGGAAGAGAGTTAAGAGTTGAGCTAACCGCAGGGTGGTGGTGGTGCACACCTTTAATCCCAGCACTAGGGAGGCAGAGACAGGCGGATCTCTGTGAGTTCGATGAGAGCCTGATCTATAGAGCAAGTTCCAGGACAGGCCTCAAAGCTACAGAGAAAGCCTGTCTTGAAAAACAAACAACAAACAACAAAAGTCAAGCTGCCAATTATGTGATTGTCAGAATCAGCAGCCCATCAGGTACCCCACTATGGAGGATGCTCCCGTGCCCACTTACCAGGATCTTGGTGGTGTAGGCGCTGTTGATGGCGATGGCGTTGACCAGCAGCTCCATGGTTTTAGCATTGATGGAGCTGGGATCAGGGATCTCCTTGTAGTGGACATCGCCGACATAGGCCTGGACCACGGTCATGCGGTTGGTGGTCAGCGTGCCAGTCTTGTCTGAGCAGATGGCCGTGGCATTGCCCATGGTCTCACAGGCGTCCAGGTGGCGTACCAGGTTGTTGTCCTTCATCATTTTCTAGAGAACGGGATGTGAAAGGGAAACTGAGAGGAAGCGAGGGTGAGGGGAATTTCCCGGGCCTCAGCCTCCCCTTGACCTTCTGCATGTTCCAAGTGACCCCTGGGCTCCTTTAGCCCCACATCTGGGTCTTCTGCTCCTTTCTATTAATCATTTGGACCAGTTAACATTTGATAATTGAATTTATTAATTTTTGCCACAGAAGTCACTCACATTCTCTTTTGAGAACAAGGTCTCATGCGGTATAGGCTGGCCTGGAACTAGCAATTCAGTCAAGGATAACCTTGAACTCAAGATCTTCCCATCTCTGTCTTCCAAGTGCTGGATGACAGGTGTGTTCAACCACACACTGCTTCATCTATATTCTTTCTTTTCTTTTCTTTCTTTCTTTTTTTTTGTGATAGGGTTTCTTTATGTAGCTCTGACTGTCTTGGAACTCACTCTATAGACCAGGCTGGCCTCGAACTCACAGAGATCCACCTACCTCTGCCTCTCAAGTTTTGGGATTAAAGGTTTGTACCACCACTGCCTTGCCATGTATATTCTTAAAAACCATTTTCTATTAGATTTATTTAGTTTGTGTGTATGAGTATTTGCCCGCACATATGTATGTGTATCATGTGTGTACCCATAGAGGTCAGAAGAGGGCATCGGAAGTCCTGGGCTGGAGTTGCAGATGGTTGCAAACTACCACGTGGGTGCTGGGAACTGACCTGGGTTCCCTGGAAGAGCAATAAGTGCTCTTAATCTCTGAGCCACTTCTCCAGCCTTCTCATTTACATTCTTTATGGAAAAAATGGTAGGAAAGATTTTAAAAAAATTAAGACTGGGTCATCCCTAATTATTCCTATTTTAATGTAAGTGCTCCTCATTTGGTTCTGAATTTCTCAAATGCTTTCCTGGTGCCTGGTGAGAGACCCATCAGCTTCACCCTAAATAGATACATTCAGGATACATATGTATACAGATAAAATGTCTGTAAAAATAGGAAAACAATAATGTCATTATCACAAGGTGATAGAATTGCAGAATAGTACTGGCTTCTTCAAGCCTATAAATCACCTTTTCTATAATGGACATTTATTATAACATGCATAATAAAAACTACCTGTGTGCATCTGTGCACGCACACATGTGTATACATGAAACAGTCAAAGGAGCGTAGTTAGTGTTCTCTGTGACTCTCTGCCTCATCTACTTGAAACAGAGTCAATCACTGAATCTGGAGTATGTTGGCGAGACTGACTGGCCACCATCCTGTCTCTGCTGGTCAAAAGCCCTGGGGACACAGGCACACACAGTCAGGCCTAGCTTTTTACATGAGCTACTAAGAGTTTGAACTCAGGTCCTCAGGCTCACACAACCAACACTTACACACTGAACCATCTCCCTAGCCCCCCCTCCCCCCACCCCCCCACACACAGGAGAAGGAAAATAAATGTTAGTGAGAAGGCCCAGCAGATAGTGACTTGCTGGGACCCAGATGGTGGAAGGAGAGAAATGACACCCTAAGTTATCCTCTGCCTCCCGAAGTACACTGTGACACGTGTGTGCATGTGCGCACACACACAAATGTAATACAAAAGAAAATGCATATAGGTTACTGCCTATGACACATATTTCACTTATCAACATCCTTTCCTTTTAAATTTATAGCACTATCCTACCGGACCTAGCAGTAATTATTTCCTTCTCTGTGCCTTTGTTTCTGACCCAGTTCTATACTCCCAACTCCTAGATTCTCCCACAAGTAACTGAACTGGTGTAATTCTCAGGCAGGCCCTGCTGACACGCTGACCCCACGTGACAAGGAGCGCTTGTGAGAAGTCACCAGAGGCAACATCAAGTGGAGTCTGGCCCTAGGGATCTGATTTCCTTCATCCTGTTCCCTGGAGCAGCTCTTTATGACAGGATGAAGAGGGGCACAACCGGACAATTGAGATAGTTTAGTTCACTGAAAAGGAGTATCGGTGGGATAGAATGCTATTGTGTTTCCCCTCCTTATAACGTGTGATAATGACACCAGTGAGTGTCTGATCAATGAATTTGCAACATGCTTTATAGTCTGTTTTCTACTGCTATTTTGTAGGGATTTTGGGAGACCTGGGAGGAGACTGAAAATCCACTTCGCAATTGCTAAATTCCAGCTAAAGTGAGCTGAGCAAGATCACATGTGTGGTGAGATGAAGCCTGGAGTTTGAACCCAGCTCCTCCTTACCTCCCAGTTCCTCCTTACCTCCCATCTCCTCCTGACCTTCCAGCTCCTCCTTTCCAGCTCTTCCCAACCTCCCAGCTCCTTCTAACCTTCCAGCTCCTCCTTTCCAGCTCTTCCCAACCTCCCAGCTCCTCCTGACCTCCCAGCTCCTCTTGACCTCCCAGCTCTTCCCAACCTCCCAACTCCTCCTGACCTCCCAGCTTTCCCTAACCTGGCACTCTAGTTCATTCCATAACCTTCTAGTCCACCTGTCCTCATTGAAGGAACCTTGGCTCTTTGCTTTAAGAGTCTCTTATTGGAAGTCAGGCATGGTGGCACATTCGGGAGATAGAGGCAGGGGGAATGCTGTAAGTTCAAGGCCACCCTGGGCTGCACAGTGAACCTCTCTCTATGACAAACAAAACAAAACTCAAAACAAAGTATACAAATATCTCTCATCAGGACTGTCCAGCAAGGTAGCTGCAGAGGGATGATGGGCACATGAAGTGTGGCCCAGAGTGTATAGAAGACACTGGATTTACAGACATTATGAAAACAGATACCCAAAGGAAGCATCTCTTTTGTGCTGATTACTTGGTGGATTGTTGGTAATTTGGACATATGTTTGAATAATTTGTATTATTAAGGTTCATTAAGCTGCCTGGCTATTATTTTCTTTTTTCTTTTGGAGACAGGGCCTCGTGTATTTCAAGCTGACCTTGAACTTGCTATGTAAATGAGGATGATCTTGAACTTCTAAACTTCCTGCTCCACTTCACAAGTGTTGGGATCACAGGTGTGCGTAATTGTGCCCATTTTATGTGGTGCTGGGGATCAAATCCGGAGCCACGTGTGTGCCAGGCAAGTGCTCTGTCCCCGAGCTATATTCCCAGTCACATTCATATCCCCTCATATGTATACTTGCTCATACAGGCGCATGCGGAGGCTAGAGACTGACGCTGGCGTATCTTTTCTGCCTTATGTTCTGAGCAGGCTCTCTCCCTCAACCTGGGGGTTGCCATGTCAGCTATATTGGCTGACCAGCACGCTCCCTTTACGATCTGTCTATGTAGGGTCCCCAGGGCTGGGGTCACAGGTTCATGTTATGAGGCCTGACTTTTATGTGGGTGCAGAAATCTGGCCTTGGGCTTTCACACACAGCCCAGCAAACGTTTTATACTCTAAGACAGTTCCCCAGCCCTATCTTTAGAAGGGCAGTTACTAGGACGGTTAAAATGATGTGCCTGGATTGTATGCTGTTCCTGTTAAGACCTGCTAGCCCAAGAGCTCAGCACTGTGCTCTTGATGGTGACCCCCAGGGCAAGCTCAAAGGGGAAATGGTGGCCTCACTGTTTATCATGTGGTTTTGCCAGCCTCAAGCCAGAGATAAAAACTTCAGAAGACGCAAGGCCTAAAACTGTCTGCTCATGTCCCCAAACCAGTTCTGCCAAGCTTCACAGAGTCCCTGTGGTGTGGCAATGAGAACGTACTTCCGACCTTGCAACAGCTACCCTTGCCAGGCACTGGGCCCTTGAGGAGCACTGCGCGGTGACCTGTTCAGGCTTTGGTTTGTGGGAAGGGGTTTCTTTGAGAACTGTAAGAGAGGGAGCTGATAAGGGCTGTATCCCTTACACAGAACCGCCACTTGCTGGCACTTGCAGGGAGATCACTCTCTATATGAAATTACATCGCAGAGCGCCGTCCAAATTCTGGCTTGGAAACTGACGCTCGCCTTGCTCTCTGGCTGAGCTGCCAGTGTCTCAGAACAAAAGCCTTCTCAGCAACGCCTTGGTGTTGGGATCCTGGGAAACAGGAGTCCATGTTCCTGCCCAACAGGATGGGGGAAATCCCAAGGGAAGAGGAAGGACATGAGCAGACAGGACACTCTGGTAGTGGGCCCACCGGCCAGATCTGTAGCACGTGGGCTCTCTGATGATACATGAGCTGCTTCAGTAGGTACATAGGCATGTAGGGAAAGTCCTAGATTCCCACCTGGTCAGCACACATCCAGGTGGTACCTCACGTAACTGCTTGTAAACCCGCCTGGTTTTCAGTAACCCCTACCTGAGGGGTAGTGGCTTTCTGTGTGGTTTTGCTCAGCTTTCCCTCTCCCTACCTGTTGGGTTTTGTATTCTGGCTTGCACGGTGGTGTCTGAAAGTTTGCAGTGCTGTGGCCTCGGGCTTGCCAATTAAATCATCTATCACTCAGCCATATCGCAGTCCCATTTTATTTGCTAAGTCTGAGTTGATTGTCAATATGTATCAGGACAGTTTATATTAAGTATAGATTTTTGGCTTCTTTTTGAAAAAACTCCTGAAGGTCTGGCCAGCTCAGGTTGCATCCCCATAAAGTCGTGCTTGGCTGGGTTGAATAAGGGGACTCCTGGTGCAGGGTCTAACTCTCAGTTCACATCATGCCTCTAAGGCAAAGCCTGGCGGACCCACATCCCCTCTCCAAGTCCCTGCTGCAGTCACGCACTTCTTAGCTCATCTTTAAGTTCCGGGTCCTCCCTGGTTCCCCGACAAAAGCCCAGCTGGGACGGCCTCAGCCACCCGACACCGCTCTCCTTCCTTACCTTCACAGAATAGGCCAGGGAGATGGTGACAGCCAGAGGGAGGCCCTCGGGCACGGCGACCACCAGCACCGTCACACCAATGATGAAGAACTTGACGAAGTACTGCACGTAGACGGGCGTGCACTCTGTCAGCCATGGCTTCTTGTTGACCACGAAGGTGTCCACGGTGAAGTAGAGCACCAGGATGATTACTGTGATGGCTGACATCACCAGGCCTGTGACATGGGGACACCTGCTCAGAGGGCTCCAGGGGAGGGCTGAGGTGTGCACTAAACCCCTTCTGAAGGCCTCCTGGGCAGACCTCAATTTACCTCCTAGTTAGTTGTACTTCCTTGTTTTGTGGCCTAGAGCCAGTCCTAGGTCCTCAGGGAGCCTCAGTTGCCTCTTCTGTATGAGGCCTGGGGGAAGATTTCCTGCCTATGGTTTTGCAAAGCTCACATGGAAATGCAAGTAAAATGCCTACCACGGTGCCTGCCCGTATGACACTCAGCCACGCTATAAACATTTGTGGAGGGAACTCGAGTCCAGCGAGAGCCACCTGTATGCAAGTGTCGCACAATTAATGAGGTAAGGTTGAAATCTCACTCAACAAACACTTCCAGGCACCTGTGATGTGCCAGGTGCAGGGTGCTTCCTCCTTTAGGACACAGAGATTGGGCAGTAACAAATGCAGACACCCTGCCCAGGCAGAGGTAGGTAAGAAACCAGTAGGGAAGAACACAGAAAGAGTGTTGGGATGATAGGCACGAGTGTGTGTGTGTGTGCGTGCCACCATGCTTGGCTATAGGAAGATCACTACAGACATGGATTGATGCCGTGAAGGATGCTACAGAGTGGCTGCCGGAGCTAGCACGACCAGGGATGGTGTCTTGGAGTAGATGTTATTTGAGGAGCTATCAGGATGTGCAGTGGTCCTGGGGAGAGGGTACCAGGTGGAGGGAGCAGAGGCTCAGCTAAGGGAAGTGACTGGATGGCAGCCCCAGACTAGGGTGATGCTGGGTCCTCGGCGTCCCTCCTGCCAGATCAGTGTGCCTATCTCTGAACTGCTGCGTGTGCCCACCCACGTGCCGTGGGGACTGTGGCCACTTGCTTTCTCTGATGGAGGAGGGCTGATGGTATGGCTCTGTGGGCGCAACCACCCCAAACAGTTGCCCACGATGCACTGGCCAATGTACAGGTTTCAAGGCCCAGGCAGCTCTGCACGGTGGGTGTGCTCCATCATGCAGCTTGTGGTCTAGGGGTCCCATGGGGTGAAGCAAAGCCTAGGAATTCTCCACAGGTCTCAGGATTCTCTGACTTTCCACCCTCGCTGATATGTATTTCTTGCTCAGCAGACTCAACTTGGAGGGCCCATCCATAATCCGTGGCCACCAGGGGTTCAGCCCCAAAGGGAGGTAGGGAGAGGCTGGGAGCCCAGGATGCTTGACTGTGAACTTTATCCCTGGCATGGTGGTGGGAGTGGAGACTGAGGTCTTCAGAGGCTAAGAGGTTGTCATCATTTAATTTCTTGGTCCCTCAGCGCCACATGTCACTGTGGAGTCACCTGCCTGTGACAGCAGACTGTGAAGGAGGAAATCCCTGGGCCCATATCTCCTCACCCCAGCTCCAGCTGCGGAACATCAGATCCTAGCTCTATCCTTGCCTGACAGCCGCAGGGGCGGGAAGCCAAGCTCCCGGCAGCCGAGAGCTGTCACCAGGTTTAAATATAGACCACTGAGCCTATAATTTGCATCTGTCCCCTGCTGCGCTGTCTATAATTAGAAATGGAGACAGCCACAGAGGCCTCAGTAGCCAGGTGGGAGGCCTTGCCATTCATACATCCTCAGCACAAGGGGAGGTCAAGGCTGTGCTGGGGCTCACCTTGCAGCTGGGCTTGGCTTCCTGGGCCAGGAGACTGCCACAGTGATCGCCTGCAGCTAACGTCTCACTTGGGAAGCCTGGCTTGCTTCTGGGGACCTCAGAAAAGTCCTTCTGCATGGACTCCGGGCTCTGCAGTGAAGGCCTCCTTCTGCACTATAGCTAGGGTGGTCATTAGCAAGGCTAAATCCATTCTGGTTCTCCCTTGCTGTTACCTCTTCCATATCCTGTTCTCAGGATAAAGTCTTTGCTGTCCTCAATGCTGGGCCCTACAGGGTCTGTCTGGCACTGTGTAAGTCATAGGTTAGGCTACTTGTTTACACAGTCATTTTTAATTATCAAAGTGTTCTATCAGATGGCGACAAGAATTATCGCCATTTACCGGGGAGAAGACAGGGACCCACAGGTAGGGGAAACTGCCAGCCTAGATGCTCAGAGCTGTGGCTGTGGCAGGTTGACTGTAGAAAAGGGCAGGCCTCAAGGCCCCTTGGAATCAAGATGCTTCTTTTCCAGGTGAGGTGAAAGAGGGCAGAGCAGGGTGGGGCCTGGCAACCAGGCACCTGCTGGGAACTCACCCGCCTTGCCTATCTGCACAGCCAGCTTGGTGAGCTTGCCCTGAAGCACCGACTTCTCTTTCTTGTGCATGTTGGCTTTCTTCTTGTCGTCCGCGTCGCCACCCTCTGCGCTCTTCAGGGGTTGCATCTCCATAGCAGCTGCCCCATCCTGCTGCTTGGCTGTGGGGGCAGAGCATGAATGTGCATAGAGACACACACACACACACATGCAGGTCAGCCTACAGGCCGGGATCCTAGCACCCACCCTGCCTGCCCAGGAGAAATGCTGATTGCCCCGTCTGGGCCCTTCGTGGCTGGCAAAGAAGCCTCAGATGGGACCTGTCCCTTCCAGCTGTAGTCTCTGGGTCCCAGCAGTACCTGGGATCAGAGACAACTTTGGGGCTTTACTGGACAGGACTCTACCCTGGATTCCCAGCAGGACAAGGCTGAACCGAGCTCATAGACCCCACCCTAAATGGGCCCTTGGCCCTATCACAATCAGACAGAAAGAGAAGGGCTCCCCACTGGGTGTTCTTGAGGCCAAATTGTTGGGATGCTAGGGAGCTAGAATTGGAAGGACACGAAGCATGACTTAAAAAAGAAAGCAAGGTGTCCCAGGCACAAGCGCTAAGCTCTCATATCCAGCCAAGGGATCCTCTTCCGTGTGGGACGTACAGAAGAACCTAGCACTCTTTCTGTCGCAGAGGCCTGGCCAAGCCTTCACTGTAAGAGCCTCTAAGAGACGACTTCCAGACCCCAGCTGATGGGTAGGTAGGCTTGGGAGACCCTCACCTCGCTATGACACCTGTTTATCTTCCCCAGAATTATGAGAATCGCGACTTCACCCCCAAAGATGCCAGAGCTCCCCATAGGTGTGCGTGGTTCTCCTCTGGCCCCAAGGAGTCCCTATCTCTGTGACTCAAGCCCCATGGCTGCGGTTACCTTTGCTCTGGCTGCTGTCGGCACTGCCATCCTGCATTTTACCTACACAACAGAGAATTTCAACAGACAACAGGCAGCACAGGTCATCACAGGGACACAACAGGCCACAAACACTCACGTCACAGACAGGAAGGACCAAGCTGCTCAGGGGTGCTGAGGAGATCTAGAATGAAGGTCAGCCTGGCCATCATGTTGACCACAGGGGCTGTGGGGCCAGAAGGTTCTTGATTCTCTTTGGGACTGGATGGGTGTGTGTTTCTGTTGGAATAACTTTGGCCCTGAGTGTTTTCTAGGTGAAAAGAATGAGTTGGAAAGTAAAAAGGGACCAGAGTTTGCACAGGAGGCTGAGGGAGGCTCCCAGATCTCCAAACTGAGCCTGGCATGATGTTTATGGCTGAAAGAAGGAAAAGAGAAACTTTCAAATCTTTCCTTCTTTTCTCCCTCCCTCCCGTTTGCGGTACTGAGGATTTGAACCTAAGGCTTTGTGTATACCAGGCAGGTACTCCACCACTGTGCTATATCCCCGCCCTTTAATGTTTTATTTTGGAGACAAGGTCTTGCTAAGTGTCTTGGCTGGCCTGAAACTCGTGACCCTCCTGCTTCACCTTCTAGCTATATCATTTTTATTTTTTCAAAAACGAGAGAGAGAGAGAGAGAGAGAGAGAGAGAGAGAGAAAGAGAGAGAGAGAGAGAGAGAGAGAGATTGTCAATCTTCTAGAATGGAGAGGAATGGAGGTCAGCTTGTCCCTTGTTTTGGGTTGGATGTGATCTTAGCACCAAGGACACCCCTGCCTAAAGTCCTGTAGGGTTTACAGGGCAGAAGGTAAGCGAGGGTCCCCAGTAACTGTCACTGAAATTTCCCCAGGGTGTCTGAAGGTTTGTGGGAAATGTCTTGTTTCAAGGGAAAGCCACTGGCCCCTGGAAGAGATCTTAAGGCATAGCTCCAGCTTCATAGACAGGCTAACAAGAGCCAGTGGCTGCACTGGGCGCTACCGCTTATGCCGGGGCCTGATGCTGCCAGGTGTGGGGGAAGGGCTGGGTGGTTTTTTCCCCCTGCCATCAGTGCTACCTAGGAACCCTTGCCACAGCCTGGGCCACTGTGGGCAGGACTGGAGGCTGCCACTTCTTGCCTGAGAAACCTGCTTTCCACTGTGCCTTCCTGTCCACTAGGCCTGTGCCACCCACTGAAACTGTTCCTATAGCTTTGGTCCCTCAGGAGGGATGGGAGAAAGCTGTTTAGCTATGGCATGTGCTGCCAAGGCCACCAGGCTCTGAGTTCACATGGCCCCCATGCTTTCCTCTAGACCAGTGGCCCTCAACCTTCCTTATGCTGCGACCCTTTAATATAGTTCCTCATCTTATGGTGACCCCCAACCATAAAACTGTTTTCATTGCTACTTCATAACTGTAATTTCACCGCCATTATGAATCACAGTGTAAATAGCTGATCTGTAACCCTCAGAGGGGTCGCGACCCACAGACTGAGAACCACTGATCTGACGCCTGTCACTGTGTCTGAGAAGGACGCTCGTGTTGGACTCCTATGTATCCAGGAGAAACAGGCTCAGAGAGGGACGGAGCTGTTCCCCTTCTGCTCTTCCCATCGCCAAGACTCCGCTGAGCCCAGGACAGGGGGCTCATGGTGGCAGTGTGAGGGCTTTCTGAGAATCTTGTCACGACACTGACCAGCTGTGGCTTTGCCTCAGGCAGTCTGTTCCCACCTCGGCACAGTGGGGTGATGTATCCAAACCCTGGGAACACCCGGGGGCTTAATTCATAACAAGCGCTTCCATGGGCCAGTCTTCGGCTGACCGGGGACAATTCTGCAAGTGTCATCTGTCAGGCCCTGCAAGATCAGGTGGGAGGGACTGTCATCTTATAGATGAGAAACTGAGGCTGAGGGATGTCCAGAGGCAGTTTGTCCTCACAGAACACCTCCAGAACAACCCTGGGGCTTCAAGACTGGCTTGCTACCATCACGGTGGACGCGCAATGGCTTGCTCAGACCCCAGCTCACTAGCAGAGGGCCAGTGTTAACCCTGGGGTTTGACGATAAACGTCCCTTCTTGTCCTGTTGTAAATATGTTCTTTTGGATTAAAAACAATAGGAGAGAAAAGAATAACGGGCAACAATTATTTTTGTTTCTCATAATAATTTCACTAACTAGGCTAAGGGGTGCCAAAGGACTGGGCTTCCAGAAGCACCTTTGGAATGCTGGGACGGCTTGTTTTGCCTTGTATTATCAGAAGTCCTAGCGGCTGCGTGTACCCATTAAGCCCAGCAATTCTCTCTTTTATTGCCATGGCGATTACATGGCCAGACAAATAGTCAGCAATGCACCTGCTGGGGGAAGGGAGCCCTGTCTGGGGGTGCTTTGCTGCAGATGGCCTGGTTTGTTAGAAGCAAGGGACGTATTTGAGGCTCTTATTAAACTGGTACCCACCTGGCCCTGCATTGTACTGCAGCAGTCAGTTCTGTCACCACTAGGGACCTGGAAGATGAGCCCAAGGATGAGAGAGGGGACCCAGAATAGGGGGTGAGTGGAGTCTCACGGGCTCCGCCCTGCGGAAATTCTAGATGGACCCATATTGAACCTGGAAGATCCCTGGACATGTGACTATAAATGGGCTTTGGTAGGGACCGGTTACAGGCCAGGAGACCTTGGAAAGGTCACTTCTCTTCCCTTCTCTGTGAAATGGGCTCACGGTAACCAAAGGGATGTTTAGGAAAAGCACCTGCCGAGTGCTGCAAAGAGGCCAAGTTACGGGGATCCGTCATCTGTTTTGATTGACAGTGAGAGGTGCATGAGTGTAAAAGAAAAAGAAAACAGACTGTGATACCTCCGGGATGAGTGGGTACCCCACCTTTCAGATGGGAACTGTGGGGAGTCACAGTTAGGGAACTATTTTTGTTGTTCTTGTTTTGTATCCTATATCATCAGGGTTCGTTCTGGGAAAAGAGGTGAGATTATAGTGGGCTCCTTCTCCCTGCCCCAGCCTCAGCCACCAGCTCTCTAGGCTCGTTTTTGGAGTTTGAACAGTACTATAATTCACATTCTCCTTTGTTGGCCTGGAGTGGGGTCTGGTGGCTTGCCTGTCCTTTTTTTTTTTTTTCTTACAATTTCCCAGACGCTTAGACTCAGGGTCCTCTGATGATACCTTCATCGCAGTTTCCAGAGAATACCTCAGATCCTTGTGGTATCACTGAGCTAGGTCCCCAGACTTTGAGATCTTTCCCACAGGTCCTTGCTCTGTAGCCCGGGCTGGCCTCAAATTCATGAACCTCCTACCTAGTCCTCTGGGTGCTGGGATTATAGCACCACATCTGGCCCTCAAATGTCTTAGTCTAGAGGATCATTTTTTTTTCTTCAGGGAAGACCTCTTTATTTCAATAGAAAATCTATAAGACATACTTCATTGTGGAATACTGGATTGACTGGAGGAAGACACCGCAGAGATGAGCAGGTCTGGGTTCTGGGTTTACATCCCCATTCTGCTGCTTTCTTTTTGTTGCTTTTTTAAAAAAAATATTTATTTATGTATTTGTTTATTTATGGTTTTTTGAGATAGTTTTTCTCTGTGTGGCAGCCTTAGATGTCCTGGAACTAGCTCTTGTAGACCAGGCTGGCCTTGAACTTACAGAGATCTGCTTACCTCTGCCTCCTGTAAGGGCATGCACCCGGGGACACAGGCAGCCACCCCAACCAGCCACTCTGGCAAAATAAGAGTATAGAGACCCATAGATACTCCAGCCCAGGCACCAGTGAGGCACACCAGTTCACACTAGAGGGACAGACTAGGTCCAAGCCCCACCATCTGACTCTTTTTATCTTTTTTTTAAATTTTATTTTATATGTGTAAATGTTTTGCCTGCATACATGTCTGTGTATGTCATGTGTACCATGAGTATGTCCGGTGCTTGTGGAGGGCAGAAGAGGGAGTCAAATCCTTTGGGACTGGAGCAAAGGCAGTATGAGCAGCTGAGATGGACTCTTTCTATGTAGCTTTGGATATTCTGGAACTTGCTATGTAGATCAGGTTGGCTTGGGCTCACAGAGATCCACCTGCCTCTGCCTCCCAAGTATTGGGATTAAAGGTGTGTCCCAGCATGCTAGGATTGGGCTGGTGTCTTTTCTTTATTTAACTTTATTTTTTGTGCATTGGTGTGAAGGTGTCAGATCCCCTGGAACTGGAGTTACAGACAGAGACAGTTGTCAGCTGCCATGTGGGTGCTAGGAATTGAACCAGGGTCTTCCAGAAGAGCAGCCTGTGCTCTTAACTGCTGAGCCTTTTCTCCAGTCCCAAGGCTAGTGTCTTGATCTCCTTGAGTCTCATTTTCTTCACCTTTCATGTTTGGACAACAAAACCTGTGCGACAGGGCCCTCACGAGGATGGAAGAGATGGAGAACGTGAAACTAGTAACAGCGTTGGTCTAGAAACTAAAGCTCCTCGCATCTCCCTGGCTGTAGCCTGCAAGGGGGACTCCCCATTTCTGTAGGAACGGACTGATGAGCATGATACCTGTATGCTCGCCAGCTAGGGAAAGTGGGTTCTCACTTCCTTTTCTCTCAGCTGTGGGTTTGCCCATGCCAGCTCTTTCTGTCACCTCTCAGCCACCTCTCCCTGTGGCTGACACCACCCACAGCCCCAGCTGTCTCCCTTCCTCCTCCTGGGCTTGAAATAGACCCGCACTAGAATTAGCAACGGCTTGCAGAGGTGCCTTGTGCAGCCCCTGACATCTCCCAGGTGGGTCTGCGGGGCACTTTGAAGGCAGGTGGGTTGGTGAGAGGTGTAGGGTGGGAGGACAGGGTGAGACAGGGTCTCTGAAGGAGGGGTGGGCGCGAGCCACATCATGGACATGTCCAGCACTCACTAATGCTTTTGTTCCTTGCCTCGGCTTCTCTGGAAGTATTTTGACAGCCAAGCCCTAATGCCCCTGAGCATCCAGGTGCAGCCTGGGTGGCTATCATGGGACCTAGTGAGGACAGGGGTGGTATCTGAGGATAATGGACAGTGGAGACCCCTGGAGCAAGTGGTTATAATAATGCCTGCGTGTGAGGAGATGATGAAGACCCGGGGACACAGGCAGCCACCCCAACCAGCCACTCTGGCAAAATAAGAGTATAGAGACCCATAGATACTCCAGCCCAGGCACCAGTGAGGCACACCAGTTCACACTAGAGGGACAGACTAGGTCCAAGCCCCACAAGCATTCATACCTCCTGGCTTGGCAAGAGAGAAGAGAAAGAGACTGAGGGAGAAGTGTCTACTTGTGGCCCAGCCATGATATGAGCGGGGTTAGAGGGTTGAACTCCAGCCCAAGTCTCCACCTTTGGGGAATTTTAGAGGAGGCTTGGAGCCTTTGCTAGGGACCCAGATGATGGCTTCCATTTAGTTCCTGACCCCAGGCCACCTTTCCAAAACCAGAGGCAGAACTATGCTTAGGGGTGGGCTATCCTGGGTGCTGCTTTTCATGGGGCTAGATCTGAAGCCAAGGTCATGTGGAGTTGACTTTTTGGGTCACAGCTCTGCTTTTAAGTACTTGGAGGGAGAGTGTTTTGGGGTGGCCATGCGTGAGAGAGGTCTGTGGGACCCAGGATAGGGAAAGCCTTGAGTAGAGGGCAGAGAAGAAGAAACCCAGAAACCCAGCCCGAGAGCTCGCTGTGGAGACGTACCATTGACTAGGCTGGCATTTGCGCTACCTGCAGCGTTTGCAGGTGCTGCGCCGTCGACCGCTGTGGGGTGGGAGGGATGGAAAATGCAATGTCACAATGGAGAAGGCGACGACAGAGACATGAATCTATTGGGGATAATCACACGACTTATTCTTAAAAAAACAAACAAACCAAAACAACTCTATGGGAAAGCGAGGAACTCAAATTGGGGAAGGAGGTGAAATGCTCCCATAGAGATGCCACCATGGCAGGTGGGTTCCCATGGAGATGCCACTGGGGTGGGTGGGTTCCCATGGAGATGTCACCAGGGCGAGTGGATTCTGAGACCCCGACACAGAGGGTCTGTGAAGGACAGTATGGAGTGGAGTCAGGTGCTCAGGTGGGATGGCGCTTTATTTATTAATTTTATCTCAAGACAGGGTCTCATCATGTATTTCTGGTTGGCCTGGAGCTGGCTTTGTAGACTCTGCTGGCCTTGAACTCACAGGGATCTGCCCGCCTCTGCCTCCCAAGTGTTGGGATCAAAGGTGTGCCTGGCTGTGATGGCATTTCTATGGTGACATCTGATCTGTGCTGGCTCAGCTGGTCAGGTTGGAACCCCATGGGATAAGGAAGTTCTGCCCAAGGATCCATGACCAGGGTCAATTAAAAAATGTTCAGTGAGTGGTGTTGTGTGGCCGGAAACTTCTAAGTCTTTCCCTGAGACCACCATCGTTTGTTCCTGGAGAACTGCTGTCAACGGTGGTGACTTAGGATCAGGCCAGTGCCCTCCATCACCTTTTCCCCTGGCCAGCTCACTGAAGAGTACGGGAGTAACCCCCATGTGAGATATCACACCAGAGAAGGGCTTCTAGATGTCTCCTTTTAAATCAGGGAGATCTTAACTAAGAAATTAACAATGGTAGGGGACCACTAAGTTCACCCTTATGGAGTTCTTTCTTGGAGTGGGGATACGGTTATATGGGTAACAAGAGGAAAGGACACTGGTGGGTGAGGTGGACATAGTGTGTGCTTGGGGACAGGAACTGAGTTGGTGGGGGGCAGGGGTGCTGTGATGGCAAGATAGGTACTGCATGCTAGTATGTGGGGCTTCACTGGAGGTACCACTTGGCCTCGGGCATAAGAGGACAGAGTGGATGCTTTTCTTGCCCTGCTGGGCTGGCATACAGAAGATCACAGCAATGTCTAGAGGGGATAACCCTCAGTAGGCACGGGGTCTCCTCCAACTATGTGCTACTAATATAGGGGCAAGGCCCAGGGGCCCACAGCTGCAGCTACTCCTAAAGCCCATCTTCCCTGAGGGTTGTCTTACTGTACCTGGTAGCTGAAGGCCATCCCCCTTCTTCACACCTGTGTGATGATTTTTGAGACATGTTAATGAAGGAGAAGCACATACAGCCTCATGTGTATACCACACCTCACCAGACCACCATCACACACACACACACACACACACACACACACACACACACACGGCTGTACATGTGCACACACATGCACTCACACACACGGGTATGCATGCACACGTACATGCACACTGGTGCGCACACACACACACACACACACACACACACACACACACACACGAGACCATTCTGGACTCTGAGCTGTGTCTCAGGCTGACATGAAGGGATGGGAAGACAAGGGCTCAGTTCTGATTCTTTAGCTACAAGCCATACTCCACCTTGACTCTCTACACAGAACGGATTTTTCTGCCTCTCTCTATGCTGATTTGGACCCTGAATGGTACCCAAGGGGCCACTGAGGCCTGATTTCCTCACGGTATTGTCAGATGTAGGGCTGGCCTGCAGGAACTTCCGGGTGTCTGTTCCCAGCCAGGCCCATGGAGATTGGAACACAGGTACAAACTACTGTATTTCACCGACATCTTACGGAGCCCTACTGCACTCAGTCTATTCATCCCTGTTACAGATCCTCACTCGTCCATGAGACCCTGTCCCAGTACCTCCTGGGACTCTCAGCCAGGTCTTTGCTCCATTTAGTTCAGCCTCATTTTGCTCTCGCAGATAACAGCTCAGCTTCACTGTTCATGCTGGGTGTTGAAGGGACGACTGTGACCTCAGGGACACACTGGGAAGGAGTTCTCCACTCAGTTACCAGCTGCCTTTGGCCCTGATGCCCGTTTTGTGTTCCAGTGGCCTCTGTGGCTAGCATGCCTGCCTGAACTTGGTTGGGAAGGGCCACCTGCCCACTTATCGACCTTCCCCAATCTCCCGAAGGTCTGAATGTGTGGGTGCTGCTCTAGAGCTTAGGGAAGGAGATGAAAGACTGACACTCTGAAAAGGGACTGTTCCTGAGACTGAGTGTGGATACCAGGTAAGGCTCTGGCTATTCTGGGATTTGGGTTCAGGCCTTTTTGTGTGAGCATCTTTTTTCTGTTCTGGAAGGTATTTGTATCTCAGATGGCTACACATTGCACCTCAGTGAGGGACTGTTACTTTGAAAGGAGAAGGGGAACCAGGACTTGGACATTGTGTCCTCCTGGGGAATCAGAGCAAAAAGCATGGAACTGGATTTCAGCCATGTTTTCAAGTGCCTGCCCATGTCCGGCACTTGCCTATGCTGGATGGATTTACAGCCCTGATGGTATAATTGACCAATGTCAGAAGGAACATTTCTGGGTAAGAGCTTCTGTTCAGTACTGAGGTAAGGGGAAGCCAGCGCCTGATGGCTGCCTCTACTGCTGGAGTCTGGAGTTTGAATGACATTTCCAGCATCCCGAGACTGGCCTAGAGGGGAAGGGGAGGCCTCGGTGACATGACTGGACAAGACAGAAACTGAGGCAGATGGAACACACATAACCCACCCAATCCAACAGGCCCTGAGGACAAGGGAGGTGACTGTTGGCACAGGGTATGGTGAGGCAGGCACTCTATATTGTGGAGTGAACAGGTAAATGAAAAATGTGACCTTAAAAGCTCCTTCCCTAGTTTTCAGAGTGAGTGTGGGGGGAAAGAGGCTTACCTTTTTTGTCTTTCTTTTCTTCCTCTTCACCTCCAGCCCCCAGCAGGGTAAATATGATGCCAGTCTGAGAGTTCACACCCACAGCAGTCACTACCATCCGTCCTGAGCCCTCCATCACATGGGTCCCTGGGGAAGGTATAATCCCATTACTATAACATGGCAAAGCCTCCTCCCCAAATCAACAGAAGGAACAAGTGTCTATCAGCTTCTAGTACCTTGCCCACTGAGATCATGGGGTGACACCTTCAGTTGGGGGCCACATCATGGGCATGGTGGGGCCTTTTCAGATGGTAATGCCTCAGGGAAGGCTGAGATGGACTATTATAAAATTGCTGTTGCTTCTCAGTTCTCTGGTCCACAGAAAAGCCCAGCACCTCCTTTTCTAGCCTGGAGCGTCACCTCTGCTTGTCTCTATTTCTCTCATTTCTTCTTTCACGATTATAATCCAAGTACGGAACATTCTCTCTCTTTATGTATAGTTTTTATAATCAGACCTTATTCTGTAACCCAGTGGGAACTAAGACCCAGAGAAGACTGGTGAGAACTGGCCCATCTCCCCACTAGTGGAGAATTCAGGGGTCTGTGAACTGAGATGGGAAACCTCATATATATGTTTTCACAGACCTCAGAGTGAAATTCAGTGTTTTCTCCCACTGTGAATGTACAGGATGAATGGGCCCCATCACCAATAACATCACACACAGCTGTAGATGCACTATAAAGACTCCAGATTTTCTCTATGTGGTAGATATTGATTATCACCCCTCTGACAGTAGACCGGTAGTTTATCTTCCTCCTGGGTCTTATTTTGAACACTTATCTAGAAACACACATATTACTGTGCTACATACTTTAAAACTACTTTATTTCAACACAACTGGTTTCTGTAAGTCATCCTGTGCATTGTATTTTATGACCTTCCAAATTTTATATGAGGAGGTGGGTATACAGTGACATCAGACTCTCTGGGCATCTGTGCTACAAGGAAATTTCAGGTCCTTTTCCGCGAAGGTGACTACTATTGCTATTGTTGTCACAGTTAGTATTTGAGGCAACAGGGATGAAATCCAGGCCTTGTGTATGTGAGGCTAGTGCTCTACCTCAGAATACCTTTCTCAGGCACTTTTGAGACAGGTTTTCATGTATCACAGGCTGGCTTTGAACTTGCTGTGTCACTGATGGTGGTCTCATGCCTCTGCCTTCCAAATGCTGGAGCTACAGACATACGCCCCCATGCCTAGTTTATAGGGTGCTAATAATAGAACCAGGGCTTCATGCAGTCTAGGCAAGCACTCTGCCAGCTGAGGTACATCTTAGTTACTTTGCAATTTAAAATTTTGAAACACCGCCTCGCTAAGTTTCCCAAAATGGCCTTGAATTCACTCTAGCTCAGGTAGGTCTTGAACTGTGACCCTCCTGCCTCAGCCACCTGCATAGCTGTGATTTGCAGGTCTGTGTCAGTACATCCAGCTCGTTTCTTAGAATCTTATGTTTCTCAAAGTGAATTCCAGAACATCCTAGAATTCTTAGGGGTCTGGAAAAAACCTGTTGAATGAGGCAGTTCTACATTTATTCATCTTTGCTATTTTTTAATTTTTTTTATTTTTGTTTTATGTGTATACATGTTTTGCCCACATGTATCTCTGTACCACATGTGTGCAGTACCCAAACACATCAGAAGAGGACACCAGATTCCCTGGAACTAGAGTTACTACGGGTTGCGAGCACCTTGTGGGTACTGGGAACCAAACCTGGGTTCTTTGCAAGAGCAGCAAGTGCTCTTGACTGCTAAGCCATCTCTCCAGCCCCCATATTTGGGGCTTTTGAATCAACAAGTGTTGTTTTCTTGTCAGGCAGGCCTCTACTACACAGGCTCAGAGAGTGGCTGTCTTAACACCATAGAGAACTTGTGGGAGAGAGAGAAAGATGCACAGGTAGAGACCTGGTGTGGTGACACACGTTTGTCATCCCTGTGCTTGGGAGGTAGAAGAGACAGGAGGATCAGGAATTCAAGGTCATCCTCTGCTAAAGGTAGTGAGTTTGAGGGCAGCCTAGGCTAGCTACATAAGACCCTGTCTTAAGAAACGAAGACAAAGCAAAGGTGGGAAACGGTGTTTTCTCTGTCTCTCTCTCGCTGGACTGTCAGCCTTCAGGAGATAGCAGGGCTGACACACGAGAGACATGAGGGAACCCTGGGGACACTAAGCTAACCGGCATCCACCTGCCAGAAGCTCCACGAGCTTCCAGATCCACAGACAGAAAGTAAAGCGGGGCTGCCAGGGGCTGCCAGGGAGCGTCTGAGAAGCTGGAGTTTCATGAGATCAGACAGCCTTGGCTGGGGAACATAGGCAGTCCCTGGAGGTCAGAGATGTCTGCGTGACAGGATGGTGCTAGATGCCGTTGAATCTGACAGTGGCTGCCTGGGAAGCAGACAGAGCCATGCTCACCAACCAGTCTATCCAGAGAAGTGCAGGGTGGTCCTCTCTTCTGCCCCTCTGCTCTGGTGCATGCAGAAGCCATGCCTGCTCTATGAGACTGTCCAGCAGGGTTAAGCTGACCTGCCACTCAGGGTTCTGGGTACCAACTTTGTTCACGTGCTGGGAGGAGAGGACTGACTGTCTTGCCAGAGAGATGAGGAAACTGAAGCCCCAGGAAAGCTTTGGAGCACTTACTATAGACACAAAGGAAATATCTGGCACAGTTACTGTGTGCTGGCACTGTACCACACCCCACCCTACAAACAGTAATCTCAGCTCTCACGCCATGGGAACTGAGGCCAGAAGGGCGAGGTAGACTGTCCCAGGCCCTACACAGAGGAAGAGCAACGCCAGACTTTAAACTCTCTTTCTTCCAGCCTAGGATCTTGGACACAGCTCACTACCCCCTCCCCGCCCCAGTGAGAAGGCCCCCACAGCTAGCTGTAAAACCCAGTTGAGAGCAGGCTGGCGGAGAGATGAGTGTATTGGTCCTTGGGTCCAGAGGCCACAGGAAGCTGTTTTCCACCTGCTTAGCAGAGAAGGGATGGAAAAAGATGTGGGGGCCAATTTCCACCCAAGATAAGCAGGCCTCGAATCACCTTTTAAGCTGATCATGCCTATCACCACCCGGGCCTGGCGGCTCCTGTAACCTGTGTAGGCAGACAGGGGACAGAGACAGGGGCAGGACAAAGAGCACACCAGATCTGGGAACAGACCTACCACTGGATAGAAGCAGGGGCTTTAGAGAACACAGCCCCAACCTCCAAATGGCAGTCTGATGATGTCCCCCAGTTCAGACTCCTAAATCAGTGGTTTTTACCCTTCGTAATGCTGCAATCCTTCAATACAGTTCCTCATGTTGTGGTGACCCCCAACCATAATATTATTTCACTGCTACGTCATAACTGTAATTTTGCTACTGTTATCAATTGTAATGTAAATATCTGATATTCAGCCCCCGTGAAAGGATCATTAGATACCCAGAGGGGTCGAGACCCACAGAATGAGAACCAGTGTTCTAAGGGCTTGGCTGGCTCCTTGAGGCCCTAGTAATGCAATCAGAAACCCCGGATCAGATACCAGCCTTCTTGTGCTGTGCTCCTTGCCCTCTGCCCTCTGCCAATACTAATCCTGGGGCATGCGAAGCCTTTCCGGGAGCTCGAGATGGCCTTGAGGTTATGCAAAACCAGGCCAGTATTCATATTCTGGGGTCTATCGAATGTCACCGCCTCTCAGGGACTGGTGAAATACTGGAATTTCTGGCTAATGTGTAAACACTTGAAGATGGTTTGGTCTGTAAAAGTCCATGTTTCCATCTGCTGTGTGGGGTGGGGGAGCGGGGATTGCCAGAAGAGCACTGTGTTGGTGCATCTCCAGATGGCCATGGAGTAACTGCTGCCTCACTCTGGTGTCTGGGACCCCTGCAGTCCTGGATTTCTCAGCCCTTCTCTCTGCCCATTCCGATGTGTCACAGTTTGGGGTCTGTCCCCCTATCCATCCTGGGGAGGCAGGCATGTGGATGCCCACAACCTAGTCTGCTGCTTCTGAATACGAGCTCTCTCCAGATTCTTCCTCTGGATCTGGAGATGAACTTGGGGTTTGGTGAAGGCTAAGCCAGGAACTCACTTTCTCTCTCTTCCCTCACCTTTGCTGTGCTTGAAAACAAGCGCAGACCTGTGATCCCCACAACAGACCACCAATGTGCCCCCGCAATGTGGAACCAAGCTCCCGAGGGATTTGGGGGAGATCCATGGATACCCTAAAACCAGTGCCTCTGGGTGAGTGGAGGAGGGGCAGTCCTGAGAGGAGGAAGGGGCCAGGCAGGATATGGAGATAAAGGAAATTTCCTTGCTTCCACTTATTCCTAGGAACTGAGGCAACCAACCCATTTTACAGAAGAGCAAATAGAGGCTCAGGGACGAGGTAGAGATTGTCTGGGGTTCCCAGTCAAAGAGGATTAGAACCCCGCATGTCTCCACTGTAAGGAAGGATGTCCACAGGGGTCCTCAGGGTATTCCACTGACCCTGTCCCAGTGGTTTCCCCTTTGTGTCACCATTGACACTTTGTGAGTCTCACAGGTAAACTGAGGCTCAGAGAAGCCAGCAGTATGTCTGAGCACACACAGCACGTGTATTCCAGGGCACCTGTCCCATTCACCTCTGCTGCCTGCTCCTCCCACATTCTTCACAGCTGCTGGGTTCGGGGCTGAAGCTGGGCACAGCCCCGATGGCAGTGGCCTTGGGCTCAGAGCTCCCCACCTGGACTTGATTGGCTGGAGAACTGGTTCAGAAGTCTGTCTGTGGGTGGGTCCTTCGGTAAGAGATCAGTTAGATTTGGTCTGGCGGGAACACTGTCAATTCTGTTCTTTCTTTCATTATTTATGTGGTTTTGAGACAGGGTTTCTCTGTGTAGCCCTAGCTGTCCTGCAACTTGCTCTGTATGTAGACCAGGCTGGTTTCAAACTTACAGGAATCCACCTGCCTCTACCTCCCAAGTGCTGGGATTAAAGGCGCGCGCCACCACTGCCCACCCCTCCTTTTTTTCTCCTCCTCCTCCTCCTCCTCCTCCTCCTCCTCCTCCTCCTCCTCCTCCTCTTCTCTCTGTATTTTTTTTTTTTTTTGGTTTTTCGAGACAGGGTTTCTCTGTGGTTTTGGAGCCTCTCCTGGAACTAGCTCTTGTAGACCAGGCTGGTCTCGAACTCACAAAGATCCGCCTGCCTCTGCCTCCCAAGTGCTGGGATTAAAGGCGTGCGCCACCACCGCCCGGCCTTCTCTCTGTATTTTTGATTGTTTGCACAGTGCAAAACCCATCAGAGCTGGGCAGTGTTGGTGCACACCTTTAATCCCAGCACTAGGGAGGCAGAGGCAGGCGGATCTCTGAGTTCGAGGCAAGCCTGGTCTACAAGAGCTAGTTTCAGGACAGGCTCCAAAGCTACAGAGAAACACTATCTCAAAAAACCAAAACCAAAACCCAAAACCAAAAACCCTCATCAAAGTAATACCCAGTGTGCTAACAGGAGTGGCTGTGGAGGGCACTGGTGGTCATGGGTCCCTTCCTAGTGAGGTCCTGAGCAGATGGTAGCAGTTAAACAGGCAAACAGGAAGCAAGACGGGTATTGGGTGGAGGGTTCATCTGTCCTCTATGGCTGGAAAGAACAAATCCCGTGGGTCTGTAGTGAGATCCAGGGGGTGGAGGATGGATGAAGCTACAACTCTTAGAGCTGGCGTCCCCTCCCAGTAGGCCACCCTGACCCATCCCGGCTCTGCTCACATAGCCAGGAACGAGAAAGTACTATCTACTTATTCTTTGCGTTTGTTCCGTTCCCTGCTACTGTCCACACCTGTCCACGCTCTGCCACCCCTCCTCCCTCTGCCCAGCTGGCCTTCTGTGTATGTCTGGCTCCTTCCTCATCTACCTAGTTAGTATGTGCCGGGGGCTGTCTTTGTGGATCTCAACTCTAACGCCCCTTTTCTATCCTTTCGATGAACAGGGCCTTTCAAGTTGAGAGGTGTGTTTTCGGGAGCCTCCTACCAGCCCATCAGTCCCATAAGGTGAGCACAACCTTCCGGACATCTCTGGCCCAACCATCCTCTACAGCATGTCTTCAAGGATGTTCCCTGTACCTTGATATCTGGAGGGAAAAGCAAATCCACTCCTCTGGCTCCTTATAGCCTTGTAGACCTGTGGTGGCCTCTGTAGATCTCCCTTGCTTGTTTTGGTCCTCACATGCCACCTACTCCTGACCTGATGACCAGCCCAGGCTTCAAGGACCCTCTTGACTATAGTGAGACACAGAGTATCCTCCCGGTCACTAGCTCCACCCTAGCCCATCTGAGATGTGTTTCCTATCTCATCTCCAAGGACCTCAGGCCTCCTTTCTCTTCTGGCTTCCAGTACTTCTGGCTCTTAAGATGTTCCTAGCTTCTCCCTTCTTCTTGAGAGAAGCAAGGGACAAGAACCACAGAAGCCCTTGCTGTGCTCCCCAGACTCCTCCTCCTGCCTCTTCCTCAGAACAGCTTCCTGGCTTTGCCTTCACCTCCACCTTGTTTTCAATTCCAATGCCCCGTTTTCCTTTGGGCCCTGTGCCTCTGTGAGAGAACCGAGACCCCCGTGATTCACCCTAAACCAGTGCAGCCAGATTCCCAAGCATCTCCGTCATTCTGGAATCTCTCTCTGTCCTGGAGTCCTCCCAGGTTGCTTTGTGACACTGTTAGCCAGTGACTCTGAATGCTGTCTTCGTCAGACTCCTGCTAGCATCCCCCCTCCTACCTTTCTCCACGCTATCTGTACACTGTCACCATCTACCATGGGCTTCCATAAAAACCGCTGCACACTTTCTCCAAGGACGGCTACCTGCCTGCCAACTCCTGCAGCTCAGAGGCCAGAACCAGGGTTGATGGGTCTGGGGCCAGCTGCAGATCTGTCACATGGTCCTGTGTTCCCATAGGGCGCTGGAGACCTTCCATGATCCCTTACTTGGACCCCAGGGCCTTTGCACTTGCTGCTTCTCTGCTAGAAATGCATTTTTCAGAGTTTTGGTTTTAGCTCTAATGTAACTTCCTGAGTCAGGCATTTTCTGACCTGCTGAGATTCTTCCCAGCCTCAGGGCCCCTTCTCACTGCAATCTTGTGTCTTTGGTGGGTTTATTGTCCTGGAGTTCACCTTAGTATTTGCTTGTGTGTTCCTTCCTTGACTGCTGCCTTCACCAGATTCTAAATTCCAACCCAGGCCAGCAGAAACCTTGTCTGTCCCGTTAGCCATCAGTAAACAGTAGGGACTTAATAAATATAGGGGATGAGGCCAGCCTGGTCTACAAAGCAAAATAGGTATAGGGATGTGTTGTCTCACTTCATGTCAGCTTGACACAGGCTAGAATCATCTGAGAGGAGGGCATGCTAATAGAGATAAAATGCCTCCATGAGATCCAGCTGGAAGGTATTTTCTTCGTTAGTGTTGGTGGTGTTAATTAGCCTATTGTGGGTGTGGCCATCCCTGGGCTGGTGATGGTCCTGGGTTCTATAAGAAAGCAGGCTGAACAAGCCACAGGGAGCAAGCCAGTAAGCAGCACCCCTCCGTGACCTCTCAGGTTCCTGCCCTGTTTGAGTTCCCAACTGCTTTTGTCGATGAACTGTTACATGGATCTATGAGTGAAGTAAAACCTCCCCTCCCCAAATTGCTTTCACTCGTGATGTTACATCACAGCAACAGTAACCCTGACTAAGACAAGCAGTGACTAAATTCTAGATGAAATAATACTTCAGCTTTTCTATTACCTGAAAGACTTGTGGATCTTCCTTTTTATATTGCCAGGGTATCCCACCCACCCGGAGGGAAACGGACCAAGCAAGCTTCTAATTGCCCTGTAAACCCCAGCTCAATACACTCCCCCCTGGCCTCTCTGCTCCTTTTTTGGCTTTTGTATATCATTTTGTATCTCTATTGTGAGGTTAACATGGCCATGCAATGAAGCCTCTTGGTTATCTCTGCAAGGGAGGGTTTTATGAAGGTGTTCTGCCCACACGACCTCCCCAGCCCATCTTATGCCCCCGTGGTAGCCAGAAAAACCTTACAAAATTTCCAGTGTCATTAGGCAATTCCATCTAGGCCATCCTATCCTACTCAGAATAACATCCTGATTCCTGACTATGGTCCAGAATCCAAGCATCTATATCCTGCTATCCCACACCTCAGTGTGGTCCTGCCTCTGGGTGTTGGTATCTGCTTTCCTTCCTGCCTGGTGAGCTCTTGCTCAGGAATGGCACGGCTGGGTTCCTCTCATGCCTTCCCCCATCACGGGGCCTGGTGCATAGTGGGTATCCAGAAAGACTGTTACTTTACAGAAAACCAAGCCACTAGAAACTTGACAAGACACTAGAAGTGTCTTGCAGGGGTGAGACACTCTGTGACATTTGCTGTGGGAGTTTCCAGGCCCGTGGTTCTGCATGGCAGGCATAATGTGGGCTTGCTTGGGAAAGGGGTGGTTTGCACACAGGGGGCTGATCCTGCCATGGACCCTAGAGCCAGCGACCACACCAGCCTCCCTGTGGTGGGTGGGGACTGGCTGCAGGGGCACTGTGAGTTGCAGCTCACCTGACAGCAGCATGGGGTCCTTATCCACAGACTTGCGCACCTGGTCAGACTCCCCTGTGAGCGAGCTTTCATCGATCTTGAGGTCATTGCCCTGGATGAAGAGGCCATCGGCAGGAAGGAGGTCACCTGATTGGAGGAGGGCAGGGGGTCAGCAGAGTCAGGTGGCCAGAGAAGCTGGGGCATCCCTGGGGGAGGTGCCCCAGCATGCAGAACCACGGTGGCATCTGGAAGCCAATGGGCAGCTAAAGTGACATCCTTGGGGCCTGACACAGAGCCACCTTGGTTCATGCAGGTATGCTCTTCATAATGTATTTCCTTTGACCTGATGGGCCCAGGGTGGTTTGCAGTTTATTTTCCTGTAGTCTTTTCATGGCTGGGAGGAGGTCTTTTATAACAGAGCAGGCTATTTTGGGGGTGGGGGGGGACTGAAGACATTCCAATCAAGTGAGTCACAAGGACTGAGTGAGGAGGGCCACTCCAATCTCCCAGCCTGTGTCTACGGACCCAGGATATATCTTCTCCAAACCCCCTCTGGAGCCTGTCTATGGGCTTTCTGATAGCAATATGACTGGCTTAGGATACTCACCACCCACTTCAACTCTTGCTAACTTTCACCAGCCTGGAAAGATCTCTCTGAAGTCGGTTCAAGGACGGGAAATGGGTTTTGTTAGTGATGCAGTGCTGGGAAGCCTTCTGAGGCTGTATTCAGATTATGAGCAGTGATTGATTAGTCATGTCTGCTATAGATGGAAGCTGGGGTGCAGGAGCATGACCTTTCTGATTTAACTGGATGGGAACTTGTCTCCTCGGGGATCCTCAGGGCCGCAGAATACATTTTGCCACAACATCAGCCTTTAGGGTCCCCTTCCCCTACCATTCCCTGGGTTAGGATCTTTGTATCTGCTGGTCCTGTCCCACCTCTACCCAGATTCCAGCTCTAGAATCATGGCCAGAAAGACTTGCCATATTTGATCTGGGCGATGTCCCCGACCACGATCTCAGCCACTGGGATCTGGACCACCTGGCCGGCCCGGACCACGGTGAACTTCTGCTCCTGCTCGATGCGGCTCTGCAGGCCCCGGAACTGTTTCTCCTTACTCCAGTCATTGAAGGCTGTGACCAGGACCACGCAGATGACCGACAGCAGGATGGCGGCCCCCTCAATCCAGCCTGCTTCTGCCTCGCCTTCGTCCTCTGCCCCACCCTGGGCCGTGGCACATCCTGTAGAGAGACAAAAAAACAGTGGGTCCCCAGGCCACCAGACAAGAGCTTCCATACTGCTCAGCTAGGCCAAGTCACCACTGATACTCAAATGACGGCCTCGCTGTTCCTCTGTGTGCCATGCTCTGGGCAAAGGGCGCCTCCCGGTTATTTTATAAGGCCCCTGGGGTGTGTCTGTCACTGATGGGGATGCTAAGGCTTCTCAGAGAGACCTACTAACTTCCCAAACTAGGCGGGTGGAAAGCGAGAATGCTACCCCAGGCAGTAAGACTTCAAAGCCACCACCTGAACCACACTGGCCCTACCTTCGTCCTGGCTGTGAGACCTCAAGTGAATGACTCTGTCAGTCAGTTCTCACAGTCAGGATTTCATGGAGCCCAGGCTGGCCTCAGATTGGCTATGCAGCTGAGATGATCTTGGAATCCTGATCCTCCTGCCTCTACTTCTGAGCGCTGGGATTAATTTCTCCATGCCTACCTTGATGCAATACCATGGAAGTGGAGGCGGCATTGCTGACAACACCTCCTGGGGCTTTGGGACAGGAAAGGGGTGGGCTCTTGGGCACACTAAGTGTGTAGCAGGTTCTCCGCAACTCAGGCCACAGCTAGGGCAACAGAATCTACCTGACCTGCAAGGGACCCTGCACCCCATGCTTGGCACTACTGAGTCCCCAGTACGGGCCTACAGCTCTCAAGGTTGGTCAGACATATGGGGCAGTGAGAAATGGAAAAATACCAATATGCTTAACATGGAGGCTCAGGCCCAAGGTCTACAACACTAGGCTGTGAAGAGCCTATGACTCTCCAACCTCTCCTTGCTCTCCACGGAGGTCCCCAAAGCAAGAGGCACCTGACATTTCTGAATGCAGAACCCAAGACTCTGAGTGGCCAGGGGTCACATCCTGGGTGAGAGCTGGGTGTTCTCCTCATGGTTTATATACCAGGAGTGGTGTTTGATCAACTCCTGGTCAACTCAGAAGGGCGCTTTCCACAGGGGCTAGGCTGGCAGGGTGCTGGGCAAGCCTCGAGCATCTATCCTCATCCTTCAGATGGTCAAAGAAAGGAAAGAGGCTCAGAGACGGGCAGTGACACAGCTAAAGTCACACAGCAGATCTAGAGTTTGGATTCAGACCTGGAATCTGAGCTCGGATTTGTCCTGCCCTGAGTCTCTGAGCCTCTGAGCCCATGGCAGGTGGCAAAGACTCATTTGATCATCTGGGCATCCAGTGTGATTCCAAAGAATAGTGAACAGAAGTTTCAAGAAACCCCAACAGAAGCTTCTGGAAACACAGGGGTCAGAAGCAATGAGACAAGAAGGTCAGGAAATACCTGGGAAGGCAAGGGGTCACTATGGCCAGGAACAAGTGACACTGGAGGATCCAGGTCCTCAGCTGAATCAGAACTCCCTAAAGGCAGTAAACTCCTGAAGGGCTTTCAAGGCTGTTTGTTCCCTTGGAAGCTTTGAATTGTCTCGGTAACTTAAAACCATCCTACCAGATCACTGTTTGAAGGTAACAGCTATTATATTGGTGCCACTGAGAACTGCCCCTGCCGCCCCTCCCCGAGTTCAAATCTCAGCTGCAGACTGCTAGGTAGCAGTTTCACCATAGTGTCTCAATTTTCTCATCAGTAGATGGGGTGATCATGGGTGTTCCCCTCCTCAGGTGGTCTCAGGGTAAGGGGACCCTTCTTGTGAAGTGGCCGCCATGGGGTCCCACGGGCCCGAGCCTTGAGCACATGACGCAGAGCAACAGAGCAGGAACCAGCTGGAATCCAGTCACCTGAGATGAGGGAACTAAGGGCTGTGGTCCTGTGTCACTATGAACAACCCCCACAGAGTTACGAACCCCTACCCCAAGGGTGGAAAGAACAGGGAGCCTTAGAGATGGAATTCTCATGCTGCCAGCTCTTAGTGCCACAGAACTCAGTCTCCTGGCGTGCGACCAAGCACAGAGGAGACACGATCAGCAAGGAGACACTGCAGCTGCACTGAGCATGCCCAGGCCTCTTGTCATTACCCCCTAGGTGACCCAGTCTCACAGCTGTTCACGCAGCTGTCACGCTGGGTGCCGTCAGAAACCCAGAGAGAACTTCCAGTATACTGAAGGTGGAAAGTTATACACTAAGTACCCACAGAAGGTTCCAGCAGGAGCCAGAGGATGGTTGTATACACTCTGAGACACGAGGGTGGGGAAGGGAGGACTCAATCCAGACCCTGATACTTCATTTTGTAGGATTTTGGTTGTCCCCACTTCTTGCCACATGCTCTGTAAAGGAGACACCTGTCTCCCCTTGTGTGCTTCTTTGGAGCCTCTCTCTCTCTCTCTCTCTCTCTCTCTCTCTCTCTCTCTGTGTGTGTGTGTGTGTGTGTGTGTGTGTGTGTGTGTGTGTGTGCAGGGCATTACTAGAGTACTGGGACATTTAGAGTCAAATCAGTACATCACGTTGAGATTCCAGACTCAGAAAGACTCAGATTCAAAGTCCAGGCCTTGCTATGCAACTCTAGGTAAGTGACTCAGCCTCTCTGAGCTCCCAACAAACATCTAGCATATGCCAGGTACTCTGCCCCTTTTCCCGAGTGTCCCACAGATCCTTCTTTGGACCCTGCTGCCCTGTGTTCCAGGATCTGTGTCCCTTCTTCAGATCAAAAGGTGGGGCTTCAGGAGCCCAACCATTGTCAGGATTTGGTACACCTGGATTTGAGCCTATATCCCCTAGGGTCCTCTACTTGCATGACACCTGACTGTGACATGAAGGCCAGGTGTGAGTCTCTCATACTGGCTTGTCTACACTGAGGGCAGCTTAAGGCCTGGTTTGGGGCTACAGTCCATGTATCTGAGGCCAATTATTTATTTATTTTTTTGCTTTTTTCTGGCATTTTATTGATTTTTTTTTTAAATTTATTTATTTATTAAAGATTTCTGTCTCTTCCCTGCCACCGCCTCCCATTTCCCTCCCCCTCCCCCAATCAAGTCCCCCTCCTTTGTCAGCCCAAAGAGCAATCAGGATTCCCTGCCCTGTGGGAAGTCCAAGGACCACCCACCTCCATCCAAGTCTAGTAAGGTGAGCATCCAAACTGCCTAGGCTCCCACAAAGCCAGTACGTGCAGTGGGATCAAAAACCCATTGCCATTGTTCTTGAGTAGTTCTGAGGCCAATTCTATGCAACTGTCCTCTCCTCTTCTCCCAGCCCAGTACTTCCACTTGTCCAGTAGAACACAGACCACACTCTAGTCAGACAAGAATTGCTAGCTGAAGCAGGGTGATGGTGGCACACGCCTTTAATCTCATCACACGGGAAGCAGAGGCAGGCGGATCTCTGTGAGTTTGAGGTCAACCTCGTCTACAGAGTGAGTTCCACACCTGGCTCCAAAGCTACAGAGTAACCCTGTCTTGAAAAACAAAACAAAAAACAAAGAACAAAACAAAAAAAAAGAATTGCCAGCTGAGATACCACTCTTGGATGCTCAGGATAAGGGCAGGTGAGCAGTGCAGGAGGTGGACTCCCGTCTGGGGCTGCATGCAGCATGCGTAGCGAGCTGGTGGGAAGGGTTTCACCTCTCCGTGGGGACTAGAATACGGGAAACCTGCCCTGCCTCTATTACTTTGCTAGTGGGACACAGTGTAGGCAGCTGCCTTCCACTGAAACTGTGGCTGGACCAGCAGCAATGAGGTGTGGCAGGGGCAGAACCAGGTCGACTCAGGACACACTCCAGTCACCAAGACATGATCTCTGGGCTCTGGGTTTGTGTACCCCAGAGATGTTCATGGCAGCAGTCATCTGTCTGGAGCCACGGGGTCTCTCCTGGCACACCCCAGGACCTCTGTTGTCCTACCTTGGCCTCTGCCAGCTGCCCTCGTCTCACCTTGCTCAGCAGGGCCACAGGAGGCCACTGATGCCGGTGACTCAGTCCCAGCCCTCTTTGTGGAGCTGGATGTTTTTTTGCCAGAGCCTCAGAGTTTCAGCCCCTTGGTGGGTGACCTTGGCACATCTTTCACAGGCTCCGGGACTCATAAGAATAGCATCTAGCTCCTCCTGGGTCTAGCCTGATGAGTGCACTTTCTATCCCTCGCCAATGATAACTTCTCCTTGCAACAGATGGAGACCATTACAGAAAGCACAACCAATCAAAATGCACGGTTGTGGAGCTCAGTCCCGGAGGATCATCTAGAAAACATTCCCACATCTTAAGGGTCAGGGAACATTTAGGAAGAAAGGGCAGAAAGATGGTAAGAGCCAGAGGATCAGGGGCTTTGCTGTGTGATTGTCTCTAAATAACAACAGAAGCTGCACCCATAACGTTTCATCAACACAACCGCGCAAGCGTGATCTGAGCAAGGATGACTCAGAGAAAGAGCCCACGAGACCCCTCAACCTTCACAAAGAACTACAGAAACCGAATAAAACTGGGTGGGACAGCTGGCCCTCCCCAGGGAAGAGCACACCAATTGGCTGTCCAGTGCCAAAGGTCACTCCTGAAAACATGCAAATAATAATATATGGACACAATAGGATATATTTAGAGACTTATAGGTATATACAAATAGATATATGCATGTAATAATCACTGATTAAAAGAGACTTGGATGGAGCTAGAAAACATCATATTGAGTGAGGTAATCCAGACGCAGAAAGACAATTATCATATGTACTCACTCATAAGTGGTTTTTAAACATAAAACCAGCCTACAAATCACAATCCCAGAGAACCTAGGCAACAATGAGGACACTAAGAGAGACATACATGGATCTAATCTATATGGGAAGTAGAAAAAGACAAGATCTCCTGAGTAAATTTAGAGCATGAGGACTTTGTGGGAGGGTTGGGGGAGGGGAGCAGAGAAAAATGTAGAGCTCAATAAAATCAATAAAAAAACAGAAAAAAAAGAGAGACTTGGAGAGATGGGAGGGGGATGTGAGAGGGCTTGGAGGGAGGAAAAGGAAGGGAGAACTGTAATTCAATTATAATCTCAAAAACAAAGAAAGAAAGAATAGTATTTGTCTACAGAGTTACTGTGTGGCTTAGGCGATGAGGCAATGGCTTCGGCCACAACAGTTCCTGATTTGGGGTCGCTCTGGCAACTGTAGGACACATGTCAGCCTTATCGTCTGCAGGCTTCTATATTGGCTGAAACTGTAAGGAAGGCTGTCCACAGAACACCCCCTCACTCTCCTATGGGAACGTCCGTCCCAGGATCCACTATCAGAAACCTCACCCCCTTTCTTGTTGATAGCTTGGCCTGTGAAAATCACCCATCTTCCCTTTCTGCCCTAGCTACTGGGAAGCTCAAGTCAATCTTAAATCTGAATCACAGTAGCAATTATAACGGATTCATTTGCGTCTACCATTTTTCTGCCCGACTTTTTATTTGCCTTTCTTCCTATCCTCTATGGAAAGAAACCATATGAAAAAGAAAAAAAAAAAAGCCAGGGCCATTTAGATGGCGCAGTGGATAAAGTGCTCACTGCCAAGTCTGGTGACCTGAATTCAATCCCCAGAACCCATATGGTGGAGAGAGAGAACCCACTCCGCTCCCATGGTCAGGTGACAGAAAGGAATGGCCTTGGAAGGAGCTTGGCAGCATGTTGTAACATGCTCCACAGCCAAACCCAGCCCTTTCTTCTTGGTGTGCACTGTGGTCCCACGCCAGATATTAACCCCCAGGCTCCCATATAGGTGGACTTTGGAAACGGGACCTTGGTGAGGTAATATGGATTAGATGAAGTCATGGGGGCCATCCCAGGGCAGGGAAATAGCTAAGGGAACATGAATGCCTGGCCTTACCATGCAACCCCACCGCCGTGCTACAGTGCAGCTCAAGCCCCTCACCAGATGCACTGCCTTGTGGTTGGGCTCGGGAGTCTCCAGAACAAGAGACATGTCTCTTTATTAACCACATAGTCTATGATAGTTCGATATTTAGTTACCACGAACTTAGATACTGGGTGGCCCAGAGCAACTCATCCTCCTTCTCTATACCCCAGTTCCCTTATGTTTAAAGGATGCTCAACCTGGGAATACTGAAGGCGTCTAATAAATGCCCACTGTAGTTATCACCACTGTTGGTCTAGCCTTGCACTCACGGTGGGCTGACTGGGACCTTGGGCATGCAGTGGTCTCTGTGGCCCGAGTCCCAGCCAGGTCGCTCCCGCTGTACAGTGCTGTGGTGTACAGTGCTGTGGGCACTGTCCGTACATGCACCCTTCTGCATGCTGTGTGCTCTGGAGTGTCCGGGACACCCTACCTTCGTTGCTCTCTCCGGGTGGGTGGTAGAAGGACAGTCCCAGGGAGATGATGGCTGCTATCTCCAGGATGATGAGCGTCACGTCCTGCAGCGCTTCCCATACCAGCTGCAGGAAGGTTTTTGGCTTCTTTGGAGGTATGAAGTTTTGCCCAAAAATCTGTTTCCTCTTTTCCAGGTCTGGAGCAGTGCCTGGCAAACCTGTGGACAGAGGGCAGTCGAGTTGGGCAGGGGCCAGGAGAGATGCATGCCTGTCACTGGGAGCTAAGGAAGGAACAGGCAAACATGGCAGGAACCTTCCAGGCTTTCGGCCTAAGGAGCCCAGTGTTCCAAGCAATTCATGTCCTGAGGGTGCCCCTGCTAAGTGAATGGAGGAACCTAGAAACATGGATGCTTCCAGACTCATGGTGGTACTCGTCCCCATGAACATGCATGCCGAGGAACACTTCATACACCTGATTCTTGAAATCATAGCTCAGCTCAGCCCAGCCCACTGCAGCTCGGCAGAGACATATCACACAAAGCCTCCTCCATACTAAGTGCCGAACATCTGATATAATTTACTGATTATGGACTGAAGGTGTCCCCCTAGATGGCTGGATAGGTACACTGTCACCCAGTCACAAGGTTGAACAACTCTTAGCCAGGCCATTGTAAGTTGGGGAATCTGTGACTATCCAAGTCCAACTCCCAGGACCTGGGTCAGGGACCTGTCTTGGGCAAACACTCTCCGGAGGTGTGACTAAGGCCAGAGCATCTACGATGACCCAGGTGTCCCTCTGTCCAGAGATAAGTGTCCTTATGGGTGACACTGACTCAGGCTGTAAGACAGCTGTGTAAGAGGGTGGACAGAGATCGGAGGGACAGTTGCAACCAAGGATCCCAGAGTTACCAGATTCTGAAAGACGTTAGGGATGACCTCTCCTGTTGCGTGTAGGGCAGGGTCTGGCTAGCACTCAGCTTTGGATTTGGGGCTTCAGAGCCATGAGAGAGGCAGCTATTCCTGGCTCAAGGCCACCTAGTATGTGACAGTCTGCTCCAGTGAGCATGCAGCCTGCTTCTTCCCCGGCTCTGAGTTCCCACTTCTTAAACACGGCAGCGCTTGGTGAACTGCCTCTGGGCTTTGGATCCAGCCTGACCCTCAGTTTCCCCTTCTGCTGTGAAGATAATGGCGACAGTGGTGGTGAGGGCACCTAACCCACAGGCTCGTGTGTTGCTTGAGCCAGCAAGCGTTTTGTATGCCCCTGGGCAGTGTGCAACCCTGCAGCAGATCCTGGGGCAGAGCTGAGAATGCCACAGCGCAGCATCAGCTGGGAGCCAACCTCCCATGGGCAAACATATACACTACTGTGAGATCCATCTTGAGGGCAGCAGGCGCTCAGGTGGTTCTGGCTGTGGTTCCTAGACCAGAGCAGCGAGCACAGCCTTGATATGCACCTGTTGGAGCAGTGGGGCCCACTGACAATCTACCAGCTCTCTGAGTCTAGATAACCCTGTAGCCTCATGCACCTGACCTCTGACCTTGCAACTTCATTTCCATATTGAAGCCAAATGTCCCCTTCCACGGCACTGCTTTTCGTCTGACTTCTAGGCTATAGCTGAGGTCTCCCTTTCATCTTCTGCCCTCATCCTGGTCCACCCAGGGCCCTCCCTGACTGGCCTCTGGCTCCCTCTGCCCCATATGCCCATGCTGAGCCCTCTACACGGCCTCTTCTGTGTGTCTGGACTCATCTACACAAAGACACAGATGGCTAAGGACTAGGGAGCCCCTTGGTGGATGTGCAGAGACGGAAGTGATGAGCACTAGCAGGGGAATAAGGTGCGTGGCAGACACTTGGACCACAGCAGTGTCCTGTTCTGGCTTATGCTTCTTATTAACTTATTATTATTATTATTGTGTGTAGATGTGTGTGAGATGTGTGTGGGCACCTTTGTGTCATAGCATGTGTTTAGAGACCAGAGGAAAACTGTGGAGCGAGTTCTATTTTTCCACCTTCATGTGAGTTCTGAGACTCTTGGGTTGTCAGGCTTGCAGAGCAAGCACCTTTATCGCTGGAGCCATCTTCCCAGGATCTGGCTCGTTTCCTTTTGGTGCCATGACACCCTCTTGCTCCTACAAAACATACCCACTGTCTTACAGGGATGGAAAGCAGCCACCTTATTGCTGACCCAGTCCTGGCCCCTGTGGGTTGTGTGTTTGTGGGATGAATCCTCTCTCACCCAGCTTCATGCTCTGGAGCAGAGGTTGGTCTCAGAACCGTCCCGCAGGCTGGCGCAGGGGGCCTTAGACTCACCTCACTCATGACTGCAGGTCACATGTCTGAGTGTAGTGAGATTCATGAACGAAGGGCTAGGCCCCTCCAGGCTCACTTGTCTTAACAGGGAAACCAGGGTGGGTGGCGTCAGGGAGGGAACACCTTTCAAAAAAACTCAGCCCTTTAGTACTTTCCTGGGAAGGCAGAAGCCCAAGGCATGCTGGGTTGAGAACTGAGGATTCAGCTGTTTTATTTTCTGGGACCAAGCTAGTCAGTCACCAGGCTTGGTGGTAAGAGCCTTTACCTGCAGGGTCAGCTTGCTGGCGCTTAGACGGTAATGTAACCTGGCTTTGGGGCTATATCTTAGTCCTCTGTGGAGTGTCCGCTCATTCATCCCTTCAGTCCACAGTTCCTGAGCCTCTAAAGAACCCAGAGACGGTGGTGCGCAGGCAACAGGTCTGTGACTCATGGCTGTAAGCACTTAGGGGCCTGCGACTCAGGCCTGGGCTTCAGGGGAAGCAGGAAAAAGTTCAAGATGAGGAAGCATCACTTAGTTGATGCCCAGGGTCCTATAGAGCCTCTCCGGGAGGCCAAGGAAGCCCTGGGCAGCCCAGCTCTCATCGACATAGTAAGAAGGAGGAGGCAGGGTCAGCTGGACCATTTACTTTATGCAGGATGGGGGCTTCCTGAGGTCTTGTGAACCACGCGTTCAACACGTGGAAGCACTGTCCTTATTGTCCTGTGCTGGGTTTCCCACTTGGAATGACCTCACACTGAGAAAACAAACCCAGCCTCCGATGCTCCTGGGAGCTTCACAGGCTGCGCGTCTTCCTTGCTGCCCTGCATCTTGGAGGTCCTGGGCTTTATTCTTTTAACCAAACTCTCATTTTCTGGATGCACTGGAGGGAGGTACACCCCTTACTCATGCACACCAAGTGGATGTGGTGTGGGTACTAGGAGTGGGTACTATTGGGGATCTGGCAAGATTGGGCTCTGGTGGCTGGTGCTGAGATTTGCTAGGCTTCTGGCTGTCAGCTCCCTTTTCTGAACCTGTTTTCCCTTCTAGACACTGAGGAACTTCGCTAAGATGGGGTTCCTAGAGGGTTCCAAGGTTCCTGAGCGGCTGTTCCGGGGTGTGTGTGTGTCTGTTTTCACTTGTGTGCTTTCTTGCAGCTTGGCAGGTGAGTAAAGAAACTGGGCATGTATGGTGAGGGTTGTCAGGGCCCGAATGAGTCTCGGATTCCTCTGAAGCCCTGTGGTTCTAATGATCTGACATCCACAGGACAAATGGTGGGCATTGTGGGAGTCAGTTATGCATGGCGGGTCACAGCTCTGAGGTTCTGTTATGCTGGGGACCCATAGGCTAGCCCTAAGAACCTCGGCCCTGTGTCAATAGACAGGGACAGCAATGGCCACGACTGAGGGCTAATGGGTGAAGGAGGCAATCAGGAGCCGTGGAGACTAAGGCAAGAGCATGTTGGCCCTTTGAAGGGGGAGTGTGGGATCCAGTGGCTAGATCTCCCAAGCTATCATAAATCAGAAGACTGGAGTCTGATACAAGATCTCCCATTGGAGATGTTTCGGTGCCAAACTCAACATCCTTGTGGACTGTGTTCAGCCCCCAGTCACCAGCGCGAGCTGTCCAGAGTTGTGTGACTAGCAACTGAGGGCTACAGACTGCCACATTACCACGGCTGCTATTGACTACTACAAACAACCACATGCTCACCACTGCCACTGACTGCCATGTCCCCACTGCCACTACCCCTACTGCTGTCCTGGGTCTGGAACGTTGGGCTCTTTTTTTTTTTCTTCTTGCCTTGCTAGAGATAGAACCCAGCATGTTGTGTGTGTTGTGAAAAATGCTTTACCATGAAGCCATACCCCAGCCAGGCCCTGGATATATCTGTCAGTCTGTGTGGATCTGTCTTAGGTGTCAGCACCCCTCTACCTGGGACAGGGGGCTTGGCTTGGACTTGTCTCTCCTTGCTCTATGATTCTGAGTAGATTTTACACTCTCTTGGTCGGGGAGGGGTGGTAGCCCTGGGACTACGGTGCTTGAAGATCCCTGAACCAAGCTCTGACAGAGTTTTGTACACAGGCAAGCTCCTGGGCCATGCTGTACAGACCAACACTCTGAGGCATAGGGTCCTGCTATGGTGAAGGCCAGTGAGGCGAGCCAGCAGCCACCTGGTTCTCTCTAGGCTGATGTGGGCAGGCAGAGCAAGCTACTGCATATAGCCCACAGAACCGGTGCCTGATGTCAGGTCCACAGCAGCCGAGGTCTCCAGCCTCAAGCCGTCTTGGGAATCAAAACCACACATGGAGCTTCAGGGCCCTGCTACTTACATTCAATGGAACAACAGCGGTTCAAACTAGACCCTGTCAAGGAGGCTTCAGATGACAGCTGTGGGACCTAGCACAAGCCAGGGACTGTGAACGCCTGTGCCTTGTGCACATGCTGGAGGGTGTGGTTGGGTTGGGACTCTGTCATTCCTTGGAGGTGACACAGTGATAAGACAGCACCAGCAGCTGGGTGTGCAGGGTGGGCATTTACAGCCCTGTGGCGTGGCTGTGGGAGGAGTCCAGAGGTCCTACCCCTTGCCAGAGGCTGGCCCAGTGGCCAGCTCCCAGGAAACTACTACTAGGGATTTGCAACAATTGGCCAAAATGGTGAAATGGGCTAAGATGCCTGGACTGCTCCTGGCCCTGTGCCCTCAGGCAGATGGTCTTCTCTCTCTGGGCCTCATTTTCCTTATGCCAGGCATTTGAATGGCAGCAATACCTTTCCTGTGTTTAGAATGGCAAAGGACCCAGTGGCTGTCAGCTGCGATTACTGTCATTATGAGCCACCCACAAGGTGCAGGGTCTCGACCTGGCCTCACACTGTAGTTGCCGGGACATTTAAAGTCTATTCATGCCCGGGCTCCAGGGCCAGTTTCTGACTGAACTGGGCAAGGCCATGTCTGGAGATAGAAATAACGTCCTAGGATCTTGCTCACTGCTGGGGTAGGGTGGTCCTCAGGCTAGAAGTCTCTCCCAGGAACTGGGGAAATGCAAGTTCTCCAGTGCTACCTAGGCCCTGCATAGGTCACTGGATGGGTCTGCCACCTGTGTGGTTACAAGCATCCACAAGAGGGGACAGTCCAGGCTCTATGTGCAGCTGCTGGTCTTCAGAGGCAAGACAAGGAAAATGGCTGCTAGGTAACCTTGAGCCCAGGGTCTCTAGGAGCCATGATGCGTGTGGCCTTGGATCACTGGCCAGCTCAATGAGAAAAGCGACTGGTCCAGATGTCACGGTGGTAGGTGACAGAGTCTGGACCCGAGAAGTGAGCTCTTTGCTCAGTTCTGCAGTGTTTCCAGCTCCCATGAGACCTGTCTTACTTCTTGGAGTTTCCACGCTGCTGCCACATTCGTAGCCTCCAGGGGGCCATAGTTAATGCAGAAAGTGCATCAGGCCAAGAACTTGACAGCCCGAGACACGTGGCTAAGGAAGGCTGGAGGAGGAAGCTAGAATTCTGGCAGGGAGAGGAGGGCTGGGGAGAGGAGAAGACAGTGGTAGGCAATCGGGTCTCACCCATACATTCTGCTCTGAATCTGATCCTAAGCTCCTCACAACCATCCTGATTCTGGGCTACGGCGGCCTCTCTGAGTGGTTCCAAAGTCTCCCCCCTCCTCCTTTCTTGATTTCCACAGCCAAGAACAACCTAGGCTTCTCACTGTTATCTGACACCCCTCCCCCATCACCAGCTCCTACTTTCAGTCACGCATTGCTCAGGCTAGCCCCTCGGGTGTCAAACCCTGACCGAAACCTGCCTTTGCTGCTACCCCACCTTCTGGACACTGATACCCGGAATCCTGAGGGAACCCTGAGCATCTTTCCATGCTTTCCTGTCTGTTTAGGGATCAGAGATGGGGATGTGGGGGCCTCAGCTGTTCAGAGACACTTGAACACAGTGGAAGTTCCTGGAAGCCATGTGAGCTTGATTTGGCCTCTGTGGGAAAACTGCCCACATATGGGCCTCCCTCCGTTGCTTCCGCCCTCATGGCCTGGGTCTGTCAGAGCCATGGTAGGTAACAGGGATAGCTGCTATCCAGTGTACATGATTGGCATATGTACAGCCTGTGACTACATCCTGGTTCTTGATAGGCAGGGGAGGGTTGGAAAGGCATCTCTTGATACTTGGCAATCCTAGGTGGGGTACCTGTGCATCCAGAGTGATTATAAATGCTCACAGGGCAGTGGCATGTTTACTGGTTATGTGCTGATGTGCAGATCTGGTGTGTGTACACACACACACACACACACACACACACTCATACACACACATACATACACATGCATACACACACACACACACACACACACCCCTTGTGAACTCAGTGTTCATGGCAGACATGAACCTGAATGGTAACACCATTGACTGTTTTCTCTGCAAGCAGAGTCCTCCATATGCTCATATGCACAGGGACATGGTGGGGAAACATGGGCATCTAACCTGACCCAGATGCAGATATGAGGTTCCTGGATTCAAATTCCATAATGTACTTGACCTGAGTCAAACTGAGTTACTGCGAAGTCCATGGTGGGACTTCCATGGTGGGCATCTCAACTCATGGCTCCAGGATGTTCTATGTGGGCAGAGAAGGGGGCTCATAAGTAGGGGGCATGTGGGGATGGTTAGTGTGAGTCTCTAGATGCTGTTAAAATATCAATTATTTGTATTAAGGAAGAGTTAGACTCTTGGGTATGAGTTCCCAGATGAAAGAGAAAGCCAGACACTTGGCACTTAGGACAAATAGCAAACATATTGTTTAGTGTGAGTGATGACCCAATGTGAGCACATGACTAGTAAGGTAATTACTTGCTGTTCTCCTGAAAACAAGTTATGCTGATCTGCAATGTGCCCCCAAATTTCTTCTGGGTGTCTCTTGGATCCACCTTACAGGAGCAGCATGGTTTCATGATTACCCAGTCAGGAAACTGAGACACCAAAACACGGAAGTGACTTGGCCTTTAAGAAGTGTGATTTGGCTGCAGAAGAGGGCTGGGCCCCCTCTCTCACCCTGGCCTCTTCATGCTATGAGATAGATCTACGGGGGTGTGACTGATGGGAAGCCCATCTCCCTCAAACTAAGCCTTGTTGCACACACACAAACTGTGACTATTCTGTACTCTGTCAACCTCATAGAAGACTCTCCATTTAGCCTGCTTCTTGATGGCTTTGCCCCTGCCCCTTAGAACAATAGAGGCCCCAAAACTTCATCCACTGCCCATAAGACTTTCCTCCAGAGGAAATGCTTCAACTCAGAAACACTGCAAGCTGCCCTTCCCCACTACCCCAGTAGGGGGCGTCCTGCACATTGGCCAGCAGGCAATGAGTATCTCTCTATGAGTATCCATTTTTTAAAAATGGAGCCTGCCTTTTCACAGTCACGACACAGCTGAAGCCCAGACCGCAGAGGCCCCACGAGTGCTCTTTCAATGCTTGCTAGCTGCCTTCCACAGGACCCCGCGTCCAGGTCAAAGGCAAGAACTCTGCCTCTCTTGTGCTGCTCCAGAGACGGCCTCCCGTTCTACACAGAGCCTTGGCTGTGGATGAGTGCTAGCTCCAAGGTACCTGAAGGGGACTTGGAGAACGAAGTCATCAGGCTGAGTGTTGCTAAATATTTGTGCTGTCAGTGTGATGTGGGTTCTTCCATTAGCATAAATAAAAGCCTTATATTTTCAGAAAAAAAAAAAACCCTCCAAGCGCTTTAAAAGCTACATTTATAGGAAAATGAGTTTCTGTCTTTGGAAATTGAGTGGGCTAAATAAACTGTGGTTCATCTAGCCCACAACAGACTCCACGGCAGTTCTTAAAACATGAGCTCGGTTTATGTTCCCCAGCACGGAAGTTTCCCCAAGGAAAGCTGGTGAGCGAAAACAAGCATCGGAAACAATATGTGATATTCGACTGCATTTGTGTAAAACAGAATGCTACGTTTCTGTGGACGCACACACACGCAAGTGTGTGGCGAAAGGCATGCAAGGATCTGATTCAAGCTCACGACAGTGGCACTCGCTCTCGGAAGAGGCAGCGGGACTGGCTGTGGTAGTCTGCTCTGGCTGGAATCTCTGAGTTTTAACCAGGAGAATTGTGTTTTATCTGAATCATTCAAGCTTCATTTTTTAGATCAACACTAAAGAAAATGCAGTTTTTTTTTCCTATATAACTTTTAGATGAAATCGACCTGGAGATAAATAATCCTGGGTTGATACCTTCACCTCATCTGTGACCTGTGTATCCCTGACAGGGTTATTGCAGCTCCTCCATGTCGCGGGCGGGATGGTGCCTAGTTCACAGCCTGGTCATGGAGATGAACACAAGACACGACAAGCTGGATACACGGTAGGTGCTCAGCAGATGGCCCTGTCTTCTCGCCTTTCTCTTTGTATCTTGTCTACGGTGAACCGTTAGGTCCATTCTCACCTCTTTTGTTTCTTCCTTAGGGGTGGGATGGGGGAAAACAGGGTCTCACTCTGGGCTGGCCTTGAACAACTCTCAGAGATCTGCCTGCTTCTGGCTCCTGTGTGCTGGGATTAAAAGTGTGTGCTGCCATTATGCTAGAATATGCTGGGCCACCTTTAACCTTTTAATTCTGTTGCATGTACCTAGGAAACTCTGTCTGAAGAAAACCTCACCTCTGGCCAGGCTTTTCCTGTCTGATTCCCCCAGTCAGTTGGGTCACCACCATTGCTGCCCCAGATAGCTTCACTAACTAGTCTCTCTGCTCCTGCCTGCAGTCTGTGTCATCAGAAAGTAAGGTGCGTTGTGTTTGTGTTAAATCCATATCTACTACACTCTAGTAGCGTCTATCACATACAGCTGAAAGTCACAGTCCTTACCAAGACCCAAGCCCTGGTCCCTGATGCTCCCCACTGCCTCCCTGCCCCATCTCCACCGTCATGCTCCAGCAACACCAACCTACTTCCTGAGGCTCTAGCACAGTTCTTCCCTGCCTCAGGGCCTTTGCATGTGCCGTTCTCTCTGCTGGGAATGCCTTCCTCTTTGGCCGAGCCTCTTCTGGGGGTCGACTCCATTTTTTAATGTTTTCCTAGCCCCTAAGCATCCCTTCCATTTAAATAGTTAATAACACAAGTGTTTTTCTTTATACTTGGTTCCCTTGCCAAGTGTCAGCTCCATGAGGGCAGGGACAGTGTGGCATACTTTGTTCTGAACTATAGTAGATGTTTAGTAAACACACGGCCTTTCCTAGACACAGCAGAGGTTTGGCGGCAATGCTGGACTCCAGAGTGACATATTCTCCAAGACTGGAGTCTCTATGAAAGGAACTGAAGTTTGCAGGGGCCCTCAGGGTCTCCTCTGGTCACCCCTTCTATGCCCAAGCCCTTGTGCAGCGGCTTTGTGTTCATGCTGACAGGAGGGGTAGGAAAGCCTCCAGGCATACCCCGGGGTCATGGAGGCCAGGCAAGGCTTGAAGAGGACATGCGCATGGGCAGCCTGAGCCTTAACCTGGATGCCTGTGACCTTCCCATCCTGATGTTACTCTTAAGAAGACTGCAGGACACTGGGTTCTTCTTGTTCTTACAAATGGTGGCTTGGGGACTAGGTCAGGAAGCAAGCTGTAGAAAGGGATGCTCTCCAACAATAAAAGAGTTCTGGGGGCTTTTGGGCGATGAGTAGAAGGTGCAGGGAGCCAGGTGTGAAGGAACTCAGGGCAGCTGGCTCAGAGTGAGTTCCTGGGGAGGGTGGCATAGAAGCTGCAGCTGTCCCTCATCTCCCACGGGGCCTCCCAGGTCCACAGAACTCACAGGGAAAGTGGGGGTCAGGAAGGCAGGAGTCAATGGCACACTGGCACAGTGGTCACAGTGTCCCCATCATTTACCCTGCATGGGCACCGCACCATTTACTGCTCATGGTATTCCTATGACCTCATTTTGTGAAATGTCTTATGGATGGAGAATCTGAGGAACGGAGCTGTAAGGACACCCTCCTTTGGGTGTCACCTGAGTCTGCCTGAATTTAAAGCCCATGCCCTAAAGCCTGGGATCATGCTCTTTACCCACAAACACTAAATTAGACCTTTCTAAGTGGATAAAACTTCATGAGGGAGACTGTGAATGAATGGGGATTATTCCACAGTCTGAGGGAAGAAACTGAGGCACAGAAGAAAGGGGAAAGCAGACGGACATGCTGACTCCCACCTGCAAATCCCAGCACTTGGCCGGCGGAGGCAGAAGAATTGCCAGGTGAGTTTTGGGTCAATTGGGGCTACATAGTGAGTTCAAGGACAATGTGAATGGAATAGCAAGACTCTACTTTAAAAGTGAGAGAGATAAGAGATAGAGCGTTATGAAGGCAAATCGCTGATGTGCCCGGATGGACAGCCTGGGTTGTCCAAGCAGCACACCAGCCCTTTGTCGTTTCATTTTCTTTTTCTTGAGACAGGGTCTCACGTATCCTAGGCTACCCTTGAACTTGGTAAGGAGCGGTGGATGCTGTTGAACTTCTGAACCTCCTGCCTCCACCCCTCAAGTGCTGGGAGTACAAGCATGCACCCCACACCCTGTTTACTAGCACCGGGGATTGCACTCAGGGCGTTGGGTATTCCAGGCAGGTACTCTACGGCTGAACCACACCCCAGACCCCCAACGCTGTTGCTTTGAGAGCTAACCTTGAGGGCTTTGAACCCCGAGTGTCCCCCTAAAGGCTACATAGCTACAGGCTCTGGAGGGGTCTAAGGAAGAACCTGAGCTCTACCAGCTTCTAGTTGTCTGATCTTCAATGAGTTGCCATAGCGTGGGCATCGGTTTCCTTGTGCATAAAGCACCGACTTCCTAAGTTGAGCTTGGGGCACTTACAAAGAGTGTGCAGAATGTCCTTGCAGGGTACCCTGTGACCACCTCTTCTCTCGCCAACTCATCACATGCCAGTGAGCAGAAGCACGGGGGCCATCTTCCTTCATTTTCTGCACTCACTTGGAAGCCTAATGAGGCACTGCCGTGACCACATGCTGGGTGCAACTCTTATGGGTGCAGTTGGGTCAAGCACAGATAAAACACAGAACCATTTTTTTTTTCTGTTCTCGGGCCTTTGAGCGCATAGTACCCAATGACTGGCCTTTCTGTTCTCCAGCTGTGTGGTGTGAGGGACAGACATTCCCCCTCTCTGGGCCTCTCAGGACATAAGGTGAGGAGAGGCTGTGCGACACAGACTGGCATTTGGGAAACAGCAGTACCACTCCCCAGAGAGGGCACAGTCTAGGCTTGGGCAGCTGTCAAGTCCTCCATGGTCTCAATACTCTGCATTGCTGGCTGTTGGAATCCTTGGGCATGGGTCGGTCTTTATAAGGCAGGACATTCTTGGTGATGCTTCACCAGGCATCATAGGGATTCTGTCAGTAACTAAAATGCCCAATGCATTTCCCCAACATTTCTCAAAAGGTCCCTCTGTTGCCCTCACCACAGCCTAGGTATTTGCCCTCTTCACTGCCAGGGTCTGCAGTTCAGTGTGGCAGGAATAAAATAACTTCCCTTCCTTGTGGGGCTTGGGTAAGATGCAGGATGGGATTCAGTGAAGCGCTGGGCTCTGCAAATATAGGAGCCACGGTGGCTGAGGGGAAATAGCACCAGTGTGGAACTGGGCCAAGGCTTCTGTGGGGAACCAGTCACGGCCTCTTCGTGTAAGTTAGCATCGGATATGCTGTGGTGACAGGTGCTTTTGCCTGCACTCAGGCCCACTGCTTGGCTTTCTAGAAGCACCAGAGAAAGTGCTGGATTTAGAACCCCAGGGCCCTGAACGACTCACAGGCCTCTGGTGATATCTTGGTGATATTCCTGTTGCAGCTGAGGTGGCTTCCTTTGGCAGAGAAAGGACAGAGTCAGGGCTGACTATGCTCCTGTCCCGCTGGGTTGGAAGACAGGACTTGGGGCTCTAACTGCAAGGAGGTCTAGATTACGAGCTCTGACAAGAGATTGGCAGGGTCTAGACCCCAGCGCAGGAAAAGCACAGGCTCCCTGATACTGGCCTGTCTTCTCACTCTTTTCAGATGCTGGCCTGCCATTGGTGTTGGACCCTGGGATTGATTAGAGATGTCTGTCACTGCTGTGGGTTAAGTAAGAAGGACTTGAGATGTCTTTCAATCTTTCTATTTTCTTTTCAATACCTGGGACAGAATCTTACGGTGCATAGAAGGGAAGCCTTTTGTTGTGGTTTTGGATATTCCTGCCAGCCAAATTCATTGTTCCTTGCACATCTGTTCCTCCTCTGACTGGAGATATAGATCAACTTCCTTGGTGTTTTTTGATTTGAACTTTCTTTGCTCTTGAGGTCACATTTAAATTCAGACTCTAAGCCTTTCTCTCTTGTCTTTTTCTACAGTGGCCCCTCAGTGAGGATTCTTCCTCCCGCCCCACTTCTGATTCACCATGTAGTCTGGGCTCACCTCCCTAAGGCACCACGGCAGACGTCCACTTCTCCACTCCCTCCCTCCCCCTTTCTGTTCTTTTTGCTCACATATTAAAGTAAACATTAAATAGATTCTGCATCCAGAGTGTTAGGTATGTCCTGGCTCTGAAGGGCACAGAGACCCATCTCACCCAATGTTCGAGGTGCCAAGTCTCGAATGGTGAGTTGGTGGCAAGCTGTTCTTGATTTCTCTGGAGGTGTCTTACCTCCTCTCTACTTTTCCTAGCCTAGGTCTGTTTCCTCCCCTTGACAGCCACTTTTGCCATCCCCTGGACCCTTTCCACCGACCTCAGCTCTTTGCTAATAAGTTGTGAATCAATTAATCTAGCTCCAGTTTGGAGTCTATTTCTCCTCACAGGTCCTCAGCCATCCCCCAGACCTGCCTTGTGTCCACTGGTCCTGATGCTGGGCTTAGGGCTCCCGTGCCTGATCCTGTTGTGAACAGGCTGCGCATGTTAATCTCCACAGTGCCGTGTTTTTCACATCTATAAAGTGGGATTTTAGCAATACCATTCCCACAGGGCTCTTGTGAGGCAAAGATTCACCCATCACATATGTGAACCTGCTGGGAACGGTGTTTGGGGCCTGGCCAAAAACATGGGCCATCATGATAGCCATCAAAGCTCTTCCCATTACTTTTGAAGAAGAACCTTGGCTCAATTTTCCTGTGGGGGCAGAAGTTGTTCTATTTGATTTGAACTGTTTGCTTTTTCAGCTTGTGTCCATTTTGCTCTGGGGTTTTCCCTGCCTGGCTGGGAGGGGTTGTATCTTGAGGCACAGAGGCAAAGAAGGGTGGGTGCCTAGGGTGAATCATTCCCCATCTCCAGCCCCCTGCACTGGGTTGCACCTGGCTGCCTAGCAACCAAGGATGTAGCTACTTGGAATTGTACGGAAGACACGATGTTCCGAACGAACCCTTGAATCACATCCCGCCAAGTTCTGTTCAGCCTGAGGCCCAGTCATGAAGACAAAATGACAGCAGAGCACCGAGACAGACACTCAGGTAGAGAGGATGATGCTGGAAGCCTAGAGCCAGGGATAGCATCAAGTTGAGCGGACAACAGTGGGTAGGCGGTGTGAGTAGCGCAGTTCAGGACTGTGTTAACACAGTGGCCTTGCAGCATCCTCACTGGGCAAGCCATGCCTCGTATACCTCAGCTGTTCCTCCCCCAAGTGACTGAGGGCTTAGAACCCACACTGTAGGCTTTTGGTCAAAGTTAAAAAGTGAATGCACTCCCTGAAATGTCCCACATTTTAGAGGAGAGCCCCTTACCCCTCCACGGCCTCCACTTCCTCTGGTCCCCTAGACCCTACCCACCTCAGCCTTTGCCTGCCCTCTCTTGTCCACCCTCTGGCTCCCACTTCCTTCCTTTCTCAGGGTTCAGACGCCCTGCCCTGATGTTTCCCAAGGCAGCTTCTTGTTTCTAGAGCCTCTAGACCCCAGGCAAGCTCTTGCACTGCGCTGTTCCTTGACCTTTTTCTGTCACCCACGCTCCTATGCAAGTCCCATGAACACAGAAACATGGATATTTGCTAGTTACTATCTATAGCTCTGGGCCTGGAGCTGGGCTTAGCACACAACAGGTTCTCAAGAAACACACGGATGAGTTTTAAAAGTTTTTTGGGGACTAAACCTCATTGGTAGAGATAGGCATGCCAGGGGTTACCTTTGGCAAAAACAAAACAAAACAAAACAAACAAACAAACAAACAAAAAACCAGTTTCTGAACACCTGGTGCTTAACAGATGCCACAGGCTTCGGCTCCCTTGGTTACATCCTGAATTTGTTTCTTTCCACAAAGGAATCAGGCTAATGCCCTTAAACCTCAAGCTGATTGATCCAGCATCTACTAGAGGCGATTCTTTTCCAGACATCCATAGCGTTATTAACCCTTTCATGACTGGAAAGCATGCTAATAGAAGGCTGCCTTGTCGGTCAAGTTCAGGGACAAAGTTGAAGATTCAGGACTGAGGCAGCGTGTTTTCCCAGAGGCCTTGAAGAGCCATGTGAACTGGAGAGCTGGAAACAACTCAAGAGCTGACTGAACAGAGTTGGGGCCAGGAAGTTCGGGTCTCTGACTCCCGCCACTTGTTAGGGTGTGACCTGGCACACATTGCCTTGGCCTCACCTCCTCTCTGTTAGATGCTGCTAATACAGAAAGAAGCTGCTGGAGTGAAGGTTCTCCCTTCCCCAAGCTGAACTGCTCTGCCCATGGAGGCCTCTCTACCAGGCCCCACACAGCTGTCTGTTTTTCATTAGCGACCCGAAGCCTGGCTACTCCTATGGTGCTTGTTAGCTCACTCTGGACAAGCCTGGGTAGGTGTGGAACAATAGAGAAGCTCCAAGTTCAGGATCAAACAGTCATCAGACCCAGAGTAGGGACATGAGAGAAACAGATTCGCAGCCTGGCCCTGCAGCATCCAAACCCGCTCCCTTGCTCTGCCTGGATAATTAAAGTTCCCGCCTTCCCGCTTGAGAGGAAGCTTTCTGCCTCCTACCAGAGCCAAGCCCACATCTCAGTTAGCCTCCCTCTGTGGCTAAAGGCTAACGAGGGGCAGCTGTGGTACACCTCTGCCAGCTCAGAGCCCTCCCTCCCCTGAACTTGGGGATCTCCCCTAGGACTTGAGGGTCAGTGGGGTCAAAGGGACAGTTTTTCTCATCGGGGATAGGGACCCGTTGGGGATGTGAGAAAGGAGGTTCTGGGGTGGAGACGGCTGAAGTGGGACTGGGCTGAGGGTGTTTGTGGAGCCGGGTAGAAGGGAGCCCTACACACACACACACACACACACACACACACACACACGTTTGTTTTCTAGGTGTCGGGTTTCAGAGGGAATGAAATCACCCTTGCCTTCAAGGGGTGGGAGTCCCCATACCCAGGACTGTCTCTCTGCTCAAGAGATGCTCCAGCTGCCCCTCTCCAGGGGAAGGGAGACAGACCCTCAGGCCTTCATGACTGAGAGGAAGTTTGGGAACATCAAATCCATGGTGGTGCTTAGCAGCACACCTTTGCAGGGATGTTTCTTTTTCTGCCCCAGGCCACACCCAGCACACTCCCCCAGGCCACTTCCTCCCCCCTCCACCAGATCACAGTATTGAATACCTCTTGGCTCTAGCATCAAGAGGCCTCTGTCTTGGCCACTGTACACTTTCTAGGTGCCCCCAGAAAGGAGGGCAGTAAGGAAAACCCAGAGGTCCAGCACAAGGACAAACACCAAAGAAAATCCCAGATCACCCACTGGCCCTGGGCCAGTTTCTCCTAGAGAATCCATTTCTTTTCTATAAAATGGGAGGTTGAGAGCTGATTCTCCTGGATCTCTGTGATATTCAGAGGCCACCAGGATTATTGTGCTCATAGAGTGACTGGCAGACCCAAGAGATAGACACGGGCCTGAAAACAGCCACGCGCACCCTCGGCATCCATAGACAGCTCTTTTAGCCATCTAGTAAAGAGTATGGCACAAAATAAATCCTCAGTGGTTGAGGAGTTGTTCCTAACCCCTCCCAGACCTCCGAACTCTCTGAAAGACACTTGCTCTGTCAAATCTGCCACTGAGCAGGACACACCTCAGTTTCAAGCCTTCCCGAGTATTTGGCCTGGGCTCCCACAGCCACTCTGCCCCTGTCATTTTAGGCCAGCTGTTTTCTTCTGTGTCTCACAACCTGCAGCCACAGCTGGCAATGCTCTTGGAATGCCATGGCCAAGAGAAGAAAGAGTGTACCGGCTATCCCAATACCAGGCGTGTTCTAGATGGTTCTTTTAGCCCTTACCTCTTGTACCTGTTTGCATGGAGTCATTGCCTTTGTTGGGATGCACAGGGCAAAACATCCCCGCTCCTCTCTCTGTCTCTCTGTCTCTGTCTTTGTCTCTCTCTCTCTCTCTCTCTCTCTCTCTCTCTCTCTCTCTCTGTCAGAGGTTGGTGTGATTCCTCCTCTCTCACTGTCCATCTTTTATCTGAGGTGGGGTCTTTCACCAAGTCAGCTGGGCAGTTAGCCAGCAAGTCCTGGAGATCCTTCTGTCTCCACCTGTCTGGTGCTGCTGGTACAATGTCCTGCTCATAGCTAGTTTTGTATATGTGTGCCAGGGATAAAAATGCAGGTCCTCATGTCTGTGTGCCACACATGTTACCAATCCCGGCTCCTAGCTTCTCCCCTCCTTTAAAATGCCATTTTGCAAGCCTTATCTTTGTTATTTTATGTTCTCTTTGACAATAGTTTTCTAGAATGTCTCAAATAGCTCTGTAGAGAAGCAGAGAGGGACTTCACTCCCGTCTTTACGCTGGCATTTACGAATCACCTGCTATGCCCTGCTCCTGACATCACACAGGGAAGAGCTGAGACCCCGAGGGAACCCTGGCTCTCATTTGGATTTCTGCCAGATGCCCAGTGAGCTTGGGATCACCTCCACCTCTTTTCAGCCCAAGCTTTTAGTTTCAACATCCAAAATCTTTGTATTCTTATTAAAACATTTTAAGTGTATTTTACTTAATTTTTTGTGTGTGCACATATGTATGTGTGTAAATATACACAAGCCACACTATTTATATGGAGATCAGAGGACACCTTGTGGGAGCTGGTTCTCTCTTCTGACACTGGGGTCCCAGGGATTGAACTCAGGTCACCCGGCTTGGCAGCAAAGCCTCTACCTGCTGAGCCATCTCTCCCCTCTTCTGACGGGCTTTCAGCCTGGGTCCTGGAGTTTCCAGCCTATCCTGAATCTCCATTAATCTCTGAACATTATCTGTGTGACCCCAGGCAGGTGATTTAACCTCCTTGTGCCTCAGTTTCCCTGTTTATAAAAATGAGGTGCTTTCACTTAATTGTATGGGGTTACTGCGAGGGCTCAGTGAGACAGTGAGGTTTGTCAGGCTCTCAGACCGCATGAAGCACCTCACTTGCTTGCTTACTTGGAGGGACTGCAACTTCTCCTTCCTGGCCCCAGCACCAGGCCAGACCGTTTCATATTCCTCTTTTCCTCATCTCTGTGACTCTGTCCGTGCTGGGGCACCTTCCCCACAGCAACTGTTGATGTTTCCAACAGTCTTGTTCAGGTATTGCCTCTTCAGTGCAGTCTCCTGGGTCATCTAGTCAGAAATGCCTGCTCTTGACTCTTAACCTTATGAGGAATGTCTAACGCTGCCTCACAGAAGGGACAGGTCTTCCACCCATCAACCTGTCGGGGCTACATGGGTAGACCACAGGGATCTGTGGGGAACTCTTTTTGAGGCAGAGGCTAACGCCATCTGGGTACTGGGAAGCCACAGGTCTGGAGCGCTCATTTCCACGGGCTATAAATAACGGCCTGAAACCACGGCAGGGGCCAGGGCTGCACCAGGTGGAGTAAGGTAACCACCGAGAGGTGACGGGCCTGTGTGGATAACTCATCGGCCCTGCCCAGGCTTCTCAGGTGACAGGTGCCTGTGGAGAGAGGCAGTTTTGGCTGTCCTAAGCCACACCTGGTCCCATGGGACCCAGGCTGGTCTTAGAACTGAGGTACCACTAACGTTAGAGCTGGTCCAAACACTAAGAAATATTTCTTGTCCCTTACCCCACTTGACAGAGAGGGAAACTGAGACCCAGGTAATTGAAAATTAGGGCTCAGGCCCTTGGACTTTCAGGAACTAAGAAACCCTTGCCAGGGACCACCCGTGTGCTGAATCACTACAAAGCCAGCTGGCTAGGGCAGGGCAAAGCTCTGGTTTGAATTCTCAATGTGTCCCATGTTGGACATCCATCATCCCACATGGCAGCGACCTTTGAAAGGTGTGGTCACCTGACTTTCCCTCGGGCAAAGAGCAACAGTACTGTGATGGTTCTGATAATCGCAGTGGGTTACGGTTAGTAACCATGGCGAAGGGGGGAGTTTCGAGGAAGTATGGGCTGAGCCCCTTTCCTCCTCTCTCTGTCCCTTTTTCTGGCTCTCATCCCTTCTGCCATCTTCCATCTCTCCAGACGTGTGTCCCTGATCTTGACTTTTTAACCTCTGGAACTATTAGAAATACAGTTTATAAGATGTCACTCAACAGATACCATCATACAAGACAGATGAGGATGCAGGGGGCGTGGGAGACCCAGCATCCCAGCCAGGTGCAGACTCCTGTTTTCTGGGTGCTTCCTTAGCACCCTGGGGCACTAGGGGACCTGGGATGAGAACCATTTTCCTGAATTCCCATGTCTTTGGCTCATCCAGCATCCGCAGACAGACTTGCAGAGGACTCCACCCTTAGGGAGCTTGCGGTCCTCTTCACACTCACGCAGGCAGGGCAGACCTAAGTAGTCTCACCCCAGGTGACAGTCTGAACACACGGTACAAACAAACCAACTGCATTAGTCGCTCTTTCTTTGTTGTGACAAAATACCCTGGCAAGAGCAATTCAAGGGAGAAGGGTTTGTTTGGCTTATCATTCGAAGAGGATGCTGGACATTATGGAGGGTGATGGGGAGGATGTGGGCCATAGTGGAGGGTGCAATGGGGAGGATGCAGGGCATCATGGAGGGTAATGGGGAGGATGCGGGTCCTAATGGAGGGCGATGGGGAGGATGCGGGTACTCATGGAAGGTGACTGGGAGGATGTGGGCCATCGTGGAAGGCACAACGGGGAGAATGTGGGCCGTCATGGAGGGCGATGGGGAGAATACGGAGTATCATGGAGGGTGACGGGGAGGATGCAGGGCAACGGGGAGGATGCCGAGTATCATGGAGGGCGATGGGGAAGATGTGGGCCGTCATGGAAGGCGAGGGAGGCTACAGTAAGAAAAACTGGTGACATTGCATCCCGTTAGGAAACAGAGAGTAATGAAAGCCTGTGCAAAGCTCACTTTCTCCTTTTTTTACAGTCCAGGATCCCAGCCCAGGGGATGGTGCCACCCACAGTGGGCAGGTCTTCCTTAATAAACAAGATATACATATATATATAATATTAATATACATAACATTAATTATATTATGTAAATTAATATACTTAATACATTACTTCATAGCAATACTTAATATATACCTTAATAAACAAAGTATATAGCTATCATATACATGACACACACACATATATGCACATAAACATGATAACTCTCCACAGGCATGCCCAGAAGTCTGTCTCCTAGGTGCTTCTGGGTCAAGCTGACAACTGAGATTCACTACCACATCAATTAAACTCAGACTTTACAAAACCACCTACAACCTGTGGCTGGAGACCCCTGCTCTTTGAAGGCTTTTCTAGGGACTTCTCATTTCTCACACTCACCCTGGTCCTTACCCCAGGTTCTTTATTCTTGCTGTTTTCCACTGAGAACTGTACTTTTTCCCTATAGTTGGGCAGTCAATGCCTCCCTGTTGTTTGAGCCTAGTTCAGAGGGAGCCTCCTCCAATTTTGATGCTCCCTAGGTGGCATCAGTGCTCCTTTGACCTTCAGTGCATTCCCTCTCAAGACAGTCATTCCTGTCTGTCACATTCAGAAGCCCGGGCACATTGGGGGTACAGGCTAATGGAGAGGCTCTGAGCCTCGGTTTCCTCCTATGTTAGGTGGGATGGAAACAGTTCCTGGTTCCCAAGGCTGATGGGGAAGCAGTGGACACAAAACTATGAAGGCTGGCACACTGCAGGTGTGCTCTAACTCATCTATGGTGTAACAGCTGTGGTCAGTTCCCCACTGCAAGAACTGTTCCTACACCAGAGAGTGATGAGGCAAGCATCGCTTACAGCCCACTTGTGACTCCCTTTGGGATCTTTAGGAGGTTGGAGGAAGGATTTCTGCCTCCGTTGCATCCTCCCCATTGGCTGGATTGGTGCCCTGACTGCCTACCAACTCTAAAGTAGTTTTTGGCTCAGTTACCCTGACCTTGGACCCGAAGTGGGTGTCCATGAAAGCTGTCTGGTCCTCAGCATCCCAGATGCATTCATGTAACACATATATTATTCTGTTCCCTTGGGAACGTTTGGACGCTATCTCAGCTTTCTTTACAGAAGAGGAGGCATGGTTCAAACCTGTGCATAGTTAACATGCAACACATAAGACTCGAAGCCAACATCCTTGCCTTTCGTCCCTGTTTGTGAACACTGAGGTGGGTGCTTATCTGCTCTGTAAAATGATGACGGCTCTGTTATGAGAATAAAGTGACTCTTCCACCCCACATTTCCGTTTTCCGTGGAGCCTGCTAGGAGCCTATGCTGAAAACATTTGACCTGGACATGGCTGCCCACGGTCGGTGACAGCTGCCCAGCGGCCTTCTGCTTTAGCACCTTTACGCAGTGGGTCTGCCTAAAGCAAGGTCCCCTCCTGTAAACACCCCCTCTGTGACTTGCTGCAAGCATGGCTGTGCAGAGCATTGCTAAGTGGCTGTCAGGGCCACCATGGCCACCCGTCCCACTGAGGTCACATGGCTGTCAGGGCCACCCATTCTGCTGAGGTCACCACAGAGCCTTCTGGTCAACTGCAGGGCGGCCCTTCCTTGGACTGCTTTGTACTTTCCCCTGTCCTCCATGACCTGTAGAGTAACTGGGACAATCCTCAGCATGCACTTATGGGTTCGTGGCTTTATTCTATTGATGATTCAGAGGCTGTATGGGTGCCACTCTGGGGAGCTGCTTCACTGACTCACAGGGGTCAGGATCAACTCGCTTTTAAAGGACTTTTCTCCTTGGCGGGGGTGTTTCAGGGAGGGTACGTATGCACTCCAAAGCAAATAGCAGGCATTTTTTTTTTTTAAAACCCATAGACTCCTGTGTGTTGTGCAAGATCACTTATCTGCCACGACTGGGTGCTGGTCCCTGACCACTAATGCAGGCCTAACATATCCCCTTCAGCCATACAGACACCACCAGAGAAGAATGACAACAGCTAGTGCTGAGGTCACAGCCACCATGTGTGTGTCAGGCTCAAATCACATTGTAAGATTTTTCTTTGCTTCTTACAGCAATGTCATGAAGGCCACACGGTCTCATTCCTTGTTATAGATGAGGAAACTGAGGTCCAGAGAAGTAGATCACTGACCCCGTGAGCCACAGTCAGACAGGAAGAGGAACCAAGATTTGGCCGTGACCCCCGCCAGTCTCCTCACTGCTGTGGTACCTGTCACAGGCTGGAACATGCTGGCTGCCTCGGTGTTTCCCTGGTTCTCTGGATGTGATCATAAAGGGGCTGAGTTGGGCTGCTGACTGGAGTTGGGGTGCAACTGGTGTTCTGGGCCCTTTCATGTCCCTTAGCTGTCTTCTCCATCTCTTCCCTCTATACAGGCTGAGCACTCCTCAGGAGCAAGATGTCTGCTTTGCTTCCCCCTGATCATGTGAGCCTAGGAGCTCCTGTGGTTCTGGTTCTAGTCCCTCTTTAACCTCTATTGGCCTTGGAGAGACAGATCTGATTGGTTAGGGAGTGGTCATATGACCACAGGTGGCCCAGTGAGAATCTTTGCTGGGATACAAAGGAGCGTGGTTATGAGGAAAGTGATGTTTTTTGCTTCTGGGGAGACTGGTAACGGGAGGGCCTAAGTCTTCCTCTCCTCTGAAACAGAGCCAACACCAGGAGGGCAGAAGCTTAGCAGGGCAGGAGAAATGGATGGTCATCCAGACAGCACTGAAAATCCTGGAGTCAACCATGCCTGGGGCTCACATGTCTGTGTGCAGACAGGAAATCTCTTCTATGGTAGAAGCATATGTGAGATGACTGTCCACAAATAGCAACTAGTTAATCATGCAATGAGATTCTATTTCTTTTTCATTGTGACACTGTTTCATTGAGACACTCTCTCATGTAGCCCCAGCTGGCCTTGAACTCCCTATGTAGCCAAGGATGTCTGTGAACTTCTGGTTCTCCTGTGTCTATCTACTGAGTGTAGGATTATAGGTGTGCACCACCATGCCTGGCTTATGTGGTGCTGGGGATAGAACTCAGGCCTTGTGCAAGTCAGGCAAACACTCTACCAACTGAGTCATAGTCCCAGCCCCAAGAGATGACTTTAAAAGAAAACTTCTAAAAATGTTTTGAGTTGCTCTCTCCCAGAGGCAAGAGAAGGGGATCCAAATAGCATTTCACAGAAGACCAAATCCGCAAAGGTCTCAAGCTCCCTTAGCAGGAGGGCTGAGGTGAGTGCTGTCCTCTTGCCTTGGTGAGAAGGTGGCTAAATTTCACAGCCTAGGAATATCTCTGAGCCCTTATCTTTGGGGTCTCACACCATACAGGGATAAGAGTCCTACAAAGGAGCAGCAATCCTTCTAGAAAGACCTGCAGGGAATGGGGAGGCCTTGTCACCTGTTTCTAGTCTGTGGAGGTGTCCCTGTGTGCAATCTGAATCCCAGAATCCCCTGTCTCACCTTGTCTGGGATGCCACTACATCTCTGCCTGCCTTGATTTCCCAGCTGACCCCTCAGGGGCCAGGTGTCCTGTGGGGAAACATGCCACACGAGAATAGAAAGACAGAAGGCTCCATTCACTGCCCTGCCCCTGCTGGGTTCCCAGGTTGTGGCAAATCCAGTGATGGTTCTGGTTCTAAAACACAGGAGCCATTTTCCATCCCAGTTCCTACGCACAAGACACAATCCATCTCCCACGAACTGTTCCTCATCCTTTGCCCCTTGCCCCATGGTGTAGGTTGGCTTGGCAGTCATCTAAAATTACCACAGGCTCCCCTTTACAACAGCAGCATGGTGTCAAGTTCCCAGTGCTGGCCTGGCCCCTTTGTCTCCTTTATTCTCCCCACCAAGAGACACTCAGTGATAAACATCCTACAGGGACCTATTGCAGGAACCCTTCCTGTGGGGCGAGGGAGGGAAGGGTGAGGGCCGCAGAGCCTCCCATAGCTCAGGGCCATGCTGGGCATGGGGAATCAGAGCTACCTGTCTCATAAGTGATATAAAGTATTCCATGTCCTTTCTCCAGGTCCCAGCTTTATCCCTTGCAGGGAAGGGCACCAGGGCACACTTGTCTTTCCCTCACCCCTTCTCTCTGTGGATACTGTTTAAGCTACTATTCACTGTACCAGGCGTGGGATATCCCAGGAAACAACGCAAGCTTCTGCTCCAGGCCTGGGCCCCCAACACTGGTCTTCCCACTTTCCACCTCCTCAGAGAGTACATATAATGTGCTCTGGGGTCTTATCTGCTCCCCTAACTTCAGAGACATATGTTCTGCTTTTAAAAACGCTCAGTATGGCGATGGCAGAGGTGACCTGCATCTCCTTGGCTGCATCAATGGCTTATGGAATCAAATGGCCACCAGGGGCTATTGTCACCCCTAGCCACAGATCAGGCATCAGGAGTTAGTTTCACTGAACTCTCTGAGTAGACCTTGAAGACAAAGCCACACAGGATTGAAACGCTACCATCCCAGGCTGGAAGAGTGTGGGAAGAGAAGGACCAGCAGGTGAACAGGGGAAGGCGTTTCCCAGCAGCAGATGTGGAAAGGGACCGAGTGCAGAGGGTGTGCTGGCCTCGTGGCATGTCTCTAAAGTCAGCCCTCTGGGTAGACAGCCCAGAACTGCTGGCCACAGGAGCTCAGCCCACGCCTTTGGTGCAGGAAGTGGTGCTGCAGGCAAAGCCACACTGCTGGAGGCCCCAGACCCCATCTGTCACTCAGAGAACTTTCTGCATAAATTTAGCTGGGTGAGTGGAGACCTCCGTATGCAGGGCTGGAGCAGCTTCCTGCACTAGTCTCTGATCTCCATAGCAGATAAATGGCAGGGGGTGTCCGAATGGCCAGTGTGAGTCTCCATCTGGAGTGGGCACAACCCAGACCATGTGACTTCTGAATTAGAGGTTGGGGCTGGGGGGGGAGGCTAAGCACTTTTTTAAAACACAAGTTCCAGTACAGGGGGACAGATGCCGAACCTGATATAGCAGGAAGAAAAGCGTTAGGGAGCCCAATCATGCTTATGCCTGGTCCACCAGGGGGTGCCCTGGGTGTGATATTACACCCATCTAAGTGGTAGTGGTGGCCTCCGCAAGTCTGCAGAAGTGGATAATTGTTTTCAGGAACACACATATGGGGGTGCCACAATACTAGCTATGAATCCAGAGAATCATATGCCATCCTTTCGGGGCAGCATGACTACCTCTTCCATAATGTCAAGAACAAACAAGCCGCTGCTGCTGGGTGCCTAGACACTTGGCACTTGGTTTGTCTCATTCAGTGCGACTGGACTGTCATTGTCCCCCGAGTTACTCCACATTATCCTCACTGCAAGCCTAGAAGGTCACTGCTATCATCAGCGCCACCATGGAGACAAAGAAACAGGCGGAGAAGCTGAATAACACGCCCAGATCCCACAGCTGGAGAGTGGCAGAGCTGGGATTTGAACCCAGATCACCCACATCTGGAGATTTTCAGCAGTCTGCCCTTTGGACTCTCTCCACATTTCCATCTCTGTTGCCAAACTAGAAGCACTTTCTAGAAACCAGTGCAGCAGGATTGGTTAGTCCAATGGTGGACTCTTCAGAGCTCTTTCTTTCTAGGGATCTTACATCCAGAGAAGCAAACCAAGGCCCAGAGGCACAGGGCTGGCTGGGCAATAGGCTCTCATTTACTCCTGGGACTTAGCTTCTCACCATGTCCTGTGTCTGGAGTTTTGCAAAAAGCAGTATTCTGTGCCATGCTACACGTGTTCCTGTCTCTTGCCTCCATAGCCAAATGCAAACATCTCCTCCAGGAAGCCTTCCAAATCCTCCCTTTCTACCTGCCTCCCCTCTCCTGGGAACTGTCAGCTATCCCTGCACTCACTCTCAGTTGTCCGTCTGCTATGTGGATGCTCAGCCATTGAGAGGCCTCCTTTTGGGCTGGGGATTCAGTGAACATATCTCAGAAGGTCACTGGGCAGCTATTTATCCTTTTTTGGTGGCAGGCACCAGGCTGGGTGCTAGGTGCATAGAGAAAGGAGACCGAGTCCCTCTCCTCAGGCTCCTACTCACTTCCTCGGCAGAAGGACAGAGCAGGTGACTATCTGAAAATGGTTCTGTTAGTGCTAGAGCTTGGTCAGGCATGGTCCCATGCCCCGGCATGCAGAGAGCGTGACTAATTGCACTAGGGTTTGTTAATCTGGGCTCCACACCTCTTAGACATCCTGACACAGTGAGCCAAATCTGTTTTTGACATCAGTTCTTTGCCTGGGGAGAGGATCACAGCTTCTATCAGCTCTCCCTAGATCTAGGGTCCAGGGATATTTAAAGCAACACCCTGATCCCCACTTTGAAGGCAAAGGCCGCTTAGGCATCTCTGCCTCCTGGCAGGCCAGGTACCAGCTGGATGGCAGGTAAACATGGTCCATTGTGCCAGAAATGAACTAGTATGAACATGGGGGCGGGAAGCAGCATCCCCAAGCAGAATCCTTACCCTTCTTAGAATGCCAGAGTCAGATTAGATGCTTCCTTTATGCCCTGCTCCCCACTGAATCATGCTGCCAGACTTCTGGCTCAGTTTATAGGCAAGGTATCAGTGAGGACAGGCAGAACAAGAAGAACCAGCCTTCCTCAGCTTTTCCTTCTGGCCCAGGAGGGAAGACCACAGATACCCAGCAGACACTGGGAAACAGCAGGGTACTAATCTGTGACCACTGGCCCATCCCGAGCTCCATGAAGCAGCTTCAGCACCACTGGTGCGGGGATGATGTCCTAGTAGTGTCCAGCCATGGACACGGGACTTGGGGGACAGATTTCTTCAAACTTAGCAACTACTCACATCCCAGACTGCATTCTTTACTTGAGGGAGTCACTGCTAACCAATGAGAAAAGTCATCTTTGCCACTTGCTGAGCGCCTACTGGATGCCCAAGTCTGCACTGAGCTTTGCACTGGAAGCACTGGCTTCATAGTCCAGAGGGAGAGGCCAAGGCTAGGGCAGCCATTGCTCTAGATCACAGGCCTGGGAGAGTCAGGGCAGAGACACCTGCCTGTTCCTCTGGCTCTGTGTAGGGAAAGCCTCCCACATGGCCACAGCGGGTAACTAGCAGCAGACAAATGAGGAACGGAGCCCCAGCAGGCTGGTTCTCTGCCTCTGGGAAAATGCCCCATCTCTGGTCGCCTCCGGAAAGGCAGGAGCAGCAGAGTGCCTCTCACTAGATGCCCCAGGCCTGTTCACTTTGTGACCTTGGAAGACAGCCCCACTCCTCTCCAGGGCAGAACCTACAAAGACATCCATCAGCTTGTCAATCACAGCCTGTACTTTGCTCCCCAGTTCATTCCACCCAGAGTTCCAGTGCTCTTCAGAGCTATTCAGAGCCTGGATGTGGGACAGCAAACTGGAGGTGGGGCATGCCGTGACAACTGGGATTCACTGCCTAGACAGCTGTGAGCACACCCCCCAGCCAGCCAGCTGGAAGGCACCTGGCATGGTGGGCAGATGTGGGCTAGATGTTACAACCACGGTGTGGAACCCATGCTGTATCTAGACACGGGCGAGCAGGACACAGCTCCTATTGAGTCTCCTCTAGTCACCCTACTGCCATACCTCAGACATCTCTTGCTTCTCACAGAGCTGGCAGTGCCTTCAGACTGACTGGTCACCCTCTTTCCAGAGTACAGCCTTTACCCAACTGTCTTACTGCCATTTTCTCTGCAAGTGACATAGGCCACATGTGACCTGTGATGAGATTCGACCCCCTTGCTAGGACGCACTAGAATCTGAAGGCATTTGTGTTTCAGCCCACGTTGGAGACATTCCCCACTGTTAAATTTCATGGACCCAGGCTCGGGTGCCAACTCTGCAGCAGCCTGGGTTTAAGCCTCCCGCACTTACCTTCAACAGGCGAGGTTTTGAGGCGCCGGCAGATGGCTTCAGTGTCCCCGTATGTCTCTTTGATCTTGACCACAGCCTCGGTTCCCCGCAGCTCCATCAGGGAGCGCAGCTCCTCCATGGTGCACCCGAACTCGCCTCCATGGCTCGACTCATTTCTTTGGTTTTTGGAGTAAAAGTCGCTGTTGGTCATATCACCCATGTTTGCCGAAGTCTCTGCTCAGGCTGGACCTGAGGGTCAGCACTGGAAAAGGGGCTTCCGGGTGATGGCTGTGTGTGGCTGTCCTCAGTACACCCTCACCAGAGGATAGTAGCTCGAGGCGGCCGACTCCGAATCCCAGGAGGTGGTGATGGCTGAGGTGGGCTGGCACCAGCACTGGAGAGCTCTGAGGAGTGTCCCCAGGAAGGGGGTGAGGTCCAGGGGCCACAGAGGCTCAGGGTTGTTGACCCAGGAGTCTCCATTCATTGGGGCCCATGCTGCTCCCTGGGGCTGGCATCTACATGGTCGGGAAAGCTCCTGTAGAGACAATCACAGAGTGGCTGATGAGATTCAGACACTGGGGTCCCATGGGACAAGTGCTTAGGAGGGTCAGGGAACAGGTGTTGACACACCATCCTCGGGAAACCCTGAACACACACCCATGGACTTTACCACATGCATCTGGCTCACTCTCTCAACACATCTGCACACTGCCAATCCAATGGTTACAGTGCTATCCCAGGCATAGCATGGGGGATACTTCAGGACACACCCTAACCCCATATGACACATTGACTTCCCACACATGTCCTGGGGTACAAATGCCCCCTTGCCAAACACGACCCAGATGCTATACAACATACCAACTGGTCTCTTGGTGCCTATTCCCCTTCCACATACATACCAGCAGAGTTCCACTTCATGTCACCCCAGTGGAGACACTTTCCATGTACACTGCCACACACGGTCACATCTCTAGACAGACAACTGGATGTCCCCTCATACACACACAGCTTTTCTCTGCTTCCCTGTCTCTGACTGGCCCTGTATGTTTACAAATGCTGTTGGTCCACACTCTCATCTCCTCACCGGTTCCTGACACCTCCACTACAACACTCCCTCTCACAGGCTCCGTATCCACCCACAGTCCCCCACCGCAGCCCTCCAGGCACTCAGACTGGTGCCAGAGCAGCCACCACATCTATTCATGAGCCTGTCCTTAGAGCCCAGAGCTCTGAGCTGGCATCCATGGAGCCCTCACCTGGAGCCCCCACCAGTCAGCACCAAGGACAGCAGACAGCAGCTCCCAGGTCCCTCTGGAAGCAAGGAGGAGGGAGTTAGTTCTCCTGGCTCTCCAGGCCACCCGTACAGAAGTGCAGTGGCTATGGGCTGCCAGGAAGAGAATCCAATCCTCCAGGACACCCAACACCAGCAGCCGAGGCCCCAGCAAGCGTTGGGTGACAAAGGGCCCCAGCTGAGCTGAGTTGAGCCTGGCACGGGGATCAGCCCCTCCCATCAGCCATAGCCAGCTGGCCCTCCTGAGTGGGCAGAGAAGAGCATGGGATGAAAGGAGGAAGAAAGGCCTGAGTTTCCCTCCACTCTCCACCTGTCTGACCTTTCTCCTTCACAGGCCTCTTCCCCTCATTTTAGAGGCACCAGTATCAGGTTGGTGTGTTTTCATTTTCTCAGTGGGGAGCCCCAGAGAGGGAAGGGAGCTTGCCCAGAGTCACGGAGAGCAAGCGGGCGGAGGAGCTCAGAGGGCATGATGTCCTTCCCTTTCCTTCCTTGGGGAAGCTTTCTCAGTAGTGCTGGGCGGGGTGGACTGTGCAGGCAAACACTGGCAGGAAATCCGTGTCAGAGTTAGCGGGGCCTCCTGCATCCTGGCTGAGGCAGCCTGGGCCATCCTCCGGGAGATAGGAGGAGGCACTTCTTACAGGAATGGGAAGTGCACCATGGTTTATGGTCATTGGGGCCAACAGGTATCCTACAGAGCAGAGCATGGTGTGGACATGATGTCCCAAGAAGAGACCTGGGCACCAGAGAAACAGTGCGTACCCAGAGATTCCCTCCAGTGCAGAGGTGGCCCTGCAATGGCACCATCCTGACTTACCTCAGGAGCAGGTGAGGTGGAGGACAAATCTGTGTACATGAATATAAACAGTAATCCCTTCTCCCTTCTCCCTCGTTTTTCTTTGAGACAGAATATCCTCAGACTTGCTACATAGCTGAGAATGACCTTGACCTTGAACTCTGGATCCTCCTGCCTCGACCTCTAATGTGCTGGGGTTACATGTAGGCACTGCCATGTAAGGTCTTTCCCCTCCATTCCTTAAACAAGTATCATACATCAGATGCCATGCTAAGAGGTCTCTGTACATATACTATTACATATGAGGGTTATGTGTGCAGGTCAGCGGTACAGTGCTTACCTCACATGCTGGGATCCATCCCCACTAACACACACACACACACACACACACACACACACACACACACACACTTCATCACACACACTTCATATAGTTTCATCTGCTAGGAACTAAGTTCCAAGGGTGTAGACAGTGTATTTCATGTGTATGGCCAAAATCTTAGTATCTATCCTATAAACTATGGATAAATGAATGAAATAAAAAGCAAGGAATGTCTCATTGAGGTGTTTTTTTTTTTCTTTTTGAGACATTATCTCTTGTAAGCTGCCCTCCAGTGATCTTGAACTCCCAATACTCCAGTCTCTACCTCCCAGATGCTGGCCGTACAGGTTCCACCATGCCCAGCTTCCCACTGGGTCTTTACAATCCGATGGGGTGGATATCATAATTAAACCCATTTTACTGACAAAATAAATGAGCCCCGTGGGACTGAAGAAATTTATCCAAGGTCACACGGGGGGTATGTTAGGGAATTTCAAATTTTGGACTGTGGTCCACTACTCCATAGGAAGGGCCTGGCCGAGTATGTTCTAAGTATTGAGTCTCTTTGGGAAGTGCTGGCATCCGAGACTGAGGCTTACTATTCTTCCCAAGGCTACAAGAGATTGCAGGTCTTCAGCAGGATGCCAAACCCAGCATGCACCAGCTGTAAGAGGTGTTGGAAGCTCGCTCAGAGCACAAGGTTGGAGGAGGCCTGGGAAACAGGCAGGACACAGGGCTTGTGTGTTGAGCAGCACACTTTCTACTGCAGACTGTACCTTGTGGAAGTCCAAGGAAATAGGAGAAAAAACCGCAAATAGCCGGAGATGATGATCAAACAAGGCAGTGTAACTTGTGAGTAACTCCTGTGGGTTGGCAGAAATGGACCTAGAATTTGAACCCAGGAGGCATGGGTAGAGAGGCTCGCTTATTCCCGAGATTCAGGGCCTTGGCTTGTGATACTCCCTCAAGGACTTCTCACAAGGCCTAAACCAAGCACCATATGGGAAGCAAAGTGGCTTGCAAACCACAAGGGGCTTTTAAACCTAAGGTGCTGTTTCCTTTCCTCCCTTGATACCTGTGGCATGGCTTACAGGCACTGGTAATTACTTCTGTGGCAGCACACGCCAGGAGGAGCGTTAGCAGCAATTATCTCTGTGATCATAATAGCAGGCACGAGCTAATGGGCAGCTATTGGTATTAAGGACTATGGGTTAAGATCAGCTGATTGTCAGCCTTAGCCACCTGATCGCGCATTCATCTGCCCACTCACCATCTTCCTTCCTTCCCTCTACACATTGGTCCATCCATCCATCTGTCCACCCACACAATGTCTTACTTTGCTCCCCTCAACCTATCTATCCATCCACCCACACATCCCTCTTTCCATCATCTTTCTACCCACCTATCCATTCATCCATCCTTCAGAACATCCATTTACCCATCCACTCATACACCATCCAACATGCTCATCCATTTATCCATCATCCTCCTACCACCTATCAGTCTGTCCATCCATTCATCCATCCATGACTCACCCTTCTTTCCTTCCCTTCCTTCCTTCCTTCCTTCCTTCTGCCCTTTCCTCCCTCCCTCTTCCACCTCACCCCTTCCCTTCCTCCCATCTTCCTTCTACCCATCTATCAATTTACTACCTGTGCATCTACCTTTCTACTCACCCACAATCTTTTCAATGACAGTATTGTGGGAAGCTTTGGTGCCAGTCTATGAATAATCAAGATCTGGTCCCTTCTTCCTATGCCCTTACAATTAGGGCAACAATAAAAATCATGACTTCCATGACTTGACGTGCACCAGTCATGCAGTGCTGGGTGCTGCAGACACTTTGAGTAGGTGATAGCCTTTCTTGTATGTAAAAAGAGGCTGCCCCAGAAAGAAATAGAAATACATAACTGGCTGTCAGTAAAGGTCAAGGGGACTGTGAGAGAAAGTACAGAGGGATGCAAGTCTGGGGTAACCAAATCAGTCACGACTTAGAGTCTGAAGCACTCACAGGCGGCTCTTCTGATGCTGCTAATCCCCCATCTCCACATCTCACAGGCACCTGTACGAGGTCACCATCATGTTGTGTGCCTTGTTTTTTATTCTTAAATTGCACAGTTTATTTGGGACTTGTTTTGCCTGGGAGAGACGATCAATTAAAAATGATGGGGTTCATAGCCACAGAAGCACTTGGTAGAACTCCAGTGATCTCAGGCAGAGAGAAGGAACCAATGACTCAGAAGTGTATGCCAACTCTATCAGCCACCAGGTTACAAGAGCCTGCAGCAGCCATATTTTCAGTACTTGTTTCCACTTAGGTCTTGGCCTTCCTAGCAGCTGCTATCCTCCTTGGCTTCAAGTGTCCTTTCTATCTCTGGCCATCCAGCCTGAATACATGCCCCTGGCTCGGTGCATGAATCCCATGTCATTGCTCGGACCTGGTGAGCTGTCTGTCCCCTTTGCAAGAGGCCTGGAGACCCACACATGGAGAGGAGCTATGCCTCCTTTGGAGCCTGCATAGTACTGGCATGTTCCCTAAATGTTTAGAATGAATGAAGCCCTAGGTCAGCCCTCAGGCTGCCATCTCTGAGATGGATGGATATGTTGCTAGGTGGGTGGAAAGATGTTGGATGGATGGATGTGTAGTGGGTAGATGGATAGATGAAGACTGGAGAGATGAAGAGAGGGAGGCATGAATGGAGGAAAGATGGATGTCTGCCTGCGTGGATGGATGGATAGGTACATGGATGGAAAGCAGGGAGGGAGAAAGGGAGGGAGGCAGGTTGAGAAACAGAGTAGGACTGCTTTTTCTCCTTGCATACCCAGCTTCTGTGGTGTGACCTAGATCAAGCCCCTTTCTTCTTGGGGCCTCAGTTTCCCATGTGACAAGTGAAGAGAGTAGACTAGCCTTCTCCATGGTCCCTTTTAACGCTCTGAAGTTCCAAGCCATTCAGAAACCAGAACATTGTGGTAATATTGGATTTATGAATTTGGTTTCCTCTGAGCATTTAAATGAGTGTGTATTGTTAGAGTAGAGAATAGGTTAGGGGGCTTTGACAAAAGTCTTCCCAGGAGAGACACTGACCGAGGAAGGACATTTTATATACATGGGCATATAAGTTAATTTATATATAATATATAAATTTATAAATTACACATATGCAAGGTAATTTAACAGAGGGACTCTATATTTCAAAGGAAAGATTTTAAAAAAACAACCCCTAGCTCAAACCAACAGCTTTTTCAGATCTGAGCTGAGGCATGCCTGGTAGCTGGGACGGTTGCAAATGAACTGTCTGCTAAAAATAGCTCTTGGATGCCAAATCCTTCTGTTTTAAGAGGTGCTGAATTTAAATGCCACCTGAATATGTATTTTTAAAGGCACCACTTTCTTTGAATCATCCCTGGAAGCAAGAACTGGTATGGGGACACAAGTCCAGTATGGAGGTTCCTGGTCACCCAGGTCTGGCTCTGCCACTTCTACGGCTCTGGCAGGACTCTAATCTCTGTGCCTTGGTTCCTCCCACCCCCCAGATGGAAACCATCCAGTCAGCCGTGCAGGGTTTTGTAAGGGTTAACCAAGACAGAGTGTGGCAATTCCCTGACTATAGGAAGCATCTGTTATTTGGCAAATGGTCATTTCATTCACCTGCTTCTAACTGCCCAAGCTTGAATGTCCCGAGTGCCACCTTAAAAAAAAAAAAAACAACCCAAAGTGGATTTTGCTGCCCTTATTCCCTCTTGGGTACCATTCAGTTAGCTCAGCACATAGGCGTTGTCCCTTCCGCTGTGGTCTAAATGAATTAATTATCTCTCCCTTGGGACAGGGCATTTTCTTTCCTCTCCTAGTCACACAAATGGTAGTGCAGAGGATCTGGGTAGGAAGGCCAGAGATGCAGTAAGTTCAGCTCAGCAGGCAGGGAGACAGGGACAGAGGTCTTCTTGGACATCTTTTGGGAGGAAGTAATTTTCTCTGCATATGTACATTATAAAGGAAAGAGGCTGATGGCCTTGGGTGGGCATGGGTGTGGGTTTGCAGATGAGTGTGGGGTTTGGCTCAGCAGGTGTGTTTGATGCTGGGTGCCTTAGTGTCTACGGGAGAGTGGGGGGGGGTCCTCATAGTGCGTCAAATGTGTGCTTGGTGTGAGGAGCCCCAAGGGAGAGACACACTGGCCACCGGATATGTGCACAGGAATGTGGGAGTACTACTGAGTCACAGAGATCTGTGCTATCCCCTTCTGAAGGTCTGAGCCCTGCAGTGCACACGCGTATGTTTGAGGGCTCGTCAAAGTGGGCGTTGACAACCTCAGCTCTGTATCCTCATAGCTGAGGAATGAGAACAGGGAAAGAAGAACTGGAAATGAATACCACAGAAGCAAAGTTACTGCTATTTTTAGGCAGCTCCTATTCTGTTAACCCGAAAAGGAAACAAAAAAAAAGGGGGGGGGGAATTCCCACAGAGAGAAGTCTTGAAAGCCTTGCAGATACAGGTGGCAGAAGTAGGGTGGGCAGTTAAGGACCTGGAGCTTCTCCACAATGGCAACTCCTTCCTTCCACTGTCTCTGGTCTCCAGAGGAGCTGCCAATGGTAGGTGGTGGGGACAAGCATCCTCTTCTGGTTCTCCAGGTTCCTCATACATATACCCATGTATCAATCCAACTATATACCCGCCTGCTCATCATTCATCTACCTATCTCTCCACCTACTTAGTAAATGTACCCACCTACCCATCTAATCATCCATCAATACACCCACCTACCACTATCTACCACCCACCTAACCATATATCCACCCACTCACCTAAGCATCTTCTAGTGTATCCACCTACCCACCTAATTATCCATCTATATTCCCACCTACTCATTAATTATCTATCAACCTACCTACCCACCCACCTATTCATCCACCAGTATACCCATACCATCATATACCACAACCATCTACCTATCCACCCACCAAATCAGCCATCCATTCATACACCTACTCATACACCCACCTACCTAGCCAACCACTTCTCTATCCATCCACCTACCAACTCACCCACTACCTACTCACCCATACACCTACCCATCCATCCATTTACCATCTACCTCCCATCCTCCCATCAAGCCATCTACCCAACAACCCCATCCATCACTTACAACCTGTCCACCAATGACCTACCCACCCACCCACCTAACCATCCACCCACCTACCAACCACCACCTAACTACTCACCTACCCACCACTTCCTAACTATCCAACCACCTATCACTCATTACCTAGCTATCCATCTGTCACCTACCACCTAACCATCTATCTACCTGCCATAATCTAACCATCTACTCATTCACCCATCCACCCACCTAACCACATACCCAACAATGTACATCTCAGGTCCTATCCAGGACACTGGGGTCATAGGGTGGGAAGTGAGGTACTTAGATCTTTCTTCCTCTGTATAAGATCTGTTCATCATGCCACCCAGCCCTCACATGACCTGCAGGTCAGGATCTGGAGGCTGAGTTAGGAAATTACTACACAAATTTTGGTTTAGTGTTTTTAAGAATATAACCAAAGTACTCCTTGCCTTGACATTATATCCTCTGGGTCCCAACCACGGCTTGACCATTTACAGTCAACAATAATTGCATAGCAAGTGCCCTCCTTGCTTGTTTCTAATTTCCAGGCAAGAAGGCTGGGGATCCAAGCTGTAACAATGGTCAAGGTCACAGGGTGGAATATGAAACAGCTAAAACAGATTAGCCACAGCCCCAAGCCTTTGTTTATGTGTCTCATCGCCCTTTACCAAGCATATCCTTGAACAATGCTACCTCTCTCCTGCCTCAGCTTCCTCTTCTGTAAAGTGAGATTATGGATTGGACAGACAGTCAACTTGCCATATTAATGACACTCTTAAGGACCTTCCTGCCCCTTGATACTGGTTTCTTAGGAACACACAATTTCCTGGACTTGTTTTTTTTTATTGCTACTGGTCTTCAGAGGAAGGACTATGCCAGCTGCAGGACAAGTTCTGATTGGCTAGAAGAAAAAGAAAGGAGAAACACCCCAAATCAGGTGCATGCACTGGTTATAATTCACCTGCTGTCTGTGATGTCCACAGCTTGCCACCGAGGCCTCTGAACAGCAATATGTGCCACACAGGATGTTTGCTTTGTGCCTTTAAGGCTTAAAGACATCCCCATTGAAGAAATGTATGAATTTCCCAAGCAAGCTAAAATAGTCAAGTCATCAGCAGTTGGACACAAGAAGGACTCAGAGCAGCAAACTGAGAGGGTTTGCTCTTGGTTTCAGGAGAGGAATGTGCAGTGAGGCTGTGGATAGTGTTGTGCCTGGGCTGGGCTGAATGATTTGGGCATCATCCTCTGATTCCAGACACACACCTCAGCCACCTCTCGGATCCATTTCCTGTCCTATTGCAGCGTGGAACTTCGTTAGTTCCTCTGCAGTCCTGAAAGCTCTGAGATCTGAGATCCCACAGTGACTCTGTTCCTTTAAGGCATTGTTTCCTTGCTTTCCCCAGTTTCCTGCTCTGCCCTCACAGGCTACAACAGAGCCTTGAAGAAAGGAACAATAATCACAGTCATGGGGTTGAGATCCCTGCACTTAGGGCTATGACATGTAATCTCCACAATCTTGGTACCTCTTTAGCAGCTCAGGATCCTTTGATTTTCCAGAACCTAACTAAGGATCCTCAGTATTCTCTTTGATTTCCAGCAAAGCAAGGCTTTGGTGGACAGAATGTGATCACAGACAGGCCTCTAGCTGCCGGATAGGTGACTGTGGGAGGCTGAGGCCCAGGGAGTAGTCTCTGGGGATGAAGTGTTGATAGATGACTGACAGAGGTTCTGGGAGGGACTGGGTGTTAGGGAGCCTTGATAATATCAGCCTTCTGCCACCCCCTGCAAGCTAATCAGCAGATGCTGGCATATGAGCTGTCCACACGGTCCTGGTGCTGAAGCAGGATCATTCCTTCAATTCTGCACCGCCAAGAAGACGTCCGGGCAAAAGGCTCCACTCGGAGCTGTCCTCAAGGCCGAGGTGCTGATTCAGAGGGAGGGCGGGACTGGAGGGAGGAGTGATGGGGAGCTGTCCACGGACTCTGGTGCTGATAAGACAAAGTGTTGTTAATGCCCCTAAAGCTCTCCAGGATAACAATGGTGGCTGTCAAGTTGAGGGGTTGAGAAGTAGAAGTTAAAGTATCTAGGTCAGGGATACAATGTGTGTGTTGTGGGAAGGGCACTGAGACTTTTCATGAGTTCTTGAGCAGGTACAGGGAGGTTATCTTTCACATTCAACAGTGATACTCAAAGGGCATTTCTCAGGAAATAGGTGTTGTTGCAGTGGATACACCCAGGCAGAAAGACACACCCTGCAAAAGGTCACTCAGTGCCACTTAAGTGCATGAGCAGAGAACCCATTTGTACCTCACTCTCAGTTGCCCTCAACTCCAGAAATGCTAGCAACCAGTGGTTTATTCTTCCTCTGTGCAGTTCTTGGGCCTTTGCTCTTACCAGGACTGAAGGCATACTTAGTTAGGTTCTGGGAAGACCCTCACTGAACTTACTAAACTTACTAAGTTATCTTCTCCACGGGGAAGGGGAAAAGATCCATACCTAGAGGTGCCAGGAATAAGACTAAGTTGGGAAATTGTTTTTAAAATATTTCAATGAGTCCCTTGGGATCTAGACCAAAGAGGCAGAGAGAAAAAGCTTCTGTGTAGCCAGAGTTTGCAGAAGTCTGTGGGACTGTGGGTGATAGGAATGACAGAGTAGGACTTAGGTCACAAGAGTGCAGGAGTCGAAGTGATCCTGTGGCAGGCCAGTCATTGCTCTTTCTCATCTATGCTTCAGCTGAGGAGTCCCTGGATTGGTGGCTGTGTACATATTGTTGTCATGCTTGAGCTCAAGTTATCTCCAGGCAGACACTCCTTGTTGGAAAGTCAGCCATCTCTCTGATATCTTTAACTTGGTCTTAGACTTAGAAGAAGGGCATCAGAGGCCAGGAAGCCACAGTAGCTGTGGTTGGTAACTGGGCTCCCTCCCCCATCTTAAAGGTGTAATTTCCTTTATTCTGTAATAGCATCTCCAGTAGTGCTTGAGATTCCCAAAACAGAGCTGCTTAGAGACAGTTCATTGAGTTCATTGAGGGTTGCTTATGTTGGCATCCCCAAGGGGCTAACTAAAACAGAGGTGTGCAGCCCACCATTCGTGCACAGATGAGTGTCTGAGTGCAGTTTAAAGAAGTTTCTGGTCTCTCATACTTGATACGTCCTCATTACAGGTTATTGTTCAGAGCTATCCTGGTTGTCTATTTCTAATTCATTAAATGCTGTTTTCTGATAGGCCAGGCCCTCAAGTTGAAAGCAGCCAACTTCAGGGACTTCCAGTCTCTAGATCCTTGCCTGTGATTGCTGTCCTGACCACACATACCCTAGCTTCTCTTGGGCTTGCTATGGTTCTTGCCCCTGGCATTTGTAAAACCTTTTCACCCCTTGGCAATGCTACCCACCTGGCATTAGCCTTCTTCCCAGCATTGGTATTTTCACCTGTCTTCTCCCCAGGATCTATGATTGACCTCCTTATGGCTGCCAAGTGTCCCCTGTGTTGATGCCTTGGGCCCTCAGACTTGCTGAGACTTTCTTATCCTTCTGTAGGATCTGTCATTCTTGTGGAATCAACACTACTTCCCAATAACACGTCCCTCTTTCCCAGCCATTCAGGTACCCAGACCTGGACAGCTCCCCTCTCTTCCTCCTCCTCAGGTTCTGCACTCTGGTCCAGCCAATTCACTCACATCTTAGGGCGCCTACGCTCTCCTTGCCCCACGTCCTCCTTTTAATTCTTGCAGCAAGTCTGGTGGCAACAGTCACATACAAAAGGCCCTGATGAGGCAGGAGCTACATTGTGTTCTGTGAACCTTATCTTACAGCAGTGTGCAGAGAGGAATATATGATACCCCTTTTGCAGATGAAGAAACTGAGGCTCAGAAATGTAAAATAGCAGCTTCTTCAAGAACATTCAGCTGATGAGTGGAACTGCCCAGAATAGAGCTGAGACACAGCTCTGTGCCCACAAGGCTGGGAAGATGACTCGTCGAGTAAAGTGCTGACTACACAAACATGAAGGCCTGAGTTATGATCCCTAGACCCTGTGTGAAAACCTGGGAGTCGCTGGCTGTAGTTGTAATCACAGTGTCAAGGGCCAGAGACAGACAGATCCAGGGGGCTTACTGGGTAGCCATCCAGCCAAAATGATGAGCTTCCAGTTCAGCTAAGAGACCTTGCCTCAAGGCAACAAGAAAAGAGACAGGAAGAGATTCAGCTTCCTGATTTGGTTTTAAATGTACTTATATGGAAATGGGCACCTCTAGACTCATGTGGGTGCACCACACCCACACCCACCACAACCCCCAACTCCCCACAACACACATATAACATACTCACACAGGCCATATCACACTACACTCACACCCACATCCACTCACTACACCATACACATATGACACACCCACAATACCACATGCATATGTCATATACACATACACCAGAACCAGGTACCACACCTATGTACTACACAGACATTGTACCACACACATATACACAAACCCATACCACACACATACCACACAAACACACCACACCATACCATACGGACACCACAGATCATACACACATCACATATCACACACACACACACACACACACACACACACACCACACTACATACCCCACATGCATCCCTTTCACATCCTACCACACAAACTACACCATACACATACACCACATGCCTGTACTCATAGCACATACATACATACATACATACATACACACCACACATACATCACAACATATCACATCATATACACACATTCCACACCACACATACATACACACACCATAAATATATACCATATACATATCCCACACACCCACACATACTGCACAGCCACAGTCACCTCACCCCCCACCACATACACTCTAAAAGCCTTCAATAACTCCCTGGTGGCTGTTTTAAAGAAACCTGTTCAGGGCCTGGCCTTCAGGATCCTGCCCAGCTGGCTCTACACCAGCCCCTGGGGGCCTGGTCTAAAGGCACCATCTGCTATTTCTGATCTAATTCATGCTCCTGCCTCCCCCATTGGCACATGTACCCTCTTCCAGAAGGTTCAGGCACCTATGTCTATTAACCACAACTTTACCTCCAAGACAAGCCAACTTCTCCGTAAAGTTCTCCATACCCTGCTCCATTTCAAAGCCTCACCCTCCCTGTTGCTAGCACCTCCACAGGCTTCTGCCTCAACATCACAGCCCTGAGGTAGTGTTTGCCAGCTCACAGCCCACCCCCATACAAGTGTGAGCATTCTAAGAACACAGCCCTCAGCCAGGCTGGACTCCACCACTGCTGTCTATACTACTGATGGAGAGCACCCAGAACAAAAGTCTCAAGGCCAAGTCTACATCTCCCAGCTAAAGTTGCAGAGATGTAGTCTATATCCTCCTTATGTTGTCAAGAGTACCCTCTGGAGGGCCTTCAAGCCTCAGGCTCCCCAAGATGTTCTCACCCTTCTTTGAGTCCTGTGCTCTTCGTGGCACAGCTCAACAGCTCAACCAAGTGTGCATTCACCACGGGCAGTTGCTGGGCCCTGCACGCAGGCATGGCCTCTGCGAGCCCAGGTTCAACTCTGTGACACAGCAGCTACCAGGACCTGACTTCCTACTCAAAGAAGCAAAGATGTGGCAAGCTGAAGAAACTGGCTGGGGTTACTAATGGTGGGATCTGAATTCAGGAGGACTGTGTCCAGGCCTCAGCTCCAAATCATCAGTATGGCAGGATGGTGGTGCATGCCTTTAATCCCAGCACTCAGGAGGCAGAGGCAGGCAGATCGCTGTGAGTTCAAGGCCAACTTGGTCTACAGAGTGAGTTCCAGGACAGCCGGGCCATTACATGGAGAAACTCTGTCTCCCAAAACAAGCAAACAAAAACCAAAAAACAAAAACCAACCAACCAACCAAACAAACAAAAAACTCTAAATCACCAGTATGACCCTGGTGGTAGGACACACAGCTGGAGTTAAGTGGAAAAGTGTCCCAGCCCTTCTGGTCCAATGGGGTCAGGCCCATGTGTTCACCATACCCTGCGTTAGGTCATGCAGGGAGACATACAGTCCGTCCTCAGTCTTCTCCCTTAGTCTCAGTTACCTCAGTCCTGGAGGTCGCAGCCAAGACACTCAGAATCTACAAAGGAGGCACTCAGACCACAGAGGGAGTGTACGGGCCTATGACATCTCCCACCCTAGGCTTGTCTTCTGCATCAGCTGTCTACTCTCTGGCCCCCAGAATCGCATGCTCTGCAGCCTGGGGCTGGGAGGCTGGTCAGTGATTATCCCAGTTAGATGCAAGCAAGGAAGACCCAGCTCACTCTGCAACCCTCCCCTGACTTGGCACGGCTATCCCCGACCATGGCAGAGACACGCAGAATCCACTTGGTACGTTGAACAGATGGTGCCACCTCTAAAAATAAACTATGCTGTACCACACTCCCCGGCACAGCAGAGGCCTGCGACAGAAGGGGGTCCGGGTAGGGGTGGGGGCTGCTAGATGCTCTCACCAGCCATCTGTGAGAGGACAGATGCGAATGCAGCCTCCTGGGGAACATGGGCGCAGAGGACCCTAGCCTTGTTAAAGCGAGGCAGAGCCATGGGCTACATGCCCAGGCTTCAAGACGGAGGTAAAAGTCAGTTAGGGTAGGTAGGTATGAATGACTCACTCCTCTGAACTCCTCCTTCCGTGACCTTCAGCAACCTCACCCCAGTGGCCCACATGGAGCTCTGAGATCACACCTGCAGTGTGCCCCTGCCCTGCCTGCCACCTTCCACCCTGTTGCTGTTCTTTAAGGTCTACAGTTTCTTGTAATGGCTCTTCTGGACAACTTCTCCAGCCATGGGGGCATCTCATCCTGTGGGTCCCTTAAGCATGGGTCATTGCCCTTGCAAGTGACTAGGACCAGAGTTCCTTTGCTCAGTGTGTGTGACTGGATGGGCCTCAGACCCCGCTCTCTGTCTCTGCCGAGTAGCCATGGCCAAGTTGGGTCACCAACCCCTGCATTCCAAGCAGGGTTGGGGGTATCACTGATAGTCCACGTTGACTGAGAATAACAGATTTCTAGAAGGGAAGTGGAAGGTACTGGCCCAGAGCCATGAACAACTGTCAGCCTGTCACAGGTGTCACCCTTCCGAGCCACCAACCTACTTCTACTTCCCAATGCTTGAAGGGTACACCCACCTTCATCCTGGGCATGCTTCTCCTTGAGTGCTAGCCCACCCCAGACTGGCCTGGCTGGCTTAAAGGAGCCAGAATGCACTGTCCTCATTTCCTGCCAAGAACCAGCCTAAAGATCCTCGGTTCCTTTATAGATCCAAACCTCACACCCCAAAAGTACGTCCCTCTACTTCTCAGCTCCGTTTTCCCTACCCTGAAGCCCCCTTCACCATAGTGCCATGTTTGAGGAGGACTCTTGCCTGGTCCCAGCTTCCTGAGCCCTGCCATGTTGTACTTCACAGACCTTTCCCATTACAGGCTCAGATCACTCTCCCTTCAGAGCTGCCTCTCCTGACATGTGATTGGGGTGTTCAGGCTGGGACTCAGATGCAGAGCTTCAAACTGGGGTCTCTCTGAGTGTGAACTCCACATTGCAACGGATAGGTAAGGTCAGAGGAGCCCCCTTGTCCCTCTCCGGTGTTGGAGCTGGCACAAAGTGGGTGCTAGATTCACAGGCTCAGTATCTCTAGCAGTTGACCCCCATTTCCTGCCTGAAGGGGATAACTAGGAAGGCTATCCCCAGAACATTGGCCTCCTAGAGCCCATACACTCATAAGTTTCAGAAGTGTCCCTGAGTCTCCAAGCGAAGTTGAATTAGTTAGGGGCAGACCTTGGAGGTGGAGGTCCCTGTGATGCCCAGATTCTCCACAGCATCTGGGTTCCCACTTGGGTTCACAAGCCTTCATCAACAGGAGCCCTACTTCATGACCATGGCAGTCTGTGCCAATGCACTCGTCCCAGAGTCCTCTGTGATAAGCGGGCTTTTCCCTTCCCTAGCTATCTATATTGTTCTCTAGGTCCCTAGTGTGTCTGATGTGTTCTTGCTACTGCACAGGCCACTGCCACTTCTCCACTATATAGGAGCATCTGAATGTGCCAGGTAGGAAAAACATGTACAGTTGTGCAAGCACACATGACTGAGTCTGCGTGTCAGAGCAGATGAAGTGCAAATGTGTTTGCGTGAACGTTCATATGCGCACAACAACTTGCTTTGGTGTGTCAGGCAGGGCCAAAGAGTTGCCTATAAGGTTGTCTGAATGGGTGGGTTCTGAGGTGGGAAGGCAGTATATAAGACTCTGGGCTCTGTATGTATATGTGTGTATGCGCATTTGCACACATACACATAAGTGTGCCCCTGTGTTTGTATGTCCATGTGTTTGTGTGTGTACACATATGTATGTATATGTGCATGAATGCATGCATGTTGTGTGCATAAGTGCATATGCATGCATGTGTGCATGCATGCATGCGTGTGTGTGTGTGTGTGTGTGTGCATGTTAGGGGGTATGTTAAGTCAAGAAAGATGACAGAACTTCCCTAGTGTGGAGTAGGGTTTTGATTCCCCCAGGTTCGGAGGCAGGTGGGTATTGATCAGGGCCATTTGTAAGGGCTCTGGGGAAAAGAAAGCTGTCCTATGGCTGACACCTTACTACCATCTCCATGACTGTCGCAGGTGGTCCTAAATCCTTCAGCCTTGGAGCTCCAGTTATGCTAGTGGGTGACTGGATTCCAGGGGAATCTGCCATTAAGGTAGACCATGAGCAAAATGCAACAGCAGCCAGCATTTGAAGCGGTGCTCACTGGCAGCTTTCAGTTTGACATTTCAAAAGATCTACTTGTTATTTCCACTGCAAGGGTGAGGAAACCGAGGCCAGGAGGATCCAGGGCTTGTGGTGGGTGCCACAGACAACACCTACAGGTGTGAGTAAAAGGATCATGACCGTGCATAGAGTACACACCTCCGTGGGCGTCACTGCCCACCATGGCAGGGAGACCCACAGTTATCTCTCCCTGCTCCATCTTCCCTCTTTGGGGTTCAGTTTCCCCGTCTTTCCCAGAGGGAGATCAAGCTATATGGTTCCGATAGTTTCACACTGACTCCCACTAGGACTTTGACATAGAGAAGCAGGCTGCCTGGCTCACACATCTTACCCTTTGCCCCAGTAGGCATGTGTGTACTCCCAAGCAGTCCTAGCCCAGACATCCGTGTGTGGAGAGGTACTCATTTAATACAAGCATACAGATAAACCCAGAGATGCCCTGTGCATGGTCCACTATGCATTAGCATGTGCTCGTCCATTGCTTCTGCTTCTTAACCTGATTCACCCCTAGATAGTCCAGCTCAACAGGCCTTTACTCAGTAAACCACATGCTAACTCCATTCTCTGGGCAGAATAGAGTGAACCATCCTGGAGACCAGGCCATTTGTGCCCCCTAAGGGTCCGTACATCTCCAGCTGTCTCATACGTACCTGACAGACACAGCTGGCACAATACAAGTGGGTACACAGAAAAGCACCTGCAGGAATTCAAGCCTTGGCCCAAGAAACTGTAAGTCTCAGACACGTTCACTTCGCAACACTTGCATTAAAACACAAAGGCAGGGTGAGCATTGAGTGCCTGACGTATAGTTTACCCTGACCCCAGGGAGGGTCAAAACTGAGGTAGACATGGAGGTCAGGAGGGTCACCCTTCTGGCAAGGAGCTGGCCAGATGAATAATGCCATCTGAGAGAGTAGTAACACTTAAAAGTGACCAGGAGCCACCACGTGTTGTTACCCCTAGTGTTGCTCCCTTTCTGTGCATGTCTCCATGATGTACACAGAAGTCCCTGGAATAGATGCCCTGATATTCTTTACTTTAAAGATGAAGAAACTGAGGTTCACTAAGGTGGAGTGACCAGCCAAGGTCGCACAGTGGGGGGCAGCCTGAGCATTAAGCCTGCGCCTTGACCTCAGTGCACAATGGACTACTGGACTTGAACTTAGGGACATGGAGTCTCCCTGTGGAGTGCAACATGAATTCTGAAGAAGAGGAAAAGCCAAGGCTGTCTTCTCCCTTCTCCCAACCAGTGCGGAGACAAGCAGCTCTGGCAGACTCCAGCTCCAGCACTCTAAGAAACCTCTGAGGGGATTCTCGTCCCAGGCTCTGTGGACAGGTGTGAGGCCGGCCTTGGAGCAGGAACAGGTGAGGGGCTTTGGCTGACCTGTGGCTGGGTTGGAGGGGATGACAAGCAGATGGCAGCTCCTTACTGTGCTTGAAGAAGTCAAACGGGGAACTTGGGAGCTGCCAGCCTGACCGTATCACCTGCTGTTAGAAACAGCCCTGGGCCGGAGGGCTGGCAGCCACCCAGTGTGGATTTGCTGACGAATGGCAGGCCCTGGGGAGGCTCAGCCACCAGGCTGGCCCTGTTCCATGGCTGCTCTGTTACCCCATTATAAATAAGGGCTGTCATTTAAAGGGACTCTACAGTCTAACCGCCTGGGTCAGTCACTCGTCTGGCCACTGCACAGATGGGGAGACCGAGAGTCCGGGAGGGACAGCGGTGTGCTTGACAAGGCTACTCAGGCTCTGAGCTTGGACCAGAGCAAGGCCTGGAGACCCTTGAGGCGCCGAGGGCGGGACATGCAAGGAGACACTGCTGGCACTGGGGTTCTCTGTGGTGCCAGCTCCCGCTCCACTGCCATCTGTCTGCTGGGCTATTTCCGTCTGCCTGAAGCACCCGGGGGCTCGCTCCAGCCCTACCCAGCCCAGGGCAGAGAGCAAAGCCTACAGAGACTGTGGGTACTCTTTGTCTCTTTGTGGCTGACCCAGCTTCAGGATCGCAGAGCAATACTGGAGTCATAAACGATGTCTAATGAGAGCATTTTTTGGTGCCTAGTTCCGGCAGCAAGGGCTGGTGTCAGGGGCGATGTTCATTTCCACTCAGCTGGTAAACTTGCAGGCGGCCTCCCTGCAGGCAGCCTGTGCCCTGAGGCAGGATTTAACTGTTCTTAAACCGTTGGGTGTGGTTCCCTCCCTGTTAAGCCTGGGGCATACATACCTACGGTGGCAGTTCAGTAAAACTGATGGGAGGGAAGAGCCAGGGAACATTTTTGTATATGCCAGGCCCCACGCTCACTACTCCATAGGAGTCGGCCCCTTTGGTTCACCCCAGAGTGATGAGACCAGCCTTCTCACTGCCCAGCTTTACAGAGAAGAAAACCAAGGCAGAACAAAACAAACAAACAAATAAAAAAAAAACCCTAAACAAACAAGAAAGACAATGACCTGCTAAGGCCACTTGGGTGGAGTGCAGAGATGTGGGCATTGGTGGAAGGAACGAAAAAGAGAGACCCGTGGGGAGGCCGCGGCTATGAGGGTGGTGTGGTTGGTTATGTGCGGCTGGGAGCTGGAATCAGTCAGGCTTTCAAAAGGGGGTCAAGAAGTCCTTTTTGTTTGGGGACAAACTTGGGTAGGGAGCTTCCAGGGAGAGAGTGGTGGTGACAGCTACTATGTCAGCTGGCAGCCAAAGAGGACTCAAGTTTCTCTGAGCCCAGCCGTGTGTTCCACCTACAAAGCTACCAGGGCCAAGGACCCCTCTACAGGCAGACTTGCCTAGCCATGGGAGTCAGGGGTGGCATCCCTCTGACACTGGCCCTGGCAAGGGTCCCTGTCCTGAGTCAGTCTGTTTCTTGTGCCTCCTGGAAAGGTGCTGCCACCATTGGACACTTTGACACCCAAGTCTCTCTGGCTCACACCTCAGTAGCTAGGCAACCAGGCAGGCCATCCTTCTCCTTCAGCCAGCTTGAGTTTCCAGAGTCAGGCTCCTGGGCGTGACATAACAATTGCCTAGCCAGTGTGGAGGGATGTAACATACATGTCAGACCCAGGCAGTGGTCCTGTGGTCGCTGTGTATGTGGGGAGTCCTAGCAGCAAAAGTGAATGACCCCAGGTGACCCCGGAAGTTAAGTGAGGAAACATGAGGCTGTCTCCAACCTGGAGGCTGAGGCAGAAACAACAGCTTACCAAGTGACAAATACCAGCTCATTTGGGGGCTGATTATATATATATGTCTTCTCCACGGTGGCCCATCTCACCTGTCAAACAACATAGTAAGGGCAGACAGTGTTCTCATGACCATTTTACAGACTGAGAAACTGAGGGCTGGAGAAACTGTATCACCTCTGTAAGGTCACTGCTGGGTCACTGAACAATAAAGGCCAGACAGATGCAAACACAGGTCAAGCTGACTGAAGAATGAAGGCATTACTGAGGTCCCCAAGGGTCCTGGGACCTTTCTACCAGCTGGCTGAAGCAAAGATGACAGGTTTGAACTTATGTCTCTGGCCCAAAGGCTTGATCTTGGTTTACTGTGCCCAAGCTACCAACAGAGCCTCCTGCCAGGCCCAGGAGCCTCCTAGCCTCAGGAATACCAGTTCTTTGTCTCTAAGCCTGGTGAAGTCTCTAGGGAAAAAGACCCAAAACTCCATCCCTGAACAGAGCCAGTACTCCCTAAGTGGTGACCCTTGATACCAGACCTGGACCTGTCCTTCACCCTCACCTCCTGAAACCTGAGGCTGGGCTAGACAGGGACATGCCTGCTTTCATGGCAACAGTACATTGGATACTGACCTGGGGACCCACATGCATGCTGGGGACAGGCAGACTTCACCCTGGAGGGACGACTGGAATGGCAGAGAGCAGGAGCCTCGAGCCTCACAGCAGCCTGCTTGGCCAGGCTGTGAAGAAGCTGCTATCTACAAGTCTACTGAACCAGTCCACTGACCATCTGGGCAGGCCTACCTGTCTCCGATGCCTGGTTACAGCCCCTATGGAGGAGTGAGCTCAGAAACACCCTGCTATCAAGCACAGCATCTCCTACACTCACCTCTGTATCCAATTGGCCTTTGTCCCTGCGTCCTGGGACCCACAGAGGTGGGAGCTTGGGCTCTAGTCTTAAAGAGGGCTCAGCTAGACTGGGTGATTATGGCTGTGTGAACACATGTGTGTAAGTTTTCTAGGAATTTTCTTACTAGAGAGAGGGAAGGAGAGGAGGGAGGAGAGGGAAAGAGAAAGGTAAGATAGAAGTTGAGAGGCTCGGTGGGACAAGGAGACAAGGAGGAGGGAGGCAAGGCAAGAAACAGACAGGCGAGAGAGAGAGAGAGAGAGAGAGAGAGAGAGAGAGAGAGAGAGATATTTGTGGGACAGGAACTAGAGATTCAGACCAAGGAGGATGGGTGCCCTGGCTGGCCAGGTAGAGGGGAAACGCCCCAGGGAGCAGTGCAGAGGCCGTAGGAAAGGGGATCTGTACCCTGTCTTAGGGATTGAATGCTTGGGCCCTGGGCCAGTTCCATCTCTGGCACCATTCCTTGGCCCCGCCTGCCTGGGAAACAGGGCAAGGATTGCTCCAAGGTCACCAGAAGCCACCGGGAAGCTCTCAGCTCCTGTGGCTTGCTGGGCTGTCCGCCCTCAGATCTGTGTTATTTTGGGAACGCGCAGCCTGAACACACCCCTCCTCCCTGCTCAGGGGCCAGTGGTTGCTGACGATGACATTCTCTCAAGGAATTGTCTCACTGATGTCCCTGCTTCTGGGAACCTCTCCCAACTGTCTTAGAGCAAGTTCTGTCTGGGTTGTGCCGTCTGCACTGTGGGTGCTTGGTCCAGGGAGCCCCTGCATTCCCACCATCACCAACTGTGGGTTTCCCAGTGGCGGGGATGGTTTAGGTTCCGGAACATTGTTAACATCAAGTGTGGCACTGTTTGCCGAGCACTGAGGACAGTGTAACAACCCAACATGCAGCTTCACTGAACACCTCACGGGCCAGGTGTGTGAGCTTGACCAGTGTCCCATGTGTTACAAACGAGGAAAGTGAGGTCCTGATGATGTTTGTAGGGTGGAAATTATTGAACCAAGATTCTACCCAAGAGAACACGACTTCAGAGCCCACTCGGTTATCAAGCATATAGCCCCTTCCTCTTTCATGAACTCTGTCACGTCCAGGTCTCTGCTCGAGAGCCTTCTTTGGCTCCTTAGGGTCTCCTAAGATCAAAACCAAACATTCTCTCTGGTGCTACATACTTTGCTCTATTTACCTTATCCATTCACGTCTCATTCTCTCCCCCTTTGATCTACTTTTAGCCCCTTCTACTTAGAGATTTATATGCACAAAGGTGAAAAAACGAATATCTACTGTATATGCTTCTCTTGATGCAGGCAGACTGCAAAAGCAACTATGAGGGAAGATGATGTTATCATTGAGAGGGCCAGAGCCAGTTCTGCAGAGTGGACGTCAATAAGACAGGTTGCATGCCAAGGTGAAGGGGCCAGAGGCGGTGGGGAGGGGCCGGCTGGAGTAGAAAGGGGCCTTCCAGGGCTGGGGTATGAGCCAGCTAGGGGTGGGGAGGGGCAGCCAGGGGTGGGGAGGGGGCAGCCAGAGGAAGGGAGGAGACAGCCAGGGGTGGGGAGAGGCCAGCCAGGAGTGGGGAGGGGCGAGCCAGGGGTGGGGAGGAGACAGCCAGGCATGCACAGGGGGTAGCTAGGGGTGGGGGGCATCCAGGGGTGGGGAAAGGCCAGTCATGGGTAGGGAGGGGGAAGTCAGGGGTGGGGAGGGGGAAGCCAAGGGTGGAGAGGGACAGTGTTGGCTTTTAATAAACCACAGGAGTCAAACAGATCGTAGGTGGCATCAGAGCTATGCTTGGAGTCTGGGTTCACTCCGAGCCAGAGAGATGCCTTTGAAGACTCTTTGGTGGAAGAGTAAATTGTATTTCTAAGATCTGCCACCTCTATCAGGAGTGTGATCAAGAGCAGAGGAGCTGAGGAGGCCCCGCGTCACAGAGGTGAATGGGGACAAGGTGGTGGCAGTGGAAGAGGTGGGGATCTAGTGTTAGGAGGTGGGAGTTACAGGATTGGCTGCAGAGAGGGAACGGGAAGAGCAGGGGAATGGGTGGGGACGGTCAGGATGAACACAGCCAAGTGTCTGGTTTGGGACTTGGGGACACTGAGAGGCGAGACAACCAGGAAGATGTCGAGTGGGCAGCTTAGGAGAGAATCCTGGCTACAGACAGAAATGTGGGCATCAGCAGCTCATGGCCAGGGTGTATAGGGCTAGGACAGGGTGAGATCATCGCAGAAAGAGCTTGAACAGCTGGGAGGAGGCCCAGGGCTGAGGCCTGGCCTTGAAGGTCAAGAAGAGGACAAAGAACCATACTTCACATTGGCAGCCCCCATCAGGTGACTCCCCTGCTCAGGAACCTTCCTTGGCTCCCTACTGTCTACAGAACAAGGCTTAAAATCCTTAGGTAAACACATTGGTTCTGCTTTGTCTATATAGGCGGATATTGTTCTGCTTCAAGCCTGGGCTGCTGGTAGGAAGGTCAAGAGTAGGAAGTGGCAAAGAGGACCAGGTATGGTGAGTGCAGAAAGTGGGTAAGTGGGTGCTGATTCTCCCACCTGCCATAGCAATAGGAAATGTGTGTGTGTGTGTGTGTGTGTGTGTGTGTGTGTGACAGAGAGAGAGAGAGAGAGAGAGAGAGAGAGAGAGAGAGAGAGAGAGAGAGAGACAGTTCAGTAATCAAGTTATCCACCTTCATTACCGCCCTGAACTCAAGACAAGAGACTTTATTATGCAGGATACAGTGTGTGGGGTGTCAAGGGTCTTGTCCTAGGGCAAACTCAAAAGCTCCCTATCCCTGGCTGCTGTTCTGTTCCTTGTTCCATGTCACCACCATCAGGGGCTGGCAGAAAGCTACCCATCAAGGAAGGCCCAGGAGGAAGGAGGGCAGGTAGTTCACTTAATCAACACTTGCCATGTTGCAACTCAGGGCAGCACATAGATGGGCCAACTGACTCAGGCTCTGATCTTGGCTCCCAGGACCAAGCAGCTGCCATACTGCATCTGGGTATCACTTTCTCTAAGGTGGGGCTATTTGCACTCACCTGCCTTGAACCATCACAGGGGGCCCCGGAAGAGGCTTCTCAAGGTGGATGAGGGGACCTTCAAGTCAGCTTGTGTGCTCTAAAGAAATCTCCAGTGGGACACAGCTACTTTATGCTTTCAAATGAGTGCCACAGCCGTGGAAGGCACAGAATAGGAGGGGCCAGGGACAGTGGGGAGCAGTGGGGATCAGGGACAGTAGAGGAGCAGGGACAGTGGGGAGCAGGGACAGTGGAGGAGCAGGGACAGTGGAGGAGCAGGGACAGTGGGGGAGCAGGGACAGTGGAGGAGCAGGGACAGTGGGGGAACAGGGTTCAAGGCTAGGCTAACCCAGAGCATCCAGAACCATACTGAGACTATCCTGGGGAAGGATATTTTACAGCTTCTCTAGACCCATAGTGAACTGCTATGATTCTCTCTGACTGCATGGCAGAGAAAGCCATGCATGGTTTCTCAAGCAACAAGCGAAACCCTGGCCCTCCGCTGTCTGTGGTTTCCACTGGCCTCCCAGCTGATGTTATTCTCAGGTCCATCCATTGACTGATCTTCACTTCATATAACAATAGGAAGTGACAGATGTCCAGGAGGTAGACCTGGGAGAACAGAGTGGGTTCTTGGGGGGTGTGACCTTGGGTATACCTGCCCCCTGCATCCTTCATGTTCTATCCTCTGCCTCCTGACTACCTGGGATAAGCAGTTCTGCTGTCCTAACTCACCAAGACCCAGATACAACAGGGCACCAAGGACCGAAGCCTCCAACACCTGCACCAAAATGCAATTTCCTCCCTTTAGTTGATTTCCTCAAGGATTTTTGTCACAGCAACAAGAAGCAGAAACACAAGCCTTGTAGCTCAAAACATCACTTGTTCAGTCTTCTCTCAGCCCGGTCTCCCCATGAGTGGTTGACACCAGCATCCTGCTGGCCCCTCTCCCCGAGGTCTCCTCAGTACACACCCAATAGCTTTCAAGCCCACTGTATCCATTCCCAGCTTTTATGGTGTTTTCTGTCTTTTTGAGACATTATCTCTTCTTCCTTGGCTGGTGAACACGTCCTGCTATTTTCTTCTAGAAAGTTCACAGTCATCATTTTCTAGTTGGGCCCTCGAGTCCTTTGATGTGTCGCTTTCATCTTCTTCCTGTGGTTGAATTTACATGAAATAAGCCGCCATTTTAACAGCTCTGCTCAGGGGCAGTAAGCGCATTCATAATGCCATACAGCACTCCTTTCCTTTCCACTTTTTGAGACTTGTAGCACAGGATGGCTTTGAACTCCCTGTGAACCCAAACTCCTTATCCTTCTGCCTCTACCTCCACAGTGCTGGGATCATGGGTGTGCATACCCGTGCTTGGTTCACAGGGGACTGGGCTTCATGCCCAGATACTTTAAAACCTTTGCACTTCCCCCAAAATGAATCTCTGTCTCTGTCAACACCAACCCCGGATTATCCCTCTTCCGGACACTGACTGTGTTCTCCTTTACGTTGTTCTAACCGGACTACTCTAACAACCTCGTGAGTGAAATCATATGGTCCTTTTGCTTTTATGGCTGATTTATTTTAATTAGGTTGTCCACAGGGTTCACCACGTGGTAGCATGAACCAGAATCTCCTTTTTAAGGCTGAGTAATATTCCACTCCAAACATTTGGTTTATCCACTTGGCTACAGACAGACATTCATGCTGTTGCCATCTTCCAGCTACTGTGGACGATTTGTATGCTGTAAACAAGCTCACAAATATCTGTTGGAATCCCTGCTTTCGGTTTCCTTTTTGCATGTGTACCCCCTGGTGGAATTGCAGATTCTGAGGTAATCGTGTCCTTCCTGTTTGGAGGACCTGTCACCCGTTTCTCCGCAGCCCCCATCCCATCTTACTCTCCCACCATCAAGGCACAGGGTATGGATTTCCCACACTCTTGCCAACACCTTTCATAGCTGACACAGGGCACGCAGGGCTGTCTCCCTGAGGCTTGGCTGACACAGGGCATGCAGGGGTGTCTCCCTGAGGCTTGGCTGACACAGGGCATGCAGGGGTGTCTCCCTGATTCTTGGCTGACACAGGGCACGCAGGGGTGTCTCCCTGAGGCTTGGCTGACACAGGGCACGCAGGGGTGTCTCCCTGAGGCTTGGCTGACACAGGGCACGCAGGGGTGTCTCCCTGAGGCTTGGCTGACACAGGGCACGCAGGGGTGTCTCCCTGAGGCTTGGCTGACACAGGGGTGTCTCACTGAGGCATGGCTTCACTTTGCTCCTCTGATGACTAGTGTCTTGAGAGTCTCTTCCTGCATGGCTGGCCATTTTTGTGTTCTCTGTACAGAAACATCTATTAGAGTCTGTTTTGAACTCCTTGCTTTTCTTTTCGCTATTGAGAAGTTTTGGTTCTTGATATATTGTTCCTTCTCAGGCACATGGCTCGCAGGCATTTTCTTCTGTCTATAGTTTCACTCCCATATTTTGTGAGAACATTTCTGATGTACTTTAATTTTTGATACAGTCCAACTTACTGATTTTTTTCATTTGTGTCTTTGGCATCATAGTTAAGAAACTGCTGTCAGATTCAGGGTCATGAAGCATCCCCATGCTTTCTTTCCTCTTGGTTTAGTCTCTACGTAGTGTGAGGTAGGGATTCTGAGTCTGCTTGTCTGAGGTGTAGCCTCCAACTCTCCCTTCTGAGCTTCTGCTCCTGGGTCTCGCTGTGACCACCAGAGTCTTCATCTTCTTCCCATATCACTACTTAGACACCAACAGTGGCCCTGGCCACTCTCTCTTCCACCGTCAGGTTCCTGAGGCTCCACCCCTTTCTTCCAAATCACATACCACAGTCCCTGGTGTCATCTGAGCTCTTGTCTCTGTTTGGAAGACTATGGTGGTTCTTTAGTGGCCACCCTACAGCCCTGGTTTCACCACAACCTCGCCTGCTCATCTTGCTCTTAGGTCCAAGACGATGCCTTAGCGTGATTCCAAGTACCACCGGGCCATTTTTCCTCAGCACGCCCAGCACCCCTTTCTCCTCCCTCTCATTGCCACATTGCTTTTTCCTTCTGCACGACCTTTATTCTGTTCCCTCTGCCTGGAATGCTGTTCCTTTCCCATCACCTACTCATTCTCCTGCTCTTAGCCTAGCCCCGCCTCCTGCAGGGGCCTCAGTGAGGTACCTATCCCATTGTCACATGTACAAGGCTGTATTTTATGTGTATTCTTGTGATTACTGAGTTAATATTTGACTCCAGACCACTGAGAGCAAGCCTGTGTCTTGTTTGATCATCACTCCTAGGCCTTAGCAGGGCACATAGAAGGTCCCCAGTAACTAATTCAAGAGAGAAGGAAGGGAGAGAGGCAGGGGAGAAGGATAGACGTTCTCAGAGTCAGACAGACTTCCTTCCTGTAGCAGGCACACTCAGGCCCCTGAAGGTACACAGCTCAGTACAATGGCCTCTGGGGGAGGAAGTAGGAGGGGTGATCTTGACTTTCTATGAATTCTGGAACCAGGAGACAAACGTCACCCAGGTCCTTTCTCAGCATCAGTTTCCTCCTCTGTACGATTGGAGTAACATCACCACCCTGAAAGGTTACGGTGTTAAAAAAAAAGATGCGTGGAAAAGTACTGACCCCCAAAAGTCCCTTCAGTGCTAGACTCTCCCTTGGCCTTGTGTCTTAGTCTCTTTTCCTTAACTGCCACCCTGCGGCCCAGGCGCACCCCAGAACAGAGAACGGAGACCCAAGCCTCTTCTAAAGCGAGCTTTGAGATACTATAGAAGTCTGCCTCAGAACCTTAATCCAGCGGCACCCAGACTCAGCTGCACCTGGAGCCTGACTCCCAGCCGGAGCAAGAACTGTGGGAAACTAAGGCATCCCTTCTGCCTGATGGGTTCCAGCAAAGGGAGGAGCTGTCTCATCCAGCTTGGTGGGTCATGGGTGGGCTGTCCTGCAGTGGGACTGCTCTTCACAGCATGCTTTGACCCTGGCAAACTCTTCGCTTGTAGGTGGCTCTGGTATATACACCACAGGAGGCTTTTCGGGGACAGGGAGCTCCTTTGGCTGCCTCCAGTAGTTGACACCTAGTTGAAAGCCAGGCTGGATACTAGGAAGTATTGGGACAAGTCAGGAGTCTGCTCTTAGGGATTAGGGCCTTCCCTGAACCCAGGACTAGAGGGGGAAATGAGAAAGAAGCATCCTCTCTTCTGCCGTCCACCTCTGCTCCCCACAGCAGTGCTCCAAGCCGAGGACAAACCTGCCACTACCCAGGAGCCAATGAAGAGCCCCTAGGCCTCCTGGGCTCCCAACATGTCCATGGCATACAGCTCCTTCACACCCATCTCTTTTTACACCTGAGATCTTGCTGCTCTCATCAGCACCCTATCTGGACTCAGGTTCAGCCAGAATTTTCCTCACGCTCCTCACATACTGGCCACTTATTTAGTCTTTCTTTTCCATGCAGGTTCGCTAGCCAACTGAATCAGCTCCTCACCAGTGCCCCTCCTGTCCTTCCAGCCCTGTTGCCCTTCTCCACCCAGCAGCCAGAGGACATAAACCAATGGTGTCACCCTCCCGCTTAAACCCTCCCACTAGAGGTGAGAATGGAGCTCAGGGGTAGAGTGCTTGCCTAGTGTGCATGAGACTCCAGATTCACCCCCAGCACTGCAAATGACCAGTCCAACCAACTAAAAAACATTTCAAAACCTCCCAGTGGTTCTCAGCACATGCAGAGAGCTATGCTCCTCATCCTCGCTGGGTCTGTGAGGAGTCTGGAGTCCCTGGCCCCCAACCACTTCATCTCACTTACTGCTCAACCACACTGGATTCTAGTTTGTCACACCAGCCAGACCTGCCCCTCAGGACAGAGTAACCAACTCTGCTTGCTTGTAGACATGTGTGAGCTGGGCCTGGCGAGGCTGGACATTCTCAAGAATGAAGGCAATCCTTATACAGCAGATGCAGAAAGGCAGTAGTCCAGCCATGCCTGAAGCCACACCCCTCCAAGTTTCCCTTGAGTTAACCTCCTACAACATTTATCTCCCTTTGGTTGCTGGAACTCAACTGGCCAGTCCTCCTCACCATACCCTCTGCGGCTCCCTCCAGCAAGCCAGTGCCTTTCCACATCCGGTTTCGTGGGTGTCTTTTCCTCTGCCTAGATGTCCGTGTGTCTCCTCCTCTTCCCTCATGAGGTCCCTGCTTACCTGTTACCTCCTGCAGAAGTTTGTCCTGACCTCCCCCACAGTGAACAGCAGGCCTCTCCCTCTGCTCTCTGACTGATGGTTTTGTTCCCAGCACAGTGGTGGCCCCTGCACATCTGACACATTCACTTGCCCACCTCCCGCGAAGAAAGCAGAGAACATACTGGGGTGCCCACTGCCCACGTTTGTTTGGGACTAAGGGCTTCTTGGCAAGTGGGGGCTTTCTGTGTTAAAAGTGGGTGCGCCTTGGGCAAATGGCGTGTGGATTCTTATATGCTGCTCTCTATACTGCTGCCTGGTACATCGTAGCTACCTGGTACACAGGGAGGAGGTGACAAAGGATAGGCTCTGGCCAGGTGGTCTAGCCTGAGCTACAGCACCCACATGGCTAGCCTGGGAGGGGTACTCTTGCTGCTCCTTTATACAAGGAGATGAGGTTTGCCTGGCCACACAGGAAGGCCAGGATAGAAGCAGCTCTTCCACACTCAGACAAGATCCTAGCTGCTTTGCAGGCCTTGCCTGTCTGTCCTTACCATCTCTGCTCACCCATTAGCCTTTGTCCTGTTACCCACAGTCACCCATGGGCCAAGAGCAGCCAATAGCTAACCATGCCCCACAAGGTGCATGGGAAATTGTGTAATGTCTGTTGCCAGGTGGAACTTAGGGACAGTAGCAGAGGGCGTGCAGGACTGGAGCTCCGAGTGTGGTGGCCACACCTTTACCCTTGTCCTACAGGCAGCTCTGGCCTCTGTCAGTTACCCAAAGACCTCTGAGCTATCCCAGGACTGTCACTGACCTTGGGACTGCTGTACATACTTGGCCTTGATAGCTTTGCCCTTCTTGGTCAGATAAGGGGACTCTTAAGAAGAGAGAAACAACTTTTCTTCTCCTTATTTTGTGGATGAGGTAAGGTGCCTTGCCCAAGGTGATAGAACTCATGTAGGGCAAAGCTAGGGTTCTGAGGGGGATTCAGGTTTGCTCCTGAGCTTGTTCGACTTCTGTCACCCCACATATCCTTGGACAGGTGATGTTGGGGTGACAAAATGTGTGGCATCTGCACGCTTCCCTCTTCCCTTTCTTCCTCTATCCCTCCTTCCTTTTTTCTTTCCTGCATCTTAATATAGCTCAGGCTGACCTCAAGCTAACTATGTGGCTGAGGATGACCTTAAACTTCTGATCCCCCTGCTTCTTTCTACTCCTGGGAGCACACATGTGCACCACAGCTACTCTGTGGAGTCCTGGAGATCAAACCCTGGCTTTCGTTCAAACCAGGCAAGCACCAAACCAACTGAGCCACATTCTTCCTGACAGGTCCTGGTGTGCTGGGTCTAACTGTCCCCATTTTTCAGATGAGAAGGTTGGAGCTGTCTGGTATTCCCCCTCCCCAATTTTCAGGTGCTCTTCCCAGTATGCCCTGCCCCCTACAGTGCCTCTTGCAATCTACCTACTTCCTTGACGACAAACCAACATATTTTCCAGTCTCAATGACGTCAGTGACATATGGGGCCGGGCTGCGCCCACTCTGTCCCTGCACCATTAGCAGGAGAGACCCTGCCGCTACCCTAATTCCCTTCCTGCCAGGCACCAGCTTGTAGGCCAGGCTCCCCTCAACACCCCTGGGTCTGATTAGCCATGTACCCTGGAGCAGCTCACAGGGAATTCTCTGTAGGCTTAACTGTCGGATCTCAGCTGCTCTGTCCCCTGCCAGGCCACCAAGGAGGTGTTTTTCATAACAACGTGGGTGGAAGAAGGGCTCTGTGAGCTTGCCAGGATTCCATTGTTGGGAATTTCCACGGTGGTGGAAAAGGCCCGCTGGCCAGCCTCCAGCCACCTTCCTGATGAAAACTGTTCAAAATGGAACTGCCTGCCCAGCCCACTGCAGCCTGGAGACACCCACAGGAGGGCCAGGATCTGAATATAGATACCAGTCCTTCCTTCCCACATTCCAATACCACACAGAGGTGGACAGCTGAGAGTCACAGATCAAGCATGGGGACCTCCTTCTCCCCCAAGGAAAGTGATAAAGAATAAAGGACACGGTCCAGGGGCGTATCAGCCTGGAGCCTCTGCTGCTGCCCTGGCATGGTTTGTGCTCTTAAAGGCTACTGGACCTCTCTGAGCCCAGCTCCTTCCTGGGATGGGATATGGTTGACTTTGCTGTCTGACCTTAAATCTCTCAGGTTCCTGAGCCTGAAGTCAAGAGGACTGTGGGGAAACCGAGTCACTGGAATTTTGAAGGAACCATAGTGCAGAGACTCCTGAGAGGAGAAGGGACATGAACACAACCTGTAGAGGGATTCAGAGGATCTTAACTTGGGGAGCAGGGGGTCCATTCAGTGTGACTTAGGAGGACATGGGAGGCTCTTGGGGAGACCCTCCGCATCCTCCCTTCTTTCATAAGGGCCACACTCCTGGATTCTACCACATTCTACCAGTCTCTCTGCTCCCACCAATGTGTCCTTCCCACACCCCAGATCTGTGCTGTCCAACACCCCCACAGGTGGTAGGCAGAACTGGGACCTTGGGCTATATATCAGCTGTTCTCCCTGCCCCCAAGCTCTCTATGCTGGTGGGAAGGTACCTTCCACATATGGCTCATCAAAGAGCCCCAAGGAACTAACAGCCAAGGCATGGTCCCTGAAGGGAAAGGGAGGCAGCCCTGTGCAGGTCTGTACCTGGACTCTGGTTACTGAGTGGATTCTTTTACTGTGCTCTGGGATGTGATGTGGCCATAAGGCTACCTCCTCACACTGTAGGACTAGAATACCAAAAGGCTGAGATAGAATGCCTTGGGCACAAAGCTGGCCAGGGGCAGACTATGGGAGAACTGACCTTAGCCCTTTTAGAAGGGCTGACTGAGGGGTCAGATTCAAGTCTATTGTCACTTCCATGGGACAAGCAGGAAGGGTACAGCAGGGGAAATGAGGCTAGCTGTGGGGAAGTCTTCTGAAGGCTGGCTAGTCAGAGCCTTTATCATTGTCATAAAAAATGCATTTGCTCTTGAGTTCCGGGGATAGAATCCAGGGTCTTTCATATGCTAGGTGAGCACGGAAACCAGCATCTTGCAAGAATGGAACCCAGAGCCTTGTGTATGCAAGGTAAGCATGGAGGCCTTGCACGTGTTAGGTGAGCATCTACTACTGAGCTAGACCTAAACCCTTAAACACTTCTTTTTATTTAGAGACATGGTCTTACTAAATTGCCTGGGCACACTTCAACCTCGCAATCCTCCTGCCTCAGCCTCTCAAGTAGCTAGAATTACAGCCTTGCACCACTAAATCCAGTCTACCAAAGTGAGCATATTGTATACAAGGTGCCTAAGGAAGGCATTCAGTTTCACCGCCATTGCTTCCATCAAACACTCGGACAGAAAACAAACTGGGGAGGAAAGAGTTTATGAGGCTCACACTTTCAGGCCACTGTCCATCACTGAGGGGTGTCATGTCAGGAGCTCGAGCAGAAGCTTGAAGCAGAAGCATGGAGGAATGTTGCTTTCTCTCTTGCTTAGTCACAGGCTCATGCTGAGCTAGATTTCTTATACAGCCAGGGCCACCTGCCTAGGGTTGGCGCCACCCGCAGTGGGCTGGATCCTCATGCATCAAATAATAAGACAACTTCCCTCTGACATATCCACAGGGCAATCTGATCTAGGCAGTTCCTCAACTGAGGTTTTGCTCTCAGATGACTCCAGGCTGTGCCAAGTTGACAGTTAAGGCTGTCGAGGACAGCAAGGCTCTGGAGGCTTCTTCCCTTAAAGCCTGGCCTCCCAATTTCACATCTATGGAGAGGAGACTCAGCGAGGTGAGGCTACTCCGTTGGGTACCACAGGGCAAGAACCTTTGCCCCTGAGCTCTGGGCTGCATGAGGGCACAGGAGGGGCAAATGGGTGGCTCAGGGAAGGGAGTGGCTGGACTCATACCCTAGTGGGGGCTGAAGGCAGGCAATGGTACATCCTGGCATGACCAACTTTAGCCAGGTATACTAGGCAGGCTGTCCTCATGCATTTATTTCCTCTGCTTTGGGTCATCCCTCCAGCAGCTACACAGTAGGCCATGGGGATCTCAGCAGTGGAACCCAATCTATGCTGCCCATTTTGGGTGGGGAACTTGGCGCAGGCCACGTGCTCACTTCTGTGCAAATCATACTCTACAACCGGGGGTTGAGAAGAGGTTGCCTGAAAGCAGGCACCCTGACGGGATGCCAGGTGCCAATGGCAAGGAGAAATTCTGAAGAAGTTTCTGGAACAGTCCTGCGAGATTCATGCTCCCTGAACTCATTTCTCAATGACCCTGAGCCAACACTGTGCCAGAATCTGAGTGGCAGTGAGGGGCCAGAGGCCATGGACCATATACAGAGGTGGCTAGCAGGAGGGGTGACCCTGCACTGACCATCTGTACTCTTACGTCACTTGCCAAGGTGCCACCGGTCAATCTGGGACTTGGCTGTGCTTAGACCTTGCTAAGCTACTTTTTAGTCATGGGGGTTCAGGTTGCCACGCCCCAGTTAGCTGTGATTGGTTAACAGAGTTTCCCCATCAGGGTTCAGCTTCCCTGTCTGTAGAATGGAGGTGTCACCATTCACTGCACTAGCCCGAGGATCAAATGAGAGGACAAGGTTTTGCATGTGGCAGTCACAGGGAGTATGCACACCTCTGAAGGAAGATCTCCAAAGTCAAGATAAAATTTAAGCTCTGTACTATCACCTACAAAACCTCACATGGTCTAAGCCCTTCCCATACTCATTTCTCCACCCTTTGCCCTTTCCTCAGCCACAGTGGCTTGGGATCTTTGCATAAGCCCAGCTCATTCCCACTCCAGGGCCTTTGCAGAGGCCTCGTTCCTTCCCACCTACAGGGCTCTGAACACGCTTAGCTCATTTCCACCCTTAGGGCCATATATGAGCCTCATTCCTTCTCACCCGTAGGCCTCTGAACATGCCTGGCTTGTTCCCACCCCAGGGCCTTTGCACAAGCTTCGTTCCTTCCTACATACAAGCCTTTGAGCATGCCTAGCTTGTTCTCCTGTGGGCAGCTGTTCCCCAGATGGTAGCAAGGCCAGGGCCTCCTCATCTTCTTCAGTGTGATCTCCTCAGTGAGGCTCTTCCTGACTGTCCTACCTAAACGACTCCAAGAGGACCCGCCAATGCCCCTGTTAGAGGTCTTTAGAACGACCACCAGTGACTGGAATTATATATGTTTACTGGTGACATCTCCTATGTTTGTCCACACTGTGTCCCCACTGCCACAAACATGATGACCCAGAGCAGGAGCTTAAGAGCATTTATTCGATGAACAAATAAACATTCACAGAGTGCAGAGTGCAGTGGGTGTGACGCGGACATCAGCACAGCCACCTTCCCGCCCCATATGTAGTGCATGCACACATACACATGCATGCATGCAGGCCATAACCCAAATCTCCGGGTGCTCCCTCTCCCACCTGCGGTAAGGACTCTCTGTGGTAGAGGTGACGTGGTAGTCTTAAGGTCAAGGCCAGCTGTCAGGAAGCCCTGGCTTCCCCTGCACCTCCGTGGAGGCCGTGGGAAACCAAGCTCCCTGGAAAGGGCAGACAGATCTGTACCTTCTTAGAGTTTCTGGTTCTGTGGCCCTGCCAGGGGCTGCAGAATGTGCTCTGTGTGCAGAAACTGCCTGGTTTATTCACACATGTCCCCAGTGCCCCAAGATCTCAGTTCAGGCTAAGTACTGTCCCAGAACCTAATCAATACATAAAGTGGTGGTCAGGGAGAAGGAAAGAGAGGACTGGCGCCGGTGTCCCTGGGAGACCATGACTTGGGATGTGAGCCAGAAACTATTCAATACTTCTGCGGCTTCAGCAGTACTCCTCCTGCCACACCCCTGCTCAAGAACATGCAGAGCTCCCACTGCTCCTGGAAAACTTGAGATTTCTTGTATCCATAGTATGCCTGCCATCTTTTCCTTCTATCTGTCTACCTACTTTCCCATTTATCCTTATACCTACTCACAGTCCATCCATCCATCCATCCATCCATCCACTCATTCACCAATCTACCCACCCATCTGCCTTCCACCTACCTATCTACCCACTCACCCACCCATCAATTTACACACTCCACCGATTTTTTCATCTTTGTATCCATCTTTCAATCTATTTACTTATTTGCCCACTCATCCATACATTCATCTACCCACCCACTTATCCATCCATCCACCCACCCTCCCACCAACTCATCCATCTACCACCTTCCTTCCTTCCATCCATCCATCCATCCATCCATTCATCCATCCATCCACACTCTATCTCCCACCTCACCACTCCCCCATCCCTCATTTCCCCCAGTGTTACCACATAATTCATATCTTCTACCTAATCTTCTCAGTTCAGTTTCACAACCACAGTGTCATCCAATGTCACCCACAAATGCCTGCATTGTTTGCAGACATGTTCAGAATGGGAGTCACCTTCCAGCCTTCATGTCCAGCCTGCTCCATGCCACTGCCACGTCTCACCAGGCAGCTGCAGAGGATCCCTGGTCCCTGCTCTTCCCCAGGCAGTTCTCCACACACACCAGAGACACATCAAGTCTCTCTTCCACCGGAGCCACTCCTATGGCTCCTGCTACCCGCTCAGGAAAAGAACAAATCCCCATGGTGGCCTGCAGGTCACTGTGTGATCCTGACTACCTCCAAACCTCTCTGAGTTCATTTAGCGCCTCCTTGATTACTCTGCTCCACCGTGAATCTGCTCACTGATCCTTGGGCCCACTTGGCAAGGCCTTAACACTGGCTGAACCTGATCCCCAGATGGCCACACAGCAACTTTAAGTACCTGCCCCAAATGTCACCTCCTCAGGGAAGCGTTTCCTTATTCCTTCCTCAGCTTTATTCTCCACACCCCTAGGGTTCCTGGGCAGGCCACCAGCTTTCATCCTGGGCTGTCATTTATCTCCATCCATTCAAACACAAACTTGCGAAGAGAAAACAGTCTGTTCTCATTCTAGTGTCCCCTGGACCTGGAACACAGTAGGACCCTAACTAAAGTCTGGAATGAATGCATGCTCCCACCCTTTCAGTGGTGGGTGGTCACCTCCACTCCTCAAAGGACTTGCATGCTCCTATGGCAGTAGCTTTTAGAAAGAAGTGTCTGGATGAGAAGCCTGAAGCCCATCTCGGGATGGGAAGCATGCATCCTCCAGCCCATTGCACTGTGCACAGTCCAGGCCTTCTAAGCAAACAGCAGGACTATAGCCAAAGTACAGAGTGGTTTAGCCAAGGCCCAGATGGTCCATCTCTCTTCTCCTATTTGAGGGATCTTCCAGCACTTGGCCTCTAGCTACACACACACACACACACACACACACACACACACACACACACAATGCACTCACACACGGCCATACCCCTAATCTCCAGCACCTTCTCCAGCTCCCTATTGCCTATTCATCTACATGCAGAATATGGGATCACCCTAAAAGGCTGAAATGGAATCTGGTGACATCACCTACATCAGGGACTGGGCTGATGGGTGGCTCGGAACCTGGGCTGGCAGCAGTAGGGCAGGATTACAACAAGCCTCAGTTTCCCCTAGTGAAACATACAGAGCAGGGCCGGGACACAGCAGCCAATATTACACACAGGCTTCAGCCCATTGGTGCGTAGCTGTCCAGGTCTCCTGCACCCATTAGGGGCCGTGGGGGGGGCGTGGCACACCATCTCATCCTTTCTGTGACTTCCTTCTTAATAGAGGCCTTTATTTTTTCCTGTTGGTATTTCAAAAGCACGGCTTGTTTGCTTTGGGGTGAGGGGAGTCTTTGTCCTCATGCTTTCTGCTATTCGGCTTTCTTCTTTGACCTCTGAGCTGTGCTCTGATGTTGCCTCCTGCTCTTGTTTGTGCTTTTAACTGACTTTTGGCATGATCTCAGACTCCCTGCTATGGCTCCGGGTGTCACAGAGAACTGGCTGTAGTGGGGATAGTGACATGTCCTAATGATGACATGGTGTTAAGCTCTGAGCCTGGGCATCATGGCTTCACGTGTCCTCACTCCTAATCTGGTCACTGGATAAAGAGTGGGGGCATACACTGGACAATGCATAACAGCATGGGGGCTTAAGCCTCCTCCCTTCATGGTCTCCTCTCCAGCTTCTGGTTCAAAGCCTGTCAAGCCCCGGGGTGGATAACACATCACACAATAAAGTGACTAACAGCCATGGCTACACATAAAGTGACCTGGTTACAAAAGAGGGTGTGGAGATGGCTCCATTGGCAAGTGCTTGAAGCGCAACCCAAGGACCTGGGTCTGTCCTCAGAACTCACAGAGACAGCTGTGGTGGGGTGCACTTACACCCAGTGGGGGAAGTAGAGACAGGCAGATCCCCAAGACCTAGTTGAGAGACCCTGTCCCCTGAAAGTAATGTGGATAACTCCTGAGGCATGACACCTGAGACTGACCTCATACACACATGTGTGTCCCCTTGAGCACAAGTGTGTCTGCACACACACAAACGTGAATACATACTTACACATGCCCATGCCTCCATGATAAAATAGAATAACAATAAATAAAAGAAACAGAAGCCCTTGGAACCTATGTCCGCCAGGGCATGAAAGGAAAAGCAGACAGGGATGTAGCCTGTGGCTGCATCGCCCTTGGGAGACTGCTGAGAGGGAAGGGCTTCCCATAGACCTGGATTCTGTAGAGAGCTGTTACCTACCCCCCACCCTCCACCCGCCACAAGCTTTCTCCCTGAAATTCCAATGGCCGTGATTTGAAAAAGGAAAGTAGGGTTTCCAGAGGGTTCTGCAGGCTCTTTGGGCCACCTCATGGGTTAGGGACTGTGACTGACGGCTTTGGGGGTGTGCTCTGCAGGGGGAGGAGGCTGAGGATGAGAGGAGGCAGTTAAGTGTCTGGTGACAGACATTGGGCTCTTTCTGTGTGGGTCTCATCCACGGGATGTCACTCAATGAAGGCATGGTCCTCACACCCACCACTAAGGGCTCCTTAGAGTCCCAGAGTCCACTGTGGTGCCACAGACAATGGGACAAAACACAAAGTGGCCAAAGAACAGGATGCAGAGTGCTCTTCTTCCCTGGGGATACCTGCCCTGGCCCTAGTCACAGCAGTACCTCTGCACACTGAGACTCCACAGAGTTGCTTGTCTCTGCAGCACACTCCCAGCTCACACCCTCCCCTCATATACACACAATGGCTGCAGCCTCCACACCCTCTGCCCTTCCTTCTCCCCTCCTTTCAGGGTTTTCATGTGAGGCAGGTGGCTTATACTGTCACTTCCTGTCTTGAATGTGTGTACTCGATTGCAACACTGAGGACACTTGTTCCTCTCACAGTCACATAGGAGTTATTAGACAGAACTTAAGCTTGGCAGAGGCTACAGCCCGGAACAGCTCTAGGAGGACATTTTCTGGGATGGTCCAGAATTTTCTGAGAAGAGATATCAGTGTCCTGGGGCCATTTGGTGACACTTATGCAGATCCACAGCTCATTCACTCATTCACTCACTCATTCATTCCAGAAATGCTTACACAGACCTGTCTCCTCAAACACGAGAGCAAATAAAGACAACCTCCTTTCCCTCAAATGCGTGCTAATCAAAAGACAAGCAAGGAATAAATACAGAAATGAATGTTAGTGACAAGGGCAGTGACAAGCAGGGCTGGGGACCTCTTTTACATAGACCAAAGATTTGGTCTTTACTAGGAGACACCACTTAGTTCCATGAGAGCAAACCTATGTTTTCCATGGGAAAGCCGCACATGCAAAGGGTCTTGATGTGGGAGTGTCATATATCAATCTGTTGATTTCATTGGTTTAGTAATAAAGAAACTGTTTGGCCTCATAGCTTAGAACATAGGTGGGTGGAATAAACAGAACAGAATGCTGGGAGGAAGTGAGGTAAGACACCTCAGACAGAGGCCATGCTCCCCTCTCCCGGCAGACGCATGCGATGAAGCAAGCCGCCATGTCAGACATGCTGAATCTTTCCCTGTAAGACCGGTGCTACACAGTTTATCAGAGATGGGTTGATCGGGATATCAGAATTAGCCAGTAAGGGCTAGAGCTAATGGGCCAAGCAGTGTTTAAAAGAATACAGTTTGCGTGTAATTATTTCGGGGCATAAGATAGCAGGCGGCTGGGGTGCTGGGGACACAGCCCCGCCGCTCCTATTACTACAGGGTCTGAAGCAGGAAAGAGAAAAGTGAGTTTGAGGACAGGAAAGGATGAAAGTAAGAGAGAGAGAAGGGTAGTGAGTGGGTGGGGTAAGGACCAAACCCAGAAGAGACTCTCGGCTTTGAAGAGGAGTCTGTGGGCCTGTGCATCATGGGAAAATTGTAGGGTTACAGCAGAGGCATCACAACCTGATTTCTATCACTAATGAGTTGTCTGCATGGTGAGGGGACCATAAAGGAAGATATCCCTTTCCAGTATGCTCATTCAACAGTATTCTTGTGAATTCTCTAAAAACCAACAGAAAGCAACCAGAATATGGTTCTCTAGATTAGAGACCATAGGACTGTCCCCAGGGGAGGCTGACTGAGGAAGGTGGTCTCAGCAAGGGGTGAAAGGTTTTTAGTGAAGAACACAGTGACAACAAAGGCTGGGGACAGGGGAAAGGTTGGCATGAATGGACACTGTCCACCCTCACTCTGCTGGCTGAACTCTTGACTGGGTGGATGAGCAGCTGATGGATGAGGTGTGAAGGTGGAGGAGAAGCTGGGAGGGTGGGCAGGGGCTGTGGCATCTCAAACGCATGGGTACAAGAAAGACTCCCCTGTCTGCTTGGTAGAGGAGGATCACTGAAGACCCAACAAAGTGATGGGCCAGGTGGGCATTGAGTAATGCTCACTGTAGTGGCATGGGGGGATGTCAAGGAGGCTGGGGAAAGATTCAGGGAGGGACTTAGGGTCTCATTCTCCCTGGCATCCTGACCCCTCATTAATAAGCATAACAATGTCAATTGTTATAATAACTGTGGAGGACCCTCTCTGTGGGACACTGTTCTAGGATGTTTCATGTAGGAAGAAGTCAGCACTTTTATTTACCCCCATCTTTCCCAAGTGAGGAGGTTGAGGCACAGAGACACTGAGTCACCTGTTCAAGGTCACACAACAAGGAAATGCTGGAGAATAAAGCCTAGGCCGTTGGGCCCAGCTATGCTCTTAATCCTGTGCTAGCTCCTCCAGATACACTGGCAGAGATGATGGAGCCCAACTGCCCTCTGAAGTCCCATAAACCCCACAGCACCCTCCACAGAGCACAGCACCCATCTAAGCTCTACCACCTCTCTTCCACATGATGGGAGCAAGTTCTGAAACCTCCCTGGGTTCTGTGAAGCAAGGACACATGCTGCCAATTGTGGTGACAATCGAGTAGCTATGAGGTCAGGGCAGGACCAGGTCCAGACATCCCCTCGCCCTCAGACACTCCCCCATGGTGGTCACAGTCATGGAGCAGTCACCTATGCAGGGGACACTGCTTGTTTATGGTGATGCTGGGATTCCCTCAGCGGTGGCTGGTTGATGCTTACACAATAAAGCCCCCATCCCCAAAGCTGGATTCTGCTCTTTGGTGGGGAAGGGACAAAGATCAGAGTTGCCTTGCTTCTTGGGTGTACTCACCTTCAAGGACACCCCAACCTTGTCTGTGTTCTGGAGAAGGAATCATCCTATGCCTATCTCTCTTTGGTCTGGTTTGTCCAGGATTCAGAATTTAGTGACCGGGTACCATGGACAGCGCCCAGACTGCCAGGCTTCTGCTCTGGGCCTGATCTCCTGATTCTGTTCTGGGAGGGTGAGGGAGGGGAAATGGGATCTGGCCTGGGGGGGGGGGGGGGAGGGGATGCCTGAGTTCCCAACTCTGTTCCTCTTGGCTGTGACAGCCTAGTGCAGATGCCTCTCTCTTCCAGACCATGCCTGCATATCTGTATGGGATCCAGTCATCAAGGCCTCTCTCAGATGGTTAGGGCATAGGGTTCCTCTGAGACTTCAGAGTATGTGAAGGTGACCATGTCCACAGTCCCCCTTCAGAGAATGGGGGAGTCCCAGGGATAAGGATGGCAACATTGTCACTCAACTTAGAATACACTTCCTCAGAAACCATCAGAGAACCAGGTCTCCCAAGGAAAGGCCCAGAAACAGCTGTGGTCCCCAGTGCTAGCCACACTCCACACCATTCCCAGTGTGGGAACACACAAGTCTAGGCTGTGAACTCTTCACTACCCTGGCTCACTGTACAGATGAATAAATTGGAGGCCTTGGAGAACCCAACAAATCAGCCAGGCTAAGTCTGAGTCCCAAAAGGTGCTCAGGGCCAGAGTCCCATCTGGGCACCTCCTGTTACCAGTGGCCATCCCAATGCAGTAAGAGAATTGGCACACCCAAGTGCTCAGTCAGTGTTTGCTTCTAGCCTGTAGTCCCTCCCCTCTCCAAGATGCTCCAAGCTCAGAAGCCAGGGCTGGGGCGGCATGAGAAGGGACTCATTTCCATCTGAAGTGAGTCACCAAAGTTGATAAATTTAGAAGTGGCCTAAAGAGCTCTTAATATCCTGCCTTCAGACACTTGGGAGGAGACTGCAACCCGGAAGCCTGGGCTCCAGCTACACATGGGAGAGCGGCAGTGTGGGGGTCCCCAGAAGACTCCCTTCACCAGCTGGGGCTTCTCTGCAGTAGCCCCTGAGCCACAGGAGTCCAGCTGCCTTCCCTATGCACAGATGCCCAAACTGGGAGCAGGCAGCCACTCCAGTGCATGCTCACACTTCACATCTTGGTGCTCAGAGAGCAGTCACATCCACAACTGTTCCCATACAAGACACTGAGGGCCACTATACTAGCCAAAGGTCTGGAGACATCCTGGGGTGTAGGTTATGTTCCAGAGCCCCCTAAAGACAAGGCTGAGGCTCAAGCTAAAGGTTCATATATCTGCTGCCCTGTCCTGCCCCCACACCTCCCTGCGTTGGCCCCTTTCTGCTGAGTGATGTCTCCAGCCAAGTCCCTTGAGAGGGACATAGTGATGGGCATGCCTTCCCTGCACAGATGCCAGCTCCTTTCCTCCCACCAACCCCTTCCCATGACCTTGGCTCTTAGAAACATCTGAGTGACTTTGAACTTGAGAATTTTGAAGTCATCTGAGCTCAAGTCTTTGTTTCAAAAATAAGAAGTATCTAGATAAGGACTTGTCCAGAGTGTCCATTAATGCCAGGCCACTCCATTCCCAGGTCTCTGCAGCATCCCCCTCCCTCAGCCACCTGGTGGCTCATCCCGGCCTGGCAGCTAAATAGGCTGCCCAGGGCTTCTGATCTCTCCAGGAGAGAGTTCTGCCTGTCGTTCTGCAGCAGCTGCTGGCAGCCTCCATGAGGCCAGGAGCCCACTGGGAAAGGACAGGGTGGTCAGTAGGCTCTGCTGACCTGGGGCAGGGTGTGTAGCCCAGATCTGCTGCTTCCCCTGGTGTAGCAGACAGGCAGGGAAACCCTGTCTGATGAGAGTCCTCCTTGCCTAGTGCAATCTGGACCAACAATGCCTCCCTTCCTTTCATACCAAACTCCTTTCTCTGTAAGACTCACAGAACCCCAGACCCATCACAAAGGGTCCACACTGGCCCGTGCCTGGACAGGGAAGGCCAGTTACACAACCCCAGCAAAGCAACATCTGGAGCCTTAGGAATTCCTGATGGCTGTTACTTTGTTAACCGTGTTTACTTTTGCTATTATTTATGGGGTCAGAAGGAATTCGCTAGATGCTCATGACGTAACAGTTGCTGGCACGTCTACCTAATTACTTCACTTGTATTTGATTAATCCTCATTTTTTTTTTTGAGTCGGAGGCTTCTGTTATCCCTATTTCAAAGACAGGCGAGTTAAGGCAGAGACAAGTTATGGGATTTGTAGCAAATTACACAGGAGAGAAGCAGAGGGGCAGGCACTGGAATCTCCGAGCACATGCTTTCCAGTCCTCCCTGGACTGTGCTGCTTGCTGTTTTGAGCTGGCATTTATTAAGCACCAGCTGCATGCAGGCATTCCAACAGCAGTTCTGAGGGGTGAGCACTCGAGCTTTTGGGAAACAGGGGCTCCTGGGGGAGTGGTAGATGGAGGCTCCTTTGTCCCCATAACCTGGTGGCCCCCTGCCAAGTCTTTCTTCTTGTTCCCTGGATTTTGCTAACTATAAACTATAACAATGTTAAGCTGTTTAAGAAAGCTAAAGTGGCTATGAGAACCACCCTCCCCCTCCCTCAATGTGCCAAAATGTCAGAGTGACATCTGAGAGATCATCTGTCTGTATGACACCATGGCACAGGGGACACTTTACTGCCCAGGTCACAGTTGTGGAAGCTCAGAAACAGATGGAGGCCACACAGCCAGTGTGACTAAGTCCGGGTTTGACGCCAAGCAGCCAGAGTCTAGCTTTTATTTCTAACCATGGTGCTACCTACCAGGCCATGAGGGTTGCACCCTGCCCCATGAAAGCTTGAGAAGGCCAAGGAAGGCTGGATGCTCCCCAAGATCACCAGCAGACCCTTCAGCCCTCCACCGCCTGACAGCTCAGCTCCGCAGGTCACCCTTCAGCTCTGGCCCCAAGTGTCCTTGACAGCCAGGGGCAGCCAGACAGCCCCTTAGAGTGGTACCAACAGCAGGGACACGCCTTCTTATAAACCCTGCTTTCTAAGGTGGCACAGGGGACACATGCTTCCTCCTTTGTGCTGCTTCTCCCAAAATGGGGTCATTCACTGTGGCTCCTCCTACAGGCGTTGCCACAACACCAAAAGCACAGGAGGCTGGCTGCAGGATCCTTTTAAACCAAGAACTTCCCTCCTTGGGCTGGGACTGACCTTCTGGGGTCACCATCAGTGTGCCCAGGTACGAGCAGGACCCCATCCAGACACATTCCTAGTTGATAACTGAAATCAATCCCACTTTCATAGATCAGAACACTGAGCTCAGAGAGGCCAAGCTCCTGGCCCAAGGCCACCCAGCAGTCGATACTGGCTTGGGGTTTATATTTAAAGCTCTCTGGTGCCATGGAAACTCTGCAGAGTGCTTCCATACAGCACCTCACCACACCCTCACACAACAAAGGAAGAACTCTGCAACCTTGAGAAACCGAGGTTCTGGGCCTCAGGAATCCCCTGCAAACCCGCAATCTCCAGACACTTGGCTCTTCCCGTAGCACCACAGCATTGCATATAATCTAGGAACATCCTCTCACGGATCTTTTTTGATTATGGCTGTCATTTGTTTGTTGAGACAGGGTGACATGTAGTCCAAGGTATGCAGCAAAGGATGACCTTAACCTCCCAATCCTCTTACCTCCACCTCCTCAGTGCTGGGATCACAGGGGAGAGTCCTCTGGGTTTTTACACTCTCATAAATTTAAAATCATCTCCCGGTGATGTATAATAGTCAGTCCCACACAGACAAGCCTTACACTTGTTATTTAGGGGAAAAACAGGAAAAATGTCTGGGATGTTCAGTGCAAAAATAAGATTTTTCTTGAATATTTTCTGTGTGTGCATGTAATGTATGGTGTGTGTACATGTGTGTATGTCATGTGTGTAGGCGTATGCACTTGTATACATGCACATGGAAGCTGGATATCAACATTGGGAATCTTACACAGTTATTCTCTATCTTATCTTTCGAGACAAGGTCTCTCACCAAACCTGAGTCACCCATGTGATAGACTGGCCAGGCAGCAAGCTCCCCAGCCTGTTTCTGTTTCCCTGGAGCTAAGGGTACCTGTGAACGACCACGCCCAGCTTTTATGGGGCGGCTGGAGATTTGAACTCAGGTCCTCATGCTTGCACAGCGGGTGTTTCACTGACTGAGCTGTCTCCCAAGCCCACTGAGCATTTCTTAGGCAGCTGTTCTGAATCCACAGATGTGGAAACTCATGTCCCTAGAGGGCCAACTGCAACAGACAGTTGACAGACGACGAATGTGTTGAGGCTCAACCTGGATTGTGCCACAGTGAGCACTTGACTTGAATACTCTTGCCCCCCCCCCACAGCCGCCCCCACCATAAGGAAGATGAGCACTGGTACTGTGCCCACTTTATAGAGGTACAAATTGAATATAAGCCACTAGTGTCACTACATGCAGCTGAATGCTAGAGTCAACTCTAAGATGTGACTTGCTAGAAACAATCCCCTCCCACACAGCAAAATGAAGAAATGTTTACCAAATACTGAGGACACAGCATAGTTCCTCACAAGGGGACCTGTGTGTTGTCATGACTATGATCCCGCAAGGATAAGGACATGGGGTAGTGGGGCTTCTTAGGAAGGGACCGTGGCTCTCGGCACACTTCCTCATGCTGGTCTCTCATGGTTAAGGCAGGTGTGAGCAGCACCCCTGGGGCCCAGGAGCCATTGCCACTTGGAATCCCAGCTATGGGCCCAAGCAGAGCTCTGAAAATATGGAGAAGAGAAGATGTGGGTTCAAACCCCAGTTCTTTTTCACTTGCTGTGACTTGGGGACCATCTTAACCTCTCTGCCCTTGCTTCTTTTAGCTATAAAATGGTTGAGAATGATGGAGAAACCAGCTCCTAGAAGCTATAAACATTCAATAAATACCCAGGTCCAGCTGCACCCTCAGAACATACCAGGATTTCTTCATCGTGTTTGTTACAACTCGTAGGCCCTAATCACAGAGCAAACATCTTCCTAGGAGACACCAGGCATGGCGAAGAAGGAGCCTGAAGACAGAGGCAGAGACCAGCCACAGGTCTCCAAGCTAGGGGATAAGTGGGGACAGATTCTCCCTGGCCACCTCCAGGAGGTGCCAACTGGGCAAACCTCACGTCAGACTTCTGCCCTCCAGGCCATAGCAATACCTTTCTGTTTTTTAAGCTACACAGTTTGTAGAAATTTGTGATGGTCACAGAGAAAGTGACTACAATTGACCACGGTAGTCTCCACCATCAATCCTGCAGACCACTCGACACGTCTTGGCCCTGTCCTCTGGTGGCCATTCACACGGGATCAGTTTGAGACCACTAGATACCAGCCGAATGAAAGGCACTGAAGTTCACTGCCACTCATGGAACAGGGTCCAGTGGCCAGGGGAACCCAGCTTATCTTACCCACAGGCCGAGACTTCCCCTTCATCTTAGGAGACCTCTGTCCTGTCCATGCCTTGCCATCTGGCCTTCCCACATTCACCACCATGGTCCTTGGCCATGTGTGCAGTTCTGCCCTGTAGACATTCCCAGCTCATGTGTGATGCTCGTGGGGCCTTAAAACTCTGACAGACTCCATTGCAGAGTTCCCTACTGTACCCCAGGGGCAGCCTCAGCACCCTTGCCAGGGCAGGTCCTCAGCTTGCTGCACACAGGGTCATCCGTTCCTATTATGAGCACACACACAGTAGTCCTGGGCAGTGCACACATGTGCACAACTCGCCCTGACACAAAGCTGCTAGCCTGGGGCACTCCTGAGTAGCGGTGGCAGTGGTGGTAGGGCTTCCCCGCCATACTCTGTGATTCCACCTTCATCTTTTCTCATGGTACCCCGGCAGTTCCACACTCTCACCCAGCTCCTTGTGTCCCTTTAGTGTCCCTCACATGAGCCGGTTAAGTGGGTACTGTCATTCCTCTGTTGTCAGTTAGGAACCCGAGGTTCTGTCCTCCTGCCTGAAACCTGGTAGCACCTGCTAACACCCCTGTTTTGCTGTCAGCTCTCCATGAGGGTCATAGCAGACACTTAGCTGTCCCTGTCCAGGGGCTTTCTCCCTAACTACTCCCTCATCTAAGGCTCCCACCAGGAATAAGAAGAAGAAAGAAGAAAGAAAAAGAAGGAGGAGAAGGAGGATAAGAATGAGAAGGGGGAGGAAGAAGAAGAGGAGGAAGAAGAGAAAGAAGAAGAAGAAGGAGGCGGAGGAGGAGAAGAAGAACCTTTTCAGGTTTACGATTCGATTCTGGTCTCGAGGAAGAGCAGGGTGGGCCAGGTACCCAGATTCTAAGCAGGAGAGCCACCCTGCCTCCCACACTGATCTAGGTGCTCTAGGTAAGGGTAAGGGTGGGGGAATCTGACCATCTCTACAACATGTGTGTCTGTGACACTCAGCTGGGAGTTGAGGACGATGGGAGGAGCCTCGTTCTGCACTTTCAGGTTCCCAATCTTGACCCTATCCATCCTATAAGCTGGCCATATAATAGCTAAAAATCCCCTATAGTTTACTTTAACCCCCACCTCATCCCCAATTAGAGAGAAACAAGATTTAAGACAGGAGGGGCCATTTTTCCCAAGACCTGTTTGCAAGATGACATCCAGGTCCACCTAGCTTCCCCAAACCTTCTCCAAGTCCCCTTGAGCTCCTGGGGGGGGGGGAGGGTTAAATTTTAAAGCACTTGGAACAGTAGCCCAGACCTCCTAAAGCATGAAGGGACAAAACTTGGGACTTCTCCCACTTCATCTCTGGCCACCAAGGCAAGGGAGCCTGCAGCCCCTACTCTCCCTTCCTCCCTTCCTCCCTTTCTCTCTTCCTCTGACCTTGGACTTGGCCCTTATCCTGTCTGCAGATCCTGATGCCAACTGTTTCTTTGCACACACCCCATGACAGTGCCCCAGCTCTCAGCCAGCTGCAGGATTTGGTGGGGCAGGCATCGTGGCCATAGGTGAGGAGACTCAGGACAGAGAGCTGCAGTAGTGCAGCCAAGGTCACACAGGTAGCCAGGAGCGGAGTGTGAGGCACTCCTCCTTTCAACCTGAAGGCAACACATGGGGACAGTCAGAGTCCACACGGGCCACTATTGCTTCTTTTGTGAGATCTGACAGAGGCCAGCAGGGCCTTCCAAGCTCCTGACACAGCAGACAGGAAGCCACCCCTGTTGGGTGTCTGTCCTGTGGCACTCCAACTGGGCCTGACCTCATACCCGAGGGGCTAGGAGCTCAAAAGGAAGTGCCAGTAGGTCTAGCTGTGTGACCTAGGGTGGTAGCTTCTTGTTTCCCACCTGAGATGTGGGGACACTAGGATAGTTGCACCAAAGCAATGTATATGGGGCAAAGAGCTCGGTGGATGCTAGCTGGCATAACATTTCTTAAGGTTCCCATTAAGGCTGGGTGAGGGGAGCGGGGGCAGGCTGTGGAGGGGTGGGTGTCTCTCACTCTGCACACTAAATCATAGGTAGCTTTTCTGCCCTTAACCAGAGGATTTAGAGGCTACTGAAGGAATCCCCGGGACACAGCTCTCAGAGGCCACACAGCAGTGGGCTGGCTCCAGAAAGGGCTGATGGGCTTTCTGGGCTGCTGGTGGTCTGACCAATGGGCAGCAGCTGCACCCACCCCCTCCTCTGTCTCCTTTCCAACTCCAGGCAGCCTTCTCTGCAGACCATCAATCACCACAGATGGCCTTGTTCAGTCCAATCACAGTTCCCCAGGAACGTGGACTGACCCGCCCCTCGGGCCTTCAGGAAGCTTAGGTGGCCACTCAGGATCCAGTGTCCTTCTGGCCTCACAGTCAGTCCCCCAGGGGGCCTCTTCCCAGAGCTCATAGGGCCACCTTTGCTTCTGGAAGCTGAAAGGATAACCCTGTGTCTGCAGAGGTGCAGCAGCAATGTTCACTGTTGTCTTACATGTGGCACTGACATTCACCTGTGGGGACATTCCAGGGTGCTGTGTTGACAGGCATTCCAGTGTCGAGCATCTGTCACCTGCGCTCCTGGGGCAGGCCTCACATGGGTAGAGAGTACATTATTGTAGCTGCTGCAGGTCCCTGTGTGTGCAAGGGCTGCACACATAAGGGGGCAGGTTACACCCGCTTGAGTGTTCATGCTGCATTCAGCACAGGGTCCTAGGAAGCCGGGGATGTGCGCTGTGTGTGCAGGGGCTATGGTGCATCTGTCAGTTTAGGCATTGTGTGTTTACATTTATGATATGAACATGCATGACACACTACTCATGGGTTCTGTATTGGCCCACGGACACTGGAGTGAATCTGTGCACATGCATGCACCCTCATGCAAATGGACTGGATTGTGAAGGTAGCTAAATGGGAGGCATTAGCATTCTCCCCTAGTCCCTCTTCCCCTGCGGACTCCGGAGACCGCAGCCCCTCTTTGCCACTGCCCCTTCAAGGAAGTTACCAGGCGGAAGCCCCAAGCTCCAAGGCCTGTGCTCCAAGCCCCCTCCTACTGCACACGTCAAAAGAGAATTTCTCCGGATGGCAATCGCCGCTCTGGGAAATGCCCCAAACGTCAGCTCTGCTCCTCCTAGTGATGTAGAGAGCCATGCCCAGTGGAGGGGAGCCCCTTCCATACTGCTGGGACTCAGCGTCACAATAAGACCCTCTACTCTCGGCTCCGCTGGTGGCCGGCCTACTCCCTTACCCTTCTGAAGGTCGAGCCAGGCTCAGCCTCTAAGGAGGGGGGGCTTCCCTGATGGGGGTCGGCCAGCTGCAGGGTCCCCTGACTACTCAGAATGTGGAGCAGAGGTCAGCTACTTGGCTCAAATGGGGTGGCTGTCAGTACCTGCCCACCCTAGAAGGTCCGGATCCTTCAGGGAGGCAGGGAGGAGCCCCAGGTGTCTCGGCGCTCAGAGGGGCCACCTAGACTAGTAGTCTGGTGAGGAGCTGGGCTTTCGGGCTGAAAGTGCCAACTCCTCCATCCATCTAGCATGACTGCTGCAAAATGGCCTGCCCACCCACTCCTGCCCCTGCCTGCCATGGAGGGGACTTGGGACACATCCCTGTCACCACATGCCTAGCTCTCCTCAGCCAGTGGATCCCTGTACACAGCGGTCCATCATCAAAGGGACCCTTCACAAGAGCCTCCCCTTGGCTCTTTCCTGGGACACCTTCCAGTACTCTATGTCTTCCAGAGGCCAGGATCAAGAGGAGACTGGTGTTTCTGCAGACCAGCTGCCACCACTAGCCCTTGCATAACATCTTGGGGGCATATGCCATCTGGAGGCCACCAGTATCCACCTGAGACCCTGCATCCCCTTCTACGGTACTCCCTGCTCCTGTCCCCAGCCCCCACCCAGCCCCTCACCCTGGACTGTCCCTCAGCCCGGGATCCCAAGCATCCCCAGCTGCCTTCAGATAAACAAGTCAAGCTCCCACCACCCCCCTCTTCCCGCCGCCACCATCAGCACTAGGGGGAAAAAAACGGCAAATGCAATCAAATCAAATCAAATCAAATCAAATAGGTGAGGGAGGAAGGGGAGAGCAGGACCGGGCGCCTTTATTTTTTATTTTCTCAAGCTTGGGTGAGGGGAGAGATGCCGGTTACTTACTTGGCTAAGGCAATCGCCAGCGATCAGCTCGGGTTCCAGGCGGGCAGTCCGTAATCGCGGTGCGGCAGCTGGCGCCGCGCGGAGCCCAGCCCGCGCGCCCGGTCCCTGCGCAGACTGTACCATCGCGCCTGAGGCTGGGGGGGCGCGGCCGCCGGGGGAGGGGCTCGAGCGCGGACCAAACCACCCCGCGTTCGGGAGCGCTGTGCCGGGCATCACTCCCGTGGGGCGCATCGGCGGTAGCCCGCAGAACCCCAGGAAGAGGTCAGCTCCCCTCTCGCTGGAGGCTGTGTCAAGGGCACGAGGAGGGGAGGGTCAGGACCCAGCCCCGGACGATCAGGGGTTGGTGAGAGCAAAGGAGGAGGCACTGTTTTCTCAAGCCTTCCCCAAGTCACTTCCTACTTTGTTAGATAGGGTGGGGGTTCCAGCCTCCCCAGATACTGACAGAATGCCTCTATACCTGGGAGCAAAGACCGCACAAAGTGGGAACACCTAAATGCGCGTATGGTGACAGGGTCTGTGGAGCAGACTCCCCAGTCAGCTGCCGGCTGTCACCTACACCCCTCTGCAGCCCCACACGGTGCCTGGGTGTGCCTACCTGCCCCAAGGTGGGGATGGGTTGAATCAGGAGAACCCTTGAAGAGGCCATTTCTCCGCTGGAGTGTTACCACATTCCCACTATCGGCCAAGGTATCTGTGATGTGAGTTGGGGGTGACCCCACTGGTGGCTAACCACTTCTAGGGACTCCAGAGTGATTCCATTTTGGAGTCTGCAGGAACGGACTCCCCTATCCAGCTGCTCACTTCCTCCTGTTTCAGCTCCTCTCAGAGCAGACCTGTGGACTCTTAATTCCGGATAGACCTGGACTGTAATACCAGGGGGATTAGCACCCTAGCAGCCAGCTGAGGGGGTCTCATTGGATGAGGAGTTTTCCCTTCACTTTCCTCACTGGCTGAGGTACCCCCACACACTATGGTCATGCCTCTACACACCCCAGGAGTGGCATCCTGCTGGAAAGTGGGTATGGCCTATAGAAAGACCTTCAAGGCCAGTGTGTTGGAGCATCTGTCAGCCTGTGTGGGTGCAGGAAGGGCAGGACAAGGGGGGGGGGTGCCCCTTGAGCCAGTTCCAGACAAAAGCTGCCTCCTTCCCCACCCCCACTTCTGCCCACCTAGGAGCCACCCGCCTTTCTGAGTGTCCTGTTGCTGCTCCATCCCCGGCTGGCACGGAATATCAATTTGTCTCGTTAAGCTGAAAAGTCTGCACTGCACCAAAATCAGAACCCGCCACGCAGAGAGGGGCTGAGGAGGGAGAGAGCCAGAGCAGAGCCCAAGGCAGGGCCCCAGAGCAAGGTCATACCACCACCAGCAGCACTGATCTTCAAACCCCCGGACTGATCATAGGGCCCCACCTACCCCGGCCAAGCAGCAGTCTGCATGTGTGAGCATGTACAGAGGTGGGGGTGCCCAGACGCTGAGGATGTCCAGGCCTGGTAATTGTCCGTGGAACAAGAATATGACTCCGGGATGACCCCTTTCTGGGGTTGACACTGGAGAGCCTCGGGCCCCATCAGAGGGACTCTTGCCCATGCCCCCTCTCTCCCCCTAAAAAACCAGCCTCATCTCTGCTTCTCTTTAACCCCACCCTTCCTGGGGGCATTCTAGTGGTCATATAAACTCCCAATCAGCACTGTCCTTATGACCCAGGGCCAGGCTGGGAGGCTAGAGGCCACCCTGCCTCCACCAAGGCCTAGAGAAACCCCTGAACCTTGGCTCAGGGAGGTGGGCCTACAGGGCAGCAGGTGAGAAGCCTTGGCCAGCTGACTGTGTGTGCAGGAGTCTGCCATCATGTCTGTGTCTGGAGTGAACCCAGAGAGTGGGAGCTGGGAGTCACCCATTTCCCCACTCTGTCCCTTCCTGTGTCGGGCACAGAGTCACTTGCAGATTAGGAAACCACAGGGCCTTGAACCTTGGGGGCTACTGTGAAGATTTAGAGGAGAAGCCTGGATGTGGTTGTCAGGGTAAAGCTACACACTTGTCTAGATAAACTGTCCCTGTGACTGAGGTCTTCAAGCCCAAGTCCAGGTTGCCTACAAGTAATAGATAGTGGGGGTGCCTGGCAGGGGCCCCAGTACTCATTTCCTTTGAAGGACTGAGTCCAGCCTGCCCAGTGAGACCATGGAGACATATTGGCTTCACTCACAGATACCAAGAGCTCCAACATTCAATCAGTTTCAGATTTTGCTTCTTAGAGTCTAAAACTAGCATCCGACAGAAATGAACCCAGATAGCCATCTCCTTGCGAGCCAGCCCCGTGTCCGTCTGTCTTTGAGTCTGTATCCCAGTGGCTTCTAGGTCCATGAAATTGTGCTCATCCTGCAAAGCCATATTCATCTTCTCCTTTTCCAGACACTCCTACTACTTTCACATACTCAGTTAGCTCACCTCAGTCTCATCTTTGACCATACCATGCTGTGACGGTCTACAGGTCTGTTCCTCTCATTGGGCTGTGTCTGCATTGGATGGCTCCCTAGGGCCCCATATACTAGGTGCCAGCATGTTATAGATGCAATAAAGTCCTGACTGAGTCACTGCTATGTGATTTTGACCCACCAAGTACCAGACCCAGCAAGACCCGGGGAACTGGACTTCCCACAGTACAGTGGTTTAGGCTGGAACTCAAAGGGAAAGGCTATGAATGCTTTGCCTAATGATGTCCTTGAGGGTGGGAGGTGGCCAGGGACATGTGCCTGACCCAGTCACGGACCTTGGGCCTCCTCTTTTGGCCGGGGCTACATCTAGGTCACTGTGTTGCTCTTCCAGGATATGTTCGGGGCCAGGGGTCTGGGCAAGTTGGGGCATTGGGCAATCAGACAAACAAGGCATGTATGTTGCAATTCTGAAGAGGTTGGACGTGACAGATCAGGGCTACCTGTGGGGAATAGGGCACATAGGCAGGTGGCCAGCTGGGAGGGTCACCAGCAGTTTTTCATCCAGCCTGAGCTTGCTTATGGTGGATCTGTCTGAGGGTCAGGGACAGGGCAGGGGTGAGGCTTCGGAAGGGCGGGAGAGCAACTGGTGACTCCTGGGTTTAGTTAGCAACACCAAGGAAGAGCTTAGGACCAGGACCAGGGATGAAAGGAGAAAGCCACTTTGTCAAGATCAGTCTGCTGGAGTCAGAAGCCAGTGGCGTCCGGCCTGGGTCACTGGCTTTCCATGGAGAGATAGGAGGTACCCTTAAGGCACATGGCCACTGTCACCAAGAGCGACTGTATCCTAGGAGAGAAGCTCCTTCCCAAACCCCTTCTGTGCCTTTCTCTGACCTCTACAACTCTACGTGGGCCCCTTCCCATTTTACAGAAGAGAAAATGGAGCCCTGCAGATCTGGGGACCCAACACGTAGAGGCAGAAGGCAGAAGCAAGCCAGAACCCAGATGTGTACCTAGGGGTCCTAGGCCTTGTCCTCTGATCTTACCAGAGGCCTCCTAAGTCTGAGGCAATAGCCAGGGGCTCTGCAGTTGATGCCTCTGAGTGGATCAGAATGTGTGCCCAAGAGCCCACATGGCCTGGTTCTCCTGAGATCCCCCTCAGTTGCACTGGGGCCCACACTCACTCTGTTCTCATACGACTAGCCCCAAACCCCTACAGCCTGCTGACTGTGGAGCTGGCCTTCAGACCCGAGTTTCAAAACTAGCTCAATCCTTTGCCTTTGAGGCGACCTTGGGCAAGCGACTCAACCTTTCTGGGTCTCAGCTGGCTTATTGCCAGAGCCACACCAGCTACAGGGTAGCAGTGTTAGTCAAGGGGACAATGGCAGGCATTAGTAACAGACTGGACACAGGGCTTGGAGTTCCCTGAAAAATGTCCCATGAAAATGTGACATCTTGGGTCTCTTCCATCCTCCTTTCCTGGCAGAGGACATTCTTCGATACCCCTGTAGGAGGGAAGCTGGGCTCCCACCTGAGCCCCCAGATCCTGGTTTTTGCTTCTAGATTCCTCTACGGGAGGGTATGGGTCTGACTGCTGGTGATGGCCAGTGACTGTCACACACGGCTGGTGACAACCTAGTCACCATCAGGCCTTCGATACAACGCCCCTGTTCTGAAACCCTGAGAGCTGAGGCCTCACTGTAGTTCTAAGTTACAGAGAAGAAACTAAGGCAGAGTGGGCTAGATTAGGGAGTCAAAATCACAGAGACTGGAGACACTGGGACCCAAAAAGCACTGCCCCGGCAAACCCAGCCCGTGGACCTCACTGGTGGTTATGGGAAGGGATCTGGTCACAGGCAGAAGTTGTCAGCCTTGCCTCCCATGTCAGTGGCAGATGTGTGTCTGTGACTTGCTTGACCTCTGAGAGTGGAATCCCAGACCTCCTGGACTTGGAGCTCACAGAGTCATGGAACCAAGGTCACAGGGGTGAGTACCGCAGAGCTGGGGATGGAGGACCCCGAGGACTGCATGGATGAAGCATCTCAGGCCAGAAACAACCTCCTTCGTGCTCCCCTCAGGCTGGTACCGTCTTGCCAGTGTGCACAGCCACTTCCCCGCCACCCACTCTGCCTTGTGACCTTGATGACCTTGGTCTCTACCTGTTCTGAAAACTCTACCTGCCCACCCCTGCAGCCCTGCTCTGACACTCCTGTTACCTTCTGATTCCACACCCTGCTTCCCGCCTCTTGCCTGGAGAACTCCTCCTCATCCTTCAGGAGTCCTCTCCAGCAGCCCGTCCTTCCTTAGTGCCTCCCAGAGTTCCCTGCTCCATCAGCTGACCTTCCTATGCATATGTGTTCATCATGCAGATGTACTCCTGGGGACAGGAAACTGGATCTCATTTTCCCGTGGCATTCCTGGCAATGGACACAAAGCCTCAATATCTATTGATCTAAACAGTCAGCGCAAGTTTGTTGAATGAAAATGCAATCCCTGGAACAGGTCTGTGTTTGCCTTTCTTGGTGGCTCTGGAAATGCTCTTTGAACTGGGGCTTCTAGTGTAGGAAGTTTGCCAATGAGTGGAGTTCCCTCGGTATGCTAAGCTTAGAAGGGATAGAGGAAAACTCCCACCTTCACTTGAGTGCCCCTGTCTGGAGAGGCCTTAACTGGGACAGGAGGCTGGAGCTCTTACCCTCAAAAGTCGCATCAGCCGCACGCAGCAGATCATGAAGTCATTTCTTTGTGTGGGTCAGCCAATCAAGCCTTCAGTTCTCACTGAATAGAAGGCTTTGTGTTGGGGTCTCCAGTTACTTGAGTGTGTGTGGACTTCAGTTCTCCTGAAGGGAGAAGAGCAGGAGGGCGGGGACAGACAGGGTGGAGGTGACAAGTCCTGGGATAGCAGGAGGAGAAGGAAGGGAACTGGACATTTGTCAGGCCCCTCCTTGTTGGCTTGCAACACACAAATTGTCACTCATTGCTCATCACTATCCAAGGAGTATGTGGTACTATCAGTTCTCAACCTGGAGGTAGAAAGCAAGCCCAGAGAGGGTGTGTGGCTTGCTCACAGCTGTGTGGCACAGGGTGGGTGACTGGAACACAGCACTGGGATCTCTCTGCTCTCCTACACTGTGGAGGCTGTGGGACCTGGGAGGGACTGGGGTTCCCAGGAGAGGGCAAGGCAGAGGGGGTAGCAGGTGATATGAGTGTAGCCAACTTCTGAGTGTTGGGGGTACACAGGTGAGAAATCAGGGCAGAGGGCATCCTCTCTGGTGTCTGTGTTGCATGGTTGTTGCATAGTGACCTCTTTGGCACTTTCTTTAGTGTTAACATGCATGCTTCCATACACACTACAGAAACATATGTGCGTACATACACACGCACACACACGCTCACATGCACACACTTACCCACATGCACAGCAGCCCCAGTGTATAGAGTACTATGTCGTTTTACTGATGGAGAATCTGGGTAGAGTGTGGGGACCCCAAACCCAGGGTTCCATAGATGGAATCAGAACCAGAAATTAGGCCCTTCTGGGAGTCTTCCATTCTATAGCTGGGTCCATAGGCTCATTCTGGGGCTGACTCCAGCCATTACAGCCCTTCCCCGCTATTCAGATCTTCTGGGCACTTCTAAGGAGCTCATTTGTCTCTCAGATCTCCATGGTACCCTAAGATGACCAAGGAGCCCAAGTGGGCACTAAGATCACAGGGCTGGAACTGACCTGGTCCCACCCATGCTCCTGGAGTGCTGTTTGACTCCGGACAGATTTATTTCCAAATGACGAGTACACTTCCACACAGTTCCCACATCTCCAAGCTCACAGACTCGGTATCCATCAGTACCTGCTTCCCAGTTGCTAGAAAATTGCCAGATATGGAGAACACAGGAGAATGGAGAACCTCAGGGTACACCCATGGGAGAGTGAGACAGGGCATAGAGTGCTCACAGGGCATCAGACCTCTTGGTGAGGGCAGATGGACTCAGTGGCTTCCCTGCAGGGCTGTGACTAAGCAGGATCTAGAGGCTGAGCAGGGGGCTGGGTGTGCCAGGCAACAGGGCTGGGTGTGCCAGGCAACAGGAGTAGACTGTGCGAAGGTCCTGAGGCTGGAAAGCACCATGCAATTCTGAGGAATGGGAAAGGAGGGCTGAAGGACTGCAGGGGAGAGCAATGGCATGGGGTGGCTGTGTGGCCACTCTACAGATGCCTGTCCGTATCCTGGGAAGGCTCCCAGAGAAAACGGAGGCTGCCGTTCGTATGAACCTGCTCTCTTCCTGGCCATCTCCTCACATTCAACCCTGCTAGCTTCTCAGTGAGCGAAAGGGGCCAATGGAGAACGTCAGAAACACCAGTGACCATGCCCAGAGTGTGGAGGAGGGCAGACTGTAGGAGACCTGACAGGGCATAGGAATTGAGTTGAGAGTAAGACTCACTAGTCAGGGCACAATGTCCCCCAACAGGGTCTGGACTGGCCCTGGGTGGCACTGCTGATACCAGTCTCAGGGAAGCCAGGACTGTTGCTTAGTGTGACTAAGAGGTGGCCTGGTTGGAAGAATCACTGTACGCCCAGGTTACCCTAGGACCTTCTCACACGAGGATGCATTGAAAGCCTTCCTGGGCCCTTCAAGGCAATGTATCACCCCATTTCACAGATGATCAGACAGAGACTCAGAGAGCACTAGCGCAAACCTGCCCAGCTGCTAGGCGTAGATAGGATGCAGCTGAGTAACTTTTTGTCTCCCTGTTAATGGTCTTGGGGAGGTTTGCCTCTTGCTAGGAACTTCTGCAAGTAGCCTTGGGGAGCAGGGAGGAATGAGAGGAAAAGGCAGGGTGAGAGCCAGAGCTGGGCTCATGGACTGGCTGCCCTTGATAGCTGATCTGGGTGATACTGATGGACTTGACTGATTTCTTTAAGCTAGGCCTTATGCATCCTCCCCAGAGGCTGCTGGGAATTCCTCCTGAGAGCTGTCTTGAGCTGGTTCACATGGACACACTGCCCTGCCCTCCACCCAGCCCAGTCTTCCCTGCTCACAGTCTGAGGCCAAGCAGGGGCTGCTTCCCTTACGACATGCACCACAAAGCCAGTGATGGGGTCTTCTGGCCCATGAAGAAATCTAATCACCCTGTGAGGTCACCTTGCTTGGAGTTCATCTTCACTAGCTGTGGCTCACCAATGAGGCTACAACAGTCTGCCTGAGTGCAGGCTGCTGTCACCACCAGCCCACAGCGAGTCAGGAAAGAACACTGTACCAGCAGTCACCAGGATAGGACAGACTCAGGGGCATCTATGACAGTCTGACTTTATCCCTCAGTCCCCATGACCTGGCATTCCCCTGACAAAGACTCAATAGAAGGAGAACATGGAAGGGCATGTCCAATAGGAACAAGGTACTGTGCCATTCTTGGGGGCACAGAGGAGCAGGGTTAGGGGTCAAGGTGATTGTAACTGAACCCTATCTCTGCAGCTTAGGTCTGGGTGGCTGAGAGATGGTTGCTGAGCTAGTTTGAATTTCAGTTCTTACATCAGCCAAGTGGAAGCAATGCTTGGGGTTAATGGCACTCCAGAAGGCATGAGTAAGCCATGTGTATACATGTGGTATATAATAGGTGCTTAGAAAAATTCAGCTTGTGTCTCCTTCATCTCTACTCTGCCAAGGTAACATCTTCAACTCACATGACAGCTGGACTTTGATTGCAAACCAAATTAGAAAGAATCTGAAGTGGGTAGTGCTTCGCGCTTCAGCATTAATTAAGCACCTACTATATGCTTGATGGTATGGGTACTGTCTTCTGGAAGTAGAGCTTGTAGATGACAAAGAAGGAAAGAAAGGAGGAAGTCTGGAAATTTTGGGGAGGTGCTGAGGGGTGCCTTTGTAGGAAGAATTTCCCCCTTCCTTCTCCTGGGGTACCTCAGGCACCCTAGAACCACATAGCTGGAAAGCATCTCTTTCATGACTTGGCTAAAGCACTGAGATGCAGCCCCATAGAAGAACCAACACATCAGCCCCTAAGGAGCACCTAATCCCCACCCAGTTCCTAGAACAGTGCTGGCTTGAGGCCGAGAGGTCTAACCTAGAGCATCATTATTGGTTTGTGCAGAACTCAGTTCAAATATGAACTCTGCCATGTGTTGGCTGTGTGGCCCTGGGAAAATCACTCTACCTCTCTGAGCCCTATTTCTTTATCAGTCATGTGACAGGAACATCCATCTTAGTCTATCTTGGGAATGAACTGAGACAAGGCCTAGAATATTGTTCCTGTTAGGTGTGGCAAGCACAAACTTCTTTGTGAAATTACCCATAAGCCCCTTCTCTGGGGCACAAGCACCTGTACCTTGCACGGTATGACTTGGAGGCAACCTTGCCCCGTGGAGTCCTGGAATTGCTTGTGGTGCCTGCCTGTGACCTCACTGGCAACTTAGACCCTGTCCAGGTGACAGTGAACCCTACAAGGATGGCATCTACTTTCCCAAGAGCTGCCTGGGCACAGGTACCAGCTGTGCATGGTAACCGGGGCTGGCCATTTTCTCCACTGGTCCTTTTCATTTACCCCAGCCTTGGGCTCTGATGGCAACTGGAGGACTCGGCACATTGCCACTCTGCTCTGTCCAAGGGTTCCAGGCAACACCAATGAGAGACCACTCTAAGTTGGCCAGTGAAGACCTCAATCTCCTTCTCTCCCTCCTTTCTTGCTTTGCCTCTGTACCCAAAGCCTCTGGAGCACTGAGGGTCCCTTCTCTAAATTCTCCAGTGTTTGGCCACATGAGACACAAACTGTCTTGGTCTCTCCACGCCTCGGTTCCTCTCCTATGGTCCACAAGCCTGCTGGCCCTGGAGCCCTGGAATAAGTTCTGATCTGGAATCTTCCTGTGTGGCACTGGCCGAAGGCTGCTGCCTCTCAGAGAAGGGGTGTAACAGGGAGATGGTGCCATCCATGGGGCAGGGTGTAACAGGGAGATGGTGCTGTTTATGGGCTCTTGTGAATTCTGCCCACAGGTCTCACTTCTCCTGACCACTGTCTTTCCCTGTTCCATCGTCTGCAAAATGGAGGTTGGAGCTGGCTAGATGGCAGAGAGGTAAGGACACTCGCTGCCAAACATGATGTTGAACACAAGTTCAGCCCCTGGGAACAACATGGAAGGAACTGACTCCTGCAAGTAAGTTGCTTTGGCTTACACACACACACACACACACACACACACACACACACACACACACACGCAAAATACATGGATATAAAAACCTCTAAAATATGAGTGAGGAGTTTGCATTTTTGTAGAACTGCACGGAGATCCCCTTGAGAGATCTGCCAGCTGGGTTTGGGATGAAGTCACTCGCAGGGCTGCTGGGCTACATTGAAGGGCAAGGTTACATTCTACAGACAATTTAAGATGTTTGGGGAAACACACACACACACACACACACACACCACCACCACCACCACCACCACCACAGGAATGTCATTTATAGTCAGCTCCCGTGCAGGGTTCTGTTGCTCCTTGCCTGCTCTGCTAAAAATAGCAATTGACAAAAGGGCATGCAGGCTCCGCCTACCTGAGGCAGCTACAGGGGGCAGGACCGTGTCTTCCTCCGTGAAGGCAGACCTCCTCCCACCTACCTGTTTCACATGGCCAGTGGCCATCACTTTCCTCACCCTGGCCGTGACCATGGCCATGGAGGAGTTTTAAGAATGCCAGGGAGAAACGTGGGCTGCAACCCTGGGGCTCACACTAGGAATGTCCCTTGGGCCCTGGTAATGACAGTAGTACTGATGGAGGTGACACTCAGAGCCACAATACAATGTATCAGGTGGCGTGAACTCAAAGAGTTCTCCAGACCAGCAGGAAAGAAAGACTGCTGTTGGTTTTATACAGGGACCTGGCCACCTGTCTCCAGAGTGATAGGGTATCCCCCCCTAGCCTGCTTTTGACTGCAAGTAGGGCCTACTGGGCAGGACTCAGGGGGCCCCAAGGCTTGCTTTGTGATGTGGCAGTTGGGTGGGGGCAGAGAGATCGGTCACTGTTATGGCTGGGTTGTGGCTCAGTGGGAGAGCGCTGGTGAAATACCCAGGGCCCCGGGTTATATGCCCAGCTTTTGTTGATTGCAGCATCGAAAACCAAGACCAAACCCACTAACCAAACAAAGCCCTGTAGTCCATGATGACGTCATGGGGCAGTGCACACTGGAGGAGGGGAGGGAATGACCAGCAGCAGGCACAAGAAGAAGAAGGGTTTGTGGGGTGGGGCGGCACTCACAGAAGGCACCTAGAGAGGGCACCACTCCACAGCAGAACCCCCAAACATCAGCAGTGAGGTTTCCACCCTACAGGATATTCAGTCTTATGATAGTTCATGGCCCCACAGGCTTGGTTTTCAAGGTGTCACTACTGGATGGTGGCAGACCACATAGGAAGTGGGGGCTTGTAGGAGGTTCCTGGAGGGCATGTGTCCCTCCCCCATTTTCTTTCACTGCCTGGTAGTGAAGATTTTGCCCTCACAGAGGTGTGCCCTAAGCAAATGGACATTCCATCACAGGCTGGAACCTCCAAAACCATGACCCCTAAACTTTTCTGCCCAACGAGGTGATTGTGTGAAGTATTTTGCAACAGTGGCAGAAAGTCAACTGACGCAGTGTGTGATTTAACATTTGTCTTCGAAACAATTCCTTTATTGAAACCCAGTGTGGCTGGCCTTTTGTATCCTCGGATTCCCACACCTCCAAGTCAACCAAATGTGATTGGAATAGCTTAAGAGATGCATCTGTGCTGGGAATTATTTCCACGACAGATGGATGTCTTGGGTGTTATAAGTCATAGGAGAATCCATCTGAAGTGTGGGGAGGGTGTGTGGAGGCTCCACGAGGCTGCTACCACTTGCAAAATTTCACTGTGGTTTCAGCAGCCATGGGGGTCCCTGAAGCCACCCCTTTCAGATCTTGGGGGGATGACTGTTTTACCACAAACCTTGCTTAACTAGTGTGGTACACTGTTAGCAAAACAGGACAGGTACACTGTTCACGGATCGGACGGCATCCTGTCTGTCCCTTGGGAACTTTGGCTGAGACCCTGGCTGGAGAGTGGGTTTCTAGAGCTGATCGAGGCTGTGGAGAGATTTTTCAGAGGCTAGAAGGGACTGGAGGCTCTCCTAGGGGCTGCCACTGTACGGGGGATAGCTCTGGGCATGAGGGGAGTTTGGGATCACCCTGGCGCAGTCTCCCTCCCCAGCCTCAGGTCTCGGCTACCTCTGCACTCAGGGATAGCAGCTCCGTAGAAGCTTTTTCTAACCACCACGGCGTCCTGACCTCAATGGCTAACACACATTCTTGGCCTAGTTAGAAAGCCCCTCGCCTCTCGTATTTATAGCACCTCCCCATACCACTTATGCCTCAGAGGGAGACTCAGCCCTGCTTTGGAACCTGCCCCTCTTAAACAGGGTCTTTCCATGGAGCCCAGGCTGACTCTGCATTCATGCCCCTCCTGCTGCTTCCTTCCGGGGGCTGGGATCACAGGGGTGTGTCATCACACCCAGCCAAAGACCTCTTTCCATCGAGCCTCCCTGACCCGAAGGCATTGTTAGACCCTCCTCTTTGTGGGACAGAATGGATCAGGGATGTCACTGGGTGGCACCCTCATCCTCAAATTGGAATGGTTGAGGTTTGAGTTCACTTACTGTGCATGGGCCTAGTTTGAAGAACTCAGTCCATGTAAGCTTGTCTTTTTCTTGTAATGACCCGTTAGTCAAAGGAAGAAACTGAAGCACAGGAAGGTTAAACAGCTTGCCTGAGCTCACACAGCCAGATGGCTTTTGAATCTGACTCCAGAGACAATTCCCTGGGTTCTGGGCTGAACCTGGCACACGAACTAGTTCCTCAGTGAGTGGACTTCCCCTTGTTTTTTGCGTTTTTGAGCTCTTACCATCTATAACTGGGTGGCAGGGAAGAGATGATAGTGGCCACTCATGGTCCCAGCCTGGTGGGTCCATGAGTTCTCATTTTACAGATGAGCCTCACGATGGCATCCCTGGTCCACTCCTGTGCCCAAAGAGGAGGCTCTCACTCCTAAAGTCTAGACCCTTCAGGGAAGTTCCTAGGGACGTGGCTGATGTGACCACAGAGCAGGGCAAGGTGTTACCACAGTTGGGGCCCAGGCACCCTCTTTACAAAGGGAACACAGAGGCCCAGGAAAGGGCATTATCTAGTGTCTGTAGTGAGTGACAAAGGCTAGGGGGCATGGTGGGGCTGGCTTAGTCCTTTGCTCCACCTAACCATCAAACTCTTCTTGTTCTCATACCAATATTTCTTTTCTTTTTCTTTAAAACTTCTGTTAGATTATTTATTTAATGTATATGAATGTTTTCCTGGATCTAAGCACGGTATGCATGTAGTGCTTGTGGAGGCCAGAAGAGGGCGTCATATCCTCTGAGACTCTAGTTACAAATGGCTGTGGGTGCTGCTATGTGGGTGCTGGGAACTGAGCCTGGGTCCTCTGGAAGAGCAGCTAGGGCTCTTACTCGCTGAGCCATCTCTCCACATCCATGCCCCATGCCTTTTTCAAGTATTGGCTTGAGGATTTTAAGTCACCTGTCCCATGATCACTTCCAGTTCCAAAGTACAGAAGGCAAGAGGACACTGCTCTTCTATTGCCTGGGGTTTTGCTCTGTGTAGCTCTGTGGAAGGCATGATACAGTCATGTGTTCATCCAACAGCCATGGGCACATCACTTCCTCCATGCGAGCTAAGAGCAGTCTCTTTGGAAGTTGGAGTCTTGGCCTGGAGCATTCTGCTTGAGCATAAAAGGACTGGTACTGAATGCAGAGGTCTATGCTCACCCTGTGCCAGCATAACATGGGGACATCCTGTCAGGCATTTGTCATCCACTTCCTCTCTTTACATCCATCTCCTCTCTACACAGATCCAGCCGCAGCTCTGGGTCTGGGGCCTACATCTACACCAGTACCCTGACCCAGTATATAAGGGCAATTTGTACACTGTCTTGTCTTCCTGATCTTTTTAACTAAGGCTTGGGAGCTAAAATCTAACCTCAATCTCAGAGGAAGCTAAGGCATCCCAGAACAAAGAAGAGAGGTGTCAAGCTGTGGGCTGTGTGTCCTTAGCCAGGAAACTGATGGGCGACCCTGATTTAATTAGCTTTTTCTTGCAATGATTTAGAGAAGGCTGTAATTAGCTTGGAGGCCCAGAGGGAGAGGCCTGGGTGGTGGAGCCATGGAGGAGCAGGTGGCAAAGGAGGGTGTGGGCTGGATTCAAGATTGGACCCCTGTTTTTCCAGGCAATGCAGGTTAAAGAACCTGGCTGCTTAGAGGAAGCGAGTCCTGCAGAAACTGGACTTGGCTGGGGAAGCTGTGGGCTCTCTGCTGGCCTTTATGGTTTGTTTTCATTTTGTTGTTGCTTTTTGGTTCATATTAGATTACCGCATATATCCAGGCCACAGCGTAGTGGCCTGGAGGGTGGCACTTAGGCTAGGCCATGGTAGATAAATCTTCGGAGGACCTTGTAGCTGGCTGAGGACATTCCCCATGATACCAAGCTAATAAAAAGGGTGGAGGCCCCGTTTCCAGTTTGGAGGAGGAAGCTCCCAGAACTGTACTGTATGTGGGATTGTTAGACATTAGTATTCGTCAAACACTGACTGAGGGTTTGCCCAAGACCCTCGTCAGCCTGAGTCCGCGAGGCAGAGCTCAGGCTGGTGGAGCTGTGGTTTGGGGACGGCTTGTTCCTTCTTCGGGGGAGGGCTGGTTCACACAGTGTGGCCAGTGGGACCTAGTGGGAAGCCCTTGGTTGCAGGAGTGGAGTTCCAGAATCAACTCTAGTGTCACGGTGGTCCACCTTCAGCATTGGCATTGTGCCACCTGAGAAAGGAGGTGAGCTCGAGTATCAGCTCTAGGAAACTAGCCTTGCTTGTCATGACAGCATTTTTCTGCATATACCGGATCCCCACTGAGTGCCAGAGACCACTGTCACTCTGCTTCCCCCAGCAGCCCCAGGTGTGGCTGGCAGCACAGCCCCTGTTTTCCCACATGTCTCTGGGGGTAAAAGATGAGGAGGACTGGGGGTGGAGAGAAGATGGAACGCAGAGGCTTTGCTCAGCTTGGTGGATGCACGTGGTGTAGCTGCTGAGAGCCAGGCCTCCCAGATGCAGAGCCCTTGCCTGCCCCCAGCCACTTATGTTCCAGGCATGGATCTTCTGTGGACCTCCCTGTCCAGTGCTCTCTTCCTGGGTTCTTCAGCTGAACAGATCCCCGGGGGCCCTTACTACGCTTCCATTTTGCCCCTGTCTACCTCCAGGTCTGTAGCCCAGCCTCAGACATGGTTCTGTTCTCACCAATGCTATGCACATCCAAGCTTCACTTCTCAACTGCTTAGCCCTCTCGTCATAACAACCCTCTCAGGAAGGCCCAGGGAGGTTATACAGTTGGCTCAAGGTCACACAGATAGGACCTAAAAGACCCGGAATTTATTCTACATCTCTTAAGTCTCCAGACTGAGGTCCCGTCTGAGAACCTGACACCCTGCAACTGTCATGTCTAAAAATGTCCCTTTTGTCTCATGGTCATCATGCTGCAAGGCCCCTTGCTTTGTGGTAGCCTCTGCTGAAGACAGTATTGTACTCATTGGCGCTGGGGAGGAGATAATTCTGGAACGTGTCCAAGAAAAAGACGTGAATACTTTAGCTCCGCAGCTCTTGCTTGCAAAACACACTGAGCCCCAAACAGAAGTGAGCCTGAGAAGGTCTCAACCTAGCACTGCCCACTAGTCAGTTTGCAGTTCAACAGAACTCCGTGGCAGCTTGGGCGGGCTTTCTCCCACAGAGAGATCAAGGCCAGAGTTACATCTGCAGTAACCTCAGGTGTATCCTAGCCCCTTTAGACCCTCTGTTTCTTCATCGGCAAAGATGCTGCTACTGGGTTCAGGCTTGCTCTGAGGGCAAGGACCATGTGGAAAGGTCTAGATTAGAACCCGCACATGAGAGGCGTTCCCCAGTTTTCAAAGTGAAGGTTATAAACATGCATGGAGGGAGCTGTAAAAAGGGAAGCACAGAGATTCTCAAAAGGGCTGGTGCGATGGTGCTTGCCAGTGACCACACAGGGTAAGTTCCATCATCTTGTCCTCTGCCTATGTTGTGATATATTATCTTCACCTCAAGGTAAGGACTCTCTGAGTGCCCATCTCACAGGTAAGAAAGTGGAAGGGCCAGCAGGGCAGGTTAAATGGGAACCAAGTGCTAGTTTTTCAATGAAAGGCAAAAGCAACTGGAAGGTTGCCTGGGACCCACCTGCCAATCACATGGCTCCCTAACTTCTGCCCCTTCTTCCCTCGGTCTCTTCAGCCAAACTTAACAATTCCTTCCTGGCGGGCTACCTTGGTCACCCTTGACTGTGGCATATAGTGAGATCTAGGGACACCTTTGGAATTCTGTTTCCCAACCTGCCACCCTAGGGTTGGGGTTCTGCAACCTCTGCTAGGATTGTAAAAGGGGTGGGTGTCCCTTCTCTCTATCTAACACTCCATACCTGCTGCACCTGTCACTGGGTGCTGTAACATCATACTTCAGAACTCTGGGCCAAGGGGCAAATTCCACTGTCCTCTCTCCTCTACTGTGAGCTTTGGTAAAGGGGAAGCTTGCGTGGGGCAGAGGGGATAAGAAGGCTTCCTGCTGGCTCCACTGATCTGTCACATGCACTGAGGTGCAGACATATCTCGCTGAGCCTCAGTTTCCTTTTTCCCTCCACCACAACATAAAATGAAAGAAAGCGAATTGGCAGGGCCAGGCTGGAGTAGAAACCACAAATGGCCCATTTGCAAGAGCAGCTTAAAATACATTTGTTTGTTTTGCTTGGAGCTTAAAATAAAATTGAATTAAATGCCAATGTTGAAAAATTGGAGGACCATGCCTAGGAATTCAGACTGTTGGCTTCTTCTAGGATGCTGAGGCTGTCCGTGCTGGAAGCTGGCTGAGGGAGGAGGAGGAGGCCACAGAGATGGACGCCTGGTCTCCTGGGTCCCCTCCAGCCTTGTTTCTGGCAGAGTAGTTACCTGGACATGAGATGTGGGGAGTTGACACTGCCTGGACCGGTCTGTCCTGATCACGGATACCCCTTCCCATGTGCACAATGAACACCCAACTTGGCCTGGGCTTGTTCTAGAAGCAGCAGACACAACGAGGCAGCTTGTACCTACTAACCCACCATGGGATTCCTGGGCCCTCGTGAAGTGAGTGCCCTGTGTATCATACTAGATTCACTGAGAGGGACACTGAGGCACAGACAGGCTACCTCACTTGCCGAGGTCACGTGATCAGCAAGTGGGAAGATTGGGATGTGGATACCAGAAGCCTGCCTCCTTCAAATCTGTGGCACACCAAAGAACAGAGGTGTCCCCAGGCCCTTTGCTGGGGTGGGCACTCCCATGGTTCTGCCCAAGTTTTTATCTCTCCATGGCACACGATTGTCACCCTCCCCTTCTCCATTCCTCCCTCACACCACACACCCATCAACTCTTGATGGCTTCTCAGCAATCAAAGAAGGTGCAGGTACTACCTCCCTCCCCCCATCTGAAGGTGAGGAAACAGAGAGCTTTGAAGTAACTCATCCATGTTACATGGCCAGAGCAGTAAAACTGGGGTATGAACCTGGATCCCGAGCATTGAAGACTGTGCTCTTGGCAGCCTGGAGTGCCTGTGTGGTCTCAGACACTCGGCTGGCATCCTCCTTCACCCACCTGTGCACTCAAGTGCGGTCCTGACTGCTACTCTGCCCTGGACCTAGTGACATAGAGACGTCTCTAGTGGCTCTTGGGTGCAACTACATGGGAATTCAGCTGGAGTGGAAGGTGGCATACACCTTCAGAACAGGGTCTGGGGCCAGAGAGAAAATTGGTTTCCAAGCCACTGCCCAGGAGACTGAGGCAGAGGGAAGCTGGTGTGCCTGGCCATTTGTTTCAAGGAGAACATGGGGGACACCTGTGGATTAGGAGACCCCTGTCCCGTTCTACCCTCCACAACTACAGCAAGGACCAGCTTTCTGGCCTGAAGTCTTGAACAAGTGCACCCTCTGCCTGTTCCTCAGTTTCTCTCTCTGTGAAAAGAAGAGGTTACATCAGCAGAGGGTGCAAACTGTCAGCCCTAAGGCCTCATTCAGACTCGGGGCATGTTTATTTATTGAGAAGATATATTTATATTTTAAATTAAGTGTATATGTGTGTGTTGGGGGGTGGCCTGTGTGTGGGATGTGCATGTAGTTGGGCTTGTAGAGGCCCAGAAGACGCTGTTGGAGCCCCTGGAGCTGGAGTTAGAGGATAATGTTAGCTGTTATGCGCGTTCTGGGAACCTAACCTTGGTCCTCTGGAAGAGCAGCAAGTGCTCTTAACTACTGAGCCATCTTGTCAGCCCCTGCAGAGCATATTTCTGCAAACACCTTTGTTGTTATTGTAGAACAATGTTAAATTTGTTCAATACCGTGAAGATGACATGGAGGTGCTGGCCCTGCCCCCACTTCCCCTCGTTATGGATGTCTAACAGTAGCAAGCAAAGATCTCACGAGGAACCGGCGCCCATATGCTAATATCCACGAGACTCCACATTCCATCGAAATTGCTTTCTTTCACCTACTAATACCTGGGTCTGCTCCTGGGACCCTCATTGTCCTACATTTCATCTCTTCTGCTTCCTAGGCTCCTTGTGGCTGCGACAGGTGCATGGCATATTTAAAAATTAAACAAGCTATTTCAGATGGGAGGTACCAACTACCAAAAACAGGCTGAATCTCACGCTGATTTCACAGGCAGTAACCGAGTTCTGGTCAGAGATGAGTGTTTCCTCTCTGAACACATATATTCACGTCACGCCTCTGAAGGACTGGATCTCCAGTTTACCGCCATCCCAGAACTCCCTATTGTCACCATGCAGTCTCCAGCATCATCCTGTATCACTGGCTTGGCACCTGTCATCTTCCAACTGTACACAGACAGGCCTCCTCTGGTTTACTCATCTGTGAAATGGGCACCATACTACCTCCTGCCAGATCAGCTGAGGTTGAAATGAACTGAGATATGCACAGATGATTCTCAGCAGGGTGCCATTCAGGCCCAGGGACCATTCTCTTGCTGCTGGTATATTATGGGCAGATGTTTTAAGTTTCCTCTTCCTAAAGTAAACCCAACCCTTCTTCCTCTGCCTGCTCTGTGTCCCTATCGGCCAGGTGAGGCCAGTGCAGGAGAGGTAGAGACAAACTTGCTAAAGTAGGTCCTACCTATCTATGTGCAGAACCACAGACCTCCAATGAAGACCCCACACCCAGTGCCAAACCCAGGGTGAGGACAAAGCCAACCCCCAATCTAGGCTCTGCAGGTCAAGCCTCTTGGGAGAGTACCATCTTCCTCTGCATGGCACCCCTAGACTGGAATCCAGAAATAAGGAGGTTGTGAGGGATACACGTCCAAGGGGTCACTCCTTGCCATGGTTACACATAGTGTAAACAGAGATGGGACAAGAGCAGCAAGGGGAACAGAGCCTGGGGCAGGGCTACATCCTGTTTGCCCTCTACTGTATGACTCAGGCAAACCCTCACCTCTCTCTTAGTCTCCCTTCCCCAGTAACAGACGCAAGGGGCAGTAGTGACAAAAGTGATGGTGGCGGTGGCAACAGTAGGTCCCCACTGACACACAAGGTGCAGCATCAGCCCTTCATGTACTTAGCCCACTTCATACATACAAGCACCCTAGGGACAGTCCCATCCCCATGACCATTTCACATGTGAGGAGGAGAGGACTAAACGCTGGGAACTAATCTGAGGCATGCAAGCTAGAAGATTCAAATTCTCTGATTTGGGGTGTGAGCCCGCACCCTAGGCCTGCCTCTTCTGTAGCCACCCATGAAGGCAAAAGAAGCCTTGCATGTGTTGGAACAGATTTCACTGTGGACTTGCTGCCCCTGGGGCTGAAGTCACATGTGCAGTGGGAGCACACCTGCTGCATACACCTGTGCCGAGGGGACACACCTGCTGCATACACCTGTGCCGAGGGGACACGCCTGCTGCATACACCTGTGCCGAGGGGACACGCCTGCTGCATACACCTGTGCCGAGGGGACACGCCTGCTGCATACACCTGTGCCGAGGGGACACGCCTGCTGCACCATTTGAATCTCATGGTGGTGATATTGCGTATGTACCCGCTATTATGCCTCTCTCTCTCCAGTTTATAGGACAGGAAGTGGAGTCACAGAGACCTGAAATAAGTGTCGCAAGTGACTCAAGGGTGTCAGTATGAAAGGCGGTCTGGCTTTCGGCCCATTCACACATAATTTAGCAGACTTCTGGAGGGCCTGCTGTGGGAAGCCAGGGACTGTCCCCTGGGTCCCTTGTTAGCATCCACTGAACTCACCCATCCCTTCAGCCTCCCTCTGGTCTAAGGCTCCAACTTCACAGTTTTCACCCTAACACTGGGAGTTTCCAGCTGACCAGCTGCCTTCCCAGGCTCCCAAGAATAATGAAGGCACACAGGCCAACTTCTCATACCTGATCCAGAGATGATGAGCAATCATGCTTGGGTCCCTTCTGAGTTCCAGTCCCCCCAACACATGCTTCCACTCCGATCTCTTGGTATCAGCAATCCAGCTGTCTGTAGCCTATAGCTATACCCTTCGAGGAAGTCCAGCGGGCACAGCAGGCAGTGCCCCTGACACCTAAGTATTCTCTTTCTGGTTTAGGAACCGGCAAGGAGAGGGAAGCTAGGCTGGTAAGGGGCGGGGAGCATGGCTGGGCACCGGAGGCTTGGGACTGGCCTCTTCCATTCCCTTACAAAGCAGGGGACTCTGCCAAAAGCGGTGTGAATGGTAGACATGCTGGGCTTCCTCCACGGCCCCCTGATCATATCAGCAGCAGCATGGCTGAAGGCCAGCTACCTGGAAGTTCCTTTCTTCTGAGGACAGCCTGTACAGCTGGCCAGTGAAGAGCTGCATTAGGAACTGAAGGGAGGCTGGCCAGCAGGACGACAGCTGCCCTGCCTAAGGAGGCTTCTAACTGATGGTTATGTGGCCGGGAGAGGTTAGTGGAGGCCAGCCTATGAGGGGGCCTGGCTCAAGCAGCCAGGATGTGCCTCCTCCAGGAAGCCTCTCTGGGCTTAGGGGAAAAAATGTAACAGATCCTGGCAGCCATCCATCTCTTGGCCCAGACACTTCTTGATTGTTCCATGAGAACACACCCTGCCACTCTGGTTTATCAGGCACAAAAAGAAAACATCATTGTTCCTCAGGGAGGGTCTTGTCCAACTTTCCAGCATCCCAAGGAAGCAGCCCCTTTCCATGAGAGCAAGTTCCCAGGGGCCCGTCACCCCCTGCTCTGTATAGATGCCGTTTTAAACACTTTGGGTCTCAGGAACTCACCCCTGATGATTTGTATCTCTCGTTTTCCTTTACTTCCTCGTTCTTAGTTGTTAAAATTATGACTGAAGCTGAGACCACATGAACCCTTTCTGGATGAAGGCTGCCAGCCTCGGAAGAGCGAGCGATGGCGCCCCCAGGGGCGACTGGAGGCTCTGCAGTGCTGGGGGCATGTGTCACCTGCTCTTCCACACCGTGACCCAACAGAGTGCTTTCAGTTAATTACGGGGTGGGCGGCACATCTATCTCTGCCCTGGGCTGCTCTGAAGATGTGCTGCAGACACCGTGTATGACAGTTGCGTAATTTAATGTGCCCAACAGACTCTGAATCTTTAAAATTGCATTTATTTATTTAGGGGTGTGTGTGTGTGTGTGTGTGTGTGTGTGTGTGTGTGTGTGTGTCTGTAGGGTGAGCTGGTGCAGCCATGGCAAGAAGGCAGCAGCAGTATGGGGGAAGGCACATGGTCTGTGGTCTGTACATCAACCTGTGATGCTGTCAGTCTGCATATTAGTCAACCAGAGCGGAGAGGCCTCGTGGTCTGGGTCACACAGCAGAGCCAGATCTGAGCTTCACATTTGTGCTTTCTCTACCACCTGGCATGCCCACTCTACTTCTCATGTGTTTTCCTGTCTCCACCTCTTCCTGGCTCAGAATATTCGAGAGAGAGGGGGTAAGGCACGAACCTCACCCCTCTGCGCCTGCAATTGGACCTCACCTATGAGAAGAATGGCAGACGTAGAGGATTCTGGGTGCGGGCAGGAGCCAGTTGCTCAGTGAGCCTTTCTTCCCACTGTGTCTGTTCTTTGTTAACAGAAGGGGCCTAAAGTCGCAGAGCCTAGGAACCAATTGAACGGGGAGCTGGGATTGAAGGTACTTGGCGAGGCACAGGAGTCTGTATGACCAGCCCCTGGGCAAGAGGCTATGGACATCTCCCAGGCCCAGAGTGGAGCAAGTGCCCTGATGACATGCAAGCTTAAGTGGCATTGCCCTGCCGCAGCCTCTTTGGGTGGTGGATAGAAAAGGTTGCCCCTAGAGTCAGGATTAGCTGGCTGAACCCATGTGAATCCTCTTCCTTGTTGGCAGGGAGGGAAGGAAGGACTAGGGAGATGACGGTCCCTACAGGATGCTGAGCTCTGCCCACAGCTCTGTATAGACACCCCTCATTTGGGAGACAGGAACCAGTCTGCTTGGCCACTGAGAAACTGGGGTTGGGGAAGGGCCACTATTCACCAGGACGTTTGGTTCTGAATTTGAATTCAGAATCCTGGAACCGCTCCTAACTTGGCTTAGTGCACCCTGACTAGTTCACAGGGTCAGTGACTCCTGGTGCTGGCATCAGATTGCTGGTTCAGAGGGTCAGTGACTCCCAGGCTGGCATCAGATGGGAATACGGACAGAGAGCGTTCAGCTGGAGCACTGCGGGACCACTAGGATTGGGATTGGGATAACATTTCACCCCTGCCCCCAGGCCCTAAGAGGCCAGGGGAGGGTAAACAGTAAGGAACTGACAAGAACATAGGGGTCTACCACCTATTCCAGCTTATCTGGGCAACAAGCTTGGGGTCTCTGTGTAACTTTCACTTCTTGTGGGTATGCTCAGTGGACATGGACACCAGGGGCAGCTTGAGTCCTCAAGGTTGTCAGGGCACTCAGAAAGAGCACGTACCCTTCAGGAGATCAGGACAGGAAGTGACTCCCTCACTCTATGAGGACCCTGGTGGCATGGCATTCCCGCCCACATTCCTACCTGGGACTGCCACACAGATGGAGCTCCTGGCTTATGCCATCTTGGTGTCTAGAGGCCAGTTGTGCTAAGAAAAAAGAGCCTCAAATCCTCCTATTTTTCATGGAAGAATTTGAGTCAGGGGCCCAGATGGACCCAGTGAGGCCAGGAGCTAGTGGGACAGCACCTGGGAGCCAAAGGATAGTAGTCTTGAGAGGAACATTCTCATCTCAGAAAATGATGGAAATGCTGTTTGATTCATTGAGATTTCCAAAGTCATAAATGAATTCATGGCCTCTGGTGATGAACTACACACAGTAGAATGCAGTTGGGGACTGAATTGTGTCTTTCTAACACCGATGTTGGAGTTCTAAACCTCAGGATCTATGGATGTGGCCTCATTTGGACATAAAGTCTTAACAGAGTTAAAATGAGGCCATTTGGTGGCTCTGGCAGGATGAGACTGAGCCTTCTCATAAGATGTGACCTTTGGACACAGACACAGGCACATAGCGGGAAGAAGAGGTGATGGAGGTCAGAGGACAACTTTGTGGAGTCAGTTCTTTCCTTCTGCCTCGTGGGTTCTGGGATTGAACTCAGGTCACCAGAGTTGCTTCCCAAGCATTTTACCTGCTGAGCCATCTTGCTGGCCCCAGGACTTTTTTTTTTTTTTTAAAATTGAACCTCTACCGAATAGATACAGGCTTTCCTCTTCTTATTCCTGAACTATGAAATGACTATTATATGGTGCCAATGCTGTATTATTCTTTGAAAGTCAGAGAGAAATGGCTTAAGTGTGTTGGAAAATGCAGTTGGGCTATGAGCCAATGTCACGCCACGTTTTGTTAGGGACTGGAACACCCACTGGTCCCTTGTGGATAACAAGGGACAGTGCATTGTTGCTATTTTAAGGAGAACTGAATCCTTTCTCTTTGATTTTTGACACAAGGTAGCCCAGGCTGGCCTCCACACCTGGCTAATGCATGCTCAGGACTACAGCTGTGGGCCTCTAAACCTTGCTAACACACACTTGAATCTGGTTCAGACCCCTCATGGTTGTCATTTGATTGTTGAGTCATCGCAAGCATCCTTGATTTCTGCTCCTACTTTTCTGCTAATTTTGAGCATATTGCATTTTAAGAATCATTCTGCATGATCAGTTTAATATACTGTTCGGCTGTAGAAGATCTGTCAATTAAACATTTTTATGTGGAAGGAGACACCTGTGGTTTCTACCATGACCAACTGTGGTGGTTCTGGTAATGTTTCTACACAGGCTTAGACGGTTCAGCTCTCCAACTCTCTCTCTCTCTCTGGATGTCCATCTTGGCAAGGGTGGGGTTTGTGGCTCCCATATCAGGGGGGCATTGCTCTTTTCAGGCATCTCCAGTGTAGGATCCTTCTAGGGCTGCTGGAGGGCCTACCTTTGTGGGGAAGGACTCCTCTGCTCTGGTCCTGGGACGTGAGGAGGCTCACAGAAGGATGGATACCCTCCCTACTTCCCCAGCTCCCAGGGCTTCTGAGGTGGGGAGCTCTGGAGCCTCCTGGTACATGATTCTGAGCGTTTAGGCCATGCTTGTCCCAGGGCACCGAGAAGCCTGGCTAGACGGGTGAAGGTCTTAACCGAGACTTGGGCTAGGCCGGACTGATAGTTCCTAACTGTACTCCAAACCTAGACTCCCTCCTACTGCTGCCTATGAGCACATTGGCAGCCATCACCTCCTCCCTCTGTGGGTGACCCATCAGTGGCTATCTGACCTCTTTTCTCACCCAAGCCTACACCCGAAACTGCTGGGTTTAGATGCCTGTGTATCTGTTCTGACTTCTCATTTGCCTGGTCTTTAAACAAATACGTGAGCAATTACAGAATATATTTGGAAATAATCTGGTTAGTCCCCAAGTGCTTGAATGAGAAACCAGATTTTAAGAGGGTGATGCTGAGGACAAGAGAGAGGGCACACAAGAGATGCCCACTCTGACAGGAAGTTCGGGGGTGGTGACTGGTCTCAGTAGAGGATGCCGTCATGGAGCAGAAGTTTGGTCTGAGGCCAGAGGATGAGCAACTTCAACTCTGAGTGCATAGCACAAACCTCAAGGTTTATACATTATACATGGATGCAATAAAGCAAAAACAGGGGCTCAAAGGAATGCTTGCAGAGCACAGAAGAGACACCGTCACTCCCAGGGAACCCGCAAAGAGCTTTGCCTTGTGGTACTCTGAGCCCAGAGTGGGCCGTCTCTCTAATGAGCATAGATTAGGCACATGGCATGACCATACACTCAACACGTGTAGACCGAGTACCTGGTGTGTCCTAGCCACTCTTGCCTGACTGCCACAAGATGCCCCTGCTGTCCCCACATTACAAATGAAGAAGCCAAGACCCAGAGAAGCAACCTCAGTTGCCGAACCAATGCTTTGAATTCAGACCTGAGTCCAGGTCCCACACATGCCAAGGTCACCTAACTGGATGGCACTGTCCCCTCGCAGCTCTCAGCACCTGTCGCAGCAAGCCTGCCTGAACCCCACCTCTACGGCTCCATGTCAGCCCAACTGGTAGCAAAGAAGGCGGGGCAGCTGTCTGTGCTACTGAGGCAGAGGGAGTGTTGGATCTGCATGGATCACCAGCACCAGGAATGGCAAGAGCAGACTCAATACTGAGACCAGGTTAGTTGTGTGACACTCACGAAGCCGATCTACACTCACTACCACACCCCTATTCAACACCAAAGAGATTCTTGGCATTACAGCCAATACACGTGTCCCCAGTCAGGTGGCAGAGGAAGGTGGTTGCTTCCAAACACACTTCATTCCTGCATAGTGAACCCTCCATTAGCACCCTTTACCAACGCAGAGGCGCGCACACATGCACAGCCATAGCGTCTTTCTTCTCACACCCCACCAAAAAAAGACCCCGGTCTTCAACTCACCCGTCCACGTCTTCTAGTCACATCAGGGGTGCAAGGAGTTGTACAATGGGGCCCATGTCTTGCTGGCTCTGGGGACTGTGTGACCAAGTTCAACTCTGGAAAGGGGTTAAAATGGTCATGGTTAGAACTGGGTGACCAGTGTTGGGTGGGGATGGAGGTGGAGGCAGGTTGCTCCTCCTCCCCTGGCTAGCCCAGATATACTCAGGCCATCTGCTCCTCAAGGCTGCCTTGGGGACCTCACTCTCTCCAGGTTCCAAGCTCATTACAGGGAAGTAAGCCCACCAGTTGGCAGTGATTGAGGGATGTCTCCCTGTCTCTCCCTATCTGTGGCTGGCATGGGCTGTGAGAGGGTGCTTTGGAGAGAGAGAGGAGAAGAGAGAGACAGAGAGAGCCCTTCCTTGCATAAGGAGCCAACTTTTCCCAGTGTCTGCTTCTCCGTCCATCCACACACCCATCAGCATATCTATCCATTTATTTGCTTTTTATTTTGAGGTACTCATCACTTCAGAGTTGGCAAAGAAATACACAGAGAGGCCTCGCCCCTTCCCCTAGCCACACCTGAAGGTCACATCTTGCATAACCACGACTTGCCATCAGAACCAGGTGAATGACTTTAGACCCTTCTTAAGGCACTCGGGAGGCAGAGGCAGGCGGATCTCTGTGAGTTCGAGACCAGCCTGGTCTACAGAGCTAGTTACAGGACAGGCTCCAAAGCCACAGGGAAACCCTGTCTTGAAAAACAAAAACAAACAAACAAACAAAAAAAGGCTCATTCTCAGGGCAGCAGCAGCACACATGCACATCCATGTGGATCCATGTCATCAACATCACAGTTAAGACACAACCCTGCTCCACACCACAGGTCTCCTGGACTCCGCCTTTACAGTCACCCCATTCCCTTCCTACTGCACCCTGCCCTCTGACTGTAGAATACTGTCTGTCAGCGACATGAGAGACATGAAGTCAGGCGCGAGGTGGACTTTCTGAAACTCCCTTTCTTGTCTCATTCAGGATAATCCTCTGGAGTCTGATCTAGGTTTTTATTTTCTGTATGCACTTTGTGTGTGACATATCTGTGTGTGTGTGTGTGTGTGTGTGTGTGTGTGTGTACATGTCTGCAGAAACCAGAGAAGCATGTCTAATTCTATTATTTTCTATCTTATTCCCTCGACAGAGTCTCTCACTGAGCCCGGAGCTGGGCTGGCAGGCCCAGCGTTCGTTCTGTTTTTCCTTCCTCTGGGCTGAGTTACAGGTATGCATGTAACCACGCTTGGTTTCTATATGGGTACAGGAGATTTGAACTCAGATCCTCAAGCTTGCACACTAAGCACTGTGCCCACTGAGCCAGCCCTCTCCCTTGCTCTGTGGTCTAGGCTTTACATGGTTTGGTGGTGGACTGTGGATGGATGTGCCCCAGTTCAGCCACTTAGTGATTACGGCTATCCAGGTTATCATTGCACATTGGAGAAATCATTACGAATGATTGCTATGAAAAGCTGTGCAAGGTGATTTATGTACAGACCTTTTATTTGTGATAAGCGTTCCGAAGTACGACTGGTGAGTCAGATGGTGGAGGTGCAGTTTTGAATGCAATCCCTCACCCATCCTACAGTGGCTGTACTATATTGCACTCCCGTGTGGATGTCTGAGTGATCCTGTCTCCAGGCGTTCTCACCAGTGCCTGCCAGTGTCATCATTTCCCACGCCAGCCACTCTGACACACTGCGCTGCCATCAGCTGTGGTTTCCATGTGCATTTGCCCAGTGGCCAGCCATGCTGGGCACCGTCTCGTGTGCACTCTGCTGACTGGACATCATCAGAGAAGTGGCTCCAGGTATTTTGTTCAGGATCTAATTGACCTGTTTGATTTTTAAAAAGAATACATTTATCTTATGTGTTGAGTGCCCTATGGAGGTCACAGGGCAACCTAAGGGAAGCAACTGGATCTTGGAGATCAAATTCAGGTCCCTCAGGCTGGACACCTTTCCCTGCTGAGACATCTCACTGCTCTGATTTTTTAACTTTGAAGTTCTGCGTTTACACTAGACGTCAATACTTTGTCACCCGATCACAGATGCCATTTCTCTCCTGCTGCTTCCAATAGCGTCTAAACTTCATTTTCCGTTTTCAGTAGCTTATGTGTTGCTTAGAGCGGATGGCTTTGGGTTCATACTACTCGAGATTTTTGAGATTCTTGGCTCTTCAGGTATGTGTGTGTGTGAGTGTGAGTGTGTGAGTATGAGTGTGTGTGAGTGTGAGTTTGTGTGAGTGTGTGTGTGAGTGTGTGTGTGAGGGTGTGTGTGTGAGTGTGTGTGAGTTTGTGTGAGTGTGTGTGAGTGTGTGTGAGCGTGAGTTTGTGTGAGTGTGTGTGTGAGTGTGTGTGTGAGTGTGTGTGAGGGTGTGTGTGTGAGTGTGTGTGTATGTGTGTGAGTGTGTGTATGTGTGTGAGTGTGTGAGTGTGTGTGAGGGTGTGTGTGTGTGAGTGTGTGTGTGAGTGTGTGAGTGTGAATGTGTGAGTGTGAGTGTGTGAGTGTGAGTGTGTGAGTGTGTGTGTGAGTGTGAGTGTGTGAGTGTGTGTGTGAGTGTGTGAGTGTGTGTGAGTGTGTGAGTGTGTGTGTGAGTGTGTGAGTGTGTGTATGTGTGTAAGTGTGTGTGAGTGTGTGAGTGTGTGAGTGTGTGTGAGTGTGTGTGTGAGTGTGTGAGTGTGTGTGTGTGTGAGTGTGTGTATGTGTGTGTGTGAGTGTGTGTGAGTGTGTGTATGTGTATGTGTGTGAGTGTGTGTGTGAGTGTGTGTGAGTGAGTGTGTATGTGTGTAAGTGTGTGTGAGTGTGTGTGTGTGTGTGTGTACACAATTGGGTGCATTTTCAGCCATAATTTATTCAAATACTTTTCAGGAGCCTTGTTAATTTTCCCACAGGACCCTAAGGCTCTGTTGACATTTTTTTCCTTACATTTTCTCTTTTTTATTTAAATCAGGTAATCTCCATCATTCTATATTCCAGTTTAACGATTCTTTCTTCAATTCTTTCTAGTCTGCCATAAAGCACATCCACTGAGGGTTTTTGTTTGTCTTTTTCAGGAGTACTTTTCAGTTCTAAAATTTCCATTTGATTTCTATTCTTTTCTGATAATTTAAAAGTTTGATTCCAGTGGCCAGAGCAGTTCCCCGAACTGTTTATACTGGCTACTGTGAAATCCATGTTAGCTGCTTCTGGTATCTCTGCCATCTGGGTTGGCATTTGTCAATGGCCCTTTTCCACCAAGCCAGACTTCTTCCTGGTGCTTCTGATATGAACGATTTTCCCTGGAAATCTATCATGTCATGAGACTCATTCAAGCCTTCCGTTTTAGACGACTTTCTCTGCTGTAGTCCATCAGATGCAGGGGAATGCCTGCTTGCTAATTTCACACAGGGGACCACATCCACCTTTTCCAGTCAGTTCCTACTGGTGGGGGGTCCTTGCTGTTGGTGAGTGAGTTTAGGGATCCCTCTAGTTGGAAAGTTTGGAGTCCTTACAGACTACTGTAGAGATATTTCATTTGTATTTTAATAAATAAAGCTTGCCTGAAATTCAGAGAGTAAAACACCCTTACCGATCGAATTACAGACTGGGCAGTGATGACACATACCTTTAATCCCAGTAGCCATGCTAGTTTGCCACAGAAACCAGGTAGTAGTGGTGCACGCCTTTAATCCTAGCACTAGAGAGGAATATAAAATGGGAAGAGACAGCTCTCAAACAGTCTCATTCTGAGATTCCTGGAGGCAGGATTCCCATTTCAGACAGAGGTAGAGGTTAGAGCCTGTGACTGGCTGTTTTGCTTTTCTGATTTTCAGATTGAATCCCAATTTCTGTCTCTGGGGTTTTATTTGGGGAACTGCAGAGAGAGGGGTATAGTGTTGTTTCCCTCCACCTGTTCCCTGCCTTCTCTGACACCACTCCAAGTGTGTGTGTGTGGCGGGGGCAGGGCTATTTTAGCCTTCTTCATTATAGCCCACTGATGCTGGAGGTCCCACTCTCTAACTCCATATTTCTTGGTGATTGGCTGGGTGCAGAGGAGCCAGTGTCTAAAGTATTTGTTTGAGCTTTCTTTGCATTCTCTAAGGTGAGCGGATTGTTGGTTGTGACCATTGTCAAGGCCCTACTGCTAGCTTCTTCAATTCTCACTCTGGGATAAATTTCACCACGGAAAGATGCAGAGTTTCCACTGTGGAATCTTGGGGTCTCATTCATTCCTGGCCAGCAGGTGTTCCCCCCAGTTCTCCTAGCTGTTCTGAATGATGGGGCCTTCAGCTATCCTTAGTGAGAGGATTGTGAAAAGTGACTCCACTCTAGCCTGGAAGTAGAAGCATTTAAATAGGGGCTTCCATCTGCCTAAAGCTTTCTAGAATTTTCTTCATGTTCCTTGTGTGCATGCATGCATGTGCGTGTGTGTATGCATACCTGTGTGTGCGCGTGTGCATGCACATACATGTGTTTCCACTCCAGCCCGGACTGACCTATAATTCTCTATGAAGTAGAAGCTGGACTTGAACTCACAGCAGTCCCTCTGTCTCAGTGCTGGGATTACAGGCATGTGTCATCACACTCCAGCTCATCTTAACACTGTCAACCAAATCTTATGCTCGGGTATCCTGCCATCTTCATGAGCTGCCAGTTTTCCACCTGCTCAGGAAAGGTCTTCCTTTCAGTCAGGAGACAAGGAACCTGGGCCTCTAAGGCATTTTTATTAGGGCTATTGACATGATGCTTGGTGGCTTGGAGCAAACCCACAAAGTCGTAGACTTGGTGAATACTAGAAACCCAGACTGGAATCATTTTCAGGATCTCTAGGTCCACCCCTGCTAGGTCTCTGTAAGGAACATGGGGATGGGCAGTACTGATCTCACAAATGGCGTGAATCAGGAAGTGTATGCTCCCAATGCCTTTCTGCTCTGGCAGCTACTGCTTCACTGAGCATGCCCTTCAGCATGGGCACCCATGCCTATTTTCCTCCCCTCCACAGCTCTGAGTGGCAGAAGTGCCCACATTTCTAGGGTTCTGCACCTGAGGTCTGCTCCACATCCTCTCTGTATTTTTTCCCTAAGTTTATGCGCTGCTTAACCTCCCTTGTCAGCTTGACTAGCCTTAGAATCACCCAGGGACACCACTCTGGGGTTGTCTGGAAGGCTTTCCCATAAAAGTTAATGAAGGAAACAGCATGTCCTGCCCTGAATGTGGACAGCACCGTCCCACAGGCTGGGGTCCTGAACCGAAGACAAAGGAGAAAGTGGGCTGAGCACCAGCAATCATCTCTCTGATTCCTGACTGTGGGTGCCATGTGACCAGCTGCCGCTCTTGCTGTCACCCCCCACTCCACCATCGACTGTGAACCTAAACTATGCACTGGAGTGTAACCTTCCTTCACCAGCTGCCTTTGTTGGGCATTTTATCACAGTGGTGTGGTTGTTGATTCTCAAAGGGTATGGTCGTGTCCCGGGAGAGCTCCCAAAGCCTTTTGGAGGTCTCAGACAAAGCAATTCCCAGAGCGACTGTCTTGGTTAGGGTTTCTATTGCTGTGAAGGAACGCCGTAACTAAAAAGTAAGTTGGGCAGGAAAAGGGTTTATTTGGCTTACACTTCCACTTGCTGTTCATCATTGAAGGAAGTCAAGACAGGAACTCAAACAGGGCAGGATCCTGGAAGCAGGAGCTGATGCAGAGGCCATGGAGGGGGCTGCTTACTGGCTTGCTCAGCCTGCTTTCTTTGGGAAACTTTGGGAAAACTTGTACCTGCCACGGTGAGCATGACGGCCCCCAGTCCCGAGATGCTTTTCACAGGAGGTCAGTGGTTGGACAACAGGCATGATTTTTTTTTTAAAAATTGTGCTTGCATGATAAAACGTACAAACACTTGAGAGTATAAAACTCAATAAACAAGGTGTGCCGTCACAAAACTGGCCACGGGCAAAGGAGTCATCAGTGTAATGATGAGTCACCTGGTGAAATGGCTCAGTGGGTAAAGACACTTGGCGCTGAGTCTGGTGTCCTGGGTTTGACCCCTGGAGCCTACGTAAAGGTGGAAGGAGAGAACCTATTTCACAAAGTTGTCCTTTAATTTCCACATGTGTGCCATGGCTCACAGGCCCACATACCACACTCACATGGGGCATGCGCTCATTAACACATCTTTAGAAAAAAAGGATCCATGAAGAGGAAAGACAAATGGGTGGGGTGGTTCACAGTAGCCTCTAACTCCAGCTGTAGGGGATACAAAGCCCTTTTCTGGCCTCTGTGGGCATTGCACTCATGTGCATAAGTCCACACATAGATACACATGCATACATACAACTAAAAGAAAAGAGAAATCCTTAAAGCCCATGTCCACCGGAAAACCTGAAACCCAAAATGTTCCCTAAATGGAAACCACTGTTATGTTTGCCCCCAAACTTTTAGGTTTTGAGTTTCTAACAGTCATACTGAGGTGCTCAGCCAGTAAAGGCTATGTGCATTCCAAAGCCAGAAGGCTCTGACCTTGGAATATGTCTGGTCCCATGACCTTGGAGGAGGGATGCTTGGAGTGTATGATGGCCTCAGCTCCTTCACTGTGCCTCTCTTTGATATGCTGTCTCCTGGGCAGGGGGCTGAATCATGTCTCTCCCAAACACAGTGTTTGTCTGAGCACAAATACCAAGACCTCAGAACATGCTTATATTTAGAAAATGTTTTTGTTTTTTAAAAAATACTTTTATCTTTATTTGTGTTTGAGTGTCTGATGAGTGAATGTGAGCCCTTGAGAAACACAGCACAACATGACGAGGCTGGCGCTCACCCTCTATAGTGTCTTTGAGGCAGGGTCTCTGTCTCTGCTGTTGTACTGTATCCTGGAACAGCAAGCCTACTCTCCTATCTTCATTCACCTCCCACCTCACCATAGGAACGCTGGGTCCACAGGAACGCACAAGTGCTTTCTGAACTCCAGGCACTGAGCAAAGGTACATACTAGTGATTCTTATGCTCTGGGCATCAACCCCACGCAGTCAGGCCTATAGGAGTAGCACCATTACCTACTGAGTAATTTTTCTGGCCCCTGGTCTGATAGCTGAGCCATGGTCTCACCATGTAGCTAGGCTAGCCTTGAACTCACCACCTTCCCACCTAAACTTGCTGAGATTACAGGCATGTGCATGCAGTGGGTGTAACAATGCTCCTAAAGAGGTAAGTGTGTATGATGAGGGGCAAGCTAAGGCAAAAAAGGTAAAAATGAAATTAAATAGGATTTCAGTTTATAAGACTCCAACTAGAATCTTATTGTGTGCACTGTCTAGAAAGAAGACATGATGCTTTAAAAATATGGGATTTCTCCAGATGCCAACACTGGCAAGATGAAGGTTTTGGTTTTACAATAATGCTTCTATTCCCCTGAACTCTGTAGTAAACGTAGCATCTAGGGAAACACATTTTCACACAGTACCTTTGTTCTGGGGGACCAGATATACAGCCCTTGCCCTGTGAATGGGGCTCTCTTCCATGCCCACATCCTATTCACCACAAAATGCCTTGTAGTTGAGGTTCGGGGTTTAGGAGGAGGATACCGCTCCCCCTCCCCTATCCTGTCCTAGATCATGCTCCCCTGGGACCTTCCCCCTCCAAGTTCCTCTGGCTAGGCTGAGACCTCATGTGGAAGCAAGGAACTGGCTGGGTCTCAAGTTCCTGCCTAGTGATTGTCAGCCACCAGCCTGGCCACCTGCTGGGCCCACTTGGGCACAGTAACTTATGTACCTTGGACAGCTCCAGCCCCCAGGCCTAGGGACCTTCCCTTTTCAGAAAGAGTTGTTCTCTCAAAGCCCTCAGGGCACCTGCTTCTTCTCCCTGAGACCCAGGTTGATGATGTCAAAGTTCTACTAATGGTCTGCCTGCCCTAGTCTATGAGTAGGGAGACTGAGGACCTCCAGAAGGTCACATATCCCACAATGCACAGAGAGACTCAAGGCAGGACTGAAGCCGAGGCTGTGGGCTTGCTGGCCTGAACCCCAGACCCACTGCCCCCATCTGTGAGCTCCATCCTCTTCTGAAACATCCCCACTTGAGTTGAAAATAGCCCCTGAGCCATCTGCTACACACCAACTCAGAGGCGGAAGCGGTGCCTGCTGTGGGGATTGAACACCCCAGCACTCTGCATGGCTGGGGCTGGCTGATGGACACGTGGGAGAGGAGAGAGGCTAAGGCTTGGTAGTGGGGGCTGAGCACCCTGGGCACAGCTCTCAGAGCAGATGTTAGAAAACAGCAGATGTTGGGAACCCACAGTTTTGGATCCAGGAAATGACTGCTTCCAGGCCTTGGGCAAGATGTCATTTTCCCACTAGAAGACGGAGATGCCTCTGAGTCCTTTCAGACCTGCTGAGGTCACACTGTACGGCTGTGTGTCATGGGGGTAGAGGAGCTGTCTGGACATTCCTGAGAACTTTGGGTTTGACAACAACTTATGGGAAGAAAGAAGTCATAAGACCTGGCTGTCATGAGGTCACCCCACTCCCGGCATCCCACTAATACTAAGGAGAACGCCATTCCACTGTCAGTGAGACTTGGAGATTCATATCCTCCTAAGCATTCCTGGGCCTGCTATTTCCTCCATTTTACAGATAAGGAAGCCTCAGAGAGGAAATGCAAGTGGTCTGTGGCCACACAGCTGGACCAGGCCTGTGCCCCCAATCAACTGTTTCACGAAATTTCTGAATGCTTTGTTCAAGGAAGCTACAGACATGGACTTTGCACACACCTCCCAGGGAAGCTGAAGCCCCCTATAAGACAAAACCATCTTGGGCCAAAGCTGAAGGAGAATCAGCCCAGGAAACACATTCGGGTGAGGCATTTGTAGAACATGTTACTGACACTATGAAAGAACCCCTGAGCACCTCGGCAGGAAGGCTGGGAAAATCCTTTGTGTGTGACTCACTTCTGCTTTAAAGGGAGGCCAGTCTCAGAGCTACAGAAGTCATGTGTTCTGGGGCCAATGGCTCCTTTCTATAAAGTGTTGGGATTGAAAAAGGCAACTCCTGTTGTCTTCAGTGTTCCAGTTTTGTCCTATCTGCCTGGAGGGACCAAACAAGGTGGGTACCCAGGATCCCACTCCTTAGGCTCAGTTGTATTCCAGTTCCTGGCACTTTTTAGGATCACAGAGTGATCCTGCAGGTGGTAAGGGGACTCCAAAGAGCTGGTTCCATGGGTGCCCCTTTTGCATTGCATGTGGGGTGCTGGGCAAGGACTCTGTGGGGCACTGAACATCAAGTACTTAACACACACCAAGGACAGCTCTCTTAGACCATGCAGCTTATGGCGGTGGTCCAGTCGCTAAAGTGCTGGCCATGCAAGTATGAGGACCAGCGTTTGGTCCCTAGAACCCACACTTTAAAAAGCCTGTCATGGTAACATGTACCTGTAATGTTAGTAGGTTAGTGCTAAAGATGTGGGGACAGGAGAGCCTGGAGCCTGCTGACCTATCTGAATCAGCAAATTCCAAATTCAGCAAGAGACTCTGTCTCAAAAATAAACATGGAGATTGAGGAAGACACCTGACAGTCAGGCGGTGGTGGTACACACCTTTAATCCCAGCACTCGGGGGGCAGAGGCAGGAGGACTCTATGAGTCTGAGGCCAGCCTGGTCTACAAGAGCTCGTTCCAGGACAGGGTCCAAAGATACAGAGAAACCCTGTCTCGAAAAACCAAAAAAAAAAAAAAGAAAGAAAGAAAGGGATAAAAGGATAAACAAAAGGAAAGACACCTGACATCAACACCTGGCTTACATATGCATACACACACACACACACACACACACACACACACACACCTTAGAGAAGCATGGAGCTATGACAGAAACCAGAGATGTATGTGATGGCAGAGTGGCAGGCAGGGTTCACTGCATACCCACATCTCCATCTCTCCTAGCAGCCCAGCCCTCCATCAGTAGTGGGTGGTGTTGGGAGCTGGTACAAAAATGGTTCAGTTTCCTTGCCTTGGATGGGAATACCATAAGCTATGTGCTTATACTAGTGTCTCAGTTAGGGTTTCTATTGCTATGTCTAGAGACACCATGACCACAGCAACTCTTTAAAGGAAACCATTTAATTGTGATGGTTTGCGTACAATTCAGAGGTTTAGTCATGGCTGGACATGGCAGCATTCAGGCAGACACGGTGCTGGAGAGGTAGCTGAGTTCTACAGTGTGTACAGGCAGTAGGAAGTGGTCTGTCTCACTGGGCGTGGCTTGAGCATGTACGAGGCTTCAAAGCCCACCTCCACAGTGGCATACTTCCTCCAACGAGGCCACATCTCCTAATGGTGCCACTCCCTTTTGGGGCCATTTTCTTTCAAACCAGTACAACAAACTCTCACTGTCTCCCAGTGTGGTAAGTTCCAACTGGCCACAGGGGTAAGTAATTGCTTGGTGACACCTTTGTTCCTGTCTGGCCTCACTTCTTCTCCCCTTCCAGCCTTCCTTGGCCTTGCCTAATGTCAAGATTGGTTTTTACCAAAAACAGGCTGAAGATAAGACCAAAACTGGCTTCTGAGAGAGCTTGGCTTCAGACAAGGAAGCATTCAGACTGTTCTCTTAGTAATCAGAAGTAGCTAATGACCAGAAGGCTGGATTTGAATCCAGTCCCACTTCACCTCAGAAGCTTTGCTTCAATCCTTACACACAATAGGAAGTAAGAACTAAGGGCAAATGAGAGGGCTTTGGAGCAGTGATCATGAAGGAATACTAACCAGCCCACCCGCACGTTCATTCATTCATTCAGCCAAAGGCTTTTTAAAAACTTCTATTTTCATTATGTTTATTTGTGTCTGTGTCTGCATGGGGGTATGTGCGTCTGAGTACAGGTACCCATGGAGGCCAGAAAAGTGTGTCTAGACTTCTCCTGTGGATCACCTAAGCGTAGGATCCGTTAGTACTTTCTGAGAAGCCTTTGGGAACAGTGAACAGACTCACACATGCATATGTATGTGACCTACACCACATGTGACCTACATCATGGCAAATACAGGGCTGGGCCTGAGAGCTTGACAAGCGGGGGCAAAGCTGTCATGTTTAGCATGTCATATTGCTTAGGCCGGAGGTAAATGACTGTGGGCTGCAGAGCAATTAAAATTTATGTTCCATTTCCTCCCTCTCTTTCCCCCTCATCTCTTGCCTCCCTACTCCCTTCTTGCTGGGCCCTATGCTGCACCCCTAGGATATATAGGTGACATAGATTCTGCTCTTGGAGCCTGGGAATGATGGATCAGTATGGAGAACCATACTTAGAGGTTTAGAGGGAAGGCCCACAGCAGCAGCCGATCCTGCTCAGTGATCTGAAACCGAGAGAGGGAGCTTTGTGGTTCCAACAGGGGACGTCACCAGCTCAAGGCACAGCCTGGCTTTTCCAAAGCTGAGTCAAGAAAACCTATAGTCCAGTAAGAAAATGGTCAGGCTGCACATTTTATATGTGCTTCTTTTTCTTTTCTTCTTCTCTCCCCCCGCCCCCCAGCTTTTTGAGACAGGGTTTCTCTGCAACTTTGGAGCCTGTCCTGGAACTAGCTCTTGTAGACCAGGCTGTCCTTGAACTCACAGAGATCTGCTTGTCTCTGCCTCCTGAGTGCTGGGATTAAAGGTGCGTGCCACCACTGCCTGGCTTAAATGTGTTTCTAATATCCTGCTTTGGTGTCACAGAGTTAAAAGTCCCTAGACCTTGATGACAATCACACTCTAAGAGAAGTCTTGGGAAGTCAGCCGGAGGGAGTCTTATGATTGGCCAGTCACAGGAAACAGAGGCTCAGAAGACTGGACAGAGAGACCAGAGAGCAGAGACTAATAAGAGGGAAAATATGTCTGCTTCAATTGAAGCCACGAGACATGCTTCTATCTGAAGCCTGCACGGAGCCCCACAGCAGATATGTGGGTGCACATTTTGCTGGGCAATCAAAACTATGTTAGAACATAAAATATTTCACTTTACTGTGGAATAAATGTTTTCAGTGTTCCCTGAGGCGAAATTAACTGTTTTTTCTTCTATTTTTTTTCTGTTTAACACAGAAACAAGCAGGACCCTAAATTTATAGACCATTTCCTCTTTCAGAAAGTACATTTTTCTGCATACAGCACTCTGTTAAGAAAGATCTGGTGTGTTCCAAGGCATGCAAGTCTCTTAATCTTGCGAGGCCGAGCAGCCGCCCCTTCTGGAACACGCTCTTCCATTCCCATGGAATGCAGCAAGAACATGGCTCTGGGAAAGGCAACTTCACAAGACCCACATTCAGACGTGGCATGTCCCTCTCAGGCTCCTCGGCTACCTAGCTGCTAGCATCATATGCTCCTTGGGTCATAGAAAGAGGCACTGTCACCCCCAGATCTACAGTTGTAGAAGTGGTCTCTACAGCAGGAAGCCACATTGAGGAGGTCACTCTGCCATCTCATTCACAGCTCTTTAGGAGACAGACACAGATGCTGCAAGGCCTAGGATTGAGAAGTCGCTCCAGGGAAGCTGGCTTGTTGGTAGGACATGGCAGGCCCACTGTCCCTTGGCTGATGGGTACAGCCTGCCCAGGCATGACAGGACTTCACAGGCTGCCCCTCTCTATCCTCCTTTGCTAATCATGCGAACGTCACAGTCGCACCCAAAGGACTGCTTTGCCATTCCCTGCACACAGTCACTCTGGACCCTGATTCTTGAGCCATGGATTGAGTGACAATACTTGGTGAGGGGCAGCGAGTGACTGGGGAAAGACAGAACACTTGGCAAGGCAGGTGGCTTGGTTCCAGTGTGACCGGTCATTGGTGCACACCTGTGACAGCTTTGGCACACACAACATATACAGTAGAGAAATGGTGTGGGACAATTGTCTGTGTTCTGTCAATTATGTTTTAAATAAACACTGATTGGCCAATAGCCAGACAGGAAGTATAGGTGGGACAACCAGACAGAAAGTAGAGGCGGGTCAATGAGAAGAGAATTCTGGGAAGAAGGAAGCCCATTCCTCTTGCAGTTGTGAGCCCGCCACAGAAGAAGCAAGATGTGACTGCCTTATTGAAAAAGGTACCCAGCCATGTGGCTAACACAGACAAGAATAATGGGCTAATAAAAGTTATAAGAGTTAATAAGAAGCCTGAGCTAATGAGCTAATCAGTTTATAGTTAATGTAGACCGGTGTGTGATTTCTTTGGGACTTAACAACTGCGGGAACCAGGCAGGACAGAAAACCTCAGTCAACAAATGGAACCCCGACAACAGAGAAAGCTCAGCATCAACCTTCCTAAAAGCTGCCCTGTCTTTCTCCTTGATCCTGAGCCCCAGGGCTTCATTTCCCTGGAGAGCAATTCAGCTTCATGTGAAGACATTTTCCCAGGGTGGTGAGGAGGTAGTTCAGCAGCTAAAGCCATGTGCTGCCAAGCCAGAAGACCCAAGCTCCATCCCTTGGATGCACATGGTGGAAGGAGATGAACCCACCCCCGCGAGTTGTCCTCTGAATGCACAAAGTGGCATGTGAACACCCCACCCTCATGAATGCACACAGACACTGAATCAACCAATCAAATATAAGATCTTGCAATAAACACACTTTCCGGCTCAACACCAATAAACTTAGAAATAAATTTCTCTTTCTTTAAAAATTCTTTTATTATTAGTGTGCATGTGCCATGGTGCATACATGGAGGCCAGAGGACAACTTGTAGGCATCAGGTCAGTTCTCCCTCCCACTGTGTAGGTCCTGGCGATCAAACTCAGGTCATAGGCTTGGTGGCACACACCTTTACCCACTGAGCCATCTCTTTAGTCCTCTTTTCTGATTCAGACATGAGAATTCAGACCTGCCACCAGCCATTAGCTAAGAGCTACTGGTGGCTATTTTATTCAAGAAAAGAATCAAATGTAACAAACTTACTTATTCTGGTTTTTTGTTTCAATTCCCCAAAGTGCCTGAGCTGACCAGTGGAGAGCAGAAGTGCAGAACTGCCCCTGGGGTAGCAGGGTCATGCTACCCCAAACATGCCTTATTTTCCTCACCTGTTCAAATCCGGTTCTAGCCTCTGCCCGAGCTGCTGGGAACAGAAGCGGAGGTCTGGCCAGGCCACATGCCTGAGGCCCTGGGCGAACGGCGGTTGTTAGCATGCATTGCTTTTTAACAATGGTAAAGGTTACATAAGAAAATGTAGCTGTGCCTATTGCAGCCTGGGTCCCAGCTTTTCTGCAGAAGTGATTTTGAACAATGTCAGAAGTTGCGTAAGGCCCCTCCCGGCACCTGCCACGGCCTGGGTTCTGGCTTTCTGGGAGCTTGCCTGCAGCGGCAGCTCTGCAGCAGAGGAAGGAACACCCTTCCCACAGTCCGCCTCGGTGCCAGTGCCGGGTGACTCAGCTCATGGCAGGGGCGTGGGTGGGAAACCACTTAGGTGGCACCAGGGAATCTGACAGCTTTGCCCCATAAGAATGGGTGAGGGGGACTCTGCTCCCCTCTGTATGGTGATCCGGGCTTAGGAAAACAGCTTCACCAGTTGAGCCCCTCAAAGGGGTTGTGGCTAGATGCCAAGCTAGGGGAGGGTGGCTCTCCTACTTTGCTTTCTATGCTGTGATAAACACCACGACCAAAAGCAGTTTGGGGAGGAGAGGGTTCGTAGCATTGTGTAACGTACAGCATCATGATGGGAAGTCAGGGCAGGGTCTCGGAGCAGGAATTGAAGCCGAGACCATCGAGGAATGCTGCTCACAGGTCTGTTCCCTTTGGCTTGCTCAGCTCCTTTCTAATACCACCCAGGACCACCTGCCCAGGTGTGGTACCACCCAAGACGAACTGGTCCTTATCACACCAATCATTAATCAAGAAGATGTTGCACAGATGTGCTTTCAGGCCAATATAATAGAATCACTTTCCCGATTCAGACTCCATCTGCCCAGATACCTCTCACTTGTGTCAAGTTGGAAAAGCAACAACAGCAACAATAACAACAACAAGAACTAACCAGAATAGGGGTCTTATTGTTTTTTTTTAACTAAATCAGATTCTGCTCAAACTGAGGGGCCTCCTGTCTTTTCCTTCCTACAGTCAGATCCCAACACCAACTTCTTACAGAGCTTCCTGGCCATCCAGGTCTGCTGTCTGTGTGCAGACTATGAGACAGGGTTCTGGGTATGCCAGCGTAGCCTCAAACCCATATACAATCAAGGATGGCCTTGAACCTCTGATCCACCTGCTTCTGACACCCAAATAATCCTGAAATGATAGACAGGCTTGGAACATACTGTACTAATTAATGTGGTGTGTGGGAATAAATCTCTGGGCTTTTAGTAAAGCTAGGCAAATACTGTACCAGCTAAGCCACGCCCTCAACCCAGTCTCAAGTCATAACCCCGGCCCAATCCAGAAGCTCCCAGAACATTGCTTCTCTGTTTGGCTTCACTCCATCCTTAGAACCGTCCGGATTTAGCCCACTTCACACATGGAGAGGCTGAGGTTGGGGTTGCCAAAGCTACACAGTAGAGCTGGGGTCTCAGCCCAGAAGCCATGTCTGGATGTGGATACTCAGGAGGTTGCCGGGGTCACGCACAGCTTGAGGTTGAGGTGCTAGTGGTGGGCAACTGTTTAAAGGAGGTCCTCTGTGCAGCCTGTCTCCTTTGCAGATGGGCCTGTGAAACCGGCATCAGCACAGTATGCAAGCTCACAGGAGAGGAAGAAGGAAGTGGAGGCCGAACTGGCTCCCAGAACCACAGCTCTCTAGGTCCTGCTGACCTTCAGCTCCCGTCTGTGCAATGGGGACATATTAAAATCTCACCCTCAGATGACGTCAGGGTTAAATGAGGTAACACAAGGGAAGTGTTTTAGAGACTGCAAAATGCCACCAGCATACTGAGGAGTATTATTACAGACTAAAATAGCCTGGTGGGGACGAGCAGGGGAGGTTCTGGATTCCGTCCTAGACGTCTGCAGAGTGCTTAGGCACTTTCTTTCCAGAACCCAAAGCTTCAGAAAGCAAGGACCAGGCCTGGCCTGCCTCAGTTTCCTCAGTGTCTAGCTCCAGGTTTGACCTAGAGAAGGTCTCCCAAAACATTTGGGTTGTTTTAGATTAATTTAGGACCAAGGAAGGAGATGGAGGGAAGGGTAATGGGACCAAGGGCTGGTAGTGCCTTCGTGGATGGGTGATTCTCTCACTGGGGAGCCTTGAGAATGGCAAGGACACTTTTAAGGATCTTGATAAATGGGGGTCACATAGTTACTACTTAGTGCTCCTTATGCCTGATATTCACTGAGTGGGTGAAACTGAGGCCCTGAGAGGTGTTCAGAGCTGGGCAAGTCTTGGGCTCCTTTCTTTGCATAGGCTGGCTCAAGAAAAAGAACTGCAATCTAAGTGGGTGTGGCTTCTTAAAAATGCCCTGGAGAGGAGTTGGGCATTTATCAAGATAAGGGGAAACTTTCGCTTGGGTAAATATCAACACTTCTGGGCCAGTTACTAAGGGCTTGAGCGGTTGCTAGGCTGCCAGCTGACCTCATGAAGGGCCATTGTTTGGTGCTCAATAAGCAGCCTTGAGTGACATTCCCCAGTTCCCAAATCCCAGGGGCCCCTGGGGTTCTGTGAAAAGAAGCAAGAGATTATAACTTAGTAGAGCAGTTGGTTGACAGAACTATGCTCATTTCTGGGGTACTGTGGGAGTGGGGCATAGTTTCTCAGAGCAAAGTACATGAAGATTTGAGTGCCAGTGAGAGGGTGAGCCCATGGCCACTGGTGACAGAAGTGCCCTGGGAATAAAGAATTCATCCCAAGTCCAGCACCTGGCCTTTGGTAAGCCTCTTGTCAACTCATCACTTTCAAAGTGGCCAGAAGAGGTGACTGATGGCTATGATGACCTCATTTCACAGTGAGGGATGCTGAGGTCCACCGGGACCAGCTTGCCCAAGGCCTCAAGATAGTTTTGACTTCTGGGTGTAGCAGGCAGAAGTGAAGCTGCTCGCAGGTGCCCATAGGCAAATCCCACAACCAGGAGCCCACAACACTCAATCAGAGCTGATTTCCAATGACAGGGAGATGGATGAGGTCATGGAGTCTATACAGTGGAAACAGAGAAAGGGATGCTCAGGTTAGGTTTTGAGTGGCCCAAGCCCATGTGTTAGAGGCTTGGTCCCTGGGGAGGAGGCACTATTGGGTAGTGGTGAGAATTTAAGAGATGAGGCTATATGGGAGGCCTTAGGTCAATGGGGGTGCACCCTTGAAAGGGGCCATGTGACCCTGGTCTTATCTTTTCTTTGCTTCTGGCTGGGAGTTGAGCTGTTTTTCTCTGCCTTATGTTCCCAACAGGATACACTGAAACCCCTCTCCAGTCCCAGAGCCCAAGGTAACTCAGTTAAGCTAGACCATCTGAGAGTCAAACTCTGTTTTTTTCTCCCAGGTGTTTGACTAGCAGATGTAGGTGAGCATGCTCTGAGGAGCTGGCAATGGCTTCTCTCCAGTTTCCACAAGAAGCAGCCCTGTCCTAATGGTGGCTTGCAGTCACTTCTGACCTGGACCCATTGAGGCTGAGCCATGCGGCTTGTGGTCATTTCCTTCAACCACCACGGGAAATGGATGCACTATGGTTAGAAGCATGTAAACCGCCATCTCTCAGCTCCTAGAACTAAAGGACCAGGAGTTTGAGAAGCAGAGTGATTGTCTCGAGGCTGTAAAGCAAGTGGCACAGACTGGGAAAGACTTGTGGGACTGGGGGAGGTGGCCATCACCGCATCAGGCTGCTAAGACGGACTGCCTGCTTGCAAAGGAAGGGGACCTTGGAGGTCACTTCTCTGTCCATCTTTCCTCACCCAGCCTCATCTGGCCTGGCCCTGACCTGGCTTCTCTCACAGGCTGTGGTAGGTAGAGACCCATTGCACGGCAGGCAGGGGGTCTTCTCTGCTTCACCACCAAGCAGCCCTGAGCCATGGACCTGCTCTCCTTGTGGAGTGGTGAGGACAGCGTGGGAGCTTGACCCTGTCTTCCCCTTTCTCTTAGCCAGGCCAGGTCCTGTCTTCTGCCACAGCTGCTTCTGCTTCCAAGGGCTTGCTGCCTAGAAAAGCCTCGGCACAGTGGAATGTGCATGGCAAATTCCTGCCGAGGGGCTGCAGGACCCCACTTGCTGTGTATCACTCCTGCAAAGGTGGTTCCTCGGCCCCCCTGAGGGCCCAGACCTAGGTCTGTCTTCTCTAGGCTGTCCAAAGCTGGCTGTGCAGGATATGGATCTGATGTGGGGTTAATATTGATTTTCACCCTGGCAGTGGCTCTCAACCTTCCTAATGTTGTGGCTCTTTAATACAGTTCCTCATGTTGTGGTGACCCTCAACCATAAATGGTGCTACTTCCTAACTGTAATTCTGTAAAGTTCTGTAAAACTGTATTCTGCTACTGCCATGATTCATAATGTAATAAAATATAATGTGAATATTTGTCTAAGGTATCATATACCTATAACATATTAATATTATATTATCAATATATTAGTATATTATTATTAATAATAAACATAATATAAATATTTCATATGCAGGAAATAAGATATGCACCTCTAAAAGGGCTGAAACCCACAGGTTGAAAACTGCTAATCTAGAATGTCCTAGGAGACACACCTCTGGGCAAGCCTGTAAGGGTATTTCCAGAGAGAGGATGGAAGACCGGAGTGTGGGGCACACTGTCATGGGCTGAGGAGAAAGTGAGCTGAGCACCAACATCTCCCCACTTCCTGACTACAGATGCGATGTGACCAGCCAGCCCATGCTCCTGCCATCACGCCTTCCCGCCATGGGGGACTGTATCCTGGAACTCTGAGACATAGTAAACCTTCCCTGAGTTACTTTCCCTGGGTATTTTACTGCAGCCACAAGACAAGAAACTAACAGAGACATGGGGTGACAGAGCTGTATGGGAACAATCAGCATGGCCTCTGTATTAGAGGAAGGGATGGGGCAGAGTTTCCATGCATGGCTTTTCAGGGCAGACTGGGGTTAATCACCAGATCAAGGAAGGTTTCTGGGGAGGAAGCAGTGAGGGTGAACCTTTCAGGCTGCACTGTGCCTTGGCAGGATCCAGAGACTGCAGGGAACACATAGTAGGTACTCAGAAAACTATAAGGAGCTGAAATGTTGTCCTATTTATATCACTTCATAAAATATGTACTGTTATCTCTACAGACTTATTCTTTCCCATTTTACTAATGAGAATTTCTCATCCACTGACCCTCCCCCATAGAAGAGGCTTTGTGTATTTACAGTGAGCCTTCTGGGGAGAGTGCACTTGTCCCTTTCCCGCCCCTCCCCCATTGCAGAGGAACAAAACTGAGGCCCAAAGAGGTGAAATACTTTGCCTGTGTTCACACAACTGAAGGAGGCAAGATGTGAGTGAAGGACTAGGTACCATTGTAGGCCTTGCTTCCACTACCAGGGGTCTAGGCTATGGAGTTGCTCATACACTCAACTTGACTCCTGCTGTCCCAACAGGAATCATGGTTGGTCCTCAGAGATGACTGGTTCACTCCAGCCCTGGCTATTTCTGGCAGCCCCTTAGCCTAGGTCTACGGTCTGAGGTGCAGAGTAAGTGTGTGACTTAGGCTCAGGGTGGCCACTATGGGCTCTGGAAGGCACAGTTATAAAGGTGCAGAGATGCCGCCTGTGTAGCAGGTAGGCAGAGATGCTGCCAACCTGGCGACTTGGGAAGGGTGGACTCCCGAGGTCTTGGGAAAAGGACCTGCTGGAAGGTCTACCAGGAGCTCTGAGTTGCCAGGGAACTTGGAGTTGGGTTCCCAGGAAAGGCAAAGAGGTTAACACACAGAGGGGGCACACACAGGGAACCCCCAGGCTGCAGTGGGACTTCGGAGCTCTGGTTTCCTGTGCTTAGGTATCTTGTGGTATAGCGCTGTGGGACACAGTAGGACGAGCTGCACTCAGGAAAGGGACGGTGCCAGCACTCCTGGGAAGGACATATGTCCCACAGGAGTATTCTAGACTGCTGTTGGATTGTTCATCTTGTGAAGAGTGATGTCAGGACTGGAACCCAGAGCAGAGTGACTCTGCCATCCTACTGTTCCCACATGGTGAGTGGGCCATTTTGCGGGGAAGCAGAGGGTGTGGAGGAGAGACCAGCTGGTTGGAATGCTGGAGGTGAGCCACCTCATGGTTACAGTGATTTGAGAGATACTGATAAAAATGAGATAGTATTAGGAAGGTTGGGATAGGATCCCAATAAGGTATCAAAGAGATGGGGCCCTGTGGGCTCTTGTGGGTACCTATGAGTCCCCAGGCAGCCTCTGGCTCCCCCTCCACAGCAGAGCACTCTGACTGCACAGCTCAGATGGGCTGATCCCAACTGGGGCTCCTAGGATGGAACTGAACCCCTTGCTGTGGCTATAATGAGCTTTACAGTGCCCAGCCATGGTCCTCTTGTGGATGGACACGTGGCCGTGAGTCACATAGGCCTGAAGCCTGGCTGGAACCACAGGGAGCAAGCGGAGTGCTTGTCTTTCTCTTCCTGCTGGTATGGCTGCGCGAGGGAAGGGGAGCCCTGAGGGTGTAGGAGGCACTTTTGGCTGCCAGCACAGGGGGTGGGGGAGGGAGAGAGTAGGTGCTGAAGACATTGTACCACCACTGGATCCAGCCATGCCTGAGGTCCACCCCAACACGGTCCAGTTACTCAGGCCAATCAATTCTCTTTTGTGTGTAAGGCAGACTGAATTATTTGAACAGAAAGAAAGCCTGGCTTGAGAAACTCAGAGATTTCTTGGGCTGACAATAGAAATGGGCGTGGAACTTGGGGGGGGGGAGAGAAAACGATGGTTATTATGAGGAGAGGTTAGAAGAATAGGAAAGGAAGCTAGAAGGGAGGGGAGGGGGAGAGAATAGCACAGGATGCGGCCAACTGAGGAGAGTAGCCGAAGGTGGCCCTGCACATGGCAGGAGTGAGGCCAGCTGCTCCTGTCACCTCCTCTGCTATTTATAAGCCCAGGGCCCACAGCGTCACACCTGTTAATCTCTGCCCTTCAAACACAGATTTGTTTCCCAACATGTTCCAGATGAGATACTCTTCCTTGCTGAGAAGCGCTGCCTGCTCCCCTGGCATCCTTAGTTTTGTGGTGCGCATCCCAGGGTGAATGAAGCTAAGTAGGGTGGGTGCCATGTGTTCTTAGGTACAACAGAAACGACTGACACTATTAGTGGCAGGAGACAGGGGAAGACTCTAGCATCCCTCTGCATAGACAGCTACAGCCCAGAGAGATAAGCCTGTGGTACTCGCTGGGCTTGCATCAAGCCTGTGAGGGGGTTGGAGTGCTTGGAGAAAATGTGCGGAGCCTGCAGGTGCTTTATGATTCATCTTGACTTGATGGTAAAGGAACTGGGGGATGGAGATGAGGCTCACTGGTAGAGTGCTTGCCTAGCATCCATGAAGCCTTAGGTTCAATCCCCAGCACCGCAACAAAACAGTTGTGATGGTACATGCTTGTGATCTTAGCACTTTGGGGTCAGAGGCAGGAGGATCAGAGATACAAGGTCATAGAGAATTTGAAACCAGTTTGGGCTGGAGACTCTGATCATGGGCTTTTAAATGAAAAGAATAAAGTAATGTTTAAGGGGTCTGAAGTCCAATGCAGGAGTGGGAGCTGGGCACCTGCATCTCCACGGGGATCGAGGTCTGCACCCTGAGTATTCACTTCCCAGAGAGTTCCGTTTAGGCATGCAGCAGGCAGCTCACACTTGTGAGCTGCTCAACAAATTGCCTTTCAAGTCTCCGCACTGAGCAATTTGGTTTCCATTTTGGGAGGAGTCAAGTGGCTCCAGAGTTAAGGAGGCCCACGCTGGCCTTACACAGTCTTTGATCAGGGTGCGTTTGACTCCAACTCCCTAAACCTGAGCAGCTGGTTGAGACCCTTTCAAATACAGCAGGCAATTAAATTTTCACAAAAAAAGAAGTAGGGACTCCTGGGATAATGAGATGGGAGCGGCTCAAAGGCAGCCGCTGAGCTGTAGAGAAGCCAGTGAGAACCAGAGAGCCACAGGGTAGTGGACACCTCCATTAATGAGGCGTCACTGCCAATCATGATGGAGCCCTCAGGAGCCAGGGCTCTGCGAAGGCAATATATGTCCCCAGATTTTCAGGATGGCTGGGAAGAGATGCACAGGACTGGCCTCTGGGGTAGGAAGGACAGAGCTGGGCAGGTGGTTAAGGAGAGGCATGCAAGCCACCTGGGTCAGCTCAGGTTCTGATGTAACTGGAAAGTCAAAGAACATTCTAAGGTTTTCCACTCTTTTATCCCTTGGTCCTGGTTGGATTCCTGGCCTCACCTAGTCAGTATCTCCATTAATGTGGTTCCTACAGCCTGTCGCCTGTTGGGTGCCTCCTTCACCCCATGCTGTAGTCTATCAGGGTCTGTCATGGCCCATGGTCCCATGCTCCAGTTCATCACCCCACACCCAGAACGTCACCACACACCACTGTTCATTGCTCATTGGCAGGTCCTGTGGGTGAGTCACTTGACATCAATCCTGTCCCTCTTCCACCACTGCTACCATCTCCGGCTTGAAGGAGGTGGCACCTTCCACCTGTCCCCTGATGCTTCATTGAAACTTTGTTCCACAGTGCCTCTTCAACAGTGAGGATGCCATTCCAAATGCATGTGTCTCCTGCAGTCTCCACTACCCTCCTCCCAGCGCCACCTCTGAGTTCACCAGGCACACAATTCTTTCCTACCTCAGGAACTTCCCAAGTACAGCTCCTTCTGTCTGCAGCACCTGCGTCCTGCTTTCTTCCTAGGGAGTCCCTCTGATTACCCAGTCACTGCTGCAGGAAGACCTTCCCTGACCTACTGTGCCTTCTGTTGATACTCCAGAGACTGACAACAAGGTTGACCTTGAATCAGAGGGTGGAGCTAGCTACTAGCTGACCAGAATTGCCATAGAGGTTTTGGAAGATGTTGCAGAGTATTTCTTTACTGTGTGAAGATGGGTCAATATGATTGGTTAAATAAATAACTGAATGAACAATAGCTAGGGGGAAGGAGGTTAGGCAGGACTTCCAGGGACACAGAGGACTCTGGGAAGAAGAAAGGTGGAGACACTAGCAGACTCGGGGCAAGTCTGACATGCCATACTGAGGAGAGGAAATCAAGCCATGTTGCAGTACATAGATTAAATTCATTGGTTAATTAAGTTATAAGAACTAGTTAGAAAAAAAGCCTAAGCTAAGGCCAAGCTTTCATAATTAAGAAGAAGTCTCTTTGTTTTTATTTGCAGGCTGGCGGTCTCAATGAGAAAGCTTTCTACAGGAAGACCTGGAACATATAGAGAGACACGGGAAGTAGCAGGGAGGGGCACTTTATAGATGGAGAAACTGAGCCTCAGAGAGGTGAGCTGGTCTACTCAAGGCCTCATGGCTTCAAGCAGCAGAGTTAGGCCTTGAACTCAGTTGAGGGCTAAATTACAACGTTAGAGCAACTGCTAAATTGTCAACAGCCTGAACATCCACCAGCAGGAATTAGGTTACATAGTCTCCATTTATACATTCTATAGAAAAATGATGTGGAAGCTTCATTGCAACTGTGCCTGGGATCGATCACTTTGGTTTCCTTCTTTGCTTTGGCAGCTGGGGAACTCATAACCAAATTTAAAGCAGCCATGCTGTGATGCAGATTCCTCACGCTGTTGTCTTCTGTCTCCCCGCGCCTTCAGATTTCATGCTCCATTTCTTCTGGTGTCACATTGAATGTAAAGAGCCTTTGCTGCCAGGCTTCCACGGGTGACACGACCAGGCACTGGCAGCGTGGGGTCAGCCTTGAACAGTCTAAAAACCTGGTCCCCCAGACTGAGAGCCTAGGCTCTGTCCACCCCTCCATCAGCTACAGAGTTAGACTCAGACAGGGAGGAACTGGGGACACTGCTCTTGTGCTCTCAGTATCACACAGCCCAGCTTCCTTAAAGGGACACGAAGTAAACCAGGCCACTGTGTCAAACATCCTGCTTAGATAATGACATTGAACTCTTGCAAACAACTCTCCAAGGGCATCCTCCTTTTGCAAAAGAGGAAAGTGGACGTCATAGAGGCTGAGCAACTTGTTCAAGGACGTACAGCTCTTAAGAAGCAAAGCTAGGTTTGGAAGTAAATTGGTTCTTGCTTTGACAACCACCTGTGGGGCCCAGTTCCACCCATCAATGCCCCAGCAGGTAACCCCATGCAGAGATCAGACTGGCCTGCCGATGGTGGGTATCGGCCGGTCTCTTTGTGCTTCTTGGACATGGAGATGTGGTGAGGAGGTGGTAGCAGAGGCAGGAATGGAGAAGGGACATGAGCAGCAGTTGGGAGAAATGAAAGAATGGTGTATACAGACACACACACACACATGCACACACACACATGCACACACACACACACACACACATGCATGCACACAGTATGTGGGAGCATCCCCATTGTTAGCATGGCCAAAGGAGAGATTTTCCTTCTGATGGTGGCTCCTCCCAGGACTGTCAGTCTGTGAGTGTGTGTGTGTGTGTGTGTGTGTGTGTGTGTGGCTTAATGCTTGACATTTTGGTGAGGACTGAATGTATATGTTTGTGCATCATGCCTCCTGAAGTGGTGCAGCTTTCAAAATAGGTAAGACCGCTGTGTTGGCATCTCAGGTAGCATGGGTAGTGCTGTTGGCTATAGTCCTGAAAATGGTACCATTTAGTGAAACTCTCAACAGCACCAAACATAGCTCTCCACTGACCTCCCTGACAGTTGCATTCCTGGAAACCTTAGGATATATCTATTGGTGGATTAAGATGTCACAGATGCTGAGGTCAGTTTCATACAAATGGGGTTCTTACTGATGACCACATCACAGGTGGTGGTCCACATGGACACTGCGGGGCCTCTCTGAGACCTGCCAGGCTGTCTTAAAACCCTTAGCAATGGTGATAATCTGGATGCTTCATCCATATTCAGATCAGCTCTTTCCCCACAGTTGTTCCTGCTGGTACCAGCTAGTCTGTCCCCATAGAACCGGACAGGGTCAAGAACCTCATTATAGTCATAGCAATCAAAATCATAGCCAAACAGGAAGAATGGCTTCTCCTGAGTCAGAGCGGTTCAGCATTGCTAACTTCAGCTTTGGTTCATGATCACAAGAGAAAGGCTTAGAGGCTGGAGAAGGTGCAGGAAATTGCCTCCTCTGCTCTCTGTCTCTGGAACCTGAAGGTCCTGCTCATCAGCTGTGTGACCTCAGGAAATCTGCACAGCCTTCTTAAACGTGTCTTCTCAAATTCTAACTGCTAGTGAATGCAAGGTAGCCAAACAGGCCGGGAGGGACAAGTGCTTCATGGAGAAGCCACAGCAGAGGGGACCCTGTTAAATGCCAGCTGTTCGGATGGCTCCTGGGTCTGATAATTAGGGAACAAGAGGTGTGGTGCAGACCCTGTCTCATGAGCCCAGTAAGCTACTTCCCAGAATGGGGTCTTCACCTTCTTTCCAACGACTGTGCACCCATGAAGATTTCCCACTCCTCAGCACCTGGCAGGACCAATGGGAGGGTGACCAGGGTACAAATAGCCACACACCTAACTTCCAAGGACAAAAGAGGCTCCTTCCAGGAGGTTTCATGGAAAACCCCATGTCCCTGACATGTAAAGGAACTTGGGGCTCAGGAGTAGGAGCTAAAGAGGGACCTCACATCCTACACCTCAGTTCTAGCTAGGACCCTTCAGTCTGTTATTGGATGTTTGGGGGTTCTTCTGAAAGTAAGCTGTTGGGGCTGTGGCCTTATTTGGATTGGCAAGCATGTGGGACACTTCCTGATAAGGCCAGTCACTCCTCTGTCACCATGCAGTGGTTCTCCTGATTTGCTGTTCTGCCACCCCTGTGGTTCCTCTCCTCAGCTTGTAGACCATTGCTCTGGTTATTACAAAACCTCAGTTTTCCATTTCCTCCACTTAGTTTTTGTTGAACAAGAGGTAGGCAAAATTCAAACCTACCCATTGCTATCAACTGGAAACAAAACCCCCCATAGGTTCAGCAGAACCTCTGCAGAACTGTCTACAGATCCTTCAGCAGCTCCAGTGAACCTCCTGCTAACTCAGAAGCAAGCTTGCACTACTCTCTCTTACAGAGGAGGAAGCAGAGCCTTCGAGAGGAGCCACACCACAAGGGACATCAGAGCCATGTGACCCTAAGGTGCATCCCACTCTAGGTAGCATGCTAAAACAGACAGGAAAGCAAGGGCCACTGTGCAGTAAGCACCTACATTTTTCTGGCTGTGAAGATGACAAACTGGAAACCTCACCTTCAAAGTACTTGCCAGGTCTATCATGAGGATCTGGTAGAAAAGGGATGTTTTGTGAAGCTGTCTCCCTCCTCCCAGTATGGTGCTCAAGGACAGCACCCAACAGATTTACAGATTTTTATAGATTTAGTAGTAGTTACAGATTATTTTCATGAAGCACACACATATACACACAAACTGGAATATAAACCTGAGCATGCAGAGGCTGTTCGTAGGACAAAGCTGAAGACAGGGTGCAGAAAGGGGAGGTCAAAGAGGAACACAGAGCCTTAGTAACTGAAACCTTTTGGAGTGCTGGAGCCAGAAAGGGTCTGAGTCCAATACCGTGGGGTGCTGGTGGAGGGGTGCAGTCTCAAGAAGCACAGTGATCTGCCAGAGCAGCCAGGCGGGAAGACTAACCAACACAGAGCCACAGAAGGGAGTGACAGTCCCACCAGCCTGCACCTGTGGAAGCCACTGCCCAAACACTGTCCTGGACATCTGGGCAGCTGGAGGATTCACCAGAGTTTCTAAGATTGGGAAGAAAGGGAATTAATGGGGTGCTAAGCTGGAAGCCTCACTTGGGCCACTTTAATGGTGCCTGTGGGCAGAGGATAAATGCTCAAATGTGGCTCTCCATGTGCCCAGAACACTTGTCACATGCCCTGACGTGGGGAGTCAGAACCTTTTTTGTCCCTCTGGTGACTTAGAGTCGACCTTCCCATTCGAGAGATTGAAATGCCTGCCCCTGATTTTCCCTCCTGGGAAAGGAACTGGTAGGTTCCATGCAGTGAGTCTGAATAACAGGTTTTCCCCAGGATCCTTCTACCATGAAGGCTGAGGCCTTGACTGTGAGTAAACAGCCACCAGCTCGACTCCCAATCCATGTTCAGAGTCCCTCCATGGCCTGGTGGTCTTTTCTGTAATTCTAGGATTCCAGTTTACAGTCAGAGTTTAGCTTCCATCCAGAGAATGTTCACTCATCAGGGATAGGCTGGGGAATAAGGATGGGTAGACCCACATATGGCTCCACGTTCCCTGGTGAGCTACTCCAGCTGTGACTACTGGCGGGTCAACTGTGTACCCCAGGTTCAGAGGCTTCAATCTGCATCCGACAGCTCTGGAAGGGCAGTGCCATCCTCACTGGGTCGAAGTTGGACTGTCAGAGAGACCACAGCTTCTTGGAGCCCTGGCAGAAGCTACTTGCTGACCTTTTCCGCATTGTCTGCCATCCTGGCTCATACGCCCTCCTTCCTGTCTGCAGAGCTAGCGATGCCACATTCCCTGACCCCCTTGCTATGGCCCCAGCTCCTGGCCACAGTTGGCGAAGCTTCTCAACACTGAAGCTGTGGGAACTTTGGTCAGCTTCCTTTCCCACATCAGCTTCCGCAACCTTCGTCATACTGTGAAATCACCTGGCACCTGGCTCCTCGGCTCCCAGGATTAGAGTGCTGACGTCTCTGGGAGCCGGCAGTCAGCATCCTCCACTGTTTCCTTTGCTCCCGTTTCCTTCTCTATGAAACGGGGACAGTCAGGCCCCTCTGAGTTTTGGAGTGAAAACCGACGGGGTGCTGATCACAAACACATCCTATTAGTTGCTTTTCTTTTTCCGTCCCATGACCAAGAAGATTTACAGAACAGTTTATTTGGGCTATGGTTCTAGAGTGTTAGAGTCCACACTGGTGGAGTGGAGGCCTGGTGGCAGGGGCAGGAAGTTGAGGTCTCACATCACGAACTGCAAGCATCAAGCAGAGAGTAAGCACTGGGGATGGGAGAAGCTCGGGAACCTTAAAGGCCAACTCCAGTGATGTGTGTCCTCCAGTATGGCCACGTTTCCTAAATCTACCCAAACAGCACCTCCAACTAGAAACCACATGTTCCAATGCCTGAGGCTACAGCAGGGGCATTCTCATTTAAACCATCACACACAGGGTTTCGGGCCATGCTCGAACTCAGGGGCAAAGAGTGCATCTATAAGGACATCCCCGGGAGACAGAGGTACACAGTGCAGATTGGGACCTACAGGTGATGAGGACCTCATATTGGGGTTGAGGATCCAGCTGACTGGACTCTCAACTCTTGTCACAACTCACTGTAGAGTCAGAGCTGCCCAGCGTTCTCTGATCTGAAGGCTGAGGTGATAATGGGGGATAACCTGGCACTCTCAAGTTCTGTTAGTGAGAGGACGCCCCATTCCCATGGGCACAAAGAATGTCTGACCAATTAGTTCTGGTTTTAAAAATCATAGCCACAGCAGACTGAGCTGGGCCTTCATAGGATTGATTTGTTGCTTCCCAAACAATGAAGTCATTACGAATACCTTTATTGATTTTCCTTGATTAAGGGTGTGTCTAGAACAGAGACTACTCTATTTCTTTGGTAAAATGACCTGAGCATGTGGCTAACCTCTTAGAAGAAAGAGTGGTATAGAAACTCCCCTGGAGTTTGATCAATGAGCTGGAATGAGCAGGTCCCTGCCAGAGCCCAGCCCAAGACCCTGGCCTGGAGTCAGGAGCTTTTGGATTCGGCCATGGCTTAAACATAGCCTTAGCCTCTCCTGTGCCACTGTGAGCCAGGCTTGAGCAGTCTTGTTCTCCACCCTGCAGAGAGACAAACCTTGTCCCAGAGCCCAGCTCCCCAACCCATCACCAAGATAAATTCACCGTAACTAAAGCCTGTACAGAGGGCTTGGCTTAACGCTCCATTCTGTACCCGGGAGTAGGTCATCTTCATCTTCATGTGCTCCCCCCATCCCCAAGGTCTGAAATGAAAAGAGAGAAGCCACGCCACATCCTTGTTATTCTAAGATCCCACACCGGACTCAGGTATTGGGGAGGGGCAGGTATTCTAGAAATTTCCTTGAAACACATCATCTATTTTCAACAAGGATGCACTGTCTATAGGCCAGTGCCACTACTTGGGTCTCCAGCTCCCCCAGGTGGGCAGAAATTGGAGACTGCCCCTGCCTGGTGATGCCAGGGATGGGCCCTTCAGCAGGGATACTAGGGCCTGCGAGAGGACAGTGTGTGGAGCCCAAGGGCACTGTGGCTTGCTGACTCTACAGTGTCAGATGCCATGGAATAGAGTCTTCTACCCTGTGTGCATATGTTTAAGAGGTGGTGGGAGCGAGGCAGGGACATGGTGTATGGCAGAAGCCTGGGAAAAGCCCAAGTCCAACAGGGAAGGCACCCAGAGAGGCCCAGGATCTCAGCAGCACCGAATGAATGCCAAGCAAAGCCCTGGAGAGTTCTACCAAGGTGAACACCATTGCAATAGGAAGGAGCTCTGGGAAATTTTGGTCTTTCTTAAGGATGCACCCCAGACAGGTCCCCACAAAGGAAGTCAGCGTGGCCGGAATCCTTAGTACATGGTGGCGTCTGGTGATTTCTTGCAGCACCTAAGCTAATGCTTTCAAGTCACTTTCAAGGCTGGAATTACTGCCCCCTTCACATGCAGTTCTAGGAGGCTGTGACATTGACACATGCATCCTGCTTTCCCGGAGTCCACCTGCTGGGTGACTGCAGCTGCTCCCCTCAAAGCGGCCGCTCCTTGCTTTTCCTAATGGGATGAGAGTTCGAGGTAGAATGTAGATCTCGGCTGGGCAGGAAGGACAGGGTCCGTCTGCCCTTCTGCCCTTGGCCTCACCATGAGACCAGCTCCAGACTGAACCTGCTGACCCTAGGCAGAGGACTGGGGGTGAAGACGGCCAGCCTGGTCCAGTGAACCCCAGCCGTGCACAGACTTGTCAGCAGAGAACTGTTCAAGAGGCTGGGGTGGTGGCTCACACCTGCCATCCTAGCACTTGGGGGGCTGTACTACAGCGAGTAACTCTTTTAATAAAACCTCTTATCTCAAAGGACAATCTGTCTCAGTGTCTCCCTTGAACCTCAAACTCAGACACTGGCTTCCATACTTAGCAATGGCCTAAGTGTGAAATTCTAAACTGTGTATCTTTAAACATAATTTTAAAAAATCACTTAGCACAAAGAGCTTGGTGAGCATTAGCAGTGACCGGGTGGCTAGCCGGGTGCGAAGTACCCCATATGCTCTCCTACAAGGGGCGACTGTTTGTGAGCACCCCATATGCACTGCCTGCTCTGCCCACTTCTCAGAGAAAGGGGGGCTTATTCACACTGGCGGGCAGAAGGCCAGGACCACTGTGGTAAGAGAATGATGTCTGAGTTAGAGGTCTCTGGGCAGTGTTTAGTTACAGTCCCCTTACTGTGGGAAACTGAGGCTCAGAGGCAACCCAAGGTAACTCTGTAATCTGGTAATTGATTTTGGAAAGGAGAACATGGACCCTGGCTCCTGACTACACGTACTTTCTATTTTACCACAGACAGACACATCCCATGTCATCCAATCACGGATGGTGGAGACTAGCCCCCAAAGGCATAGGAAGATGGTTTTAGGAACTCTGAGCACATCTCAAGCCATGTGATCAAGACATCAACCACATGTCTTGATCACACAAACACACACACAGACGCATGCGCGCACACATTTGTGCACACACTGATTGACAGACACACACACACACATGCATGCGTGGCAGATTCTGCTTGTGGGTGACTCTGACGAACGACAATGACGAATCAACTCCCAGCTTACATCCTACGTCCTCCTTTTAAAAAAGTAAGTTGCTGCATGGAATCTTTAGCTTGGGGTAGGGTTAATTAAAAGAAAAAAATACATATTAAAAGGCCAATTTGATTGCTGCTGTAACATCAGTGAGGCCATGAATAATTGATTGAACATCTATGTTAATTGCTTCCTGAATTCGTGATTTCGCTGCTGAATATCGAAGAGGAATTTTGAAATTAGTAATGATTTCCTTGCACCTGCGTGGCCCAGCTTGGCTTGAAGAATACCATCCCATGGGTTTCAAAATCACCTCTGTTCCATATCTATCCCCCTGCTCCTGACAGCTGGCTCCATTCCCCCTTAGTTAGGGTCTCTCAGGGTTTTCTGTGTCAAACACCCCAGAGCTTGTAGGAACGCATGCTCCTGCCTCTACCCACACCCTGATCTGGCAGGCCCAGATGCCTAGCTCCACACTCCAAGGCCAATACCTCCTACTCCATGGGTTTCACGTTATTGTGTCATGGCTGGGATGGGTTCCAGTCCTCGGCAGACTGTTCCTCTAGGCTGTTCTAGAGCACACGTCACCTAAACAAATTCATTACTTTACTCTGCACACTGCCGGTCCAGCAAACATGGCCTTGGCCTGACCCTCTGTGCTCAGAGCGATTCCTCCCCAAATAGCCACCAAGAGCCTCATTTGTCAGCTCCAATTCTTAACTCTACAGAGGGTCCTTTCTGTGACTTTCAAATGTTACTTTCCAAGAGCTCTTCATGTACTCACACGGGGCCTCTTACTGCTCTGCTGTTTCCTGGATGGAGCAGCGCTCGGAGATATTAGCTAATTACCCTGGCATTTAGAACTTAGCGCTTTGCATCTTGCACGGGCTCTATTTTCTCCTAGTTTCTGTTTTCATCCATTTTGGTCCCCATGTCTCTCAGACAAGGGCACAGGCTTCTGCTAAGCCTGCATGCCACCTAGCTTGGCAAGATCTTACCACCATTGTTTGCTAGACTTCTGCTGGATGGGGTGCAGCTCTGCCTTGGGGGACCCTGGCAGCGACCATGAGGGTTTCTTTAGGTCTTCCTAGGGATCTACCTGGCCACCTCTCACCCTACCTTAGAACACATTGGGTAAGGTTTTCCTTATGACAACCTTACCTGATCTCTCTGCATCTGAATCTATGTGCTTTGAATAATGCAAAGCTTATGGTTAAATGGCAAAGAGGTGGGGAGGGGAAAGTGGATCACCGGGGATCAGAGAGGATTGACCTGGGGGTGGTCCAAGGAGGAGAGGGGCTGGGGTGGGATTCTCCGGCTTGCCTGGCTCTCTGGCTATGGGGTGGGGAGAGCCAACACATAGTTAGGCTATACTCAGTCCTCCAGGCATCAAGTCCTAAATAAATCCTCCATGGAGTCACCTGCTCCGGGGTTGCTGCCTGAGATCACAGTGCAACTGATTGTCCCTGGAAGGACCCTGGAAAGAGGGGATAGAATGGGGTTGGAGAATCTCTTAGGATCCAGCGCCAGGTAAAGCTACCTATTCTACCATGACAAACCTGAAGCTAGCATGACAAAAAAGGGAGATTAGTGACATCAAGTGAAGCTATGGCTGGAAAGATCCTGGGAAGAGCGGCCGGCATGGAGCCCGCTCCAGACAGGATTCATGAGGCAGCTGGAGCTCGAACACATGCAGGTGCCTGAGGCGTGTATAGGTTATAGTAGCTCAGAACAAACATAGCATCTATACATATATGTGCAAGGCAGAAGTCAAAAGGAGCACATGTAGTCACTGGAGAAGTAGAGGCAGGGACATAAGGACAGGCCCCAGGAAAGCAGGCAGAGGAAGAGGGACTGCCGTAGTAGAGTCTCTCAGGGGGAAGCCTTTCTGTTTGACTAGGTTGAGGGGCTGCAGATCATGGCTAGGTCTCCAGAGGGGCCTGAGGCCTTCGGCTACCCTCCTAGAGTCAAGACAATGGAGGCATGGCAGGGCAGGGAATTGCTTAGTCTAGAGTCTTCCCCTGGGCTCTGTCTTCCCAGCTGCTGGGCTGAGCGCGGCACTAAAGGCTGCAGAGCCTTTAGGAGATGGGGCCTGGCTGGTTGAAGTGGGTCCCTGGGGGTGTGCCTTTGAAGTTCCACCCACTCCTGGTCCCAGTCTGGTTTCCTCTGCTTCCTCCCTGCAGCCTTGTGAACCAGCTATGCCTCTTGCTTCTGCCACTGGAGTCATGGCCTCCACTTGCAGCCCCTTCCTTGCTGTATTGATGACCCCTGAGCTAGAACTGTGAGCCCTAAATACCTTCTTCACCTGTGTGTAAGTGTGTGCTTGGTATGCATGTAGGCGAGCTATCTCCCCAGCTCCCCTTCCTACTTTGCCAATTCTTTGTGTTGTTGTTGTTGTTTATTTTTTTGAGACAGGATGTAGCCCAGGTTAGCCTCAAAGTCACTGTGTAGCCAGGATGACCTTGAATTCCTAGTCTTCCAGTCTCTTCCTCTTGAGTGCTGGGATTACAAGCATGTGCCACCACACAAAGTGACCCAGTACCTTTTCTCCCTCAGCTTCTTTCAGGCATTAGTTAGAGTGACAGAGACATGGGTGCTGCTCACACAAGAAGGGAGCTCTGAGCACTAGGTAACCTGTATGACCACAGGCCAGCCGCAGCCATGTCTGCTGGGAGCCTTTTTGGAATCTGGACCTCCAGACACTGCCCACCAAGTTGGTGTTTATAGAACAGACCCGTACAGGAATCAGATGCACAGGAGAGCATTGGGTGGGGTGGCCAGGGTGGTGGGTGGCAATCCTACCATCATGCCATGAAAACCCAAGAGATGCCCAGGGTCCCCAGACAACAGCCTGCTTCTTCTCTTTGGGTCACAGGTAATTAAATTACCAGACTGTGGGGTGGGGTGGGGGAAACTGAACAAGGCCCCTGGTGCAACACTGGGCACAGTGGACAGCAGGTCTCAGTTGTTGGTTTCTCTTGTCTCCTGTCCCAGTCTAAATCCCCTGGGTGCAGCTAAAGGACCCAGGGCTAGGGAAGCCTGAGCCTGGGCCAAATCAGGTCTGTGTCCCCCAGGGCTCTGGTTCTTCCTTGTGCCTCTGACCCCAGAACATGCTGTTTCCCTAGGGAACTTCTTCAGACTTGGGCACTCTGAGAGGACCCTGTCTGTGCAGTGTCTGCTCTGATAGCTAAGAAAGAATGGCAGGCCCATAGATGTGTACTGCCAGGTAAGGGCAGGGTGGACCTGTGAGCCTGGGCCTCCCTTCTGATACTGCGCCCCGAACCGAAAGCCTCTCATAACTTCCAACCTTCCACTGTCCACTTCATGCTCTGGTGAGACTCATAGATTGTATCCTGATCTCTGCTCCTTCCATGGTTACAACAGTGCTAGGATCCAGAATTCCTAGGTTTGAGCCTATGCTATCATCAGAAGCTGTGTGATCTAGGGTGAAGTGCACAGCCTCTCTGAACCCCTTTTTTGACTACTGTGTAATGAGTACTATCACACACCTGCCACAGTGGCTAAGCTGAAAATGATCCTTTCTGCCAAGTCTGAAGGGGGTGGGACAACAAACGGCCCACGAATCCGACCTAAGAAAGAACAAGGAAAAATATGTCTGCATCCAGACTTGTGCTGAAGGTGTTGAAAACCACAGAGTGGTTCCCTGACAGGCCCCTGGGGTACTGCCAGCCCTTCCACTTATGATCAGGCTTCCTAGGGCACTGGGATCTGTGCTTCCTTCCTGTGATCCCAGCATACAACACAGGATATGGCATGCTGCATTGCTCAGCACATGTGTGTCACAGAGGAAGTCACCAATTGCGTTGCAGAATTGTGTTGTGGCAGCTGTATGGATGCCCACAACTGGGGACCCAGGAATTGCAGGTGGACACTCTGAATATGACGTTTGTGGGCCACAAAAGACTGCCAATAAGCATATACATGGGAGATTCTTCTCTGGCTCTGCTAGGAATCAAAATATTACTACAAATGACCCATGTTCCTCATTATATAGGGAAATGCAGGCAGGATTGATTGAGGTCTTTGCTGTGACCAAAATGTCACTAAAACTTTCCACCATCGGAATCTGGCCAAGTCATTGAACTTTGGCCCTAGACTTCCGGAGCTCTGAAACGGGGAAGGTGTACAGGACTGCGTGCTGGGAAAGGCTTTGATATTTGCAGAGCCAGCACGGAGCAGTTCTGGGGAGGGGTTTGCAGGGTAAATACTGAGCGACCTCAGCAAATATCAGCTCCAACTTTTTCACCCCGAATGAATCACACGTTGCTCGGAATTCGCTGGGCGCACGATGTGGCTAATTTAAACACTGCGGCGGCAGGCGAACCCGAACAGCATCTCAATGCGCACAAACCTTATTTTTAACAAGACATACTTTGGCGCTTGCAAGAACATTTAAAAATACCTTCTCCATTCTGAGGCAGCCGTGTGCCGTCCAGGGGGAGGAATCCTCAGTTTGAGGTCACTGCTTTCTCTAAGACTGGGACTTGAGTATGTTGACCAGAGCTGGTGCAGAGGCTGCCGTGAGCTTCCAGAGCCAGGAAGCAGACAGATTGCAGGTATGGACCCAGAGCCAAGATCGACAGCCACCATTCTGTCTTGTCCTCTTCACAGAGGGGTCTCAGGAGGGATTGGGTACCTCTGTTGGACACCACACAGGGACATCATTTCTGGCCTGTGCTGTGAACATAGGGCGAGCATGATGGAAGGGTCATTGCTCCCAGGGCACACGTCCAGGCCAGGAGACAATGAACGCGGATTGAACACGCTAGCTGCTTGTTCTGAGATCACTGCTCAGGTTTTATGCACTTTGCAAAAATGAATACAAGTGGGAGAGAGGGCCTCACAGCCGAGGTGGACTGGGAAGGAGCAGCCTCGGATTTGATGGAGGAACGGGGTACATGAGTCAGCCATACAAATTTCGGGAGACAGCAATCACAAAGTCTCAGAAGGTGGCAGAACCTGGTGACTCCTAGAAAGGCTTGTGGGGTGCAGTGTGACAGAAGAGGACCAGGCTGAGACGTGGTGAGAGAAAGAGGCATGGCCCACCATACAAGCCAGACCCATGCTCTGGGTGGCCTTTGTGGTGGTATGGGGGCAGAGGCACAAGGCACACAGAGGACACTAGGTGACACAGGTGTGCAGGCATCATCCATATACCACTTCACGGGAATGGTGTCCCTCAGATGGCTGGAGCTGGTGTCTAGCCTTGGAGCGATGCTTACCCTGCTTGCAGCAGGTGCTTAGTAAGTGTGCAGTAATTGCATACAAGGCCCAACAGCTGTACCTTCCTTTAGCAGACATCTGGGGACACTGGCTTCAGCTGGCACTGCAGATCCAGGGATGGGCAGAGTCAGGGTCCTCATTCCCAGTGCCGCACCCAGCAAGCTCATGTCTTCACACACCAAGTACGTGCTGCTTGTGCTTCCCTCCTTCCCCGTGGCTCTCTTGCATTTACTCTCAAACCCAGCCGGCTGAACACTGGGCTAAAGTGCACCCAGTGTGGCAGACACCCGAGGCCCTTGCAAGCTGGCTCAGTCTTTGCCCCAACAGGACTGGAAGGGTTGCTTCTGGGGCAGTACTTTGAGCATTAAAGTCATGATAACCAAAGAAGGATTTCTAATGAAGGATTTCTCTCGGAACTTTCCATAACATTCAGCCAGGTGTCTGGGGAGCCCTTAACCTTCCTGGCAATAGATCCAAACAATGCACAGGAAAGCCAAAGCCTGCTTCCCTCAAGCCCAGACCAGCAGTTCATGGTGAGAATCTTGGCATTGGGGGTACCCTAGTCACACCCCACATTTCACTTTGGCATTTGGTATCCCAAGTGACCGACTCCAAGCAACATACCCTCCGGTCAGCGGCTGTTTAAGTCTGTGCTCTCGTTCACTCAAGGTGCTTCCTAACATCCCCATGATGGGAAAAGAAATGAGGCCCTATTAATAGTCAAGAAAGCAGATTATGGAGGGGACCACCTGAAGGGAAAAGTGAAGAGTTATATGGGACTAGAGGACATTGTACAGGGCAGGGACCCAGATCACCAACGAGGCCTTGCCAGACACGGGCTGGAGACCATGGTGCCACCTCGTTCAAAGACAACCTTGCAGGATGTTCCAGTCTGCCACTGCTGGCCATGTGCTTGCTGCCTGCTGAGCTCTGGGAACACGGTGGCAAGATAGACAGGTGCAGCTACTGCCCTCTGCGAGGGGCAATGTAAACAGGTAGAGGCTGTGAAGCCATAAGATCTCACTAGGCAGGGAACTCTCAGCTGGAACTACTGCGCAAAACTGGGCCTGTGTGGGTGGAGACTGGAAAGGGCCAAGACGGCCCAGGGAGCTGGAGAGGGCAAAGGATTTGAGGGAGAGATACCAGATACCTGGGGGTGGAATGAGGATAGGCAGGGGATGTGGTTACTGCTGTCTGATGTCAGAAATGGGTATATGTGCCCAGGTCATCCCTGGACCATTAGGTTGGAATTCAGGTTGCTTTCTTGTTACTTCTGAGTCCATATGGGCATTCAAACCCTTAGAGGTTCTACAAGGGGCATGCTGAACTCTCTAGGTGGTGTAGGAGGTCCTTCTGTTTGTGTGTTGCTTTCATTGGTTAATAAATAAAGAAACTGCCTTGGCCTAGTTGATAGGGCAGAACTTAGGTAGGCAGGGAAAACAGAACTGAATGCTGGGAGGAAGAAGGGCAGAGTCAGAGAAGCCATGGATCTTCCACCTGTTAGAATCTCCGGTAAGCCACTGCCACGTGGCAATACACAGATTAAGGGAGGTGGGTTAAACTAATGTGTATGAGTTAGCCAATAAGAAGTTAGAGCTAATGGCCAAGCAGTGTTTTCATTAATACAGTTTCTGGAATGGATATTTTGGGTGTAAGCTAGCTGGGCGGCTAGAACAAACCAGCGGCCCTCTCCTCTACAACACCCGCGTGCGTCCTAACCACCACGGGACTGTGACATGGACCACCTGCATGGACTCGGGAAGGACAGGCTACGTTTCACCTCACTGTGCAGAGTCAGGCTGGCCGCTCTCCAGACACAGGCCATTTGTCGGCAGCGGAGAGTCACAGGGTTGCTGCTCCATCTCTGTTGGACCTCTGCATGCCCTGCCTTTCTGCCTTCCCTCACTGTAGTCTCTCCACACTGTGACCAGATGGACACTAAAAGAGTTCCCAAAGTGACAGGATTCCTCCCTCTCCCTATGCAAATGGCCACCACCTTCCCCAACCCCCTCCCCTAGGTCTCTCAGCCACTGCTTCTAAACTGCCAGCAAGTCTTGCTGGTGTTAGCCCCTCACAGATTTTGAATCCAAGCGCTACAGGGTCCAGATGCCATTGTCTCCCATTCTCTGGGGCTTGCACACTTGTCTGGCTGTGGCCTGGCCCCCAGGGGAGCCTCTCTCCGACCGGGAACGCTCACGGTCTGCCTTCTGCAACCTCTCTAGTATCTCTTCTACCCTCTGAAGTCACACTACCTGCCTTCTTTCTGTTTTGTGAAGAGGCAGCCTCACTTCTGCCATAGGTGGTTGCATATGTCACTCCCTATCCCTGGGCCCGCACCCCTCAGGTATCTCTTCTCCTGTTGCAGAACTCAGCCTGCCCTCTTCAGCCTCACACTCCAGTCTCTGTCTGATTTTTTTAGGACAAGTTCTCTCACTGAAGCTGAGTTAGACTGGAGGCCCCAGAGATCTTCCAATCTCTGCCCTTCATGGCGCTGAGGTTACATATGCTCCACCACATCTGCCTTTTTCTGTGGGTGCTGGGATCAGAACTCAGGTCTTCATGCTTGCACAGCAACACTTACCCACCAAGCCATCTCTCTGACCCCCTTTCTTCTTCCCTCTCTGTGTCTCTCACTTCTACCTGTCTCCAACTGCCTAGTACCATGCCTGGCACACAGGCAAGTAGCCAGTCCACACTGGTGAAGTGAATGAGTATCATCTCATGTGTAAGCATGCAGATAGTATCAGTGTACATTTTTGTGTCTTCCTAATATTATTATGATTTGCTTCCCCTAGGTAAAAGCTTTGATACGATAGCAGTATATTAAAAAGAATTTATTTTTATGTGCATGAGTGCTTGCTTGAACGTATGTTTGTATACTATGTGGTGTATGCACAGAAGAGGGTGTCAGGTCAGTCCCCTAGAACTGGAGTTACAGTCACTGTGAGCTGCCATGTGGGTGCTGAGACTCAAATTCAGGTCCTCAGGAAGAACAGCCAGTGCCCTTAACCATGGAGCCAACTCTCCAGTCCCAGTAGCAGGGCATTTAAAAACAGCAGCCTAAGCATTAACAGAGAAGACCAGAAGCTGCATCAACCCCATGTAGGAGGATGCATCCGGGCCCCAACCCTCCAGACTTCACTCATCCACAGATGCAGATGGACCAGCCAATCATTCACTGAATGATCAGTGGTCACGTGTCCACTGTCTTCCAGCTACTGCACCCAGTACAGCTCCTGACTGAGATGCTAGGCTAAAGTAGGTTTTTCGGCTGTGACAAGAATGTGTTTGGGACTGCATAGCTCATTGATCTGGGGCAGCCCCATGCATGGTGCCCTACTTTGCTTTCTATTGCTGTGATAAAACACTAATCAAAAGTGACTGGGGCAAAGAGGAGTTTATTTTGCTTACAACTCCGTGTTACAGTCTGTGAAGGGAAATCAAGGCAGGCTCTCAAGGCAGGAATTGAAGCAGAGACCATGGAGGAACACTGCTTAATGCGGTGGTTTCCAGCCTGTGTTGCAATCCCTTTGGAAGGTTGGATGATCCTTTCACAGGGGTGGCATATCAGATATCTTGCATTTCAGAAATTTACATACAATTCATAACAGTCACAAAATTACATTTGTGAAGTAGCAATAAAATAATTTTATGGTTTGGGGGCTACAACATGAAGAACTTTACAAAAGGGTCACAGCATGAGGAAGGTTGAGAACCACTGACTTAGTGGCTTGCTCCTTATAGCTTGCTCGGCCTACTTTTTAATACCACTTAGCACCACCCACCCAATGGTGGCATTCCTCACAGTGGGTTGAGCCCTTACATGTCAATCACTAATCAAGAAAATGTCCCCACAGACTTTCCGACAGCTTGGTCTGATGGCTGCATTCTTCCATTGAGATTACCCCTTCCCACATGACTCTAGTTTGGGTAAAGTTGACAAAATAACAACAACAACCATGACAACAGCAACCAACCAACCAACAAAACCCAAACAAACCAATCCGCACCATCGTGTGTCTGTCCACAGGACACAAGGCGTATTGCTCTCGCCACATGACTGATAACATTTCTAACACAGCCCAGTGTCCTAAGGGATGGGAAACAGAAATTACCTCATAGGACCCCACTGGTCTAAAAGAGAAAACGGATGTTTCAAAAGGACCCCATAGCTCATCATCATGCCCAACTTCTGTTCACTGCCTTCCATGACCTGTATGACTCAGGGATTGACCTAACTGGGGTGACGGGGAGCGAAGCACCCACAGATACATGTGCAAAACAGCTGAGACCAGGTAGAACTCAAGCTCGGATGTAGATGCCCCAGCAGCAGCCCAGAAACCCAGATCATTTCAGGGAGGTAGGTTATTATAAACAGTCGAAGGGGTAGGTTTAGCTAATCTGAGCAGTAGGTCTCTGCAGCGTGGCTGTCTTGGGCTGTAACCATCCAGGAGATAGGAGGCTGCTATGGACATTTCTGCCCACATTGTCAACGTCTGCATGTGGACTAGCTTTTGCCAGTTCCTGGTGCCTGACCTAGGGAAGGTTTTTGCCATTTCCATTGGTCTGAGGCACTGGAGTCCCTGACACGGCTGGCTCATGTCAACAACATACATTCACTCAGCATTTCCTCTGTTCCTCACACGCTACTGTGTGTGACACGTTCTGGTGTTCTGCAGTGACTCCAGTGGTCCCATAAGTGGAGACTGAGGAGTGGACACAACTATTTTGACATAAGTCACCAGGGAATCTGACAGGCCCCTCTGCTCTCCTCCATGCCAACATCCCCATGAACTCTGGAGTGCAAGATTTCAGCATGTCCTTCCCTCCCACTTACAGGGCTTCCCAGGGGCTCCCCTGCTATGAGAATGGTAAGTATTATTGTTTGACTCTCCAGCAGGATCTCAATGGGGAGGAGCTGCCTCCACAGTGACCAGGGGATGTGAAGAGTGATGGACTTGTTTATACCTTAGGGACATGGTTACACTCATGTGTACTTGTCAATACTCACAGAATTGTACACTAGAAAAGGTGACTTTTACCACATGATAAGAATTCTTAATGGTTAAGAGTAATGGCTGCTCTTCCTGATGACTAAGGTTTGATTCCTAGCAACCATGGCAGTTCACAACCATCTATAACCCTTGTTTCAGAGGATCCAATGACTCCTTCTGGCCTCTGTTGGCACCAATCATGTATGTGGTATATAAACGCACATGTTGGCAAAACACTCACACTTACAAATAAAAAAAAATCTGAAATCAAAAAGAAGAAGCAGAAGAAGAAGAAAAGAAGAAAAAAGAACAAGGAAGAAGAAGAAAGAAGAAGAAAAGAAGAAAAAGGAATAAGAAGAAAAAAGAAGAAAGAGAAAAAGAAGAAGGAGGAGGAAGAAGAAGAAGAAGGAGAAGGAGGAGGAGGAGGAGGTGGAGGAGGCGGCTTTCTGGTGTCTGCTGGGATGGCTGAGGACTGCAACCCCATCATCTCCTGCTGTACTGGCTGCTCTGAGCAGTGGGCCTTGCTTCCCTGCATGGCCAAGAAAAGGTGGAATGGCTCCTAGGGTCTCTCAGCACCTTGTTTGTGTGGGAGATTCCTAGTGGCTACCAGGTTGTGGGTACCCCAGGTTTGTGAGTTTTCTCGCTCACAGCTCCAGGCACCTCTCCTCTATAACCACAACCCCTTCAGGGAAGGGAGTGACTAAATCTATACCACTCGTGAGGAATCTGAAGCATTCTCCCTGCAGCTGTCTTTTAGTCTCAGAAGTGGGAAACAGTTCCCAAAGACCAGCTAGCTCCTGGGGTCCATGGCCTTCCGATCCCAATATACCACAAGAGCTGAATGGCCAATAGCTAGGCAGGAGAGAGAAACAGGTGGGGCTGCCAGGCACAGAGAATAAATAGGAGAGAAGAAGAAGAAGAAGAAGAAGAAGAAGAAGAAGAAGAAGAAGAGGAAGAGGAAGAGGAAGAGGAAGAGGAAGAGGAAGAGGAAGAGGAAGAAGAAGAAGAAGAAGAAGAAGAAGAAAAAGAAGAAGAAGAAGAAGAAGAAAGGAAGAGAGAGAGAGAGGTGGAGAGGAGGATGCCAGGGGTCAGCCACCAAGCCATATAGTCAGACACAGAGTAAGAAGTAAAGAGAGGTATATATAGAATAGAGAAAGGCAAAAGCCCACTAGGATAATTTAAGTTAAGAAAAGCTGACTAGAAACAAGCTAAGCCAAGCTAAGGCTGGGCATTCATAAGTAAGAGTAACTCTCCACGTATTTATTTGGGAGCTGAGTAAAAATGGTTAAACTACAACCATTCAGTGAATGCACTTGTGAAAGCACAAGGCCCGATGCAGAACTCATGTGAAAAGAGTCAGGCATGGTGGCACAGGCTGTACTCCCAACACCAGGGAGGTTGGGAGAGGTGCACCCTTGGGACTCACTGGCCAGCGAGGCTGTTCCAGGCCAGTGAGAAACCTTGTCTTAAACAAACAAACAAAACCAACCTTCCCAAAACCCAGAACGGACAGGGACTGAAGAATGACATCTGAGGTTATCTTCTGACTTCCTCACATATATGCATGTACACCTGGCATGTGCACACACGCATGCAAACACACATGTATACATGCATGTCTTGTTGAAACCATACTGCCCAAGAAACTGGTGTTGAACATAGGACTCGGGAACACGATGCTCCCTGAGCTAAAATACACACAGATCTGAAGGGAATCATAAGCTATTTCATTCTCTGTTGATACCCATTACATGCAAAGATCCTGACCTAGGAAGCGTACATGAAGGTTCCTTCACCCATTCTGTGCTCTTCTGGTGAAATATTCTAGGCACCCAAAGGCCCATGATGCCATCCCCTTTCCTTCTGAATATAGAAACGTGGGGACCAAATGTCACTGGTCTTCCTCTTACCACACTCAAGAGTCTCAGCCCTTCTGATCTCTGGCTGGACTCATGACCATGGCCATGGACCCTGAAGCCCACGAGCACCAGCCTTGTAAAGAACACATACGTGTGCTGTATTAGTTTCTCCAGTGCTTATTAACCCACACAGGTGGAAAACAACATCACCATCCCTATTCAGAAGTGAGCAGATGGAGGTGTTGGGGGCCAGATCTTAAACTTGGGTCTGAGTTGTCTTCAATGTTATCCTGTATAACCATACTCCCTCCAGCTGTGGCAACCACAGCCAGTTCTCTAGCCATAGGACTGAGCGGCAGGACTCCTGTACCCTCTCTGCTCCAGGAACCTGGGCTGGTCAGAACCTTGGAGAGCTCTAGGCAGCGTAAATATCGATTGGCTCCAGGATGCTGACCTCAGTACTCTCTGAGCAGGGTTCTCCTACTCTAGTCTGAAGAATTGGCATCCTGTTATCCTGGGCCTTTTGCTGCCCGGAATTGCCAACTATCTGGATGCCTTATGGGAGTAGAGTTGAGCAGGAGACCCTCAAGTCAAGAGGCAGAGTGTTGGCTACTAAAGCAGATGCTGAGGCACTTCAAGAATAGGGCTGGTGAGATGGCTCAGAGGCTAAGAATACTGACTGCTTTTACAGACCCTGGCTTAATTCCTAGCACCCATAGGGTGGCTGTCACCTGTAACTCCAGTTCCAAGGGATCCAATGCCCTCTTTTGGCCTCTGCAGGCACAGTCTGCCCAAAGTATACATGCGTAAGCAAACCACCATAAGCATAAAATAAATTTCTTAAAAAAAAGACTCATTTTATCTATCTATCTATCTATCTATCTATCTATCTATCTATCTATCTATCTATCTATCTATCTATCTTATGTATGTGTGTACATATGGATGCATGTTCATGTGAGGGCGCATGGTATGCGTGCGAGAGAGAGAGAGAGAGAGAGAGAGAGAGAGAGACAGAGACAGAGAGAGAGAGAGAGTTCCTCTAGTTCCACCTAAAGAGATGCCATTCTTCAGAAGACATCCACCTTGTTTTTTGAGACATGGTCTCTCACTGGGATCTGAAGCACCAAGCAGTCTAGGCTGGTTGGCAGTGAGCCTGAGGTTTCCACGTGTCTCTCCCTTGCCAGTGTTGGGATTACAACTGTGTGGATTTTTATGTGACTCCAGTGGACCAATCTCAGGTCCTCATGCTTGTGTTACAAGCACTTTATTGACTGAGTCATTTCACCAGCCAGTCTGTCTGTCTCTCTCCCTCATTCCCTCCCCCTTTGCATCTTCCCTCGCTGCCTCCCTCCCTCTCTTCCTCCCCTTTCTTTTTTTTTAACTTTATTTAACTTTATTTCATGTGCATTGGTATAACGATGTCAGATTCTCTGGAACTGGAGTTACAGACAGCTGTGAGCTGCCATGTGGGTGCTGGGAATTGAACCCGGGTCCTCTGGAGGAGCAGTCAGTGCTCTTAACCACTGAGCCATCTCGCCAGCCCCTCTTCCTCCCCTTTCTAACCATCATCTCTGCTCCTCTCCTTACTGCCTGGGATGAAATTCTTATTAGCAGGGTGTGTCTCAGTGGAGTGTTCTCATAGCTGCACCTGGCTTGTCCTGTGATCTTGTCTGTTCCAACCTTGAAAGGCTTGGGTTCAGACAAAGAAAGGACTCAAAAGGAATAGATGACTCTCCCAAGGTCACACAGGTAAGGCATCTCAGAGCTAAACCTTGAACCCAGAGCTAAACCATGAATATCAATTCTCTAAGACAGATGGAAGAGAATATGCTGCTTTCTGTAAATTCTGGAGATTTTCCTTTAGTAGAAAAGCATTGAATTCAACCATAACATATCCTGTACCCCTATGTTGTTGTTGGTCACCAGGACTACAGTCTGCTTAGTGAATCAAAGCCCATCTCTTCCCAGGGCTAGTGAGGCTCTTTGTAAGGGGATCCCCACCTCGTCTCTGCCTTAGCCCCCTCTGCTATCCACTTTGAGCACCAATCTCAGGACAAAGCCTGGGAACTGGGTTTGCCATTTAAGCTCCTAAGAGTGGGCTTGCCCCCTCTCCGGTTCTGTTTCCCACCATCTGGTTCCCAGGTTTCTCTCAAGCTCCTGCCACTCCTCAGTGATTCCATCAGTTCCCCATTCTCCCCTCTATGGTCTCTTCTCCCCCAGGGAGACTCTAGCTCACCTTTCTCAGTGAAGCCCGCATGCTAAGGACCTCTGCTCCATCCCCAAGTTACCTCAGTCCCCGTGGAAGCTGGGTCTCATTGAGCTGTGGTTTCATGTTTATTTTCCTGGGGACCAGGGACATCCGACATTCTGGGGTCTCCCCTATTCTCTCAGCACTATCCATTTTGGGGACATGCATAGACAAGCATCACTCAGGGAGGTTCTGAACACCCGGTAAGCTCCCAAATCAGAATCAGCATGATATGAAGTTTGTTTGTTTCTTCTCTGTGTTGCGAGTGGAGCTCAGGTTTTTGTTGCCTTCTAGGAATGCATTCTACCACTGAGCCACGCCCCCAGCCAGGCACTATAAGAGTATTTATCCTACCATATCTGGGGACATGATCTGTGCCAGGCACAAAGAAGACAGAGTCTGTGCCCTCAAGTGATGCATGTCACACATGGGGGACGGGTGGTCTGTAAGAATCCAGATAATTATGGAGATCATTCTAGAACAGTATGCACAGTACAGTGTTGGATGGGAGGAGGCAGCATGGATTTCAATGGGCTTCTTGCAGTGGGGAGGCAGGGGTGTATCAAAGGCACAACAAACTCCAGGGCAAAGTGAGACAGGTAAGGTGCGTGTTGCCTCCCACAGGCCTCTGGGTTTTGAGATCTGCCTGCTCTGCTTGGCTAAGTGGTGTTTGGGTTTTGCACAGGGAAGCAGAGAATGGCTGGCACAGAAGCTGGTCCCAGACAGTAAAGGGGCCAGAGCCACGGGAAGCCCACAGATGCCTGGCTTGGGAGTGAGCAGAGAAATTGTCCCCAGCATAGCACCCATCAGAGTTACTGGGTTAGCAAAGTGTCAGAACGAACACCTCACCTCCCCTGCCAGATGTAACTTCCCAGGGTCTGGGCGATCCCATGCTTTGCAGGAGTCTAATGTAGTCCCCCAGTCTCTTCAAGGCAGAGGACCAGGAGACTTACTTGCTCAGCCCAAGCACTGCAGCCAATTAAAATGGAATCAAAGCAGGCACTCCGGATCGGGAGGAAAACAAAAGGCCCTTTCACGGCCGGCATTTGCTCCCGTCACAGCCTCATGGTGGATTTATTCTCAAGCTTCTGGTTTCAAACTCTCAGGTTCAGGGCAGATTGGGTTCTCCACCAGTTGGCTCTGTTGTGTTCCCTTCCTCCTGCCCTGGCCACAATAGTTCTGTCTTATAGGAGTCTCTGTCTTTTGTCTCTCTGTGTGAGGGCACTGGGTTAGGGTGGGAGCCGGGAGAAAGAGCTGGGGTGACCATGAGGAGCAGAGTTAGGTTAGATGAAGTCTGCCTGCTCGAGACGCCCCCAGGAGAAAGGTGTGCCCAGCAGGGTAGCTCACCCTAAAGCTGAGGATTGGGGACCACAGGCCTCCATCCTGTACTCCGCCAATGCCTCCAGACCTCTAGTCCCACAAAGGCTTGGAGATGTTCTGAAGGAGGGGATATCAATCCACAGAGAATCTGCCAGTAGAAGTTCCCTTGTGGGCACCACTGGGTACCAGACATGACACTGGGCCTGCACAGATAACTTCTAAGACTCTCTGTTGTGGAGGGAACCAAGTGCCAAGTCTGGAAGATGGGAGGGGAAACGACCACCAGAGTGGGCTGGTGTCCCCAGAGGCCAGGGCCAGAGCTGACTTACATGGGAGCAGTCAGAACCAGCACAGAGAGTCAAGCTGTGAGGCCTATGACCAGCAACCCCTCCCTACTGGGCTGCTCTCTACCTCAGACTGAAGGAGAACTCTGAGAAGAGGCCTAGTGGGGGAGGGGACCTGTGAGCTCTGCCACATACCTACTGTGAAACCTAACTGGGGGTCACTGCAGCCCTGGCTAAGAATGGCATTGAACCGGAAGGTCTTCAAGATCCTCTCAGTAAAGTGTCTACTTCGTCATAAATCTGGTCCCTTCTCTAGTTCCATTTAGGGCCACAGCCCACCAAAGCCACAGGGGAGGAGGGACAGCTTCAGACTGCATCTGCCTCCATAGCTCAGGCAGGACAATAAGGAAGCCCATGACTGTCTGGTCCTCTGCCCCTGGAGGTTGAGCAGGGCTCAGGTGGGAAGAGCCACCCCAGCTCCCTCCAGCCACACCTTCCTTTCAGAGAGAAGGAACTCCTTCATTTCTTCCCAGCTAAGCCTGCTCATGGGCACAGAACTCATTAATATGGGATTAAAGGGATTCCAGGCCCAGGCTCTGCTCCCTAAAGTGCCCAGGGCTAACCTGAGGTCAAGTCCCACAGGCAGGCTGGCAGGTACTGGAGGGAGGGACTTCCCTGACACCCATTCTTTCCCACCACCTCTGCTTGTCTGGGTCTGCCTCTTATTCTCTCCAAGGGCAGCACCGATGGCATTCTTAGTTCTTGGGTCCTGAAGGAGACTGGTTCTAGAATCCAGCCCGGAGCCTTCTTTCTTCTGTCCTCCAGTGGGATTACAACCCTACTGCTGGCATGCTTCCCACGGAGCCTGGTCCTGCATCGAATGAGCAGAGAGGTAGCTTGGGAAGTGCTCTCTTATCTCTGCAGCTGCGTTTAGAAAACCCTCCAACAAGCTTCTTGCTCCATGGTAATGCAGGTCTTACTAGATACTGACCCACATGTGGGACCTAATTCCAGGAGGGGAAGGGGCTCAGGGACCAGGTACCTCCAGAACCCCCACTCCCACACTGTCTGGCCCTCCCCTGGAAGCCAGAGGCAGAGCAGGTGGCAGGCAGAGCTGACTCCCTGCATTCTGTCTTCTTCCTTGCCCTTGGTTTTGTTGTGCAGATTCTATTTATGGTAAGTAGTGTTATATATTTTTTAAGACGCACCATGAAGAGTTAAAGAGATGCCAAGCATGGCAGTGCATGCTAACACCTGGGAAGCCAAGGCAGGAGCATCACCATGAGTAAGTTTGAGGCTTAAAAATAAAACAATAGATTTCAAAAAAAATAACAGAATCAAATAAAATGGGAAACTGATGAAAGCAAACATCAGGCTGAGCTGGTCATGCGTCCGAGTGGCAGCTCACTTGAGTACATTGAGAGAGGCCCTGGGTTCATCCTCAGAACCGTAAAAATGAGAACATGAATAACTAACCGGGACCCAGTGTGGTAGGTCTGCTGACATGGTAGAACACAGTTTGTGGCACTTGGAGGAACTGGTGCCTTCTGTGAGTTGCCGAGGAAGTCACCTAGGTGCTAGTGGCAAAGCTGGGAGGTGACCCAGATCATACACAGCACACACCATCCCACTACACCGCCTTCCTCCCTGCTTGAAGACTAGCGCTCAGCTTCTCTCTAAACTCATCTTCACCGTCACCATCTCTCAGTTCTCCTTTTCCCACCTCCCCTCAGGTCCTTGTGTCCTATTCCAAGGTCAAGGGTGGAGACCCACCTCAGTGAGGCCACCATGAGATACGCTGCAAAGAGCTGCTCTGGGGCACCACCGGGGTTTCTGTCCTGACCCTCCACAGTGGCTTCCCTATTTGGGACTCATCCTCTTTCTTCTGAAACAAAGTGACAAGAGGTTGGGTGTGGCTCCATCTGTAGAACGCTTGCCTAGCATACTTGAAGCCCTGGGGGTGATCCCCAGCACCTCAGAAATGGTGCACGGCAGTGTGTGTCCAAGAGCTGGGTGTTAGGGGCACCTGGAGCAGCATTAGCAATGACCGCTGTTTCTAATAGAGGAGCCCTGTGTTCAAATCCAGTTTTTGTCACTCTTTGGCTTTTCAAGCCTCGGTTTCCTCTTCCATAAGCTGGGGTGGGTAGACCTACTTCCACAGTGAATGTTACAGGAAAAGATGTGGCAAAACTCCCAGCCTGCGTTTAACATTTTGTGGCAGTGACTTGTGGAGCCCTAAGTACATACCCACAAGCATCCTCTGCTCTCCCATCAGCCTTTGTTTTAACCAACAATTCCCTGGTGCATGCATAAATAATGTTATACTATTTCTAATGTCTGCTATTCAACCTTTCACCATGTGTGACCCTGGCCTGGTAGTGTGTGGAAGCGAGGAGGAGGCCAGATTCCTGGGAAGAGACCATGGCCATGTGGCTTTGATGAGGCGTCTCACATCTCTGACAGCCTGTGGGATCCCTGAATAGGCCTGGCGGGGGAGAAGTCAACAGAATTCTGCAAAAGGGGGGTATTGCAGTTTGCCTCACATCACTAGGGATCTTCACAAAGCTGGCATCTCAGGCCCTCAGTACTGTAGCCCCAGCCCTAAGTCTCCCAAAGCCAGGTGGAATCTCTGGCACCCTGGGGGAAGGGACAGAGGTGGCTGAGGCATGCTAGACCAGCCAGTCTTAGGTGAGTCTCCTGTCCACCTGCTACCTTGCCAGGGTCTCTGCTGCCTGTTGGGACTTGAGGCCACCCTCACTGAGGGATGCCTGACATAGGCCCTATCCTGCCAGCCTGCCTCAATGTGCCTGGTCACCACTCAGAGATTCCTGCCATCTGGACACAATGCCCCGGGAATGTCTGTTCCACTATTCTTCATGCCCTGTGGGGTGCCATTTATTGTGGCTGGCGACTGACACCGCCTTCTTGGTGACTTCATGGGGACACACAAAGGCTCTGGAGACAGGCAGATGGTGTCTTATATTGACCCAGCAAGTCCAGCAGTGTGCCACAGGGTCCACAAGGATAAGACACCGTGGGGGCTTTCGGCATGCTGCAATTTAGAGGCCATGTCCCCTGATGTGGTCATACCCAGCCTCCCTACCTCCATAGCCCAAACTGCCCCCCCCTCCACTAACCAACAAGAGGCCACTGTTCACTGAGACTACCCAGTATTCCCTACCACACACCACTGGCCCTCATCACCTTCACTCAAGCAGGGCAGAATTGTCTGTCCCGCCAACTCCTGACCCTGTTGCCTGAATCCCTCATGAAGGTGGACTTGCAGGCTCCCTTGTAGGGAAGAATCCCCTTCCTGTCTTTATCCACTTTGACAGAAGTTCCCATGATCCACAGGCCAGGCACACAAATCACTTGCTGTAATATATACTTCGGAGTGCCCACTAGAATTGAGCCTCAACCCCTGGCATCAAAGCCACTTTGTGGGGCAGCCTTGTCAGCCATCCCGGCCAGTCTGCAGACACTGGCATTCTGGATGTCCAAGTGTTTTTGTGTCACAACCACAATGTCTTGGCTTCCTGTTGTTCCCCACTAACAAACTGCTACTCATGCTTCACGACTCAACTGAACAGGTACCTCCTTGGTGAATCTCTAGCGCCCTGACACCTGACTGGGCTCTCCACAGAAACTCTCCCATCATGCTTCATTCACATCGCTCCAGTTCTTTAAGCGGCCATACTCCCGGGAAGATGAGGGGCTGCTCTAGGCACAGGCTGTGTGCTGATCTTTCTTGAACCCCCTGATACATTTCAGAAAGCCTGGCATGTCTTAGCACCTCAGTACACATCTGGCAAAGAATGAGGGCAGGAACTCAGGACTTTCAGGGAAGCCCTATAATAGCCTTGCCTTGGGCACAAGCCAAGAACACTCTTCCTTCCCCAGAACTCTGGGCACTTTATGTTTTGGTAGAGCCAAGTCCTGGGCCACTTCGCAGAATCACCAGGAACAGACTATTTCCCCCTTCAGTCCCAAACAGCAGGAGCCCTGACACCAGCAGCCATATCAGTTGTTTCTCAGGAAGTCTTAGAGTCTGGGAGGCATCCCTGCCATCACTTACCCTCCAGAGTGTGCCCCAGGTGAGCGCTCCTAGGCCAGGCCAATCAACCCCTGTCTGTGCGGATCCAGGGGTCTGCAGGGCCCAGAGCAGCAAGCTCTGGTTGCTGGTGGCAGAGGCACTCAGAGCTGCTGCAGAGCCCACAGCCGCCCCCACCTGGGACTGCGGCTGTGGCTGCTGCCAGGAGCCTCGCCTCCCTCCCTGCATCCATCAGTTCAGCTCAGTCCTGCCTCCTGCAGCCTCTGTGAGAGCAGGACTGCCATGGAACTTTCCAAGTGCAGGAGAAGGAAAAGCTAACAAGGGTCCCTAAAAAGACCACATGTCGCAGCCAGCTGAAGAGCCTCTAGAGGGGGCGAGATATGGTGGCAGAGGATCAGCCCCCAAAGTCAGGCCTGCCACCAAGCAGGACATAGGTCTTACTCTTACAGGGGTGGCACATCTCACTGTGACCTCAGCATCTTTGGTGGGTGGTTCAGGGCGCTGAGAGGCTGGAGGCCTCTGCAGTAGCTTTCACAGATTTTTCAGGTGATTGACATGAAAGAATTCCATCCTGTGATGTCTCAGCCCCCATCACAATGGACCTCCTTTGATGTCACCTCATGGTCTGAATGTCAATCAGCGGGCTTGCCACAGTTCTTGAAAAATTGAGGACTCAGTCTGCCACCCAGACGAGTCTCCCGACCCTTCCCTTTTCTTCCTGAGTCTCTTAATGCATATACAGCAACGGAAATGCATATACTATATACACATGTGTGTGCATGCGTATGTGTGCATGTGTATTATGCACGTGTGTTTGTGTATGTGTGTGTGTACCCAATGTCCCCACCCCACTCCAGCATTGGACACCATTTGTCAATTATGTTTTCTGAGCCTAGGACATGGACGCCTTTACTGGGCCAAATTCAGTCCTGACACTGACTTGCCTGAAGCCACCATTCTCTTGGCTCATTTGTGGAGCTGTTCCCAGGACCTTTGGGGATTCCTAGTGTTTGAGGTCAAGGGATTTCCAAAGTGAGGCCTCCATGTTGTGCTTGGGACACCCAGATATAACTTCCTCTTTCTGTATGGCCCTCGCTTTTGAAGACCAGGTAAGGGAGGCAAGAGGGAGTACAGGGCCCCTGACCCCTGATCTCCTCACTTGCAGCCCACAGGCATTGCCAGACTCAGCACAAAATTTGAACCCCTTGAAGCATGTGGGCAGAGGTGGCAGACTACTGTTCCCTGGTCCTTCTAGATTCTTCTCCTTATCCACATTACCTGACTCCTGACCTGTGACTGAAGCACTGCATGCTCACTGTGTGAGGAGAAGGTTCAGCAACTGGCTTGACATGTCCCCCACTGAGAATGCCCCAGGCCTGGCTCACTCTGAACATTTTGTGGTGCTAGAATTCTTAATAGGTTTCCTAAAGGAAGGCTAGCTTCTGTTCTCACAAACTCTCATTGTCCTGGGTCTCACACTTTACCAATACTGTTTTTCCTTCTTCTCTTCCTGTCTGTCCCAGTCAGCTTTAACTGTCAACTTGACATAGTTGAGTCACGTGAGAAGAGCATCTCAGTTAGGAAACTGCTAGACTGGCCGATGGTTACCTCTTGGGGGGTTGTCTGGATTGCTAATTGGCATAGGGGTGCTCAGCCCACTGTGGGTTCTCTAGCAGATGATCTTGAGCTACACAAGAAAGCTAACTGAGCATGAGTCAATGAGCAACCCAGAAAGCATCATTCCCCATGGCTTTTTTCCTTCTTGTTTTTAACCTAATGTTCTGACTGGAGCTCCTGCCCTAACTTCCCCAAATGATAAACTATGATCTGGATGTGTAAGCCAAATAAAATCTTTCTTCCCTAAGATGCTTTTGGTTAGAGTTTTGTATCATAGCAACAGAAAGCAAAGTGGAACACCCTTCCCTCCAATTATCTCTCTATGCTTTCATGGTGTAGGAAACATTTTGGAAAAGAAATAAGTAAGAGCTGCTAGAAGGAGCCTTGGACCGATCTCCCTCCCTGGGCCTTGGTCTCTCCTCCGTGAAAAGGGTGGCATGGGGGCCTGGTAGCCTGGCTATACCTCACATCTGTGTTTGACTTAACTGTACCTCCTATCAGAAGACACCCTTCACCAGTGGCACCCATTACCAGTAGGGTCACACTCTGCAGCCAACAGACTGACCACAACAGCACCTGTGTGAGCCCTTCTGCGGACACAGTTCCACTGGGGTCCCTGTTCTTTGTCTCAGCGTCCCCAGCCATTCTCACCTTGGTCCCTTCCCCTCCTCCACTGCTTGGCCTTTCCATGCACTGCTCGGCTGAGGATCTCTCCACCTGACCATATTTCCCCAAACCACTCACTGTTGGGTGCCCCAAACATGGCCATCTGCTCCTTTCTCCCTCAGCTCTATTCCCTTGCATGGCCCCCAGGGCATGCTTTCTGTGTCCTCTGGTCTTGGCTGCTTCCTGAGTTCCAATTCTTCCATTCACCTGCCCCACCACCCCCATATCTGCCCCACCGTCCTCATATCTGCCCCACCACCCCCATATCTGTCCTACCACCCCCATATCTGCCCCACTGTCCCCATATCTAAAGTCTCACTGAAGTCCAGAATCTCCATGTCTCTGCCTTATCCCTCCACTTTCCCCTGCCGGAGTGAGCCTTTCCCCTCCAAGGCACCTGTCCCAGGCATCCACACTGCCACCCAGAAAAAGAACAGACTTGTCTCTGCTCCTAGTTCCTGGGAGGGAAGACCATGGTCCTGAATTTTTCCCTGTGATAAGAATGGACTTGCTGTCACAAGCTTCATAGATAACAGGTGGGCTTATGCTGAGAGACATGGGACTAGATGGGAACTGAGTAGAGAAAGATGCACATGAGCCTCACGGGGAGGGCTGGTGCTGGAGTTCCATCGCAGGCCTGGTGGCTTGGCATCAAGCTGACACTGTGATATCTTCATGAAAATTCAGGACAGGAGAACTCAGCATGGTGCTGGCTGCAGAGTGCACCCTTGTCCCAGGATGTGGTGGTGCCTGACTGAATGGGTGTGAACCATGTTTTCAGACCTCACCCTGTATATACGTTAGCACCCAAGTGGCCTGACTTGTATATGATAACCACACTGCCGTGTGAGGACCCTTCCCTGTGTTCTGAGGGATATCCCACCAAGTTATCTTGCCAAAAGGAGTGTGGGACCCCGAATTCATCTTAAGTGTAGTAGCCTGGGGAGAGGCATTGGAATGAAGGCAGTTTCACTGGGAACTTAAGCAACCTTCAACTTGGGGGATCTCTGTCAGTTGGTAGACAATCAGAGAAGGGAAGTGCAGGATACCAGTTGGTATCTGAGTACCTTTAGTCATCCTCTCCCTCCCCTGCCCATCCCTCTGCTCTTAACCTAGATCTCCTAGCATGCGCCATCAGCTTAACCTTCCCCGTGGCTCACAACATGGCTGTGCCCACCTCCTGTGCCCTGGTATTGCCATTGTCATTTTCCATGGGCTTGTCAGAAAGACCCCTTTTGTGATCTCCTGCTTCCGCCCGGAGCCCTACAATATACCCTGCAATCAGCCCTGAAGTAGATGTCTTCCTCACAGACCCTCGTAGCCCATCCTGATCTTTCCTTACCCACTCTCCAGTCTCACTTCCAATTGCTGCTCTCCAATTTGCCCCTTCAGCATTCTGGCTTACTGACGTCTCTAGGCAGCCCTTGCCTCAGCCTGCCATGGTGTTTGCTTAAGTGTATTTCTGGTTCCTCATGATGCTTCATTTTGGCCTCAAAGGCAAGCAAGCCCATCTGACAACCTTACACAAAAAGCCCCTTTCCTCTTTCCCATCCGCCCCCTTCCTCCTGTTCTCCCCTCAGTGCCTGCCTTCTTCAGGATGGTCCCTGGCATCCGACACACATGGGTGCACTTGCTCATGGTCCATTTCCCTCCAATAGAAAGCCCGCTCCCCAAGAACAGGGACCTCCCTGGGGCCACGTCTGCCCCATCACCCCTGTGCTTCCCTTGCGGCTCAGGGAGGGAAGGCTAGACCAACAGATGCTTTTTCTAGAAACTGCTAGCAAAGGTGGCTCCTGAACGACCTCTTACCCTGCACACCACTTCACTTTCCCACCAATTTTTAATAACACACAGATCTGGAAGGAGTCACAGAAGGACTGGGCAGTTTCCAGCAGTAGAACGCTTGGTGATGAGGTGACACATGGACGCTGTAGCAGTGCACCGCACAGGACACTTGCTGTGACATTCGCTGAGGGGTTGAAGGTGGAATAAACTAGCTGCCACCTCCACCCTAACTGGAGGACCCAAAGGTCACTATTAACAGGGGGGTTTGAACTGAAACCCAAGCACGCCCTTTTCCTTTTAAAGTATACAGTCTTCGATAGTTTGTTACAGCAACAGAGAATGACGAATACAACTCTTCTCTCTACCCTTGGTTTTCTAAATCAAAATCGCTTTTGAGTTGGCATCGGGAAATTACATTTTAAGGTCTGGGTTTTAACATTTGGACCCCCTGTAAGTGTTTAATGTCTTTAATGTCAAGGCTTCTTACATCAAAGTGCTTCAGAATTTTGTAACAGAATGAACTTGTCCACACTGAGTGGTTTTATTGTAGCTCTCAGAAGCCTGCCTCTGGTTGGGCTTACTTGGGGACAGTCAGTCACATTGCTGTCTCTGGTCTTGCTAGATAGGTTGAGGTTAGCCATGTGCAGGGTTCACTGGGGGCCTCTGTCATACCTCATAATAGTTTCTGAGCAAGAACAATGAATGACCTCCTCATCCACAACTCACCTCCTCCTGCCTCTGCTCCAAACTCAGAATAGCTGTGCCAAATAAATGGCCATAGTCACCGGGACATGCCACCTCTGCTGTGGGCCGAATGCTTCCCCTTGGTTTACTTGCCAAAGTCCCAAGCCCCTGCTCTCTAGAACCTGTCTACACACAGAAGGGCTCTCACCTAAGATGGCTTAAATTAGATTTTCCTCTTTACTGTGCTTCTGACTTTGAATTTGGACCTGTTTTGAGCTACCCCAGGGTGGCACAGTCTCTGGTCATGCTGGACAGGGCACTCGGTGACGACACCCTGTGATCAGTGAGGGAGCCACGACCTACACAGCATGAATGCTGTGCCATGAACTATGATGCTCAGTGGGCGCGGTACACTAGCAAATTCTCAGTAACAATGTTTTCATCAGTTGGTCAGGATGGACCCTCACTGTAAATCATCTCATTTAGAGACAGATATGAATTAAAATGAGGAGGAGAGTGTGGACTCTCATCCTATCCATGCAGTCTTTGCAAGAAAAAAGCAGGACACCAGCATCACCTAGAAAGACCTTGGGCAAGGGCATCAGTAGAGAATCCCCAGAAGAAACTAAACTTGCCACACCTTGAACTTGGACTCCCAGCTTCTGCAATTACAAGAAAACAAACGCCTGCAGTTAAGTTACACCTTCCCTGGTACAGCCCAGCACACTCACAATCTTCAAGCCAGTGACCACGGTGGCATGGAGACCACAGGAATGTACTGGCTTTGGGGTGGGTGGCTGGAGAGATGGCTCAGTGGGTAAGAGCACTATCTGCTTGTCCAGAGGACCTGGGCTCCTTTCCCAGAATCCGCATGGCAGCTCACAGCTGTCAGTAACTCCAATTCCAGGGGATCTGATGTCCTCTTTTGGTCCCAAGGGGCATTTCACACACATGGTACACATACATACGTGCAGGCAAAACACTCATATACATGAAATAAAAACAAACACATCTTCAAAAATGGTGTTGAGAAAAGAAACACCCTAGAAGGAAAAGCATCAGACTAACCATTTATTTTATACAACAGAGTGCAAAATGCCCACCGACTCCGACAGGTGGGGTAGATGCCTGGCTGAACTGTGACCGTTCTGTGAATATGAACATCGTGAGCACAACACCATGGGGAAACTGAGGGTTCGCTGAGAAGCACAGGAAAGAAAACGAGCCACCTATGCCCCTGCAAAGTTGTACATGAGTTTCTTCAGTTCCTTCTTCCCCCTCCCTTCCCCTCTCTCCCCCTCCCTCCCTCTCCCTCCTCCTTGGCTCTATTTTTTTTTCTACCCTGTGTTCTTTCCCATATATTTACAGAAACATCATTTTGGCAAGCTGCCTTTTCTCTTAACTCTGAAATATGAAGGTGTTCCCTACATTATTGAAGGTTCCTCTCAAGCAGTTTTCAATGGCTGCCTTCCAGAACTTTCCATGTCTGCAGGTGGCTCAGTAGAGGCTGCAATCTGCCCCACTTGGGCATGCACTTGTTTCTATTTTTGACTAATATAAACACGCCCCGATAAACATCCTCCTGAATGCATCTTTGTACGCATCTCAGGCAGCTTCCTCGGGGCGGGCTTCCTGGAAGTGGGATTACTAGTTAGGGATTTCTGACATTCTGAAAGAGGAAAGGCTAAAGCTTTCTAGTCATTATGATGCTTTGTAGGGTAACGGCGCAGCTATTTCCTCTGGCCCGTGACACAATTCTAAACATTTCCAAAGAGAAAAGAGAAAAGGAAAAGAAACCGGGGGCATCAATGTCCATTGTCAGCACAAGAAAGTGGCTCCCATCATCGGCTGAAATGAAGGTGGCCTTTAAGTGGGAATGTCAGGGAAGGACAGGAGAGGAAAAGAGCAAGGGACAGAAGGGAATGGGGTAGTCCAACTGTTTTTATGACACCGTGGAGTTGGAGCCATTTTACATAAGGAAAGGGAGCAGTCTGGGTGTCTGCTACTATACAGTTCTGCATGGCTTGAAAGACCAGGGGCTCACATCTTACCCACAATGTCTTGGGGCAGGATTCAAGCATACTGGTGTCTACCCTGGCCCCAGGATCTGGGCAGGGCACCTCTAGGAGACTCTCAGGGCCATCATGGTGCCTGCTTTGTTTTCTTACATGCAGGGCAAGGATCTTGTATGCCAAGCTGGAGAATGGGGGTACCCTACATCTGGGGAGGCTGGGCTGGGGAGGCCCACATCGTGGGGACTTGTAGTGGCCAACATGCCCACCTGCCGTGTGCTCTTCTGGCTATGTTAACTCCACTACTGTGGGGACAGCTGTGTGACAGCCAGAGGAGGGTTTAATGACTAGACATGCCACAAAGATAAAGACAGGAGGTAAACAAAACACCCATCAACATCCTCCTGGAGAGAAAAGCGTGAAACTAGGAGGCACATTCTACTCACAGTCTTCAGGAAGGGTGACAGTGTGTGGGCCTGGGGGCCACTCCATTCTCCTTGGTGTGGCCTGACCTCAAGTCTGTGCCTCAGTCTCTTCCCACCTTGGCCTCAGGTTGAGCTGATAGAGAAACTCCTTTTACACCCTCATGGGAAGAAGTCAGAAAGTCAGAAGCCCCTGACTTAGGTGCCTGGCATGTCCTCAGATCCAAGTCTAAGTGCCAAATCTCTCAGCGTACAGACAGCAATCATGATTTGCTCGTGTGACTACCGCATCAGACCAGAGGCCCAGGTCCTCCACTCTCACGTGCCTGCAGTAGGCATCCTATCTCCTACAGCCCTGGACCCCGCCAAGCCCATCTAATTGGACATATCTACAGCAAATAGGGAAGCTTTCTAGACTGGTCAGGCAATATTCAGAGAGAAACACTAGCTTCATGCATGTAGATTACATGGATCGTGGTATATCAAAGCCAACCTTGCCCTTCTGGCTGTGTCTAACTAAGAATTGTCACAGTTACCCCATGGGTGATCAGATGGAAGTTTCTAGGCTTCTTCCCTATAGAGTGTGCCACAGAGGACCGATTTAGGCCCCCCTAGTCAGTCAGGTAGCTGGAGAAGGCTGCCCTCCTATCAAACACCTTCTGGCTACCACCCCTTCCCAGAGAGGAGAGCCAGCTCCACAAACACCTTCCAGGCAAGGGAGAAACAGCTACACCCCCAGGCACAGGCACTGTGTCTCTAATTCTTTGCTTGTAAATAATTACCAGGGAGCCTCAGACATCTTTCACAGAGGGCGAAAGGACCAGACTAGCCAGCAGAACTCTCATCCTGCCCAGGACAGAGGCCAAAAGTGCCTAGCTCAGAGCAGCCAGCGGGCTCCAGGGAATTTCCTCTGCAGGCTCCTTAGTCTTTGTTGAGTGCATTCCATGCACATCGCTTTGCTTTCTCAAGTTCCTGAGCTCCCCACCCTCGCTTTTAAAAAAGTCCGTGGGTGTGCTGACCTCAATGAGATGATGATAGAAAATGAATCTGAAATTGATTTATTTTTAAAATGCTGTGAAAAGATATCACAGTGTAAACGATTGATAAAATGGCCACACAGCCATGAAAGCATACTGCTCTTTGTCTGAGAGACGTGCCCCAGGGGCTCTAGAACTCCAGCCGGAGTCAGAAAACCAGCCCAGACAGTAGCTTTCACACCCCTTTCTCAGGTTCTCTCTCTGTGCAGGGTCTGGGGGAAAGAGACAGCTATCTGGGTGGTAGGCTACACATATAAGGATTTGAAAATCTCAGACGACGCCGTGATCAGAACTGGCACGTGTGCACAGGTGCAAGCCACCCACTCACCTGTCCCCTTGGCTGCTGTCGGTCCACAGTCTGAGGGTGGTGAACCCTGCAGGAAGACAAAACCAGAAAGGTACATCAGGGAGCTTGGCAGCCAGGGATTATTCAGATTTAAATATTTAAATTTAAATTTAGAAAGTTAGCATTATTTATTTTGTGGATGTCTGGCTGTCTTAGGGTTTCTATTGCTGTGTAAAACTTCATGACCAAAAGGGAAAGAAAGGGTTTATTCCAGTTTACAGCTCTCAGGTCTTACTTTATCACGGAGAGAAGTCAGGGCAGGAACTCAAGGCAGGAACCTGGAGGCAGGAAGTGAAGCAGAGGCAGTAGAGGGGTGTAACTGACTGGCTTGTACCTTATGGCTTACTTAGCCTGTTTTCTTATGCAGCTCTGGCCCACCTGCCTAGAAATAGCACCACCCATAGTGGGCTGGATCAACCCATGTCAATGATTATTATTAATCAATTAACAATAATATCATCATTAATTAATAAATTACAAATCTGATGGACGCGTTTCCCCAGATGACTCTGGCTCGTGTCAAGCTGAGAAATAACCAACCAGGACAATGATGTATGTGTGTAGGATCACACATGTCACCGGGCACAAGCAGAAGTCAAATGACAACCTGCGGGAGTAGGTTCTCTCAATCCCAGGGGGATGGGTCCAACTCGATCTGGCAACTCAGATTTCTGGATGGAGAGGGCTCGGCCTGTCCCTGGGGAGGTGAGGGGTGAGACGGGCCAGGAACATGATGCATATAGCCTGCTCTGGGGGCCGGGGGACTGAGTCAGTCAGGGTCCTGGGGCCACCGTGTCATCTAGGGAGGGCTGAGAAAAGGGGCTGTTGGAACAGGTATAGGCAGGGTCCGGGAAGCCTCCCAGGATGGGCTGCTTGGCAGCACAGGTGGGGATTCCTCTCCTGGCATTCCTGGTTTGGATGGGGGGGGGGTACCACACAGTCCTAGGGAAGGTGGTGAGGAAAGACAGCTGCTGTCAGACAAACATCAGGTCCCACATGATGCAAGAGGAGCAGACTGCAGACGTTAGTGTCCCTCCCCCCACACCGTTGCTCTCCTCTTCCTAGAACTCTTCATGGGCCAGGCCTAGCAGGAAGAACGGGGTGGAATCTGTGACGCAGTCCACCCAGGACACTTCCAGGGCACATGACAAGACTGGGAAAGGGCAAGGAGCAGATCTTGATGGGCAAATCCTCGACATCAGGCCTTGTGCCCTTATGCCCCTGCATTCCTGTTCCCTACTCCACACAGAACCCACTCTCTCCACACCCTTCTTCCCAAGCCTGGGCTAACTGAACCATACAGTCCCTGAAGCTGGTTCCACCCTGTGCCTATGCATCAGCACTGGGAACCCCCACCCTCCTGGCCTCAGCCTGCATGGTTGGCCTGTTCTTCACCCCTCCTCCACCCAAAGTCTTGCCCTTCAATCTCCCCTGCTACCTCACTGCCTCTTCCCTGCCATGGCACCGCTTCTTGTTCCTCTTAGATCTGAGCTGGGCCCTCCCTTTTCCTGGAAAAGCCTGAGTTTACAGAGACCAAGGTGCAAAGCCACGGGGAACATAACGCCTGCAGTGGGAAGGGCAGACACAGGCCAGAGCAGGTAGTCTGAATGCCCTCCTTAGATTTTTCTGAGCAGAAGATGAGCAGCTGGCCAGTAACCACCTCCAGGTCTCCAGAACCAGACTCCGGAGGAAAGCCAAATGTTTCCCAAGCACGTGACTTTCACAGCTGGGGAAACTGAGGACACAGGCAAGGGATTGCAGTGGCCAGGAAGTGGCAGAGCCAAGGGTCTGTTTGCCTGCAGGCTGTCCTTCCCTACTGGCTGCAGCCACTGACTTTCATTGTTCCAAAGCCATTGCTCCAGCTAAGGCTGCCTTCAACCGCTAGGCTGAGCTGGAGCCTCTCTTGATCCTTAAGCAAATACTGCTGATCTTCTAATACAGATGGGAAGTCCTAGTGAAGCTGCGGAGCATGTGCAGACAGGGCAGGTCAGCCCTGGGGCAGTAGAGCATAGTCAGCCAGCAGCTGGTGCTGCCAAGCCTGTCCTGCACAGGGGTCCTCACATGTGGTGCCCAGCTGAGATCCACACACACAGGTGCTAACCACGTGGCCATGGTGATGCTTTCTGACACTTGCTCTGCATAGACAGACTGTCGAGATTTGTGGGGTGCAGTGTGACTAGCATGTGTGTGCACCTGATGGGGTCACTGCCATGCCCATCGGCTTAGGCATTCACCATATCTGTGTTAAGAACACTCATCATCCTCTCAGCTAGTCCTATCAAAATACACACTATGTGGCTGTCAGTCAACTTTCTGTAGATGTGGGCAGATGCTTCTACCCATCGGTACCCTGTGCCCATCGCGATCCTGTCTCCTTTACCCACCTTCCCAGGCTCTGGTAGCTACGATCTTACTTTCTGCTGGATCAACTTTTTAAGCTAAGAACAGACAGAATTTGTCTCTGTGCCTGATTTATTTCACTCAACCTAATGTTCTCCTGTTGCTCAGTGGTGGGAATCTCTTTCTTTTTTATGGCTGAGTAAAATTCTAGCCACATACTCCTTTTAGACCCTCTCCTATATCAAGAAGAAAGTGTGGACTTGGCCACTTGTCCTGCCTAGTACCCTTTCTGGGAAGCTCCAAAGGCTTCCTCCCTACCTGAGGCTCTGAGCTCATGGAGATAGGGGCCTTGTTCCCAGGCTATACTCAGCCAGGTCTGGTTCACAGTGGTGCCCCATCTCCCCTAGCAAGATGAAAAATTGATGAGTTAACTGCCTTGGCTGGTGAATTTTTCATTATGGAGGAAAGGAGACCCTGTCCCTTAGCCAGGAGGGCAGTTCTTGGGTGTCATCTCTGCTAAAGTTTTGTCCTAGCTGACCATGGCTATGGACCTGTCCATTTTTTTCTGTCCATGAATAATGACAAAGACTGGGAGAGGAGCTACTGTTAGGACCCAGTCCCACAACCTTTAGCATGGAAGATTCTGAGATGACCCGAGGAACAGAGCTGGGTCTCAGCATGGGGAAGTAGGAATGGGAGCCAGAGGTTGTCACACCCGTCCGTCAGCTCATACTCCATGCCCTTCTGAACTGCAGGTGAACCCTTATCACCTGGATCCCCTTACAGTCAGCCGACTGAGGGGGGCAGTAGCCTTTGGAGCACAGTTGAATCTCAGGCCTTGACCCCAGCCTGTGGTGATCAGGCCTCAGGGTGGTTGAGTTAGTGCTGCAGAGAAGTGGGGACCCTCTGATATCAGCCAGAATGCAGGGGACCAATGTCACCAGTGACCAGGAAGAGAAAACAGGGCAGGGCTGGGAGCTGGGCATAATCATTTACTGGCCTTGTTTCTAAGTGAGTCTCCCTTCTCCAGCCACAGGTGGTGTGGGGCCTATCAGGAGGCTTCTTGGAAGAGGGGACCTGGATATAAACTTTAAAGCACAATCACCTTTTCCAAGTCCACAGGGACTAACTCTAAGGACCCCTGAGGTCCCCTCTGGGCAGACAGTGAGAGAATGAGGTTTTAGCATGCATCTAACTGTCTGGTCATAAAGTCCTAGGGCATAAAGTCCTAGGGTAATCAGCAGGATTCCTGTCTCCTCCATGATTGTCTCAGCTCATGTGAATCCCATTTCTGCACATGCTAATAGTACCAAAGACCCAACCCACCTACCCAAACAGGTTATTTCCAGGAGCCCTGGGTCCTCATCTCAGGGCTGGCCTGTTTCTGATTGAATGCTGGGAAAGCGGCAGCCCGTCTCTGACTTATCCCTGTTTGTGGGCTGGGGTTTGGGCTACATTCAAGTCACCAGAATGGACTTGGGGAAACACCAATCCTTAGCTTTCTCCAAATCTGGTGGCACAAACAGAAATGCCCAGAGGACTGTTTCACGTGGGTCCCTTTCGTTGGGGACAAACAGACACATCGGCGCTCTGACAAGTCCTGCCTTGTGTGTACCAGCTTCAGCTCGCCCAGGCCAGCCTTTCCCATCCCGACTTGATCTCATCTCTTCTGGAGTCAACCAGCATTCCTCAGGCCGCGCACTGAGGAGAGGCGGCCCCACTGATGTCTCAGGCACCTTGCCCACTCTGCCAATAGGAATCCGGGGTGTGGAATTTCACCCTCTCTGAGCAACCTCTTCACAATGCTCCTGTTTCATTTCTGGCCAAGACAGGAGGATACCCCCTCCCAGCTCCTACGCGCTCCACCTCCCAATCTCTGTTTTTCACAGGCTGGTGTATTTTCTCCGCAGCAGTAGGCCATGGGCTCCTAGGAGGAACAACTGGGGGGACACTACTTTGACATGATTTGAACATGTGACTAGGGCCATGGCAGCCTCAGTGAGTGTTGGGTTCTAAGCAGCTCCTATTGCTCTCCCAGCCATGACCGGAGGGAACTATGAAGAATGGCTTGAGATGTGTAGTATGCCACAGGTGTCAGCCCTTGTCCATCTGCCCCCCTTCCTTAGCTGGGCTGCTGTGATTGGGACAGGAACTGGGCAGGGACAACCCTCCTCTTGGCTGGCAGCAGGTAGGAGCCGAGATCACAGGAGAAAGTGGGCGTCTTTGTGGCTGAACAGAGCCAGTGGCAGTTCTCGGATCCCAGATACCCTCTGAAACCGGAGTTCATCATGGGACATTTTTTTTTCCAGATAAGGGACACAATTGATATTAGCTTTGATGCTCTGAGAGGGGGTGATGGGACATGCAAGGGTGCTGGAACCCAGCCCAGACATGGGGTTTCTGGTTCCTCAGACACATTACCAGGGGAGGGAACGGTTTGTGTCGGTCATTGAGCAGTGGTAGCGCCAAGGAAAGTGTCTCTCTCTGCTTCGACTTGGCTTCACATGAGGCATTCAGAAAGGGCACATCTGGGGGGCCTGACACTGGCATGGCTTTAGGGACCAGGGGTGTCATGACCAGGGTCAAAGTCTGTGGGAGGTACACCTGACACCTGCTAGGCTTGGGTTCCGCTTTCTGTATTGGTTTTCCTCAGAGGTCAGGGACGGATGCACACCCACCAGGTTGGGTTACAGAATCCATTCCACTTCCTGACCTCAGCCTCCTGGAGGTCTTGGTGTGGTCAGCGCAAGGGTATCCACATGGCTCAGAAGGCAGTGGTCAGGGTAGCACTCAGGGCTCCCCCTACGGTAGGAGTAGCCCCATGTCACTGAGGGACCTTCAGTGGTGACCCATCTCCATTGTCCCCTAGTGACAGGTTGTGTACTGTCAGCTGAGCGTGGGCCAGTTCCCTGGGGAGGAGCATTCTAAAGTAGGGGGCATGGCCTCTTAAGACAGGAATGCTGTCCACGCTTATGCTAAGAACCCTAGCAGCCAGCCTTCTTCAATTGTTTATTTTGTTTTTGAGTCAGGGCCTCATGTTGTCTGGACTGGCCTCAAATTTACTTTATAGCAGATAACCTTTAACTCTTGATTCTCCAGCTCCCAAAATCTGGGATTATAGGCTTTTCTTCAAATTTCCTAATTACTGTTTTCAATTTATGATTGCTGTATTGTTCATTGATGGTAGCAATGATGTCTCGTTCTAAAATAAGCTTATTTTGGTAACAATGACGATGACAATAACTATGACAAACAAACTAAGCTTATGTAAATAAAAATAAAACCAGGCAGGAGTTTCGGCGTAGGCAGTCTGATTGGTAGCTATGGAGAGGGCTGCGAAAGACTGGAATCTGGGAATCTGCCACAGTTCCCACAGGTACACTAAGTGCCCATACAGGAGTCAGGACCCTTGATGGGAACAGTAGTCAGTGTTCACAATCAGAATTGGGACAAAGCCCTCAGGACTGACGACCGCACATTCCTGTTTGGTTGTCTCTTTGTGAGGCCAAGAGTAGACCACTCTGTTAGTGCAACCATATCAGCTCAGGGGAAACACAGGCTTCTGGCCCTGTCCTGCCCAGGTCCCAGGTCCTGCAAGCCCTGAGGAGGCTGCTAATGAGCCTGCTCGTCTCCCAGGAAGTCAGTCAGAATCAGCACTCAGTGACAACCACAAAAGAGTGTGGCCAGGTGCCTGGATAGAAGACAGATACGCAATGGAGAGAAAAGGGGGCAGGTGGGTAGATGGATGGGTGAATGGGAAGAGATATAGACACAGAGAGATAGATGGGTAGATAAATGGATGGATGGAGGAAGAAGGGAGAGGTGAATGAATGGATGATGAGTAAATGGATGGATGAGTGGATGGATGGATGGGTGGATGGACAGATGATGGGTGAATGAGTGGGTGGATGGATAAACAGATGATGGACTGAAGATGGATGGATGGACAGATGAATGTCTGATGATGGATGGATGAATGGATGGGTGGATGGACAAATGATGGACTGAAGATGGATGGATGGACAGATGAATGTCTGATGATGGATGGATGAATGGATGGGTGGATGGACAGATGATGGACTGAAGATGGATGGATGAATGGATGGGCAGATGAGTGGACTGGGAGATGGGTAGATGAGAGTGGACTGATGATAAATGGATGAATGGATGGGAGGATAAATAGGTGATAGGTGGATGATTAGAAGGATGGATGGTAGATGGAGACACAGATGGAGAGAGAAGGGGACGGATGAGTGGATACACAAGTGAATACATCTCTGGTCACTTAGGATCGCCTGTCCCATTTCACCTATCCACAGATGTTTCCATTCTTCACAGAATTATAAGAAAGTTATCTGAGACAGAGAATTAGGGTGACATTTCTGATCTCAAGTCAGATACAGCATCTCCTTCCCCTTTTATTGGGGATTCATGAAGCCAGGATGGACATTGTAGCCTGAAATCAGAGTCAGAGCTTTTCCTTTGTTTTTGATACAGATTCTCTGACCCAGTGCCATGCCTCCATTTCCCTTGACTAACACAGGAGACTGAGAAGACTGGCTCAAATAAATCTCACTGTTTCAGTGTTGCATGGATGAGGGAAGCCAAGGCTATGTAGGCATGCTGAGCCTGCCAGTAGACTGGCTGCTGTATGTGGAGAGTTCCTTTTGCAGGAGTGTGCAAAGGCTTGGGCTCCAGCTTGCGCTGCGCTTGGAGTCAGTTCCTATAAAAGGAAAAGGAGCAGGAAGAGCGGTGAAGCCAGATGCTCAGGCCCTAGCTGCAGCATCCCCTTACTGCAAACAGCAGCACAGAGTCGACACAATCAGAATGAGAGCACAAGGCAGAGGCAGCAGGAAGGGACCCAGGCTCTGGGTCAGCCAAGTCAGAGCTCGAGTTCATCCCCAACCCTTGCTGGCTGCATGCTCTAACTGTTGCTGCAAGTCTCATTGCTTCCAACAGGCGAAGCTTCACCTTTGTGACAACCTGCAAGGTTGTGACAGGGTCAATAGATCTGACATGTCTGGTCACTGCATGGGTGGGCTGGAGCATTACTCACTAGGCTTCTCCCCAAGGTGCAGCAGAGACCAGTGTCTTCTTACCTATGACGTGTCTGTGGAGTGCCTCCAATGTGCCAGGTCCACCCACCATGTGCTCTGGGGATACAGTGATGTTAGGTAGCCCCAGAGTCTGGCCTTGCAGAGCGTAGGGTCTGATGCCTATTTATCCAGTAGTCAAATAAATGGGAGAGGTTGTCAGACACAGGTTATGCAGGAGGAGGTGGAGTAGGAGCTACAACAGGGACACATGTTTTCTTGGGGGCAGTAACACTAGGAAGTAACAAAGTAGGGCTCAAGGGTAGACAGATGGAGCAGGCACAGGTGTCAGTGCAAGATGAGTGGGTTTGGGAACGGGGCAGGCTGGTTATGCACAACAGCCCTGTGGGAGATGGGGTGCAGTATGTTAGACTTGAGTGACCACCATTCGTCAAGAATGAGGGGCCATGTGGTATCTGTCAAGAAGAGAGATGTGGGAAGGGGGCTGCACCCAGAGCCCCACTGGGTGGACCTGAGAAAGATGGGGTCCATGAGAAGGGGGAAAGCAGAAAAGGGGGACGAGTGACAGCAGCATGGAGGAAAGGGGACCCAGGAAACCAGTGTGAAGTGGACATCCACTGGGTAGCAGGACATAATGTTGGCCACAGAAGGACAGCAGTCAGAAGTGGCTAGTACCCAGGTGGCTGTTATGCAGAAGTAAGGAGTAGGAGCCATCTAGTGCCTACCCTAGCCCCAGGCCTAAAGCTCCACTGTACCCTCTCTGACTGTGACAGCGGTGGATGGGGACATTCACAGAACAAGATTAACAGCATTAACAGTGCTGGGCACAGAGTTCATAGGCCATAGGCTCCCTTCGTTGTCTTTCTGAAAGTACTCAACCATCTCGGGAACTGTCAAAACGTGAAAGCCTCAACTCTCCTCTGATACTCCACACCCTGTAACCAGGGTCTTACGTAGCCCAGGCTGGCCTCAAACACACTATGTAACAGAAAATGGCCCTGAACTCCTGATCTTCCTGCCTCCAGTATATGGATTACAGGTGTGTGTCTACATACCTGGCCTAACTCCATCTCGAGACATGAAAATATTTAAAGCAAGAATGGTGGTGTAGAAGCTAACCTGATCTACAGTAGTGAGTTTCAGGCCAGCCAGGGCTACAGAGTGAAACTCCTATCACAAAAGCAAAAGAGAAGCAACGAAACAGTAACCATAGAAACTCTGCTGGTACTCTGAGTCCTCTGATTCAAGGGAGCGGTCCTCTGAAGTCACTGGGAATAGGAGTTGCGAGTTTGAGACCATTGTTCTCAGGGAAACACAGGGCCAGGCCCCTTTGATGCCACTGAAGAGAACATTATCTTGCATCTTTAGCTGTTTAAATGCAAATTATCACTGGTGTTGAAGTTGCTCCCCAAGTCTTGAACTGTCGAGGGCTGGTGAAATTTTTAGGAGCTGGGGTTAGGAGGAGGAAAACCAGATGTACCCTGGAAGGTAATCTTTGGTCCCTACCTTGTCCCTACCATCTCTCTTATGGCTTAACCTGCTATGAGGTGAATGGCTCTATTCTGTCCCTGTCCTCTCCCCCTTCCACCCTGGTATGTTGAACTACCACAGGCATAAAGCAGTCAGGTACTGAAGATGTGAACTAAATCAAACCTTCTGTTGGTTACTTGAGACAGGGTTCCTTATAAGGCCTGGCTGATCTGGAACTCACTATGTAGACCAGGCTGGCCTTGATCCCACTATCCGTCTGACTCTACCTTCCCAGTGCTGGATTATAGGAGTGTAACACCACACTCAGCCGAAACTTTGTGAGTCTCCTCCCCCCTAACCAATTTTTATTTGTGTGGTTGTGTGGATGGGCATTGTACACATGAGTGCAGTGCCCTTGGAGGCCAGAAGAGGGTGTCCGATCCCCTGGGTCTGGAGTTACAGTCAGTATAGGTGCTTGGAGCCAAATTCAGGTCTTCTGCAAAAGCAGTTGAAAGCTGTACCATAGCTCTAGTTTAAAGAAACTCTTTTGTGGTAGTTATGTTTCTGTTGCTATGAGAAAACACAATAACTGAGTTTATTAGTGGTCTAGTCTATGATGGTGGGAAAGGCATGGTGGCAGGAGCAGGAAGCAGAAACTCATTTCTTGACCACACACTGGAAGCCTAGAGCTCAAACTGGAAGTGGGACAAAGTTACAAACTCAAAGCTCCCCTGATGCCCCAAGTGGTTATACTTCCCCACCTAAAACTTCTGTTATCTCTCCAAATTGTGCCACTTAGAGACCAAGCATTCAAACCCATGAGCCTACCAGGGCCTTTCTCATTCAAACCACCTCAGCTTTTTGGAAAATCTTAGACACTTTATCACAGGCATGGGGAATGTATTCATCGGTGTGAACTCATAGCAGCAAGCACTCTAACGTCTACATGAACACAGCCCACGTCCCACACACCTTTTCTGTGTTCTTGGGCCATAGAACACAGCACATTCAACACGTTGTATGGGAGCCATAGTAAACCATACCATCACCATGAAGCACAGGGTAAGGAAACTGTGGCCTTGGAGAGCCCACCAGGAGCATACTTGTTCACAGCATGAGAGTTGTCTCTGCGAGGCCAAATGTGACCCTGTTCCGTTTTAGGTGGGAGCATGCTTGTCAGGTGACTCATTTTTCACTCTGCCTGTGACCACAAATGACCAGGAGAGCACCATGCCTGGGATTGCAAACCACATACACCAAGTGGGTGAGTTTGCAAATTCAGATTCTATGAAGCCTGGGTGACTGTCCTAGCAGGCATTTGTAGACATGACCCTTTTTCACAGTGGACTTTCCCAGCAAATACAGTTCAGGGCTGGGATTGCTATGGATGTTCTGTGAATGCCATTTGACACACAGGACACCCTGTCTCCACCACGTCAGAGAGCTAGCTACAAGTTGAGGATCCTACAGCTGACAAGTTGTCAAGCAGGAATGGGACCCAGGACACTTCTGGGCATTCTGGCGCACCCTTAGCCTTACCTGCGCATGCTCGTTCTGAAAGCTGTTTCAGCACACATCAACTTTCTTCAAGCTCTGTTTATTTTCTACCTCCTACAAAGCAGGCAGCTCAGCTCCCAAACGCTATTAATCCCTGGCTTCGATTCATTGAAACAAAATGTTGCCAAGCAGCAATCCTTTTACAACCCACATGGGTGGGGGCGGGATGCACAGAGGGTGCTTAGCGCAAGGCCTCACTGTAAACACACCCACATCAGCTTGCCAAGACCGCAGGCCAGGCCTGAGGGAATGCCACTGGATGCCATCAGGTGCCCAGCGAGCCCCCACGCCAGGGACTGACCAGGCATTCTCACAGCTACCTGTGGGGCACTGCTCTGTGCTGGTTTGAGCCAGTCTCTTGAATGCTCACTCATTGGCCACACTTCCAGGCTTTAATGGCAACAGCTTCTCTATCATGACTACTGAACTTGCAAGGCCCGTTTCCTCAGCTCAGGGGACATTATTGCTGTGAAGATTGAGGTTTGTTTAGAATGCAAAAGCACTGCCACACTCTCTGTGCCCTCTACTTCCTGTGGTTGACTGGCGAGCGAGAGGTCAGCCCACCGCAGAGGTGAAGGAAGGCGGGCTGCGATTGGGATCTCTGCCTCCCTGGAGTCTTCCTTTGGGCACATGGTCCCCAGATGAACCCATGCTTCAGAGGAAATGGAGCAGAAAAAAAAAGGCAAAGGTGGTTCTGAGCCGAGACAGGTGCCAGCTTGATTTGCAGCCAGCTGCGTGTCTGGTGTGGTGGCAAAGGACACCACCCTTACCACCTTGGTGCCTCAGCTTCCTCAAATGGTTTTCCAGCTCAGGGTGGTGGCAGGGATCAACCGAGTCTGTCTCTGCCAGGCACTCAGCAGGGGGCCAGGCTCCTGGTAAGCCTTACTTAGTAGTCCTTCAAATCTTTAAAGATTTAAAGCAGGGATCATGCAGAGCAAGGTATTCGCAGAACCTGGCGCTATTCCATTCTTCCTGTTTCTTAACTGGTAGAGTAACACGCTGATATGTTGTTATTAACATTACTATGAACAGCCTAGTAGCAGGGAGGCACAAACTCTGTAGGTTTTTTATCTTCAATCTATTTCACAGATGAGGACTCTGGAGGCTCAGAGAGGTGAAGGTATTTGTTCCGGGTTACACAGCTGGCAAGGGGGAGAACCAGGACTCACATCTAACTCCTCCCAATGCCAAGAGCTCCCCTGACACCTGTCTAATTAAGGACACCTCAGTTCCGGTCACTCAGGACAGATAACTCTCTGTACTGTGGGCACAGAGAGGACCTAAACCCTGCCTGGGTGGCCCTGCACTGGTCCTGAAGCTAGGTGGATCAGACCTGGGGACACGGTGCATGGCATGCCCTTCCACCTGCAGGAGGAGGCATGGGACCTTCTTAAGCAAGAGCTAAAACTGCATATGGGACATAGCCAGGAGTGACTTTGGCCTTCAGTGTCTGGAAAGTGTTGCAATGTTAACATCCTGGTTTCTTTTCTTTAATTTTTTTAGATGTATTATATTTTATATGTAATGAGTGTTTCACCTACAAGTATGTCTGTGCACCATGTATGTGCCTGATGCCTACTCATAGAGGTCGGAAGAGTGTGTTAGACCCCTTGGAACTGGAGTTACAGGCCACTGTGAGTGGTCACAGAGGTGCTGGGAAATGAACCCAGGTGCTGTGGAAGAACCGTCTGTGTTCTTAACCATTGAGTCATCTCTCCTGACAGGGGAAGGGCCAGGAAACTAGTACACCAGGAGAGATGCCCTGAGATACTATCACACCATAAGAAAGGAGGGGACCCAGTGCTGAATGAACCAGGACTGGACTGGGCTGAGCCAGCGATGGACCCAGACGTGGCATGGCCTCTGTCTTCTCAGTGGCTTCTGGAAAAATCTCTGTACTTCATGGGCAGTAGGTGGAGCCCACAGGACAATGGGCACACATTGTTGCTAGCTTGGAGGATTTTGAATATATATATATATATATTCACAGAAAACTGTAGATTTCTGTATTTTCTTAAAACAGGGAACCTGGCCCTTAGATCCCACATCTGCATGAAGCTGTCACAGCCTGGCACTGAGTGTGGATGGTCTCTTAGGGGGGCCACAGTCCCCACCACTCCCCTCTGCTGACCCCTTCTTCACAGCCTGGGTTGGGACATCTACATTTGCCACTGGAGTAGGCAGCTATACTTCGAGATGTTGAAAGGGTCCTTAGCCATGTTCTCTCCCTGCTTGGAAGCTCAGTGGGGACAGGGACCTATCCTTGTTCACCTTGTTACGTAGGCTTGGCACATGGCAGATTTAGAAACTCTTTGCTTTTTTGGGTCTCACATAGCACAAGTTGACTTCGAACTTGCTGGGTGGACCTTGAACCTCCTGACCCCCCTGCCTCTGCTGGAATTGCAGATGTGCACCACGGCCTCTCTGTTTGCCTCACTGTGTGCTAGGTGGGCTCTTTCCGGCGAGCTGACAATCTATTGAGGAAATGCTCCAAGGCAAAGCCAATGGCTTCAGTGAGTGATGTCAGCACAGGACGAGGGGCCAGGCTGCCTGGATTTGGGCTCTGGCCCTGTCACAGTGGAGTACAGGGCACCAACTAGTCCCCCCCAGGCCTCCCTCAGCTTTCATGGGTGGAAAGAGAACTAACGAGCTTACTGGGGACCCTGTAAGTGATCTGGATAACTCTGTGCTATAAAGGCCATGCTGGACAGGGCCTGACTTGGTCCCCACTGTCACTGGGTCCCTGTGTTGTGACAGCTCACCTCCATTGTCCCACAGCACTCTTACTGGCTGGGGGTATTCTGAGGAAGTGCATGTGTCTCTTGAGCACAACCCAAGGGTCAGAGCTGTGAAATGTCACAAAATGAAGAGGATGTAGAACAAGTCTAAACAGGGGCTTGCCATGACTCCTAGAAAGTGGAATTGTTGCCCAGCCACATGTTTGTGACACTGGATGGTGACTTAACCTCTCAGCTTTTCTTTCCTCATCTCTGAAACAGAAATGCTCACAGCCACCTTTACAGGCGCCAGGGGAATAGTCACACGCTGATGTTATCCACACACTGGAGGGGCTTCCAGGCCAGACTGCTGCCACCGATAATTGCAGACATAAATCCCTCCAAGCTAGATTCCCCCAGCCTCCCCGACAGGACCTATTTGTCTTATTCAGGTTAGCTCCTGCTGGAATTATGCTAGAAACAGTCCCTTCTTTGAAGTGAATGAACCCTCATTTGTAAATAAACAGGAGGCAGAAAGGGAACCCATCAGTCACTATAAGAGACTTTTGTTTCTTCTTGTTGTTTCTTCTTCTTCTTCTTCTTCTTCTTCTTCTTCTTCTTCTTCTTCTTCTTCTTCTTCTTCCCTCTTCCCTCTTCCCTCTTCCTTATCTTTCTCCCTCTCCTTCTTCATTGCTGGGGTATGAAACCAGAGCCTTACACACACCATTAAAGATGCTCTATCACTGATCAACATCTTTACCACTGTCCTAATTTTGAAAAGTCTCCCTAAGTTTCCCAGGCCTTGAACTTTCTGTAGCTTAGACAACCTCTGACCTTACAATCCTCCTGCCTCAGCCTATTGAGTCACTGAGATGATAATCTGCGACACCAAATCTGGCCTGGAAATAAGGACTTTGATGAAATGACACACTTTGGGGATTACTGATATAGTCAAGAAAAGCCAGGTCCTCCAGACAAGGGGACCAGCTAAATCTTTACTGTTCTTGCTTTAGAAATAACAACACTGAGCAAGGAAGCCAAGGCAGTGTAATTGCCCCAGCATCAGAGACAATGTGAGCGCCCCAGCATCTGACATGCATCTGTAGGTTCCCTGGACCAGTCTCAGCTCCACAGTGAGGCAGAACAGTGGCTACTGGTAGTCGCTTCTCTCCTCCTTGTTCCACCATACTCACCTTCATAACCCCCAGCCAGCCAGGGTGCTGACCAGGCCTATATTAGCCTGCAGGGCTTCTACCACAAAGATGGTGGGCAAGTTTGTCTTCCCCACTATGCTTAGCCATAACCTTTGTAGTAGCAGGCCTCGTGCTCCTGAGTGTCTGAGGAACTGATGGGTTCCCTTTCTGTCCTCGTGCTCCTGTCCTGGTCTGAATCAGAAGTGTTCTCCCCTGGCTCATGTGTTAAAGACTTGGACCCCAGCTGATGGGTCCAGTTACAGAGGGAACGAGCTCAAGAGGGCTCTGCCCTAATCAGTGGATTAAGATAAAGCTACTGCTGGAGCCATAATCCTACAGCATTCCTGGGAAATGAGGGACATTTGGAGGTGCCAGGTTGGAGGAAGTAGGCCACTGGGGTGTATGGTGGGGGCTTTATCTGCCCTGGGCCCCTCTCGGTGTTCTTCCTGTTTTCTGGCCACCGTGAGGTGAGCAGCTGTGCTCCAGGTATCCTCTCTGCTCTGTGATACTCCCTCAGAGCCACAGCAATGGAGCCAGCTGACCACAGATAGACACCTCCGGGAGACCTCCAAAGCAGGAGGTAAAATGAAGCTTTCCTTCTTCTAAGGGAGCTCCCTCAGGGCAGGAATGAGAGCTCAGCAGTTAGGAGGGCTTACTGTTCCCGGAAGGGACCTGTGTTTGGCTTTTAGTACCCATGTCTCATGGTGCAAAACTGCCTGTAATTGCAGCACAGAGGATCCAAGGCCTCTGTGGGAACCTGCACTCCTGTGTTCACATCACATACAGACACATAAATAAAAATTACTAAAAAAGTCATTTTTTAAAAGGTGCTCCTTCAGGTACTTGCCACAGTGATAAGAAGCCAACCTACACAGTCACTGAGGCCACATGACCAGTTTATAGCCAAGTCATCACTGGTTAGCGGTAGTTGCACAGTGAGACATTGACTCCCAGGAGAGCTGTGATCGTATCCACCTTGTCCTGGGTGTCATCCAAAAGTGGTCAAGAAACTCCTGCCCTCAAAATATGGCTCTCAAGGCCTCCCATGGGTATCCCAAGCCATCCACAACTCACCTAGGACAGCAATCTTCCCAATACTGAGACAAGGCCCAGGATTCTTTCTAGCTTTATGGGAACATGACTCTCAGGGACCACTGGACAGGAAGCCCTTACCCCAGTCTTAGAAGGCTGGGAGCCCAGTACCAGCTATCTGTGTCACTACTGATTCCATATGATAACTTAGAAGATGAGAATACAGAGGCCGTCTGTACCCCAATAGCATGCTTTATCCCCAGAAGGAGCCTTGTGAGCCTCCTGACCATAAAACACATTGATATCTTCAGCCTAAGACTTTGTCCACTGCTAGCTTGCCAGCCTCTGGTCTCCTTGACAATGGCCTAGGGATGATATTCTGGGGTTAGGGAACCTAGAGTGAGGGGACAGATTAGTACAGAAGCCACCCCGTATATACCCTAGGCTTTATGTGCTGAGGGTCACCATCTCTGGAGGTGCATTAGTAAAGCATCATGTGCAGTTAGTTCCATGCTCTGTCACGTGGTTTTAGGCCCCCGCAGTGGAAGTCAGAGGGGGTGGGTCCTATCTGAGAGAATACAGCACTTTGAGGCACTCAAGAGTCTCAGCGTTGATGCCTTGTGACCTTGACGGCAGCAGGAGTCAGGAAGGTGGCTGGAGTAATCTTGATGCAGAAGTTATAGGGAGTGATCAGTGGGGACTGTAAAGATGTGGTAAGTACCTTCTCAGTTTAGACTGCCTGGCTTCTACTTCTCACAAGAGTGGGAAACCCTATGGTGTGTGTCATCTTCCTACAAGCCAAGGAAGGTACCTGCTCCGGTTTTGAGCCTCAGGTAGAAACTCCCCCATTGCATACACAATGAAACACTCAGCCACAAAAACAAGCTTGAAGAATCGCAAATAAACTCCAGAATCACTGGACTCAGAATCACACAAGCATGAACCCATGTGTATCTAGCCTATGCCACTGAGGGCAGTCTGGGGACACCCAGGCTATACGGTTGCCTAGCTCTCAGGTGGCACAGAGTGGAGGGAAGTGCTGCATTGTGCCTGTGGCTAAAAGCTCTGCTGTGTATCCTGCTCCCTACTCTGGTCTGGCCTTGGTGAACTTCCCAGGTAGCGTTATTCCTACAGACGTCCCTCCACACAGTCCCACTTCTGTCTTCACAGCATGATGTCATTAGTCATGATCATCAATCCTGCCAGCCTTACAATGACCAGGTCGGCAGCCACCACAAAAGGTTCTCTGGGGTTTCATGGATATCCTGGCCACAGCTTAGTGTCCATCAGTGAGGGTTGGAGTGAGCAAAGCCACGACATGGCTCCAAAGCTTTCCTTCTCAGCCTTAGGGGGGAGGGTAAGAAAGAGCAGGGGAGCTATGATATCACCAGTGTGACAAACACATGCATTTTGTCCCTCAGCAGCCAGGGAACATACATCTCCAAACTTGGAAGATGAGATTGTCTCAGTTCGGGTTTCCATTGCTATGAAGAGACATCATGACCATGGCAACTCTTATAAAGGAAAACATTTATCTGGGGCTGGCTTACAGTTTCAGAGGTTTAGTCCATTATTATCATGGCGAGAAGCATGGTGACATGCAGGCAGACATGGTGCTAGAGAAGGAGCTGGGAGTTCTACATCTTGATCTGCAGGCAGAAGAGGGAGACTGCCACACCAGGCCTATCTTGAGCACAGGAGACCCCAAAGCTTGCCCCCACAGTGACTCACTTTCTCCAACAAGGTCACACCTACTACTAGTGCCACTCCCTATGGGTCAAGCATTCAAACACGTCTATGGGGGCATTCCTATTCAAACCACCACAGGGAGATCTTGCCTGTTGACCACACAGGGGCCAGGGAGGAGATCAGCCTGGAAGTGGCATCCCATCCTGGTCCTTAGGCCCATGTCTCTAGCCTACAGCTGCCTCTCAGCTTCACTCCCAACTCCTCAAACATCCTATCCTCACTCAAGATCTCCTGACTGAGGGAGCCAGGGACCTGTATACAGGAGCATGAGATGCCAACAGGAGAGCCTGGGCAATGTGTAGGAACCATTTAGCTTCTCATCTCAGGACTGGTGGGAAGGGCTGGCATAAACAACCCTTTTACATGCAGAACCTGGGGACTCAGCTCACTACAGCCTAGGGGCTCAGATGTTGAAGGCCACATGAGACTAAAAAAAAACTTCTGTTAACAAAGACTGTCCAAAAAGATGAAGTTGGTTCATTGATCTTTCTGACTTAAACAACTCATGGAATTTCCATACTACCCTACATATTTTACCCAAAACTAAGATTTCACAAAAAACTAAGGATAGGCAAAATGCATGAAATGAAAGTTAGACCACAGGACTCTAGGCATTGAACAATATGGTCACTGGAAACAGAAAGGACAGGGCCAGTGCCTGTCTAAGAGAGAACACTAAAGGCGGTGACAGAGGTGGTGGAGGCGGTGATAGTGGTAAGAACTACATAGCCCTCTAGATACCTTCTAGCAGGCCACTTCAAAGCTGACAAGGCCTATGTGCAAGAAAGTAACTCAAGGCTTGGGAAGAGCCACTCCATGGTGTCGGAGGGAGCAAATCTGACAAGCAGACAGATAGTTCTTAAAACCACCAGCCAGACTGAAAAAGTTTACACTCTATGGGACATTGACTTAAGTGTGGTGGCCCATGAGTGTTCACAGGATTGGTTCCTGGACCTCTGTGGAGGTGAGAGGTTATGGTGGTTTGAAAGAAGAGAGTGACACTATTAAGGGTGTGGCCTTATTGGAGGAAGTGTATTACTGTGGGGGTGGGCTTTTAGGTCTCATATATGCTCAAGCCATGTCCAGTGTTCCAGTGTCTCAGACCACTTCCTGTTGTCTGTGAGTCAAGATGTACGACTCTCAGCTCCTTCTCCAGCACCATGTCTGCCTGCATGTCACCATGTCGCACCATGATGATAATGGGCTAAATCTTTGAAAATGTAAGCTACCCCAAATAAATGTTTTTCTTTTTAAAGAATTGTGTTGGTCATGATGTCTCTTTATAGCAATAGAAACCCTAACTCAGGCAGAAGTTGGTACCAGGGACTAGAATATTGCTAATAAGACTGACCATGCTTTTGTCTGAAGGAATATGGACCTTGGGACTGTGATTTAGAAAAGAAATCCAATGCTTTACATGCTGCTTAATGGGCCATACTAGTATGATCAGGGAAGACAGAGGTGCCGAGAGTGATTTGAACTATGGGTGCCTGGATCAAGAGGTTTCAGGGGAGAAGAATGTTAGTATGTGGCCTAGATGTTGGTCTTGTGAATTTTGCTGAAGAATGTGACTGCTTTTTTGTCCCTGTCTGAACAGTCTGCCTGAGGCTAAAGTGAAGAGTTTTGGATTAATTCTATTTGCAGAAGACATCTAAAAGCAGCCTAGTATAGACTGTCATGCAGTTATTAGTGGCAACTCTAATAAAGATTTATAATGAAAAGGAACAAGCTGAACAAATAAAAATACAAAATGTACCAACTGAGAAAAGGAACACCAGGAAGTGGGATAGAGCTAAATCCTGTGTTCAAGGAGATAAACAGATTAAGAAATGGAATAAAGGGAGTGATGATCTCACTCAGTTAAGTTTCCAACTTGTGAAAGGAATTAAAGAAAAGCTTAGAGCTAGGTGTGGTGGCGCACACCTTTAATTTCAGCACTCAGAAGGCAGAGGCTGCCAGATCTCTGAGTCTGAGGCCAGCCTGGACTACAGATCAAGTTCCAGAACAGCCAAACTTAGGCAGTGAAGGAAACCATGGACAACAGAAAGTTGGTGAAGATGTAATTGAATGAGGGGACCATGTTCCAGCCCCAGAAGCAGCAGAACTTGCAGCTTCGGCCACGTGGTTCTGAGTCAAGGATAAAAGAAAGGCTGATGAGGCCAGGCATGTGTCAGGGGTGTCCCTGAATGGAGGCCTAGAGAGACCATTGCATGAAGCTGTGAAGGTGAAACCTGGATTGTCTTAGAGGCCCTAAGATGTTGAAGATGCCAAAGCCATGGGACACCTGCCAAGGAAAGCTGCTAACAGGGAGTGGAGCCAGCTCAAGAGAAATAAGAGTGTTGCAGTCAACAAAGCTGAAAGGAGTCAAATATCTGAAGATGCTTTAACATCAGACATAGAGATGCAGAGTTTGGAGTTTGCTCAGCTGGCTTTTGGTCTTGCTTTGGTCCAGTATGTTCTCACTATGCCCCTTTTGTTATGTTTTGGAATAGTAATGTATATTATGTACCATTACATATTGAATGTATGTGATCTGCCTTTTGATTTTGATTTTACAAGGGATTACAGTTAAAAGATTGCAGGAATCTCAAAAGAGACCTAGACCTTTAGATTTTAAAATAAGTTTGAGACTGTGATAGACTTTTGAAGTTTGACTGAATACATTATTTTTTTGCATTATGATATGGCTACAAGCCTTTGGGGGTCAGGGAGTGAAATGTGGTAGTTTGAAAGAAAATGGTCCCCAAAAGGAGTGACACTATTAGGAGGTGTGGCCTTGTTTGAAGTAGGTATGGACTCATGAGAGGAAGTGTGTCACTGTGGGGGTGGGCTTTTAGGGCTCATATATGCTCAAGTCATACCTAGTGTCTCAGACCTAGGTCTACAAAGAGAGTTTTAGGACAGTCAGGGCTACACAGGGAGGCTCTGTCTCAAAAAAAATTTTTTTAAGTTAAAAAAAGAGAGAGCAGTATTTGCTCTTTGGTGTTGGGCCATCTCTCCATCCCCTTTAACTTATTTTTGACTATTATAGAGGTTCACACTGAGAGTCAACAACGAGTCTCAGAGGACATGTAGACTTAGGCTTCTAGGAAACTCTGGAACTGTTGGATTTTAGGTGTCTGTGGGGGTACTAAATGCACTTTGTATTAGGTGACCAGAAGCCTTTGGGGCCAGGAATGGAATGCTGTGGTTTGGATGGTCAGTGCCCCCACAAAGGCTCATGTATGGAAGGTTTGATTCCCAGCTGATGGCACAATTGAGAGCATCTAGGGCATCAACTTCATTCATTGCCAATTCATTCATTGCTGAACTCAGAACTGATGGGCTATTGGGAAGTAGGATATGGGGGAAGGAGTGCCTTTGAAAGGGAGTAGAGCTAGTGTACCCCTAGATTCTCTTTCTGTTTTCTGGCTGCCAAGAGGTGATCAGCTATTGTCCTCATTGATACCTTCCATCATGAAGTTCCCACTTCACCGCAGGCCTGAAAGCAGTGAAACCTTTCCACCATTAAATTGTTTGCCTAGGACATTTTATTATAGCAACGGGAAGTAGAATGACACAGTAAAACAGTGCAAATGCTATGTAACTTACTTAGTCTATCATTTATAGAATAGTAACACACGCAGTACGAGTTCAACATAGATGCAACGAGAAAAACCAGTCTGCGGCTGGTGGAGTCCATAGAGGCAGAATCCTTGGCTAAGAGGGCTGGTTGTGCCAGCCATGAGTCTTAGCTCCACAGTGGGGCACAGTCAGGGCTCAGCTAAGGACTTCCTTGGTCAATCTACCAAATGTCAGAAGTGCGGCATACATGGAGCCCATGGCTTCCAAGCAGCTGGGTGACGACCCAGACTAAGCACAAGAATATTTATAAGAATGGAAATTGTCTCAGAATGTTAAGCCGGGGATTTTGTTTTAACCTTACAGATCCTTTGTATATATATTACGGCTCCCAGGTTTGGGTTTTTATGGAATTCTTGTGTGTGCAAATGTGTGTATGTCTGCATCTGTGTGTGTTTGTTTTTCCTTTGCTTCTTTTTCTTGTTTGGTTGTTTTGTCATATTCCAAGTATTGTTTGTTTCTGAATTATCCTGTTGCATTTTATCATTACTGTTCCTTAGATGCCTGGTTTTCTAATGAGAGACAGAGGGTGTGGATCTGGATAGTAGGGGAGGAGGGAAGAAAATGGGAGGGTGGGGGAGGTATGGTGGTTTGAGTAAGAACAGCCCCCATATGTTTGGTTCATATATTTGGATGTTTAGTCAACAGGGAGTGGCACTATTTAAGAGGATTAGGAGGTGTGGCCTTGTTGGAGGAACTCTGTCAAGTCAGTGTGAGTGGGCTTTAAAGGTTCAAAAGCCCAAGCTGGCTCCAGTATTTCTCTCTTCCCACTGCCTGTGAATCCAGATGTGGAATTCTCAGCTACTGTCTCAGCACCATGTCTGCCTACTTGCTGCCATGCTCCCTGCCATGATGAGACTGTACTAAACCTCTGAAACTGTAAGGTCAGCCCCAAATGAAAGCTTTCTTTGATAAGAGTTGCTGTAGTGATGGTGTCTCTTCACAGCAACTGGCTAAAATGGGAGGGGAAACTATAATCAGAATATATCGTATGAAAAAAAACATACTTTCATTCAAAGAAAAAAAATTATCTGGGCTGGAGAGATGGCTCAGCAGTTAAGAACAATGGTGTTGCCCTTGCAGAGGACCCAGGTTCAGCTCTCAGTGAGGTTACAAATATCTGTAACCCCAGTTCCAGGGAATCTGAACCCCCTCCTGGACTCTCTAGGAACATACCTACAAGCAGGAAAAACATACACACAAACTGAAAATAAATTTTAAATTTATCTGAGAGTTCTGGGGAGATAGTACTGAGGTAAAGCACTTACTGCTCAAGTGTGGTTCCTGAGTTTGGAAAGTCCAGGGGTGTGTGGTAGCCTGCCTGCGATTCCAGAACTCAGGAGGCAAAATCAAGGACACACTATCTAAACCAATGAGCTTTGGGTTCAATGAAAAACCCTGTTTCAGTATACAAAGGGGAGAACCATCTTAGAAGACATTCTAGCCTCCACGTGTATACACACACACACACACACACACACACACACACACCATACACATTTAAAAGAAAATAACTCTTTAAAACAAAACTGATAACAAAGCAATGAAGTATTTAGAATAGATGGAAAAATTAGGACTGGGTTTATGGCTCAGTGATAAAGAACATGTTTTACTCTTCCAGAGAACCCAGGTTCAATTCCTAGCACCCACATAAGTAACATTTTAATTCTAGTTCCAGGGGATCTGACGCCCTCTTCTGGCTGCCATGGGCACCGCACACATGTGGTTCACAGATGTTCAGGTAAAACACCCAAACACATAAAATAAAGATAAATAAACCCTAAAAAAAAAAAAAAAACCTAAACCTGAAAGTCATTAAAAAAAAAACCTTGGAGAAAATTAAAAAGAGGACAATCACAGCTCAAAGATCAGGAAGAGAAACAAACAGGCATGCACTGCTGGAGTATCCTTTGCATGTGAAGTGGGGAACTGTCCCCTGAAAATGGACCACAGTAAGTAAGAGCTACAGATAATAAAAACACAAGCAAGTAAGAAAAAAACTAGAATTAATAAGTCTGCAAAAAATAAATCAAGAGAATCACAAATGGTGCTCAGCTAGGGAATAGAGAGGCAGCTCCATTATTAAGAGCATATACTGCTCTTGCCAAGGACCTAGAGGACTGAATTTAGTTCTCAGAACCAATGTTAGGTAGCTCACAACCCTCTCTAACTCTGGTTTCAGATGACACAATGCCATCTTCTACCCTCTGTGTGCACTACACTCAGACCAAACACACACACTCACAGACACACACCACTCACACACACATCTTAAAAAATAAATCCTAATAAAATATATTTAATTAATCCCAAGGTCAGCAGAAAAGGAGGAAAATGGAAATGATAGTGACACAGATTGGGTTAATAATCAAGGTACATATTATATAAGAAATTTATTTCAAATACAAAGAGACATATAGATGTACAAGGTACATTTGTGTCGTATAAGAAATATATTTCAAATATAAAGAGATATATAAATGGATATAAGAAATAAAATGGCAGAAGAAGATATACTATGTCACATAGCCAAATGCTGTGGTGGCTACAAGAAGGAATCACTGCAAAGAACACTGTCAACACTAAGGACAGTATATGTGCAATGATAAAAGAGATGATTAATTTAAAAAATATAAAAGTGTCAAATGTCTAAGAAGCAAAAGAACATAAAACACACATAACAGGGCCAAGGAGACAGTCCAAAGTGCTTGCTGTACACACATGAGCACCATATGTGTGTCTCTCTAATCCGTGTGAAATCAAGGTAGGCACAGCCAATAGACTGTAGCCCCACCACTTGGAAGAAGAGTCAGGGAATCCTAGAGTAAGGTGACTATCCAAATTAGACAAAACAGCAAGTTCAGGTGTGGTCGTTTGAATAAGAATGGTCCCCATAGGCCCATGTATTTGAATGTTTAGTCATTAGGGAATGGCACTATTTAGTTCACTAAGGATTAGAAGGATTAGAAAGTGTGGCCTTGTTGGAGAAAGTGAGTTACTGGTGGTTTTAAAAGCCTTAAAGTTTCAAAAGCTCACATCAGACCCAGGTCATCCTCCCCGGCCCCCCGCCCACCTCTTTGGATATAGCTCTCAACTACTTCTCCAGCACTTTATCGGCCATGCCAGCTGCCATGCTCCCCACCATGATGATAACGAACTAAGCCTCTGAAACTGTAAGCCAGCCCCAATTAAACGTTTTCTTCTACAAGAGTTGCCTTGGTCATGGTGCCTTTTCACAGCAATAGAAAAGTGACTAAGAAGTTGGTACCAGGAGTGGGGTATTGCTGGGCCAGGCCTGACCATGCTGCGTGTTGGCAGAAGGTGGACTTTGGGTTAGGAAGGCAGTGAACACTTTAGGCAACATCTAATGAACCTTCCAAGTAGGAGCAAGGAGGATAGCGGTGCTGAGAACAGTATGGGGCCAGCTCATGAGGTTTCAGGGTGGGGGATAAATGTTAGCAAGAGCCCTAGAGACCATTCTTGTGATATTTTGGCAAAGAATGTGTCTGTTTTTTGCCCTTGTCCTAAAAATCTTCTAGAGGCTAAATTAAGAATTTTGGATTAATGTCATTGGCAGGGGAAATTTCAAGACAACCCAGTCCCATGGTTATTATAAGCACTCTTATGTAGATCAATAATGAAAAGGAGCAAGCTAAGCAAGGAAAAGTCAAAATGTACAGTTTGATTAGAAAAGAAACACCAGGAAATGTTTTATTGAAGTCAAGTCCTGTGTTCAAGGATTCAAGGAGACAAAAAGTTTAAAGAAAAGCCTGATGCTAAATGGGTAAAGGGAGTGGTGACCCCTGGAAAAGACCCCACCCAGCTAAGCTTCCAGTTTGTGAAAAAGAATTAAAGGAAAGCTTAAGCAAGAAGGGAACCATAAAAAAACAGAAGGTAAACAGAAGAATTTGGCAGCTTCCGCTATCTGGTTTTATCAAGGAACACACAAGAAAGCAACCTGCTGCCATGCTCCTGTTTCTTCTTCATTGGTTGGCTACAGCCATGGGCAAGAGCTCTTTTGTTCTTGAACATTCCCAAGCTCCTCGTGTGATAGAAATGCGGTCTGAGATGAGTGTGCAGGGCTGGAGCTTCTCCTTGTTGCTGTGTGTGGCATCATGGTACTCAGCATAGCTCATGTGACTCTTGATGGGAAGCCCTACCACCTCCATATGAAACACGGAACTCTGCTCAGCTGGCAGAAGATACCAGAGTCACTCAGGACTCATAGGGGGCTGTTGCCATGACCTCCTGATGCTCTCAAACCTGAGGATGCTGAAGTCCTTTGCACAAAATTGTGCGGTCCTTCAACAGAGCCTACACAAGCCTGTTCAGGATATTATTGTTGTTCTTATTATCATTTGTGCATTCATATGTGTAGGCACACATGGATGTGTACACACAGGCACATGGAGGATAGAGGTCAATATTGAGTGTCTTCTTTTATTGCTCTACACACTATTTTTTGAGATTGGGGTCTTACATGAACTTGGCCCTCAGTGACTTGGCTAAGCTCTCTGGACAGCAAGTCCTAAAGATTGTTCTGTCTTCTCCTCCCAAATGCTGGGATTATGGGTGCATACTTGGCCTTTTATAGGGTGACTGGAGATCCAAAATGTGCAGCAAGCCCTTTACCCACTGATCCATCTCCTCAGCTCCCTGTCATGTACTTTAAATAATCTCTGATTGTATTACAATGTTTAGAAGGATCATTCATAACTTGCACATATGACATAAATGTCTTATAAATAGTGGCAATGCTTAGGGAGCCGTGGGGAGAGGGGAGTCTGCTTATGTGGAGAACAGTCATGGTTTCCATTCAAATATCCTCTTGAGTTGTCAAGATGGCTCAGTGGGTAAAGGATCTTGCCACCAAGCCTGAAAAACTAAGTTCAATTCCCAGGACCCACACGAGGAAAGAGAAGACTGATTCCCACCAATTGTCCCTTACCTTTACTTACATGTTCTCTCTCTCTCTCTCTCTCTCTCTCTCTCTCTCTCTCTCCGCCCCCCAAATAAATAAATAAAATGCAAGAAATATACAAATATTTCATTTCCTGGTAGAGTATATTGAACCAGCAGATTCAGAATGACGGGTGACCAGGATTCTCAGCAGACGGTCTTTCTACAGACAACACAGAATTGCATCCCTTTGCCTCTCTGGTTTCAGTAACAGGAAGGGAGCAGAGGGGCTGGTATCTGAGAGAGTTTGCACTTAGGACCTGGGCAAATTGCCTACTTAAGGATAATGACAACTCAGTTGAAATCAATAGGTTTCTGCAGATCAGGGTGGCTTTGAACATTTCCCTCTGTCCTGGAGCTATCGGAGAAGACAGGAGATTACAACGGTTCTGGCATCCAAATTGCTTTGCTCTTTAAATGCTCCCCACCTGAAACCTCTTTGTGTCTTATCATTTTAACCCAAATCCATCACCCTGGAGACCCACTTGAAGTCTTTTCATCATCCAAGGTCAGCCTCCACACCTTGAGCTGCAGGGCATCCCACTTCTACAGTGCCCTGTCAAGTTTGTCAGCTCTGAGATTCCATCACTCATCCCAGGTATGCCACATGTCTGATCATTTCCTGAGCATGCAGGACCCTGTGTGAGTGTGGATCCTTCTGCATCCCCAAGGTACCACCCACCTGGTGGACTCGGTGCACTCCTTGACTAAATCGAAGGGACCAGATGAGTAAGATAATAAGAACAATCTGAAGAAAGGCTTCCTGACAGCATAATAAAGGATGAGCTGGAGGAAAAGCAATGGTCACCACATCCATCATCACTCCAGGTTCAAGCTTCTCATGTGTGCAGAGCTCTGCTCAGGGCTGGTGGGACACCCTGCCTGCTCCTCCTCCTGAACTAATCAGCGGCGAGACAACATGCACCTTGCACAACAGCACCAGGTACGAAGCACCCTCATGCACAACATCAGAGGCTCGGCAGGATGTGCTTAATTGCCAGGTGAGGGAAGAGGAGAATGATTCCACACCATGATGCAGGTCTGGGTGTGGAAGGAGCCTTCTGAGAGCAAGGATGCAGGAAGGGAAAGGATGTGGAATATATCTGGCCCAAGGGAAGAGTGGTACCTAAATTTCTGAGAGCAGGGATGCAGTGTATGAAGAAAGGCTTCCCCAGGCAGACAGGGGGTGGGCCTGGCAACAGGGAAAATAGACTCAGGTGTCCTCAGGGCCGTCAGCAGGCAAGTGTAGAAAGGGACACAGAGGTGTGAGGCTTGAAAGTGGGGTGGCAAACAGGAGCTCTGATTTCTCACAGTATTTCTCTTTATCCTCTGATCATCTATGTTCAGAACTTGCCATTTTCACAGGTTGAGGCTCAGAGGCCAGAAAGCAAAGGGTGATGGACAGAACTGTCACCTTCCCCTGTCATGTCACATCTGCAGCTCTGAGGCAGCAGGGAGGATGGAAGTGAAGAGGGCACCAGGTTGTCCCTAGAGAAGACGCAGGCTCAGCTAACATTTCAGAGGATGGGCAAGGGGCAGGCATGGTTGTAGAAGCCCCCTGTGGAGTGACCAGATGGAAAAGCAAGAATGGGCCAGGGGCAGTGAAGGTGACATCTTTTCATGTAGTCTGAGAAGAGATGACAGGTAGTCATTGGAATTGAATAGAAGGTGGGCAGGTGAAAAAATAGGACTCCAGGGGACAAAAAGGGGAAAGGAAGCTGACCATCAAAGGGAGGGTGGGCTGCCTCTGTCCAGGTGCTAGGATGAAGGACAGATGGCAAGGTCATGCATCTCCTGTTTGAGAATGCTCCAACTTGGCTATGTGTTGCATCCTGAAAGATGTGTGCATGGAAACATGGGGGTAGGGAACAGGGGAAAATGCATTTGGGAGCATGTGGAAATGCATATTGCAAGGAGAGAACGGAAAGTGGCCTGGCTAGCAAGGATATCAGCATTGGGACTGCCAGCTCAGCAGTGTTTCAGAGACCAGTCTGGTATCTGGGTGAATAGGGGTGTCCTGGTACTTCTTCCTGCAAATCTGGACCAATTGAGAAAGGGCTGTTGGTGTATGTGGCAGGCACTGTCATAGGGCATTTCATGATCTATGTCTTGCTGGCCAGTCCAACTGCCTTTCCCTGTTGCTGTGATTAAACACTCCAACAAAAGCAACTCAGACAAGAAAGATTTATTTATATCAGTTTGCAGATACAGTCTTGTATATATCCTTGATATATTCTTGTTAGTGATGCAATGTAATGCATTGCTGGGTCCACACAACCGCTGAGGAGCCACCATGTAGACATCATGATCCCACCTTGGAAAAAGTTGGCTGGTTCAGGGGTAAGCATCTTATCCAAACTAGACTGTGGTGCTTTGAATGAGAATGACTGCCACAGGCTCATTTATTTGAATACTTGGTTCCCAATTGGTGGAAGTGTCTGGAAAGGATTAGGAGGTGTGGCCTTTTTGGAGGAGGTATGTCACTGGTGGGTTTGTGGACTTGAAGGTTTCAAAAGACTTGCACCATTCCCAGTGGACTCTGTCGGTCTCATGGTCATGTCTCCAGATGTGAGGTCATGTCTCAGATGCTGCTCTAGCACCATCTCTGCCTTCCTGCTGCTGTCCTCCCTGCCATGATGGTTATGGACTCTGATTCTTTGAAACCACAGCCTCAAATAAAATGCTTTATTTCATAAGCTGCCTTGGTCATGGTGTTTTAATAAAAGACTGATCAGATTCCTTCCCTGAGAATCTAGAACTTGAATTAAGAAATAAATGGTAAGTTTTCTCTTATGGCGTAAATCAGCAAGTAGTAAACTCAGGAGTTATGGGTGGCCAGGATGAGAACACTAAAGGGTACTTGGTGGCAAGGGCAACAAAATGACCCTGCTGGCTAGCCTTCATAGTCCCGGAAGGTGCCACACAGGCTGCTGGCAGAGAGTTGCTTCAACAGGCCTCCTCAAGTGAACACAGGCCTCCTCAAGTGAACAACAGGCATCCTCAAGTGAACAACAGGCTTCCTCAAGTGAACACAGGCCTCCTCAAGTGAACAACAGGCCTCCTCAAGTGAACAACAGGCCTCCTCAAGTGAACAACAGGCTTCCTCAAGTGAACAACAGGCTTCCTCAAGTGAACAACAGGCTTCCTCAAGTGAACAACAGGCCTCCCCAAGGGAAAAGCCTGTATGCAGTACAATCACCTGGGCAAGCAAGATGCCCCCACCGGTACAATACTGGCATGACTGTCATGAGAGTAACCAGCTGTTTTCTGATAGGACTTGGGATCACTTCTATGGAGGGGAGTGACGTTTCATACTGTGAATCTGGTCAAAAGCTGGTAGCTGAGGAGATAATACCCGTAGGGGGAAGATACTGCTGTTTTGTTTTTGTTTTTTCTTAATGGACATGATGTGCCACAGACGGCTGCACAGTGAGTTGCATTTATGTCAATAGGTCAGTGATGCTGTCAGCTTGGGTCAGAGAGGCTTCGTTTTGCAGCAGGAGTGGTAACTACAGAGACCCAAATCTGGTCAAAATAGAAGAAGAAGTGGCTGTTGAGTTCTTGACCATGAAAAGGACATCGGCATCAAGTCCTCCAAGGCTCAGGGAACAACACAGAAGAGGGACAGAAAGAATGAAGGACAGAGGACAGGGAAGAATAATATAACTCCAGTCTCAGGGGATCTGACTCTCTCTTCTGGCCTCCATGGGCACTGCACACAAGTGGTGCATATATAAACATACAGGACAAACACCCCTAGACATAAGATGAAATAAAAAACTTAAGTGTCATAATGAAATCCATTATTATAGTCTCAAGGCCTTTGTCCATTGTCGTGGGTGCTGAGCACATCTCCCCCATCTGAACTTGGCTTTTCTCTGAGCCCCAGCTTCACCACTGGCACATCCCCTCAGATGACTCCATGCTACCCTATTCAGTGGGACCTTTCACCCCAAGCAGGGTACCTCAGGGCTCAATGCACCTCTCTATCCCAGTGTGCTGGCCGGACTGGAGACAAGTGAGCTCAAGGCCCTCCCTTTCCTGTGTCTTGCTGATTTCCCATGATGCCTGATGTGGTTTGAATGTGAAGCGTCCTCTTCAGGCTCACATTCTTGGACATGTGGTGCCCAGCTGGTGACACTGTTCTGGAAGGTTGCGGGGCTTTTAGGAAGCAGAGCTTTACCACAGAGTGAGAACCTGGGTAAAGGCCTTCGGGTTTTATAGCCTGGTTTCACTTCCTGTCTGCTTTCTACTTCCTGCTCCTCCAAGACAGAAGTCTCCTGTACACACTCTGGCTGCCATGGAGCCGCCTGCCCCCATGCCTTCCCTTCAGGAAGAACTGCATCTCTCTGATCTGGGAGTCAGAATGAGACTTTTCTCCCTGTGCTTCTACTCTGGTATTTGGTCACAGGGCTGTGGCCTATGGTGAGAAACCCCTTTAGTTTGTCCTGGAACTAGTTCTTGTAGACCAGGTTGGCCTCAAACTCACAGAGATCCGCCTGCATCTGCCTCCCGCCTGGCTCCCGCATTCCTCCATCTTGATTCTTGATACCATCTGGTGACCATACAGCCTCTGAGGCAGGCAAAAAGAATCCAGGAGGTCCACATCAATGGGGTGATGGTGGCTCCTCCATAATTCAGCTCAGTGGTCCCCTTTCTGATCTGGTCTTCTGGGTGACCTGAGGCTTGAAGAGTGAGTGTGTTGGCTCATATAGGGGACATTCTTCTGGTCAAACAACACAAGTGGGTCCCCAGCAAGGGTCTGGCTGGGAACAACCAGGTTCAGTGGACCAAAGACCTCATTCTGCACAGAGGGAGACTTTGAGCCTTGGCAAAGGGGCTGAGCTGTGCTCCTCCCCAGGAGAGATGCCGCTACCTCCGATGACACCCACAGCTCATCCCTCCCAACTGCAGGAAAACAGCACAGGGCCTAGGCCCCCTCGGAAGCCAAATTGGGCGTGGCTACCAGGAAAGATGGTTTCCACTCTCAGAGTAGACCTGGCCTTTGAAAACCAGACTACAGGTGTAACTTTGTAACTTTAAGCGGCTCCTGTACTACCATGAACACCGTTGCAGGGCAGGAGAGGCAGTGTCTCTAACACAGATGCTGTGGAGGACAGCACATAGCCATGGAAAATCTATGAAATTATCACCTGACCACTGGAATATATACCCAAAGGACAGACAGCTGGCGTTCTAAGAGATAGCAGGTGGAAGCCTTTTAAATTTTATTTTAGTCCAGACTTGTTCTCAAACTTGGGATTCTCCTGTCTCATCCTTTCCAATGCTGGGGTTTCAGGCATATGCCACACCTTCTCACAGAAGTATTATTCATAACAGCCCAAAGTTAGGAACAACTTTGTTTTTACATATGGAAAATCCCACAATGTGGTCCATCTATATAATGGAATATTATCCAGCCATACAAAGGAAGTTTTTGGCACACACGACTACATACATGAACCCTGAGGTTATGAGGCAAAGTCACGAGAGTGAAACACTGTAGGGTCCCAGTTCTGTGGGGTCCCAAGAGGAGTCAGCTCCACAGCAGCGGAAGGGAAAAGGCAGATGCCAGGGGATGATGGCGACTGAGCTTTGGTGTTTTAGATATGACAGCTACACAGAATGCTTATGTTCTATGCTGCTTAACTGAACGCCTATAAAGGTTAAGATGATACATTTTATGTCCTTTGTATTTTACCACAATTAATGAAAACCAAAGTCAAAAAAACTTTACAGGGACGTTATTTTGTAGTTTTTCAAGGAAATTTTTCCATCCAGCATTTCTCATCCCGGCACCCATTGCAACAAACCAGTTATGAGTCCTCCCTGGGTGTGTAACCCGCTACCCAGGCAGGTCACTGCTGACCTCTGCCTAGTGGGCATGTGCTAAGACCAGGAGACATTTTCTGTCACAGGGATGGGAACCCCTGTCACCCCTGGTGGGGACATTCTGTCTGAAGTGTACAAGGCCTGGTCTTTACCAGCTGAGGTGGAAGAGTATAAGTATCTTCACCACGTGTGATAGAGACAGAGCCGGAAGGAGGAGGAGGATGTCCCAGCCTGGCCACTGGGGCTGGGAACCAGACAGAGCTCCTATGCAGCTAGTCACACTCTCCTTACCACCATGTGGCTTATTCAGTTGCCTTCCAGGCTGCTCCCAAGGAAGTTCCCAGAATGTTTTGCCAAGGGCAGGACCCCTGGAACTAAGTTAAGTACCTAGCAGCATCTGTAAGAACCCTCGCTGCCCCCAGCTCAGCTTAGATGTGTACTTTCTATTTGGTTCTCTGTTCCCACAGGGCAGCTCTGGAGGAAAGAAGGCTGCACGAACGCAGACTTCCTGTAGTCTTTGCCCCCTGTCTTCTCGGTGCACCCTGATGGCATTACTTCCTTCCCATGCCTAGGCTGTTCATGCTGCCTAGCACACCCACCCTTCCTACCCCTTCTCTGTACAAGGGATATTTTATTGGCTGGAGCATCCATTTGTGACACTTGCCTTACCCTCAGGGGGCCTTCCTGGCCACTTTGAGTGGGGGGACAGAAGCCTTTCCTTTCCTAAGGTTTCACCACACACCATCAACTCTGCCATACTGAAAATCTCTACATTGGAGCCCGGGATGAACTATACACATTGCCTGGTGCCTTCATTCCTCACACCAACCTTCGGGCACCAGCATTAGTAGCGTCCTGCAGCTTACAAACGGAATTACTGAGGCACAGAGAGGTGAGAACCTACCTAAGGTCATTGAGGGTGAAGCTAGGATTTAGATCCTAGCAACCAGATGCCAAGGTCCCTCCAGGAGTTTTTGATGATGGTGTCTGTCAGTCTCTCTCTCTCACTGTGTTATCTCTAGGTCCGTTGTGCTATCTGTCTGATAACTCAGTATCTAATTAGAACCACGTCTATAGGAGGTGTGATTGTTCATCTTAATTGTCAACTTGAGGTGTAGAAGAATTGTCTGCTAGGTATGTCCCTGAGTATGCCCATAAGGGATGGTCTTGATTAGGTTGAGATGGGAAGAGCTGCCCACTGTAGGTGCATCATCCCCTGGGCTTGGGTCCTGGACTGCTTGAAGAAGAGAAAATGATCTGATCCCAGGCATTCATCTCTCTCTGCTTCTAGACTCTGGACATACAGTGGCCATCTGCTCCTGCTGCTGTAACTTTTCCCGCCACTGTGAATCGTATTGTTAAGATGTGGGCCACAACAAACCCATTCTGCTTTTGTTAGAGTATTTTCTTATAGTGACATAGAAGTAACGAGCACAAAGTCCTTGGTAAATATTTGCTCAATGACTGAGTGACTTCGCGGAGGTGACAATGCCATTTGAGGATCTTGCAGAATAACACAAGGCTTCAGAAGAGACGGAACAAATCCCACAGGGGAGAGATGGTCAGGAAGCTGCTTGTGGGAGGCAGGTCCTAAAAGAGGGTCCCAGCAGGATGCTACTAGGGTGAGAACAGGGAAGATATCCCCAAGAGGACAGAAGCTTAGGGGAGACTCCATGGACTCTGCTTCCTACTGTGTGTGTTTATCTTATGCCATCTGGGGCAGAAGTTTCTAGAAGGAAAGTGGTAAATGGGTGCCAGGAATCTTGCAGCAGGGTTTCATAGTCCCCATGGCATCTTAGAATCCCCTGGGAAACTGGTTTAAAAACATTTTATTGTTTAACAAAAGCAGACTCTGCCATTCCCTGGAGACCTGAGGCTGCGTCAGGGAATCTGCATTTCCACACCTTGGAAAGGGCCTGACAAAGTCATGGAGACAGAGAAATGTGGCCATAGAGACTGTGGTGTGGTTTCCATTCTAGGTGCTCTTACAGTCAGACAGAAGGAGCATAGTTCACAGGGAGAGAACTTCCAGAATGATTCAAGGCTGGGTTCATGCCACCCTTACATACATCACTTATGGTCAGGAGCAGCAAGGGAGACATGGTGCCTCATTTAGGATGGAGAGCCCACCCATATGGCCCTTGCCATGCAGAGCACCCTGCCACATTTGTTCTCTTTCCCCCCTTCCTCGCACCCAGCTGAAGTGATGGCCTCACCTGTTAGCTTCCTGCTTACTCAAAGGATGAGGTTCAAATGCCAGGTCTTGGCATTCAAGGCCTCTTGCCACCTATCTCCTATCCAGTCTCTGATTCCTCCACACCTGCACCAGTCAGGGACCGTCATTTTTACACATGTTCTGTCACCAGGCACTGCTAAAAGCACCTGGGACAGAGGGGAGAGGGATAAGGTTCTTACCCCCAGATCACTCACATCACGGGGACAAGGGAACAAGGACTATGTGTGACTAGAGCTGTCGCAAAGGTTTAAAAGGGACAATCTATCAGCACCATGTCGTAGTGAGACTTCTAGGACACATGCTATCAACTGAGATCCCAAAGACAAGACGCCAGCACTGTACGGATGTGGAGAAGCCACAGTGAGTGCAATGGTCCTGGGGCAGGGATGAGCTTCTGTTCTAGGTGGTTAGAGGAAGTGAAAGGAACAGGACAGAGGGGAGCAGAGCCAGCTGGGCCAGGTCGCCTGGGCTGGGTGGACATGGAACAATATTTAATTTTTTTTTTTCGTAAAGAAGAAGAGGAAATGACAGCAGAAATAACTTAGGCTGTTCCTGACATTTAGGTCAGAGCCACGGTTTTGAGACCAGCCACTCTGGGTACAAGGCTCAGCTCAGGTCAGTGGGGCCCCAGAGAATGGCTAGAAATGGAGAGATCACTTTCTACAGTTCCCCCAGGCCTACTGGGCTGTGTGTGACCCTGTGGGAGCTCTGCCTGGGTAGATCAGTCAAAGGGAGGGAGGGACAAAGCCCTTTTCAGAATTGCCGACCACAGTATAAAGCTCCTCTGTGGTGGGCATCCCTGTAGGGGCTCATGGAGCCTCCAGGGAACCACCTGCAATGCGTGCTCTGCACAGTGGGGGAGAGAAGAGCCGCCTCCATTTTGGCATGTTTCTTATGCTGACCATAGAAGGCCATGGCCAAAAGAGAGAAAGCCTCTATTTGTTTTGGGGTGCTGCCAGTTCACCCCCAAAGCCCATGAATCTCAGTATCTCATACCAGGTCTGTGAACCTTTGCCCTTGGGGGTCAGACAGCCCTGCACATCTCATAGATGGGAAGTTGAACACAAGGCCAAAGGATGGAACAACTAGATTCAAGCCCAGCATGGCTCTGCCCAATTTTCCCCATTAGACCACATCATCTTTCCTGTGGGGGGAAGCACAGCTTATCCCATCATAGGAGCTCTGAAGTCCCCATAGAGATACACCCCTCACATTTCTTCCATCAGTGCAAAGCCCCCATCCCTGGCCAAGTCTGGGACACTGAGCTAGCCACAGAGGCCAGGCTCAGCTGTTCCAACAACACCAGGCATTCCCCAGCATTTCCATCTCTAGACTCCTTGATCATGGGACTCAGCTCGCAGATAGGTTAAACTCTGCCAGCCCCAGCAGCTTTGCTGGAACTTAAGGACTAATCCTGATCAGCAAAACGCATGTGAGCCTCGAGCCCAGGGCTGGGTTTTAATAAGTTTGTTCTCAGATAGGCAATCAGACCGTTGGAAACACGTGCATGAAGGCACTGGCTCCCCATGGAAGGAGGAAGGAGCAGGGACCCTCAGGGGTGTGGAATAGGAGTTGGTCTCTTCCTTGCTACAAAGCTTCTGATCCTCTTCCGTGTTTCAGGAGGTGGCACGCACACGCACATGCACGCAGATGATGGAACCAGGACCCTGGAGATGTCTGGGCAGTCCCTCTGCCCATTCCGCATCACCAGCACCCAAGCTGCCCTCACCCTCAGCCCCTTCTTTGTCCCCTATTCCTGCTGCCCACCCCCACCCCTGCCGCTGGTGCGCATCTCCTGGGCTTGCTATCCAATTGTTTGACAACACAAATCCACTACCTCCTCCACCTGCTCCTCAAACCTCCCTTTGCAGTGGAAAAAAAAAAGAGAGAGACCCTAAATCTCGTTCCCGCCCACTCAATGCCCTGACCACTGCTGGGCTGGGCTTCTGTCTTCGCTGTCAGAGAAACTCAGAGAGGTTTCTTGAGGCCGGAAGTGACTACCAAGAGCTGTTTGAAAGGTCCCCTCTATGCCATTTCAAGGAGAAAGAAAGCAAAAGTCAGAGAACTTTAAAAACTTGCTTTGTGCTCTTAAAAGTCTAGTTGGCAGTTGCATACAGTTTTCCTGCTGGACACGGCAGTCCTGGATGCCCACCTCGGTCCTTGGGTGCTGGATTTCCAAAGACATTTATAGCTGTCCCACATAGTGATGGCATGGTATTTGTGTAAGGTAAGCACCCCTCCCCGTGTATTTTATTTCTACCTAACACTATGTAAAGGATCTGTAGGTTGTTGGACTGTAAGAATAGGAAGGAAAAAGCCTATCCGTGTTCAGTACAGACCTCTTTAGTTTCAATTTTATCCTGTCTGAGCTTGGTTAGATCTGTGGGCGTAGAACCTGCATATGTGGAGGAGGAGGACTGTAGCTGGTACTGAGGGCCTTGGAGGTGGGGGTTCGGATGCTCTCTCTCCCTCTGCATTCCCCCAAGCTGGTTCTAAAAGCATAGACTCTGGGGGAGGCAGTCAGAGGACTGCCACCATCACTGAGAGGAGAGTCTGAGGCCTGCATTGGACTTTTGGCTGTGAACCTCGGTGCCTGTCACAGGCTCCCTGCTCTGGACCCCAGTGTCATCTGTAGACTTCTATTTCACTTCCTGACGAGCTTCCTGGCCCTGTCTGCTGCTCTGCGCCTTACACAGGTTCAATGTCATTGCCTGAAAGAACTCCCCTACACACACACACACACACACACACACACACACACACACACACACAGATACATATACATACACACACAGACACACTCACAGAGAGATATATACACAGACACACACACATGTACACACAGAGATGCATACACAGACACACACAGATACATACACACACACACACACATACACACACAGAGAGATGCATACACAGACACACATACACACACAGACACACACACATACACACACAGAGATACATATACATACACACACAGACACACTCACAGAGAGATACATACACAGACACACACACACAGAGATGCATACACAGACACACATACACACACAGACACACACACATACACACACACAGAGATGCATGCACAGACACACATACACACACAGACATACACACATACACACACAGACACAAACACACACAGATTTTTTTCCAGGAGGGAGCCATGGTTGGCATGAGGGGCCCCTCCTCCTTACAGAAGAACCCAGTTTTGCACACACTACTCTCTGAATTTTAAGCTCCCACCACATAACCAGCTTCAAACTAGGCTTTTGGGCATCCTATATTGTGGGTTTACTTGGCAATGAGGACACATCCATCAATCTCCTTTAAAGGTCTAGGTGACCTCTCCATGCTTCTAGAGGCTCAGAATCCAAAAGACCCAGGGGACTCAGCAGGGTTTCTCAGCTGTGTGTTGGTGAAGGGATCCTTTGCCCTTATGAGCCTCAGTTTCCCCCTCTAGAAAATGAAGAAACTCGACAGGACTACCTAGGAGGAGGTCTCTACCAATACCAGTCTGGTGCGGGTGGTGCAGACACTGTTACTGTTATTGTGTTATTTTGAATTGTCCCCATAGGCTCATGGTTTGAATGCTTAGCACTTGATTGGTAGCTCTATTTGGGAACACCATGGAAACTTAGGGAGGTGGGACCTAGCTAGAGGAAATGGGTCTCTGGGGGTGGGTCCTGAGATATGGTACATACAGATACATCTGCTCTCTCTCTCTCTCTCTCTCTCTCTCTCTCTCTCTCTCTCTGCATCCTCTCAGGAATGATGGGATTGCTTTGCTCCACCTTGTCCTCCTGCCATGGTGGAAGAAGACTTCTGAAATAATAGCCTCAAATCACTCTTTCCTTCCTTGTCATTTCAGTCACATCAGATGTGAATGAGGCTAGAATACTCACTGTGGTCACAGTCAGAGACTGCCCCCATTTTGAAGATGTGAAACGAGAGGCACAGCCATGGAGCTGGTGAGTGCCAGACAGGGCCTTTAGCCTAGGAACCTTGAATTCAGGTGCCACAGGAATCTATGGAGCATCCTGGACATCGCTGGGTGGAGGGTGGCAGATGGGTCCCTGAAGCTGCATGCTCTGAGTGTAATAAGCAGAGGTCAGTTGGCTTGAGAGAGGGAGTCCCACCAGTGTACTGCACCAAGGGAATGCTCCACCCATGCATTGTCCAGAACTGCACCTGCACACTGTGTCTGACCCTCCCAGACAGCTCAGAGCTCAGCACCATCTGCAGTGGGGAGAATGAGTCCCTGGGGCAGGGCAGGGAGGTCCATAGGGTGAGGAGCTTCCTGATTTCTTCATAAAGACATTGTTGGCCTGAGATATTTGGGGTAAGGTGGGTTGGGTAGGAGACCCCCCCCCATTTGCAGACCTCTTGTTGCCATGTGACCTTGGGCATGGGGTTGCATTGTTGGGGTGAGGGGTTCTATGCTGGGGACTCAGAGCAGGTCAAGCGGTTCCTGTCTTCTGGTCACTTGCATGCTTCAGTGCATTTGATCCCATGATAAACCTGAGCTGCAAGACTCATTGTTATTGCAGTTGGAGGAGGTGTAGGAAGGCTGAGTGATTTGTCTGTGACCACACGGTTTAAGAATTACAATGTGGAGGTTTGGATCCTGGTTGAATTAGCTCCTGAACTGTACCCTGGCTGCCCCATGCTTCCAAAGTGGAACTCTAGGATGCTGCTTGGAATAACTATACCGATTAATAAGGAAAAATGATGCCCATGGTAAGCAGTTGTCCTCTGAGCTCCAGGCTGGTCCTGTTTCAGGATCTTTGTCCTTGCTACCCCATTCCCCTGAGGCTCCTTTCCACATACCCCAACCTCTCTCCGTGCCTCCTTCCAGTCTTTGCTTGGCTTTCCAGTCTCTCTTCGATGTAGAGGCCAGGATCTGGAGCCTCCAGCCAACTGCTTTTTTTTTTTTTTTTGTCTAAATGAGGACTGACTTTGAGACCCTGGGAGGACACTAATGGCATTTGGGACTCAGGCCGTATTCTTGCGGGGTATAGCTAGGACAGGCTACAGACTTCCCTGAGCAAAGCAGGAGAGGGACAGCCTGGTGACGGCTTCTGGCTCCTGGCCCAGCCCTGAAGTCCTTCCTTTGAGGGTCCAGGGCCTACCTATCTCCTGTCTCTGCCCAGCCTACTTCCTGAGGCTAGGGACTCACCTCTCTGCTCTGCCCTCACAGTTAGTTAGTTCTGACTTTACATTCAGAAGCAAGCCCTACAGACTTCGGATCAGACAGATGGAGGCTCTCCTGCCTGTGCCCTTCATTAACCCCAAGGTAATCTTAAGTGGGTGATCCACAGCCTCCCTGGATCACAGACCTTGACCTTTGTCTCTGTTTACCTGTGTGTCTGGAGCTGAGCTTTCACTCCGCAGCCCGCTGTCAACCCCCGAGACAAGACACACCAGGCCAGATCGGCCCCCACTCTGGGCCTGACTCACACACAGTAGGTGCTCAGCAAATCCCAGGGGGACCCCCGAAGTCAGCATGGCTGGGTAAGAGGTGAAAATGTGATCAACAGAATCCTTCCACTGGCCGTCAGAGAGGACAAATTAAATTCGGGGATTGACGAAAGTCAGGCATCTGGATTTGGGAAGTTAAGTATAAACTGGGATGTGGGGGGATTTGCCTGGAGTAGTTTCTGTGAGAGAGACCAGAATCAGAGAGGCAGACTCCATGGGTAAAGATGAGCTAACAGTGATGCTGCAGTTTGGAAAAAGGCAAACTGGAAGAGGCCGAGCAGTCAATGAGGGATGATCACATCCCTCTTCAGACCTCAACTGAAGCATGAGATTTGACTTTTTGTGAAAGGGGATTTGACAGGCAGCTGCCACCCTAAAAATAATAACTGAGATGACTATGGGTGGCTGAGGGGTAGAGGGTGGGGGCAGAAACATATAAGTATAATTTCAACTAAAGTACAAAGTAAAAATAAAACAAGGAAGTTTGATCTGTGTTATTTTTAAAAAAACTAAGTGACCCTTATGAAAGAGGCCTAGGGTCCTGAAATTATGCCAGAGGGATGATTAGGACTGATTGATACTCGATTGTATCAAGAAACAATTAAATCTGATATTGGAAAAGAATGTCAAAGCAATCCAGGTTTCCAACAATTTACTTTGTTATGTGTGGTAGTGACTTCCCTGTCACTACAGGTATGCAAGCAGAGATGGGGGGACAGGATATGGGGGTGCTTAAAGGGATTTTGGCATTAGATGGGGAGGTACCAATCAAAGGACCTCAAGGTTTTCTCCCCCTATGGTGCCAGGTAGGTGAGCCTGGGATGGGTTATTTCTGGTGTGAGCACAGTGGCCTCTCTGGGCAGCAGGCAAGGTTAACAGGCTGCTTGGGATACCTCGGAATTCTGGGTTGATCCTGTTCTGGGAGCCATGGAGTATCTCAGAAAGCTACATGGGAATGTGGAGGAGGAAGGCAGGGGCCAGCATCCTGAAAAACATTCAGCTGCTGGCCTGCTCTGTGGCCGAGAGCCTTCAGTTTCCAAACTCCACAGTGAGGAAGTGTAGGCAAGGCAGAGCTTGTTTTTTTTTTTTATTTGTTTTTTTTTTTTTTTTTTTTTTTTTTTTTGAGACAGGGTTTCTCTGTAGCTTTTTGGTTCCTGTCCTGGAACTAGCTCTTGTATACCAGGCTGGCCTTGAACTCACAGAGATCCGCCTGCCTCTGCCTCCTGAGTGCTGGGATTAAAGGCATGCGCCACCACCGCCCAGCAAGGCAGAAGCTTCTTAAACTTCCAGGAACCGACCATTCTGCAGAGTTCCTGCGGAAGCCAAGGGGCAGACTCAGATCTGCTATTTATTTCAGTTTGAGCACCAAAGCCCTAGTCCTGGACACCACACCACCTTCCTGGCCTGGGCAACCTTAGATCAGCTGGTCACCCGAGTGTTGCCCTGATAGGAAGTCCCCGTGTGACTCTGAGAATGTTGGCCTGGTGCTCACTCTGTGTTTAAGGACCAGGCTATTAGAAGGTCTCTCATGTGAACCACCTATGGCTCAGAACCCCAGCTTCCTCCACCACAAGGGGGTAGATGTCTTGATGACTCACAAAGTCCTCAAGTAAGAGGTCGGCAGCCAGGCCATGTGCACACTCAATTGCTTAACGAACGGGACCTAAAGACTCTGGTAGCCTTGGAGGACTCCCCAAATCTGTGACTAGACATTTCCACAAAGAGCAAGTAACAGAATAGTGAGAGGGCTGAGCCTGGCAGCCTGAATCATGGGCTGAAGGTCCTGGGTTACACTGTGGTATGTAACCAGACACATCCCAGCCGAACATCTCTGTGGCCCAACAGCCAAGTGTGCATCTGAAGAGGAGCTAGGCGCCTGTGATGGTCTGAGATGCCAAAATCAAAATTTTGGAAAGTCAAAATCCCAGACTCTGACTAGGCAGATGGTTCAGTCCGTATATGCTTGCCATACAGACATGAAGACTAGAATTGGATCCCCTAGAATCCAAGAAAAGCCAGGTATGACGGCCCCCACTGTAATCCCAGTACTGGGGTGGGGGTGGGGGTAGGGGAACAGGACCATCTTGGAGCTTTCTGGCCAGCCAGCCCTAGACTACTTAGTGAGCTCCTGGTCAGTGAGAGATAGTGTCTCAAAAAACAAACAATAAAAAACAAAAAACAAACAAAACAAAACAGAAAATAAACAAACAAGGTAAATGGTGCCTGAAGAATGCCACCCAAGGTTGGCTCCTAGCCTTCTCACGTTCTCATGCGAACCCACCCCCCTCCACCCATCACACACACAGAGTAAAATAAAAACCAAAGCCTCCTTTTCCCACAAGAGACCTGGGCCAGACATGAGGCCTCTTTGCCTCGTGTTTCCATCCCAGAGGCAATGGTGGGCACACCTGTGGGCCCAGGAGCCTCTGATTCTGGCCCAGGGCCCAGCCGGGGTCTGGCTCCCCTCACTGCCTGTATGGGTATGAAAGCAATGATGGTTCCCTGGGCTTGTGGCTCGGAGCCCCAGCCAGCAGCCTGTGTCACAGGCCCAGCTCCTCGGCGGCGGGTAGTTTGGATTAATCATTACCAGGTCATTGACATCCCTGGGAGCCACCCCTGGCGAGGACCCATGCAGCTGTCCCTGTGCTGCAAAGGCCAGCCGATGACCGGCTGGTGAGTGGTAATCTGAGCAGGGTGTGTGGAACAAGATTATTAGGGTCATACATTTTTATTAAAGGCCACTAACAGATTTACAGAGAGCGCTGTAAAACGACACTTGTTTTTATTAGCACCAATCCTCCTACTTGACAGAAGTCCTTGGGCTGGAGCAGAGTTCCTAGGCTTCCTCCGACAAACAGAGCTGCCTTTGACTGCAGCTCTTAGAACCTGGGGATTTATGCCTGGATCCTCAAGATGCTCAGGAACAGATAACTTGAGACCCCAGCTATCTGTTGTATGCATGGGGGACTGGTCTTGGCCACCTGCTTCTGGGTCACTGCAGAGCCCTTTCTCTTCTAAGAGCCTCAATTTCCTCCCCTAAAAGCCACAATGGGAATGGCTTTCCTGGGGACCATGTGAGGGTCCAGATGAGAATCTGGATAGAGTGTCTGGGACACAGGGATGTCTCTGCCAATTCTATCCCTGGGCTTTTCTTCCTTTAACAATGTGTCAGCTACAGACAGCTCTGGTTTGCCGCATGGGACAGGGTTAGCCTAAGCTCAGGTATCTCTGGGAATTTGGGGTGTTCCCCCGATGGAGTGTGGCCAGGAGGCTGAGAGGGTCTTGGGGGGCTCACAGGAACATTTCATTTCAGTGTTACAGGAAGGCATGGAGGGGAAGCGGGTGAAATAGGAATGGAGGGGGAGCTAGACCTCTGCAGGTGACAAAGAACATACAAAACTGAGCGTGCCTGGTGGAGGTCAGTACTCTTTTTCCTGTTTTTTTTTCCCCCTTCTAGAAGATCTATCATAAGAGAAGGGGTTCTATAAAAAGAGCCAGTCTCAGCAACCCAGATTCAAATCCCCTCAGAGCTGTCCTTCCCTCATAAAGCCTTAGACAGGCCACACAACCCAGAGTCCCCGCAGCACCAAAGAAACAATAAGGCCATGGGCCTCTTGGTCACATCCTGGTGCAGGGCGACCTTCCAGCATCTGCTTGCCCTCCTTTATGGACTCCTCCCTCTGACTGGCTGGCCTGAGAAGCATCTAAAGCCCAGGAGAAGAGCATGAACCAAAAAGAGCGGGGCCGAGAAACAGAGGAGAGAAAATGGGTCGCCTATTTTGGTCCTAGATCAAGCCTGATCTGAAGCGTGTTGCTTCTGGCTTGTTTAGAATACGTTGGCCCATAAAATGGCTACTTCTATTATTTGACTAGATTTTTATTATTTATAAAACTTTAATTAGTATAAGATTATCATGGTATATATAAATATCTAATATAATAAAACACACAATCATAACATGATAAGTGATTTTTTTTATTGAAAATAGGAAATATTATGTATGCTTTTTTTCTTTCGCAACTTTTTATCATGAAAAAAATTTCAATCCTATAGATTCCCAAGAAGGGTTCAGTGGATACTCATAAACTACACACCCTTCAGCCAGTTACTGGTTGTTAACATTTACCTATGGGCTCTCCTCTCCTCTCCCCTCCCCTCCTCTCTCCTTTCCTTTCCACCTATCTTCTCTTCTCCTTTCCCTCTTATCTTCCCCCCTCCCTTTCCCTCTCCCCTTCTTCTATGCTGCTCTTGGATCACCTGAGACATTAGTTCACTTACACTGGTCTACTTGAACTTAGGAACCCACACAGCCTCCTTCTCAAGCTAGAAGTCCACCCTGAAGCCAATCTCAACTCAGCCCTCACAGCCTCTTTCTCCCTAGGTTCACGTGCTATTGTTTGGTTGCCCTGACTCTTCATAAATCACTTGCTAGAATGATTCTTCAGCATCTCACACTGGGGACATGTGAGGAAAACCCTTTTTCTGGGTTTGCCTAATTGTTTTCTAACATAGCAGTCTCTGAAACACCTGGCATTGTGAGAGACACGGTTAGTTGCTGAGAACTTTAATGGAAGTGACATAAATACAAATGAGGGTGACCAGACTTGCCCCCATCTCTCAGATTGGATCAGCTCTGACCTTGACCCTGGCAAGATCCTAGTCGCCCATCCACCTCTGGATTTGCTGACTGAACTAAGAGCCCTTAGTGACTGCTGCTTCCTTCTTCCTCTACTTGCTTTTCTCCTGGCTCAAGCCAGTGCCCAGACCTCCTCTACACTCCCACCTCAGGGCTTTACACACGCTGGACCAGCTGCCAGATGGCCTTCCCTCACTGCTTCCTCCTGGACTCCTGCTCATATTTCAGGTTCCAGCAAAAGGGTCACTTCCTCCAAGAGATTCTCCCGCAAAGCCTGGGGTCACCCACAACCCAGTGACACAGACTGGCCCTTTGTGATCTGACCACATGTGTGACAATATGTGGAATTAGGTATTTTCTGTCTGTCTATCTCCCCTGCCTACTTTAGGAATGTAGAGGCTTAGGTGGTACCCTTGGCGCAAGGTCTTCCATGTTCTAAGTTCAGTGAAGGACAGTGGTGGGGGAGAGCGGAGAGAAAGGAGAGAAAGCTCAGGAAGGCAGGACCCAGCCTCTATATCTCCTCTGACTGTGAGTCATAACCAGTCCCACTGTGGAACTGGGGTGGCACATGTCCTGAGAGACTCTGTGGCTGTCCCAGTGGTGGCTTCAATCCTTGCAGGAGTGACACCATGACAGGTGGCTGGTGTGGGACACTAGGATGCCAAAAAAATAACCTGTCTCCCTCACTCATCCATTACATTAACATTATGTTTAGAAAATCACCCTGTGTGGTGGGGGTAGACCTGGCAACCTAAGAGCATCTTCTGTCGGACCAATGAGACTAGTGATGTACCGAGAGTGCATGCAAGGACATCCCCAGTGAAATGAAGAGCTCTGGGCCCCCCAGTCTTCCTAGAGGAGCTTTTTTTGAAAAGTCATAGGAAATTTATTTATATTTTATCTTATATATAATACATATAAGTATAATTGGGACAAAGGACTCTGAGGACCTGAGCTATGTCTTAACTGAAAGCCTCCTCCCTGAGGACTAGAGTTCATACTACTGCAAGTTGCTTTCAAGTCGTCAAGAGAGGGGAACAACCAATAGTGTTACCCCACTGTGAATCCTATGAACACAACAGTAATCATCATGGCCAAATACCACACAACGTACAACAGTAGCACTCATTTCTTGGTGGTAAAAAAAAAAAAAAACAAAAACAGCTGTGTAATTGGGTTTCCAGCCTCTTCAATAGAAGGACAATTATAGCTGGGACTGGAAGCTTTCCCACTCCCCTGGCCTAGTCACACTGTGCACTTCAGAGGAGAACCTTCTAAAGCCACTTTCTATTCCCGCATAACTCCTAATTTCATTCTAAGCACATACCCTTATCTTGAAGATAAGTTTGCTATATTCCTTAGCAATTGCACGGCTCTCTTTGCAATAGTCAGACATTGCTGGGAGGGGTCTGCAGCATCCCTGCATTGCAGAGTTCTGGTACTTTGTCCACACACACACACACTCACACACACACAATCTCTATTCCGTCTGAGGTGATGTCGTGACTGAAGCCAGAGGAGATGTACTTTCACCATTAGCTTAATTTGAACTTAGAATCACTGGTTCTATTTCTTGCAGTCAGCTTACCATTTTTAAAGTCGTGCACGGAGGCCTTGTCACAGGGTCACTCTCACCAGCGCTGCTCATAATAGCAACAGAAGGAAAATTCACCTAGGTCCAAATGAAGGCTGCCTAAATAAACTGCATACAAAGTAACTCTGGCCTTGGATCCTATAACACAATCTACATGTGTTAGAGGGCCGGAGTCCAGAACTCTGACCCCACCAAAAGCTAGTGAGGAGTTGGGGTGGCAGAGACTCTCATGTATTGCTAGTGGGAAGATACTGTCATAGGACAATAGTAGGACAGTTTCCTAAGAATTAAACATCCATGCATCAAGCAGTTTAGCAATCAAGCTCTTGGGCATGTTCACAAGGGAGCTGAGTTCACACAAACTTCAGCCTGTGGATATGTACAGCAGCTCTGGTCTTAATGGCCAGAATATGGAAGCCATTGAGACCCCTTCAACAGACAAGTAGATAAATCTACACATAGACAAGGGGATATTATTCCATATGGAAAAGGGATAAGCTAGTAAGCCAAGGCATGGAGACACAGGAGTACCTAAGCACTCACTATGAAGTAAAAGAAGCAAGCCTAAGGGTGCTGTACTCCGCGTGATTCCAGCCATAGGGCATTCTGGAAAAGGTGAAGCTATGGCAGCAGTAAGAAGATTCGTGGTGGCTCGGGATCAGAGGAAGGGATAACTGGCAGAACGTGCAGACTTTCAAGGCAGTAATGTCATGTTGACGGTGGAGAATATGGGTGGTAGGTGGAGTCTCTGGACCTGTCTGTGCCTTCCTCTTGTTCTGAGAATTTAAAACTGCTCTAAGAAGATAAGACAGGAGCCAGCAAGATGATTTGGTGCTTGCTGCCAACCCCAGTGACCTGAACCCTGGGATCTCACATAGCAGAAAGAAGGGATAATATGCACAGATTGTCATCTGGCTTCCAAACACATGCTGTGGTACATATGCATAAACAGACACACAGATAAACTATATGAATAAATGTAAAAAATACTTAAGAAGGTAAAATATTCAATGTTATAGATGGATACTTATTGGCAAGGACATACATGTGGTATGAAGAAAGGCTGCATTGAACACGATCCTCTTTTATCAAAATGGTGCTGACCAAGAATTCCAACAAAGTCACTGACTGCCAGGAAGCATTTCAAGGCTCCCAGCCTGCTCAATTCTCCCACAGCCCTCCATGGCAAATGCTAATGATGCATACATCTTACAGATGAAGAAACTGAGGCACAGAGAGGTTAGAAAACAGACCAGCATCTCAGGAAAGCAAAAACAAGTCCAAGTGTATGTGTGCCTGTGTGAGTTCCTTATTGTGGGGACTTGCTGACAGCTAGATGTTCCGAGGTGCCAACAGGGTTGCAGGACATAGGACAGCACTTGGGAGCTTAAATTTACAACTTTAAATAATTACAACTGACCTTTCACGTTCATGCATCCTGCATCTGTGGATTCTACCAAGTGTAGAGTGAATTTTTTTTTGTAGGGGGACCCTTACCTGCACAAGCTGTATAGATGTTTTTGTCACCATTTTTTGGTCAGTGCCATATACCAACTGGAGACCCAGTGTTGGCAAGACACTAGGTGGGTGTCATAGGTCACCCAAAGGTAAGAATGTGTGCAGGTCCCAGGCCAGGCCCGCACTATGTCATAAAGAGACTTGCACATTTGTGGTGTTTGGTCTCCATGGAAGTGTGAAAAACAGTTCTTCATGACATCAATAGAAGGGACAGATGAGAGAGGTGGTGGCATGAGGAACCTCTGGCTTGACAAATAAGCTGAATGGGACAGCACTAAGGTTGTGGACAGATGTGGATGAGCAGAAGGGGACAACGCTAAGGTTGTGGACAGATGTGGACAAGCTGAAGGGGATATTGATGAGGTTGTGGATGGAGATGTAGAGACAGCGCTAAGGTTGTGGAGAGGTGTGGATGAGCAGAAGAGGACAGTGCTTAGATTATAGATAGATGTGGCCAACCAGAAAAGGACAGAGCTAAAATAGTGGACAGATGTGGATGGGAATGTTCGCTGGACTCTGCCATGGTTAAGCAACAGCAGAAGGGATAAGCACACCCTTCTAGGACTACACCACACTGCAGTCATGGAAACCCAACCAGAGCCTCCCAGGGCTGTGTGAGAGCATCCTCAAACAGCAGTAAGGGCAGAAAGATACACACACACATGGCATGGGGAGTTTTAAGGGTGTGTGTACCTGATGTGTGGGAAAAGCGTGTCCAGGTGGGATAAGAAGCAACAGAATAGGAAGAAGAATCAATTTTTTTTCCATTTTTTTTTGAGAGAGGGTCTTGTGTAGCTCAGGGCAACCTCAAACTCTGTATCTAGTTGAGGAAGACCTTAGGCTTTTGATCCTCCTGCCAGACCCAGTTTATATGGAGTTGTACAAGGAACCCAGGTCCTCCTTCATGCTGACAAGCTTTCTACAATGCAGCCTCATCACCAGCCCTTACTATGAGAATGCTAACAGCGCATTAGCGCCCACGGGAGCTTTGTTTAGCTTATTCCTGGAACCCCAGCATATTTTTTTAAAGGCCTGGTAAAGATTGGTGCCCAATAAACATAAATGGCGTTGGTTCTGTCATCCTCTGCAACAGCCTGACATGGGGAGTAGTGCAGGGAACCCCGAACCCTGTCTTCTGGTCATGAGCTGCACAAAAGTGAGACCATCGACTTTCCATTATGGTAGGAGAGGGGATCATGAGCCCTCCCTTTCTGAGGAGTGACAGGCAGTTAATGGATGCTAACTGAGGGTGGGAGGATCATATCCCTCAGTGGTGTAGGCACAGATAGGTTCTCCTTGCTCAAATTTATAGCCCCCAACAAGGCTTGTGCAAAAAAAGCTTAACTAAATGCATTGGGCCACAAAACAAAAACAAAAGTAGGTTGGGGCTTTTGGGGAAAGGGGGTTTGTTGGAGCTGAGAAGTGGAGGAGAGAAAATACTGGGGCCGGGGTAGAATAGGATCAAAGCACATTATATACACACATGCTTAAAATTCTGGAAAGACAAAAATTTTAAAAGTCAAAATATACTGACAGAACTTAAAAAGAAAATCTCAAACACCCTGCCACTGTGGTGTCCCAGCCCCAGACGCCAGCTTGCTCCAGGCCCCGAGGAAACTCCTCCCCCTTCTCAGTGGTTCCACTTTCTCACCTGCAGAGTGTTTGGGGGTAAGGGTACCTGGCTGCCCTTTTTCCTTCTGCTAGAAGTCTGTAGACCTGAAGAATCCTAGAAGCCCTAGGGACAGGTAAGACCATAGGATAGATGCAGAGTGTCACAAATAATGACCTTTATTGACCCTGATGGGATTTCTTCATAGGACTAAGTTTGCAGGAGGCATGGTGGTGAGTGCCAGGTCTGATCTCAGGGTGGGACCCTGGGGCAGGTCACCTACTTCTTGATGTCTTGGTGCTCTCACCACACCAGACAGGGGCTATGACCTTGTGGTATTGGGTCTCCTTGCCTGTCACCCACATACAAGGACAGTCTTCCTTCACTGACAGGCACACCGTGGAGGCTGGCAGGTTCACAGGTGTCTAGGGACAGAGCTGCTTTCGTAGTCTTCTCTCCTGAGCTGGCCTCCTGTGGGCTGCATGTCCCTCTGGCAGATTCTCACACCCTCCCAACCCTCCATACCTTCCTCAGTGATCACATTCCCCACAGTCCCATGCTGGCCCCAGGCCACTGTCACCAAGGTAAAAAGTGATTGAGATCTTTCCTCAGTGTACTGGCCACCCGAGTTTCTATGGTGCAGCATGTCCCGTGTACCACCATCAATTCTCACGGTAGCTGGGAGGCGGATGAATCTGTCCCCACTGCATATACAAGGAGGTTTAAACAGGGAGCCGCCTGTTCACAAAAACAATCACAGGACACTTACTGGACACAGACACTGCAGGTAAGGTGCAATCATGAAAAGTAGGGCTCGAAACCACCAGAGCCGCGTACTGAGCACGAGCTACCTGGCAAGCTTGCTGGACACGGGGCACATTGCAACCAGTAACTCCCAGGCTCTGCACCATGAAGCCCATTTGTCCATCCCCAAAGCCTGAAAACAGAACTGTTCTGCTCACCTCTGCTGTGGCTTTGAGAATCTATAGTTCGGCAGACAGAATTGGTGCTATCCAGGTACACAGTGGTACCCCAAAGGGGCTTGGAGATGAATCGACGCCAGGCGGTATGTGCAATGGGAGATGCCTGAACTCTGGGACTGGGCTCTGGCAGATGAACAGGAGTTCGTGAGACCAATCAACAGGTACCTAAGCCAGGACTCCACATCCCTATTTCTCATCCTTTCAACAAGCCGCACAGACTTCACAATGGTCACAGGCTGAGGGGCAGAATCTCAAGGGCACAGCTGCCATCTGCTTCTCAGAGTCAACCTTCCATCTGCTCTACCATCAGCTCTGAAACGCATTGACCTGCACCTCATGGCGGTTTGGGTCAGCCTCAAGGCGCCCTGCCTTTACGGGAGCTTTCAGAAGAGGTATGGCATTCACACCGTTCAGACTGTCCCATCTGCCTCTGTCCCCTGTCGTAGATGTAAGGACTTTCTCACCCTACCCCACTCATCCACTTCCTTCCATTTCCTCCTGTGCTCTTTACCCTCACCCAACCCCGGGACACAAGCGCAGCCCGCGGTTCTACAGACCCCCAGGCTCCACCCCCAGCTCTGTCCTTTAGTCTTTACATCAAGTTTTCCATTTGCAAAGTGGAACTAATACTAACTAGTACTCCTGGGTGGAAAAAATGTGAAGGTCAGAGAAGGGACTGGGCAAAATCGACAGTAGGTGCACAGTGTGGCCTATGGAGCTGTTGTTAGGGACTGCGCACACTGTGGCCATCATTGCAGAAGCTGCGCAGAGGGCTGGCACATGCAGGGTACTCTCCCATCTACAATGGGTAGCTGTCCATCAAGGTCCTCACTTCCCCCTGTGCTACCCACTCCCTGGCTATGCTCTGAAAATACAGCTGCCAAGACCATTTGCAGGGTCAGTGGCAAAAAGTTTGAGAAGATATGTCTCTGGAATTTATTTATCTCATTTTACCCCAAACTTCATTGCTTGAATTATAATCCTTTAAAATTTTTTTAAATGTGTGTGTGGGGGGCGGTCTGTATGTGTGTGTGTGTCTGTGCTTATATATGTGCAGGCACCTGAAGAGGCCAGAAGAGGGCATCAGCTCTCCTGGATCTGAAGTTAAAGATGATTGTGAGCTATCTAACATAGATGCTGGGAACTGAACCCAAGTAGGTCCTTGGTGTTGGGAACTGAACCCACGTAGGTCCTGGCCAGAGCACCACGTGCTTTTAACCAGTGAGCAGTCTCTCCAGCCCTACTGAATTGCAATCTTCAGTTACTAAACTGTCCTGCAGATTCCTGCTCTTCCTTGAAGCCTCATCCGCTCTGACAGTATGAAGCGTCGTTGGTGATAACCAGCAGCTCCTATCTCAGCACTTAGGAAAGCTGTCAATCACACTTCCCTGTTTTTAGGCCTGGAGATGGGAAGTGATGCCCACCCGGAAAGCCATGAAAGTCCACCCCTCTTTCCTCAGGGACTGGTGTAAGAGGAGAGCACGTGGACTCATCTGGACCAACCCAAGTCCCTCCTCAAACTTCACAGACAAGGGGAAGAGAAGACTGATCTACCTTTGCCTGAGCTGAGCCAGCTGTAAGAGGCAAGAGAAAGGGATGTCTGAGGACAAAACCAACACGGGAGAACAGGGTGATGCCACCATACATGCTCAACACACACGTTTGCTTAAGCTCCTTTGTCTGTGACCAGTCCCAGGGACAGGAAGTGCTCCATTAAATATGACCCTTAAAGGGCTTACCAGCAGCTGGGAACTGACAACCCCCATGTGGGTATGGCCCTGATGCTACTGCCTCGTCAAGGGCTATCATTTGGTGGAGTCTTTGGGACAAGGAGACAGACCCGGGTTCTGAAGACCTAAACAGGGAGGGCCCAGCTTTCAGGAACTCGTTTGAAGGAAATGTTGGGAGCAGGATACAATCAAGTCAACTTTTGGGCCTTGGCTGTGTACACTCATGATGAAAGGCAGCTAGTGAGAACCAGTTTTAGGGTTTCCGCTTGGACCAGCACCCAAGGGCTCCAGTGTGTGCTGTGACTTTGATTGCTAAGGAGGTGGCAGCCTCTGAGGGTTCTACTCTCCAGTTGTTCTGCTCGGCACTCTGCTGTCTAGTCAACAGTACGTGAACAAGTGGCCACTTCACACTCCCACCGCCGTGGATGGAGCCTCTTCATTCTGCCTTCCCGGCTACTGGAATCTTGAGACCGTTCACGCTTGCCAGGGAATTCATCAGGAGCTGACCTGAGCTGCAGAATCACCACACAGGCAGGACAGGTGACAGAGTCTACAGCCAGGCCTCTCCCCTGAGCTCTATGGGACCCACTAGCCCAGAGGACACGCTAATGCTCCCTGTCAGGATGTTTGGAGGAGATCGGGTTGGTTTTCTAGCAGAAGCAGGGATCTGACTGGAAGAAAAGCATTCTCCAGAGTCAACGCAACAAGTGAGCTCCCAGGGAGCAGATGGGTCGTGAAGAGGCCTGGAACAAAACAGATTATCTTCAAGACGGCACTGAACAAGCAGAGCGAAGCTGTGGGTTTTACAGGAAGGACTCTTGGAAAGTAAATGCTCCTGGCACCCTGTGGGGACTCAGGCTGTGGCTTTACCTCACTGAGAGGAGTCAGAGCTCAGAGCTCTGCTTGCAGCCTGGGGGAAGGATTCTCTCTCTCTCTCTCTCTCTCTCTCTCTCTCTCTCTCTCTCTGTGTGTGTGTGTGTGTGTGTGTGTGTGTGTGTGTGTGTTGTGGGATGCATGCACACAGCCCTGCAGGGCCAGTTCATTAGTTCATTTTCCACTCCCAGAATGCATTGGGACCACTTCTGCCCACAGGGGTATTTTGTCCTACGGTACTCCCAGGGTATCCTATGGCCTAGCTTTGGACATTAATATAAACCCCCCTCCCCCAATATCTTGTAACCCCATGTGTGTGTAACCATCGTGGGGGTTGAGATGACAAGCTGTAAGACTGACCTCTGATGAGCAGAATTTTCAAGTCCCTCCTTGATCCCTTCTTTAAGTACCAAGTAGAAGCTCTTTATTTCTAAAATCCAATTGCCTTTACGATGTCACCTGGAGGAGCTGCCTTCAGTCACAGGAACTCACCTGGAGCAGGATGACTCTTAGCCAACTGTCACTTCTCCCCCATGACCCTGTCTTCCTCCCCTCCATTCTGGTCCCACAGTTGGGGCCAAGGTTGCCTCCAACAGAGGCAGAGAGGAGCGGGCTTTGGGATGTCTAAGGCCTCTTGGATCAAAGGCAGAGTCCTGCTTCTCCTGTGCCCACAGGAAATCTCTGTAGAGATTCCTCGGAGGGACGACAGGCCCACAGAGGAGGGACAGTGCCTTGTCATCCCCTTGAGGATCTAGGACAAGCGTCTCCACAGGGTGACACCATTTCAGTCTCAAAAAGTGAGCGGTTCCTAGTCACTCTGTTCAGGGCACTGTGCTAGGTGAGTCTGCATCCACTGCATCCCCCACAATCCTATTTCACAGGCAGGTGAACTGAGACAGCTAGTGTTTCTAACCCCCCTTGATAAATGCAGCTAAGGACACATGAAGGGGGGCTCACTTCAGCAAAACAACTAGCTCTGAGATATTGGGGTGGGGGTGAGCTACGGAGCCATCTGTTAGGGTTTGGTTCAGATATGAAGGCTACTCAAGGAATCCTCACGTGCTGAGGCGAGGTCCCCAGCGCCATGCTATCAGGTGGGGCTTAGGGAAGTGGCTGTCTCCTGAGGTCCTACCCTCATTTGCTGATGGAGTCAGGGTAAAATGAAACTTTCGGTGAGGTAGGGACTGACTGGAGCAGTGGCTTGGTGGAGGACAGGCTCCCAAAAGGTGTGTCTTGTCCTGTTTGTTCCTCTGCTTCCTGGCTGGCATGAGGTGGGCAGCCTCACCCCTCACACCCTCCCTCTGCCATGACATGCAGATTCACTATAGACCCACCGCAGAGCAGCCAGTCTTCCATGACAGACAACTCCGAAATCGGGAGTCAAAATGAATCCTTTTCCCTTTAGGTTGATGTTTTATTTTGCTCTATGTGACTGTGATAAGCACTATGGCCAAAGGGTTTGGAAAGGGTTTATTTCAGCCTACAGGTTACAGCCCATCATTGAGGGAAGTCAGGGCAGGAACTCAAGTTGCAACAGAAGCAGGAACTGTGGAGGAAGCTAATCACTGGCTTGCTTTCCCCACCTTCCTCATCTACCTTACTTGCACAGCCCAGGCACACCTGCCTCGGGAGAGCATTGCCCACAGTGGGTTTGGTCCTCTTGCATCAATCAGCAATCAAGAAAATGCTTCACAGACATGCCCACAGGCCAGTCTGACGGAGGCCATCCCCCAGCTGAGACTCCCAAATACCTCTGGATATGTTGATAGCTGAAGCCAACTAGGAGAGTTGATTCTATCAGGTTTTTTTTTTTTTTGTGTGTGTGTGTGTGTGTGAGAGAGAGAGAGAAAGAGAGAGAGGGGGGGGGGAGCAAGAAATTACCTTGACATACCAACTAACACACCCAATTTACAAAAGAGGGCACTGAGGGCAGAGGATTTTGGGATGTTAGAGAGGCAGGGGTAGGGAGCTGGAACACTGGCTTTTGAATGCAGAGTGCCATGAAGATAATCTGGGCCAGACACATATGTACCATGGCCTAAAGAGGCATACAGAAAAGCTGAAATGGTCCAGAGGACCCTGGCCCTTTCATCTAGACATGAAAAGGCACAAGTCCCTCCTCTTGCACCCCAGATTTCCTCCATAGAAAAGGAGGAAAAAAGTCAAGGTGTTGTTACGTGAACTACTCTTCATAGAAGCTGAGAGCAGATGGAGGAATTTAGTAATAAAACAGGAATAAAAAGGCCCACTGGGTCTCAGGGGCCTCCAGTTATCACTTGGGTGATGGTAGGAATAATCACAGGCAGTAGCCAGCATTTAGTGAATGCTACCCACAAACCAAGTACTTGTTTTGATTATATATATATATATATATATATATTACATTAAATAGTAATGAATCTTACATTTTCATTACATTATATATTAAACAACAACTGATATATTTAATATATTCATTACATAATTAAAATAGTTCATTGAATAATTAATATTATATGAAGTAATTTTATTCACATACATTTATGTTCATTAAATTCTCACTGTGACCCCTGAGAGGAAGGTATTAAATGTCATTTCCATTTTGTGGCTAAGGGAATTGGGGTTTTGCCTCAGTTTATCACCTTTCTGTCTCTAGGCTCAGTTTTTTCCAGTTGTGAATGAGGCCAGTCCATACTGACCTCGTGGGCTCACGAAATACCCAGAATGTGGCACATGAAGACAGAAAACATGGACTTGTGCCTCAAACACGAACAGGGCTCCCAGGTGGGTAGATACCGCCATTCCTGGGAGAGGCCTGGTCCCTAAGGAGCCTGCAGCTTCCCTCGAGCTGCACACAGCACAAAGGACACATCCTCCCCATCGCCCTTCACCTCGGAGTCCCACTATTCAAACAGCAGGGCAGATGGAGCTGGGGGTGTATTTCTGCTGGTGGAGTGCTTGCCTAGCATGCATGAATCTCCGGGTTTGATTTCTCCAGCACTCCATAAACTGGGCATGGTGGCACATGCCTATAACCCCAACACTTGGGAAGTAGAGGCAAGATGATGTCAAGATCATTTCTTGGCCACATAAGGAATCCAAAGCAAACCTGAGATACACAGAACCCTATCTTAAAAAAAAAGTGAAAGAAAGAATCTCATCCATGTTAGTTATAGGTCTGTCTCTGTGGGTTCGTGCCAAAAGATTCAGGTGCCAGGGACAGAGAACTCACTCTCAAATTAGAGGTGTCAGCAAAAACAACCCTCCACAAGGGATGTCCTGTCCTTCACAAGTTACCTCTGGCCACCTGATTCCAGTAGTCACTTCACAAAGCCCCCAACTGGCAACTTATGGGGACTGTTAACTTTTGCTGACACCAGCCAGGCCAGAAAGTCTCCTGGATGGATGGACACACAGAGAAGACCTGACGGAGCACTGCCCAAAAGCATCCGTGTGGAAAGGGCAAAGAGAGCGGCTGTGGCCTTTCATATCAGCCCACTGGGAGCCAGCAGGGTGCTGTGGGTCTGGGGAGAGCAGGTTGGAGCCCACAAGGATCTAGCGTACCCCACATTAGACTTTGTTCAGTGCAACTAAAGGGTCTTGTGTCTTCCTGTGAAGCAAACCCTTGAGTGGACGGGACACGGCTCAGTGTATTTTGTACGGTCTACCCAGAACCTCTATCAACAGTCTGAGGCTGAAGGCAGATGAAGACTTTGGCCTAAGCTAGAAAAGAGGTTTGTGACCCACCTTTGCCTCTGTAGAGTTCTGGAGGGCAGGACTTCAATGATCTCAGCTGTGCAGTGGGACTGATCATGTTTACTTCATGGAACAATTGGTCAAATTAAATAAAATAGCCATTCTCCCAAAATACGGCAATGTTATTTCCCCAATGCTTAGAGATGTGCAGACTCAGTAACATAAAAATGAAACAAGCAGAAGAAAATATTGGGTGAGTCAAAGTAATGCTGTCAAGCAGGAATTCTTTAGAGAGAAAAGGAGCTCCCGGCTTCAGTATCATAGAAGGGTGCATCAATACAGTCGGAGCAGGGAGGCGCAGATACGGGAGAAAGGGGGTTCTTGATCTCAACCTCACAGAACAGTCCCCAGCATCACTTCTTCTCTTCCTCTGCTTCTAGCCTTGGACCAGTTCCCCTCATTGGACCAGTGCTAGCCTCAGGCCAGCACCTCATTGGCCTGGCTTGGTTGCTGAGCAACCACTAAGATGCTATGCTTTGGCACATGGAGAGCCTTATGGATGGTGGTCTGCAACCCCGCTTGCCTCTGCACATACTTTCCCAGCCATGGGCTTTGTGGGCAGAGCCCGCAGCAGGTGTTCAGTGAGGGGAAAAGCCAGAGGAGGAAGAACATTCCAGATGAAGCAAAGCCAGTCAAGAAGGTCTTGCAGAGATCAACATGGAAAGGAAAGTACACTGCTAACCATTCCCTACACTGCACCCCCCCCCCCACACACACACCTCCAGGAAATATAGTAGCTAAATGGCAGAGCAGACCTGAAGACTGGGGATGGGCAGTCATGCCCCAACTGCAACAAGAACATCAAGAGAATACCAGGCTCCAGTCAACTGTAAAGAGGCACCGAGGGGGCCCAGGACCTAGTGACTTTGTTCATAATCTGAGATGGGCAGATTGGACCCTTAAAGGAGGTCTCTAAGAGCAAGAATACAGCATTCAAACCACAGCATCCTTCCAGCTCCTGGTTCCTTATCATGTGCACCTGACAGAATGGCCAGGGTGACTGAGAGGCAGATGGAGAAAAATTAGACACAGGCATGACTCTCCACATCTCCCCCGAGCCCTGCAAAAGCACTACTAACCATTTAACAGGAGAGCAAACTGAGGCTGCTTGTCTTTGCCCTAGCATGCATGAATCTCCGGATTTGATTTCTCCAGCATGCCATAAACTGGGCATGGTGGCACTCACTCACAGAAGAGCTGCAGGGACTCTGTGCTCTCTTTTCTGATGATTAAAGGGAGTGAAGCTGAGGACCACCTGTTCCTGGAGATAGACAGTGGCTTTGGTGGATACAGGGCCTGCCTGAGTGAACAAGTCCTGAACAGAAGCATAAGGAAGGAAGGGAAGTTTGGCCCCTAGATGAAAAGAATTCACTTATGGGCAGGACACATTATCTGGTTATGTAATTCAAAAGACCAAAACACAAAACGAACGAACGAACGAACCAACCAACCAACCAACCAACCAACAACCAACCAACCAGACAAACATAAAAACCAACAAAACAAAACAAAAAAATTCTCCTCCAAACTTTGAAATGTTCTTAGGTGCCAACATGATGTCCAAAAGGTTTGGATTTCAAAGCATTTTGGATTTTAAATTTTTAGATTGGGGATGCTTAACCAATAAAGTCTATTCAACAATTTCTAAATTAAGAAGAAAGAAAGAAAGAAAGAGAAAGAAAGAAAGGAAGGAAGGAAGAAAGAAAAGCCCACCCATCAGTTGCCACGTGGGAGCCTGAGGCTGACATCCGGTGTCTTCCTTCACAGTTCTTCACTTTATTACTGAGGCAGGATCTCTCAATAAGCCCGGAATTTGCCAATTCAGCTACTCTGGCTGACCAGTTTGCCTCAGAGACCCCCAGCTCCTGCTGATCACCCCTGGGTTACAGGTGACCGCCACACCCATTTGGCTTTTTATGTGGGTGCTGGGGATGTGAACTCAAGCCCTCACATTATTGCAGCAAACACTTTATCCACTGAGCCATCTCCCCAAGCCCTGTCCTCTCTCCCTCCTTCTCTCTCTCCTTCCTTCCCTCCCTGGCTTCCTTCCTCTCCTTCTCTCCCCCTCTCTTCCTTCCCTTTGAGATAGGATCTAGGTATGTGGCCCAGGCTGACCCGGGAACTACAGCAATCCTTCTGCCTCTGCAGGCATACATCACCATACCAAGCTAGAACACATCTTTTTAGAACACAAATGTTAACATAGGCACTGGGGAAACCCTGATCCAGCCATTTGCTTGTTGTGTGGCTTCCGGAAGTTTTTCGGTGCTCTAGAACCCCAAGAATCTCATTTGCAATATGGTGTGGGGGAAATTCTACCCCCCTTATCTACAGAATTACAGTCATAATAACCACACAGAGAACCACACCATAGAAGAAGGATTCCAGGCCACAAGTCCCAGGTAGTGGGTCCCCAGGAATACCATGGTAGGCTCCTCCTCTTGCTGGTTTCTAGACTGTGTGGTCCAGTAGCTAGAGCAGGGGAGCCAAGCAGGATGCCTGTGTGTCTATGAGAGGGCCTGGGCACTGAAGCTGACCCAGCAGTGGTCCTCAGTGCCCACCAGCTCCACTGGAACACCTCAGGGTCTCCCCCAGCCTGCTTTGTCCCACGAGAGACACTTCTGTCCCAACACAAGCTTCACTGTGCCTGCAGCACACCAGGAGGAGCAAAACTTAGGGTGCCCACGAAGACAAATAGCTGCTCTCAAGGCACACACTGCACTGAACATAGGCCAAGTGCACACCACGCAGGCTCAGTATCAAGGGCCTGCAGAGGTCTCCAGGGTCACTGTGTGCCTGTAGTTGGGAGCTTCCAGGAGAAATCAATGAGCAGAGAATGTTTTGTTTTCCTCTGCTCCAGACCTGGACACTGAATCAGAGGATGGTGATTCTAATATCTTGCACCTCAAACCAAAGAGCCAGGGTAGGGAGCATACCCCAGCTCATACAGCAACTCACCCCTGAACCTTCGTGCCCGGATACTCTGCTCAAAAATAAGAGAGTCTTTCAGAGTGTTGCATATGTGTATGTGTGTGTGTGCATGTGTGCATGTTGACTTGCTCTATCAATAAGGAGCTTACTATCAACTAAAAGGGTAGGGCATTTTCTGTACAGATCACCTAAAACTCCTACCATTCATTGCCTGCTTTACAGCTGGGAAAGCTGAAGAGCAGAGACCAAATTAATACTTAGTACATAGACCAAGGTTTAAACCCAGTTTATACAACCTTACTGTGTGCCACTAGCTGGCTCCGGGAGTAAAACTTGGATGGATCCTATTTTGAGAGTTGGGGGCATTGATCTCTATTTTTTTATTAATTCAAAATAGGTGTATTTTTATAAGACACTAAGCCTTGAGTTGGCAAGCAAACAGAACTTGAGCCAACAAGATTCTGCTTTCCACTCAGAGGGCGGGCAGAGCGGGCTCGCAGATGCCAGTACTGGGGGCTGCCTTGGCAGTGTTAGCATGGCTGCTGTCTCATTCCCTGCCTCTTTCCCAAGCGTCATTCATTAATTTCTGCTCTACTGGCACTGGAGAGCGCCCGCTGCAGAGAAGTCATCTGGCTCTGCAGTCTTTTTTTCTATAGCAGGCTTTTTAAAAAAATGTACATTAAGGACCCAGTGAGAAACAGATGATGGGGCATGTCAAGGTCACGATCGCAGCTACTGGCCATGCTCTCCCTGGGGGGTCACCAGGTCTGCAATAATTCTCCTTACAAACCCCAGAACATCTTCCAGTGTCATCGTCTCGGATGGCTTGTGTGAGTCCTGGGACACAGGTTCCTGCCCCACCCTCCCAGGCCACACTGGGAAAACTGTTCTTCTTACCCACCTGCAGGCTCAGGAGAACCAAGTGCTCAGGATCAGTTGCAGGCATGATGACTGAGCGGATGCATGAAGTAATGAGTGAGTGGGTGAATAAGCTATGTGGAACCTTTTTAAAAGTTTACTTTTACACACATGGGTGCTTTGCCTGCATGTGTGTCTGTGCACGACATGCATGACTAGTGTAGACAGACAGCAGAAGAGGGCAGTGAATCCTCTGGATATGGAGTGACAGATGGTTATAACCCCCATGTGAGTGCTGGGAATTGAATCCAGGTACTCTGTAAGAACAGTTTACAGTCTGCCGTGGCATCTCTCCGGCCCCAGAGTTTATCAGAAAATGGTCAGCAATGATGCTCAGTGGGTAAAGACCTGTGGACCCGAGTTTCTTCCTGGAACCCACATGGTGGGCAGAGAACTGACTCCCACAAGTTATCCTCTGACCTCCACGTGTGTACCACAAACAAAATGATTAAATCAATAAGTGTAAAATAATTAAAAGATATCATTATCAAGTCTAAGATCTTTTTTCTTTTTTGCCTTCCCTACCCCCAAACATAATAGAAGGAAGAGGGGGAGCACAGGTGTGGATCTTTCAAAGGAGAATCACTAAGCTGGGAGAATCCTTAACATCCTGGTTACGGTTTGTTACCACTCCCTGCCACAAAAGAAAATAAACTCATAGTGGTTTAAATAGCGATGGTCACACTTGCTCCTCCTAGCTCAAATGCCAAGTGCTACCCGAGTATTCTCAGGACTGGGAAGGCAACCGTTAGCATCATAAAAAACAAAACCCGACCAAACCAAAACCCCTTCTGTTCATGTTAACTCTGCAGTTGTTCTGAGGATCTGTCCTGGTCTGTGATGATGGCGTGCACGTAAGACACTGAAGACAGTGGCAGAAGCCACCCTCACCTGAGGACAAGGCATGTGGTAGGGGAAGAACAGGCCCAGCAGAGACTGAGAGAAGTGAAGTCACCTACCAGCCTCCAAAGGCTTCCTTGGGCACCTGGGTGACTACCTCTAACTGGTCCTTTCTTGAGACCATGTGTCCCCAAACAGACTAAGGCTTCCATCCATCTATCAGTGTGTGGCTTCAGAATTGCAGGACGGGCTCGGCATGGGACTGAACGCCAATTGGCTTTAATAACTTAGTAAGCACTAAATTCTGAGCCACCTCTCCAGCCCCAGACACAACGTTTTCAGATCTGGGATGGGAAATACACTCCTGGTGACAAAGTTAACAGACACAGTATCTGGTGTCCTCACGGACATGAGCATCCAACCCACATTTCACAGCCCTTTACAGTAGCAAACCATGATGCCCCTGTGAAGGACCACATGCCAATCTGTAAACTGGGTTTGTGCACCCCTCTCCAGCAGGTATCTGACCATCTCCCATGTGCCTGGCTTGCTCCAGTGTGAGGGTACCACAGGAACTGAATGGGCAGAGCTCCTCACCCTGGGGGACTTAGGTTCTAGTGAAGAAAACCAACTGAATGGGTGGCCAGGTACATGGCATATAGCTTAGCCCTTCATTTAGTTCACTCTGACCTTTGGTTCATTTTTATGCAAATCATGTATTGGATGCGAGGTTTGGCTTCTTGTCCTTTTCCCATGAGAATGCAACCTTCAGGTGAAAACCTTTTAATGGTGAGACACAGACTGGTCCCTATCTTTTTCAGTCCTGTGGAATTTCTCTGGGGGATACAGGGCAGAACCAGCTTCTTGTGTGGCAGTCATTAGGATGCAAACTCTACAGGCCAGGATTGTGCTATGTGCTGCCCATGGCGAGCCTAGCACAGCAACCAGCATACAGTAGATACTCACTAAGTGCTCAGTAGGTTAGTGTGTTCAGATTGTGCTCAGTGCTGTTCAAAGGCCACCTGCATGAGATGCCTAGTTCCCTGCCTCAGGCACTACCCAGTGCACCTGCCAGGCCAGAGCACACATGCGTTTATTTTAAACTTTTTATTTGGCAATAATTATCTATAGGGGCTGCAAGGAAATGAACAGAGAAGACCATGGATAACATCAAAACCCAAAACTGACATGGCCACAAGGTGATGTTGCTATCGCCCAGGCCCCTGCTCCCTGTGTCTATCAGAGCACATGTCTGTGTAGCTCAGAGCAGTGTTCTCCTGCCACCTCTGCAGAACCACCATCAAGGTCCCACACTCTCCTCATGAGATTCCCTGCCGCCAGTCCTTAGACTGCCCCTCTCCCCAATCCTCAGTCCCCAGCCTTTACGATCACCAAATCTATTCTCATGCCATCTGGTTAGCACTAACAAAAATGAAATCTAGCAGTAGGAAACAGTTTGGGGTGTTTTTACTCTTTGAGATTCACCTAGGTTGAAGTATATACCAATAGTCTGTTCTTTTCATTACTGGGTAGTATCCTATTAAATGGGCATGCCACTGTTGTTTAGTTCACATTAGGGGTTAATCCAAATAGATACCGCCTATTTGTCCCTGAATAATGATCCTTAGTGTGGAGACTGCTCCGCAGTCAGTGCCCAACTCTCTCTCTCTCTGTCTCTCTCCCTCTCCCTCTCTCTCCCTCTCCCTCTCTCTCTGTCTCTCTCTATCTCTGTTTCTCTCTCTGTCTCTCTGTCTCTGTCTCTCTCTCTCTCTCTCTCTCTCTCTCACACACACACACACACACACACACATACACACACACACACACGCATGCACACCAAAAACAAAACCCCAAACACCTGCCAGTCCAATGAGGAAAACTTTCTTCCCTTTAGATTCTTCTGAAGAATTCTGCATTGTCAGAGACCTGTGGGCACAACCAAGAGTTTAAGGGGGTGGCTTCCATACCAGCATCCCCTGAGGTTAGGGACAATGTCGATAGTTCTTGGACTGAAGGCCTCCAAGGCCTTCAGTATTCACGCCCTGTCTGGGACTTTGGAACTTCTGTTGCCTGTTCCTTGAATGTTGAGATGGTGTGGCTTACTGATGACATACTAAGGCTTTATGTGGTGCTAATTCTGAGCCTGGGACTCTAACTCTGCTGCCACTATGCAAATGAACACAGGCTAGTTCCTGAGGGATGAGACACTGCATGAAGAAGAGACAAGCAGCCTCAGCTAAGGTCACCATAGTCAGGCCTGGAGCCAGCACACCCCACCATACAGGAAATCACCAGGCTCTGCAGAATCATCTTCACAGGCTTGGCAGACCAGACAAACAAACAAGCCACAGTGAGAGAGACCAGGAAGGCCTTTGGTGGTGTGCTGGACCTGTAGACTACAAAGTCACAGGTAATAATGGACACACACACAAGCTGGTCTGACGCACGTTTATGGCTGGTCTGTCTTGCAGAGCCAGGAGGCTCTCAGAACCCATCTGCAGATCGAGTTCCAGCATGCTCGACTAGAAGACACGTTCCCTGGTTCCACTCCTGATCTTGCTACCCACTCTGAGCAAGGAGCTCCCTTAACTTCTGTCAAAGACAGTTTGCATCTTAACACGGCAGTGGGTGAGACACACAGGGCGGGAATCAGCCTCCTCCTGGCCTCATCCTCCATGGCTCCGTGTTTGCAGATAAAAATACCCTCCCCTCCTCTCTACTGTGGAAGCTGTCCAGGGTCAGCCGCCCACACACTTCCACGCGATTTCTGACTCTGGTTATAAAACCTTGGCCCCAGAAATAGAACACAAGGGGATTTCACAGGCATGTGCTCCGGCACAGTCTTCACCATTCCTGAAAAACTTGGGGGAAATTCACTTTCAAAGCTTTTAACACGGTCTTCAAAGTCCTACCTACCCACCCTGGCACCAAACATCTATGAGGGGCCATGGTTTTTATTTTTAATTTTTATATTCTCTCTCTCTCTCTCTCTCTCTCTCTCTCTCTCTCTCTCTCTCAGAAGGCACTGCTGTTCTCAAGTCTTTGGTTACTGTTGATCACCTCTGGACCCTTCTGGCTTTCCTGGCCCTGATCATCACTGTCCGGTCCTAGCCAGAGCTCAGCTTTCTCTGGCTGCTCTTCTGCCTACCCTCACCCCTGCCCTTACATTTAGCTCCTTCAAAGGTGTCCCAGGTACACATTCAATTTTGAGCCCCACACTCATGGTAGCCTCTCCTTCCTAGCCGATATAGCATGGACTCCAGAGCAGAGGCTACTGCCAGCAAACCTCCAGACCAACTCTCCTGTCATAAGTAGGGACTAGAAAGTCAACCTGGGAGGAACAGAACCAAGGTGGTGAAGGTGGTGATAACCAAGGCTGAAGGGAGGCCAGGACACCGGCACAAGGAATTCCCATTACCTGATTGAAAAATAGCACCCATGGGTGATGATAACAACTATCCCGTTTCCTAAATCTCCAGAACATGCTGGACCCGAGCACATGTTTAAGCATAATCCTTCTACAGATGATGAAACTGGGAACAGAGAAGGGATGTATCCCGTCCAGAGTCACACAGCTGGTTGGCACAGCAAGGATTGAAAGTGAGGTTCAGTTCTAATGACCACAGCTCCATAAGCCTACCTTGGATCCTGCTGTAGGTGCCTCTCCCATCAGGCTTTTCACCAAATCAGACAGTTTCTAGGCCCTCCTGACAGTTTCCAGGCCCCCCTTTGCTCACTCACAGTCCACCACCCACTGGCCTTGAGTGGGGCTACCATGCTCATCACTTCCCACGACTCTCTAGAACAGAACCATATTCTAAACTAGGACTAGCCTCTTCCTGCTCTTGATGATGGGCAAGTCATCTCGCTCTCTGAGCATCAGCTTCTTTATCTACAACCTGAGGGTGGAAAGCTGTGATGGTGCCCTGGACACTGCCGGCCCTCAAGAGAGGAGAGCTCACTTCTGACTCTGCCACCCTCACAGCCTCTTGTTCGCCACACATCTCTGCTCCTGTACCTGGGGGCCACCTCCAATGTCTCTGGCACCTACGGATATGGCCACTTCCCAGGAGGCCTTGTCTGCTTTAGAGTCAATCCGGTGCCACACCCTTCAGACACCCTTGTATTGCGACATCTCTGTAGTCAACACTGTGTCTACAGTCTCTGTAAGGGCTGAGCTACCCTCTCTGGTTGGCATAGCATCAGTGCAGCTGGTGCCCAGAGACTCCCGAATATTAGAATTAGAAGGAATAATAGCTACTGCTACATTTTAACCAATTAATCAACCAATAGCTAATCAACTAGTCAACTAGTTACCATCCATAGTTTATTCATTGCCCTGGCCTTGTGCTAGTCTTTGAAGATCACAAGAATCCCTCTCCCCATTCCACTTCTGTGCACTTGAGTTCACAGTGGATAGTTTCTGGGCACTGCCCCCTCAGCCTGCTCCCTGTATCCTTCTGGTTGGCAGAGCCCTAACTTCTTGGAGTATGGTCTGGTGGCCACTGACTCAGACATGGGACCTGGTCTATTTAGGCTTTTCTGATCCATTCTCTTGGTGGTGACTGGTTTAGGCATGGCCATGTGACCCATTATCTGACAATGAGACACAAGAATGGGTTAGCTTGATGGTTGTGGGAGAACTTGACAAGACAAGGAGATGCCTTCTGTCCTTTTCTCGGGGACTCCTCTGTAGAGCAGAGACTGGAGCGAGCCTTCTTCGTAGAGCAGTATAAAAGCTCAAAGGAAGCCACATATAAGACAGTTTATGTGACTGCCTGGGTGCCTGGAGAGTGAGACCGTCATCACGCTCACCTTTGCCTGCAGGGTGTCTCACCTGAAACAGCAGAGGAGCTCTAAGCCCAGGTCTTGGCTCTTCCCATGCTCCACTGTCTACACCCGGCCATGACCTCCCTCTATCCTCCTTCCTACAGACCTTCACAAATAGCCCGTATGTCAGAGATGTTTTCTCTATCCAGTCATCTCGTGGCTTTCTTCTGTTCTTTTGCCCCAGATGTGTTTGGAAGATTTGCTGGCCTCACTTTTGTGAATGTGTCCTTAGGATGCCTGGACCTGTGCTCAGGGGTTCAAGAGATTCTCATGACAATGCTACTTGTGATAGCAAAGAGAGAGAAAACGATGGTGGCTGGGTCGCTCATAGAAGATGAGGTAGAGATGTATTTATTGATATGCAAGCCATCCAAGCTCTATGACTGAGAGAGAGAAAGGCTCCAGAAATACAGTATTCCTCCATAAACTTATCAGTCATGGAGAAACTTCTGGAAGGACATTTGACAGAATGTTAACAGGAGCGAGCTTTGTTTCACAACATTTTATCTGAGTTTTACTTTCTTCTTTATACTTTTTGATACCATTTGAATTTTACATAATTCTTACATAACATCTCTATATCTAGGGGAAGACAGAACTACTTTTATTTTGAAAAGAGGAAAAAATACATACAGAATCACAGCCAGGATCCACCTTCTTTGGGCATGGTTCCCTAGTCACGTGAGACAAGATTTGGGGTTTACTGTACTCTTTCCAGCCCAGATCCCCAACCCCCATGCCTCTGCCTGACTCTGCCCAGAACTCTCTAGTTTGATAAACTCGGTAACAGTGAGGCAACTAGAAGCCAAACATCTGGAGGGAAAACACAGGGCTGGGGTGGGGAAGTGTGCACTGAGATGCCTGTAAGATTATACAGATGGACTCAAGAGAGACAGCTGGGGACACTGCCTATGGAGAGACAAAGTCATAGAGGAACAAAACCTACTGTGGCTTTGCATGTGGAAGAACTACCCATGAACACCTTCTGTGCATCTGCTCACTGATCACCTTCCAGCAGAGCGACATAAAGACATAGAAACAGACGTGCCTGAGTGTCCACTTCTCTCAGTGCAGGGACGCTAACCTGACCTGCTCTGCCTTGGCCATGTCCAACCACCTCCACCGTCATTTTATCAAGCTGAGCCTGCTATAAGGGATGGTCCTGTCTTAAGTGCTATTTATTTCTTGTGTGTGTGTGTGTGTGTCTGTGTACACATGGAAGCCAGCAGTCATTGTGGTGTTTTCTTCTATTGCTCTGCACACTAGGGCTTGAGACAGGGTCTCTTCACTGAACCTGAGCGCACTGTCTCCACTAGACCGGCTGCCAGTGAGCTGGGGATCTACTGGTCTCTGTTTTCCAGCACTGAAGTTACAGATGTGCACCACTGGCACTGACTTTAACATGGTGCTGGGATCTGAACTCAGGCCCTTGGGCTCATATTACAAACATTTTACCCACTGAGCCGCCTCTCCAGCTGCCTTCAGTTCCACTTTTGCTTTCTGGATAAGGAAGGGGGCCAGTCTCCTGAGCCCTGCCCAGAAGATAGGCTGCAGTAGTTATAATAGCTCCTGGATTGGGGCAAGGAGGGATGCCTCTTTCTTAGTGTCTCCCCACTACCATGCCTTTCTTCTGCTTCCTGTTTCTTGAGTCAAGAGCTCTCTGAGACTCTGAGGAAAGATAGGGGAACCCCAGTCTTAAACTTGTCAAGATGCCTGGCCTAGCACGATCCTGTGTTTGAGCTAATGAAGCATCCTGTGTCTGAGCTAATGAAGGAGTCACATCACAAGGGATTCTTTTGTGTAAAGAAACTCCACAGCAGGTCCCTCTGATCTTAGGCCTGCCCTATGGAAGACAGAATCTTCCCTAATTGGTCCTTGAGAAAGAGGCTGCTGTCCTTCCTAGTCTCAGGAGGGAAGATGTCTGTCTCAGAAAGCTCACCCTGGACTCCCCTCTGCCTGTCCCAGCCCTACTCTCTAACTCCACTTCTGTGCCATCAGAAAAGAAACTTGCACCGTTGTCCCTTGGTATCCAGGACAGTTTACCATGCAGAGATCTGTAGATGCCCAAGGCCCTCACGTAATACTGTGTAATATTTACATAGACCCCCACCACCACCCACACACTCTCCTCCTGTTCCCTTTAGATGGCTCCACCTGTAATACCTCCTGGTATGCAAATAATATGTAAATAGTTGTCACTCTGTTGTCTGGGGAATAATGACAAGGAGAAAAGCCTGTACAAGTTCAGCACAGATGCAATTTTTTTTTCCTGAATATTTCTCATCTGAGACGGCTGAAGCCAGAAATGTTAACCTGGAGACCTGGGGCATGTAGTTGGGGGTAGGGTGGGGTTCTATTTCTGTCTTCTGGCATTCCTCAAACTGTTGTACAAATTGGGAAGAAATATATTTATGAGGGCCCAGCCAGCCTTCCACCCAGCACACCCTTTGGAGGGATCTGGGCAGCTACTCAAATATTCTGAATCTCAATTTCCACATCTGTCCTTATGGATTTTAATAGCTGGTTTTTGATTTCTATATTTTATGCTTCTGACCTCTTTGGGCCTTGTTGAGCCTGGAGAGAAAAACAGCAAATGAACCAGTTCAGAGCCTGGATGCCCAGCCGCCTCCTTCATGAAACTGTATTCTCTGGCCCAGGACTCCCTTGCCCTTGTCAGCCTGGGGCCAGGGGCCAGGGGCCAGAGAACTTAGGAACAGTCCTTATGCCTACTGAAATAGCCCCAACTGGGCACTTGAGCCCACCCTGCCTTCTCAGGCAGGCCACAGCAAAGCCCTGGCTCCTTACCCACAGCCATGTTCGACTTCCTGACCAGTGGTTCTTTTCTGAGTGTCCTGCCTGGCACAAGGCTCCCACCTCTCGGGACCTCCAGCTACAAACTCTACTTTTACTAACAGCCTTCTCCTTACCTGTTGGCTAACCACACCTGGAGAGAGTTCAGTCAGGGACAGTGTCACCTGGTCCACAGTGTCGTTGGGAGGGTATAACCGATGAACACCAGGAACTGTCTCAGGCAGCTGTGGGCACCTGGCAGGGCTTTCATTTACTTTTAAATTTTGTGTGTATGTGGTGTTTGTAAAGCAGTGTTGGAACTGAGGACTAAGCGCTTTTTTTTTTAAAAAAAAATCTTTTTCCTATCTGTCTTTCCCCCTTTTTTTCTACCTCCCATTTCTCCCCAACTCCTGCCCAAGATCAGCTACATAATTTTTGGATCCAATCCAAAACAAAAAAACGGTGGGCCTCTGCAGTTGATAAGAATTGTAGGACTGACTGAGATGGTTTAGCAGGTAACACTACACACATACACGTGCGCACACACACACACACATGCACACACACACACCTGCCCCCACCTTCCTTTACATCAGATGCTCTCCTGCTTCCAACATCTTTTTATTCTGATTTTCCGAAGGCCCCAGTGAACCCCGATGCTCCTCTTGGCTCCTGATGGCCATATTCACTTAGCTGGGGCGGGGGGCAGAGGCAAACCAGAATTCCCAAAGAGTTCAAGAAATAAGTTATATTAAATGCATTTTATTAGTCTCAGAGTCATATGGCAACTGAGGTTAACACAAAGCAGGGGAGTTAAAGTGGTTTGTATGGGATTTAACAAATGGGCAAGACAATTTAAAGTGCTCAGATTTCTTATTTGCGAAGTACACTGCTAAAAGCCCTGGGCCCCTGCTAGGTTAGTATTTCTCTTCTTGGCAGTTAGTCTGATTGGGGGAAGCCTCTTCACTGCTACTGATACAGCCCTTTTCATCTGCAGTGATTCTGTATCGCCCACTGACTACTGCAGGACCTTGCAGGCAGGCCATGGTATGGATCTGGTGAAAGAAAAGCCCTGTTGGTTGGAAACCCTGTTGAATTGATTTTCTCTCCCTGTTCCTCCAACACAGCATCTTCTCCTCCCCTATGTCTCTCTGCTTCCCAAACACAGCATTGTCAGGGCTTTGCAAGTCCTTCTGAAATCCATACTGTGTCATAGGCCATTGCACACCATGCTGAGACTGAACCTCCAACAGCTTCTGCTGTTCCACATCTGAGACTTGTCCTGGGCCTACTTTGGGATTGATGTCTCCAAATAGTCTGCATGCCCCACCGTTTTGTCTTAGCAATCTGGGTCTGATATGCCTCCTCCACAGCTCCCCACCAACGTCCATAGTCTGCCAACCTCTTAAATCACCCATCAAGGTCCCAATCAAAGATCCTCTCTTCCAGGAAGCTGCCTCTGATTACACCACCTCTCATCTCCCCGCAACCCCAGGCCAGATGTTGGCTGGCAGCCAACCGATAGTGTCTTTGAGAGGGATGTGAGCACCTCAGGCTCTGGCATCCCTCATATCTGGGGGGTAGCAGAGCAGAGCAGTTACAGAGTAAAACGGTCCCAAATCCATTTCTGACCAGCTGCATATATAGGGTAATACTGACCTTGAGGCTTTGTGAGGGATAAATCAGAAGATGACCCAAAGTCTTTAGCACAGAGCCCAGCGAGAGGTATTAACAGCTGTCTCTAGACACTGGCATGCGGACACCACCACAGGCTGGACAGCCCATATCCCAGTGTGGATGAGCCTTCTTGGTTGATGCCTGGCCGTGGTGCTATTATGTCTTACTCTCCAGTGTATCAGTTTAGATGAGAAGCTATTCCCAGCCTAGATGGCTGGGATCAGGTCTATTTCATTTACCAATGTGCCCCTGGTACACTAAGGAGTGCTTAGCATGTAGTTAATAAAATCAAGTGAATGAATGTGTCTCCAGGTCTGGGAGGTGATTGGCATCTGGCAGGGATTGCCTTGCTGGAAGCTGTGAGGGACTTCAACTATGTCTTAGGCAGAAAACAAGGTTGTTTACCTGAGTGGGAGAGTGAGCCCCAGTTCCTAGCCCCATCCCTTGCAGCCAGTACCACTGGGGATGGAAGAAAAGAGTGGGAGAGATGCAGGGGTGATCCTGTGCTCACTACTGGGGAGCAGGAGTCTGTTTCTCCTGTCATTGCAGGACCCAACTGCCTGTCCCAGTTGGGACTCAGTATTGATTTCTCCTTGGAGGCTGCAGGAAACCACGGCACTGTTGAGAGGCTACAGAGGCTTCTGAGGATGCTGGCTTTTCACTTTCACTGAAGAGGATACAGAGACATAGGTCCAGCAAGCCTTGTCCCTACCAGGTCACAGTGACTTGGGGGGAGAGCCCACCTCAACCTAGGGGCCAGAAGTGGAAGGAAGGAACCAGGCTAACAGCTTTATCTATTATCAGTTGAAGCACAGAATGGAGCCATACCAAGGGTAGGTGGGTTGGTCACAGACCATGAACTAAGCATTGTGGCAAAAATGAAGAATATTGGCTCAGTTAGCTGCCAAACAGCCGTAATGATGTAGCTATTATAAGTAAATTGACAGAGAGAGAGAGAGAGAGAGAGAGAGAGAGAGAGAGAAAGAAAGAGATTTGTCAGAGTTCCAGGGCTAGTAAGAAGCAGGGCATTTCAGATCCAGAACCTTCTTTCATAGGAACCAAATAAATCCTGAAAAGAAAGCCTAGTTCTCCATCTTCTGGCTGTGTGACCTTGAGGCTGGCTCACCCTCTCTGGGCCTCATGTCCCTTTTCCAAGGGTAATGATCCAGGAGGCCGTGTTCCTAGAACAAGGGCACCCCCTATGGCCAAAATATCCTTTTCTCTGGAGTGACCAGGCCCGGGGTGAACCCAGGTGTCCAGAAACACAGTGGTCCATCGTGAGGGCCCAAGGCAAACCTGCACAAGGCCACTTTCACAAACAGCTTGTGTGGTGGGGCTGAAAACCCAAACCCAAACTGCAGCTCTAGTAACGAATGGCTTGGGCTTCCGAGCTTTGGAGCTCTCCTGTCACCAGGTGGGGGACCCATGCGAGCTTGGGGAAGAGCTGTGGGCAGATGGAGGACGCCCAGAAAAGGTGAGGCCCAAGATGCACAGAGCTCAAAGCAGAGAGCCCTCCCGCACACTGGGAAGCCACTTTTGGGGAGAGAAGCCCCCAGCCCTAGTCCCTGCCCACAGCTCAGAAAGCATCCCGGTACAAAGACACCGGGCTGCAGGAGCACAGCCCCCCCACCCCATACTGAGGGGAAACCAGGTGCAGGAGTCCGGGAATATCTGAGAAGCAGGCTGATGGGGGTCTCCGCGCTCTGGACGCCCCCAGCTCCGGAAAGTTTGTGCGCCCCCTCCCCGCGCCGCGCCCGCTGCCGGGTGCCCGCTCAAGGTCACCGCTGACACCGCGGACACCCGGCCCCCAGGACAAGCTCTGACTGCAGCCGAGGCCGCGGGGTCCCCGGGCGAAACGGAAGAAGCCGCGGGGAAGGAGGCAGAACCCTTGCGGCCAGCAAGGAAGAGAGGCCCCGGCCCGGTCCCGCCGACCCTCACCTGCGCCCGCTCTGGGGCGACGATGCCGCCGCCGCTGCCGTTGCCGCTGCCGCCGCCCCTGCTGCGCGCCCGGCCCGGCCCGGCCCTGCGTCCCCGCCGCCGCCGCTGCCTCTGCGCCCCGCGCCCGTCCGAGCTCCCGCCGCCGCCGCTGCACTGCGCTCCGCCCGCTGCTCCCTCCTCCCGCTCCCTCCTCCCCCTCTCCCCTCTGCCCCCCCCCAAATCGACTCGGACAGCGCCCCCCCTCGCTCATTGGGCCACTCACTCTGGTGGGCTATGAAGACTCTCTCCCTTCCAGGGTACCAGGTCCATCTCTGCTGCCCACAGCTCCTTCCCCAGGCACCCCACAGAGAGCCCCTAAACACTTCCCTTTCCCCTCTTTCCACGTGGGGCAGAGAGCCCCCCTCAAGAAAATCCGTGGGTGATGTGGGTAACAGGGTGGAGAGAGTCTGCGGGGAGGCTAGCTTTGGAGGGGGATTGTCGGGGTCAACCTTGGGGATTTTAGTCCTGGGATCTCTGACACTCCTAGCAAGGACAATGGTTGGCCCTCAGCTTCTGTTGTGGCCCCTTTAGGGCCCGGAGGAGTCCAGGACAAGGGGCCCCAGTCAGAGAAGCAAATTGAAAACCCCAGGCACCCGGGGAAACAACCTAACAACCTCCGCAGTTAGGCTTCCCCTCCTTGGCTCAGGCCCCAAGTCGCAGAAAGCTCAGTTCCTGCAGAAGCCAGGCCTCTGACTACCAGCGCCTGGGTCTGCGCCACGCCATCAATTAATCATGCCCACTTGTTTATTTATTTATTGGCTTTATAAAAAGCCAAATGCACTCCTCACAGGAGACAGGCAAAGAGAAGATGGGCCCCCACCCAATGAACCCACCAGGGTAACTGGCCTTCCCCCCTGGTTGGCCTCCCTGGGTGAGGGAGGTTCCCTGTGAGGAGACCCTGCCGTTCTTATGTCTGGACACCCACTTCCAGGGGACACTCTGGACCCTGACACCCTTTGTGGGCCCCAAATCTCCCAGGCCTGAACTTGGCAACTCTGAGCAGGAGAGCTGGTTACTTCCCTCCAGGGCTTCAGCTAGCAGGGGTGGGATGTGGGGTGGGGAGAGGGAGAAGGGACTGGGAGCTAGCCACCAGGTGGAGAGCCCTTAAGTGTGACCCAAGGTGTCCCCAGGCTCGGCTTGGCTCAGGAATGGGTTCTCACTGATCCACACTCAGCTTGGCAGGTGACACCTGTATCTTATGCACCATCCTTGGGCACCCAGAGGACACCAGTTCACCAATGCTACAGCCATGCCTGTCTCTGCCTGCCTCCCCCATGCTGGCTGCAGGCCTACTGAGCAGCCCCAGGTGTTCCCGCACACCTGGGGACACCTGGGAGACTCCTCTGGAGGGGCCCCAGAATCTGCTTTTAGCTCTTGTGGGGCCCCACAGCGACTTTGACTTCTGCTATTAGTTGAAGTCAGATGTTGACAATGTTAGTCCTGCTCCAAAGCCCCGAGTGCCCCTGTGTGCTGGAGAGTTTTCTGTCAACTTGACACAGGCTAGAGAAGCAGAGGGGAGAGATCCTCAACTGAGAAAATGCATCTATAAGACTGGACTGTGGGCAAGCTTGTAGAGCAGTTTCTTAATTAGTGATTGATGTGGGAGGGCCCAGCTCATATGGGTGGGACCATCCCTGGGCTGATGACCCTGGGTTCTATAAAAAAGCAGGCTGAGCAAGCCACGGCGAGCAAGCCAGTAAGCAGCACCCCTCTGTGGCCTCTTCACCAGCTCCTACCTCCAGAGTTCGGTTAGAGTTCCTGTCCTGACTTCCTTCAATGATGAGCAATGAGTGGCATGGAGATTTAGGCCTAATAATCCTTTCCTCCTCAAGTTGCTTTTGGTAATAGTGTTTATTCGCAGCAATAGTAATCCTAATTGAGACAACCTTGAAGCCCCACAGCCTCAGGACCCCATTCAACAACCTCCCACATTCTTCTGTTAGGGGTCAATGTCTCTCTCACATATATCTAGTTCTGTGCCATGCTGCCCTTCTAGGAAAGTTCCTTTTCGTCTCTTGAGCACTCTCTCCCTAGTCAGAGTGTCAAAGCGGGAGCTTAGCAACGGTCTCTTGTACAATCTTTAGGAACCAGTGGGCAAGCTGGAAAGTGGCAAAGAGTGAACTCACACCTGTAATCCCAGTACTTGGGAAGCTGAGGCAGAAGAACTCTGAGCTGGATGCCAGCCCAGGCTACAAAGTTTCATGCTAGCCTAGGCTACACAGTGAGGCATTGTCTCTGGAAACAGAAGTCAGGAAGCAAGAGACAGCATGGTGACTTATGGTAGTGTGAGACCTGGTGCAAGACCCCAGCCTCTGAATCCACTGGTTCATCTGTTAAAACAATAACACATTCCATGACCCTATCTGAGGAGCATATAGTCACAGCTTCTTCTGAGCACCAACTGTGTACTAAGATGCTGGAATTTTCCAAGATGATCTGATAGTTACAATGAAAATAGGGAGGGCAGCCTAAAATGTCTGTGAGGACCAGGTGATGCCCACTGGGGTGAGCTCACTGGGGTTTGAGAGAAAGTAATGCTGCCTTCAAGGTGACAAACAGCAGCAGATGCTGGCTGCAGGGAGGCCATAGGCACACTGAAGACTGTGGTATCTGGGGATGGGAACCACACAGCTCTACTTGACCTCTGTCAAGCATGGATGGGAACCTAGACAGTGAACTTTCTGTTTACAAGAGAAGCAGGACATTTGGATTTTTTTTTTATCTGAGCATTCTTGATCTTTAAATGTCATCAACACATTTTTAAAATGTAGAACCCGAAGGACACCAAACAGCACAGCTGTGGTGTTGAGCCACCAGGCTGGCAGCTTGTGGCCCTGGTTAGGAGGCAGAGCAGGGCTGGGTACTGCCATAACAGACACATACTCTCTCTCCTCCCTGGTGGACTGTGGTCCTTCCTATTTCAGAGGCACAAAGAATCATTCTGGTGAGTGGCAGGAAGGAAACATCTCACTCCCTTGATAGATGGCAACCAGCTGCAGGTCTGGAGTGAACCTCGGGTGGGCAGGCCTGGTTCCTTCCCTCACTGCATGTGGAACTCGAGCACAAATAGTCAATGGTCCTCACGGAGCCTCCGTTTTCTCATCAGGGAGTGGGCTGATGCTGGGCAGAGTGAGGGTGCAGAACTGTCGAAGGTTACATGAGGTGACCACAGAGGGAACTGAGGACGCAGGAGGCGCCACAGTTGCTGCAGCCCATCTGGTAAAGAGGAAGTGCGCCAATCTGGACACCCCGCAGAAGTCTCACTCCACTAAAAATAGGGCCCTGACAGACTCCTGAAAGTTAGAGAGTTCTTGGGAGATGGAACTGGAAGGCGAGGAGGGAAATGGATGCTCCTGTCTACAGAATTAGGAGGAAGAGAGGAGGAAGTGTGCTCAGGTGAGCTGCGGTGTCCAGCATCCCTGGCTTTCTAAGGAGAGAGGAAGATGGTTCTGGTGCTGTGTGCTGGAGAGAAATCTGCTCACACCTGGGAAAGCTCTCCCTTGTGCTTCTGTTATGCTGGAATTAAAGCTGTCTTTAAAGGATCCTGAGTCACCTCAGTGCCCACGTGTTACTGTTCTAGCCACATGATATTAGTAACTGCATAGGCACAAAGTAATAATGCGACTAGGGTCCTGGGTGGGGAAAGCACTTGCCATGCATGTACAAGGACCTGAGTTCAAGTCCTTAGAACATGTTTACAGTCAGGAACAGTAGTGCACTTCTGTAATCCCAGAGGGAATCTCAGATGCCAGCTAACCCCACATAGGCAATGGCAGGTAACAAAGAACGAGAGCCGAGAGAGAGACGCAGAGAGACTTTCACCAAGGTGGAAAATAAAGACACATGAAATTGTGCTTACTTCCATACTTATACATATGCACACGCGCACACACGCACATACACACACATACATACACACATGCACATACACACACATGTATACACACTCACAAATAATCCTATTAAGCAAAAAGCAGGAGGCATCCTAATAAATGGATGTTAGATACTCCATGAATGGAACTCTCCTTTCACAGTGTGCTCCAATGTGTGTTTTTATGTCACTTACCTGGAGAGCTTGCCACCAGGACACTCTGGTAAAGAGAGTCCTAGATCTGTGATTGGTCCCCTGCCTGGGACTCTGTGGGGGAGGAAGCTAGAAAGATGCGTCCCACAGTTTGCCCTGTCCTGCAGAATGTGAGATAGTCTGGCTTGTGGGCTAAAGGGATATTTCTTGAGTGAGGGTAAGAGAATTTACAAAGCCCTTTAAGGAATTCTGAGGGCAGAAAAAAAGTCACACAAATATAGGGCAAAATGACACATTCACAGTACCAAATGCCACTAGCAAAGAAGGAACAGAGAGGGAGCATTCCCATGTACATTTCAGAACCGGGAGAATCTTTTATGGGGATGGTGTTTGCTCAGTTCACTTGTGTGCATGTAGAGCACACATGGAAAACAACAACACACACCCAATGATGAGGAAGCAAATTAATTCTGAAGAACAATTAATACCATTTAAGAAGATTTCAGGTGGGCTATTGGCTGAGTTTCTGAGAAAGCCTTTTAACGTTTTACATTCCACCTGCATCAGTTACCACTTGCATCAGCCACCAGCTGCATCAGTCATCAGCTGCATCAGTTACCACTTGTATCAGTTACCACCTGCATTAGTCACCACCTGCATCAGTCAGCATCTGCATCAGTTACCACCTGCATCAGTCACCAGCTGCATAAGTCAGCACCTGCATCAGTCAGCACCTGCATCAGTTACCACCTGCATTAGTTACCATCTGCATCAGTTACCACCTGCATTAGTTACCACCTGCATCAGTCAGCACCTGTATCAGTTACCACCTGCATCAGTTACCACTTGTATCAGTTACCACCTGCATTAGTCACCACCTGCATCAGTCAGCACCTGCATTAGTTACCACCTGCATCAGTCACCAGCTGCATAAGTCAGCACCTGCATCAGTCAGCACCTGCATCAGTTACCACCTGCATTAGTTACCATCTGCATCAGTTTCCACCTGTATCAGTTACCACCTGCATTAGTTACCACCTGCATCAGTCACCACCTGCATCAGTTACCTCCTGCATTAGTTAGCACCTGCATCAGTTACCTCCTGCATCAGTCAGCACCTGCATCAGTCCCTCCTGCATCAGTCACCTCCTGCATTAGTCAGCACCTGCATCAGTCACCACCTGTATTAGTCACTACCTGCATCAGTCACCACCTGCATCAGTTACTTTTTTGTTGCTATGATAATACACCGAGACCAATGCAAATTATAGAAGAAACTAGTTATCAGCTTATGGTTCCAGGAGGATAAGAGTCTATGATGATGGAGTGGCAGTCATGGTGGCAGGAAATGGAAGCTGAAAGCTTGGCTTCTGAACCAAGAGCATGAAGCAGAGAAAGAAACCTTTAGCTCTCAGAGTCCAGCCCAAGTAACACACTTCCTCCAACAAAGCTAAACCTCCCAAGCCTCCTCAAACAGCACCACCAACTAGGGGCAAATACCTGAGACAATGGGAGACATTTCTCATTCAAACCACTACTCTACCCTCAGGATTGTTTTTTCTTCAGAACTCCAGGGCCTCAACCATGGTAGGTAAGCCCTGTATTACCAAGCTATATCCCCATCCCTGCCCTTAGTTTTTATATGCAAGGGCTGATCTCACCCACCTAGCAATTCTACAAGGCAGGCTCAACCTGTCCTATAGCCACTTGGCAGACTCCCCTAGACGTGGCTCCAGGGCACTGGCTTCTCTCATGGGCACCCTCTCCAGAGGACCTTGACTTTAGCTGGTGGGAACCACTAGGTGGCAGTAAACTGGGGTGTATTCCACAGTCAGTGCATGCCAGTGTATCAGACTACCCCAGCTTTGTACCCCCCCCAAAACTCCTCTCCCCAAGGTTTCACTGGAGAGTACTCCCCCATAAATTTCTCATACAAGAGGGAATAGAAAGAAATGGGACACGTCTGCATCAGTTATTAATCTAACAGGGGATTAGTAGCCACAATATAGAAAGAACTCAAAGACTTAACAAGATTCTTCTAATAATCCAGTCAGTAAGTACATAGTTACACCAAACAGTTACAGCTCAAACCAAGAGATAAAAAAGATCAAGACAAAAAAATAAAACTCACATGAAAAAGTACTTAGTATCCTTCAGTTACCAGAGGAAGACAAATCAAAAGAGCACTGAAATTTTATCTCATCCCAGTGAGAAAAGTTGTGATAAAAAAGACAAGTATCATGCTTTATGTAGAGGAAGGGAACCCTTTGACATTATTGGTGGAGATGTAAATTACCATAGCTGTCATGGAAGTCAGTGGGGACCTTCCTCGAAAACCTAAAAATAGAGCTACCATATGACACAGCCATGCCACTCATGGGAGTATAACTGCAGGAAATGAGGTCAGCATACAAAGGAGATATCGGCACATGCATATTCATTATAGCTTGATTCGCAACTGCCTAGATACTGGGTTAGCCGAGGTGTCCGCATATAGATGAATGGATAAGGAAAATGTAGTGTGTCTGTGTGCGTGCATGACACACATGTGCGAGAAAAATGATTTATTGCATCATAAAGAATATTGACTTTCTGTCTTGTGCAGCCAAGTGAATGCAATGGAAATTATCACATTCAACAAAACAAGATGGATGCAGAAAGACAGAATCATGTGTTTTCTCCCATATGTGGAGAATAAAAACTGAAATAGAGAAGAGACTGGAATGGGGCATGTGCCTGCCATCCCAGTGCTTAGGATACAGAGACAGGAGGATCACCACGAGCCCGAGTCTGGGATGTTTGGTGAGATCAAGGCCAGCTTAGACTGTGTGATGTCACATTCTAAATTGTGAAACCCTGTTTCATTTAAAAAGTTAAAAATGAAACTGAAGGAGAGGATGAGAAGTAGGGCATGGAGAAAGATCAGGGGAGGAGGAAGGGGAGGCAGAAAACAAAAAGAAAAAACTGAGCATAGAAGAACTGTCCGGCCTGGGAACATGGCTGGTATGGGAAGGATTGGGGAGGCTGAGAGCATGGGGGCAGGGGGGCATGCCAAGAACAAGACCAAAACTTGTTATATGCACATATGGAGATGCCATGGTGAAACTTGTTCATTTTTACAATTAATGTGTTAATCCTTACAATAATGAAAACAAAGCAGTCCCTAAATCAGACCATGCTTCTAGAGAGACAGATGGCCCGCCAGCACTCACCCCCATTTTGCAGTTTTATAGGCAAAGTCTCTGCCCTAAACAGGGGGCCAGCTGACTGTTGGTCACCCTGAATGGATTTTTATGAGAGGGCAAGTAGCAAGAGCAATGTGAGCCCACCAGAGGCAACACGTGATAGAGGAGAAGGTGTGGAGGGCGGGGGGTATGAGGTGAGACTCTGGGAGAGGGGAAGGAAGGTGACTTGCCACGTGCACATGCCCCTCCATAGTAAGTGGGCCCTTGCATGTGGACAGGACTCAAAGATATGTGGGCACAGTGTGGTTCCCTTAAGCTGGGGCTCAGGAAAGGAAGGGGACCGTCCCACATGGCTCAGGGTTGCACCAAAGTCAAATGCTTAGGAAAGCAAGCTTGGGCCGCTGTAGCAAGAGAGTCCCCAAGTCCCCACGAGAGGACTCAGAGGATGGAGGACAGAAATGGGGACCAATGCGTCCGACATAACTGCCCTGAGGGAGAGCTAGTTATGTGCATGCTGAGTGTAGATCAGCAGGCTGTGGGAGAACAAGTCCAGGCTCCAAGACCTCTTTCTTTTGAGGAACTGTGTGCACAAAGGAAAGGTTAAACAAGGTCACTGAGTTCGGAGGTTTCAGATGGGGCACTCTCGTGGAGCTCAAGAGACATGCCCTAGACAGGGAACACTGGGAATTCAGCCTGTGGTTCCATTTGTCAGGCTAGCAGTAGGAACCATGACTGCAGCTATAGGCAGGAAAGGCTGTCACTTCAGGGACCGCAGAAAATGCTAGGGACAGGAGACAGTTTCTGAGTCATCAGGGGACCAGTTGTGACTGTGGGTCAAGAGGAGGCTGAACGGCACCACCGAAGATCAGCCTGCAGCTCCCAAGAACATGGCCTTGCCAGGACTTTATCCTCAGTGGCTCTGCTGGCTGAGAAGGTGGGGACCAAACTCTGAGTCAAGAGAGGAAGGGTTGGGGTGAGAGGTTGAGGGAATGGTCTGTGTCACCAGCTCTGTTGAACGAGGATAACCATAAAGCTCCCTGAGGCTGCGGCCAGGCAGGGCTAGAAGCCTGGGCTGTTGATCTTTTCCTGCTTGTGGGAGAAGCTGGACATTTGGAGTTTAGTGTGACCACTCTGAAGTTTAAATGTCATCAACTAGTTTCAAACTTTCACACTTGGAGAAGACGAAATGCGATAGAGGTGTGGGAAGCCTGGGCCAGGCCAGATCTAGCACGTGTGGTGAGGCTGAGCCTTGAAGAATCTTAAGTCACAAGAAGTGTGAGGAGGTGGGTGGGGTGTGGAGGTGGAGGGCTGCCAAGAGGAAAAGGTTCCTCTCTAGTATGTATGTGACCTTTAAATGTCATCTTGGTGAAGATGCAGTAGTTTCTCCGAATGCGACTGTGGCGTCCCAGAACAGTCCCTCCATGTCCTCTTGGCAAAAGTGCAACCATTCTTTGATGTCCCCAGCCAATGTTGAGGGTAGGGCAAAGAAGACCTTCAAGGAGTTGGTACCCCATGAACAACCCTCATGGTGACCTATGGAGCAAATGTTTGCATCTGTAACCCCCACCCTCATGGTAATTTGGAGACAGGGTTTTCCATTGGTTCCCACTGGAGACCCATGATGCTATCCCTACCTCATTTCCCCCTCTCCTGTGGAATTTCCTGGAATCATCTACCAAATAAACTCATTGTATTTCCTATCACCTCTATTTCTGGGGAAAATCCAACTCAGGAGATCAGCTCAGTTAAGAACTTGGGTTTAGGGGTGAAGATGTAGGTTTAAGGCCCAAGTTCATCAATACCCTTAGCTCAATTTCTCCAACTTTCAATTTCCTCTGATTGGTTTGAATCTGCAGTATACCTGAGGTCCATGCACTGCAGACTTTAGTCCTAGGCTGTGGTGCTACTTGGAGGTGATGGAGCCTCTAGTATTTGGGGCCTCTCAGGAAGAAGTTAGGCCATTAGGGAAACAGGAGGCTACCATGGAGAGGAAGAGGTAGGCAGGGGTAGACCATCCCAGGACACTATTTTTTATTGCATGCCAATCATTGCTCCTCTATCTTTTAGCACTTTCTTAAGTCGCATGCAACCCTCAGTTCTTCTTTCTCTGTTCTCCAGCTGGTCTGTTCCCCCAGGACTTGAAAGTAAGGTCCTATTGCTCAAGATACCATGCACTTGAGAAAAAGGATTGGGAGGAACCGAGCTGGAACTGCCCTGGAAGCCTCCTCCCCTGAGGACTGGCTCTCACAGAATCTGAAGGAGCTGAACAAGCTGCCAAGTGAGAAAAGCAATAAAAAGTTCTACCCGGATGTAAAGACTATAAACCACAACAATCACTACTCTGAAAAAAATGGTCCCAAGGGTGCAATAATGGCATTCACATCTTGGGGGCAACCAACATTGTCTGATTGGACTTAAGGCCCACTCCAGAGGAAGCAAATGATACTGTAAACCCAGCCAGCTACCAGCGGCTCATGAGGTCATGGATCTCAGAGGAGAACCCACTACTGCCCCTTTCCTAAGCCAGCATCATCTCTAACTGTATCCTTCTAGCTGCAGAGAAGAGCTGCTCTCAGCCCTCATCAAAGAGGTTTCATTGTGTAGTAGACAGAGACCATCACAGAACTCTACAACTGGCCATAAATGCAAAGCAAATGACCATGGGGTGCCACACCCCAACTGATATATCTATAATACAACTATTACACAAGGTTCAGGAAACAACAGAAAGACTGTGGGAGCCAGAGGTCCAGGGCCTCTGCTGCAAGATCTTGTCTTTGCTGTAAGACAGGGGAGCTGCTCCCATGGACTTCCAACAATATGGTCACCTAAAGGAGACCCAAACAATGGCAACAGCAGCTAGTACAGCATTGTGGATGAGTAATTCACACAAGACCACACCCATAGATGAAGAGCTATAGGCAGTTAAAGGTTGCTAAGAGGGTGAGAATCAGTTTTCTCTAGTAATGAACTCCCTCCCTTGATAGTTATCCAGTCCTAAGTGATCAGCCTGAAACACATACACATATGAGGACACTAAATGTACTCAGGAGGTTGTGTTTACAAGTACATACTATGGTGGCTTGAAAGAAAACGGCCACCAAAGGGAATGGCATTAGGAGGTGTGGCCTTGTTGGAGGCAGGCTTGGAGGTCGCATATATGCTCAAGCCACGCCCAAGGAGACAGACCACTTCTTGTTGTATGGGAGTCAAGATGTAAGATCTCTCAGCGCCTTCTCTAGCACCATGTCTGCCAGCATGCTGCCTTGTTTCCCACCATGATGATAATGGACTAAACCTCTGAACTGTAAGTCACCCCAGTTAAATGTTTTCCTTTATAAGAGTTGTCATGATCATGGTGTCTTCACAGCAATAGAAGCCCTAACTAAGTATGCTACCTAGTTTTATGTCAAGTTGACACAAACTAGAGCCACTGGGGAGGAGCCTCAATTGAGAAATGTCTCTATAAGATCAGGCTATAGGCAAGCTTGTAGGGCATTTTCTAATGATAGATGGGAGAGGGCCCAGCCCATTGTGGGCTGTAAGAAGGCAGGCTGAGCAAGCCAGGGTGGGTAAGTCAGTAAGTAACACCCCTCCCTGGCCTCTGCACCAGCTGTGGCCTCCAGGCTCCTCCTCTGCTTGGGTTCCTGTTCTCACTGCTTTTGATGGTGAGCTATAAGATGGTACTGTGAGTGGTAATGAACCCTTTCTTCCATAAGTTGCCTTTGGTCATGGTTTTTCATCACAGCAATAGTGACCCTGACTAAGACACATACATACATACATACCAAACCATAACAGATGAAGGAGAGGGCAATGGTTTAAGAGAGAGTAAGAGAAGAGAAGCGGAGAAGCTGGAGGGGAAGAGGGAGGGGAGAAATTTGTTATTTTAAGGTTACATAGTAGCTCTACAGACCTTACATCTTCCTTGCAATAATCCATCCATTTATGCATTTCTTCCTCTTTCCACTGAGCACCGATGATATTCCAGGCATTGATAGCCTCCCTAGAGACGGAGAAGGGAGAAGATAAGAGTTCCAAGTTCCTACATTAACCTGGATGGGGAAATCAGACACAAAACAAACCTATAATATCAGTCAGAGATGAAAAGCTTAGAGAAAAACATAAAGCTGGATGAAGAAGTGCTTTGGCAGGTTAATGAGATGGTGCATACAGTAAGTGCTCAGTAAATGTTTTCTGATCAAATATTCACTGCTGTCCTTATTGTTCCCCTTTCTCTCCACCTTCTTCTCTGCCGTTTGTTTACCGATTCAGTTGACAAATGGTTTCATCTCAAGGCCAAGCCCTTTGCCAGGTTCTAAGAGTACTTTGACGAGCAAAACAAGTACATTTTTGCTTTTCATGGACTCACACTCTGTGGAGGTGAGAATTAAGACACAGCTGTGTTAGATATTTGTATCCTGAAATTGTTCTTTATGAAGGAACGCTAAAACACACATGGCACTAAGAGAGGAAACCCCAGCAGGTCCGTGTGTGGCCTGTGGAGGCTTCTCAGATAAAGGAGGCAGAGCAATGTGTAGGCTAAAGACCAAAGAGTAAATAGGGGTAGCATGGTTCAGTGATAAGAAGTCCCAAGGAAAGGGTGGGGATGGGCATCACATGCAAAGGTCCTTGGGTTAGGGAGAAATACAAAGAAAATTGGAAGAGAGTCAGTGTGACTGATGCAGAAAGAGCAAAGAAGATTCCAGACAGGAAAGGGCAGGCAGGTGCTCGACCATCCAGGTCACTATTATCTGTTGAGTGCCAAGGCTAGACCATTACAAGTTATTATTACTTATTGAGTGCCAATCATATGTCTGCTCTTTTTTGAGAACTTTGTATTATCTCATATAAGCCTCAAATGACTCTTCATGGGAGGTGCCTTTATTATACATTTTACATTCAAAGAAACTGGAGCTCGGAAAGCTGCCAAGTTCTATGATCTGCAGTCAGGATTTAAACCTAGATCTCTGGATCCAAGTCAGAACCACAATACAATTCTCTATCTTTATCTCTAAAGCAACAGAGAAACGAGCTGCAGAACATTGCCACTGGGGGAAACAGTGAAAGGTACCCAGGGCCTCTACACTGCTCTTAAACCTATAATAGTTCTTTCTAAATAAAGCTGATGGTGATAATAAGAAAAGAGCAGTGAGGATCCACTAAGAGTTGAAAAGATCCCACGGGCTTTCCTGAGGACCAGATGGGACAGTGGGATGATGCAAGGGAGAAAAATATTCTGGTCTGGGGCTGGAGTGACTGGTTGGCTTGGTTGGAGGGAGGAATAGGAGACGGCAGGTGTGCTGATGGGAGCTCAGAGGCCAACCTCATGGAACCTTGATCTCCTAAGAGTCAGTGTGGTGACTGGGAAAATGGGTGGAGGGTTGTCTCACCAGGCTAGGGTCACCCTACTGGAGACTGCCACAGGGCACTGTTCTCTGTCCAAGAGGGAGAACAGGGGCCTAGCAAGGACCAGAAATAATACCCCATGGTATGAAGTGCCTCAGTTTAGGGTTTTAAATCTGTTTACTCGATAGTGGAAGGGAGGTGTTCCAGGGACAGAGCAATGCCACTTAGTGTCATCTAAGGGAAACAGGCTCCGGGGACAGACACTTGCAGTGCAGCCCCTTAAGCAGCGCTGTACAGTTTAAACAAAGTGGCAGTCACGGTCTGCTGAGACGTCTCGGGGTAGATGGAACAGCCTTTCCACTGTGGCATCGTCAGTGAGGCATGGCCACCCACAGCAGGGCCAGGTGCCCTTGTCACAGTGATGGGAGAAAGAGCAAGCAGACTCCAGCCCTACTTCTGCTGCAGAGCAAACCTGGTGGAACCAGATGGGCTGGCTCTGTGGGGTTTAGCCTCCGTGAGACATGGACAGTGGCCCCTGGGAGCTCTTAAGGGTGTTGGGTCTCAAGAGTATACCTCCAGCACTGGCAGAAGACTGAAGTTCCCTACAGAGAAACCATACGGGATGCTGAGAGATGGGAAGGAGGAAGGCTGTCTGCGGATGTCTGGAAAGATTTCACTATAAATTCTTCATAATCAAACCCGCAGATACGAGAAACGGAAGAGATAGGCACACAGAAGCAAACAGGCAGAAATGGTTCTAGTTCACAGGAAGTCTGTGGAAGATAAAGGCAAGGCCTCAAACCAGTGCACCACAAAAGAAACTGTTAATGAACAGGGCTGAGCTGGAGAGATGGCTCACCCGTTAAGGCTGCTCTTGCAGGGGATTCAGGTTCAGTTCCCAGTGCTCACATGATGACTCACAACCATACCTCCAGATCTGGGGCATCTGATACCCTCTTCTGATACAGCAAACTTGTGGTCCACATACATACATACTAGCCAAAACACTCACACAGATAAAATAAAGATAAATAGGTTTGTCATTTTTAAGTGTACAGTACTGAGACAAAGGGGGAGCCTCTGAAAGAAACAATGGAACCCACGGATCCCAGTTTTAATCTAAAGGCAAAAACCCGAACCCAAAAAGCTCGGGAATCTCCTTTCAACTTCTGCATTTGGATGAGGTCTTTTTCTCACTGAGAATCTAAAAGGCAGGAAAAGAAAGATGGATGAATTCAGTACAGTGAGAGAAAACCTCTTAACATTCTGTGTGGCAGTTGAGACAAAAGAGAACACCATAAACAAATCAGCAAGGACAAATGTCAGGCTGGGCTGGGGTCGAAGGCTTTGATTCTCGAAATACAGTTGCTGTTCTAGAAGACTAGATGGAAAAGATGAGCCACCAAACAGAAAATGGGCAAAGGACATGAGCAAGCAGGTCCCCAAACACAGACTCACATGGCAGCTACTCCACCTCACTGATACACACTCTCAGATTCTGTCCTTGTTTTGGTTTATTGATGAAGGGCCTTGCCATGCATTCTAAGACAGCCTCGAGCTCTCAGCAATCTTCCTGTCTCGGCTTCCCAAGTTTTGGGATCACAGTGGGCATTGCCATTCCCAGTCGAGAGAAGCATATTTGAAGCCACACTGATACACCAGTGAGGCCTGGGAAGCCCATTCCCACACACTGCTGCAGGAGCATGGAAATCAGCTTTGGGACACCTGTTAGAAGTCACAGGACCACTATTCTGACCCAGCAGCCCCACCTGGAGAGACCTATGCTAAGATACTATTGTCTACAACAGCCAAGGGCTGAGAATCATCCCCCAAGTGTCCATGGGCAGGGGACAGACATGATAAATCAAGGCTGGCAAGTTTACATGATGGGATATTCCTGAGCTGTAGAGAGAATGAGTGGACTCTGAAGCTGGATTAGCAAGGGGCAGCAGGCTGGACTGGGAAACAGGCTGGACTGCGGAATGAAAGAGCAGAGGGTGTGGCAGTACCCACGCATGCAGGTGTGAGGCCTCTGCCTTGCTTTCTTGTCTCTCCCTAATATGCTCTTTCACGTGTGTTTATGCGTTTTTCCCATACATGTGGGCACATATGCCTGAGGCTGATGCCAGTCACTCTCTACCCTATACAGTGAGGCAGGATCTCTCAGTCAAACCATATCTTGCCATAGGGCTAGTCTTCCTAGCCAACTTGCTCTGCGGAGCCCTGTTTTTGCCTTCCAAGCCTGGGATCATGGGTAGGTCACCATACTAACCTGGCATTTACAGGACTTTCCGGGGGTCCAAACTCCAGTCTTCATGCTTGTGGAGCAAAAACTTCAACAGCTGAACCATTTGCTCATCCCTGGCTGCCTTGTGCTTTAATAAATTTACGGAATCATAATTTACATTAGCAATAGACTATTCACTTTCTTTGAATGACAAATCAAAGCTTTTAGGGTATTTAGAGTTGCAACCATAGCCTAATCTTATTATATTCTCCCCCTGCCCAAAGACAGAGTAAGAAAGGGTGGAATACCACACGGATGTGCACTTGGGCATTGGCACAGGCACATACACAGGAGCGTGACCATGTGTACACACACTAGCATGAGAAGCTATGTTGGAGAATTGTCAGGTGCAGATGGCACCAGAACTAAGAGAGCAAGGGAAGGATTTGGTGGCAAATAAGCCAGGCCTGGCTTGGAGAGCCCAGATCACTTGAGGCCTTACATATCTGGTCAAAGAGCTTAGATTCACCCCAGAGTCTTAAGTTGTCCATAGAAACTCCATGAAGAAAGAATATTCCGTATCTATGTTGTCTGGTAGGGTAACTCAGGTCACAAGTGTCTACTGAGACCATGGGAAATGGTTTGTGTAGACAAGGAACTGTATTTTAAACCTTATGCAGCTATTCAATCGGCCTGTAAGTAGCCCTGCGTGGTTAATGGCTACTGTCCTGGACCTGGATGATACAGCACCCACTGGCTATAGAGAACTAGGGTTCAAAGGTGGGAGCAGCACAGCCAGGTTTTAGTTTACGGAGCTTAAGAGAATGGATGAGACAACTAAAGAGGTGACATTAGCGATGTCTCTCAGAGGCACTGACTTAGATGGCAGGTCCCCTATGGCCAAGGATGGGTTGGGAAGGTTTTGGAGGGAATGAGGGTGACTCAGCAGTTCTAGTTTGAAAAGTTTGGAGTTTGCGCAGAACATGGGTGAAGGGGTTCCAAGGGCAAGGTGGAGAAGCTACTAGCAGCTATTCATGTCATGGCATATGAGGACAAGTCTTCAGGGTGTCTCCATTTATAATATGACTGAGAGTCTTCACAGGAACAAGCCAAGCCTCCATTCTCATCCCTTACACCCCAACCCGACCAGCTCCTGCCTCCATCCTCTCTGTCCCCCTAATTTGCCTCATTTGCTTGGGCCTAGGGACCTTTGCACTTCCACGGAAAGTCGTTCCCTGGTCTTCACATGACAAGCTCTTCTCTTTATTGAGATCTCAGCTCAAGTCTCATCTTAGAACAGCCATCCCATCTGCCTTTTCTAAAGCCACTTCTGATCTTACCTACCTTCTGTTTATGTGTGTGCTGATCAGTTTGTTTTCAGTCCTTATGGTGGTTTCTATTATCAACATGGCAGGATCTAGCCTTAAGAAATAAATGTGAGCAGCTATAAGGTGCCGTATGCGGGTGTGTATGTGGGTGACTGTGTGCATTTATGTGTATTTGCATACATGTGAGTGCATACGTAAATATGTGCTATACATTTGCATGTACCTGTACACATATGTATCTGCTTATGTACATGTATACATAAGTGCACTTTTGTGTGTTTATCTGTGTACCTGCACTCATGTTTGCAGGTGGGCATTTGTGCTGTAGGTGTGTACATATGTACCTTTGTGCTGGGATGCATTTGCATGTGTGTATCTGTCTGTAGGTTCATGAACATGTCTGTTTGTGATTGTGTGTTTAAAAACAGGCATGTGTGTATATATATGCATATTTGTGTTCGTGTGTGAGTGCTTGTTTTCAGGTGTGTACATGTATGTAAATGTGTTTGTGTGTATGTATATACACATATGTGTGCACATGTATTTTATGTTTTATATGTGCATACATATGCTTGCATGTGCTCATTTTCAGGAAGTACATGTATGTTCATGTGTCTCAGTCTATGTTGGCTGCTAGAATAAAATACTATAGTCCAAGCAGCTTACAAACAGCAAAGATTTGCTACCCACACTTCTGGAGGATGGGGTGGTCCACGGTCAAGGGGCCTACAGATTCAGTATCTGGAAGCCCCACTTCCTGGTCCGTGATCACCATTCCGTTTCATTCTCACAAGGCAGAAGAGGAAAGGGGCCTCTCTGTAGCCTCTGTCCTAAGGGCTCTAATCTCATTTGTGAGGGCTCCTCCTCCATGCCTTGTCACCTTCCCAGAGTTCCACCTCTGACACCTTCATCTTGGGCGTGAGGATTTTAAGAAGGAATCTGAGGACGCTACTGTCTGCTCTATAGTACTGTGTGCAGCTCAGAGGAGCATGGGTGTACACACATGTGTGCCTGGTGAACGGAGTGGGAGGGAGGTGAACCTGGCAGCAGTCACAGAAGCACAGCGCAGTGAGGTGGGAAGGGAGGGGACAGGGAGAGAACAGAGACATTTCTGTCCTGAACCTTGGATAAGCAGTGGAGGCCAGAACACCACAGGCCTTGGGATTCACACTGGCTGGAACCATCACGCAGGTGACAAGAAGCCATGGGTAACTGGGTGGCAGAGACACCTTTCTGGGAGAGCTTGGAAAATCCTGCTCCCCTCTGCAAGGCAGAACTTACCTTCAAGGGCTTTACCCTCAAGTCCTCTCCTCCAGATTCCCAAGTCCTCCACCACCCACCCCAGGTGACTGCCACCTACGACCTGATGCAGCAGTCTTGACACTCAGAGCTCCGTGACAAATCTGTGACCTACTTTTCAGGTGATCAAAGAAGCGCCCCTGTGGATTGTCCCAGGGAAGGGAAATGGGCAGAATTAGAGCAAAGGGGGCTAGGGCCAGGAAGGCAGCCATGGAGAGCTCACCAAAGTCAACATTCTCATGGGCAAAAGATCCCCGTGGCTGATGTCTCTCCTTGACCCCTCGGTCCAGGCAAATCTCCTAGAGACACTGTGGAGGCTAGCGGCTCCCCTGGGGCCATTGTCCAGCCTTCGCCCATTTGCTGGGCTGGTTTGTTGATAGTTTCCTTTCCCCTCTTCCTTTCTGCCTGGCTCCTGGCTGTATGCACATATTTATTATCCCCTCTAGGACTCAACTCTGCTAAAAAAGAAGATGATGGGGCGAAAAGAGCTCTGAATAATGAGTTCTCCACGGGGTAGTGAAAATGTTCTTTTCAAAAATAACCAGAGAATTTGGGGTGGGGGTGGGGGAGTCGTCATTCTCCGAGAGGAGGCAAAGCCCATGCAACTTGAAGGAGGGTCCAGGCAGGGGCTTGTGCACTGAGTAGCCAATACTTCAAGTCACGGTGTGGACATGTGCACGGATGTGTGTAGTTTTATGTATGCAGGGATGTTTGTGTGTGTAGTTTTATGTATGCAGGGATGTTTGTGTGTGTAGTTTTATGTATGCAGGGATGTTTGTGTGTGTAGTTTTATGTATGCATGGATGTTTGTGTGTGTAGTTTTATGTATGCCTGGATGTTTGTGTGTGTATGTTTGCACTGCTGGGGTTGAACCCCGGACCTGGCATGTTCTAAGCACACATTCTGCTACTGAGCTACAGGTTGGGCCTCATTTCCAATTTGTCTCTACACTTCGCCTCTGATCATCTCAGCAGTGATTTCTCCCTGCACAGTGATTCATTCCTTTGAAGATGACAGGCACAGGGCTTCCTCTGGCCGCTGCCAGCCTGTGTGACCCTTTCCCCCTTCTGTCCCTACATAGTTTTTCTGCATAGCGTTGGGCCCCACCCCCTCCCTGACAAAAGCAGCTCCAGCTTGTGTATGTGTGAGGGGGTGTTGGAGAGAGAAAACAAGCCTTCTAGTCAGGCTTGCCTTTGCGCCTCGCCCTGTGAAAGTAGGCAAAGGGTCATCTACACTGAGCCTCAGTTTACTTCTCTCTCTCTCTCCTCTCTCTCTCTGTGTGTGTGTGAAAGTGCACAAGTGTGTGCCTGTTGTGGAGGTGGGAGGACAGCCTTGTGTACCATTCTTAGCAGCAGTGTCCCCCTCATTTGCAATAGGGTCTTTCAGTGGCTTGTAGCTCACCCAAACAGACTAGACTGCCTGGCCAATGAGCTCAGTGGATCCTCCTGTCTGCCTTCCCAAGGTTGGGATTCTAAGAGTTCACCACCGTGCTTGGCATTTTCATGTGGGTTCTGGGGGTTGAACTTGGATCCTCATGTTTGCAAGATGAGCACTTTCCTGACTGAACTTTCTTCCTGGCCTATGGAATTTCTATTTCCAACTCTCTGAAATGCTGGGGAAAGACATACAAGGGTACGCTGCAAAGTCCTCAGGCATTCCCTGGCCCATAGGGATGCTTGGTGGGTCCCAGTGGACGCCATATGTCTGCCCCCTAGTCTAGCCCTAGTCAAATCTATAGGGAAGCTCTTGGGGAGCTACATGTAGACCTCTACATATCTAGCCTCGAGTCAGTCATGTGACTTGCAGACAAGTCAAGGGTGCACGTATATGTCATTTCCAAGCTAATGCAGAGAAAAGCTGACATGCCATCTCCATGGAATGATGATGACAGAATCAGAAAGTGCCCGAGTCACCAAACAGAAGAGGCTTTGGAAAAACAAGAGAGACATGTTTTGTACACACAGCTATGGGGCTTCTCAGCTACATCTGTTCCTTAATGAATGCACCAGGTAAACCAAGCTACAAGCGTGTTCGGAGCTGCTACTGCATAGGCAGTCACGCCTCAGTACACACTGGGGACATCTTTTGTCACGTGCATCATCAGGCAATTCTCCCACTGTGCAAACATCATTGAGCGTATGTTTACCCAACCCTCGTCAGTCCATTTTATGGTACGCACATGCACATGTGTGTACGCACAGGAACACATTCTATTGGCGTTCTTAGGGCACTGATGGACCAAACAGCTCTGGATTAAATAGAGCACAAGAAAATATGACTCATCCAAGACAGGCTGTCAACATAGGACACAGGAGGCAGCGGAGTACAGCTCACTACAGTAAACTCTGGTAACTAAAGGAAATGCTGAAATCACAATAAACATAACCCCACAGCAGTCACCCATAGCCCTCAGCACTGTGTGCCTGACGTCACTGTATGTGCCCTGCTGGCAGATTTATGAGCGTAGCTTGACTGAAGACATGTCAGTCATGAGGCTATGACAGCTACGCTGTCACTAGGAAACATGAACTTCTCAGCTGTTACAATCTTACGAGACCATTGTATGAATGTCATGATGTGGCATGTGACTTAGGGCTGCCAAAGTCTGTTTTGGGTGCCAACATCATGACAGATACAGATGGATGACCTATGGTGCAGGGGAGACAGGCACTGAGATGGGCAGGAGATAAAGACAGGGCTGTCAGCTGTCCCCTTGAAGACGCTCTATGCTGCAGAGGCTCGGTGAGCATAGCATCATGGGTGTTATTTTGGGGCACAGTCAGGTCTGGCATACTAGGTAAACACAGAGAAAAGTCTATGCCTGGGACTCTGGTGGTTTGCAGTCTTCAGGTCGATGAAGGTATTCCTAATGACAGAGAAAGCTTCAGAGTTTTACCTGGTATGCGTTCTAACATGAAGACATCATGAGCTTGGCTCCCCTCACAGGTTTCCATGTATTCCATGTGACAGGTGGAACTAGGGTGAAACTCAAAAGCTGGCATCTAAGCGTATCATCACAATAAGACTATAGATCCTTGTCCCCATTTTCATAGGACCATAGCATGGTGGATACCACCAGGCAAAAATAGGATTCGGGGTGTTTCCTTCCAGTTCACCCTCCTTGTTGAGCTGACTGGCTGACCTGGTCTGTGATAGTCTAGAGGTGACCTTGTGTCTCCAGCAAGAAGCATCTGAGGGCTTCCCAGGGTGCAAAGAGGAGATGTCTGATGACAGTCATGGAGCTAATGGACACCTTGGCCCGCAGCGAGCCTGAAAGCTACTGCAGGCTTCCTGTGATGTCTCTTCAGGCTACAGAGTCCAGTGGCAAATCCAGAGCTTTGAGCCTGCCCGGTACTTGCTTTTGAGATTGCTATCCATGTCTTATGAATGGGAAGGTGAAAGGCAGAGGTCCCACCAGCAGTGTGAGAGAATGCTGTGAGCTACTAAACGTGCACCCCAGGCCCAGAGATGAGAGATGTGAGCTCTTCCCTGCTCCTGAAGTGCCCTTTTCTACCCAGGAGTGGCTAGATCTAACTTCAGCACACAGGACCCCACCTTGCCTCAGCACTTTGGTCCAGAGTGCTAAGGGATCTATATCCCTCCCCAGGCATCCTAAGGCACTGGAGCCTAAGGTACTATTTGGAACCTGACCCATGAATCATTTAGAACCAAGAGCCAGTTTGAAGAGTGCCTGGGCGTCCACTCATCCATCCTCGAAAAGCAGACTGCAGACTGGTGCTCGCCTCAGAGCCAAAATGGGAAACACAGCCAGTCTCACGGGGCAGGCCATTACATGGAGATGGAGCAGCAGAAAGGGAAAGATTCGGAGATGGCAGGCTCTGTCCCAGGAACGGCCCTCGGGATGGTGATGTTTATAATAGATAATGGTGTCCTGGATGCACAACGGCTGTGCTGTTCCTTCCAGCCCTTCATCCACAGAGTCATCCTGCAGTCTTAGGAGGAGAGGTCACCATCAGTCTCATTTGAAGGTTCAACGAGACTGGGGCTCAGTCATAGAGCAATGACAGGCAAGCATTTAGCTCCCACTGGCTGCCCTTGCCTCTGATCTATGCTGCTGTGGCCTTTGGGTTATTCTTCTCGGCACCTGTGCCCCCTCAGCTCTTACTCATGGTCACCTATGGCACTAAGGTTTTACCTGCCCCTTTGCTCTGGGCAGGGGGTGAGAGATGATGCTTGGGAGTGGGAGGCTATACCAGGGATGTGTTGGGAAGTCTCTCCTGGCCATGCAGAACTGAATCAGATGGGGCAAGATTGAAGGCAACAGGGAGGAAGGGGCAGTGAGAGGTGGGCAGTGGACTGATGGTGTACCTAGAAGATGGAGGGTCGCATGGGAATAATGGCAGTGGCTAAAGAAAGCACTGTGACAGAGTAGGCTCTGAAGGGTGTCTGGGATTGAATGAGATGAAGAAGCGGTGCACTATGCATTTCTCAGTCTCAGTGAGAGTGGAGGGGAACCATGCAAACAAAAACTCACTTCCTAGTCTATGTCAGCCTCATTGTTTCTGACCTAAAGCATAACACTAAAGATCAAACCAGTCATCATGCAGGTAACTGAGTTCAGAGAGGGCGGGGCCAAACGTGGAGTCACACACAGAACTCCAGATTCATCCACTCACCCCAGAGCCCTCAATTCTGCCTGGGCTCCCTGCTCTATGCCAGTCTGCTAGAGCCCAAGCATGGGTTTCTGGAGGCATCGTATCCCCAACGGGCTCATTCTCAGCAGCTAAGCAAACTCCCATGTTCACAGGCCAGTTTAGAGCCTTCAGTCAGCTTCCTGGTGCAGGCAGCTTTGCAGGGCACTTTTCAGAGCATTAATTTCTGCACAGAAGACACTAGTCTCTGGTCCTTGCTGGTACCTTTGCCCCCCACCCCCGCCAACACCTGACTCTTCTCGTTCTCATGGGTCTGGGACCACACTGATTCATCAACTCATGGATAACCTCCATGGGCCTTTCTTGTGACCAATGACTCAGAAAATAGATAGATAGATAGATAGATAGATAGATAGATAGATAGAGGCGCAGGGCGGGGCAAGGTATGTTCTTTCCCAATCCAGTAAAGTGAGCTGAACCAAATCGCATCCCCCAGGGCACAGTTTTCAGCACCTGAATTTAGTGAGATGATGTGCCCCATTCCACTAGTGAATGCTTTTCTAAATATATATTTTACGTGATTTAATTGACAACCCAGTTTTTACACACATTTATGCTGCAGTGTGACAGAGCTCTGATTTGCCAGGCTGGATGTACAGATGGTTATATGACGGATAGACGTGTGTGTGCTTGAGTGAACGGGTAGGTAGGCGCATGGATGGATGGGAAGATGGCTAGACGGCTAAGTGAGTGATCAGATAGACAGATATGAGTGTTTAGGTGGATGGGTGGATGGATGGATAGTTCCGTGTGGACAGATGGATGCAGAGATGGATGGGTAGGTGAGTGGATGGATAAATGAATGAATGGATGGATGAGTGGGTGGGTGGGTAGTGCATAAATGGATGATGGGAAGATGTGCAGCAAGATAGGTAAGTGGATGGATGGGTAGATACATGGATGAATGTATAGATGGGTAGGAGGGTGGATGGACAGATGGATGTATAGATGGGTAGGAGGGTGGATGGACAGATGGATGTATAGATGGGTAGGTGAGTGGGTGGACAGATGGATGTATAGATGGGTAGGTGAGTAGGTGGACAGATGAATGTATAGATCGGTAGGTGAGTAGGTGGACAGATGAATGTATAGATGGGTAGGTGAGTAGGTGGACAGATGAATGTATAGATGGGTAGGTGAGTAGGTGGACAGATGAATGTATAGATGGGTAGGAGGGTGGGTGGACAGATGAATGTATAGATGGGTAGGGAGGTGGGTAGGTAGAAGCATGATAGCCTGTATGAAGTCTAGTTATATGGATAACAAGTGGTCCAGCCAGACTTTGCTCTGTGATCTGCACTGGAATCCTGCACTCCTTCTATCCCACTATATAGCGCCTTTGGTCTTGCACCAGATGGCATTCTCCAGATATCAGTAACAGCAGAGCCCTGGCTTCCCGAGAGGCCATCTGAGGCCTCTGGCCTGAGTGCATCTCTTGGCTCAGCGTGGCTGAATCCTCAGCAGAGCCTACAGGAATGGTGCTGGCAGATTCTGCATGACACTAGGAAATGAACCACAGGTGCTGACTGAGCGGTCATGTGGCTGGAAGGCCGCACGGAAGCCCCTCAGTAGGAAGCTGGTTAGAGTCCACTATCGGACCAAGCATGTTGAGACCAGAGCTGACACGCACTGACCTCAGCTCAGAGTGCAGGCAAAGTGACCTGGATGTGCTCCTCAAAAGCACAGCCCACGTAGGAGCAGACAGAAAGCGAGTCTTCTCATCTTGACCCTGGACCAGATGACAAGACTTGAGACAGCCTCTCAGAATTCAGACTAACACAGTCCCCAAACCAAAAGTGGAAAATTAAATTAACAAAGTCCAGGTCTGGCACCGCTCCCACCAGACTGCAGAAGCAAGCAGAACTATTCTGGAAGAATCTGGCTCTATTGTAGACTTCAAAGAATGAGCAGAAATAAAGTTATAAGGAAAACAGATATGTCAGAGTGAAAATCACAAACTATACCAGAAACCAACTATCACAGGCAAGAGCCAGAAAAACTAACAGGCCAGACACAGACATACACAAATACACACACATACATACATATATACACATATATATATATAAACAACACACATATACATACACACATACACATGCATATATACACACATATGTGTGTGCACACACAAACATATATGCACATATATGTGTATAAACACATAAATATACACACATATATATGCACACAAGCATTACATACACACATACATATATACTTGAATATATACATACACACATAAACATAAACATGTATACATTTACCCACACAAACACATATTCACACACATAAACACACATACATATATACATGTACACATGAACACACATATACATATAAACATATACACACACACAAGCATTGATGATCTGGGGAGATGGACTAGTTGATAAAGTCCTTGCTAACAGTATGAAGAGTTGAGTCAACTCCAGGACCACACAGAAAGGTCAGTGCAGTGGCCACACCTGTAACCCCAGCACTGGGAAGGTAGAGACAGACAGATTCCTGGAACTCAATGGATGGATGGTCTAGCCCAGGTAGTGGACCCTAGGCTAGTGACAGACTGTCTCAAAAGATGAGTGGTGGGCCCGAGGAACTATATCCGAGTCGGTGCATGCGTACACACACTCATACACACAACTTGAGAAATCACATTCATTAGGGAAGTGTAAATGCTGCTTGCAGCAATGGGGGGGGGCAGGATAAAAATAGCCACCTAGAACTTTCAGAAAACAAAATTACCATGGATTTTTGAAAACTTTTACTTGAAGTAAAATATGTCCACAGGAAAATATATGTTCACAGGAAAATACAGTGGTCTGTGCACACATCTCACTGTTTTAGCCAATGGTAACATATTACACATGCTTCTGCATCAGTGGCAGCTGCTAACACTTGGGGAAAAGGAAGAAGAAGCTAGCATGTATCCCTGCCTGGTGGGAAAACTGTGTGTGTGTGTGTGTGTGTGTGTGTGTGTGTGTGTGTTTGTTTGTTTTGTTTTTTTTTTTGGCTTTTGTTGGTTTTTGTTGTTAACCACATAAAATTCTTCAAGATGGAAAAGAATTAACTTCAATTAATTTGCTATCAGAAAATACCATGGTGAAAGCAGTATGAGAAAGTCCTCATAAGTAAAAGAAAAAGACCCTGGGGTTCCCAGATGCTCACAAGCTAAGCCAAGCGTGTGATTGTGCTGACCTCCTTCCTTCATCCTTTCCCTGAGCACTAACAAATCTTACCTCACCTCCTCCTGAGCCACAAACCTTCACTCTCCCAGGTGCTCCTGGCCTGGGCCACATGCACTGCTCCCAGCGCTCTGCCCCTCGCACCCCTGCAGTTCATCAGAGTCCTCTGTAGATCCCCTTGGTATAGTAAGCATGGTCCTGAGCATGTCTCCCAGGCTGGCTGTGGCACGCCTGTTTGTGGAGACGGATGGAAGAAAGCCCAACTCAACACGCTCTTTTGTTTGTGTCTGCTCATGTGTATGTGGATACACATTTGCACATGCATGTGGAAGCCAGCACTCAGTGTCTTACTTGACCGCTTCCCACTTCACTACTACAGCAGGGTCTCTCACTGAATGTAGGGCTTGCTGATTTGGTTTCTCCTGGGAATCCTCTCTCTTCGTCTCATAATTTCTGAGATTATAGGCAAGCCACCATGTCTGTTTTACTTTAAAAATTGGTTATTGTGTGGGTGCATGGTTGAAGGGGGTAGTTCACGTGCCATGGAACATGTGTGGAGGTCAAATGGCAGCTTTGTGGAGTTCGTTCTCTCCTTCGACTTTTACATGTCCCCTGGGGATCAAGTTCAGGTAAATGGGCTTGCATCTCAAATGCCTTTACCTCCTGAGCCATCTCACTGGTCCCTCCAAGCTCTCGTATGAGGGTGCTGGGGATCAAATGCCAGTCCTCATGTCTGTTTCAGGTAAGTGTTTCATCTGTTGATCCATCTCCCTAGCCCCCTACAAATGCTGTGAACATGACTGTATCTTCCTTCCATTGGGAGGCAGTGTCCATGTCTCCTCCCCTAAACTGGGAGGGCCTTTCTGTTTCCATCTGCAGAGACTGGCAACAGTGACATTATTTGACTTCTAAGGCTAAACCATAAAAGGCAATTTTGTCTCCCCTGAGGCTGTTCAGACATTCTCCTTCAGACCTCTAAGCCACGGTGGCAGTCAGTGCTCTGGCTGCTGGGCTCTGAGAAACTCCAAACAGGTCTCTGCAGAGAGGCCATGGGGAGAGAGGGTGGGAACTGGTGATGACACGGGAAGTCCTGCTAGCCTCACCCCTACCCTACTCAGCCTCTGGTTTACTCTGTCGCATAGGACAAATCTCAAATAAAATTATGTAGTCGAGGCTTCTGTGAGGTCCCTGACCACAAAAGAATAAATTACTATTTTAAGGCGCTAAAATTTGAGAGCAATTAATTTTTCATCTTTAATAGTTTCAAAGCTAACTCTGGTGACAGCTCCCGGCAAACTGCACACTGGGTAGTAACTGAGTTTCCAGGCAATATATTCACAGCTGAGAAATATTTTATTGCTTTAGTTTGTGTGCACGCGTGTGTGTGTGTGTGTGCATGCACATGTGTGCACATACATGTATTGCCAAAGGTCAATGTGGGTATCTTCCGTAGCTCTCCACCTTACCTTCTGAGGGTCTCTCACTGAATCTGGAACTCACAGATTTGGCATAATTAGCTGGCCAGTGAGTGGCAGAGACCCTCCTGTCTCTGAACTTTCCACTGCCCGCTCTGGGATTACCAGTGTGCCACCATGTCCAGGCTGGGGATCCAAAGTAAGGTCCTTCACACTTGTAAGGCAATCCTTTTCCTATCAAACCATCTCTCCAGTCTTTATGTTTTTATTTAAGAGAAAAAACAAATTAAAACTAAATAAAACAAAAGCTTAAAACTAGAGCTATGTCTCAGCAGTTAAGAGCACTGGCTACTCTTCCAGAGGACCCAGGTTCAATTCCCAGAGCCCACATGACAGTTCTCAACCATCTCCAACTCTAGTTCCAGGGAATTTCATTCTCTCTCTGGTGTCTGGGGGCACCAGGCACAGAGATTTGCAAAGTCATACATGCAGGCAAAATATTCATACATACAAAAATTAAGGTAAACTTAACAAAACCCCAAGAACTCTTGGGGATGAAGAGATGGCTGGTCACACAATTGTGAACACCAGAGTTCAGATCCCCATCACACATGTAAAAGCTAGGTATGGCTCCACCCTGAAGCCGTAGAGGAAGTGTGTACAGGCGGACTTCCCAGGCTTGCTGGCCAGCCACTGTAATGAATGATGGGCTCTAGGTCAACCAATGAGAAACTCTATCTCAGAGGGTAGAGCGTGATGGAGGACACCCAGTGGAGGCGCCTGGCTTCCACAGATGCATGTACGGATGAGCACACCTGCACACATATGCATACATCCTCCCACAAACAACATAAAAAGCAAGTGCTTAGCCCCAACTTAGCACATTTAATAGAGACTAATGATTGCAGTGTGGTTGCTTTGCTCCAGGGGGTGGGAGACAACCCAGCAACCTCTGCAGAAGTCTCCCCCCAAAGCAGATTTCTCCAGTTCCCCGCGCACAAGATCGGATTCTACTCATTCCATTTCAGAAAACTTCTTGCAAGGAGATTTATTGATCGCGCAGACTCGATAGAGCTCAGCGAAGTGAAGCAGATGATAAACAAGGCAGAAATCCCTGTGCAGAAAGAGGGGATCCTGCTCACCACTTCTCGAGAACTCACACTGTGTTTTATTCTGAGCAGAGAAAAGAAACTTGTGACCCTGGGTGGAGAAGCTCAGCCATTGGGTCAGCAGGTAGCTTAGTGGGAGAAGCGCTTGCTGTGCAGGCTCGATGGTGTGAGTTCCATCCCTGGAATGCACAGTAAAAGGAGAGAATTCCTGAGAGCTGTCCAGTGACCTCCACTTGGGTACCGTGACATGTGTACCTGCACACATCAAATACCATCCCCCCAACACACGCCCCAAGTGGATTACAGAATTTAAAAAGAAACTCAGCCATAGGTTTGGAGTCTGAACCTCAAGTCCCCATGCAATGTAAGCACCCATTCATCCATCTTTCTGTCCATCCATCCATACATTGATCCATACATCCACCCATACATCCATATAAACACTTATACATCAGTCCATCCATCCATCCATCCATCCATCCATCCATCCAACCATCCAACCATCCATCCACCAATCCATGCATTCGTTAAGCATTAAGAGCTGCTCTGGGGCAGGCTCCATATTGGGTTTATGGGAATTAGTAACAAGAAGACCTGTTCTTGTGGCCTTTAGTGACTTAATATCATGATGTTAAGTGCCAAGACAAGGCTGGTACAGATGGTGGCACTATTTTGGAGGTTGGTAGAAACATCAGAGGTGTACCTCACTGGGGAAGGGGATCCCTGATGTATGACTTTGAAGGCTATACCTGCCCTTCCACCCTGTCTCTGAGGTCTGACTTTGAAGGGTGTACCTGTCCCACTATCCCCTCTCTGGGGTGTGACTTTGGAGGCTGTACCTGCTCATTCTACCTCCTCTCTGCTTCCTGACCACCATGATGGCCTGATTCGCCAAAGCCTAGAACAGTGGAATTGGAAGGCCATCCTCTGAAACCATAACCAAATGAAATCTTTCTTCCTATTTCTCGCTGGTGCTCGCCACAGCAATGGGAAGTCTCATCTACACAAGTACTTTGTACTAAGAATTTAAAACCACGAGAGGCCAATTTTCCTGCTAATGGACTCAGTAACAAATAACAGAGACTTGGACTCCTGGTGACAGGAACCAGATTACACACAGCAATACTGCCACCACCACTGCCACCACCATGGCCAACAACAACAACACCACTTTCATCCCATCACCACCAGCACCATTGTCCCCCACCACCAACAGCACCATCAATATCACAACAGCATCATGGCCATAAGCAACAACAACAACAACATACCATCACCACCACCAGCAGCTCCACCACCAATGCCCCGACCAACAACACCAGTATCACAACTACTGGCTGAAAAGACAAAAATTACGTGAAATACTGGCTTTCATCTCTGAGGCAACAGGAGCACCGTGCAGTGACCCCAAGGGAGCTCTTGATGCTGGACTTCCTTTTCGTGTAAATTTCCTGGCCACAGAAAATGCAGACCGGTGGTTCAATCTCCCGAGCTTAGGAGGCAGAAGGGAGACTCTCAGGGCTTGAGGAGGTTAGCGCTTACAGGCAGAAAACCAGAGGACCAGACATTGGCTCCAGAGCAAGAGGCACCCCTCCAGTCCTGAGCCAGCTGCTGGTTAGCACAGCATGTATGGTAACTTCCTAAGGCTTGGAGAGGAACCTCTGGAAAGGCATAGAGGGCACAGCTCCCCAGCCTCGGAGCCTGTCATGGTCCATAGTCACCTCAGCCAGAAAAGGACCTTCACACACACACACACACACACACACACACACACACAGCATTGAATAGCCTGATCAGTGGCCAGTGTTTTCTCAAGTGTCAAATCAGGTCCATATTACCATTGACTGAACAGAGAAGACTGGTGCTGTGCCTGGGGGTACGGTCTCATTATGATGTCCAAGCTGGCCTTGAACTCATAATCTTCTTTTGTAAGCCTCCGGATGTGTTGGGACTACAGGTGTGCAGTACCATCCCTGGCTCATTTGTGGGATTTTTCCTTCTGGAAAAAAAAAACCTGAATCTAGTAAGGCAAAAACAGCAGCCAGCCTGCAGTTCCAGAACATGCCATGCCATGAGTGACCTGTAATCTCTAGAAGAGCAGTTTTCTGGAAAACAGAGGTGCACCAGGGTAAAGGACTCTGGAGTGAAACATGGGGGAGCAGATGAGGGAATGCAATAAAGAATGGGGGTTTGTATGGATTGGCAGGCCCAAGGAGAGTGGGCTGGAAAGCTGCCTCTGTCCTGGAAACATTTTGACCGCACCAAACTGCTGAGATACCATTGTAAGTTCTCCAATAGTACAGCACCTGTGGCCCTCTGCACATCTAGAATGGTTCAAAAGCAAAGAGGAAGGCTCCAAAATGGGGAAGATGGGTCTTGTTTGGTAAGTTTTCCCACCTAGTATCTGCTGAAGGAGGGGATTGAGGAGGATAGCAAAGTCCCTTTCCTTTTCCAGGTAGTAACTGCTTGAACCCAGAGGGCTGATCTCACTACGGAGAAAGGGTTTCACTGCTCCATCTATGGAAGGAAAGCCACACGCATCTCAGGGAAGGGCCTGGGTGGATTCCAGAGCTCAGCAAGGTTCAGCTCTACACTGTGCTGTGAGCTGCTTCCACCACCAGCAAGCTCCTCTGGTAACCTGGAGGCAAGAGAAACAGGTCCTTGCCCTTGAAGAACCAGATGGTCTCCTTTGCTTCAGTCCAGGCATGCAGGGCTTCATGGTGGTCGTGGCGCCACCTTGTGTCCAGATGGAGGTGTGCAGTCAAGAGGCTTCAGGGGTCTAGGGTACCTTGCCTCCAAGTTCAGCTTATTTCTTCTTGGGCTAGCCAGTGAATCAACTCTTACTCATTTAAGAATTCCTACTTGATTACAGTCACTCTTTTTTTTTGATATTTAAGTAACTGTTACACATATCAAAAGTATAAGGCTATCATACTACAATCAGGATTTTTGGCCCCTAAATTAGTGCAAGGAGTGTTCATAAAAACCTAGGAAGTCTTCTGGGAAGAGGTGACCATAACTCATCTCCTGTCTGCCCCAGAACAGTGTTTTCCAAACCTCTGCTACTCTCTTTACAGATGATGCCTTCTCCATCCCACCTGCTTCTTAGGGGACAGCTGACCACACAGGCATTACCACTCAGGACATCCCTGCCCACAAGTATCGATGACAATAGTGACAACCATAACAGCAGCAACCATTTAGTGATGGTTTAGCTTCTGCCAGACGCTGTGCTAAGAACTGCAAATTCCAGGGGGTAGAGAGATGGTCCTGTGGGCGGGGCACTTGCTGTCCAAGCACGAGGCCCTGAGTTTGAATTCTCAGTACTGTGCACAAAGTCAGCCGTGATGGCACGTGCTTGCAATTCCAGGCTTGGGAAACTGTAGAGAGATGGGTTCCTAGGCTTGCTGGCCAACAATCCCAACATATCAGTAAACTTTTGGTTCAATGGCTAGGCCTGTCTCAGAAGCAACTGAGGAAGACATTGGACATGGGCATCCTATATGCACGTGTACAAGAGTCTGCCATTAATCTTTATGTCTGTCCTTAGACACGGATGGCTAGCCTATGCATTGTACAGGGGGAAATACCAAGGCTTGGTGAAGAGAGGGTGGAAAGACTGTGGCCAGTCACTCAGTTAATGGTGGCTTGTGATCCACATGTCTCTCCCTGTCCACCTAAGGTCAACTCTGGACCCTGTCACCTGACTTATTCCAGAGGTTAGACCCCATACATGTTTCCTATAGTGGGCATTGTCTCAGCTCTACTTTGGTTGTAACAGAACACCCTAGACTGGGTAATTTATAAACAGCAGAGGTTTGTCTGACTCACCATCTTGAAAGGAGAGAAGCCCAAGCATGGTGCAGGCTCAAGTGGGAGCTCTGTGATGCCATCATCATATGGAAGAAGGCAGAAGCGCAGGCGAGGGTAAGAAGCAGTTGAAGTCAAGGGTCTTAGATCAGGAAACCACACCTGTAGTCAGCGTCCTCTCTTCACAGTGCAGAACTCTCAGGGCCATCAATTAAGGACCCTACCCTACCTCTCGAAACCTCCCCTATGGCAACTGAATTTTCAGAAGGGTTTGAGAGGGACATTAATACCAGAACAGCAATCCCATTTCCCTTTAGAGGAGGTGCTGTGTTTGGGAGCCAGGGCTTCCCTAAGTCACAAAACCGGTAAACGTAGACTTGGTTGTAGCCCAAGGATGAGTGTCATCCCTTTACCCTCATTCCCCAAGGGCCCCACCCCTAGGTCATGCTCAGCTGCAATATGTCATCTCCTTTCACAATGCCTGGCCCAATCAGTGATGTCTAGAGCTGCCTTTCCAGAGCCTAGACTAATTTTGGTTTTCACGTATGGTTAGGACCTTCCTGTTACACCAAGGGAGCTGCCACTGGAGGCAATGGTGGATATTATAACAGGGTGGACCCTACCTGACCTGGAGAAGTAGAGTCAGCCAGCTCTCCCACCCCACATGCCACACATCATGTATGCACAGCCTCCTCTAGCCTTGCATGGCATTTCTGCCGTTTCCTCTGAGCTAACACCTTCTCACCTCTTGTGACCACCATCATTGCCTTCAGCAATGCAAGGCCCCTTCATTCTGCAAGTGCACATCCTTTCTAAGGGCAGGAGCTCTGATACTCTCCTACCCTTGTTCCCTGTTGTAATATGGGCGGCGGGGCTGTGTCCCCGGCACCCGGCCGCCCACATTGCTAGTTTATGCCCCGAAATAATTACACAGAAACTGTATTCTTTTAAACACTGCCTGGCCCATTAGTTCCAGCCTCTTACTGGCTAGCTCTTACAATTCTAAGATGTAACCCATTTCTAATATCCCTGTAACACCACGAGGTGTCTTACCAGGGAAGATCTTAACCTGCATCTGTCTGGAGTGGGAGAATCATGGCGACCGACTGACTCAGCTTCTTTCTCCCAGCATTCTGTTCTGTTTACTCCGCCTACCTAATTTTATGTCCTATTAAAGGGCCAAGGCAGTCTCTTTATTTAACCAATGAAATTAACACAAAACAGAAGACTCTCCCCCCATCAGTTCCCAGTGTCCAGAACAGAGTCTGGGCTGGAGAGATGGCTCAGTGGTTAAAAGCACTTGCTGTTGCTGGCAGAGGACCTGAATTTCCCAGCACCCATTTTGGTTAGCTCACAACCATTGTCCCTTGGCCCTAGAGGGCACCTGCACACACATGTGCACATAAATAAAAATTAAATTAAATTAAAAAATAGAATAGAGCAGAGTACCCAAGAGTAGGTCATTTATTAAAAACAAAAAACAACAAAACAAATAAAAACCCTTTGCCTGGTAGTTTTGGAGGCTGGGGTATCAAGGGGTTTTCTGCAAGATCCAGAGGTGACACAGAGCACTGCAGGGTGAGATAGCAAGCGTGCCAATAGGGCTAGCTCTCATTACAAAGCCATCCCTGGTGACCCACAAGACTATTACTCCGTGAGGGCTGAGCCCTTAGGACCCATGAGTCTCCCAGAGGCCTCACTTCCAAACACCATGATTATGTGACCTTCCACGATGTGAATCTAGGGACAGACATTTAACTCAAGTAACAGGAGCTTGGCAAATGTTTGCTGAGTGAGTTAGCTTGCCCTCTGGCCCTGACCGCTCACCTGATCCTGTCTCTTTCCCATCTCCTCCCTGCCCTCCTGAGTGCTATCATGTCGGCTGCTGACTGTGGTCCTGAGAGCTTCAACAGCCATCATCTAGAGCGCCACAGCTCCCAAAAGGAGTCCCTTCATGACAGGAGTCCCGTCGGAGTGGCACCCCAACCCTTACTCCCTCTACTGCCATCTTCTACAGTATGACTTTTATGGGCACCATACTTGGCCACGGAGTGCCCCCAAACCCACAAAGGGCTGGGTTGCACCTCAGTGTCTCTGGGGGATGGAACTGAGATTGGGGATTTCTAGAATGTTCCTAGGGCTGGCTATTGCTCCTGGCCTCACAGCTGCAAAAACCACTAACCTAGAAAAACACACAGCACAGGCTCGAAGAGAGAACTTAGTCTATTGTCCCGGGTGTTTGCTGACCTCCTGCCACCTCTGTGCAGGCTTTGGGGATGGGAGAGACAGTTGCCTTCTCAGATGTGAGCGAGAGCAGCACCTGCTGAAGCCAGTGCTATGCAGTGGGCTCCATCAAGAGAGCGGCTCCCGAGTCCGCCTTCCGATCCCCTGCGCAGATTTGACTCTTTCTGATAAAGTTAATTATCTGACCTTGAAGCATCCGGTAGCTGACACTCCGCGGAATGGCCTTTGCTTGTCTTATGACACACATGATAAATAGAGGCCCAGAGCGATTTCTCTGGGAGGTTTTGTGTCCGTATTTTAATAACCGTTGAGCAGCACCATGGGAGCCAATTACAAAACTAGGGCATTTTTTTTTCTCTCTCTCTGAACCACTCAGTTCCCAACTCAGAAAAGTTGTGGGCGGCTAATACTGACATGTCCGGAAGGGCTCTGGCACAGTTTCCCCCAAGCAGGAGCAGTGCCGACTATTTGTAACTTTGTTCCAAAAGATAGAGGCTGTAGTGTCCCTGAATCCTACCCTCCCCTTTACTAGGTTCACCCACTAAAACTGAGTTATTCTGAGAGTCAAAGCATGGCGACCCCGGGTCACCAGGACAGGTAACCTCCACTCTTGCCATCATGTCAGCATCCTGAAGATGCATGGTGGCATCTGCGCTGTCCCGCTAGCCTGCAGGGGGCGGGGCCTGAGGTCAAAGTCTGAGAAAGTGTTCCATCAGTGACCTTCTTCTGACTTTCCCTCCTGCAGTGTAAAGGCCCTGTTCCAGATGCAGGCTCCAGACACAGAGGCCTGCATCCTGCTGAGATCATGATGTGGCATCTCTGGTGGCCAGATACAGCCACCACTGACCCCTACACTAGGTTACTCATGAGACTTTAAAACTGTGAATCAGCCAGTGTCCTGACATGCTTGCTGTACTGTGGATTTTATCAAATGGCTCTCTCAGGAAGGCTGGTCCAGTCTTGGGCTTTGCAAACCATTATGTCCCCAGAGCTTACCCTCATAGAACATGTTCAATATACATTGAATGAATGAATGAATGAATGAATGCTTCCTTTTATGGCAGAGACAGTATTAACTAGCTGGGAACTTCGGCAGTATCCTCCTGCCCACTGTAGGACAGGGGCTACCGGCAACTTTTTTATGTCAAGATGACTTACCTGAGAGGAGACTATTTTGCTCAAGGTCACACAGTGGTAGGGTATGGGTCAGGAACTCTGATCTGTGTGAGTACAGGCCTATGGGGAAGGTCGTCTTGTCAGCTCAGACCCAAATCACTGCAGAGAGAAGGATCCTGGGAAGAAATGATTTATGATAATGGGGTATGCTAGGCAGCCTAGATTTGGAGGTCAAGCAGTATGGGGTGACTATTGAGAGAGGTCTCAGCATCTCTAGAGAGAGGTGAAGGGTCCTAGGGTCCTAGGCTGGCCTTGGGGATAGACTAGGAGAAAATGCTTAGCTTTCAGATTTGGGGAGAGATCCTGAGAGATTATGGACAGAGCTGGCCAAGAAGCATAGTTTTCAGTGACTGCCCACCCCCCACGCTGCAGGATTTATGGGGCTGGTGGCTACCTTCATGCTGCTGGGACAGGCCAGGCAGGGCTGATGTAAGAAACAATGGGGGATGTTTTGGGCTAGTGTCTGGCCTGCTGTGGCAGGATCCCAAGGGGCGGGACACATCTGCATATTGTGCAGAACCCTCTGGAAAGCCTTGGGCACTCTGACTCTAGTGGGATCCAAGGGCTGGGATGATGGTGGGTGGCAAGTCTGCATTCCAGGTAACTGGGGTCACTCCAGGATAGCCGAGGACGAGGACGTGGGAAGACACAGGGGCGCTCAGCCAGCAGTTCCTCCTCCACAGTTCAGGAGCTTGGTATCCTTAAAACCAGGACAAGCCTGCCACCCAGTGCTGTTCTTGATCACCAGGGCAGCCCGCAGTGTGGCTGCCACACTGTGCCTGGCCTGGGAGTCCTGACGACCCTGTGATGACCTAGGTTACCAACCATTCCCTCCCAAAAGCTTGTCCGTACCCCAATTCACCACTCCACCAACTCAGAGCTACCCTAAATGAAAGACGATTACCTGGTCCTGCCAGCCCTGGAGGCAGGTGGCATTCCATTAGGTGGATTGTGCCTGCCCAGACTTTAAGGTGTTATTCTTATGATTACTGTATATTCTAGAGTGCTGTATAAAATACATTTTGCTAACTTTCTTTTATTGTTTTGAGTGGGGTCTTAAACATCCTGGGCTGGCCTTAAGCCCACAGTCCTTCTGTTTCAGTTTCCCACATGCTGGGAATACAGTTATGCCTGGTTTATTCTAATGTATATGATATATGTGTGATATATTATATATCATGTAATATATATGTTATTCATATTATAACATAGTAATAGCTAAGTATAAAAATATGATAAAATAAGCATGGCCATGCCTTGCATAACAATGATTCTGAAGATAGGGGGCCATATATATGATACATGACACTGTATCACCAACTAATGACATCATACACATTTTAGTTGGCACATGTATATTTCAGGATGCTTTCATAATGCATGTCTTAAAATGTATTCATTGTCTTCACTGAGCCGTGTGACTATGATTAAGACAAAATCTTCACACAGCCTCATGACCAAGGAGCCCCCATCACCCTACCTCACGGATGTCATCTCTGAAACATAGAAAGGTCCATGGTCAGAGTGGGACCAGTTAGAGCTGGGATCTGCATTTAGGTCCCAGGAAGACAAGAGTCCCTGGGCCCAGCTCCCAAGATGCTCCCTATAGTCAGCAGAAAACATTTGAAAGAGTCCTGGGAACGGAGCGTCAGCAAGGCCACCTCGAGACAGTCCCCTGCTCTCACCCCTGAAGTCACGTTTTATAAAGGAGCTTGAGAGAGAGAGAGAGAGAGAGAGCGCGCTCATCTTTACTATGGTTAGTTCAAAGGGAGTCTGTGACTCTCATCGTTAAAGTTTTTTTTTTAAAGTGTGTGTGTGTGTGTGTGTGTGTATGTGTGTGTGTGTGTGTGTGTAGGTAGGTACCTGAAGAGGCCAGAAGAATGTGTCAGATTCCCTGGAGCCAGAGTTATAGTTGCTTGTGAGTCACCAAACATGTGTTCTGGGGTTTGAACCCAGGTCCTCAGCAAGAGCAGCAAGTGCTCTTAACCCTAAACCATCTCTCAGATCATCTTTAAACCTTTGCTAACCACTTGCTCCCTCACAGCATCCTCTTCCCAGTGCTGTGGTTTGGATCTTCAGTGCCCCCTAGAGGCCTGCGTGCTAAAGGCCTAGTTCCCAGTATGAGGATTCTGTAAGGAGCCGGAACCCTTACGAGGCAAGGGCTAGGAGAAAAACCCCATCATCAAGCAAAGCATGTGCCTGGGAAGGGGACTGTGGGACCCTGACTCCTCTGCCTCTTTTTCTTGCCAATCAAGCTGTGAGCTGTTTAACTTCCCACACACTCCCATCATAGCCATCTGGAGTATTCAAATGAGGCCTGAAAGCCACAGGAGTGCTCGGCACAGACTGATAACCCTACAACCACCGACCAAGAGAACACTCTTTTCTGCAGAAGTCAGTATCTCAGCCCCTGTCATAGTGAATGGGAGCCCAGCGTACTCATCCTCAGCGTGACTCTCAGACTTCTGAAGTTCCCTCTCGTGTGACTACAGTACCTCTAGAAGTGCTTCAGGCACTGAGGTTTGACTGGTAGGGTTGCAGGCTACTGGATCAAACAGGATCGAGACAGGAGGAGCATATGGGAAGAAGAAAGCAAAAGAGGGAGGAGGGAAGGGGAAGGAGAGGAGGAGAAAGAGGGAGGGAAGGAGAAAGGAGGGTGCTGGTGCTCTTGGGGGACCCTCAGCACCACGTGTGGGTGGACATCATTTCCCCGACTTGAAGCAGGAGGTGACAGGGACTCATGCTGCACCAAACAGCTAGATAGTGGCATAGTCAAGGCTTGGAGGGAGCCCAAGCCTTTGATTCTCTGTGGTCCCTGGAGAAGGCCGGATGAACTTGCCCAGCTCTTGGCCTCAAGTCGAACAAGGCTCATGTAACCAGACTCCGGCCTTTGGGCTGTAAGACTATTACAAAGCCATCAGCGGGGCCAAGAACTTTCTTTTATACAGTGAGAGGTGGTGTCTGCAGTGACTCTGACCCTGTTAAGCGGTGTGACCTCAGGTCTGTAGCTAAATTTCTCTGGGTTTCTGTTTTCCCATTTGATTTGCAAGGCTCCAGCAGGCTGTGAAATACCCTGAGACATGTGCATGCAGTTGTAAAAGTAAAAACAGCTCACTGGACCAATGGCCTCTACACAGTGGTCTAAGGTGAGCAAGTCTGTCGCTGGACTTGACAACCAGAACCAGTCAGTTCTGATCACAGAAGCGGGGAAGAGAGAATATGCCTGCATTTCTGAATCCTAATCACCATCGTTAAACTCTTAGCACTTGGGTTGGGAGATGGCTCAGTGAGTACAGCCAGATCCCAAGGCCAAGCCTCAGCCCCCATGTAATACCTACCAGGTGTAGGGAAGTAGAGACAGGCAGATTCCTGGGCCTGGCTAGGCAGCCAGCATAGCCTAATCAGCGAGTTCTAGGCCAGAGAGAGAACTTATCTCAAAAAACAAGGTGGACAACATTCGCAGGGAACGACCCAAGATTGACACCTGGCCTCTCTATGTGTACACACATGTATGTGCACTAGCACACACATATTCACACACACACACACACATACACACACACACAAAACCAACCAACGAACAAACAAAAACCAGCTTTCATGGAAGCTGAACATGTCCGAGGACTCGGTTTATAGGTTACAGGGTCTGGGTTCACCAGATTCTGTCACCGGCTATGTCTGCCCCTCCCCCATACCGATAGGGGACAAAGGGTAAAGCTGTGGCTTGGCATAAAAAAACATCAGCCCAGCAATCTAGGACCCTGATCCTGAGGAGCAAAGACCTCATTAACACAGTCAGACTCCTAAGAAAAGTTAACTGGAGTGAACGAAATCTCAGAGAATTTAGCTCTCTGTTTGAGAGACTATTTTTGGCAGAACTGAGACGGAAAGACAAAGAAAGCACATCTAACTAAAGAGAAACTAATTTGGAAGCTGTAATGGAGGACAAGCTTCTAGATTTCCTCAGAACCCTGGAGACGCGATTAGTCAAGAAATAATTAGGCACTCACTGTCCTGGGGGTAACGAAAGCTAAAAACGTAGAGGAGAGACATTGAGAGCCATCAGAAAGGTCACCGGCTGCTCTCGATAATTTTGCCTTTCCAGATTCGAAGATTCAAGGATTATTTTGTAAAAGACCCATAAAGGACCCAACTACTCAGAAGAGCTTGGAGTGGGAAGAGTTGGAGGAGCTATAGGACTCAATCCTGTGTTCTTGAGGATTCCAGCAGGAAAATCCAGAGCCGGACACATCTCGGGACTCCAGAGAGTAGGAAGTCCCTTTCTTTGATGGGCAGAGCATCCCCCTGCCAAGAGTAGACCAACCTCTTCTTTGGGGCTGGTGGAGTGTTTCCTGCATAGGCCTGGACAGTGAACAGTCTCTGCAGTAATTGCCTTTCCCTATTGCTGTGGTGATGGAGGAAGGTCATTGGCTAATAAAGAAACTGCCTTGGCCCATTTAATAGGCCAGCCTTTAGGTGAGTATAGTAAACAGAAAAGAATGCTGGGAGGAAGAGGGAGTGAGCTCAGACTCGATAGCTCTCCTCTCCAGGGCAGATGTGATGAAGCTCTGACCCAGGATGGACGTAGGCTAGAATCTTCCCGGTAAGCGCACCTTGGTGCTACACACATTAATAGAAATGGGCCAAGCAGTGTTTATATGAATACAGTTTGTGTGTTGTTATTTTGGGGCATAAGCTAGCCAGGCGGCTGGGAGCTGGGCGGCAGGAACGCTGCCTGCAGCTCCTACTACACTGTGGGGTGACAGACACTATGTAAATGAGGGGGCATGCTTCTAATAAAATAAAACTTTATACAAATAAGAGTGCCACAGCTTCCTCTTTCCTCCTAAGATAACCCTGTAGCTCCTATCTGGGCTTCCCCTTTGCAGCCCTGCAAGTACCTTTTCTAGGGAGTGTAGGAAAGCTGAGGAATGAACCACAGACTTGATTTTAGTGCAGTGGTCCTAACACTGTGACCCTTTAATAAAGTTCCTCATGTTGTGGTGACCCCCAATCATGAAATGATTTTTTGATGCTACTTAACTACAATTTTGCTACTGTTATGAATTATATGTAAATATCTGATATGCATGATATCTGATATATGACCCCTGCCACACACACACCAGAAGGGTCACAATCCACAGATTGAGAACCAGTTTTTGACAACAATGTCCAAAACATTCACTGAAGAAAAGACAGTCGACAGTGCTGGGGAAACTGGGCATCCCCCGGCAGAAGAATGACACTAAATCCCTACCTCTTATTCTGTACAAAGATCAATTCAAAGGCATCCAAGGCCTGAATGCGAGACTTGAAACTCTGAAACTGCTAGAGGGCAGCATGGAGAAGACACTTCAAGATGTGCACAGAGGCGAGGGTGTCTGGAGACTCCAAGAGCTCAGGAAATAAGAGCAAGAATTGGCAGCGGATCTTCTGAAATCCAACACAAAGGAAACCACAGTAAACCAGAGTGATGACTGCAGAATGGGAGAAGACTCTGAGCTAGCTGTACAGCCGAAGGGAATAGTATCTAGAACACAAAGAACTCCAAAGACCAAATACCAAGAATGATCCAGTCCAACAAATGAATTAATAAACTAAGCAGACAGTTCTCAAAGATGTAGGACAAAAGGCCAAGAAATGTATGAAAAGGGTTTAAGGTCAGTCAGTAGCCACCAAGTGAGTGCAAATTAGAACCACAGTGGGACACCACCTCCCTCAGACAGAGTGGCTATCACCAAGAGAACAATTAACGCTGGTGAGCATGGAAGTCAAAAGGGAGACTCCTCTCCCAAATGAAAACGGAACGGTGACACAGCCTCTCCCGGGCACAGCATGAGGACTCTAAGTCCACACTCCACAAAGACACTTGTAGGCTCACACTTCCTGCAGCACCAGTGGAAACAGCGGAATCACAGCATCAGCCAGGTGTCTGTCAACACAGGAACCGACAAAATGGGCCACACGCTCACAATACATCTATCCAGTGGCAAAGAATGAATCCTGTTATTTCTCAAGACAATTAATGGAGTGGAACTCATGACATTGAGTCAAATAAGCCAGATGGACAGATAGCATACCCTCTCTCATTTGTAGATCTTAGAATATGCAAATAGATAAAAATGTGTGAAAATATGTGCATATGTGTATGTGTGTGAGGGCATGAATATATGTGTATAAACATATATATGTACATATTTATATGTGTGCTTATCCATGTATTGTGTAATGTATGCACCAATGTATATGTGCATTTGTGTATGTGTGTGCATTTTCATAAATGTATGTGTGCATCTATGTGTCTGTATATGTATGTGTATACATGTGTACATATGAATGTTTGCAGGTGTATGTTTGTATACATGTATGTAAATGTTTGAGTATGTGATAAGTATGTCTGTGAATGAATGTGTATCTGTGTATATATGTGCAAGTGCATACATTTGTGTGTGTGTGTAAATATGTGTGTCTGTGTCTATTTGTATGTATATGTGCATTTGTGTGTATGTCTGTGTGCATGTGTGGTATGGGAGGTCCTTCTGTCCATGTGCAGCTTTCATTGTTTAATGAATAAAGAAACTGCTCTGGCCTGTCAATAGGGCAGAACTTAGGTAGGCGGGGAAGACGAAACTGAGTTCTGGGAAGAAGAAAGCAGAGTCAGACGCATGCCATGGATCCTTTGCCAAAGTAAGAAATGCTGCCGAAACTTAGCTGGTAAGCTACTACCACGTGGCAATACAGATTAATAGAAAAGGGTTAAACTAAGATGTAAGAGTTAGGAATAAGAAGTTAGAGCTAATGGGCCAAGCAGTGTTTTAATTAATACAGTTTCTGTGTGATTATTTCAGTTCTGGGCAGCTGGGACGAACAAGCAGCCCCCTCTTCTTACACATGTGTGCCAATGTGTGTGTGTTTATATATGTATGTATGTGTGAATATGTGTGCCTGTGTATGTATTTGTGTACATATGTATATGTGTTTGTTTGCATATGTGTGTGAATGCATGTGTGTCTGTGCATTCCTGCATATGTATTTGTGTGAATATATGCATTCATGTATGGATGCATGTGTCTGTATGTATATATGTATGCATTTTGGATGAATGTGTCAGTATGTATATATGTATGTATTTGCACACCTGTTTGTGTGAATGTGTGCACATGTGTTTTTGTATGTATGTGTACATGTGTTTTTGTATGTATGTCCATGTGCAAATATGTCATGAAAGCAGGATTAGTTGGGGAATAAAGGAGCCCAGTGGGAGGAGGAAGAGAGAGGAAACTGGACATGGGGGATACATGGTGAATGTGGGAGATACATGGTGAACATGGGAGGTACATGGTGAACATGGGAGGTACACGATGGACGTGGGAGGTACACGGTGGACGTGGGAGGTACATGGTGAATAAAGACACCTTTATGAGCCCCTCACTATGGATAGTGTGGACACCCAAAAGAGAACTTTTGGATTAAAGGCTACAGTCGATGTGCAACCCTGATTCATGTAGCAGCAACCAATCACCAAGGTGAGCGTGACAGCTGCAGTGATCACACATGGCACTTAGCATGTACTGAGATTCTCAATGATTATGGAACAGCTATCACTGCAATAACCTTTGAGGGAAGTTGCAAGTTTACAGATGGGAGCCAAGGCCCAGAGAGGTGAAACATCTTCCCAGAAATAACAGCATGAGTGTCTGAGGCAGGATTTGAAAACTTAAGTGCGTCTTCAGAGTCCTTGCTTTAAACTTCTATGTTACTCTTTTCCCTCACACTCCTTTCCTTTACTGCCTCAGATCAGAGGCTCTGAATTCCTCACCAGCTTTCCCACATCTTACAAGATTATGTCAGAATTCCACTACCTGGTCCACAAGGCTGCTCACCTGTCCAGCCTCACTGGCTTCCATGCCTCAGCTCAGCCCCAGGGAACCAAGAACTCCCAGAAGATCCCAGAATATGCCCTGCAGTTCACACCCCTCCTCACCCAGGGTCTCCTCTCCTGGGGTCCCCTCTCCTGGGGTCCCCTCTCCTGGGGTCCCCTCTCCTTGCACTCACTCACACCTGTTCTCCCTTCCACACTCAGGCATGACATCATCTCTGCTGAGCCACTGTCCTGGACCTACTGCCAAGTCCACTGTGGTCAAATTGCTTCCCAAGTGAGGATTCTGCTGCTGTGAACTGATGAAGATAGTGGAATGGCTGATTTCACAGTGACTGCCTAGCTTGGTTAGCCATAAGATTGGCCTGACTGCTCAGTTTGGCATGATAGCACATCCCTGGAATCTCAGCACTGGGGATACTACTTGACTTAGTAGCTCTAAGCTAGCCTTGACTACATAGTGAGACCCTGTCTCAATTAATCAAACTCTGAGTTTTGCTGCCTGGGGACCAGCCTCCAGCAGTGCAGGGCTCAAAGGTAAGCCATGAAGTTGACACACACTATGACTTTTTTTATCTGAGGCAATTAGGGAAGACACTCACACACTCTCTTGACAGTTTCCTTCAGACTTTATCTTATTCTTCTTTTGTATTCTCTATTCTTTATTTTCCTGTGATTTCCTTCTCTCATTCTTATGGTTTCCTTCTCCTCCATCCTTGTTCTTGGTATTTCCCTTCTATTTTCTTCTAATTCTTTCATTCTTGATGTTTTCCTTCTAACTCATTTCAACTCCATCTTTATTCTTTCCATTACAATTTATATACCCCAGCAGAGTCTTTTAGGAAATATGAAAATCACAATGTAGTTACATTCTGCTTTTTAAGTGAATGATTACAATAAATACAAATGAAAAACAGCATGTTTTCCATATCCATTGAATGATTAAACATTTTGCATATTACAGGTGAGAACAAATTCCCCTAAGAACCCATGTACATTCATACCCAAACAACTTGTTATAGGTTAACTATGTGGGCAAGCAAGTTATTCTTCTCAGTTAAGTCTTTTACTGGCAGGCTGCATTTTGCAGTTACAAAGAAAGAGTCAATTTGCTTTATTATTTATCTTGAAAGATAATCTTAAAGGAATCACAAATCTAAACTTTTATATATGAAAAAGAATCAGTCAGCTCCTCTTTAAAATTTTAGGGTACATACCCACTCATCAATATTTTTTTTTTAGATTAGGCGATTGACTGCAAAAATGGGTAGAAGAAATTAATCACCACCTTTAGCCATAAACCAGTCTTAGCAAGAAAGGTACGTCAGCTAATGATAATTGGGCTGCTTTGTTCTTGTTCCCTGACCTTAATGAGTCCCTCATTCAACTACATGCCTTTCTAAAATTTTAGATTGTCTTCTTGGGTTTTTTTTAACCTCAAAGGTATTTGACAAAAGCATCTTAGTCTACCTTTAAATTATTTTCAAAGCTTTATTTTAGCTATGATGCACCCTGAAAGCTGTGAACACATCTACAAACATTAAGATGAAAAGAATTTAAGCTAGCTGGACTACTGGGACTCAGTTGTTTTCCTTAATCATTAACCTAGCCACAGTCTATATGGTTCCTCAATAGAAACTCAACTATCTAGCTGTGTGATACTTCCTTGTTTTAATTTTTTCATCAAAACTCTATTTAAACTAACATAATTATTATTATTATTATCAATTAGATAGTACAGCTTAAGAAGAAATTATGTTTATCATAGTCCATAGGTAAAAATGCCCAGTAGGACAGGATGTTTCCATGAGATAAACACACTGCATTACAGGCAGTGGGGTCTCCCCCACACCCATCCATACTATGCCAGATAGCAGAGAAAGATGGCAGCATCAAACACGTGAGGGCACAGAAGAAGCAAAAGACATTCTAGAGTCTGTGGTTGCAGGGGCTTGCCTATCTGAGGGATTCACCTTCTAGTGGGATGACACCGTGAAGTCAACTGCCGTCTGCTGCTCCTCTGACATGGCCACCAGCCTCTGAGTATAAATGTAGTAAGGAGGCTGCTAGTTTGTTCCCAGATGCTTAGCCCCAAAATAATCACACAGAAACTGTATTAGTTAAAACACTGCTTGTCCAATTAGCTCTAGCTTCTTATTGGTTGACTCTTACATATTAATTTAACCCATCTCCATTAATCTGTATTGCCACGTGGTTGTGGCTTACTGGGTAAAGTTCCCAGCATCTCTCTCTGGCAGGGGCTACATGGCTTGTCTCTGACTCTGACCTTCTTTCTCCCAGCATTCAGTTTAGTTCCCATCCTGCTGCCTAGCTCTGTTACCCTATGGCTATGTTATAGGCCCAAAGCAGTTCCTTTATTAACCAGTGATATTCATAGTGTACAAAGGGGAATCCCACATCTTATAAACAACCTCTCTCCCTGGCACATTTTGCTGGATTCAACTTAAGCAGAGCAACTGCTTTGCCTAAACCCAGATTCACTGAAACTAAGAATATTCCCAGACCCACATCTCCCAATGGGTGAGAGCTGCACTTGGGCTAGTAACTGTATTCATGAGCTCCTTCAAGCCCCTGAGTGAGTAGCAGTGTCATCTTAGTTACTTGGGAGGCTAAAGACGGAGGACCGCAAGTTTAAATCCAGGCTGAAAAACTCAGCAAAATCATGCCTCACAATAAAAATTAAAGCAGGTTGTAGATGTAGCCTAGTGGCAGAATGCCAGCCTGGCATGTGTAAGTTCCTGGGTCCCATCTCTATAACAAATATGGAAAACAATAAGCAAGCAATAAAATGTGTGCCCAACATACCTTAGGGCTTAGCACCTGTTTGTTGAACAACCTACCATTTCAACAAACCCCCCTCCACTTTACCCATGGGGTAGGTTGTTACAGTTGAGACATAATGTCCTCCAATGTCTGTGTACTACTGAGTTAGGGAGCCTCTCTGAAACGAGATGTGCTTGCCTCTAGCAAACAGAGCCCACCTGAGAAAATGCTGCTACCAGGGAGCCATGCTTAACCATGTTCTTTTGTGTCTAGAATTACTCTCTAAGATCTCTCAGGTTTAATGCTGTCCACATTGGCACCATTTGTTGACAGAGGTTTCTGTTCCAAAACTGATCCTGCAGTCATTCAATCCCAAAGAAACACACAGAGGCCTACATTAATTATAAACTGGTTGGCCTATTAGCTCAGGCTTTCTTATTAACTAACTCTTACATCACATCACATTAACCCATAATTCTTGTCTGTGTTAGCCACATGGCTTGGTACCCTTTGCCAGTGAGGCATTCTTATCTTGCTTCCTCTTGGTCTCTGTGATGACTCCAGACAGAGCCTTTCCTCTTCCCAGAATTCTCCCATTCTGGTCACCCCTCCTATACTTCCTGCCTGGCTACTGGCCAATCAGCATTTTATAAAACCAATACAAGTGGCAAATTTTTACAGGGTACAAGACCATTGTCCCACATTACTGCATAGCATACATGTGGGCAAATACTCATAAACATAAAACAACTACATAATTAAAAAAGATGTAGGGTATAAGGGGCAGTCTTTAGGTCACTGGTGATGAGCTCTTCAAGGGGGATAGTAGGGCCATGGCCCTTTATGATCACCCTTTGCTTGCTGGCCATGGCTTTGATCTGCTATCTTCTCTCTGCTCCCTGCCATAATAACCCATAGTAGACAAGACCCTCTATCACCATGAACCAAAGCAATTTCTCTCTCCTCCCTGCTTCCCCCCCTCTCATCTCTTTCCTCTCTCTCAAAGTTTGAATGAAATGTCCCTTATAGACTAATTCATTTGAACACATGGTCTCCTGTAGATGGTGCTATTTGGGGAGACTGTGAATCTTTGGGATGTTGAGCTTTGTGGGAGGAAGAACAGCACTGGGGGAGGCTGAGGAATTTATGGCTTCATCCCACTTTCAGTTTTTTCTCTGCTTCCCTCATGTAGATGGATACATGGTCTCTCAGCTTCTTGCTTGCTCCTGCTTTCCTCAGCCATCATGGACTTCCCTTATCTGAAACTCTAAGGCCAAATAAACCTTATCAGTTGCTTTTGGTCTTGCTGTTTATCATAGTGAGAGAAAAGCAGCTGATACTCTCTTTTTCAAACATGAATTTATGTAGTTTTGTGTGTAATGTGCTGTTATGTATGTGAGTACACATGCGTACCAAGATGCACCTGTGGAGGCCAGAGGACAAGTCATGGGAGTTGGTTCTTCTTCTACTACATGGGTCCCAGGGATTGAACTCAGGACATCAGGCTTGTTGGCAAACCCTCTTACCCACTGAACCATCTCCAGCCCCATCTTTTAAAGCTGATTGATTATCTGAGATGTTTGTTATAATAATGGGAAGCTCATTGACACAGGGAAGTAGCTTCAAGTCAAATTTTCTGCTTCAATGCACAAGAAAAATCAAGTGGCCAACAGTGAGGCAGATTATGGACAAAGATGTTTTCTACCCTAGAGGACAGCAGGATTATTCCAGTTCAGATTTAGAATGTGAATAAAGCAAAATTGATGAAAATCATTGTTTCTAAAAACTAACTAGGACTTGGAATTTTCATTTCCTGGAGGAAGGAAACAGAAACAGGGAAGGGATAGAAACAGAGGAAGAAAGAAAAATAGAAAAGGGGAAAGGAAAGAAAATAGAGAGGTGAAGGGGAGAGGAGAAAGATAGAGAAGAGGAAGACATGACGTGTGGCCTGAAGGACAAAGACAGTTACAGAACGAAAGAAACTTTCTAAATGTGGCTGAAGCACACGTTTAAAACTCATTTACAGCATGGATGTGTGTGTGTGTGTGTGTGTGTGTGTGTGTGTGTGTGTTAGCCATCTTCAAAGCATACCAGAAATAGATTTTGAGGTGTTTTCCAGGACAATGTGTCATCGAAGCTGTCCTGATCCCTAGGTGGCTCCAGAAAAGTCAGGGTTGGGACTAGGGCAGGGGACCCTGGAGACAGAGAACACAGAAGTTCAGCACCCTGGAGAGTTCCCAGTCAGTTTTGCTTGCCAACTTGCCAGGCAAAATGGCTCCTTTCCTGACTTTTAAAGGATCGAAACTTGAGTTTTACCCTTAAGATGTCCGAAGGGGCATGGGAATGCTGCTTCTGCTCATCAAGAAGCTTCCTCCTCAGCACAGTGAAGTCAGAAAACCCTGCCTTACAGGGGATAGACTTGCTTTTGGTTCTGACAGTCCTCCCTGTCCTCATTAGGACTTTCAAAGCTGGAGATTCTGTGGGTCATTCCCAGATGTACCTGGGAATGGGGCTTGTAGCGTTCCCTCCTCTCCTGCTGCACACTCAGAGATGCCTCTCCTCTAACTGTCCTCAACCCCTTCTTCTAATGCTGCTGCAGTATGGAGTCATCTGTCAGGGTGGCTCCTGCCTTTCCTTTGGCTGCATATTAATTAGAAAGGGGCTTGTAGTGGGGGGGGGGGTGGACCTAATTACTAGAGTTCCCAAACCAAAGCCCAGACCACTTCTTCTTTTTGGGATCTCAGAGAGAGAAAGGACTTGACAGTTTTACATCTCCCCAGCCCATGTCACTGTAACAGGTAGAGAGTTGCAGCCCTGATGGCAGACAGAGACTGACCTCTGGGCCAGTGTCCTCTCCACAGGAAGTTTCTCCTGGGAAAAGGGCACTAAGGTTTACTGTGGAAAAGAGACAAAGGTGTGAACAGTATTCATCCTGGGATGTGCACAATGGGTCCCGAGAGGCAGGAGCTAAGCCACCCCTTATCTGTACCTGCAATAGCAGGACCCAGAAGCACAAAATAGATCACACCAGGGTTTTTAATACCCACTGGCCATGTGGGTCAACTTGGTTTGCAGTCAGCTCCCACTGCAGAGTCCCCAAGGGTCTCAATGGCTCAGGTGGAGGTCTTCAGACTCACCATTATCTGTGCAGAATCCAGTCAAAGCCTGCCTGGGCACATGGTAGTCACAAACCAACGTTCTTTGCCTTGATGGGTGTTTGTGTATGTACATGTTCAAGTGTGCATGTGTATTTGCACACATGCCTTTATGTTGCATGAATATGAATGTACATGTGAGTGTGCATGTATGGACAGTGTGGGTTCATCTCTGACCTCAGCAAATGACCTGGACTGAGGACAGATTCTCAGCATACCTGTGAGGTCACTGAAGCCCTCTGCTCCTCAAGTACTTGAGGATACTTGAACCTATAACACTGTGGGGAGAGATACTCGGAGCTCTAGAAACTTCAGGCTTGAGTTGGACCTGTAGAGTTAAACCCTGCATTTTAGTCTTGCATAAACCCAGGAAGCCACCTGCACGTTCAAAGCCTATGGTGCCCTTTAGAGTCACCATAAGCATGCCACTTTCCTTCCTTACACCCCAGCTGGCTCTGTACAGTTCCCAGATCTGCCCAAGAGGAAAGGGCTCCCCATACAGGCTCTGCACTTCAAGCCTGCAAGGTCAGCTTAGGGAAGTTGGTCCACAGCCAGTATCCCTTCAGTGGAAGTTCAACAACCACATAAGACAGTGTGACCTTGTGCTGGTGGCCCCACATCACTAGGGGACCAGGAGGGCATACCCATTACTATCTCTCTTCTTCCACACAACACATGAAGTAAGATCTGTGACTGGTGCTATCTTGAGAGGAGTCAGTATAAAGAACTCATTGGTGCTCAGAACACTAGCAATGACATGATGCCCAGCACCCCCTGCAGCAGCCATCCCCCAGTTCACACTTATACTGTGTCTGCTTGTGCAAAATTCCATGGTGCAGATGGTCCCTACCCCCATTTTCCAGGTGAAAAACTGAGTCAGGTATCTTGATCAAAGTCACTTAGGTTGAAGAGTCAGGTCCAGGACTTGGATTCAGGAATCTGACTTCAAGATTCCATATTCTGCTCTCCCCTTGCTCCTCTGAGAGAACTGGCTCCTCTGAACACACTTGGCTTTCAGAGCACACTTGTAGTTGGAGGGGAGGAATCTCTGCAAGTGCTGTGTTCGAGGAAGCCGTTCATGTGTATATAGCACCCCTCAAAGGTAAGAGCACCGTCATTCCCTTTATCACATGGAGTCAAGGCTCAGAGATGTGGGGTAACTTTCCCCAGCATCACACAGCTATGCCTAGCAGAATGTAAAATGGATGGCTACTAGCTAAGGTGTCTCGGTGATCCAGTGACCACGGAAGGGCACAAGGTGTACTTTCCTCAGCCTCCATTTCAGAGTAAGGATTGTGTCCTTTTTGTCAAACCTAGCATCATCAGTTTTCTGCGTAACTTGGGTGACCCCCATCTTTCTGCTTCCTCGCCTGAGAATCTCATCCTCCACATGACAGGCAAGGGAAACCATCCATGCCAGTCACTTCTGCATCTCAGAGCAACTGTAGGACTGAAGGGATGTCACACATCATATAATGTTAGCTAATAAAGAGAAGGAAGAATTATAAACATAACCAAATAACGGGCAGCATGAAAGCCCTGATCCCAAGACACAGTCTGGATCCAGACCAGATCGTGGTATTTGAGCTCGTCCCAAATCTGCAATGCTAGTATTGGCCACCTGATGGCAGAACACACCCACACATCACTTGATTTCATGTTTTAGCAGAAGGCATGGGGGCAGAATCAAGTGAGGACCCAGAGCCTCACTCCCCACCCTGTGTGGTTACTGCTCCCTCTGTCCATCCAGCCTGCTTCCCTGTGCATTTCCAGGTAAGCTGTGGGCTTCCCTGCAGCTCAGCCCCATGTCTTTACCTGCAGGCCAGGATTTATTTCAAAGGTAAAGCTGACTTTCCACAAAAGCCGTAGCTCATAAGTGAGCTACCAAATGAGTTTTAACAAAAAACATGCTACCAGATTAATCAAGTCAGGAAATATTAGCTATCTGGTTAGTTTAGGAACTTCAGGCTAATTATTTAGTGCTTGTAGCTTGGTTTCCAAGTTTGTTTGTTTGTTTTGGTTGTTGTTTGTTTTTTTTAATGTAATAAAGTTGTTGAGTAAATGAAACAAGATAACATATGCAGACACGTGGAGCACAGTAGATGCCAGGGTCATATAGTGGGTCACATAGTCAGCCAGCCTTGAGTGACAATCTTACTCCCCATTTCTGTCCCTAAACAGGCATTAATGGATCTCCCAGCCATCAGTGTGGTTGTTGGGCAGTTTCTTCCCTTGAAGAAACTGTATATTTTACTTTTTACCCATGGTCTTAACCCTGACTGACCATAACAATCATCCGAGGAGCTTTGGAACCTTCCCTGGCATTTCTGGGATTAAGAATGGGTAAATAGACTTTCTGATTGGAGACTGACAGGAACTGGGTTCTGGTGATACCGCAGACTGAGCAGATAGAGAAGATGCATCCCTTATAAACTGGATGTAGCTCAGAGGCAGAACACTTGCCAAAGGTGTGAAACCCTGGGCTCCATTCTCATCATTGAAGAAAAAACTCAAACAACAAAAGCTTTAAGAAGAGGTCATTTGAGCTCTCAGGGCCCATCTTTCAAATGGCTGCATCCGGAGCCTGCGAAGTGAAAGTGGCCGCAGGGTGAGAGGAGGGTGAGAATACTGAGTTTCCTGACATTATTTAGGAATCATGAGGTCAGACATGACCTTCCAAATCTTAAATTGACAAAATTCATCATTTTCAAGAAGAGAAACAAAGCATGTGAGTCCCACGATGCCTCAGACCCAGAGTGGGAGGTGAACCTCATGAGACCCCTTACCTCCTCAGCTGCTTCTAGGCATGCCAGTCTCTTTCCCACCTTGTCTTTTTAACATAATTAATAACTTACTATAAATGTTATGTTTTCTACTATGTAAAGATAAATAAATAAAATTCATGTCACATGTACCTTTACTATTCATTCCTGTGCCCTACACAGACATTAATAATGGATTGTAGAGCTTTTCTCATTGAGTTCACTGCTTTGTTAAATGACTGACTCAGCCTGGGGCAAAATAGACCTTCTGACCTCAGTTTCTTCATCTGTGTAACAGCCTGGCAGGATCTCTCTTAGAGATGCACAGAGCCTGTGCTGGTACTGCAGCTCCAGGCAGTGTGTGAGCAACAGCAGGTGCCACAACTTCCTGTGTGACATCAACATGCTTACTGGACAGGACAATGTGAGCTACATCTTTGAAATAACACCAGAGCCTCTCACTGGAGCCTAACCCTGGATGAAAAAGAGCCATATGTGCCTAAGATACTGGGGTGCCTGGTCAGCTCTTGTCACTCCGCGGTGTCTAATATACTGCAGAGGCTAGTTTGTTACTGCAGAGGGAAGTTTTCTGGGACAGAGATGGACTGATAAATGCCCAACTGACTTTTTATCTGAAGAGCAAGAGGTACCTGGGAAGGAAGGAAGAAATCTTGCTACATGCACCTACCCAGGGACTCCGGGGCAGTGTCTGTCTGTGAGTGATGGGGAGGAAGGTAAGCCTAGCTGGTGGGCTTGGCTGCCGCTGATGTAAAGTCTGATGAGGACTGGAGGGGGCGGTTCAGCAATCCACTACCAATGTCTTTTTATAGTGCCAGTGAGGTGAGAGGAAGGTCCATGGGTATGAGAAACACATCTGCCTGGCAATAGGTTCTAGGCAAGGGTCCAGGAAGGTTGGGAGTGGACTGTTGGCACCCGTTGATGGTAGAGGTAAAGCAGAAGATTCCAGGCTTGGAATCAGCAAAGAACGAGGGAGAGAGACACCCAGAAGGAGTCTGGGTCTGGTAATGAAGCTCCGTGTGACTTAGCAGAGAAAGAAAATACAAGGTCAGAGATCTGGGTCAACTGTGCCCTGGAACCCCAAGTCTTCTGGAGGGGCATGCACCTCTCCCATGCTTCCCTAGTAGATCTCTTGGTACAGTGGCTCGCCAGGCTCTCCAGTCCCCTCTGCGCAGCAGGGCTGAATGAACATCACTGGCCTCTCCTTGGCAGCAGCTGTCAGGGCGCATTTGTGACTGCAGCATTCACTCATGCTTCAGGAAGTTGCAGAGGAGGCTGGGGGCGTGAGGGGGAGTGGACTTGGTGAGGCCTGATGTTTGCAGATGACATCAGTGAGGCTGGCTTTCTACTTTACCCAGGAAGCAGAAAACAGCAGTAGAAGTAAACAAAACAGAAAACAGAAGGAGGACTGTGCCCATATGCCAGTACCTCATTCACAGTGGGACTTCTGCCCTCTGTCTCCTTCTTGTTGGTATTAAGTAACTGAGAGTTTGGCCCTAGCCCTTCACCTTTAGAATCAAGGCAGTCACATCTGCCCTGGCCAACGGAGTGAGCAGGAAGTTGAGCCAGGGGTGCAGTGTCCTCTCAGATGCTGGCTCTGCTAGCTAATGTCTATGTCATCTATGTTGAGAACTCTGATGCCAGAGGAGCCAGTGTGCTATGAACTGTGGCTATGAGGGTGCAGGACTTAACGGTGACTTATACTGTATATTGGCTGTTTATGTTCTAAACCAGTGGTTCTCAACCTTCCTAATGCTGAGACCCTTTATACATTTCCCTCATGTTGTGGTGACCCCCCCCAAGCATAAAATTATTTTTGTTGCTATTTCATAGCTAATTTTACTACTGTTATGAATTACAATATAAATATTTTTGGTGATAGAGGTTTGCCAAAGAGGTCTCAGCCCACAGGTTGAGAACCACTGCTCTAAATGGTTCTAAGCTGTTATTGCTGCTGCCGCTACACCTTTAGTGTTCCCCATTCAGTTTTGTTCTAGGACTTTGCTGTGAGCCTCACCCATCCTTTCTCTCTTCTCCCCTCCTTCCATCCCTCCTCCTAACAATGACTTCTTCTCCTTCTCCTCCTTTCTCCTTCTTTTCTCGGTGCCACAACCAAGTGAGGAGGGCTCAGGCCAGATGAAGGGTGAGAGGAACCTGGAGTCGGGGCACAGAGGGCTGTTGTCTGCGGCACCAAGGCAGCATATAGATGGCTGTGGAGAGGTGGCTGCGGGCACAGATCCTTTGGGGATGCTTGACTTCAGCATTCCAAATCTTCCAGGCCTCCGCTCAGTGTGTGTGCTTCAAGACCCAGTGCCCACAGCAGTCCCCCTGGGAGGCCTCCCTGTCATGTCTTCCCCCAGTGTAGGAAGCACAGCTTAGAGTGAGTCTTGGAGAAACCAGGACTGCCAGTCGCTGGGACCTATCTTCTTTAGAGGACGGTAATGAACAGACTCCTGCAATGCCGTAGTGAAAGGGGCTGAACACCCTGGCGATCCTTTGCCGTTCTATTAGCAGTCAGCGTCCACCTGAGTCCCCCAATATCCTGAGCATTGTTTAGGTCCCAATCCTGAGCTTCGTCTCTCAGTGAATAGAACCCATCCTTACAAAGGCCTCATGTACTTTGCATCCTCCACCATTGGAATCTATCCTTATCACTGCTCCTTCCTCTAGGTCCTAGCCCCTAGCTCTGTTCATCAACCAATAGAACTCCCTATTCTAAAGGTCACAGGTGCTCAGCCACCTGCTAGGGAGTATCTATGTAGCTATGTCTAAAGCTTTGTTGTGATAATTGTGACATGGAAACCCCTTCCCAAAGTTTTACTAAGCTTAAATGTGTAAGAAGAGTAAGCCACGAGGCCAGTCTCTGGAAGTTTTTCACCCAGGGCCTGCTGTGAGGTTTGTGGGATACCAAACACCCCAGGAGTACATTTTGGAAAGCTTTGTGAGAATGAAATTTGTGTGAGCAAGCTGAGTAGGCATGATACATGCATCTATAAGCCAGCACCTGTAGGTAGGTGTTCTGCTCATGTGAGGACCGGAGCCACTTGCATTCACTTCACTTTATCAGGTGTGGCCAAATCTCTGGGTTTTGGAACCCAACGCTAGCTCTCCACTCTGGCAGAGCATCTCCCCCTAGCTTCCTAGCCATGAGGTAGAGGCTTCAGGCAGCTTCTGCCTCCATGATGCTTGGCCTGTATTGGGGGTGTGGCCACGGGGGGCCGTGGTCACAGGGGAGCCAACCAAGAGCACCAAGGCCGCCCATTACCATGGAGACGGGCCCATGGGCCAACGAGGCCCAGGCTGGTCAGTGAATGAATAAACGTGGCCCATTTTTCTGCCTTTGTCCTGAGGCTCCCCGCGGCTTCCTGCTGTCAGCCCCAGCTGTGGGGAAGGCGGAATGTGCCTGACTGATATCGCCGGGCCGCCGCCGGACAGCGCCAAGCCTGGCCTGCCTGCCCCACGCCAAGATTCATGCCCGGCAAACAAGCCACACTTTGTTCCTGTGGGAAAGTCCGGCCTCTCAGGAAAGAGCCTCTCTCTGCCGGGCTCTGGGCTGGGGACACGCAAGTTGAACAAAGCCTCATCCGCTGGCCACAATTCATGGGCCCAAGGTCCACCTCCAGCCCGGAGAGGAGAGGACTGCCCAGAGGGTGGAACTCTGGGCCATCCCTTTGTCCCCCTCCTTCGGAAGTCCTCCCCCCAAGGGTCTCCCTCACCTGCCCTTTACTGGTTCCTGCTCTGCCTCAGACTGCACAGGGGGAACTGGGTAGGAGACGGGTGGTCCTGGGTTGGATAGGCGCATGAATGGAGCTTAAGTAGGGACGCTGAGGATCCACAGAGGGCTGCAGCTCATCCTCCCTGCAGCCAAGGTCCAGGGAATCTACACCTAGTGCTGAACCTGGGCCAGTCCTGACTATGCTGCTCGGAAGGGGACCTGGCCTCACTGTGGCCTCCTGTTAATCTCCCAGATGCTGAATTCACTGCCTGGAGGACAGGGGGAGTAGCAATCATCAACCTCAGCAATAAGGCATAGCTGCTGAGTTCCGGTCACAGGGAAGGCTACCAGTCAGGGGCCTCCTGTGGGTCCTCAAAGGATTCCTGAGCACAGGTGTCCACAGAGAGAGAGAGAGAGGTGACCTCATCTGGAAGGGCTATGTGGGTATTTGCAATCTTAAGTGTTATATGGACATTAAACATTCCTCTCTGGGATGCATGACACAGACCCCACAAAAAATTACTTCGAGACTATTTGGAAACTGGGTAATGCCATCTACAAATAACACCTGGTTCCCAGGCTAAATGTCTCTAGCATTATGTCTGTGACCCAAGTAACATCCAGTGAGAAAACTCAGACTTTCAGGGGCAAATACCTATCCAAGGTCACAAAACTCTGACCCACTGCTGGGCACAGGTCCTCCTAGAAGCAAGGACTGAAACATGGGTTCGAGGACAAAGAGAGGTAGGAAGCAAGCCAAGAAAGAGAATGGGCCCACGTGGACCATGTTACAAGTATACTGGTCAGGGGACTCCGGAGACATAGAGGACAGATACCCAAATAGAGGCAGGAAAGAATGCTGCTTGGGGGCATTGACTCTTGTGATCATGGAGGCTGAGAAGTCCCACCAAGGGCTGCCCGAATGCTGGAGAGCCTGGGTGTTAGTATGTAGACCATCATAAGCCCTGAGCCTCAGCATCTCAGCATCTTTATACAAGGCAGAGTGCCTGAGCACCCAAGGGTGCTGGCGTGAGCGCTGAAGTCCAAAGCTCAGAAAACTTGGAACTGTGGTGTCTGTGAACAGGCAAGCCTCTGCTCCAAGAGAAAGGTCAACCTACTTCCCTGATAGCTTCTCCCATTCAGGGTCTGTAGTGATATTTTAATAAACAAAGCTTACCTGAAGTTCAGAGAATAAAACAGCCGCACTGATCAGCCTTGTAGACCAGGCAGTGGTGGCACACCTTTAATCCCAGTAGTCACACTTGTTTGCCATAAAAAAAAAAAAAAACAGATGGTAGTGGTGCATGCCTTTAATCCCAGCACTAGAGAAGATTATAAAATGGGAGGAGACAGCTCTCAGACACAATCTCATCCTGAGATTCCTGGAGACAGGATTGCCATTTCGGACTGAGGTAGAGGTAAGAGTCAGTGGCTGGCTGTTTTGCTTTTCTGACCTTAAAAATGAACCCCAATTTCTGTCTCTGGGATTTTATTAATAGTGCTACAGGGGCCTCAGCAGATTGATTGGTGCTGTCTGCCTTGAGTAGAGATGCTCCCCACTTGTGCAGTCATATTTCAGTCTCTCCTGTAATCATTCCCACAGAGCACCCAGAAATGCCATTAGCAACTGTGTGGATATCTTAACTTAATCCGGTTGGGCTGACATACATACTTAAATATCATAGCACATGGTGAGGAGCTCCTATAGGCAATTGCAACTGCATCCTGATGGGGAAACTGGGGAGCACAGGCCAGTCTGCCTGATTGTTCCTGAGCAGCTACTGAAACAAAAACCTGGCATAGCAGCGGGAAAGGTCTAGGCCATGATTTTTGCATCATGGCCCCAGCAATTCTGACACATAGGTGGTCTAGATCCAAAGGCCTCAGAGAGAGAGAGAGGGAGAGAGAGGGAGAGAGAGAGAGAGGGAGGGAGGGAGGGAGGGAGGGAGGGAGGGGAAGGGAAGGAGGGAGAGAGAGAGAGGGAGGGAGGGAGGGAGGGAGAGAGAGAGAGAGTCTCGTAGTCAGGTCTTCAAGTTGCTGTCACACTCGGCACCTTCCCTTCCCCGTCTTTGTCCTTGACCATGCCCTGGGCCATGGCTCCCTCAAGCTCCTCCATCAGGTCTGCTGAAGAACTGGCCCCAGAAAGGCAAGGGTTACAGGAAAGTCATTTGCAGCAATTTTAGACCCAAGGGATTTTAGAAACTGCCCAAAATTGAGGGCCTCTGAAATTACTTACTTATCTCTCTTGGCCTCAAAATGGCATCTTATAAATTGAGATAATGGAAATGTTTCTCCCACCAGGAGGCATAAAGGAAACCAATTCCTTTTTGTAATCCAAAAGGTAAGTTTTAATTTTCTTTTTCTTCAGTAGCTACAGTCAAGCAGACATTTGTTATGCCCGTGCCAGTGTCCCTGACCTCATCTTGGCTGTTGAGGGAATCTGAAAGCTAACCTGCTTCCACACGCCTGCAAACAGGGCGGGCAGCTAAAGCCTAGAAGCTTCTGTGACTGGGAACACAGCTGCAGTCTGCACTGTGACATTAAGTACCTGCCACATGCCTTCTATTGCAGTGGGTTACAGGAATGCTGAGGTGAGGGAGAACTGGTCCAGCTTTTGGGGGACAGATGGATCTATAGATCATTCTGTACCCTCTGGTAAGTGGCGAAGGTAGGTGCAGCTATGACCCTGGCTGCTGTACCAAGTGATACAGCCACAAGGCTCTCCTTCCCTTAGGAGGCAGTCAGGAGACCCCTCCCAGTTCCTCTAGGGAACCAGTCAGGAGCATCCTCCTCATTTCTTCCAAACCCCATCAAAGACCCCAAAGAGAAAAGTCTGGGCCAGTTCCTAAGAACTTGTGCTTATGAGTCTCCACAGCACACCCAGGGCATTTGGGTATCCTGTGCAGATGTCCATCCAAATTTCGAAGTTATTTCAAACTTAGTATTCTGCTATGTGAGAAGATCATCTCTGGCCACAGCAGGAGACAGAGAAAGGGTCTTCAGATTAGGGCCATGGCTTTACTTATTACCAGTCTCTTACTTGATGTGGGGGTGAAGAATGCCTTGCTAAGTAGGGTGCTTGGCGCTCATGGCAGATCTGAGCACAGGGCCTGCAGAACACTGGCTTTGGAAAAGAGAATCCATCTGAGGAGGCAAACGGGTCTGAGGAAAAGCTGTCCTGGGGGCTACTTAGGAAAAAGTTCATGGTGTGAAAAATCTGAGACCCAGCCCACTCATCAAGACCCAGAAGAATGCAGAAGAGAATGGCAGACACCCCAATGTTAGCAGGCAAAGGAGTGCAAGGTTAAAGCCACAGACACAGAAATGGGCCCCTTTGTTTTGGCAGTAAGTGACAAATCCAACAGAAAGACAGTGTACACCCCTGGTGGGGGCTCAGGTCTCCAGCACTTCCCAAGTGTTCACAAGACATGCCACCATTGTGTCAGCACCTGTGTGGCACAGGGCTTCTGCTGGCATCTTACCAGCTGAGCAGGTGTGGAAAAGGCTGCCAACCGACCCCAGCCCCTTCCTGAGACTCAACTGTTATAATCCAGGAGTGAGCCTACAGAAGACCCAGATTTATCATCCCCCAGCAGTGGTCCCCAAACCTGGCTACCTGTTGGAATAATCAGATAAGCTGTGGAAAACACCCACACCGAGTCCCGCTCTCAACAATGCTGAAGTATTAGTCTAGTAGCTCAAGAATCCAGAGTTTTAAAAATAGTCCCTGGGTAACTCTAAAGCTTGGTTTAAAATGTAAGCCCTGGTGTGGAAGGGCTAGGAAGTGGCCCAGATAGCCAACTCTTTCTTTTACACGTGTGTGGTACACATATACGTGTGTTTACAAAGGCAAAGGAGTACATATGGGTGTGGACACACAGGGATATGTGCACAGGCGTCTGTGAAGGTTACAAGTTGACATAAGGTGTCTTTCTCAATCACTATCATTTATTTATGTGTGTATGTTGATGGGGTGCGTGTGTATCCGGCAGATGGGAGCATGGCTTTTAAGCGCTGATTCCCTCTTTCTACCGCGTGTGTCCCTATGACCGAACTCAGGCCATCAAGCTTGGTAGCAAGTGCCTTTACTGGCCAAGTCATCTAAATGGCAGCAACATTCCACGTGCCTGCTCAGTAGCGTGGATCCCAGAGTGAAGCGGCGTGACAGGAAGAAGCTGACACACGGCAGACAAACAAGACCACTGAAAAAGAATCCATGTGCTTGCAAGGCACGGAGATGGAGGGGATGCTCGTTACCTCAGCACAACGCAGTTTGCTGACTGACGCTGCTGGTAGGAACACGTGTGTCAAATGGCTAAGCTGCCCTTCCAGGTTGTGCATCCAAGCTATGCATTCGCATTTGGAGCTTTCCTCTTGTGTTTCACTTTTCTTTGCAGCAGTGTTGAGGCATGCTTTAAGTTTGACCTTTGCACATGAGTTCTCCCTTCCGCTCCAGCTGTCAGAGCCTATCGGAAGCTATAAGCGCATCCATTTTTGCTCAGGCAAGACAACCAGCTGCCTTTCCTGGAGGAGACACCTAACCTTTAAACCATCATCTCAGAACTGGGATGCACAATGGAAATGCTCTGGGGGCTCAGACTTGAACGTCCTTGGATGTTATTTTTGGTCTGTGCCCAACACACATATGCTCTGGGTCACCCACCTGAAGGCAAAACATCTCAGTCAAAATGTCACAGCGATAGCTTCCATGAGATCTGTTTATCTCTACTCTGGGGACAATTAGACGGCAGAATCACATATGTCCAGCCCCAGAAGAGGCATTCAACAATGGCTGGAGCCCATTTTCTCATGTGTTCACAAAAGCCATCTGGACTTCCTGGTTTGACCGCTGATGGAAAACATCTTCTATCACCTGTCACTGTGCCTGTGGCCCCACTGAACTTGTTTCCCAGAGCCCTCTGCCATACCCTCCCCTGGGGCACTAAGATGGCACTGTGCCAAGAGGGAGCCTTGTGAAATGAGGTGGCCTGCTGCCTTGGAAATAGGAATGTGAGACTGGTCTCAGGTTGATATTATGGGATGCAAGTGATCCTGGAAAATCTGCCAACATGGTTGCAAAGATGAAGGTGTAACGCTTGAGTGGGCACAGCAGACCTGTTCAGGGCTGTGCACAGGTGTGATTGGCCTTCAGAGCACTGACACCTGCAGTGACAGCATGGTACCAGTTCCTTGGGGAGGACCACAGATTTCCTGCAGAGACCATAGTCAAGTGTGACAGCTCTCACCTCAGCCTCCCGAGACTTCCCTCTCTCCCGAAGCCATAGGGAGTGAGACCACATGTGTAACTCATACCTCAAAGTGACTTTTTACAATTCGCTGCAAGTAAGGACCTTAGGAATAGAACCCAGGCAGGGGAGGGAGTCAAAGGTGACCAAGTGACACAGAAGTGGTAAAGGGGACAGGGACAAAGTTTTACATCTCCATGCCAGAGGAGCCAAGAGCACTCTTGATACGGCTAAGCAGCTAGGAGGATGGAGTCTCTCACATGCTCATATGTGGTGGGCTTCCGTCGGGTCTGGAGTTCCCAAAGTACGCAAGCTGAACCTTCTGAGTGAGCAGTGTGGAGCCTTCAAAAATACCTCAAATAGAGTGCCCGTCATATACAAGGAGCATCTCCATACCAACAAAAGGAGAAGTGGCCCAGCACGTGCCTAGGTGATAGACCCAAAAGGGTGCTTCACAGAGGTAATGTCTACATGACCATTAGATCTATAAAAGGAGGATTAACCTCACCATAGGCAGGGATAGGTCAATCAGAACCACAGCCCTGACAAAGAGCTAAAGTCAGACACGAAACATACGCTGTAGGACACATTCATTTCTAGTTAGTTAGTATCTGCATTAAAGTACTTAGAGACCTTCCTTCCCCTCTCTAACCTTCTCCCGATGCCTGGGGCCTCCTGACTCCTCTCCCTCCAGTCACTATGAAAGGCCCCACCACTCTCTGAACCCCATTGTTCTCCTTCAGAAGATGGGCCATTCAGTCTAGAAAAACTTTGCGGTCCTGTTGGAGTTCATATTTACAAATTTCTTAGACTCCACCGGGAGCTATGCCTCCTACCCTGATGATACAGGGTGTGGCCGAGTCTTCTTTGGTCTCAGAAGGATTCCGAAGGTTGACCTTCTCTACAGACCCCAAGCAAATGTGTCTCAGTGGGTGCCTCTGCGAGCATTTTGGTTTTTCACTGGTTCATGAGAACTGTGCGTGTTTATTAAATAATATGGTACCCCGAGAGTCTTAGAGAGACTGCTACTGTCAATCCAGCTGTTCAGTGCCCATGGCACACTTCTGTCCTAGGGGCTGTGGCAGTGTTCATTTCACAATAACCAGAAGGGAAGCTTTTGCGTGGCAGTCAGGGAACTGGGGATATGGCGCCGTCAGTAACTTGCTTGCTGCACAAGCATGAGGTCCCAGCTGTGGCTCACCAGCACCCACTGTAAACAACTGGGCATGGGAGCGCAGACCTGCAATCCGAGTCCTAGGGAGGCAGAGACAAGAGGGCACCTGGGGCTCACTAACTATCCAGTTTAGTGAGAAACCCAGTCTCACAGGAGTAAGAGAAAGGGTGACCGAGGACGACATTTGACATTGACTGCTGACCTTCACATGAACATGTAAGTGCATGTACTTACACACCCATGTGCACACACACAAATATGTGCACATAACACATACACGCACATGTGTGTATGCACATGCATGCACAAGTGCTCACACACACCCACACACAGACACACACAGACACACACACACAAACACAAGATTTTGAGTGGCAATCAGTATTTTCAGACACCTCCTAGGAGACTCATATATCCAGTTGTGAGGCACACTGGCTCCTGCTGAGGCCATTTCTGCCATTCCATGTTCCATTAAGGGGACTCACTTGGAAATGCTGGTTTGACTAAGTCTCCATTTCTTTTTATACCTGATGTGGAAATCACGACTTCATGTATCCTCTGGAGCCTGAGGCAAAATGCTCAGTCCCAGGCCCTTCAGGGAGGATTCCAGGCCCTGTGGCTCCTGGACAAGGCAGAGGTGGAGGCAGCCCAGCCCAACCCACCTAATAAATCACAGGCCAGGAAACGCAGGGAGGGCGCCCCTGAGCCGATGTACACTACATTAGCTGCTTCATTGGTGCCCCACAAGCGGGCTTTGTGAGACACAGCGCAGTGAGGAGGGTGGGCAGTCACCAGAGGCAAACTTGGGCCAGCGCGTCCCCAGGGTCTCCAGCTCCCCAAGTCTCCTCACGCAGGGGTTAGAAATACGGCTATTTTTTTTTCTGTTTTTCAGAAGGTAGGGGGCATTTGGCTCTGAGTTTGAGAGCACACAAAAGACTCTCAAAAGGGAGACAGAAATCTATTACCCGCCTGGCCAGAAATTTCCCTGGGGGAAGCTGAACTGGAGCCAAGGGCCGAGAAGTCATCCCAGGGGGACCTCAGAGAGGCCTCTTCAAGGGAAGCAGGGCTGGCCAGTTGCAGGAAACTGTCAAAAGGGGGTGCCGCACCCTTCTGAAAATCTCAGGATAGTAAGTTTCACTTCAGGTTCAGCAGAAGGACCAGAGGATGAATGGATGGTGATGTGGATGAAGCATCTTTATCAGTATCAGTTGTGTGGACCACACGGGAGGCTCAGGCAAGATAGATAACCCACCAGAGAGGGTGCCCGTGCCCCACCCATCCGCTAGAAAAGTACGCTTTGCTACCTAAGACAAAGGCTCTTAGACTAGAAAGCAGGAAGCCTTGGCCAAAATGCCCATAGTAGCTTGGCCCCAAGGCGAGGAACGGGATGAGCAAATGTTCAGACCAGGAAGTGGGGCTAACAGCATCTGCTCTCTGCTTATCATTCTGGGCCCAGGGATGTGGGGAGGGCTGATGTCAGTGGTCAGGCTGCTTCTGTATTCCATTCTGGGTGGACTTAGAGACTGGGCAATCCTGGGGAGGGGAGGGCAGCTAAGGGTTATAATATTGGAAGGAAAGCAAGGAAATGTGTCCTGAGATGGGTGAGGCCTGAAGATCTCAGCACCCCTAGAATGTCTGCCATCAGAACTCACTCAGCTATGTAACCCTCATCTGCAGCCACACTACCTCCTTCCTACCTCAACTCAGCAGCAACTGGAAGAAGATACCTGCACAGCCATCAGGGAGGGTGAGCAGGGTTGGCTCCTCTCAAGGCAAGCAGGGGGCACTCAGAGGTCTTTTCTCTCCTATTTCACACGGTTCTGTGGTGGATTCAGCCAGAAAGAATGCTCAATTAAATACATTTAAAGGCAATGAAGTGTAATTTCTCCTCCGGAAATAACTCGGGAACAGAGCCACACTTCCAGCCAGCTTTCAGGGTCCCAGATTTGTGACCAGAGAGTTTTGCAGAGCTAGTGGGAGTTGAGTGAAGACAGTGGGTATGGGCCTGGCACAAACACATCCAGAAAGTTCCTGCAGAGTACAAAAGGACGTTCTACAGGCAGGCAGTATGGGCTGACACCCAGAAGTAAAAGAATTGAAGCCCCTTAGCTTGCCTAGAGTGACTAAGAAGAAAAGGAAACTAGGCTGGAGGGTCAGCTTGGCAAGCACCAGGAAAGCATCACAAGGGGACATGTCCCCATCAGGAAATGCTGATGAGAGAGTGAGCTCTGGACCAGACTTGACAAGTCAAATCCCTGGTTCATCACTCACAAGTTATCTAATGCTGATCAAAGGCCTAGCCTCTTCCGCCTCAGTTTCCCTGTTTGTAAGAGAGGAAGGAGTGATGGTTTGGTGGCTATTTCTCAGGTGGGCAGACGACATGGGAGCACTCGAGACACAGTGGACACTCACTGTGAATGACTAAGGAAGCCTAGTGACTGGCGTGGTTTAAAACCCTTGCAGGTGACAGTGTCCACAGCATGCAGATGCTGCCAAGAGTTCCACAGGCATTTGCCCATTTACTCCAAAGACAGCTGGGATCGAGGTACAGTGGCCATCACACAAGCTAGTCAGCCACACAAGCTCTCCTGGTGTCTGCCCTCCCCTGTGTCACCACGCGGGTCATTTGTGTCTCTCCCTTGCTCTCATCTGAGCTTCCTCAGTGCAGGGAGGTGGGGCCCAATCGCAGCCCATGGCTCTTCTGCCCTCTGAGGGCACTGTGCAGTGTGGATGCCTTCCTACAGATGGGTCAGGGAGTGAGTGTGACCATACCTGGAGGTTCAGACGTGTGAAGAGGCAAGGCCAGCTGTACTTATGGTAAAGCTGAAAGAACCAGCGCCAACAGGGTGGAGGAGACCACAGAGAGACTAGATATCAAGATCCAGGGGGCAGAAATAGTCAGGGGAGGTAGATGCAGGGTGACCGAGACCAGCAGTCAATTGCTAAGGTAAGACTGGTCCCTGCACTGACAGCTTACTGAGGCCAAAGTTCACCATGGAGCTCTACAGCAAGATGCTTACACAGGCGTTCTGAAAGTAAAACACACTCGCAGGCCAAGTAAAGCATGGCCTGCCGTGTTATAATCTTTTCCTCTGCAGGTTCAGCTTCTGTGCTAGACTGTGAGGTGGGGAGAGTGGGGCTAAGCACAGAGGAAGGTGAGGGTTAACAGTGACCTTAGAGGTGGCCGACTGGACTTGAGACCCAGCCTTACTACTGATGGTTGTGACTTTGAGCAAGGGACCAAATTTCCTGCACACCTTGGACTCACAAGCCATGATGCTCTTAGCATCATGAGACAGTCTGTAAGCCGGACTGCAAATGTGAACTGCCTGCCTTCCCACTGCTCCCTCTGATTGGGATTCCCCTCTGTGTGCTGTGAATATGTTTCGTTACCGTTGGTTAATAGAGAAGCTATTTTGGCCTATGGCAGGGCAGAATATAAGTAGGGAGAAAGACGGCAGAGTCAGGCAGATGCCATGTGGCTGCTGAAGGAGAAAGACATCAGAATCTTACCAGTAGGCCACAGCCTTGTGGAGATACACAGATTAACAGAAATGGGTTAATTTAATATGTAAGAGTTAGCTAGGAATATGCCTGAACCATTGGCCAAACAGAATAGTAATTAATATAGTTTTGGGGGCCATTATTCCAGCCTGGGCGGCCAGGAAATGAAAGTGCAATTTCCATTTATGCCCTCCCTCCCTTCATTCCTTCATTCTTCTTCTTCCCTCCATTCTCATCTCTCCCTTTACTTTTGCAGTGCTGGGGACTGAACCTAGGACCTCTATCCCCCACATGCTCACCACTGAGCTCTGTCCCTAGCCACCAAATGCTTTTCTTGAATGAATAGATTATCTGAGACACTCAGGGCTCAGGGAAATGGTAAGTGTTCTCAACCTCCAGGTCACTTCTTTCAGTGTAAAAATGAAATTCAGGAAGTGGAAGTGAATGATGGCCCTGTGTGCTTAGTTTCAAGTTTCTTCCAAGACTCCTGTGATCCTCTGCAGTATGCAAGCCACCTCTACCTCTGTGTTCCTGCTCAGCAGTAATAACATCTATCTGAATAACAATCCCTGCCCTGCCCTGCCCTGCTCCCTTAGAACAGGAAGAAACAGAGATCCAGCCCCATAGCATCCAGGTGGGTGGCCCTGGCTAACTTATCAAAACACACTACAGTTTTGAAGCCACTGTGAGGATATATATTCAGTGTCCTCCTTCAGCTCTGTGTCCCGCTGCAGTAAGTAACTGGGATGCCTGGCAAACCTCTGTCCCCAAAGACAGATGCAGAAGACACAGGTGTGATGGGGACCCCATTTCTCACCCCACCACAGATGGCAATGCAGATGTTGAACCATGTCATTCCTTTTTCAGTATCTCAAAATTCCCATTTCATAGGGAGACTGGGGAAGTGGTAGACCATGTTTGTAAGCCAAGGTCAAGGGAACTAATCAATACAGAGAGCAGAGAAGGACAGGAGAGCTACAGCAGAGAACACCCAATAGAGCAAAGGCAGGCTAGTGAGGATTCTGCATTGGGTGGGGTTCTGGGATGGAGCCTCCTCCAACATCCCAGAGTCTACCTGTCATCTAACAATCTCTGAGGCAGCACTGCTTAGTTGTGGACTCAAACAACTCACATTGGAAATGCATAGATAATGAACTATCCTTGCTTCCAAACACGTACACAAAAGACAAGACAGATTCTGTGAGACTTCTTAGATGTGTGAGTGGCACAAGATCCCGACTGCTGGGGTTGAAGAAATGGCTCAGCAGTTAAGAGCACTGGGTGCGCTTCTGAAGAGCCTGGGTTTGGTTTCTAGCACCCACATGGTGGCTCACAACTGTTAGTAACTCCAGTTCCAGGAGATCTGACGCCCTCTTCTGGCCTCTGAAGGCACCAAGCACACACGTGGTATACAGGCACATGCGGGCACACATTCATGCGTGTAAAATAAAATAAATATAAAACAATTTTTTTAAAAAATTTTGAGTGGTTTTATTTAATTTTTTTTGAAAGACCAAAAAAAAAAATCCTTATTTCAGGTGTAGGTTTTCCAGCACTGTGACTTCAACAGTGTCACTAGTGTGTGAAACATTTTCACTTTTCTAATATTGGCATGGTTTTACAATAGCCTTCTAACTCTGTTTGACAGTTTTCTGTCTGTATCCATCCTTAAAGACTCTTGATTTTATCACATACTATTTTATTTATTTATTTATTAAAGATTTCTGCCTCCTCCCCGCCACTGCCTCCCATTTCCCTCCCCCTCCCCCATTCATACATGTAAAATAAAATAAATGTAAAACAATTTTTTATTTAAAAATTTCAACTGCTTCCTTTGGCTTAGATGAGTGGTGGTGTATGGGCCCTCTTACTGCATGTCCTGTATGTACAAATCCTACGTACAAAATTAAGATATCACAGCTTTCACACTGTGGTAAAAGTGTGCTCATATGGTCACTGTTTTTCACCACCATCCATAAGCTGCCCAGCTATCCAATGTTTTACTTTGGATACATCCCGAGAATACTGGAGGTAGCTCGGCTAAGCCGGACTGTCCAGTAGAATAGGTATATTAAACACTTCTAATACTCAGATATGTTCAGCTTATGATGGGCTTACGTGGACTTGCCCTGAACATTATCAAGAACCATGTATATATGCCACTGTTCTGGTGGCATCCCCAGGGGGACTTCTTTGGTGCCCAATTTAATACCTTCTTTATTAGCTATCTTGACCACATGCTCAGCTTCATGCCCAATGATGCCTACCTTTAATTCTTACTCTGAAGTCGACCCAGACACCCCAAAACACCTAGATACCCCACCAGATGACTCAAAAGCAGGACGTACCAAATGTGGTCAATACCTAAATCAGTATTTCTTCTTATTGTCAAATTTCTTCTGGATTACTAGCTCAATGCTGACAGAGTTTCTGTCCTGCCTGGTCCCACAGTTGTTCAGTCCCAAAGAAACACATAGAAACTATATTAATTACAAACTGTTTGGCTTATAAGCTCAGGGTCATTGTTAACTAGCCCTTACAACTTAAATTAACCTATACTTCTTGTCTATGTTAGCCACATGGCTTGGTACCTTTTATCAGTGAGCATTCTCATCTTGCTTTCTCTGTGTCTGGGTAACAACTGCACACTGAGCCTTTCTTCTTTCCAGAATTCTGTTCTAGTCATCTTGCCTATACTTCCTGCCTGGCTACTGGACAATCCACATTTTATTAGACCAATACAAGTGACAAACCTTACAGTGTATGAAAACATTGTCCCACAGCAGCTCAGGAATGGTGACCAGGATGTGAGTGCCAACCTGCATGGTTCTTTCCCATTCACCATGCCTGTCCTCTCACATTGTTCTCTGGGTGACTCTTTCACTACTGTACCTGTTACCAGGACTACAGCAACAGCCTCTTTCTCAGCACCTGTCCCTCCATCCAAATCTTAGCCCAGAGAGGTGGCTTAGTGTTTAAAAGCATTGAGTTCCACTTCAGAGGACCTGGTTTCCGTTCCCAGCACCATTCCTGTCCCCAGTTCATAACCCCCTGTAAATTAAATTCAAGGGTTCCAAGACACCTGTATACTTGTATGTGTGTGTGTGCACGCACACACACACACACACACACACACACACACACACACACACACACCACAGAGAGAGAGAGAGAGAGAGAGAGAGAGAGAGAGAGAGAGAAATAATAATTCTTCTAAAAGTGAATTCAGCCATTCTCCAGCTTCGTCAAGTTCAAGGTGACTGGATGATGGGCCACATGAGAGATGAGCTCTTCATAGTTTCCAGGGTTGCAGTCTAGAAGGAGATAGATGATTTACAGGCCACTCTGGACACTGAGGACCTTATGAAAGAAACTGGCAATGAAGGGGCACAGAGAATTCAAGGAGGGTATCTTAGTTATTACTGTTTTATTGCTGTGAAGAGATACTATGACCAAAGCAACTTTTATAAAAGAAAGCATTTAATTGGCTTGCTTGCAGTTTCAGAGAGTTAGTTCATAATCGACATGGTGGGAAACAGTTATGCATGGCACTGGAGCAGTAGCTGAGAGCTTTATATTCTGATCTTCAAGCAGCAGGCAGAGAGACACTGGGCTTCATTCCCAGTGACACACCTCCTCCAACAAGGCCGCACCTCCTAATCCTTCCCAAACAGTTCACCAACTGATGACTAAGCATGCATATGTGTGTGTTTGTATGTATTTATGTATGGGACTATAGGGATCATTTTCATTCAAACCAGCACAGGGGCAACACAGAGACCCCAGCACCTAGGATGAGGAGCAATAGAAGAAGGCACAGTCAGCCTAGCTTGGCAGGTCAGGAGAGGAAGTGGTGTCCTGAACCATGAGAAAGGCAAAAGATTCTACCAGGTATGGCAACAAGCCTCTCCTTTGCCTTTGGTTTTGCTGGAGCCTCCATTTCTCCATACTGTCCAAGAGCCAGTGTCATGGCGCCTGCAGTTATAGTCACCCTCCAGGGTCAACATTCTGGGCCCAGAACAAAACAGAGGAAGGTGGTGGGCAGGAAGGAGTCAATGGAAGATCTAGCACACTAACACATTCCTGGCCTCAGGGCAACCTCTTAGATAACCCAAAGTAACAAGTCAGTACTCCCACACACACATGAAGAAGGTCGCATTCTGACGTCGTGCCCTGTCACTTCAAGTTCCCTTGGATTAAATTCCCTTTCTATAAGCACAATGCACACCGTCTAGCTGGGATGCCAGAATACTGCTTCCTCCTGCTGAGACCCAGTTCAGATGACACCTCAGCTGAGGAGTTGCCCTTTGCTTCCCAACAAAGACAGCCACTCTGTTCCCACGAGTTTCCTGTTGACCTCTGTTTTCCTTAGTTTCTCCCTCCTGTCCTCAGGCAAACCATCAGACTTCAATATTCCCAGTTCGTGACACATATTAGTTACCTGTAAAACATGAACTAGTAGGCAAATTAAAAGTGACAGGACAGAATTATGAACTGTGACCATTCCTGACGCTTGTGTTGGTGGCAATGCGTTTTCCTGTCACTTACCAACAGTGGTGTGGGTTTTCATACCTGCTGGTGTTTAAAAATAGATTACAGACTCAAAATCCAAAGCCAATCTAATTTTGAAGATGCACCAATGTAAAAGACCTTCAATTCAGACCTAAGCAAGGCCATGCTCAGGGCAGCTGCCATCAATGGAGAAGTCTCCATTATGACAGTAAAGGGTGCCAGGTTGTACTTCCTTCCTTGGTGCCCTGGGCATCGCACACTGGTGGCATTAAAAGGCAGTGTTGGAGGCAAAATTTACAGTCTACTTATGGTGGAGAGGCATTTGTGGACATGGGCTATGAAACTTGTTTTCACTTCGATGGTTTGTGAAATCTAATTTCTATGCAAATAGGAAAGGTCTCAGAGTGTTGACTTGGAGGACTGTTTGAATATCCGCTCTGGGACTAATATTTGGAAGGCTGGACAGTGGCCAAAGACACTTCAGGAATTTTGGTGTCACAAAGGAGGCCCACTGTGCTGTGATGAGACAATTTGATGTCCAGACAAACAAACAAGCTGGCTCAGAGGAAGAGCGGGTCTGAGCTGCCCAGGGCCTTTGCAGCGTTTCTGTTCCCAGAAATCTGTGGTCCTTGGAGAAAACTCACTTTTGACTCACCTGTTAAGGTCTCTTCTAGCCGAGTGCTCTTAATATTTTAAACATTCAGAGGGAAAAAGCAAAATTTTAGGCCTAATATAAAATCTCGGTAATAAAATTTTTAAAAGGATTCTAACTTGTTAGTGTATAGGTGTATGTTTATAAGAACAAGTATGTGGGGGTGAGTGGGTGGAGGAGAGAGGGTGGGGGTGAGCAAGTGGAGGTGAGGGGGTGGGGGTGAGAGGGTGGGGGTGAGAGGGTGGGGGCGAGAGGGTGGGGTGAGTGGGTGGAGGAGAGAGGGTGGGGGTGAGAGGGTGGAGGAGAGAGGGTGGGGGTGAGCAAGTGGAGGTGAGGGGGTGGGGGTGAGAGGGTGGGGGAGAGAGGATGGGGTGAGCGGGTGGGGGTGAGAGGATGGGGGTGAGAGGGTTACTTTCAGAACTTAATTGTCTCATATGGTAGGTTATAGTCATCAAATGGAGGTCCTCAAGTTTGTGGGGCAACCATCTTTACCTGATGCTCTATCTCCCCGGCCCACCGATAGAAGGTTTCTTTTCTTTTTATAGTTTTGTTTGTTTGTTTGTTTTTTGTTTTGGTTTTGAGAAGGGGTTCTCTGTGTAACAGCTCTGGTGTACTAGAACTTGCTCTGTAGCCTAGGTTGGCTTTGAACTCACAGGGATCTACCTGACTCTGCCTCCCAAGTACTGGAATAAGGGTGTGAACTACCACTGCCCAGCATAACATTTATTTTTACGTTATGTGTAGAAGTGTTTTGCCTCATGTTTTTAAGTGCCCCGTGTAGCTTCCTGGTGTCTGTGGAGATCAGAAGAAGGCACCAGATCCCCTTGTACTGGAGTTACAGATGATTGTAAGTACCTGTGGATGCTGGGAACTGAACCTAGATCTTCTGTAAGAGCATCCAAAGAGGCATCTCTCCAGTCCCCTCTGATAATAGAGCTTTTATGAATGATTCAATCTGTCTCTGTGTTGTGAGTCACACCAACTGTGAGTCTGAAATTTAAAATCAGTAAAGGAAGGAGGGGGCCTTTCTGCTGACTGGAGAAAAAGTACAAAAACAGAGCCGTTGAGACTGTGGCATCTTAGGCCTATAGAAAAACTCCCCGTCTTGCCATAATGGCCTCCATGATATACCCACCAATGCATTTTAAACTTGCCTTGATTTATGCCTTCTTTTTGTTATGTAAAACTATAAAACTTCATGAAACTGCTTCCATGTTGAAGCATGGAAGTTGGGGTAACCTAAATCTGTGTTCCCAGTCCATAATCACTCAGAATGGCTGCAGAATAAACTGTCTCTTAGTCCTATTGCTACTAGAGCTGTGGTTTTTACATAGACAATAAGCTAGAAATACACGTGCTGAAGGCTTGAAGTATGAGTAAAAGTGTTTTCTCTACATTAAAGTGGTGCAGTGAGATGGTTTGTTGGGAAAAGGTACCTGCCACCATGCCAGAGAATCTTGGGTGTGTCTAGAAGCCAGAAGTCAATCTTGGGTATCATTTCTCACCTTTTTAAAAACTAAATTTTATTTATTTGTCTGTATGTGTATACGTGGGCTTGTGTATGCCATAGGGTGGGTGTTACGATCAGAGGACAACCTCTGGGAGTTGGTCCTCTCTTTCCACGAACACATGCAGGCATGCACGCACACACACACACACACACACGTGCGTGCACACACACACATGCGCACACGCACACACACGCACAATGATTTTAAATCTAGGTCTGTGTAGCTGCAGCTGGCTCACAATTCTCCTATATCATCATCTCAAGAGCAGGGATTCCAGGCCTGTGTCACCACTCTACAGCTCGGGTTCTTTTTTTAAAATTGTTTTTATTGAGCTACATATTTTTCTATACTCCCCTCCCTTCCTCCTTCCTCTGCTTCTACCCTCTCCCATAATCCCCATGCTCCCAGCTTACTCAGGAGATCTTGTCTTTTTCTACTTTCCACGTAGATCCATGTATGTCTCTCTTAGGGTCCTCTTTGTTGTCTAGGTTCTCTGGGATTGTGAATTGTAGGCTGGGTTTTCTTTGCTTTATGTTTAAAAGCCACTTATGAGTGAGTTCATATAATAATTGTCTTTCTGGGTCTGGGTTATCTCACTCAATATGATGTTTTCTAGATCCATCTTTTGCCTGCAAATTTCAAGATAATCATTTTTTCCCACTGTGTAGTACTCCATCATGTACATGTACCACATCTTTTGTATCCATTCTTCAGTCAAGACTGTTTCCAGGATCTGGCTATGACAAATACAGTTGCTATGAACATAGTTGCAGCTTGGGTTTTTTGTATCTGAGTGGGAGAAACATGTGGTGAGAGGCTGTTAGCATGTAAAGTTTATACATCTGTATATGGTCGAAAAAGGGCATTTAGTTATTTTGTTTTTTCTGTTAACAGCTATTGAGTAAAATCTCCCAAAGGAACCAGTTTGAAGTCCCTGCTCAGAGAAGCAAACAGCAGAGCCAGGAATCCAGGAGTCTCTGAAGGCAATTTTTCTTCCTATCATTACCAGAGGAGCAAGCCTGTTGTATAGTACAGAGCCCACCAAAATCTTAATCTGAGGGAAGGCTGGGGTCCCCATTGTTCTGTTCTGAATCTGGAGGCTTGATTTTGGAGCAGGTGAGTGATAGCCATGCTTTGGTGAAGCATTCCTAAAAGGAAGAAAAATTTATCATCCGTCCATCCATCCATCCATCTACCCATCCATCCATAGATATGTATAACACGCACACACACACACACACACACACACACACACACACACACACACGTTTTTTAGCTACCTCAAATACACTGCTTCCCCCAGTGGCTGTCTCTGTAACTACAGGCCTGCATCCTGTATTGTAGATTGTACTTGGCAAAGGTATCTGGTAAATTTACTATGCAGGAAGGCAGTTTTAGGACTATTACTGCTTAAGCAATGTGGACACAGACCCTTGGTTTGGATTTCTTCCAAAATCAGAAGAGCTGCCTGTACCTGACGGGTCTGGTTTTACATCTAATAGTCTGTTTTAATGTCGTCCCTTCTTCCAGAACGCAGGATTCCCATTTCTGTGGCTATTTTATCCCAGTATCCTGGCAACCTTCTCCAAGGTCCTGTTGCATGACAAGAAAGGAAGCTGGAGGAGTGGGGAGGAGAGTCTGGAGTGGCTGGGGATCAGAATATGCATGAGTAGAATAAGGAAGACAGTGGGAGAGGGGGAAGGAGAGGGAAACGGAGAGAATGGAGAAGGGGGACAGTGAGAAAAGAGAGCAGGGGAGACCGTAATGAAGAGAGGAGGAAGAAGGAAACAAAAGATGCCAGATGAGAGAGAAATGGCAGGTACAAAAGACACAGTCTGTGTCCCTTAGGCTAGGAGTCACCTATCAGAGCCAACACTTTGGTAGTTCCAAAGATCAGCAAGTGTCTAGAGTTTATACCCTAACATTTGCCCCATTCCAGCCAGAAGTTGACTGAATAGCAAGGGATGCCCTGATTGGCCCCCTGGAGCAATAGCCAAGCAGGGTGCTGATCATGGTGGAAAGCATCCTCCCTTAGGAGATGACTTTAGCTCAGGGACTCAGGACTGGCCTTCCCTCTGTTTGATTTTGATGTTGCTAGTCCCTTATCTGGACTCTGGGGAAATCCTCTGCATTCTGAGTCATCTGCTATTTTCAATGGTCTCAGCTTTCAGAAAGTTCTTGGTCTGAGTTCTTTTTTGGGAGATCACAGTAGTTTCCAGTAAGATATCTTAGCTGCAGGGTAATCCCAGCACTGTGAATCTAGTAATGACAATGTATAGCTTCCCCTATACATTGGGAGAAGGCTATTGGGAGCCCTCAGGCAAACTTTATTTCCAATCCAGTTTAATCCAAAAGTGGGCTTTTAGCCAAAGGATGCTGTAGCAGGCACTGTAGCACACAGCCCACCTCCCACATCCACAGCACTGTTAACAGAGTGTATGCAAAGTGAAAGGCCCACACATGTGAGCACTAAACTATAAAGATACCTTTCTAGCCTTGTCTAATGGCCATAGGTGAGCTTTAAGAAAAGCCTGGCTCAGGACCCTCAGCATTGCAGTACTACCAAGTACCGCCACTCTGAATGGGGAATTTGGGTTCCACCCTCCCTACAAAAAGCTGAAGTAAAATGATGCAGAAAACCTGAACAGTCCTATAGTTTTTAAAGAAAAATAAAATACAGTTAAATCCTCTTGTATGTCAGCAAAAAGCTGTGTGACCCAATCCTGGGTAATTATCTAAGGGAACTAAAACCAGCATGTTGAAGGGACATCTGAGTTCCCAAGCTCCATGCACCACCATCCACAACACCCAAGACAAGGACTTAACTTCACCCCTTCACTCTGTCAACAAACGAAGTAATCTTAAAAGCATACACACACACACACACACACACACACACACACACACACACACACACAAAGGGAATAGTATCCATCCACAACAAAGCGGGAAATGCATCATTCTTGAAAACATAAATGCACTTGGACTGGAGGACACTATGCTTCATGAAATTGACTAGGCATAGAAATACAAATGTCACTGTCCTCACTTACATATGCAATCCAAAGGAAGGCTTTCTTACAGAAGTAGAGCTTAGCTGTGGTTCTCAGCCTTCCCAACGCTGCAACCCTCTAATGCAGTTCCTCATGTTGTGGTGACCCCCCAACCACAAGAATATTTTTGTTGCTACTTCATAGCTGTAATTTTCTTACTGTTATAAGTCATGTAAATATTCGGATATGCAGATTATCTGTTGTGCAACTTCTATGAAAGGGTCATGACCCACAGATTGAGAACCACTCATGTAGAGGGATGGCTAGCCGAAATTGGAGAGAGGGTGGGCATAGGAAGGGAGGAAGTGGAGAGTTGTCAGCAAAGGATACAAAGTTTCATACAGACTAAGACTGAGCATCTGCTGGACCACTGAGTGCCAACATAGAGCAAGGCCTTTCAGAGCAAGTGAAAGCTAATTTACAGTGTTGCATTTTGAAAAGGGCAAGGGAGCCACTGGGTAAAAATAACATGTACTAACCAGCTTGGCTTAACCCTTCTAGAGTCGATAAATCTAGCAAAAGACCATACATTACTCCACCCATGGTCATGGTTATGATCTGTTGATTAGATATTAGAAAGGGATGCTCCCTGTTTGTGATGAGAGCAAACTGACAGGAATATTACAAGCAAAGAACATGGAAAAACTACTAACGCTCATGGAAACTGACACAAAAATCCCGAACGAAACATTAGCAGGCAATAAAATGTGTAACTAAATAAGTAAGGTTTAACTTCAAAATATGCCATTTAACATTCAAAAAATCACTGACTATATTAGTAGAAACAAAACCCCAACATATTAATAGAAAAACATCTAATACAACCAATACTTAGTCATAATAAGAAGATCAGCATTAAAACTAGAAGGGACTTCTTAGGACTGGGGGATGTGGCTCAGATGGTAGAGAGCTTGCCTAACATGCAGGAAGCTCAGGCTTTCATTCCCAGCACTGCATAATATCACACATAGTGATAGATACGTATGATCCTAGCACTGTGAAGATGGAGCAAGAGGATCACTGTGAGTTCAAGGCTCACCTGGTCCATAGAGCAAGCTCTAGGTCTGTCCAGGCTACATAGGGAGACTGTCTTAATCTCACCTCCCCCAAACTGCCTACAAAACTATATATATATATGGGACATCTTTAGGTAGAAGACTGTTAAGAACCCATTGCAAATGGCACAGTTCATGGTGAAATGACACACTCTTATCCCATGATCTAGAAACAAGATAGTGTCCACAGCCTAGTTCACTCCCTGAGTTAAAACAAACAATACAAATAAACGCAATAGAGACAAATCACTAAATACAGGACCAGCACCAGCATAAAGTCAACAAATGTAAACACATTTATGTAACATAAACTACACTCTTAAATTACAATAGAACTAAACTTGAAGTTAATAAAAGAGAGATGCTTGGAAACTCTCAAGTATTAATTAGGAAATGAAAGAACGAGTCTATATTTAATCTGTGGATCAAAGGAGAGGCTATAAAGGTTAAAAACATTATGATCTGAATGGAAATGAAAACACAGCATGTCAGAATTTATGAGCAGCAGCTATGCCAGCCTTTACATGAGAGCAAACACTGATAAAAGCTGACATTCGACAAGAATAAAGGGCCAGTGAGAGGGTTCTCGGGTTAAGACCATTTGCTGCTCTTCCGGAGGACCCGAGTTCAGTTCCCAGCAGCCACATCAAGCGACTAGCAAACCTCCTGTAGCTCCAGCTCCAGGGAATCTGACAACTCTCTTCTCTACTCCACTGGCACCTGCATACGTTGGTATGTACTTACACGAGCATACACACATATACTTAAATATAAAAAAGTAAAAATAAATAAGCAAAGGACCAGTGATGTGGCTCAGTGGGAAAAGGTCCTTGACAATAACGTTGACAACCTGAGTTTGATCCTCAGAACCAAGAGACCCAATTTCCTCAAGTTGTCCTCTGACTCACATCACACACACAGTCTCTCTCTCTCTCTCTCTCTCTCTCTCTCTCTCTCTCAGAATGAAGGTTTCATGTCCTGGATTTTAAACTTCAAAACCTAGAATAAGAACAGAAAACTTAAATAAACAGAAAAAATAGGTAAAAAATAAATAGAGAAAAAATAAAAAATAAATAAATAGGTAAAAAATAAATAGAGAAAAAAAACAGGAAAAAATTATGAAAACTTCATGCTGGATCTTTAAAGATTATCAATAAATCAGTAACCTCAATAAATGGGAAAAGAAAAATCAGGAAGACATAGCTTACCAATATGGGTAAGTGAATGGTTGTCATCCAGTCTGTCTGCTGCTAGTGGCCAACAAGGAATGTTAATACAATGACAAATTTAACACTTAGGTGTAACAGAAAAATCTTACATGCAAGACATAAATTATAAAAGATTATGCAACAATAAATATGTTCCCATAATAGTCATAAAGCAAACAATTTTAATTTATAGCCAAAATCCTCCCTACAAAGAAGGCTAAGCTCAGATGTATTTACTGGAAAATCCAGTAACATGTTAAGAAAGATAATACTAGTTTTATACAAAATTCAGAAAACTAAAGAAGAGCAAGTACCTCTCAATCAATTCTATGAGACAAGAATTAACCTAAGAGTAAAAATTAAAGGTAATTTGAAAAGCAATAATAAAAACATCCAGACCAATGTCTTTTGTAAACCTTGATATAAAAACACAACATTTTAGTAACTCACAACTACATCATGTAAAAAGATTGTGATCAGGTAGAGCTTGTTCCAGAAACACAATGTTGTTTCTACAGCTAAAAACATAATGAAATTCACTATATTTGTAGATTAAAATAAGAGTAAACACACAGAATCCCATCAATACACACTCATGCTAAAAGAAGCATTTGCAGAAATCATTGGCCATTTGTGGCAGAAACTCTAGGCAAGCTGGAAATAGAAGAGGTGCCCCCTATTTGCTAAACAGCTATAAAAACCCCACAGTTACCATGGTAGTCAGGAGAGAAAGGCTGAATCACTTTTCCCCAAAGGTAAGACTAGAAAAGGAAAGAAGAGGAAGCCATCTTGAAAAGAAGCACAGAATTCAGGAACTGACTTCAAGAGCAGGCAGCATTAGTCTACATAGAAGATTCTTATAGTATCAATAATCAAAAAAATATAAAATAAAAGGCCCAGGAACTAATAAACAAACTTAGAAAGGTTACAGAATCCAACATTAATATACAAGAATACTAGGGACTGGAGAGATGGCATGGCAGTTGAGAGTGCTTTGCTGTTCTTGCAGAGGGTAGGGTTTGGTTCCCAGTGGCCCACATCAGGAGGCTCCTAACTGTAGTGGTATTTCAATTGTATTTTAATAAATAAAGCCTGCCTGAAGATCTATGAGTAAAACAGTCCCACTGGGCAGCCTTATAGATCAGGTCATGGTAACACACACCTTTAATCCCAGTAGCCACACTAGTTGCCATAGAAATTGGGTGGTGTACACCTTTAATCCCAGCCCTAGAAAGGATTATATAATTGGAAAAAACAGCTCTCAATACATAGTCTTCTTCTGAGATTCCTGAAGGCAGGATCACCATTTTTGAACTGAGGTCGAGGTAAGAGCCAGTGGCTGGCTATTTTGCTTTTTGGATCCTCAGGCTGAATCCCAATTTCTGACCCTGAGATTTTATCATCTGTAACTCTAGCTCCATGGATCTGATGCCCTGTTCTGACCTCCATGGGCACCTGCACATGCATGCACATACCCACATATAGATACATATACATAACTGAAAATAAAAAAGAATGAGTAAAAAAGAAATAATTATATTTTTATAGATCAGCAAAAAACAAAGGGAAATTGGAAAAACTCATAAAAATCTTAATTGTGATCTATTTTGGGGTAAAAGATTTTAAGAGACATCTTCATTATCGGTGTGCGTGCCTGTGTGAGTGCGTGTGTGTGTGTGAACGTTCATGCACGCATGCATATGGACACCATAGGACAAGCTCGGGTGTTGTTCCTCAGGAGAGGTTCAACTAGTTACAAGTCCCTAGCTGACATGAAGTGCAAAAACAAGTTAAGCGTGCAGCCAGTGAGCCCCAGGGATCCGCCTGTCTCTGCCTCCCCAGTGCTGGGATTATATGTTGGTACAATTACTATGGACTTTTTATGTGAATTCTGGGCCTTGAACACGGGTCTTTGTATGTTCAAGGAAAGTTTTTCACTGTCTGAGCCATGCCCCATCCCCAAGAATAGCACCTTAAAGACATGAGGGTTTTGCCCATGGAGCCAGGCTGCTTTCAGTGTGATCTGTGTGATCCTGGGTACCTTCCTTAGCTTCTCCGGGCTTCCTGTCCCTTCTGTGGAGTGTGAGGATAAAGCCACACCCATGCCACTGGGGTGTGGTACCTGGCATTGGGGAGCTGCTGAAGTCTGCACCTCACTTATTTTTCCACTGCCATCATGCCAAGCCAGAACCTTCACTCAGGACCCATGAGAGCACCAATATTACACCTGTAGTTCTAGAATCTTGTAGTGCATTGGTAAAGGTCTGTAAAAAGGAAAGAATCAAGAATAACTTTCTTCTCTGTGGAAACAATAAGCAATAATGAAGGACAAAGGCATTGTGGGTAAAGGTATGCCCAGTTTATTATATATGCTCCATGGTGGGTACCATCTAGTGGGGAAGGCAGACTGACCCACAAGCCAGACTCTGGGACAAAGGGCTACATGTAGGAGATCACTTGTATACATCAGAGCTCTAGAGTACAGCAAAGGAAACCACAGCAAAATGGAAAACCAACCCATGGAACAGAATAAATTACAGACCCTGCAACCTGCATCTATTCCGTTTCTATTCGAGATATACAGAGAACTCAACCAGGAAAGGTAGTGTAAGTCTGAAATTTCAAGAGTTGGGTGGCAGATGCCAGCCTGGTCTACACAGCAAGCTCCTGGTCAGCCAGGGCTCTAGCGAGAGACCCTGTCTCAAAAATCTCCTACAACTTAGTAGTCAAAACCATTCTAACCCAACCTAGCTTTTAAAAAACAGAGTAGAGGAGCATAACAGACATTTATGCAAAGAAACCAACAGACACAAAGGAGATCACCGTGATTAATCTTTGGAGAAATACAAAGCAAACACAATTAAGGTAGTTGTTAGCAAAGAACGATGTGTGTTGGCAAGGACGTGGAAACGGAGACATGTGTGCTGTGTATGGGCAGGGAACTGGATCACTGCTCTGGAAAACAATACAGAGATGTCTCTAGAACTAAAACTACAACTACCATACAATCTAGCAATCTCATTTTGGGTTACAGATTCCAGGAACCGAAACCAGGATCTTGACAATTTATCTACACGCCTACCACAGCATTGCTCATGACAGCTGGGGCATGAAAACAAAGCAAATATTTATCAGTGAGCAAATGTATAAGGCAAAAAAAAATTTGTGGTATATTCATGAAATGGAGTATCACCCAACCTTCAAAGAAGCAGAAATCCTGCTCTTTGTGAGAACACGAATGAACCTGGAGACTAGTATGTGAGATGAAACAGACCAGATGTATAGGGGCAAATATGAGATGATGCACACATTAGGAATCTAAAAGTAGTTATGCTCATGGAAGGAGAGTTTAGCTGACCAGGGAGGAAGACACAGCGGCTATTCTAGTTGGAATGTGAAATGTCCCCTCACATGGGTGAACACCTGGTCCCCAGATGGCCATGCTTTGGAAGACTGGAAACTTTGGAGCAGGAGGAATCACTAGTGAAACTGGTGGGGGGAGGCAATCAGGGTCACAGCCTAACCGCACTCCTAATCCAACTCTCTGCTTCCTTTCACAGTCAAGTGAGAAACCACCCTAACATTCTATTACAACAGAACTGCCCCACCGGGATTCCTACCATGCTATTCCCACTGGGTCTTTCCCAACGGGGCACCTTCACCATGCCTTCCCCAATGGGCCATCCCCACCATGCCTTCCCCACTGTGCCAGTCCCAAAGTGCCTTTCGCAATACCCTACAGGGTATCCCTGTCATGCTTTCCCTTCTATGCCATCTCCATCAAGCCTTCCTTGCTATGATGGATTCAACTTCTGGAACAGTGACCAAAATAAATCCTTCCTCCTTTAAGTTGATTCTGTTAGATATTTTGTCACTGTGATGAGAAAAGTGTTAAAGATGTATTTTTCAGTTCTACAAGATGAATAAACTCTAGAGATGCATAACACAGAGCATAAGACTCAGAAATCTAAGAAGGTAAATGTTCCTTTGAATGTCTTTAATCCCCACCATCATCATCACTACCACCACCATCTTTACCATCCTCATCACCAGGACAATCCCACCATCATCACCAGGACCACCACTGTCATTGTCACCACCACTACCATTCTCATTCTTCATCACTAACCATCCTCCTCCTCATCAGGCAGGTGGTGGCGTGTTTGTGGGGAGGACTCATAGGCACATACTTTTCTCCAAACTCATCAGCTTATATAAGTATGCACTAATTGCCCGTCATACCCCAGTAAAGAAGCTTTAAAACTGAATGGAGGAGATGCTTCCCAGAGGACCAGGAAGACGACAAACAGGAAAGAAACAGCACACTCGTCAGACCCTGCCACCCATGGCAGCCCTACCATGGAGCCCAAAGCAATTCATTTTTAGAAAAATCAATAAAGCAATTACTTTCTCAATCGGAAGGAAACCCCAAGGTCAGTGGAAGGTCTGGAATCTTTGGTTTCTCATCTGTCTCCCTGGCTACATAGAACCTTCCTAGTGGCAGTAGTGGGGGTCTGGTTCAATTCTATATGCCCAGCACTTAGCAGAGGCTGGGGAAGGGCAGTTGCTCACATTGGGGCTTTAGATGAATATTCAGTCTTTGGTTTTCAGAAATGTTAGCAGGTGCTTGAAATACCTGAGCATCTCAAGATGTGAGTCCTGACTGAGCAAGCCCAGGATGGGGCCTCGGATTCTGCATCTCTAACAAGCTCTTTGTTACTAGTGGTGGTGTGAACCCATTTTGATTAGGTAATCTGTCTACTGAGGAGAGCTTGTGGACACCTGTGCAAAGAGGTAACATGAAGAGCCAAGAAGAGTTCTCAATAAGAAAATGGGTACCTAGGTATAACCTAGGAGATGGTGAACACAGAGGTTTCTGTGCCTCTCTGAGCTCTGAAGCAAGCCATGAGGTCATGAGTCCTTTCCTGTGCTGTTCTCTTAGTGTGTGAGCTGCCACAGCAAGAGCTGGGGCCAGGAGGGACAGCAGCATTGGCAGCCTAGGTATCACAGTGCCAGACAAGCTTGAGGAATTTATACATGAAAATGAAAGGGAGACTTAAGACCCAGGCTCGACATCTGCCGCCCGAATGCTGACCTCAGATTTCTAGTTAATCCTACTTGGTGAACTCTGTGGTCCAGCTTTCACTGCTCTCGAGATGCTGTCTTAGGGTTTCTATTGCTGTGATTAAACACAACGAGAGCCTTGCCCTGGGGAGGAAAGGGTTTGTTCCAGCTCACAGTAGCAGTCGGCCATCCAGAGAAGTCAGGGCAGGAATCCAATCACAAACATGGAGGCCATGGAGAAGTGATGCTTGCTGGCTTACCTCAGGACTTGTTCAGCCTGCTTTCCTACACAACTCAAAATCAGGTACAAGTGGAGATCAGAAGAACACCACCCACAGTAGACTGAACCCTCCCAATCAGTCATTAATCAAGAACATGCCCTACAGATGCCTACAGACCAACCTTTCAAGGCATTTTCTCAATTAAGATTCCCTCTTCTCAGTTAGGTTTGTGTCAGCTTGACAAGGAACAAGGAACAATCAGTACAGATATCTGTTTCGAACCAGCTGGATACTCCTTCTTCCTCCCCCCCCCCGACTGCTGGGGATGGAAGCCAGGGCCTCCTGCTCCCCCTGCTCTGCACCCAGATGCATCACTCTCTTTAATAAAGGTCTTCTGATCTCTGCTTGTACCTGATTTTCTCCACAGACAAGCTCGCGATTTTACATGTTTGTCATCAATAGAGTGACAGCTAGACTTTTATTACGCACCACCTGTGTGCCACACCTCGATAAAACCCTTGTGTGAATTAGACTGCTGTTTTCCAAAACACAGGAAATGTCAATCAGAGCATGCAGCACAGACAGGTGCTACCTCTGCACAGTCTGCAATGCCTGCTGCCAGAAAATGTTTTAGATTTGAAAGAGAGGCGTGCATGCATGTGTGGGCACACGTGTGTGCAGGCATGTCTCTCTGTGTGTGTGTGTGTGTGTGTGTGTGTGTGTGTATCAGGGCTACTATTGCTGGGATAGAACACCATGACCAAAAGCAAGTTAGGGAGGAAAGGGCTTATATGCCTTATGCTTCCACAGCATAGTTCATCATCAAAGGGAGTCAGGACGGGAACTCAAACAGGGCAGAAACCTGGAGGCAGGAGCTGATTCGGAGACCACTGAGGAATCCTGTTTACTGGCTTGCTCCTCACGGTTAGCTCAACCTGCTTTCTTATAGAATCCAGGACCACCAGCCCAGAGATGGTGCCACCAACAATGGCTATGCCCTCCCCCATCAATCACTAAGAAAATACCCTATAGGTTTGCCTACAGCCAGTCTTATGGAGGCATCTTCTTAATTGGGGTTCCCCCATCTTAGATAAACAAAGCTTGGGTCAAGTTGACTCAAAACTAGCACAGTAGTGTGTGTGTGTGTGTGTGTGTGTGTGTGTGTGTGTTTGAGAGAGAGAGAGAGAGAGAGAGAGAGAGAGAGAGAGAAAACAATAAAGTACTTGCATGTGTAGGCATGAAGACTTGTATATGATTCTCAGAACCCATGTAAAAAGCCAGGCATAGAAGGCATACTTGTAATGTCAGGGCTGGGAGAACCAAGAAAGGCTATGTAGTATAGCTTGTAAACTCCAGTACAGTGAGAGACCTTGACCCACAAAACAAGGTAAGTGACTCCAGAAGATAACACAACACACACACACACGCTACCCACATGAACATATACTCATGCTGAGCATACACAATGAGCTCTCTTGCTTTGGACCCCATATCGTGGTATCTTGGCAACTCCCGTGAGGTTTTTGATTGGGAAATATTGTGTGTTTTGAACCTTTAGATCATGGATGGTAATCTGTGCTTCCATGATATATAGGCTGCCTTCTATCACAGCAATAATGCTGTCAGTTCAAGTTACAAGGCCAAGTCTTGTAACAAAGGAACTGGGCATGGTGGTGTACATCTGTAATCCCAGTGCTTGGAAGGCTGATGCAGGAGAATGTCAAGTTTGAGGCCAGACTATTCTAGGTCAGTATGAGTTACAAAGTAGAACCCTGCCTCAAAAATTAATCCTATAGAATGAGGAAAGAGAGCAGAGACCAGAGCTGAAGTCAACCAAGCTGCACCCATTAGAACGGTTTTATATATATGATCACAATATGATCACAGATGCTAACAGATGTTGGCAGGGATGTACTTGCTACAGCTAGATGCAACAAGAACCTTCATGAAAACCTGGGGAAAAGGTTCAACAGGTCAGCTGCTTCAGAAAAAATAAAAAGGCCAGAGGCACCTCAAAAGGCAAAACAATTGCTATGACCTAGCAATTCTCTTCCAAGGATATACCCAAAAGAAGTGAGGACATGCAAAAAGGTTTGTACAGGGATGCTCAGAGAAGTAAGAGCCTTGACCTGCAAGCAACCCAAATTTTCACTGATGAGTAGATAAAATCTGGGAGAGCATTCTGCAGCCAAGGAAAGGGTGGATGCTCCTCCAGGGAGGCATCTCCAAAGGACTGTTACAGGAAAGGAGCTGGGTGGGAAAGTCATGCATGCTTCTGGTCTGGTCATGCAAATGCTCTGAATAGGGGAAAGCACAAAGGCAGAAGACAGAATAGTCTAGGGCTGGAGGGAGGCATGTGGAGTGATAGTTCAAAGGGAACAGCATTTCTTATCCTCGCAGAGGTAACAGAAACTGGAGTTTCTGTTATGGGAATTGTTTATGCTCATGGTTGGCCATCTATGTCGTCCACTTTAAATGGATGGGCTACAATGCATTTGAAATAAATATCAATAAAGCTGCTATAAAATACTTGCAGAAAATACTAGATATGACTACAGTTGGTACATGAAATTAAAAACAAATTCAAGCAGCTAGATAGGACAAGTCTGTGAAACCCTCGATCAACAATCAGTCTAACAACCTCTAGAGAGGGTTTATGTTTTTCTTGTTGTCAGAACAGTTAGTCTCCAGGAATAAGCTCTCCATGGGCAGAAGATTCTAGTTTTTAACCTGGCTTCAGCTGGCTGCAAAACCAGGGCTCTGAAGAGAAAGGCTACATGCTTCGGAGAGCCTTTCCCCAGACTCTGCACTTCACATGGGGTTGACTCAGCCTCTGACTGTCCTCTACATGGTGGTGGGGAAGCTGAGACAAGAGAGAGCTGCAATGGAGGAGGACTACAGGGGTTGGGGTTGAGGTCTGGGTCATATAGGTAGTCAGTGACACCACTAAGAGACCTAGAGGGAGTGCTATGGCTACCAAACATCTTCCCTTCCTCATGGGAAGAGCTTCCTCTGAAGGGCAACATTGACGAAATGCTTGTCCACCTATGACTTATGTCCCCAACTCCCTTGTAATGTCCTGCAGGCTTGCCCAACAAAGGGTTCCCATCTGAACTTACTGCCTCCTACTGTGAAGTGATACTTTGTTCCTGCATGGCACTGAACAATGAATCTATTCTTGGGCCTCACTGCTCTCTAAGAAAGAAATATTTGAGCACCTGCATACACAGGTTATCCATCTAATTATTTTCCATGTTCCAGTTATGGTGAGTTATAGTCTGATAGTATTAAGTGGAAAATTCTGGAAATAAGTTCTTAATTTTATCTACTTATTTATTGAGATGGGAGGTGGGTTCACTTTGTAGACCAGGCTGGCCTTGAACTTACAGAGATCCACAGTGCCTCCTGAGTACTGGGATTAAAGGAGTGCACTTCCATGCCTGACTTTTAAATTCTAAGTTTTAAATATTTTTTTTGTAGCTGTAACTTGATTTCATAATTTTATTATTATTATTCATCTCTTCCCGGGCCTACTTTATAAATTTTAAGCTATGAAAAACAAACTCCATGTAGGGCTCAGAACTGTTAGAGCACAGCTACAAGGCACTGTCTATCCAGGGCTACAGGACATGTCATCATCAGGAAGGACATGAACAAATTTGACAAGAGGGAACATGGCATTTTACCAACTAAAACCCGGGATCAGATATGACCTGTCCTAAGGGGCTCAGGGTCACCCTGTTGTGTAATTTCAGGGGCCACTGCAGAGGGACAGCATGCATGGTGCCCCACAGCAAGTACATCCTGAGTGATGGATTCTATGTTCCCAGAAGCCTTTCCTCCCTAGTGTGTCATTAAAGATCTGAGCTCCAGCACTGAAGAGCGCAGGTGCAAACTGGGGGATTCTCAGTCTAGAAGGAACCACGTGCGCTCACACACTAGGTGCTGGGCAGCTCCAAAGAGCCTGCACTCACAGGCAAGACTACAGACCTGGAATTTAAAAACCACACATCCATATACACAGGCTCCATAAGGGGGCTCCTCCAAAGGTGACATTCTACCCAGGATGCAGTGGCTGAGCTCTGAGCTAGTGTGAATGGGTTTTCTCCCCTTAGATGAAGAAGACAAGCAGCCTCTTTCACCCTCAGCCTTTTCCATTTGTAGCAACAAGTTTACATGGCTAAAATCACTGCTTAGAAAACAGCTGAGGCCAGACTTCAAACTGTAAAACCCAAGACAGAGAGGTGCGTTGAGTGGTTCTGAGTAAGTCACTCAACCTCTCTGAGCCACAATGTGTTCATTCAAAGAAGAAAGATATTGCCGTGTTTATTAGCCCTCAGCGGTGTGTGTGCAAGAGCACAGAGGCATGGGTGACAGTTCATGCAGAGCCTGCTGTGTGCTGTCATCGTCTGCTGTGCAGCAACCTCGGAATCACGCTGGTACGTGACAGCGAGCATGGTCTGTCATCCCGTGACTCAGTTGACTCGGACAGCCTGCCTTCAGGCGTTGGATTTGGGGCTTGGCACAGATGTGCGTGCTCTGTGACCTCTTTTGGGAAGCCAGGCTGATAGGGCAGCAGGTACAAGGCAAGTTCTTTACAAGGTAACATCATCAGATTCAAGACATCGATCAAATCCAAAGTAAAGGGTTAGAGAAGTGCGCCCACCATGGGGGGCACAGCAAGAACAAGGATGGGGACCAAGATGAGAATGAGGTTAAGAGGCAGGGCCACCAATTCAATCCACTATGGTACAAAATCAGAATCACCACCCACACACAGCCAGTCATCTCATTATTCACTGGAAATCCAGGTCATTTTTAGCATATTCTTCTTCCAGAAGGCTATCCTAGGTAAGGTGGCACAAGGTAATCACTTTCAATAAAAATTAGATTAGCAAGGGGCAGGGAAGGGAGGCATTACCAGGAAAGCCTTCCATGTTTGTTCTGATCCAATTATAAAGATGGCTTCCTGAGCCTGAATAAACAGCATCAAAGTAACAAGTATTTCCCTATTTACATGACCAGGATACCTCCAAAATGTGATGTATAAAATTCTACAAAGCATGACTTCCTCTGAGAGGTGCCCTGAGTCCTGAGAGTACACCAAGAATTTTATGATAAATGAAGAAGGGAATATTAAACTGCATTTACAATGATGACTTGTATCTTGTGGGCAAATTCGGGGGGGGGGGGATCTAAGAAGTGTGTGGGCTAAGCTAATACTTGGTGGCTCAGAATAGCACAATGGTCTGTATTCTGTCAATTATATTTTAAATAAACGCCAGTAGCCAGGCAGGAAGTATAGGTACTACAACCAGACAGGAAATAGAGGCAGGTCGATAAGAACAGAATTCTGGGAAGAGGGAAGCTCTTTCTGGAGTCCTGTCCCAGTCACAGAAGAAGTAAGATGTGACTGCCTCGCTGAATAAGGTACTGAGCCACGTGGCTAACATAGGCAAGAATAATGGACTAATAAAAGTTAAAAGAGTTAATAAGAAGTTTGAGATAATTGGATAATCAGTTTATAACTAACGTAGACCACTGTGTGATTTCTTTGGGACTTAACAATTGTGGGAACTGGGCAGGACAGAAACCCCAACAACAGTAGACTATTCTAGAGTTGTAAGTAATAAGGCCAGCAGATTGGACTGCTGATGGTGGGGTTCTGAGCTGGGCTAGCTGGGTGGCCTGGGAGTAGGTGGAATGGGCCCTCTTTGGGGTCTCTGTTTGTCCTGGACACCGCAGCAAAGATGGGACTTATTTTCTTCCTGAGCCACCTGAGAAAGACGGTTCCCAGAGTATTGACAGAAAAAGAGGACTTAGAACCAGGGCCAAAGTAAGCTCATGGTGGAACTCTTCTGCTGTGGGGACTCTGAAAAGACATCCAGAAAATTCCACAGCTACAGAGAAGGGGGAGGAACTGAGGCTATTGCCAATCTATCAGAAAACTAGCTGTTGGTATCAGCAAAACCAAGTTTTGCAGAAAACTGTGACCTCAGACTTGTGTGCTTAGTAAATTCTATCCTGGACTCTTTGGGCTGAGAAGTCACCTCCGGGAGCTCTGTGTCATTGATGACAGCCCAGAGTTTACTTTATCTGTGGGTCCTGACTGAACAAAAAGGAGAAGCCGAACTGAGTGCCAGCCTTCATCCCTCTGTTTCCTGACTTTGGTTTGAAGTGACCAGCTGCCACACACTCTGCCATGGTGATTTTCCCCTCACAGAGGGCTATACCTTCAAAATGTGAGCCAGATTCATGTGGGATTTCCCTTTGTATGTTGTGATTACCATTAATGAATAAAAAACTTCTTTGAGCCTATAGCAGAGCAGGGCGAGCAGAGATAGGTGGGGAGGACTGAACTGAATGCTGGGAGAAAGAAGGGCGGAGTTAGAGAGAAGCCATGTAGCCCTGCTGGAGATAGATGCAGGAACTCACCCCCCATAATCCACAATCGTGTGGCGATACACATTAATAGAAATGGGTTATAACAATATGTAAGAGTTAGCCAATAAGAAGCTAGAGCTAATGAGCTAAGCAGTGATTTAATTAATATAGTTTTGTGTGATTATTTTGGGGCTGGGTAGCTGGGAGCCAACAAGCGGCCTCCTCCAACACCAAATAAATTGCTTTGGTCAGGTATTTTGTCACAGTGATGAGAAAAAGAGTGAACCATAAATAGCTCAGAGAACTCAGTCCCTGGAGCTCACCCTATTGAGCTCCATGGGAAATGGGAGCGGGGGGTTTACTTCAGTTTTGAAGGAGCTTTCCCAGGGCTCTAGAGTAACAATAAGCTCTCCAACATGAAGACAGGAATAAGCTCTAACTTTTGATGTAGCTGCTCAGAGAACAGATCGAGTCCTAGTTACTATGCACTGCTGGACACAAGGGCATGAGTTGAAAATGAATTCCTTCCACAATTGTTATTTTATCCGAAGTACTAGTGATCGCCAGAAGGAGAGAAAATACTGGTCTGAGCATGTGAGAAAATGAGCTTTGATTTAGAAGGGAACTGTGGGACGACCAGAAGGTGAGAGGACTTGATGTCAAGGTAGACAGTTTGTGTTTCTCTGGTAGGAAAAGGAGAGTCATTGAGGGCTGTCAGCAAGAGAAAGACACTGTAGCCACTCTCCTCTTTCTCCTGACATTCCAAGTAGCAGCCGCTGTTCAGAAACAAGCCAAGGCCTGTCGTCTTCAGGTCTCTCTGAGGTGAGAAGTAATATGAACCCATTTGATGGATGGAGTCTGAAGCCATGGAGGGACAGTTCAAAGGCACAGAACTTGTATCATGGTTTGGGTTTTCATTGCTGTGAGAGACACCGTGACGGAATGCAACTTGGGTTTGTTTCATTGTACAGCTTATTGTCCTTCACTGAGGAAAGCTGGGCAGGAACTCGAGGCAGGAACTGAAGCCAAAGTAACAGAGCTGATTGGTTTGCTCCCCATGGCTTGCTCAGACTGCCTTCTTCTTTAACTCAAGACCACCAGTCCAGGGGTGACAATGTCCAACAGTGGCCCAGACCTTCCCACATCCATCAATGAAGAAAATATACCACAGGCTTGCCCACAGGCATTCTGATGGTGGCATTTTCTGAAATGAAGCTCCTTCTTCACAAATGACCCTGACTTGTGTCCAGTTGACAAAACACAGCCAGCAGAGATGTACGGTATGAAGCCAGACCTTCGCCCTGAGCAACCTGCAGGATTGTAGCTTTTTAACACCTGACAGAAGGGTATGGCAGCCATTAGTAGTTAGTTGGGTGGGAAAGGGCAGATCAGAACAAGCAACCAGGGATATGGGGTGGGACAACAAAGACCAGATGAGTGGGATCTGCAGAGAGGGAAGGAGAGGGGAGGGAGGGAGGGAGGGAGGGAGGGAGGGAAGGAGGGAGGGAGGGAAGTGCACAGTCACCTGGAGCACAGTCAGGCTGTGGGTGGAGGAGCCTACGAATCAGTCTGAGCAGGGCTGGGAGTTCGCAGCCTGGTCCTCAGAGGACAACCTCAGCACTCCATTTATTCTTTCAAGAAATGCTGTGAGCCAGGAAAAGGGCATCTAGATTGTGTCTGAGGGCCTCGAGGCAGGGTACTCAGGAGCCCTGGGACCATAGGTACCCAGGACTACACAGGGAGTCTGCTCTGCAGGTGTGCAAGAAGTCTGCCCCTCTCTGAAGGCCCCTTCATGACAGCATCTCCTTCCTCCCTTTGTCAGCCAGTCAGCTTTTCAGCCCTGTAACAAAGAGCTCAAGAACCAGCTTCCAAAGTGTATCAGGCACGGGCTCCAAGAGGCTCCTGCACTTTGGAGTCACGCTGAAGTAGTGTGTCATAGGGGCAGCGAAGGCTTACCTCAGGATGACAGGAGAGACCCTCCTGAGGACGGTGGACTCTCACATTCCCAGCAAACACATGTCCCCAATAACCTGGAGATCTTTCTGTAAGGCCTTGTCTCTTAGAGGTTCTGCTGTCAGCTGATGGCACCATAGGCAGGAGACCAAGCTGTCAACTCTCCAACTGTCTTCACTATCTGCCCTCCCCTCCCCCGCTCCAGCCTAGTCCTGCGGGTAAAAGTCAGGGCTGGACACAAGCTTAGCGAGCACTGTTCTACTGAGTTACATGCCCACCTCTGCCTTTAATCTGCGAATATTTTCTAGACACATGTGTAGCGTGTTATGCTAAGTTCTCTGCCATCGTCACAGGGTATTGTCTGCTGTTTGTATAACCGATTGGAGGGACATGTTGACCAAGATGTATGCATGGATGTGCGCATGTATGTACTGCACGGTGATAATAACTGCTAAGGGTTATTGACCATTTATTTCTATTGTAGGAGTACTTTATCAGCATCTTGTCATTAACCTTTCCCCAAAACAAACAGACCACAAAAAACTGAAACAAATCGAAGAAGGCATTGTTGGAAACGCCATTTGCAGACCAGGAAACTGAGGACCAAGCCGTCAGGAGACTGACCAATGTCACACAGCTCATATAGGTGAAACAAGACGTTCAACTTAGATTTGTCTGCTCCCTTCTCTGGATGTCCCCACTCAATGCTACACCTTCGTGACTAAGACTCCAGTGTAGGGGCGGGGTAGAGGGTGGAACTGAAGGCCCAGAGCCATCAGTGTCATCCGGGAGCTTCCACAGTACTTTTCATCTCACGTCCCACCCCATCCCAGCCAGACCCCTGTAGCTGAACCTGACCAACATAGCTGTTGGCCTTTCAAAAGTTAGAGCTCCCCATCCATCCCTGAGTAGAGATGGGAAAACTGAGGCCCATGCTTCGAGAGATCACAGAGAGGGGGTAGAACTTCAAGTGTTGCATTCATAGCCCACTTAGACTTGGATGGAGGATTCCACCGCTGTCTGCACTCGGAGGACAGTGAGTGGGGTTTGTGCGGGCAAACCCCGTGCACTGAGCAAACCAGGTGCGAGCAAGGGCAGGGGCTGAGTGTACCGCAAAGTGCTGGGCACGCAAGGTCGAGGTGCTGAGCGAGGTGCCTGGCATGCAAGGTTAAGTCACCAGACTAGCAACATCGTTCCCGCCTTGAGATTCAGGCGGGCCAGAAGGTGGCCTGGATACCGAGTCCCGGTCCCGTGCAGCCCGGCCGGGCGGCTCCCTCGGCTCCACCCCCGGCTCCCCCGCCCGCCGCTCGAGCCTCTCAAAAGCCCGGGCGCCCGGGGCGGCGGCGCAGAGCCGGGGCCGGCGCACGAGGCGGCAGGGCGGCCATGACTGCGGAGCAGGCGCTGCCCCTGGGCAACGGGAAAGCGGCCGAGGAGGCGCGGGGGTCTGAAGCGCTGGGCGGCGGCGGCGGCGGGGGCGCGGCGGGGACGCGCGAGGCGCGCGACAAAGCGGTCCACGAGCGCGGCCACTGGAACAACAAGGTGGAGTTCGTGCTGAGCGTAGCTGGCGAGATCATTGGGCTAGGCAACGTGTGGCGCTTCCCCTACCTGTGCTACAAGAACGGCGGAGGTGAGTACGGTGGGGATGCGGGGCGACACCTATGGAGGAGGACACCCCTCGTGCACGGTCCCTATTCCCCCTCTTAATCCCCGTGAGCTGAGGGGTGGCCCACCTGTTTCTGTGCGCCTGCGTGCTCGGATCTGCTTCGCACCTGAGTGCGCCACCACCTGCCACCTGCCACCAGGCCCAGAGCAGCGTCTGTCACCTGCATGAGGGATAGACCTGGACCCGGAGCTCTGCGTTCAGGCAACTGGCTGGCATTTTAGGCAGAAGCCCTTTAATTTAGCCTCGGAGGCTCAGCTGCTGTGACTTCGTACTTTTTTTTTCTTTTGGCCTCATGGTTGCCTTGGAAATCAGTGATTTTACTGATCTCAAAGATGATGAGGCTAAGGGTCCAAGAAGCAGTCTGTTTTACTACTGCCGACAGTGGGATTCTGACCCCAAAGGCCTCGTTTTCGTGCAGGCTTGAGCTGACTCCAGGAACAACTTTTGGGAAGGCTTTGCCGTGTGCTCGTCTCTGTGGTCTTTTAAATTTGCTCTGCAGGACATTTCTGGGGAAAGTATTTTAGGCCTCTCTGGAGGAAAAACTGGCACCAAGCAGTTTCTTTTACTGGGCTCAGACTCACCCACAACAACTGCAACCACGCTGATTTTGTATGTGGAAAAGGCTTAGATATTGGAGGGAGACCAGAAGCCCTCAGAGTGCCACTGAAGAGAGTGGAAGCTGTGGGCCCCAGAACACCTAGCTAAGACCAGGGCTTGGACCCCCTCCATGCTCCCACACCCCTCATATTGCCATAGGATGGCAGAGTAGCAAGAGATCCCAATAAAAGCTTCGGTGATGGCACAGTTCCTCTCAGAAAAGGCCTGTCTTAGCATTTCCTCGCCTATCTTGGTATCCCAATCTTCAATAAAATCTTCCAGACCTAAAAAGGTGGTGGAGAAGGTGGCTGATGCAGACAGAGCAGGGCCTTCCTGTGCAAACAGCTGAGGAGCCTGTGGACCACACTTCCTGGGCCAAGCCCTTTATTTGGGGACATTCACCCCGAAGGCGCAGGCTGCTCCAGGCCTATCCTGCACTGGTAATGAAGTGGCCAACAGTGCCCGTGGCTTGGCAAGGGGAGGCAGCAGGCCCAGACTCACTGTGCAGACCAATCCTTTAGAAGCCGCTGTGTCTGCTTAGAAAGCTATGGGATCCCTTTAGGTTGGCATGAGGCAGAAACTATATTAGCATCTTTATTCATCTGGGAAATGTTAAACAAGAAGTCTTCTGCAAATTCGAAAATGGAGATAAATTGAATTGATCACAAATCCTGCTACGAACTGTTTTTAAGGTTGTAGTGAGTAAAGTTGAAAAATGACTCATTGTTGGTTTTTTTTCCCTCTCTTTGATTTGCCAAGAGCCTCCATCCTTGCAGACACCCCAGTTTGGTTGTTGGTTATTTTAGGAATTACAGTACTAGCTTTGTGAGACACAGGCCAGCTGGCTTTCACCCAGAGTCATCTGTTGGGTTCTCCGAGGCTCCCAGGTGAATGACGGGGTCTTAAGGGAGCCACTTCAGCTTTTTAATCAAATAGATTTGGATTCAGGCCTTGGATAACACTTACCCTGGTACACAAGTTGCTGCCTTCAATCTAGCTGGGCTGTGCTTTCTTTTCAAAATAACATATCCACAGGCTGGACTTACAGATCCCCACCGTAGTTGAAAGTATCTCATTCACAGGGTAAAATCTTAAATTAGTCCCTTGCCCAGAAAAGGCTAAGCCCCTTTCAAAGCTGAGTTGATAGGTCCACACTACGGGGATTAATCAAGGTTGTTGATCCAGTTGCTAATCCAGCGGTTAAAGAGGCTTCATTTAGCAAAAGCAATTTCAGGTAAAGCCTCCGTTCATGACATCGGATGAAGAACACTCTGTTTTCATGCTTTGTTATTAGATGGGAGAAAGAAAATGAGGGATTTAGGGAGTGTCCCCATCTGTCCCAAGAGCTCATGCTCCCTTCGCTCATTTCCTTTACTTTGCAGAAAGGCTCAGGCCATGGACATTGTGTGTAGGGTGGTCCTTACCTAGGCTACCCCTAAACCAGCTTAGCAGGGGGATCCTTGCTACAAATTCCTTAGGATTCAGCTCCTTTCTTGAGTCATATGTGCAGGGGTGTTTAACCCTTTGAAGCCTGGTGCTTCTTACTGTACAATTCCCTGAGAAGGTTTTTTTTTCCTTTATGAGAAAAATCTCTTGGAGGCTATATAATAATATAATAAGGGTGGTCTCCTTCACCCACCCTTGAGATTAGAGTTTAGGGAACAACACACTTGATAGAAACAAGTTTCATCTGTGCTGAAGGACAGAGAGATGGAAAGGGCAGGGTGGGGCTGGAGACATGGCTCGGCTGGCAAAGTGTGTTCTCTTCAGGCATGAAGACTGAGCTGGAACCCCCAGCACCCATATAAACCGCCAGGCATAGTGTACACATCTGTCATGCAAGCACTGCGAATGTGGAGGCAGGAGGATTCCTGGCGCTCACTGGCCAGCCAGGCCAGTGAGCCCCAGGTGTAGCGAGAGTCCCTGTATCAAAAATGGGGTCAAGATTATAGAGGAGGATGCTTGACAATGGCCCCTGGCTTCTACATACATGTGCACAAACATGTATGTATTCACATGCTCAAAGAGAATAAATCGCACACAAAAAGAATTGATCAAACAAAGCAATTTTTAACATTCTGATTTTAGTCATCCTGAGAAGTGATCGGTGTCAGATATTAATTATTAAAGCCCATTTAATAATTGAGGGTCAGAGATGCAAGGGAGAGTTGAATAACGTAAAAGGTGGCCGAGGGCACAAAGCCCCCCTCCATGTTTTCTGGGTCCAGCCCTCCCAGCCAGATTGGAATTGCAGCTGGAAGAGCACTGTGTGCAGCCCTGTAGTAGATACCCACTGAAGAGCCTGGTGTGGATGGAGAAACGGCAGGCCAGCTTCCATGTCACCCTTCTGCACCCCCACAGGGGCATTCCTGATTCCCTATGTGGTGTTTTTCATCTGCTGTGGAATTCCCGTCTTCTTCCTGGAAACGGCTCTGGGGCAGTTCACAAGTGAAGGAGGCATTACCTGCTGGAGGAAAGTCTGCCCTTTGTTTGAAGGTAAGTGTTGATTTTGTGAGCAAAGAAAACTTTGCCTCATGGATGACAAGTTTCCCTGAGTCGCTGAAGGCTGATTCAAAGGACAGAGACCCCAGCTGCTCTTTTCCCTTGGTCCTCACAGGCATTGGCTATGCAACACAGGTGATCGAGGCGCACCTCAATGTCTATTACATCATCATCCTGGCATGGGCCATCTTCTACCTAAGCAACTGCTTCACCACCGAGCTCCCCTGGGCCACCTGTGGGCACGAGTGGAACACAGGTATGGTCTCCAGGCTGGGTCTCTCTTGGTCCTGTGGAGGGGGTTGGGGTTGGTGATCCATCCTGACTCTCTGGGCTCTGTCATAAGTTTAGTTTCCTGGGAGTGGCCTCTGGAACAGTGGTCACCTACCCAGGGTATATTCAGCAGTTACAGGTAAGGCAGAGCCCTACAGACAGAGTTAGAGTATGACAAAGCTCTAGGCTGCAACTTGGGGATCAGGAGTCCCTCTCCAGCCCTACTTCTCTGAGTGGTTCATCTTCTTCCATAAGATGAAGGAATTGGACTAAATTAAGGGCAGTTAAGATTATTGCATTTATGGTAACAAACACAAAATAGAAAATGCATTTGGTTGCTAGAATTTGAAAGTCAGAAGACATTGTATAGAAATCTGATTTTTAGGCTCTTTTTAAAGATTCACTTAATTTTATTTTTTTGTGTATGAGTATGTGTCTGCTTGTATGTATGTGACCATATTCATGCAGTGCCCATGAAGGCCAGAAGGGGGTGTCAGATCCATTGGGGCTGGAGTTAACAGATGCTTATGAGCCACCATGTGGATGCTAGAAATCGAACCTGAGTCCTCTGGAAGAGCAGTCAGTGCTCCCAACTGCTGAGCCAACTCTTCAGCCACCCAACTACTCTTAAAGAATTTCTTCTCTGGCAGCCTCCCTACTTGACAGCAGCAGGCACAGCCACTGACTGGGGAACAGCTGTTGTTAAGGATGAAATAGTTGCCAGCACCACACCCTAGTTACTTGTTCAAACCAGCTAAACATCTGAAGGCAGCAACCCCTCCCCTGCCCAGCTCCACATAGTGGGGAGTCTCGTAGGTCACCTTTGACTTTGATACACCGTTTGCTTTTCATCTGTCATCCTATTAGAACTTCTTTGACAACCTTGAAGAGAATATCCATCTAACCCTTTTCGGAAATTGCTGTGCTCAGAGCAGGCATAACCAATGGATTGTATCACTTTTGCTTTCCATGACAAGTATTGAATGTCTGAAGAAGTGTGGGGTGTCTGTATCTGTCTGCCTGCCTGCCTGCTTTGTTTTATTCTGCTTGGATTTAGTTTTTTTTTAGTTTTGAGACAGGGACTTGCTCTGTAGCCCAAGCTGGCCTTGAACTCATAAAGATTCATCAGCTGAGTCTTCAGGAATGAACTACCACACCCAATTTATTATTACTCTTAGGAAAAATATTTAGCAAGCACCATTTTAGAGTCTAATACAAGCCAAGGACACTGTCATCACAGAAGCAGACAGGGGTATATTTGCTGACAATGTCAGGTTCTAGACTCCACTACAGACTCCCTGGAGCACCCAGACCCACCTGCTTTCAGCATAAGCTAGGGCTAGCCAAGAGGAGCGAGAAGAAAGCAGACAGTCAGGTTATTTGTTCCCAGTGGAGCAAAGACCTCCCTGGCTTGTCATCCCCTTTCTTCAAAGCCTGTGACGTGAACCCCTGTTGTGCCTAAGATGCCCCTCTCCCTATGGCAGGTGTAACTGGGGTTTGTCGGTGAGAAGAAGGCATGCCAGATGTTGCAGAGCTCTCTCCTCACTGGCCCCTGAGATGAAAGAATGCCTGGGTCCTAAAGGAGCTGGTGCAGGAGGCTCTGCCCCTATGGAACCTGAAGCCTAGTGGCCCAGGCAGCTGTGTCTGCAGATACAGGGTCTGCGGTGGCCAACATGTTCCAAGTCAATGACAGCCAGCAATGGAGCCCTGCCTGGAGTTATTCTTGGTTCTGTCTTTAGTGGGCTGTGAGCTTTACAGAGGGAGGGGGTGTACAGCAATGCCTTGGATTCTTTTTCTTCATAGCCAAGAGATAGAGAAGGTGATTCCTTGGATGTCTTATTTACTTAGAATTCAGGAGAGGGAGATCCAGGGAAGGCTTCCTGGAGGAGGAGACAGCTCAGGATTGCTCTGTACCTGGATATGAAGATGGTTCTGCTGCAGAGTTCCTTGATGACCAAATTTTTGAGAATGGCTAACTTTTTGACTCACCTGAGTGAGTGAGGGGATGAAGGAACCAAGGGCTTCCTTGGTGTGTGTTCTGCCAGTTCCTGCAGCCCTCAGTTCAACAGACTGCTATGGTAGTCCCTTCTTGCTATGTGCCACCTCCACCAGAGCCACTGGGCATGAGTGACCTGTTCTGTTTCTTCTAGAGAGGGCCACTGGGCAACAGAGGCCAAGGTCATGGACAGGACTAAGCAGAGAAAGAGAAGACTAGAAGATGGTGCGGGTATGAGGCCAGGGGCAACATGTGGGTAGGTTCTGGGAAGGGCCAGAGTCTGGCCCTGCTCCTCCCACTCCTGTTAGAACCAGGCCAGGCCACCAGGGAAGCTTGTCAAAGCTTGCATTCTTCTGTGCTCTGACCCCTGTTTGCCAACTCCACCTGCCTGCGCCATCAACTCCTTGTCCTCCCCAGGTTCAGCCCCATAAAGCTTAATCTCTGCATGTGTCTTGTCTTGTTCTCACTCAGAGAAATGTGTGGAGTTCCAGAAGCTGAACGTCAGCAACTACAGTCATGTGTCCCTGCAGAATGCCACCTCCCCGGTCATGGAATTCTGGGAGTAAGTGAAGGATCAGCTGACCCTGTCCTCATCCCTGTCCCCCATCCCCTCCCACCCTCCATCCCTTCTGGAAAAACCTAGCCCAACTCCCTCCACCCCATGCTTCTTGGCTCCCATGGCCATCTGACTGCTATAGAAGCAGACATATGTGGGGGTCCTTCAGGGCATCCCATAGGAGCAGCTGAGAGGAACTCATTCTGGTTCCTTGAAAACATGTCAGCATACCTAGTGCTTATTAGGGTGGGAAGTGCTTGGTAAAAGAACAGTTTAAAAATTCATTCTGAGCAGCAGAGAAGCTAATTCTTGCTTGCCGTAAGCAAAGCCAGGAGTATATTTAGCCTTAGAAAACTGAAATCTCGGAGGGTTGGAGTGGGGACTATCTTGCTCTCGGTACCTGAAGTAGTGTGTGAAAAAGTAGATCCACTTTAAAGGAGAGGCAGCTTTCAAATGTATTTAAGAAGGATGTGAGGTTGAAAGGACCCGGAAGGTGGTGAGCACCCCTCATCCCAGCAGCGGGTACAGTTTTGCCAGAGTTCTAAAGTGCTAGGATCCTCACAAGGCTGAGGAATGCAGTTGTGGAAGCTGTATGCACATCTGGGGAGCATCATCCTGAGGTGTCTTGTGAAGCATGCACTGTAGAAGTGTGTGGTGCACAACCTGCGGGAGGTATACAGTCACCCCAACTTCTGCTGCAGGATTGTCCCCCACCCAGCTATAGATAGTTGGTTTTTTTGTACATGTTAAAGGCTAAACCAAATGCTCCCTGAGGTTTCTCAGTTTGCCGAGACCTGACTTCATGGATGAAGTCTCCCCTACCTTAGGGCTAATTAGTAATAGTAACATATGGGGATGAATGGTGGGTTGATCTTATAATTTTATGATTTTATGATAAGATGAGTGATTTTAATTTGTTTTCCAGATACCATTTGTTTCCTCCCCTCTAGAAGTCTGGCTGAAATTAGATTCGTAATTCTCCTGTCCATCTTTGCGTTTGTTTTGCTTACATAAGTGCCCCAGAGTAGAATAGATGCCCCTTAGTTATTGTAAACATTTCCAGGATTGGTTAATCCAAGCCTTATGTTTTGTTTTTACTTTGTTTCCTTTCTCAGTGGTGGTTCTAAGATGAGTCTATATGGATACAATAATCCTGGCTTCCTTATACACACCTCCTTAATAGTGTTGCATTGTGTGAATGGTTACCTTGTATTTACCCCATCTTCTTGATGGGGTTAGACTGTTGCCCGTCGCCACAGTAGTTGACCTAGCTGCATTTTCTTGATGGTTTCTAGTCTGCAAGCCCATCTTAGTCTGTTTTATGTTACCTCTACAAAATACCTGGAACTGGGTGGCTTCTAAAGAATAGAGATTTGTTATCTTTCTTATACTTGTAGAGTTTATAAGTTCAGGATAGAGAGACAGGTGCTTGGCAAGAGTTGGCTCCTGCGCCATCCTTTTGTGGAAAGCACAAGAGCAAGAGAGAAGCAAGGGGTGGGGGTTGCTGGGGAGATGGCTCAGTGGTTAAGAGCACCTGGCTGCTCTTCCAGTAGGGCCTGGGTTCAATACCCAGCACCCACATGGCAGCTCACAACTGTCTGTAACTCCAGTTCCAGGGAATCTGACACCCCCATACAGACACATGCACATGAAATAAAAATAAATATTTAAGAGAGAGAGAGAGAGAGAGAGAGAGAGAGAGAGAGAGGAGCAAGGGATCCAAAGTCAGCATTTCCTTAGGAATCTCTGTTGGGCCCCTGGTAACATTTCCAACCCATTCCCATAAGCCGTCTTTCACTGCTGTTGCATTGGAGTTTTGCTCTCCAACCCATACTGTAAGGGAATGCATCGAAATCATGCATTAGAGTGTAACTGGCGGGCTGTGGACCATGCATGGCCTCTGTTTTATCAGATAATATGGAGATTGCTCTTATGTGTATCCTAAATATTAGCTTGTAAGAATTTCTGCTGCTCCACTTTTCCCTCAGTGGCGCTTTTTATTTTTTAAAGATTATTTCATTTTGTTTGTGGTTACTTTGCCTGCTTGTATGTGTATCACATAAATGCAATGCCTGCAGAGGCCAGAAGAGAGTGTCAGATCCTCTGGAACTGGAGTTAAAGATCCCTGTGAGCTGCCATGTGGGTCCTGGGAATCAAACCCAGGTCCTCTACAAGAGCAATAAGTGCTCTTAATCACGGACTCATCTCTCCAGCCCCAAGTGAGTGCTCTGCTTTCTATGCAGGACTTCATCTGAGCAAGTGTTTTTTGTTTGCTTCATTTTGTTTTCTCTAGACAGGGTCTTGCTGTGTTACTCTGGTGGCCTGACACTTGCTATATAGACCACACTGAACTTGAACTTGTAGCAATCTTCCTGCCTCTGCTTCTCCAGTCAAGTTTTATTTCTTCTACGTAATGAGTGTGAAATGGTATTTCACTAATTGAAACTTGCATTTTTCTAATTGGTGGTGAGGTGAGCATCTTTTCATAATTTTGATGCCTCGCCCATAAACTCCAGACTCCTGTCTTTCTCTGGTTTGTGTTTTCTTTTAGGTAAACATTCTTTATACTTTTAAATGCGTGATTTTCCCTGTTGTAGGATTTTTACACAGCATGTGGGTTTTCTTATGGTATACAGAATTTTCCATTTTAATGATATTGTGTGTGTCGGTTTCTCCTTTGTGCCTGGTACAGTTGGCCTCTTATTTAGGATGATTTTCCTCCCCCAAAGTTGTACAAACAGTTTCTGACTTTTCTCCCAAGAGTTTTAATGTTTCAGTTTCCTCACATCTAGGAACACTATGTATGGTAAAGGCGGAAATGCAGCGTTTGTTTTATGTGGATACTGGATTTCTTCAGCAGTTACCCGTTCCTTACCTCTTCTCAGCCAATTTGCAGTGTCTTCTCAACTAGACATGGTTTTCCTAAAAGCACTGGTCTGTTTTGATGGTCTTTGCCCATCTAGTTGACCTTCTTGTATCTCTATAGATGTTGCCCTGGTGTTGCTGTTGTGACCCTTGACCTGGTCATGCTCTGTTCGTTTTCAAAATGATCTTACTGTTCCAAATGAATTTTAGAATCAACTTATTTAGCCTAAGCAATAAAAATGAAATGAAAACAACCTTGTGGAGATTGGGCTGAAAGTCCGTTTTTCTGTTAGCTTAATTTGAAGAAAATTACCTCTCCTGTATTGAGTTTTCAGTCCATTTTTGAACATGCTTCAACTAGCTCTTCATTTATTTGGGTTTTCTAAATGTCTTTTGATTGTGGCCTTTGTAGCAGTCAGCATAAGAACCAATGGCATCTGCCTAGTGAGTCAATCTCAAAAAGGAGCCTCTGAAAGGTACATTTTAGAGAAGAGACTTTGGTTCTGGGCGGGACAGCAGGATTTTCTCCAATCATACTGGGCTGGGGTTCCCTGCAAAGGTTTTCATTTGCTTGTGTTGCACATAAACCGTTGGAGGTCTGTGAAAAAAAGTATTTTTTGTGTTTTTTTAGGGAAACCAACCTGAATCAAGAGACGACATCTATTTGAGGCCCTGTATGTTTCCCCCACACACCACTCATCCCCTTTGCAACATATGTGTAATCCTTAGGTTTTATTGTTGTTTGTGTTTTCCTTGTATTCTTCGTTTTCAGGGGATACATGCATGCCACGATGCATGTGGAGAGGCCAGGGGACAACTTTGGGGAACTGGTTCTCTTTTCCTACCATATGGGTCTTAAAGATTCCACTCCTGTCTTCAGGCTTGGTGGCAGGTGCCCACTGAGCCACCTTGTTAGCCCGAGTCACATGTGTGTAACGTATTTGCCCACTGTCTCTGTTTCTCAGTCAGTGTGGTCATTGGCAGGCTTGGGAAGGCTGTCAGTGAGTACTGAGAATATGAGCAGATGGAGGAGGAAGGCAAGCAGTTGGTAAAGTCTAGAAAACCCTACATGAGAAGGGGCAGGAGCCCGCCCCGCACTGAGCCTCCCATCCCCCAGCACCCATCACTTCCAGCACCACTGCACTAAGTCTTTACTGTGCATCCAACACCAGCCTTTTCCAGCTGCCTGGTCACTCCAGGTGAAGGGCCGTGCGGGACAGCAGCTCTGTAGTGGGTCTGTATTATCTACGCAGTCTTGACTGCTGTACACTGACTACTTCCTCGGGTGTCTGGTCACACTCCAACAATTCATTCTCTCAGAAGAGAGCTCAGAGTATACAGAGACCAGGTGAGGGCTCACATCATCCTGTGAGGATCTGAGAAAAGCCAAGAATTTGAGGAGAGCTGATGGCTGTGTCATTTGAAGGGACCATCTGTATATCTTTGATAAACCCAGCTTCCCAACCATCCTGTATTCACTGGACTCATTTAGACTCATCTCTTCCACAACATACCCTGGTCGTCATGAACATTCCACCTAGCCAGTGCTGGAGAATGCTTTGCTGGGCTGTGATTATTTCTGGCTTTGAGTTGGTAGTTGATCCTGAGGCTCTGGGAAGAACCTTTTAGTTCTCCACCTGGAAGCCCTTGCTTATTGGTTCAGTTTCCCCAGAACTGTCCCTCCGCCATGCTTCCTGGACTTTTTCTTTTGTAGCCTGTTTACAGTTTCCCCACTAGTGCTCAGGTCCCCAGTGTGTCCCTGCTCTTCACATCAGGGCCACCATGCTTGGTCAAAGCATCGGCTTGGGCTGCCTGCTGGTTCATACATTCCACAAATGCCTGCTTCTTGCTGCATGTAAGAAAGACACTGTATCTAAGGGAGGCAGAGATGACAGGTGCCCATCTCTAATACACTAGTGAAACAAACCCACAGATGATCATCAAATCCAACTGCTGAGGGCGCCCAGCCCAACCCACATCAAACTCATTTTAAAATTTACTTTTCCTTTTCAGAATGTATTTGAAATGATTCAGCCAACAAGACAAGCCAGACCCTGCATCTGTCCTGGTTCTGACTCTGGCAGGGGCTTGTAGGGTGGGACAGCTTGTCTTTCTAATATCACATTTCAAAATCGGGCCATGGTGGTTTCCCTTAGTAACCATTATGCATCAAGTCCGTGTGCTTATCTAAATATGTCTTCATTTCCAAATCTTGAGCCTGCGTCCTCTGGTGGGATTGAGCTTGACAACGTTACATGGACCGGGTGTTCCCTTCTCTTTCTCAGTTCCCTCATTCTCCCCAGTCCCTGGGTTTTAGGAGCAACCTCAGGTTCACCTTGGGTACAATTACAGTCACTGCGCAGGAGCCCATGTGAGGAGCGTGTCCTAGTGCATGCTTCATGCTGAGCTGGGGTTAGGCTCTGAGGGTTTGCAGCTGTTTCTTTATCAGGACCCAGCCTTGCCTTTCTGAATTATCTTTTACTGCTGGTGTGTTTCCTTTGTATTTTGCAAAGCCCCACAGATATCTTAATTCTTCATCTTTGGGTAGAAATCAAGGCTCAGAGGAACAAAACCTGTTCTTACTGTGAGAACAGGCATCTTGCTTGCTGCCTCATTGCCCCTCCCTCTGTATTCTCCTCCTTTTCTTCCTCCTCTTCTTTCTCTTCCTCCTCCCTCCCCCTACTGACTTCCCTCCCCTCCCTCTATTTTCTTTCCTCCTCCTTTCTTCTTCCTCTTCTCCCCCAACTCACTGGCCTCCTTCCATTATCTTTCTCTTCTCTGCTCCTCCTGTTGCTGGCTTTTGTCCCAGCCCAGCCATATGTGCCCTGGCTTGTTCCAGGGTCACTTGCTCACCTGGCTTTTGCCCTCCCTTGGTCTGTGTCTGGCTCTTTTCACTGAGTCTTGATTCAGATGTCAGCTCCCTCCTGTGTGGCACAGTGGAATGAGATGCCAATTCCCTCAGCTTTCTCTCTGCATAGCTCTTTTCTGACCTTCTGCATCTGTGAACTGGCTCGTTCTCCTCTGCCTTCAATATAGGTAGAGCTCCATGCTAGTGCAGCCTGTGTCCTTTGTTCACTGTGGTCGGCTGCACATCTGAGGTGCTTAGAAAACACTGTCAAAATCAATGGACGTCATAGGGAGTGGACGGATGTGTGCATGTTACCTAGCCCCTCCCATTCCAGCTGCAAGTTGGCAGTAGGTAACTCCTCCTGGTAATATTGCAGGCAGTGACACCTCCCCTACACTGAGCCCTGTGGTCAGGTCTGCTGCACTGATGGCATATTTACGAGTGGCTCTTTTGCCTGTGAAATGGGGACTTGAGCTAGTCAGCGTTCCTTGGTGTGTATGTCAAAACACCCCCAGATAAAGAGCCTCAAGGAGGGGGAGGGTCTATTTCTGCTCATGGCTTCCCAAGTCTCTGTTCACTTGGTCCTGTTTGGGTCCATGGTGGCAGAGTGCATTGTGGGTGGAGCAAATGATGGGGGAGGCGGCTCACCTCATGGCATCTGGGAAGTGGACAGAGACTGGAAGGGGACTAGGTCATAGGCACACCCCCTGTGTTCTAACCTCCTTGTCCTCTTAGGCTCACCCTCCCAAGGGTCCCATGACCCTCAGTGCCATTACTGAGTGTTAAGCCTTTACAGGGGCATTTAAGATCCAAGCCATCATGGAGATTGTCCATTTCCCTAGGTCAGAACTGAACTCTGGTACCATCTGACCCTGTTCCACAACCACCCAGCATCTTGCCTATGGCTGCAGTATAGATCTCGGTGGGTAGGTGCTGTGGCCCACCTGGTGTCACTGCTTCCTCTCCCCATGAAGGGCGTGCCACTGCACGACTGGTGTGGCCTCTGGAAGCCCGTGTGCTCCTCTGTACACAGCTGAATGTGTCACGTTAGCGTCGAATGAGGCAATGTTTACAGAGCACCTAGCACACGCTCAATACACAACTTAAACGTTTTCCAAACTTCTCCTGGGTGTGCTCACCACACCTGTACCCAGAGACACGAGAAGCACCCAATCTAGAGGAGGAAGCCAGGAAGTGTGTGTGGGGGGGTGAAGTTTCTGATGTACCTGACAATGGAGCTGTGGGATCCTGGCCCAGAGCCAAGAACAGGGAGCCTGCCTATCCGTCTGTGGGGCAGCCTTCCTGAAAGTGCTGGCGCTGATCTGAGCTGGGCTTTGAAGGACGATGAGAAGTCCACGTGGTTGTCTGTAGTGCTAGTAACACAGGCTGGAGCATCAGCATCGTCACTGAGGCCACATGTAGAGGCTTGTGGACTTGCTGTAATGCCACAGTACGTGTGAGGAAAGGCTGAGAGTGGAGCCGTGGTGCGTCTGTTCATTTACAGCAGTTACCACCTGCCCGTGATCAGCTGATCAAAAATATTACGTGGGAAATTCCAGAAATAAATTAATTCATGTTCACGTGTTTTCAGTTTCATACTGTTCTGAGTAGTAAGATGAAATCTTTTTTTTTTTTGAGTGAGAATATCTTTTTATAAATTTTTAAAACTTGTTTTACATACTGACCACATAGTATGTAAAGCACATAGTTTCCCCTCCCTCCTCCTGTTCCCGCCTCCCAATTACCCCGCCCCCCCCCCCATCCACTTTTCTGTCTCCATTTAGAAAGGAGCAGGCCTCCCATGGGCATGAACAAAGCATGCCTCACCAGGTTGTGACAGGACCAAGCTCCACCCCTGTATCAAGGCTGGGCAAGGCAACCCACCATGGGGAACAGGTTCCCAGAAGTCAACCCAAGTGCCAGGGACAGGTCCTGATCCCACTGCTGAGAGCCCACCAAACAGACCAACTGTCACATATATGCAGAAGGCCTAGGTCAGTCCCATGCAGGCTCCCAGGCTGTCAGTCTAGAGTGTGAGCTCCCATGAGCTTAGGTCAGCTGTCTCTGTGGGTTCTTCATGGTCTTGACCCCCCCTTGATCTTGATCATACAATCCCTCCTCCCTCACTTTAACAGGACTCCCAGAGCTCAGTCCAGTGTTTGAGTGTGGATTCCTGCATCTGCTTCCATCAGTTACTGGATAAAGGCTCTCTGATGACAATTAGGATAGTCACCAATCTGTTTAGAGGAGATGGCCAGTTTAGGCACCCTCTCCACTATTGCTCAGACTCTGTGGTCATTCTTGTGGATTCCAGGGAGTTTCTCTGGCACCAGCTCTCTCTCTAACCCCAAAATGTTGCCCCCAATCAAGGTAGTAAGATGAAATCTTATACTGCTTCGTCTGACTGAGATGTCATTTATCCTGGGGTGGAGGGGGAGAAGTTGGAGGGAGGGAGGGAGGGAGGGAGGGAGGGAGAGAGAGAGAGAGAGAGAGAGAGGCACGATTGCACAGGTGCAAGGCCAGTCCATCACTCATGGCATCTTGGTCAGATGCTATGGAGATGAAACTGCTTCTGTTTAGGTGACCTTTATTTTATTTAAAAATAGCCCAAGCGTGCAAGAGAGATGGTGGAGTTTTAGATATGCCAAAGAGAAGCCAGAAAATGCTTTATTTTACATAAAGAGTAAATCAAACCACTCCACCCCGTGTGTGTGTGTGTGTGTGTGTGTGTGTGTGTGTGTGTGTGTGTGTGTGTTAGGGGACAGTTTCTCTCTTTAGCCTAGGCTGGCATCAAATTTCTCATTTATTGGAATTGTTGAATTCCAGGTTGACTTGGAATTCGCAATCCTCCTGCTCCAGCCTCCCAAAGGACAAAATATACACTCAGGTGGCCAAGACCTTTGTAATGTCTCCCTGTGCCTGCTTTATAAATTGAGTTTATTGTGCATGTGGATGTATAGGAGAAGCATGGCGTATGTAAAGGTTTCAGGCAGCTACTGGAGATCTTGAAGCGTCTGGTCTCTGGATCAGGGGAGCTGCTGCGCATGTCTTCAGAGAATGTTTGCTCTACACCAGGTCTAGGTGGAGGGCCTGGGACACATCATGAACAAAGCCAGAGGAGAAAGTGTCCTAGTAAATCAAGGAAAACAGTATCAGGCTAAAGGAATTGAGACTGTCTGGGTCACACTGGGGCCCCTCTGAGTGGATGGCATTTGGGTATGGATTTGAAAGAAGTGGGGTGACAACTTTATACGCCAGAGGCAAGATCTGAGGCCAGAGGAGTAGCAGGGGCTGTGGCCTCAATATGGAGGACGTGTGTTGTGTTCTGAGACTGACCCAGAGACCTCAAATGCAAGCTGGACCTTCCCAGATAGACACCTGAGAGAGGCCCTGCCTCAGTCTGCCTTCTATTGCTATAATAAAGACCATGGCTAAAAACTACCTAGGGAGGAAAGGGCTTGCTTAGACCTTGTGTCCTGATCACAGCCTATCACTGAGGGAATTCGGGGCAGGGACTCTAGCAGGAAGAAAGACCAGACCATGGAGGAGTGTGGCTTACTGGCCTGTTCTCATGGCTTGCTCAGTCTGCTTTTCCATACAACGCAGGGCCACCTGGCCACCCATAGTGTCTGGGCCCCCTTACAACAATCATTAATCAAGGAAACGCCCCTCCAGACTTGCCTACAGGCCAATTTGTTGGGGCCATTTTCTCAATTGAGGTTTCCTCTTCTCCAATGACTCTAGCTTGTGTCCAGTTGACAAAATACCTCCCCATTACAGTTCCTAAGTTTGTCTGGACCTAGTGCGTTTATGAATGATTGGGAATGATTCTGTAGATTGCCCTGAAAGAGCCTGCTTTGTAACTCTGGAAACAAGATAGAGCTCTGCCCTGCATCCTGGGGGTGTGGGGTGTGGCCTGGGTACAGAAAACTGATTTCTGCCCAGGCAGAAGGAAGCTGGGGCAGAACTGCCTTTAACTGTTGGGAAAACAGCAATAGAAGCCATCTTGGAATGTGGCGCCTCAGCTGTGCTGCTCGCAGATGCAAATGACATACCTGTGCCCAGACAAAGGCTCCACCAGCCCCCCCCCCCCCCCCCCGTGTTGTAAGATGTCTTCTCACCCCATCCTTTACATTCTGGGTGGGTCCTTCCCAATAAAGATTCATGAGAGGTTACAAATTGGCCAGGAATCAAGGTTTGTTTCTTTTGTTTGTTTGACAGCAACAGGAGCCGGTTCTTACAGGTATCAGTCCAAACTATCTCTTTAAAGGCTTTGTTTTCTTTTTTAAAACTATTTATTTCTTTTTATAACTGTCTATATTCTTTTTCTTCTCTCTCTCTCAAGCCTACATATGTATTTTTTAAGCACACTGTGACTCGTTCAAAGGTTTATTTCTGTCTGAATCTGTTTTTATTGCATATCTGTAATTATTTTCTGACCTGAAGTGCTTTTAAAATGGTAATCAGTTTGGTCTCAGTGGCACTGAATGCTGGCTCCACCTCTCTCAGTCTTCCAATATGGCAGTGGTACCTTTACTGCCAGCTCTGAGACCCTCACTTGTAGAAGGAGCTGCGGGCTGCATTCCTACTGCCTGGCTCCTGGCCACCTGGCTAGTTTATGCCCCGAAATAACAACACACAAATTGTATTCTTTTAAATACTGCCTGGCCCATTAGCTCTAGCCTCTTCTTGGCTAACTCTCACATCTTGATTAGCCCATTTCTATTAATGTATGTAGCATCACAAGGTGGTGGCTTACTGGGAAAGATTCTAGCCTACATCCGTCTTGGGTTGGAGAAGCATAGTGACTGCCTCACTTCCCTTCTTCCCAGCATTCTGTTCTGTCTACTCTGCCCACCTAATTTTTTTGCCCTATCAAAAGACGAAGGCAGTCTCTTTATTAACCAATAAAGTAACACATAGACAGATGACCCTCCTCCATCACTTACTCACCATCTCAACTCTGGTAAGCAGTTGGCCCACGGCTGCCACCAAGTAACTTGCAGCATGCTGCCCACAAACCCCATTCAAGTGTTCCACCTGATGAAAGAGCCAGAGCTGTTTGTGCAACTAGCATGGACCAGGAAACCCTTTTAAAGGAGCCGCACAGTTTTTGCTGCTACTGCTGAGTCAGGAAGCCTTCTCTTAAAGGAATTATGCATCTCTGCTTGTTTCTAGCAAACAGCACAATGGAGAAAATGCTGCTACCATGAAATTGTGCTTAATCCCCCCCATGTGTTTTTAAATATTTATTTATTTATTTATTTGTTTATTATATATACAATATTCTGTCTGTGTGTATGTCTGCAGACCAGAAGAGGGCACCAGACCTCATTACAGATGGTTGTGAACCACCATGTGGTTGCTGGAAATTGAACTCAGAACCTTTGGAAGAGCAGGCAATGCTCTTAACCACTGAGCTGTCTCTCCAGCCCAGGTGTGTGTGTTTTATGTGGATATAGTTGGCTCACGTTGGCATGCCATTATATAGGCAGAGACCCCTCATTCATTTCCCAGCCACCCAGATCCGAATAACACGGAAACTATACTAATTACAACACTATTTGGTCAATAGCTTAGGCATATTTCTAGCTAACTTTTATATTAAATTAACCCATTTCAATTAATCTGTGAATCACCACAAGGCTGTGGCCTACCAGTAAGTTTCTGACTGGTGGCTGGTGTCTTTCCCCTTCAGCAGCTACATGGAATCTCCTGACTCCACCTACTTTCTCTCTACTCTCTCTATCTCTGTCCATTTTTCTCACCTGTCTTTACTCTACTAAGCCATCAGCCCAAACAGGTTCTTTATTAACCAATGGTAATAAAACATATCTGTAGCATACAGAGGGCAATCCCATGTTGGTTCCCTTTTATATCCTGATAGCTATAGTAGGGAAAGAGGGGTTACTTTTAGATAGCCCCAACTGTGTACCCTACTACTACCATAGAGCTATCTAACCTTGTTCCTTCCTTCCACCACCTGATCAGAGAATTATTCTCATGTCTCGGGAAATAGGTCAGAGGTTAAGGAGCTTGTCTGCAGCACCCCTAAGTTAGTTCAGAGCCTCTGATCACCACTTGTGTCCTCCTGCCATTGCTCACTCTTCTCTGCTGCACCTGAAGCGTTGTCAGCTTCCCACCGTATCTCAGCACGGTGTCTGACCAGCGTATGCTTCCCACATAGAGTTTGACAGCAACCCTATGCCATTAAGTAGGACATGTTCCTGATAGGAAAGGGAGGGATTCTAAGGGGCTCCCGTAGGAAGCGACTTGAAAAAGTACCTCAGTGTCCAACTGGGTCAGAAGTAGAGTGTGAGAGTGGTCCTAAATGTTACCCATTGGGAAGATGGGAGCTGGTGAACTGATGCCAACTCTGCCATGCCCTTTGTGGCCCTCTCACTGGTGGCATGAAGCAACAGGGAATAAATGACTTTAGTGCAGGGTCAGAAGCAGAGTGGCTTAGATGTCTATTCCATCATGACTTCAGATTGGTTTTTTTTTAACAGTTATAAAAGCATATTATACTGTCAAGATTTGCATGCACACACACACCTACCTCTGTTCCCTTGTGCTCTATGGTCCTCCCACTGAGTGGGCAGATGAATGACATCCAGAATAGGGAGGGGTCCCCAGAGCTTGAGCCACCCAAGGCTCCTTCATAGACCTTGAGTAAGTAGTTCAGACCCTCAGGTTCTTCCTCCATAGCATGGTGTCTGTGGAGACACCCCTGGTTTCATGACTGTTTTGTTTACCATGCTCAGCTTTACAGGGTGTGGAAATAGTGAACATTCATGAGCTGTGCTTTGACTTGGGGCCTGAGGTTTGTTCCCAGCTTAGAGATGTGTGTCCTATCCTGTCTCTACATGGAACAGGACAGGGGCTACAGCTTGAAGTCAGCCTGCAGTCTCGGGGGTAAGTGAGCAGTACTCACAGTGTGCTGTGTCACACACAGCTCCAGGATGCTCGGTAACTGTGCCTAGCTCTCCTTTCTCTCTGGGTGTCCCAGCTGTCAGCAGGTTTATCAGATGCAGCCCATTGTCCATGGAACAGTGTTTGTATTCAGTGAGGTATGGAAGCTGACATAGTGGCTCCTCTTGGTTCATCTGCTCCTGTCGCTCCCAGCAGCCTTTCCACCCTCACTTTCTACTTAACTGTCAAAGGAGTGAAGGAACAGGGCAGAGGTGGCCTCTGGCAGACCACTCCTCATTGCCATTGACTGTGTGTCTCTTGACTACTGTCTGGCCACCACAACTGTGGCTCTCCGCCAGCCTCTAAGTAAAACCTGCTCTATGAGTGAGTGGAGCACAGGAGGCTGAGTATCCCCGAGCTTATGGTTGCTTACTAGTGCAGAGCAATTATGGGCATAACTATGCTCGGACAACACCTCGAGCTCCCCTAGTCCTGCTGAAGAGGTAGGAGAAGGATCCTAGTTCCAGACAAACAACCTTGAGGTCTCATGCATGAGAACAGATTTCATCATGAAGCTACAGTGAGACCCCAGAATCTATGCAGTTCTCTGCTTCTCCATCTTCCCTGGGTGTCCTTGTCTTGGGCCTTTAGAACTCTATCCACTCCTCCCAAGGAGGAGCAGGCTTTGGGGGCCTGTCTCTGTGTCCTTACTGTCTCGAATGTGCCCACTGTTAGACTAACTAGCCTCATCTCACAAGTATTCAAACACATGAGCTTATGGGCAACATTCTCATTCAAACCCCCACAGCAAGTCAAACGTGTGTGTGGTATCTATACTTCTTCTGAATGATGGTTGTAAAACAAATGACAAGCGTAAGTTTCTGGGGTTCTGTCCATGTCACACCCAATGCTAGAATTGTAGTAGCCCCCTTATTCTTAAAGGACATTCTCTCAACCACAGAGTTCCAAAACCACAGGAAATTTGAACCCTACAGATACTGTGTTTTTCCCTACAGACCTGTGATAAAGTTTACTGGATAAATTTGGAACAGTATTTGACAGCAATAACTAATAGTAACATCAAATAATAACACCATGACAAAGTCACCAAATCCCCATTCTTGCACTTTGTGATCCTCGTTAAGGAAAATAAGGCTAGCGTCTCAGGTGGGTAGCATATGGACTGTGGATGCGTTGATCAAAGGGGCAGTCTTAGACAATATGGTAGCCGTACAGTGAGAGATTTTGTCGTGCTACTCAGAGTGACATACCATTGAAGGCTTACAAGTTGTTTATTTCTGGAATTTTTCCATTTAATATTTTCAGACTATGGCAAACCATAGGTAATTGAAACCTCAAGACAGTTGGAGACAACCTCAGACAGTTTGGGACAGCCTTGGAAAAGCAGAAACTTGGGAGGGCACTTCCTCTTGAACAGTTCAGCAGATTTGTTGAGGTACAGTTTACATGCTGTACGTTGAGACCATTTTAAGCACACAGTTCAGTTGTCTTGAGTAAACTTCCAGAGGGAAACATCACAACACAGGCTTAGACTGTTCCCATTTCCAGGCTAGTCTCTGCTATCTACTGCGTGTCTGCTCCTGCCTCCAAGCTGCTTCTCATCTGCTGTCTCTGTGAACTTACCTCGTCTAGACAGATAGAAATGGAGTTGGGTCTTTGGTAATCAGCTTCTTTCATGTAACTGTCTTGAGGGTCTGTCTGTGAAGCTACATCCAGACTCAGTGCAGGAAGGATGTTCTTAATCTGCACTGCTAGACAGTGAACAGAAGTGTTTCAGACTTTGTAATTCTCCACCCTAACTTTTGGAATATCTACTCCAAGTTTAAATGCAAAATCATTTATGTTTCCTACACAGCTGATACAAACAGAGTGAAGGCAACTTTGTACGATGCTCCTAGAATTCCTGGATTTTACACGGACCTGTTTCTGTAAGGCCAGGTGTGGAGTTTTCTACATCCAATGTCAAATTGCCACTCCAAAGGGTTCTGATTTTGGAGCACTTTGGGTTTGGGGTTAAGAATCTTCACCCTGCACCTCATTCCTTTTATTAAAATAATAAAATCTATGTGATATGAACACAATGTATTTTGTTGGTGTTTGTAAGTTGGTGAATGTTTGAGCTGTTTCTCCGTGGGGCTGCGAGGACTAAATGCTGTTGGGAAAATAAATGGGTGTGTTTGCGGTTGGGCCTATGTTTTCTATGCTTTCTACTTCTGGGCAATTGGTACTCAGGAGTAGAATTGCCAGGTGGACTCTTTTCAATTTAAATCTTAGTTCTTAGTGTGTGTGTGTGTGTGTGTGTGTGTGTGTGTGTGTGTGTGTGTGTGCATGTGCCCATGTGTGTGAGAGAGATTATGGGCATGTATGAATGGAGGTACAGCTTTCAAAAGTCGGTTCTCACTGGATTGTGGTGGCACACACCTTTAATCCCAGCACTCGGGAAGCAGTTGCAGGTGGATTTCTTTGAGTTCAAGGCCAGCCTGGTCTACAGAGTGAGTTCTAGCACAGTCAAGGTTGTTACACAGAGAAACCCTATCTCGAAAAACAAACAAACAAAAAGTCAGTTCTCTCTTCATGCCGTGGTTCCAGAGATTGAACCTGGCCCATCAGGTTTGCATGGCAAGTACCTTCACCTGCTGGACCACTTTGCTAGCCTGAATTGTTAGGTTTTTGTGTCTAACTTTTTAACAAAAGTGCCACTCTGCTCCCCAGGGCCACTGATCTATGCTGCAGCTCTATGATTTATGAGACTCTATTGCTTCTGGTGATGTTTGTTATGTTCTGCCTTTTGCATTGCAGCCGTCCTGCTGGCTGGGGAGTGAGCCTTACTGTGGTTTTGCTCAGCATCCCCTTGAAGGATGCCTTTAAAGGCATCCGGAGAGCACTAGGTTAGACAGTGATTGGGGTCTTTATTTCAGGCCTTCTAAGAGAGTCGCTCAGGAAGTCTGGAGTGGGCAGTGTTTTCCTGAATGAGGTTCCACTGTGGGCTGAGAACTCCGAATGTCTTGGAGAAGTCACAGGGGTCAGCAAGCTACTGGCCAAGTCCCTGTTTCTGTAAATAAAGTTTTATTGGCAGAGAGCCACGTTCACTCATTTGCAGATTGCCCCTGGCAGCACCCACACTGCAGGGACAGAGCTGGTGGCTGGAATGGAGATAGATGCCTTGCAAAGCCTCAAGCATTTGCTCTCTGACCCTCCATGGAGCTGTGCACACACCCGGCACACGGTGCTACATGTCAGCACCGTATGTGGATGGCCCTGCTGTGGGAATGAGAACAAGGAGGCACGGAGGGTGGTCTGTGCTGGAGTGTGTGGGGTGGGTAAAGCTTTGTGAGCTTGGGGGAATTGAGAAGAAGACTCCCTGAAGAGGAATCAGCAGAGTGGAGACAAGCAGAGAGCTGTTGGAAGACTTGTTTAGCTATCAGCAAGGTTCTATGGAGACCGAAGAGACTAGAGAAAGCCCTAAATACTCCATACCAAGTTCTTTCCTTGAGTGTGTACTTTCTCTTGGATTCTGGGGGTTCTAATGCCGCCTACAAGATGCACTTCTGATCTGGCTGCCCCCCAAGACAAGGCATTCACATGGAGGGAGAGTCTCCCTTTCTATTCCAGCTTGATTGTGGGGGGAGAGGCTGGGCTGTGGACACTGTAAGAGCCCCCAAGAATGGGAAGAGTGGGAGAGCTGAGTTTGTTCCCGGAAGAGTGGGAGCAGAATCTGGGCAGTAGAATCCAGGAGGCAGCCCTGGCTCCCCAAAGGGGCCAGGGAAGCACACTTGTTTTGGTGATAGGCCTTTTTTTGTTGTTGTAGCTGGTTGCTTTGGGAGACCAGCCCTGCTATTTATAGCCTAGCCCTTTGCGCCAGTTTTTAAGGCCATCTCTACGTCCCTGCCAGCACTTTCCCACATGGCAGGTTAAAGAAAGGTGATCTGTTTCCAGGCTCCGTGCAGGACATGAAGATGAGGCATCCCAGGGGAGGATGGGAACTGTCCCTTGCATGGCCTTGCTCAGGCTCTAATGGAGGGAGGGACAGAATGAGAGAAGGGGGCAAGTGCTGGTCTCCAACTCTGCAGCCTCTGGTCAGATACTTCATCTTCAGAAACTGTTGCCTTCTTCTCAGAGCCAACACACTAGGTAGGTGAACCATCTAGAGGTACAGGAGAGGGATGCTGGAGGAACCCATTGGGAATTCCAGATAATTCTTTTAGACCCTCAAAAACAGAATATCAAAGCCCAAGACACCCTCCCCTTGGTAGATCTCCACCAGGTAGCTGGCGTCAGCCAAAGAACTTGATTCCAATCCTACAAGCCCACCCTGGGCAGTTACCTCAACAGCCTGGGCCTTTCATGAGTGCAGTCAATGCTTATGTCTGGGTTCTGAATCTCAGGTTTCAATCACAGACTGAAGATACTCAAAAAAAAAAAAAAAGAAAAAAAAAGAAAAGAAAAAAGGAAAGAAAAAAGAAAAAGAAAAAAAAGAATTGCATTGGTCCCAAAAGTATTGATTTTTCTCCGGGTCATCAGTCCCTAAGCAGCATAGATCAGCTGTTCAGAGCCCTGTGCCCAGTGAGGTGCTATCTGTACTTGAGAGATGGTTTAGAGCAAGCAGCAGGCTGTGCCAGGTTCTGTACATATGCTTCACCATGCTTTACGGAAGGGCCTTGCATCTGCGGGGTCAAGAGTCGATGCTCCATGAACATAGAGGATGATGTTGCTAGCTCCCTGGCAGGAGTTGTTTGCTATGAAGACGAAATGAAGTGAGATGGGTGCTCCTAGCCATAGCACCTGTCACAGCCCCTCCACTGTCAGTTCTCCCCACCCTTTCCCTCAGTCTCTAGTAAGGAAGCACACTGTATGCTCTGGGCCTGGTTCCTCTCACCTCCCTTCTCTCTGTGGAGAGTTCTTCCCCATCCCTCCTCTCGCGCCCCTGCCCCTGTCTCGCCCTCCTGTGTCTGGAACTCTTTTCTGACAGCCTTTATGCTGTGTGTGCCTTTAGCGCCTGTGTTCCCTGAAGGAGCCGCCTCACTGAGGGCTCTCTTCCTATGCGTGAGGCTCTCGGCCTTGACGGTGGCCTGAAGGCAATTTCTGTGGGGCATCTTCTTGATGGATCATTAATGTAGGAGGGCCCAGCCCATTGTGAGTGGTGCCAGCGCTGGGTAGGTGGACCTGGGTTCTATAAGAAGGCAGCCTGAGCCAGCCATAAAAAGCAAACCAGGAAACAGGACCCCTTCATGGCCTCTGCTTTAGTTCCTGTCTTCCTTCCATGGTGGACTACAAACTGTCAGATGAAATAAACCCTTTCTTCTCCAAATTGCTTTTGTTCATAGTGTTTTGTCACAGAAATAGAAAGAAATCGAGGACACTGTCCTGTTTTAAAGAATGAGGGTCACCCACTGCTTTCCCCCTGTTGGCTTCCCTTGTCTCACCGCCCTTCCTCTGGGTCTTCTTCCCTCCTCATCTGAGGGGTCCATGGCCCTCGTATTTCAGGCAGTCACCTTTTGCCTCTGCCACTTTCGAACTCATTCACCCATCATGCCCGACGCTTCCTACCGTGATCCCAACAGCACCCATTTGCTTCCCAAACTAAGGTGAAGTCTGCACCAGGCACCCCATGTGGCCCCATCTTTATAATTCGTTCTTCCTGATACAGCTGGAGCTGGGTTTCCAGAAGCACCTGTCTTACCTAATAGGGAACCACCCCTCTTTAGACTCTTCTCAGCTCCCACCACCCTTGTGGGATGCAGCCCCACATACTGTAAGGCACCTGCTCTGCCTCCCCTGCAGCTCTGATTCCACACTGGCAGCACAGGCGCGCTCTCTCTCTCTGCCTTCTTTGCTAACTGCCTTCCTACCTTCCAGTACCCCCACTACCTCCATGTTCTGATACTGGTGTTGACCTTAGTGACAATGTCCCACTGTGCCTTGCGGCTTCACTGTTTTCTTTATGGCGGGCAGTTTTCTTATCTCTCTTTCCCACTGGGTCCTGAGCTCTTATGGGACCTCTAGACTTGACGCAACACCCACCATCCTAATGGTGCTCAGTCCTTGCAGTAGCTCTGAATGGGAACTGGAGTTAGTAAGGCTAGAATAAATGTAGTTGTGATGTTGGGGTTCTGGGAAACCCAAGGGGTAGCGTGGTTTCTTCCAGGTTCCTACCCAAGCTCCATCACTTACTGATGTGACTCTAGCCAAGTTCCTTAACCTGGCTGTACCTCAGTTTTTCCATCTTTAAAGCATTAATAATGTGTCCCTGCCTCAAGGTTTATGTGACGGGTTAGATGCTCTTATGCCTGAGCAGCCTTTGGAGCGAGGTACCATCATTGCCTTATTACAGATGAGAAAGCTGAGGCCCAGAGAGGTGATGCTCTCCAATCAAGGTGGAGCACCTGGCTGGAAACAGAGCTGGGCTTGAGTCCAGCTGTTTGTTATGTGCCAAGCGCTGGAGACACCTGTCCCTGTCCCTCTAGGCAGAGGTCTCAGCCTCCAGGTGTAAGTCTCCAGAAAGATGCTAACAGGAGCTCTCTGGATCAACTCCAGTGCCATTGCCTAGTGCTCAGTTAGTGTGACTTGCATACACTCATCTCCCCCAGCAGCTCTGGCTAGTCCTGAGTGCTGAATGCATCCACTCCGGGCACAGTGTCCAGAGGTCCGGTCCTGGGTCCTTGCCGGCCAGCATGTTGGCAGCAAGCTCTTCCTCATTCAGCCGCCTCTTGTGCTCCAGCGCTTTATGGGGGAGGGTCATTAAGAAAGCTTTTTCCCAGGAAGAGCTGTGCCTTCTCCGAGTCTCTGCTGTGGAGTGCCCCAGCCCCCACACTCTCAAAAGCTGCCCTTGTGGGTTTCAAAACAACCCCACAGCCCAGAAAACTGAGAACCCCATCTACTGAGCCCACTTTTCTCCAGAACCTTCTGGGTGACAATCAGCACTGGTTCAACGTAAAGAAAATAGTTTGAAGATGTTTTCAAATAGAGTCTGATGGAACAAAAGAGCAGTTCATCCGCTGTGGCTTTTTGTGTGCTGCTTCCCAGTTGGGAAATGAGATTGTTCAGTTAAGTAAGAAGGCACCAGAGACCTCTGAGGCTTGCAGCTTCCACAATGTGGAGAGGGGTGTTCCGCCAGGTCACTCCTCTTTCCTCTCTCTGTCCCTGTGTGTTTTCAAACTTCAGATCCCCAGTTCATCATATAAGTCCACCAATAAGAACACACAGACACACACACACACACACCTACTAGCTGGGTAACCTGTATGTATTTTCATAAGCTGTTCCAAACCTTGAATAGTCAGAGGCAGAGCATGCCATGGCACAGCCATGCTCAGGGACCCAGGGTCTTGTATAGTGTTTTCTCCTCTTCAATTAATGGGCTGCCTTTTGTGGTGTTTATATGACAATAGATGTACACCTGCTACAGGGTTCCTAATATGAAGAAAGGAGACGCATTGGGCACCCCCAAATTACATACACAACTTAGGGAGTGATGACATTTCTAGTGAGAAATTCTATCCCTGCAGTAATGACTCAAAGGAGCAAGGAAAGAATATTGTTGCTTTCCACCTTTGAGATCTTTGCGGGAGATGCTTGTTACTGTGGCAAAACTCAGCCTGTCCTGACTGCTACAGGAGCCCAAAAAAACTTCCTATAGGAAATTATGTGTAAGACATACTTTGAAGGGTAAATAGACCTGAGCCAGGAGAAGAAGGGAGAGGAGATTTCATCCCCCCAATTCCTGTAAAGAAAATGGCAAAGTTAAAAATGACTCAGATAGCAACTGTCACTTTCTTCTCCATGCCTGGGGTCCTGCTTCTCTGAGTCCAAACCTTTCATTTGGTAAGAAGTCCACAGAAGGCCTGGTCCAATACTCTAAGGGATCTACTGGGCAAAGATGCTTTTTAGTTTCCACGCTAGACTTTCTTTAAGGCCTTGTGAGATCTGCCAATGAATTCAAGTTGAAGACTGCTAAAAGTGTTAGAAGCAAGAACCGTGGTTGTTGGGACTGGCCAGTCGGCTTCTTTCTTCTTACTTAGCTTGCACACTTCCTTTGCCCAGCTTAGGCTAGTTAACATACTGACCCTCTATTCTCAGAACCAAAGGTAGCGCCCAGCACGTAGGAGGCCCCTAGGAGAAGTGTGCTGAGGGTTGCTCCTGTTTCTTCCAGCCGTGAGCTGATTTCTAGTAACCCCATGGCTGCCCACAGTCTGATTTTGTTTGGGGGCCTGCCTGATCGCTCCAGCAGGGGCTGGGGCTGCAGGGAGCCTGCTGACCAGTGCTAATTGGTGTCATTGAGTAATTAATGCGGAATCAGACCCGAACTGATTCCCAGGGAGACAGACACTGAGGGTGGCTTTCATGCTCGGTGGGATGGGAGTTCCTTTCTCTGGGGACATTCTCAGAGCACTAAAGGCGACTGGCACCGTCTGGTGGGGGTGGCTTGGCAGCCAGAATGGGGTTCGTGGAGCAAGTGTAGAGGGGGTTTGTGCTGGTGCCACGGTTGGACACAATATGGAGCGTGGCGAGTTTGACTTTAAAGAAACCCAGCCCTGGGGTGGGCTCTGGGAGCCAGGCAGTCGTCGGCTCTGAAGGATCGATGGGCCCTTGGAGAAGGCCATGGTGGAGGCATTTACAGCATATCTGTTATCCTTGTTGCTGTATGACCTTTTGGTATGGGCACCCCTCCCCTTTAGCATGGGTCCTCTTCTCCCTTGTCACGATCCCTCCTCTGTCTGCTCCCACCATTCCGTCTGCTCTCTGTGCCCTGTGTCTCTGTTTCTCAAATGCACCACACTCGTGTCTATAGGTTTAAAGGTTTCACTTGACCCAGAACGTCTCCACGCCTCCCTTCAAAGTGTAGACCCTACACTCCTTCTCCCAGGAAGCTTCCAGGGGCTCCCGCAGCAACAAGGATTGGTTGAGTTAGGTTGCAGCAATATAAGCACTCCAGAGATTGGGTGGTGCAAATCAGTCTTTACTTACTGCTTGCACTGTGTCTCTGGCGGTCCTTTAGGAATGGGGCCACTAGAAGCCTCACCATGACACTCTTCTATAATCACAGCAAAGGGAGAAACGGGAGCTGGAGAACCATGGCACCTGGCTCTGGACACTTCTCTCTGATTTGACACATGCTCTATAGTGCTGTGACCACCCTTGAGTTCGGCAGGGAAGTAATATGTAATCTCTTCTTAAAGACTATTTACATAGTAATCCAGTCTCCTGGATACACCAGACTTGATTGGATAATTCCTAAGTCCATTTTACCACGGACTTTTTTTCCTTATTTTTTTTTAACCATAGCACAATTCCACAAAACCACCGATTGGGTTTTGTCTTTCTCAGAGGCCTCCTACCCAGCCCGGTGTCTCACAGTTAGTGAATGACAGGGTGGTGGGTGGTCGCATTGGAGGACAGTCCATCCTTGTTCCGCTATTGCTCTGGCTCTGCTCCAGGTAGGGGCACAATGGGACATCTTCAGTCTGGTGACTCACACCCTCTCCCTACAGACGCCGGGTCTTGGCTATATCTGATGGCATTGAGCACATTGGGAACCTCCGTTGGGAGCTGGCATTGTGTCTCCTGGCTGCTTGGACCATCTGCTACTTCTGCATCTGGAAAGGAACCAAGTCTACCGGAAAGGTAAGAGGTTAGCTGTTGCGCAGCTGGCCGCACGTAGAAGATGGTTTTTACACAAGCAACCAAGTGACCTAGATCACCAAGAAACTCATGTTGGAAACAGCATCTCTAAGTTGAGAGGTAGGAAGATCTTTGGACAAGGAGTCCATCTGAGAGCCAAGGGCCGAATTCTTCACATAGCTCTCGCACACTTCAGGGCTATTCTGCTTTGCTTTAAGCTTTGGTTTTCTCCTCTGTGGAATAACAAAGCCTTATACCTCCTCTCTGAGTGAGTCAAGAGTCACATAAGGTAAGGTAGGATAAGATGTGCTAAAAACCGGAATATGCCCAACAGCTAGGACTGTAATTCTTACCGTGCTGAGCCTGACTCCGGTTACATGCCAGGCAGACAACTCAGGCTTTCCCACCAACCACCCTAGCTGCCTATGTCTCATGTCCCTGCAGTGTGGAGGGGAACAATGACTTCTGTCTGGTAGCCCTGCTGTCCCATATATAGCAGGCGGTCTCCAGGGTCACAGGAGAGGAGGAAAGGGAGATGGAGGTCAACTCTGAGCTGTCTGAGAATTGTATGAGTCCCCTCCACTTGAAGGCTGCTCGTCAGAATCTGGGCCACAGCCTCTTCCAACCACAGGGGAGCTGGAAAGCACAGGGGCCTTGCTTGGGTCAGAGTACAACATAGACTGGGCTATTGCAAGATTGACAGAGGGCGAGAAGTGTGACATTTGTGGCCATGTCCAGCTTGCTTGTATGGTTTCCAAAAAAAGAAAGAAAAAGAAAAGGAAGTAAGGAAGGAACTGAAAGAAAAGTTATTCATTGGCGATGTTTAGAACTCACTGTCCCCCTGCTGCTCCTGTTCCTGTGGCTGAGCATCGAGCCCATTGGTCTCTTGTCTGTAAATTCATTTTATGTTCTTATGAGAAATAGGGAAGGAACTATTCCTTGTACCTGAGCCTGCCTGACCCCATCACTCTTAATGGATGTGGGTGACGTGTGTGTTTAAAGTTCTTGACTGGGACAAGAGCTAGAGGTGACACCTCCGAGGACAGAGGGACCCGCAACTCTGAGTTCCTTTGTGAAAGCATCTCCCCTGAAGCCCCTCAGGGGTGGGTGAGATAAAGAACCTGCTAGGGCGTGGGAGGCAAGGTAGCCCACAGGAGGGAAGTCGGGAGAACACAGAGAGAACGCAGGCAGGAGAATGACACATGAGTAAAACAGTGTGTGCCGAAAGGCTATCCGGAGGTACCGGGGAATCCCAGCAGGAAGAAAAAGGACCTTTGTGTCCCTGAAGCCATGGTGATCATCTAGCCTTTGCCTTCTGTGGGTTATTATGCCATAAAGACAATAGAATTCCCCTCTTTTTGCAAATAAAGATTGCCGACAGTTTTGCTGTATTTTAGATTGTCACCTTGCTCTTCCCTGTGTCCCTCCTTTAGCTGAAGAGGAGGGTAACTGGATGGTTAAAAGCCAGCCTCAGTGGCCAGAGAGCTGGCTATGGCTAAGCAGTCGAGAGTACGTGGTGCTCTTCCAGGGGACCTGAGTTCAGCTACCAGCATCCGTGTTGAGTGGTTCACAGCCTCCTGAAATTCCAGTTCCGTGGAATCTGGGGCCTCTGGCCTCAGCAGGCATCTGTGTCTGCACTGATGTTTACACATGTGTGTACATGCACACACACACACACACACACACACACACACATGCACACTTTTAAAAATAAATCTTAAGGACAACAACAACAAAAACTCAGGACTCAATCACCATGTCTGTCGTTCACTGGCTATGTTCTCGGGTGCCCGGGTTCACGTCTCTGAGTCCCAGTTTCCCTTCTATAGAAGATAATGTGAGTTGGCTGCATGATGAGACCACAGGGTGCAAGGTTCTTGTTAGGGCTGAACAGTGCAATAGTCTGCAGGAAGTGCTGAGGGAGCAGAGATTTTCAAGAATCCTATATAAAGATAGACTATTTTTAAAGGAGTGGTTTCTGAGCTGGGAGTGGTCATGCACACCTGTACCTCAGTGCTTAGGAGCCCGGTTAGGAAAACTGGGTTCAGAGTCTGCCTGGGCTGCCCAACAAGACCCAATTTAAAAGAGGAGGAGGAGCAAGAACAGGAAGACAGGGAAAACGAAAAGAAGAAAAATGTTAAAATTGGTTTCTAAGTCCTGCTATAGACTAGCATAATTCAGTGGGTTTCATGTTTCCATTGCATTTTTCCTTATCTATGTGTTGTATGTATGTGTTTGGGGGACAGGGCATCAGAGGACAGATTACTGGAGTTGTTTCTGTTTCAACTTTCAACAGTGCGGGTCTGAGGAATCAAAGGTGCCTTGTCAGGCTTCTCAGCCTGCTTTCCCTGCTGAACCATCTTCCCAGCCCTCAGAGGGTTCCTAGAAGTGAAGACAGTGCACCCTGCATCATGCCCAGTAAGCTGATAGAAATGCCTCAGGACGGCCACAGATACTGCCTCTTGGAGGTTGTGCCTGGCTCAGTGGGCTTGGCTGGGCAGCAGTGATGTGTGGCACAAGGAGCGCTGAGCCACCTGGGGTTGGTTTATGTACTTGAGCTGCCCATAAGAGCCCAGCATGTGGCCACAGCAAGATACATTTGCCCTCAACTCTTGCACAGACTGTGTGCTGTGGTCTGGGGCGGTGGGCAGCCCAGGTGTCAGAGAACTCCTACTGCGTGACTGGGCTCTAGGAAGGGCAGGCGCAGGCTGGGGAATTTCAGATGAAGCTGCCAAGAAAGAGGAGGAGAAGCAAGCACATCTTTAGCCATGTCTTCCCTCCTGGCCCTTCACTTGGTGCAGGATGGTACATCTGCCTTGGACACCTCACTCCTCCTTTGGGGAATTAGTGTCCTGTTTCACAGGTGGAGAACCAAGACTGAGTGATCAACCTGCCTGGTTATAGGTGTCTTGTGAATGTGCCTCAGCCTCCCCTCAGAACTTTGGCCTCTGCTTTCCTAGGACTCTTTTTGTATGTGTGTGTGGCCTGGAACTTTCTGTGTGGTTGAAGATGATCTTAAACTCTTGATCCTCTGGCCTCCACCTCCTGAGAGTTGGGATTGCGCATGTGTGGCACCACACCCATTGGTATACCCTTGACTGACATGTAGACTATTTTAACATCACGAGTGCACGGCTTCCTTGGCCCCCTTGCCACATCTTTGATAGAAGTGACAACCATAACTAGTCATAACAGGAGTTCTTGGTGAAGCAATGCCATTCACTGTGCTGGGTCTTGTGGCTGTTCCACTCAGGCCTTGGAATATCCCTGCAAGGCGGGAGCTCGGTAGCTCTGTTTTCAGAGGCAGCAGATGGAGCCACTAACTCAAGTACCCTCAAGCGGGATGCAGCAGATGGGGCTGAAATCCTAGCACTGGTGACCGTACAGCCCATGTTCTGCATAAGGGCATAGTCACACCATCTGCAGCATCCTGAGGACACTGATGGCTTTCTTGTGACCTAATTAGGAAGAGGTTAAAGAGACTGCTTAGCACGTAGTAGGTAATATGAGGTTGCTGCATATGTCTGAACAAATGCTTTTCAAAGCAGTACCGATGTTAAATCTGGTGAGCTGATGGCCCATACTCTTGCAGGCTGGGGTCCATAGGAACTCCCTGTGTCCCCAAGGCCACAGTGACATGCAGAGTGAGAGCTATTTTGCCAGAACTAAAGTACCAAGCCCACACCACCCTGACTTTATGCATGAAAAAGCTAAGGCATGGAAAACAAAGGTGGGACCTGTCCAGTGTCACAGACCAAGTGTGTCAGGCCAGGCCCTCAGCTTTTTATGAATGGTGGCATTCCAAGGTCACACCTAGCAGCTTATGGAGAATGAGAAGCCCTGTGTTGTTGGGTACACTTAGAGTGTGTTGGGTGGGTGGGATATATGGCGTGAACTAGCTTCTGTATTTTACCCACTGCATCTTGGATATGAATCCGGAACCTAGAAGTCTTTTGGATTCTGTACAAAAGCATCTGAAAATAAAACATGGGGTCATCTGAGATGTCCTGTGTAGGCAGTGGTTGCCCCTGGACCCAGCATGGGGACCCTGGCCAGAGCTGTTCGCAAGGCATTCTCCAATGAAGGAGACATCCATCTTCTCTGGACTGTTAAGGTCTCTGGATAGGTTGGTATCTCCTCTGCATCACCTTCCTGAGGATCCAGCATGCCTCCCAGAATCAGAGCTCAGCAGACATGTCTAGATGACATGCTCATTAATGTGAGTAAAGTTCCTGGTTCCTCCTTTCTACTGGCTAAAAGCTGCCCCTGAGTTTAGCACAATTTGCTCAGTTCTTCCCATAGTCAGGGAGGCAGATACGACTGGCATGGCCTCATAATCGATGCATTAAGGAACAGATCACCAGCATACAGATCCCAGGGGAAGCTGTGGCATAACACAAGGCAAGTCTCCATCACTGTACAACAGAGACAGTGTTCAGGATGGCCAGGATGAGCCACAAGGTTTCTCTGGCATTGGTATCTCCTCTAGAAGATACCTGACACCACAGAGGCCAGCCCTCAATATCTTCTGGGGTTCAGTGAATAAACCCAACCTCAGAAGATACTTCTCCCAGTGGAAGGGATGCAGGAAAGGGCTCTGTTACCCACTTGTTGATTTATAAGCCTGGTGGAGTGCCCAGATCCCACTCTGTGCCAGTGAAGACAGTGGATAGTGTGGTCCTCAGTGAGCATGCAGTGTGCAATCCTCAAGGGCAGGTAATATGCAGCCTGTGAGAGTGTGCATGCTAATATAAGCAATGGTAATTGAGTGCCCGGATGCTGATCCTCAACAAGTCAGCTCCTAAGGCTTGCTAGAGCCTCTGGAATTCAGTATGTTCACCTCTGAGGGCATCTCTGTTTTTAAGGCAAACTCTTCCAAGTTATGGATGACCATAAAGCTGGCCCAAGGCCTATCATTGACAAAGAACATCACTAAAATTCAAATTCATGTCTTTACCCGTTCTGTGCCCTCAGTGAGGAACAGTGTGCAACAGATTCAAGGATAAGACCTTGAGTCTGAGCCATGGGAGCTGCTCATTCGTCACTCTCCTTTCCTGCCTCAGAAAAATGGGTTTCCATCTTCTCTTTTGATACTGTGGGAGCTCCAGAAGTTTCATATGGATTAAAAGGAAAACTAAACAGTTTGTTAGTCATCTTGTAAGTCCTTGATGAACAAGGCTGAATCAGGACTCGTTACCTCCCGGGTGATAAAGTGTCACTGTGGAGGACTAGCACCAAGGACCCAGATCACTGATGTGACTTTGTGTTTTTTTTTTTTTTGTGTCCATGTTCTAGAAATCTACCAAATTCACCACGCCCGCCTTTCCTCTCAGCTCCCCTTCCTAGTCCAAGAGGCACGAAACTACTAAGTCATTTTGGTCAACTCCACTAGCCTCTCATCCAGTTATCAGCCAAGTCTGCTGACAACCTTTGTACAGACCAAAACACTTTTGTGCGTAGACCAACACACTCAAGTGCCGTGTGTCAATGAAGCACAAATTGCAAGTGAACTCTCGAAGCCCTTCTTTCATGCCATCCAAGTGGAACACTGTGTGCGTGTTGATGCAATGGCTTGCTGTTGTTTTGCTTGTAGCTCTGTGTTTTCCAAAGCTTTCTGTCTGCATTCTTCTGGGGTGGCTTTGCTAGGCCTTCATCTTAGCCAGCAGTTGGCCCACCGTGGCTTCAGCAGATCTGACCCACTGCCTGAATCTGGAAGCTGCACCTGATCACTCCAGTGTTAGCCAGCTGCTGTATGTAGTGGGACTGAGGAACCACAAGTGGCCCACAAAAACTTCACTTGTAGGCTGAGCATCCCTTATCCAAACATTTGAAATCCCAAAATATTCCAAAATCCAAAGCCTTCTGGAGACTGATGTGACACCTGAAGAAATTCCATATTTTGCAACTTTGTTTCATATACAAATTTATTGATATATATATATATATATATATTCCCTTAGGCTGTGTATTTAAGATGCATAAGAATATAGTTGAATTTTGTGTTTAGTCTTGGACCCATAGCCAAGCTATTATGTGTATAATATGTATAATTATCCAAAATATGTACAAATAACCCAACCTAAAAATATGAAGTCACAAACAGTCCTGGTTGCAAACATTTTAATAGCTTTGATAAGTAGTTCAATAGGATAGTCCAGTCTAAACTGGTTCTGTGAACTATTTCCTTTGTAATAAAAGATGACTGAAAGCTGCTGTCACCTAATGCATGGGCCATTTCAACCACTCAGACGCAACAGTGACTGTGAAGGATCCCCCCCCACACACACACACACATACACACACACACACGTGACTGCTATATGCGTATGTGCACATACACAACACACATGAAAATCATGTGTACATATATAGGCACATATACCCAAGTTCACATATATACATATACACATAAACATATATATACATTCAGGTAAGCACATACACATACAGACAAATATGCACATGTCCACACATATAAACTCATATACATTCATGTACATATATACATATAAACATGCACACAATACACATATACACACATGTGCATACTCACAGACACATATGGACACACATATATGCCCATATGCACACATACACAAATGCACACAGATACATACATATAGATATATACAATCATATACATACATGTGCATGCACACATACATATACATAAACATATATACAAATGTATATACAGGCAGACACATGCACTATATACACAGACACACCTATATACATACGCATGCATATACACAGACACATGCACATATGTACACATAGATACAATCACATACACACATGCATGCACACACATATACACGCATGCATATAAACATACACGCACACACCCATGTGCCCACACCTGCACTCACAAACAAGCACTGCTTGTTTTGGCTCCTCGTACAATAGCTCCCAAGTCTAGAAGCTCTTCAACGTGTTTGACGTTTAGTTTGTCATTTTGTCAATGTTGAGGTACAGCCCAGAGCCTTAGGCGTGGTAGGCAAGCTATTCTACCATAGAGCTCCCAGCCCAGCCAAGTACTTATTTTTTAGGGGGCCTGATCCTTCTGTCCATGCCTTCATAACCCACCCCAGCAGGTGTTGGCTGTGCACTGCACACTAGGTGGGGACTCTTTTCAGTGGCAAGTGGCACAGTCTATGGAACCTTTGATTTCTTGCAGAGGGGGAACTAAGTGACAAGAATTTTGTTTGATGGGTGATGGGGTCTGGTAGAAGGATGTGGAAGGGGCCTCCCAGAGACAGCATGGAACAACGGCCGAGGTTCAAGCCACATGTTGCAACTCCCCAAGTGGGGAGGCCCTGATGAAGTCGGGAACATTGCAAAGCTAGGGCAAGAGTTGATGACTGACAGGCAGGGAGATGAGCAGAGACTTGACTTCCTGCACTGTGCAAAGGGGTGGGACGAGGAGACCTTTGGGGCAGAGGAACATGGCTGACTTTCTGCCTGTTGTTAAGGGGTTGGTGGAGGAGAGAATGAGGTTATCACTGCAGGGAGGTAGTGGCAGATGCATGGGGCAGACAGATTACATCAAAAACCCCTTTAGGGTGACATTCTTTCTTTGCATGCATAGGATACTTGAGCCCCTGCTGTCTTCCACCTTTTGAGCAGGGGTGGCCAGCCCAGCTTCTGGCTTAGACACTTGGTTTTCCGTCGAGAGCTGTCCCACCCAGCAGATACAATGCACCCTCCGGCTGTTCCAATGCCTCCTCTTCAGCTGGCATCCTGTCCTTCCCTGTTTCTTCTGTCCTTCACCGTGGATGATTTATGGATTTTTCCCCCTCGTTTCCTGGTCTCCAGGAGCAGTGGTTGGGAGGGGAGGACCTATAAAAACAATTCTGGTCCCTTCCCACCTCCCCCTGCTGTCCCTTCAGAGGAAGCTGCAGGATTAGCTGGGATTTGAAGAAGAATCCTGCCTTTTCACTGCTCTGGGGCTCTGTTGTTATTCTTTTCAAAGCCCCAGGACACCAAGGCAGGGGGAAAAAAGTTAAAAAAAATAAATAAAAGCCACACACACACACAGACACACACACACACATACAGACACCCTCACCCAGAACAGCTGCAAACAGCCTTGAATTGAGTTTGTTTTCTTTCCCTCATTCACCCACAAGGAGAGGAACTGGAGGTGACACAAGGACTCCCAAACAGACCTTGTTGTCCTTCTAGTCTGGATGTTAGAAGTAGTGAGGCAGATGACTGAAGGGCGCCTCCTTCAACCAGACTCTTAACCCATTCTGTCCTCACACAAATCTGCGAGGAGGGTGCTGCCATTATCCACACTGTGTAAATCAGAAGACAGGGTTTCAGAGGCTGGAGACTTCAGGTCCTGGAGGATGCTGACAGCATCAGAGTCCATGGGGCTCTGGAAGAACTGGCATATGGAGACCTGCGGACACAGGTTTTGTAGATGGAGCTGCAGATGGAGACAGCCTGAGGGGCTCAGAGGACTCTGCCCTCCCCATCAACACTGAAGCATCGCAGACAGCGAAGACAGGAAGTCCCACATGAGTGGTCTATGCGTCAGGAATACCCTGTAAAGTGCCTAATAGGTTTAGTGGGGCATGAAGGAGAGTGAATGGGGCAGGGGAGTTAAAGAGAGAGAAATGTGAGAGAGCCGAGGACAAGCCCAGAACCAGACCTGGATAGCCCTGCCTCCCAGTCCTCAAGCAGCCTTGCTTGGCGGTGGGGCTGCCCCAGTGGCGGGTGATGTCTGCTTTCAGAGAGGAAACTGGAGCAATCATGAGAAGCATGCAGAGCACCCCAGCAGCTGCCATGTGAAGATCCCAGCCAGGGCCCCCCAAACTCGAGGGTCCAGAAGCCACACCACAGTGTCGGGGTGCTACTCACACTGCTGCACTTCGGGAGAGGGGTAGATTGTGACGTTAAGTCAAAAGAGTCTAGCATCCAATTCAGCCCTTTCTCTGGTGTTGAATAGCTGGGCTTCACCTTTAGCGGGACGCTGGCAGCAAGGGGACTTGGAAGAGAGGAAGCTTTGCTACTCAGTAATACCGTCTTTATTAAAGCACAAAGGCCCCCCAAAGTCCGAGTGATTGCTGTGGGGAGGGTGTTCTGCAGGCCCAGCCAGCTCTGGAGAAAGCCTGCAGGAGCCCAAGTGGGGCCTGAGGGGAGGTAGACATTGTTAACCCTTTCCAGTCCTCCCTTGGCACTGGGCACTGTGTGGAGTCTCAACCCTGTATGGGTTGGTGGGTCTCCTAGGGACATAGGGCACCATCATCTTACAAGGTGGACACAGAATAACCAGAAAGACTTCTCCCAGCAGAGACAGGCACTGCGCTCTTGGGAAACCAAGTCAAAAATGAAGGGAGCTTTTGCTCTGTGCCCACATGGTGTTAGCACTGTCAGAGACCTACATGATGGTAGAGGTGACTGTCTACATGTAGCAAACAGGTGTCAGAAGTCCTGCCCCTTCGCTTTAACCATGTTGTTACTCCAGTCTCAGTTTTTTCTCTCAAGATGAGTTTAACAAGCGCAGAGTCATAAAAGGTATTCTCTAGCGTGGAGTGCAGGGTAGGAGGACAATGTTGTGGGCCAGCTCTGTGGGTGTGGCAGGACCTTAGTAAGGAAATATCATGGGGGCACACAGGGTGAGTCAAGATGCTTGCTAGGGAGCTACAGATGGGTGACCAAGTCACAACTGTCATGCTGTGGGTGTCCCCCCACACTGTCACCTGCAGACCATTGGCTAGCTCACTCTGTGATGAATGGGACCTGCTCCATTGAGGGAACTGCCATATCCCCCTGTTTCGGCCTCACTGTTGCCACCGGGGTTAGCCTACACCCTCTCAGAAAACAGCTGTGTGCTGCACTTTGATGCTTTAGTCAATGAGGAATCACACCACAGTGGCGCTGGAGATTAACAGTGAGTTGCTAGGTTCCTGTCGGTTATATCAGAGGCCCTGTCATGTCACAGCCCGGGTGATCTCTCCATGCAGATGCTGGTGGTGGCCCTAGCTGTATAATGTCTAGCATGTTTCACTAGTGATGAGGATATATACGGCTGCTTTATGGTTTCCTATACTGCACATTTGATAGCGACTTTCAGTTGTTTTCCTGTACACAGAACCAGGCTAAATGACAGCCTTCCTCCTCTTTCCTTCCTCCTTGTAGACAGTGAGAAAGATCCACCACGTGCAGGTCAGGGATGCTGAGAGCAGCTATGTCTTTGTCTGCAAAGCAAGTCACACCGAGGCACCAAATGATACGGACTGATTCAGTGATTAAATGAGATGCCTATTGTGTACAAAGACCTGCTGTGACAAGGTGACAAGCCACAGCATTTCCTGGGCAGTCGCACATCAGTCCTTCCCTCCCACCCTCCTATACCCACAGCGGCTCAGGAAACAGTGTGGGAAATGCTGTCTTGGGGAAGAGGATGAACGTGGGCAAAAGTGGGTGAAAACGTGGAGTGGGTAAGAATGTGTGTGAGACCATTGCCTGAAAACCAGCTCTTAGTGGATGGTAACCACTGAATGAGGGGGAAACAGACCCATCTGATGGCAGTCACACTGGCCTAGGATCCAGGTTCAGGCCCTCAGAGCTAAGGAACATCATTCTAGACAGCTACCGTGCTCCTGACATTGGAAGCGTGACACTCTGCTGTCCTGTGATTCAGCCTTCACAGCAGGTGTGTGAGCGCAGGCAAACCCACTGTAGGAATGGCACTGAGGTCCAGAGAGGTCAGCCACATATAAAGTCACAGCCAGCGGATGACTCAGGGGTCAGCCCATCTGCCATGATGCCTGGCTAGCCAGGGCACTGTACAAAATCGCATTGCTCATGAGCACACGAGGAAAGCAGAAACCCAAGCGCTTTGCCCCTGCCCCCTGGCCGATGTGGTTTTAAATGTAACTCTGCCCTCCAGGGTGACCACTGACCCTTCTTTGCCTCCTGAGATGTAAGGAAACCTACCTTGTCATGAGGTTTCTAGAAGGTGCTTCATGTAAAATTGCTCTAGGCAGGCGTAGCAGGCGTGATGGCTAGGTTCGCTGGTACTTTAAATTCTCTCTGCCTTGCTGAGCTCATTCTCTGGCTCCATGGAGGTAAACTTGAGCCCCTCCCCTGCGAATATTCACAAAGCCATTTAGCAAACAATAACTGATCATGGCTGTTAAGCAGAAGTGTGTTTTCAGACAGTGGAGGTGACGTGGACAGGCCTCACGCTGTGCCCTGTACTGTGACAGCAGCTGTCTTCCTTCCTGTGTGACAACCTTAGGTGTGTAATGACAATTCACTCTCCAGAAACCAGCAAAGTCTCCCCAATAAGTCATTTGTGTTTGGCCCTGTGTGCTGATCCTAGTGCCTGGAAGCACTTGCTCCACGCCAGGTCAGCCCAGATGTTCAGGGCGCCTTAAAGGGCTCGCAGCTGCCAGTGCTCCCTGCCTGTAGCAGGGGCTTAATAGCACACCTTACCCGGCCTGAGATGCCAGTCACACATAGTCAGCCTGCTTGAATCAGTTCCAGGAAACCTAGTTGTGTTACAGGAAAAGCCAAAGACAGAAGCTTGTACGGGCAGCACATCTGTAAAGATGTCAAAATTCTCGAGCGGGCAAGACAACACAATAAGGCCCACCAGAAGTGCCTCCAGCTGTGAGGGGCATGCATAGAAGTGAGGCAGGATGGCAGTGCAGATTATACAAGATTACTGCTCTGGATTTTCAATCTTGGAGAAAGAGCTTCAAGTGAGCACAGATATTACTTTAAAGTCCCACGACTGCAATGGTCATAAGCATGCTACTCAGGGGTGGTGCCCTGGTCAGGAGGGTTACAGGGATGTTGGCATTGCGACATGACTTACGTGAATAGAGGTATGGTGTTCGGATGGCCTGCCTTACCCGACCTTGAGTTCTGATTACATTTTTGCAAACCTTGAGTTCTTAATTAAGATGAGAAAGAAAACAACAACAAAACAAAAAGCGAAAAACAAACAAACAAACAAAAACTAAACTAAAAACCTGGCTGTGTGAGGCCCTGGCTTCAATCTTTAACAGCCCCGAATAAAATCTTTCAGTTTCATGTCAAACAAACTTTAAGCATAGTAGTTAGAAATTCCCTGCCTACATGGTTGCTGGGCCATTTGGAAACCCCTGGAAGCTTGGCTTTTTCTCATGGATTGATACACACTGTAGGGTTTCCTAGTCCTTGGGTTTAATGCAGTGATTTGGTCTCTGATTTGGCCCTGAGGAGGCAGGACTAATGTTCTGTAACCACCAACTTGAACTGCACTACTCAACCTCCCAAGCATTCTTTAGCATGTATAGATGTGCACACCTGCATGCTATGAGGTGCCAGCCGGAAGATCTGCTTCATTTGGGTCTCACAACGGAAACGAAGCTCGTGAGGTTGCTTCGCTGTTTTATGTAGCTGACCACCTTGAAGCGGAGTCTATCCACAAGTGTTAAACACCTGTTCGGACCTCGGGACAGTACAGGGGTGGGGAAGCCTGGAGAGAAGCTGAGAATGCAGCCAATCCCTGAAAGGTCTTTTGGCATTGTGGCACAAAGTTGTCATTTATAAATACACTGGGTCACATTCATACACGTGTGGCCCAGGTAACCCAGCTCGGACATCTCTGGAAGCTATGGCGTGTGAGTAGATGTGGGTTATCATGGAGGGAATGCAGCTCAGAGACGGTGGATGGCTTGAGGTGGAGAGAAGAGGGTGATGTTGGGAAGGGCCCAGAGTGTGAACCCTCCTATCTCTTAGTGGTAGGTTTGGGAGGTAGAGAAATTGGTGATGAAACCCGGGCTGCAAGCTCGATGAAACCCGGACTGCAAGCTTTATGGTCAGAACCAGGTGTAGTACCACTGGGGAAAAGGTGAAATACACTAGGAATGGAGGCTGGAGGAGACAATTCATTCCTCTGAGTTCTATCAAGATTGCAGTTGCCCATGAGAATATACGGGAACATGTCTGGGATGTCACTGAGGTGTCTGGGCTCCGAAGAGGCATGTGGAGTGAAATCACCTCATACATGTTAGGATTCTTTATCCATGGGGCTCTGATGGACCCCTAGGAATTCTATAAAAATCATGGGGTTATTTAGGTGTGTGCACTTTTTTATACTCGGGGTCCATAGCTACCATCTGATTTTTGGTTTGTTTGCTTTATGAGACAGCGTTTCTCTATAGCTTTGGGGCTTGACCTGGAACTCACTCTGTAGACCAGGCTGGTCTTGAACTCACAGAAATCCGCCTGCCTCTGTCTCCCAAGTGCTGGGATTAAAGGTGTGCGCCACCGCCACCCGGCTCCACCATCTGATTTTTATTTTGTATTCCACTCCTAAAAGGACAAAAGGCTGACTGAAATATTTCTCCTGAACTAACTTGTACCATTATTTTATGCACTGAAAAGTGCACTGTGCCTCCCATCAAGATGGAACAGAAGTTAGGAAATCTGTTGGTGCTATGCCACATGAGAGTCTGGCACACCAACATGGGCACTTGCTGCTGTGAAGGTTCTCCCACAGGCTCCTCAGCATGGCTGGCCTTGGATTGCCAGCCGGCACATTATCAGGCGGTGTGTGCTTAGGCCACAGAAACAGACCGTGCTACATTCTCCTCTGCCCGTGGATATCTTCTGTGCTTGGATCTGTAAAGTACTGGGTTGCCTCAGGAAAATGTTGAATTTTAAAAGTGGATTCAAGATCATACTTCTAAAGTTTGCTTTTCAGCATCAAATTCCACCAGCCTATTTTGATACCTTTCTGCAGAAAAAACATAGTGCCATCTTTTAAAGACATTTGAAGTGCTTTATCATAGATTTAGTGTGTGACGTGCCACGGCTTGTATGTAGGGTCAGATAACAATTTAATGGAACCCATTCTCTCTTTCCGTCACTGGCTTCTGGGGATTGAACTTGGATCCTCAGGCTTGGCATCCAGTGCCTTTATCCACTGAGCCATCTCACTGGCTGGAGACATTCTAAACGTTAAACAAGTAGTCTAAGTTATGTTAAATTATTTTAACCAGGCACCAAACAGATGGTTCAGTGATTATGAGCACTGGCTGCTCTTCCAGAGGACTCAGGTTATGTTACCAGCACCCACATGGTGGCTCACAACTACCCCTAACTCCATCCAGTTCCAGAGGATCTAATGTCCTCTTCTGGCCTCCAGAGGCACCAGGCATGCGTATGGTAGGCAGACATAAGTAATTGTAGGTATCCACATAAAAAATTAAAATTTAAAAATTTAGCTATTTTAATTAAGAGAATGTGTGGCTCATGTATAGTTATAGGGTTGGCAATGGTCTTGGTGCCTTGCAGTCTAATAGTTTGGTAAAGGACTCTCACTCCCATATGCATCCTGCCATGATGTCATGAGGTGTTGACCAGGGCCAAACTGATGCAAGTGTCATTACCCTGGTATCTCCTGAACTGCTACCTACATTAGCCTCTTCTCTTTATGAAGTTAGTGTTTGATGATAAAACAGAGAATGGGCAAATGCAGCGATTCAAAACCATGTGTTATAGAAGGTAGGCAGGAAGCTATGTGAGCAAGAGTTGCTCAGGAGGAGAATGCAGGAGAAGGTGGAGGAGTGGCGGTGAGCTTTGAAAGCACCAAGAGTTATGAGATTTGGAGGAGGAGAGTGAGGCCCAGAAGACCAAGGTGTGAGTGCACACCAGGGCTGGCGAGCCCGGTGAGGGCAAGAACCAGAGTGTGGAGTTCTGGAACTTCTGAAAGTAGCAAGTTGTGCTTCATCCATTTCCAAAGTTTAATTCAAGTTGAGTGGGAGAAAGGAAGCTACAGTCAAAGGAGACACAAGGGGGCAAGTAGACACCATAGTCCAGTCAAAGGAGACACAAGGGGCAGGTAGACACCATAGTCCAGTCAAAGGAGACACAAGGGGGCAGGTAGACACCATAGTCCAGTCAAAGGAGACACAAGGGGCAGGTAGACACCATAGTCCAGTCAAAGGAGACACAAGGGGCAGGTAGACACCATAGTCCAGTCAAAGGAGACACAAGGGGCAGGTAGACACCATAGTCCAGTCAAAGGAGACACAAGGGGCAGGTAGACACCATAGTCCAGTCAAAGGAGACACGAGGGGGCAGGTAGACACCATAGTCCAAGGAGAAAATGGAAGGAGGTGTAGGCTTAGGAGAGAGTGTGAGGACTGCAGGTCAGAGCATACAGATTTGTAGATCCCTGTGGACTTGTGCAAAACCCAGGAAAATGCAATCGTAAAGGATTTGAAAATATAGGCCTTAAACTCTGGGGCTCCCATCAGCTGGTGAGTGGGATTAGAAGGTACTAGCCTATCCACAGCCTCAGAGACCATAGGAAGAAAAAGAGCTGGGGTGTGGCTCAGGGGAAGAGCATTTGTTTGGTGTGAGTGAGGCCTTGACTCAATAGTAACACACACACACACACACACACACACACACACACACACACACACGATCTGGGTATGGTGGCACACAGCTTTAATCCCAGCAGTCCTGAGCCATAAGCAGGTAGATATCTGTGAGTTCAAGGCCAGCCTGGTGTACCTAAAGAGTTCCACTCCCTCCAGGGCTATAAGAAAGGGGTGCAGGGAAAGAGGAAAGTGAGGCATCTTACTCTATTTTCCATGGCTGTAATTAAATACTTGAGGCTGACATTTATTTATTTATTTGTATTTGTATTTGTATTTGTATTAGTTGGTGTGGATGTTCGTGTGTGTGGGTGCACAAGTGTGCATGTGTGTGTAGATGCCAGAGGTCAACCTCATGTGTTTCTCTTTAGGAGTCATCTATCTTTCTGAGCCAGGATGTCTCTCTGACCTCATACTTCATGTTTTGAGGGTGGGCTGGTTGACCAGCCAGCCTCAGTGGTCCAGTTGTCTCCACCTTCCCTGACCTTGGATTAGAAGGTAACTCCACTGTGCCAGCCTTTCCCATGGGCTCTGGGAATCAAACTCAGGTCCTCGTGTTTGCACATAAGTACTGTGACGGCTCAGCTGTCTCCCCAGACCTGACCTGAGACTGAGCACCTTACTGTAGTAATATGAGCGGCGGGGCTGCGTCCCCAGCACCCTGGCTGCCTGCTCAGCTTGCTTATGCCCCGAAATAATTACACGGACACTGTATTCTTTTAAACACTGCTTGGCCCATTCTCTTCTAGGCTAATTCTCACATATTAATTTAGCCCATTTCTAATCATCTGTGTGTAGCACCCCAAGGTGCGCTTACCGGGGAGATTCTAGCCTAGTCCATCCTGGGTCGGAGCTTCATCCCGGGAGCGGGGCATGGCGTCTCTCTCAGGCGTCTGCTCCCGAGAGCAGAGCGGTAGAGACTCTGAGCTCACTTCCTCTTCCTCCCAGTGTTCTGTTCTGTTTACTCCTCCCACCTATCCTCTAACCAATAAAATGGGCCAGGGCAGTTCCTTTATTAGCCAATGACCTTCCTCCATCACCTTACAGAGATTTTGCTCATCAGAATTGGTTGATTGGTCCATTATTTAGTTGATTAAGAAAACACATTATAAAATGAAGTGGGGCCAGAGACTTTTCAAATGGGAGGAGAAGCAAAACAGAAGGGTAATGAAGGGAAGTTTTAAGTCTGTCAAGACAGAATAGAATCAGAACTAAGAAACTGTCAGGCTGGACTTTTAAAGATGAGCCTGGTGTCTTCTGAGATGCTTGCTGAGTAGCAGTGGGGCAGAAAACCAACTGAGACAAGAGTGTTGCGTGAGATGCCATTCTTCTCTGCCATGGATCTCAAGAGAGCCAGGACACACAGAGTGACACACACGGCACTGACAGACAGGCACACACACACACACACACACACACACACACACACACACACACACTGGTAAATCCACTCAAGGGAATATGTGCTCTTTCTTGGGGCACTTGGTTGCTATGGTGACAGAAGCCTTCTAGTCCAAGAAGATGGATAGGGCTTAAATCATTATTATTAGTCAAGGTACTAGGCATGTTTTTCAGGCAGTAAGCAATAGCTCTTAATACCAGAGTAAGCCTGGCTGGGCACAGCGGCATATTTATGTTACTCAGGCTTGTTTTGAGATTGTTTCCATTTCTGTAGCCTTTATGGTGGAGATGTAAAAATCAATAGCACTGTCTCTCTAGCTAATCTTAATTCCCCATGAAATAGGCTTAAACCCTTGGCTCCTGGATCTGGTCATCTTTCGATACCCTGTGGACAAGGGTTTCAATTGGACTCAGCTATCCTAATGAGCGTGCAGAAATGCCTGCTGTTTCAGGACCGTGTCTCCCAGCATGCAGGGCTTGCTTCTGTCCTTGGAGGTGACGTTTTCCCAGGCTGACACAGTCTGCCTTGCAAGGATTTGCTCCCAGTGCTTCCTAGATCAGGACTAGAGCCACAGAGGCTTCCTGTGACCCTCAAAGCCTACCTCCAGGAGCCCTGAACCCCACTCCCACAATGCTGTGGATCCCCACAGCTACCTTCCCAACATGGCTGTGTCTATTCTAGAGTCTCTCAAGGATGGGGGTACCCCAAGCTCAGGATTGAAACTCAGCCTCAGAAACAAACTCAGGGTTTGTTTCTAAAACTCAGGGTTTGTTTCTAAAACAAACACACGGTTTGACCACAGTGTGCCCAGCAAATCTGTCTGTAGGTAGAATTCAGTAGAATAATCTCAAGCGGAAGAGTGAGACAGCCTCAGTTCTATGCCAAAGGCCCGCTACAGACTTGTATGGTTATGTGTGTGGTGCTTACCTGTCCTGAGCCAAGATCTGAATTTCATATTAGTCTAGTATTTACAGACTTAGCAAGAACAGCATCAGAGCCTGTGAGGATACATACAGCCCTCACTGCTGAGCAGCTCCGAGGAAAGGCACGGCCAGCTACGTCAACAGCTGCTACAGTTTATACCTTAAATGGCCCCCAAAGGCCTGCATGTTAAAGGCTCAGTTATCACCATGGCAACATAGGGACATGGTGGAACCTTTAGTAGGTGGGGCCTAGTGTAAGGAAGTTAGGTCATTGGGGGTGTGTCTTTGAAAATGATTTTGTGATTTGGGGATCTAGACTTCTGCCCCTCCTCTCTCTGTACTCCCTTCATCTTCCTTCTCTTCACTCTTTCTTTCACTCTTTTCTCTCCCTTTCTCTCTCCTCCTCTTCCCTGACTCCCTTTTCCTCTTTCTCCCCCTCCATGACCACAGTGATGATGTAAACGGGTCTCCTCGCCCTCCCTCATGATGTGTCTGCAGACCCCATATAACCAGACCAAACCACCACAGGCCAAACCTTCTGAACCCACGAGTCAATTTAACCTTCCCCCCCTAAGCTGTCTGTCTTGAGTGTTTGATCATAGAGTTGGAAAACTGACTCAAACATCAGCTAACTGCGTTATGAAGCAAGATGAAGCAGAGATGAATAAAACAAAGAAAGTTACCATCTACCATAGCTGATGTGCCAAGGTCTGGTGCTGTGTACAGATTGGCTTGGTTAACTACCAGAGTTAGCATAGAGGTGGGCACTGTCACGACAAGAACCTGAGGCTCAAAGGACAGACCCAATGAGTTGGGTTACTGTCCTCACTGTCAAAAGAGGATGGAACCCCAGAAAGACTGACTGGCAGGAGTCCAGCTGGTGTACACACACACACACACACACACACACACGCACACATACAACCAGACGTTGTGTGTGTGTGTGTGTGTGTGTGTGTGTTGTATTACTGTGCTCAGTGTTGTGTGCTGTGTGAGGGAAGTTCATATAGCCTGGGTGAAGGTGGCCATGATGAAGGAGACCATAAGAAAGGGTAGGACAGAAGCAAAGGCCTCTGGCAGGGAAGCGCAGGAAAGCATGGGTGTAAAGATTCTAATTGGATCACAGGGAAAGACTCTCGTACATGTGGCGGTCAGGGGACTGGGTTTAGAGTCAGGTGGATCTGGCCTGAAATCTTGTCCTTTCCTGGTTGTGCAAGTGTGTTTCCTTCTGGACATGGTCGTAGGTTTTGTTTTATGCAATTAGACCACATAGCAACATGTAGATAGAGTGGATGAGGAGGTTAGTGCCATCGTCAGTGGCATCTCTTGAACTCAGCACATTCCCTTCTCAGCCTTCTACTTCTGCCCAGTATGCCCTTGATTGCTGAACTGTGGATGCATGGAGTTCAAGGTTAGAATGAATCACGGGTGGAGGCGATTTTCATGGTCCCAGCCATCATAAAGAAGACAGCATTCCTCAAGCTTCTAAGGGCCTGGGCTCCTTGCCCACTCTTTCCCAGGCCCTGAAATTCTGCGTGGAGCCCTGTCACCTGCTACAGATGATGATTCTCACTGGCAGACTGCTTGGGCTGATTTCTCATACCCACCTCTGCGTCCTTGAGGAGTCAGGGAGTGATGGCCATGCATGCATCTCTGTGCTGTGGGTCACCTCCTCTCCTGGCCCTTTGCCCCAGGCTTCCCCAGCCAGTGAGTTAGCCCCTCTTTCTAGTCCCACCCTGAGTCTTTTAGTGAGGTGGTCTCCAAAGAATTTTCCAGGACCACTGTCCTGAGCCTCTCATAGCTGAAATGGGACTAATGGAGCCTCTGCCTGAAGTCTACATTGTTCCCTACACACAAAGGCTACTCGTTTGCTAGGATGAGAGGCCACTCCAGCCTTTCTCATGATGGAATGACGGTAACCTCTAATCTACCTTCATCATTTGTGTGGGAATTGACCTCTCCTCACAAACCGGGAAGATGTAAGCTCAGAGAACCATGCACACACCTTGTGCATGGTGAGGCACCCTAAGTGCAGGTCCCCATATGCACTGCTCTTGAACCATGGCAGAGAAGCTTGAAGCTTTAATTTTATCGCTGAGCCCTTCCTATTTGTTGATATTCATGGTTGACTCCAGAGGTAGCAGATGGTCACTCTCAGTGGCCTACTTCTGGGATTCTTGGGTCATCGTCAACATCTCTGTGTGGAAGGGGCATATGATCTTCTTAGCCAGTGCCTTCACTTAATAACAAAAGATAAAGACCCAGAGTGGGAACAGCAGCACCTTCCCAAGGTCAGAGAGGTAGCTGGTGGCTAGTTACATTCTGTATTGGGCTAAGGCTCATCCCTTCCCTCTTACCTGATGGATCAGCCACAGGAGTCCAGCCTTCTATTCTTCCTCTTGCCTAACTTAGGGTATTTCCCACAGTTTCATAGCCTAAGAGACCTTGTCTTTATTCCAGCCTACACAAAGGCAAGGTGGAAGGGTACTGTCTTGCCCTTTCCTTCATGGGCATCTCTTGGAAGTGGTACACGGCACTTTCATTTGTGTCTTATTGGTCAGTTGTTATCACGTGGCCACCTCTCTGTGAGGGGACTCTAGGATTAGGCAGCCATGGGGTCTGTTGAAAATGAGGAGTCTTGGTCTGGGGAGATTTTTTTTTTTAGCCAACGAAGAATTTGGATCCCAGCACCCAGATAAAAATCTTGGTGTAGGAATTTATGCTACAATCCTTGCAGCGGGAAGGTAGAAAAGGATGTCAAAGACTTGATGGCCAACCAGTCTGGCCAAGTCACTGATCTTGATAGTGAGTGACCCTATCTTAGAAAATAAGATAGGCAGTGATTAAAGAAGATGTGTCAACACACCCACCACACACACACACACACACACACACACACTTCACACTCTTAAGAGAGGTCTCATTACTGCAGAAGAGGGAGTAGATATTAGGGGTCCCTCATGGCATTGCAGTGAGTTCCAAGGTCTGATCCCTACACTAAGCTGGGCCCTTCTCTGATGCTGTCACCCAGCACCTTCCTCTCTTCCTCCTTCACCCACTCCAGGGATGCCAGTCGGGGATGCATCCTGAAGTGGCCCAGTGTTTAATGACAGTCATTATTAAAACACCACTAGTTGGTTGTTGCTTAGTAATTCTCCCTCCAACTGCCCAAGAAAATACCACTCTTGTTAAAAATACATTGCTTCCATAGGGAAATACCCTTACTGTCTTGTGAAAACATGACACTATCTATTTCAGATTTAGTTACTTAGAAGTATGTTTTCCCCAACATACACAAATTTTGTTAGAATATTCTTGGGAAATAGCTCTAAAAGTAATAAAAAAAAATGTGGGAAGCCAACTATGTTTATGGCAGCCTCCACTCTTCAGATTATCATCTTCTCCACTTCTTCTCAAAGTCTAACAAGTCCTTAGTGGCAGGTATGTCTGACTACTTGGGGGCTGTTAGAATATTCTTCCATGGGAATTCTGGGAGTCGTTCTCAGAAATCCAGGTAGGAGGACTAGCAGAGATCTAGTGACCGTCAGGAGAGTGGTTGTCTAATGACTGGGTGTTTGGCGCTGTGCTTTCTAGCCTACAGGACAGGCAGATGTGCTGGAATGACCATCTGGAGAGGGAAATGGGCAGGGGCATTGCATAGGCTTTCTCTGACCAGAGCTAGTGATGATGAGTTTCTGTCAAAATACAGTCAAGCCAGAGGCTCTGGGTTAAAGGCAAGTGTGGAAAGCATGCGGAATCTGCAGCATGAAGGTTAAGGCCAGGCATGGAAGGCATGCAGAGGCTGAAGCATGGGGGCTAAGGGCAGGGATGGAAGGCATTCAGAAACTGCAGCATGGACAGGTCAAACTTCCTAGTGCTTCCTGCTGTGCCCCAAGACAAGCCACCTCCCTAATTGTTGAGGAGTCAGTCTGCAGAGTATAGAGAGAAACCCACATAATCAGTGTCGAAGGCAGGTTAGAGATGACAGTGTGAGCTGTTGCTGGCACCCTGAAGGTCTCAGCTAACCGGAGGCATTGCCCAAGGCTCTATACAGTTATCGCAACCCAAATCAGTGTCAGGACCCTGGAGAGCGCCACGGAGTCCTGGTTCTTAGGGAAAGCTCACACTTGACAAAGGACTAGTCTCTTAGACATGCCGAGACCTAAGGAGGATCTCACATAGCATCCGTCTGATATTTCACTACAAACATGGAAGGAACTCTATTGATCGCGAGCCTCAGAATGATCTTATCCACATAAAACACAAATAAGGACATCCAGTCACATTGTGAGACAGTCGCTTTCTTGGCTGAGTCCAGGAGGGGTTGACTTAAGGTTAGTGTCTCTCAAACCTGTTTTCCTTTCTTTAGACACAGACAGAGCACCCCAAGACAGGCTTGGAGCTGAATTTATTCTTCTCTTATTTAATCACATTTAATTTTACAGTTACCACCCCGTTGAACTCAGAGATAACTTGCTGCCCATGGCAGCAGTTCAGTTTCCTTGTCATGTCTGGTAACATAAAAGACACGCTGACGTTTAGAAGATTCAGGTAAATAGCAAAGATTAGCACACATATGGGAGTCCAGTTGTGGAGTATACTGTGGGAGTGACTGGAGCTGGAATTAGCCTGTCCTCATCTACTCTGTATCATGCCCTCTCCCCTAGTGCAGAATGGAATCAGCCTGAGAAGCCCCACATTCTGCATCTGCTGACCCTGTGGACCTAGGCCTCTGTCCCCACATCAATTTCCAAACGCCCTTTGAACAGCTCTCCACTTTATAATTCACCCCATTGTCCTGAAAAGCATAGGGAGGGGAGGCCTTTCTACAAACTCTGTGGCATTCCCAGTGACCAGACAGTCTCTCTGCTATGGAATAAATAGCTGTGTCCTGGAAGTAGGGGGAAAAGCACCCCAGGATCCCAGTATTGGGATGCAAATGAGCAATTAGAGTCAATTAAGACAGGATACAGTGTAATTACCACAATTATGCGACCTTTCTGTGCAGAAGGAGGTGACCTGATGCAAGGGGATTAAATAATAGAGAAACTCTTCATTAACCTAGGGGTGGGCTTGGGGCACAGAGGCCTCATGGCCTAGGCCTAAGGAGGCTGACAAATGGGACCTTCCTCCCTGGGTCTGAGCCACTGCTGGCAACAGCAAGGAACAGCCTGGCTGGGACTACCTTGTCAAAGAACTTACTGTGCCTGTCTGAGACACCCCATCATCTAGCATAGGCCCAAGTGTTGTGACCACCTCCTGCCTCTTCCAGACATATCCTGGATTCCCAGATGCCTTCAGAAGAATCCTACTCCTTGCCAGGGAGTGCCTTGATCATGAGACCCCTGACTCTCAGAGTCTGGCCGGGGGTGGGGTGGGGGCGTCTGTTACAAGGGAATTCCTTGATAACTTTCCTTATAAACACACCTAAAATCCAACACTCACCAAAACCAGTTCATGGGGCTCCAGCATTTCACATGGTCCTAGTGCAAAAGCCGTATTTTAAATGATCAGCATTCTAGACTAAGTTCATGGTTCTGCTCTTCCAGCCAACAAACAGGGACTGTGTCCATCTCACATGCCCCCTATACTCCGGGACCTGTGGATGTAGCAGAAATCACACATAAAAGTCCATTCTTCCATTTTAGAAGTCATCACCTTGTAAGGCAAGGTAACCCTAGTATTTGGTGCTAGAGAGAGCTGAGATGGCTCAAGTGAAGGGTGACAGCCATTGCATAGGAGTGAGGACATGGCAGTCCTTATAACAACATCTTGGCTGGCAGTTTTTGTTTGTGGGATGAGAGGTCACTTCTGAGGTGGGCAGGGATATTTTAAGTCAACCACTGTGAGCATCTGCTTCCAGAGTGATGGGGGAAGCTTTGTTAACCAATCACCTCAAAGAAGTGGAACCTAATTAAGGAGGGGCTACCTGGAGCCCAGGAAGAAAAACTGGGATGGGCCAGGTGCCTGCTCTCTCTGGGTGATTCCCGCGGATCACAGAGGAGCTTGGACTTCCCATTCTCATGGCATGAGTTTCCCCTTATAATAAGTAAAGATATAATTGTTTATCTTCAAGCTGACCTGGTTATTTACAGTTCAAGTTAACATTTACAATTGGCGGCCCAATGTGGCCAACTAACTCCACTTTAAAACCTGAGAGAGCTTAATTTTAAACACAAAAATACAGTTTAGCACAATCTTTTGCTGTTTTTTACCCATCTTTTCCCCAAGAGAATGTTGAGCACCAAAGACACTCCACCTGGAGCTTGTTTTCTTCTTGACAAAACTGGCCTTTGGGCAAAGAAATGCCCATACCTCAACCACTGAAAAGATACATAGTATCCGTAAGTAGATAAAACAGGACTGTCAAATCCTGCCAAAACAGTGTAAGATAGTTTTAAGTTTCTTGCCTTAAAAAATGGTCTGTCAGTCATTTTAGGCCTTAGCCAAAGTTGGTTGCTTCAATGTTGCAAATGAGACTTTGGGTGATTGCCCAGGTAGCCATTGTCTCTGTCATTTGTTGCACATTTTAGAAGTTGCTTGATTGCACTTCCTGCTTACTCAAGTAATATTGTTTCCCTTCTCAGATCTGCGATGTGGTTGAAGATTAGATAGTCGTAGTTACCTTCCTCATGATTTAGTCAAGCTTATTTCCAATGCAATAAAATGTTTATTAAAACTTTTGTTATGTGTTTCTTGCTTAATATTGCTTATATTGTTTGTAATTTTATATTTGGTATCTGTTCCTATTGTAGATAGTTGTATTGAGTTTGGATCGATCTTGTTTAGATAAAAGGGGGAGGTGATGGGGAAAGCTTTGTTAACCAATCACCTCTAAGAAGTGGAACCTATTTAAGGCGTGGCTACCTGAAGCCCAGAAAGAAAAAGTGGGACGGGCCAGGTGCTCGCTCTCTCTGGGTGATTCCCGTGGGACACAGAGGAGCTTGGACTTCAAATTCTCGTGGCTTGAGTTTCCTTTATAATAAGTAAAAATATAATTTTTATCTTCAAGCTGGCCTGGTTATTTCATGAATTGAGTTAACATTTATACGAGAACTGTGGGATGGGACAAGGGCATCCTGGTGGAGGGCAGAACATGTGACCTAGAGGAAGCTCAGCCAGCTGTGTGGGGACTCAGACACACAGAGGGTGAACACTGTGGGTGGCCTTGAGCTGGCGATGGACTCTGTGAACAAAGGGAGGCTGGGAAAAGGCAGGGGACTTGGAAGAGCCTGGCATGCTCCCTAGCAGTGAGGAACTGGCGGTGGGGCTGGGTGAAGACTTGCCAAGTCACACAGCAAGAAGCAGGATTGGATGCTCACATTCACCACCAAGACTCGACCCTTTCTCTGCACCCCACCTTGAGCATAGTCTGCTGGCTGAGACTCACAGGACAGAGATGAACCAGATATTTGTTGCTGAACCTAGCAGCAGTGTGGACAGCATTGGACTGTCACAGTGACCTAGAAGGAAGGAAGTGAGGGACCCTTGCTGTGAACTCAGAATACAGTGAATGGGCCAAATGGGGGAATTGCCTATACTGGCATATGGAGACAGCTGAGGAAAGAGCATTAACTTCCCCATCACCCCAGTGACTACCTGGAAGCTTCTAGATGTTCAGAAGGCATATTCTGTGTCTATCCCATATCCCTGGCCTCTGCCACTCCTTCTTGCCCAGGAATGCCCAGCTCCAAACTACTTTAACAGATATGTCTCAAAGATTTGGGAAGTGCTTCTCTCAGCAGCCTTCTTTTCCTGTTTGACCCTGCAGCACAGTATCCAGACACTGGGGACTCAAACTCACGTGCACACAAGTCTTTCATTAAGAAAACTGGAAATGCACAGTGTATCAGGCATCACAGATGGATTGCAACACAGCTGGAGTACTCCATGAGTTGCTCTGAGACTGTGGGCAGGCTCAGCTGCAAGGAATGCTGTGATTGATTAGTAGTGTCTGACAAGAGTACAAGTGGGTGCCAGCACGTGTTGTTTGTGGGCAATCTCTTGACTGCCAGATCTATGTGCTAACAGAAACAGATGCTCTCGGGGGGAAAAAAAGTCAAAGACAACACAAATACCTGGAGTAACCAAAAATAGAAACACATCAGAAGGGATTTAAAGAGATATTACATTTCCAACTTTGACCTCTGTAAGTGAGATTGCTCTTATGTTTCCTGACTACTCAGACCCAAATAATCACACGAAACTATATTAATTACAACACTGTTTTGGCAATGGTTCAGGCAAATTTCTAGCTCTTATATCTTAAATTCACTAATTTCTTTTAATCTATGTATCACCATGAGGCTGTGGTGTACTTGTAAGGTTCTGGCACCTTGCTCCTTCAGCAGCTACATGACATCTGCTTGACTCTGCCTTCCTTCTCCCAGCATTCAGTTTAGTTTTCCTGCCTAGCTATATTTTCCTCTGCTACAGACCAGAGCAGCTTCTTTATTACCAATGGAAATAAAACATATTCATAGCATACAGAGGGGAATCCCCTATCATCTGCCCTTTTCTGTCTAACTAAAAAGTAAGGTTTTAACATTAGCATAATAAAATTAAATATAACAAAACAGGTAGCAAGCAAGAGTTACAATTACAATATTTAGTCTATTTGTATTAGGCAAAAATTAAAGAAAATATTCTATCATCTATCTTATCTTTGTGAGCCTAAAGTTTTGTATCTAATTTATCTTTTATTATCACCAAGGGAAACTATAACTGTCTTCAACTCCATCAAAGACCCCAGCAGGATATACTATTACCTAAGTAAACAGGAAATGCATTATAAACAACTTTCAAAGTTCAAGAAATGACAGGACATTTCACTGCTTGTACTGTCACCCAACGTTCTTCTGTACCATTGGGGTATCCATATTTAGCCTACATACCCATAGTATCTGGAAAATTTTCCGTGAAGCAGGAAATTTGAAAGACTGTTTTGCCTATATTGGCAGTTTGTCAATCACTTTCTTCTGTATCCAGCAGAATGTCTGGCAGACTCCTTTATGAAGCAGGAACCCTGAAGGGCTATCTCACCTTCTTTAGGCAAGTTCAGAAGTCGTTTTTTGTGGGTCCTGCATGTCCAGTTTATACAGCATACCATCAAGCAATCCAGGCAAGAACAATTTCTTGCCCAAATGAAAAGCCTTGTCACATGGAAAGCAAATTTCATAACAAGCTTCTTCAATGTTCATCAACCTCTTTGAAGTAATCGATACTGCAAGAAATACATGTCTCACTGTCAAGAAAAATATAAGTTTTTAAAACATTTTAAATCCCATATTCTGTAGGTCTTTGAAGTGTTGAAGATTATCTATCTAACTGAAATATATCTCTAACTAATGTGATTAAAATTTTATTATTATAAATGACTATTAATCTGTAATTTTTAATTATACATTACATTTTAAATGAGATGCACAATACCTTTAACAAGAGCAGAAATACATATACACAGCATAACAAAATCAACCTTAAATTTGTATCAATAGACCAAGATCCATACCAATACAAAATATTTATCTCTACATCATATCTCCCTTATTTTTGATAGAAGTTGACTTTGCCCATTAATCATTTATAACTATCCCTTTTAAAATGAAAATAAATATTTGTAAACAGTCATTTTTGGAATTTGGGCATAGTTTTCTCCTAATTTCTTCCTGCTGTTTGTTGGATGAAGTATTTTTAGGGGGGGGGGGTCTTGTCCCATCAAACCATATTAGCCTGGAAGGAATCTGTAAGTCCCCATCCTATGTGGAAGCAAATGCAGAACCTCTTTTCCAAAGTAGCATATCCTTAGACTCAAATTTTGAAGTCAAGATACCTTTAAAATATATGTGTGTTGGTTTAACAGCTTGTACAGTGAAATGTATCTCTGTACTCAGCTCATTCACAATCAAAAAATTCAAGGAAAATACAATAATATACATAATACAGACTCTCTGTGTATTTTCCATCTTTATGTGGTTTAATTTTTTTACTCTATTACTTTTTAATTATTTTTACTCCTTTAATCTTTTGCTCTCTGTACTCCTTCTCTCTCAAAAGCCCATGTACATTTATCTAACACTGTGACCCATTCAGAGGTATTTTTTTTTTTGTCTGAATCTGTCTTATTGTGTAGCTGTAATCATTTTCTGACCAAGAGCACTTTGAAAATGGTAAGCAGCTTGGTCGCAGTGGCCTTGAATGCTAGCTCCACCTCTCTTGGCCTTTTTATATGGCAGAGGTATGTTTACTAACTGCTCTGCCATCCATGCTCATTGCCCTAGCTCCAGGGATGCAGCAGATCTATGTCACCACTAAACAACTTGTAGCACTCTGTGCACAAACTCCAATGTTCAGTAGCAGGAGCTCCCAAAAGAGCCAGAGTCATTCATGCCACCAGTACGAACCAGGAAGCCATTTCTTAAAGGAGCCATGCCAGTGATTGCAGCCACAAACAGAGCCTATCTGAAAAAACATGCAGCTACCAAGAAGCTGTGTTTGGCTCCTGTTTCTGTGGCCCTCATCATTTTAAGCTTTTTCCAGGCTTATGTGGATCTATGCCAGATGGTAGGCATCATTTTGTAAATGGAGGCTACTTTTTCATTTCTCGACCACTCAGACCTGAATGATCAAACAGAAATTATATTAATTATAACACTGTTTGGCCAATAACTTAGGTGTGTTTCTAGCTAGCTCTAACATCTTAAATTAACTCATTTCTATTAATCTATGTATCACCATGAGGCTGTGGCCTACCATTAACTTAGGTGTGTTTCTAGCTAGCTCTAACATCTTAAATTAACTCATTTCTATTAATCTATGTATCACCATGAGGCTGTGGCCTACCATTAAGTTTCCAGCATCTTTCTCCTTTGGTAGCTACATGGCATCTGCCTGACTCCACCTTCTTTCTCCCAGCATTCAGTTTAGTTTTCCTACTAGTTCTATTCTGCCCTGCCATAGGCCCAAGCAGCTTCTTTATTAACCATTGGCAAAAAAAAAAAAACATATTCATAGCATACAGAGGGAAATACCATATCAGACCCCACTCACACCTTGTGTATATTGTATAATGATGCTCCCAAACCACCTTTTGTATCCCTATTGATACTGTCAAACTTTGGCCCTTATGAGTGAATCTTGGGTAACACATATCAGTCAGTAGTTTCTCTCTGCCAGTAAACTTGCCTACTTGTGGCGTGTGGGTAGCTCATTTGCACATTATCTTTCCTTTATGGTTTTATTAAAAGTATAAAAATGGGTGCTGAGAGGATCCAGACAGTGTCCACCACAAGAGACGTTTGGGTCATTGCCAGTCCAGCAACTGTCGCAGCGGCAGCAGAGACCGTGATGACCGCAACCACAGCAGCTATTATTCCGATACCACATTTTTCTCAATACAGGGTCACTTCTGCTAGAATGGCCTTCTCTCGGACCAGAAAAGGAATGATAGCTGGTACACAAACTAACAGGGCAGCCGAGGAGCGTCCATCCCAGCAACTGCTCAGGCTGCAGTCTCTGGAAGAACAATCAAGAACAACATCTCTCTCCCCCAAAGTACTATTCCAAAGTCAGCAGCCCATGGCCGTACCACCACATGCTAATACCACCTCTTAACAAATCTGGACTTTGGCTGATACACTCTCCCCAAAGCAAAGCTCCTTGCGGATCAAAGTTGGCTGCTGTAGGCCAGCAATGGGGAGCTGGGATAGGTCCGTGATCCTGTGTCATATTACTTTTTAAATCCTCCTTATTTATGGAATACCAAATATTTCTCAGTCTCACAGCCTTGCTATATGTAGCATTTGGAGTAAAATCAGCTATGGAAGCATTACTGAGTATTACACAGTGATGTAAAAATGAAGAATTTAGGGGTGATTCTGTACCTTAACAAGAGATAATATATCCTGAAGAGAAAAAGTGTCATTAACAGGAGCTTGTTCAGACAATTGGTGGAATAAAAAAATGGATATAAAGGACTTAAAAAAATACAAAAACAAAAAAAGTGTAAAAATGAAGGTTATGGACATCAGTTAGGGACACATGGCTGCTCTAATGTAATACAGAAACAGAACACCTACTGGGAGCTGCAAATTGTGGCATTGCTTCAGAACCATCGGCCATTTAATGGTCACACCACCACCATTGTGAGGCTCAAGCTACTGTCTATACTGACTGGGCACAGTGAGGGTAGTACATTTGGTCAGGTCTTAGGGAGTCAGTACTCCAGTAACTCTATCCACTCTGTAGAGACATCAGAGGAAAACTGACAAATTCAGCCTCGCCAAAGTGACCTCACAGACTAGGGGTAAATTCCTATGAATGTGAATCGTCCTTATGGTTTACATTCTCATCCTTCAACTGTATGAACAAGGACTCATGGTGGCTGAGCTGAAGGAAGAAAATATGGGGAGCCTGGGACATGGCAGCTCCTGGCTACTGCATCTGATCCACACATGGGTGTTACTAAATCAGAGCAGCTAGGTTGTCACTCTCTGCCTGACTTGTAGATTTAAGCTCACTGAGTATAACCCAAAAGAATCATACACACACACACACACACACACACACACACACACACACACACAGGAGCCAGTGAGACAGCTCCAATAGTAAGGGTGCTTGCTGCCAAGCCTGACAACCTGATTCCAATCCCTGGGACCCATGTGATGATAGGAGAGAACCAGCTCCTGTAGATTGTCCTATGACTTATACCCCACCCTCAACATATACCCATACCCACATCCACATAAAATAAATGAATAAATCAGTATTTTAAAATATTTAGTTTTTCTTATGTTTTAAAGTATGTATAGATATGTGTGTGCATGCGCACACACACACATACACAAGCATACGGATCCATGAACATGAGTGCAGGTGCCCTCAGAGGACAGACGGGTCAGATCCCTAGGAGCTGGAGACATGTACAGTTGTGAACCACCTGATGTAGGTTCTGGGATCCAGACTTGAGCCACCTGGAAGAGCAGCAAGGGCAAGTACTCTTAAGCACTGAGCCATCGCTCCAGGCCTAACAAATAATGTTTTAGAGAATAGGCAATGCTGAGTGTCTGTCATTGACAAGGTCTAGAAAGCTATGTGGAAAAGGAGGTTTTTTTGTTTGTTTCTTTGTTTTTTTGTTTTTTTGTTTTTTTTTACAGCAATCAACTCACTGGCCAGCAACCAGCCACCCTTGTTGGTTGATGGCTGACCTTTTTATTACTGTTAATATCCACTGTCCACTCCAATTGTGTGTCTGACTCACATACTCTTTCTCTGGATTACAGTATGTGGTGCTGTGTATGACAGTAAGAGAATGCACTGGTCCTATGACAAGCCTGGGAGCACATGGTTTGTTGGCAGCCGTGATGCAGGCATTGGTGGGCTGAGGGCTGGGCTCCAGGCGGCACTATGGTTGAAAACCAGAGATAACATCCACCAACCTTCCAGATGTGTCCATAAGATGCATTGTTTCCGCCCCCTGCTGATCCTCATGTCCTGTTGTTTGAGGGCTGTGTTTAAACCTGTGCTTTGTGCTAACCATATGACTGGGCTTCTCTGAGATGGGGAAATTAATGTGGAATTTTTAGAAATGTCATGATCATCTCATGTATGGTGGGGTGTTCAGATAAGTGACCTTGGGAACAAGCTGATGTGGCTATGAATGCACACCCAGCCTTGATTTATTAGCTGGGTGATTTGGGCAGGGTACTGAGCTCTCTGTCCTTTCTCATATATAAAAGATGATAACTCTCCATGCTTGGAGTACCATCTGCACTTGCCCAGTGTGCAGCTATGTGTGGTGAGCAAAGCTAGTACTGCTATCATGTGCATGTATGTGTGTACAGTGTATGTACAGTCAGGAGTGTATGTGTGCATGTGTATCTGTGCAGGTATGTGTGTTGTGAAAGGGCCTGCTTGTTGGGGTTTATGTCCTGCCCAGTTCCCCACAGCCCGCAAGCCCCAAAGAAAATCACACAGAGATCTCCATAAGTTAGCTCAGGCTACTCATTAGCTCTTGTAGCTTATATTAACCCATTATTCTTATATATGTTAGCCACATGGCTCGGTACTTTCTCAGCGGGGCAGCTCACATCTTGCTTCTTTGGAGTCTGGGCAGGAGTGGGAGGAATGGATTTCTTCCTTCCCAGCATTCTCCTATTCTCATTGCCCCGCCTCTATTTCCTGCCTGGTTGACCTGCCTATACTTCCTACCTGGCCAATCAGCGTTTATTTAAGACATGATTGACAGAATACAAACAATTATCCCGCACCATATGTGCATGTATGTATATTTGCATATGTGCCTGTTTGTGCATGTGCCTGCTTTTGTGTCTGTATATGTGTATGCTGTGCATGCCTAACATGCAGTAGAAATTGCTTTTCCCCCTTCCCTCCATCCCTGGTTTCCATGTCCTAAGTTCCTATTCCTTTAGTCTGGGAGAAGCCCACACTGACTTCACCTTTCATGGACTGCTGTCTCTTTATGTCTACCACTGAATACATTATCTGTCTCTGTGTCTGTCCTTTCCACTAGCTGGAAGCCTCTTAGGGCAGAGAGACCCGCTGCGTGACTCTTCCTCACCTGGGCATAACTCGGTACCGACCACACAGGAATGGCTTTAGTGTTGAGAGAGTGGATAAAGAATAAGTGAGAAGGTGAACAAAGGAATAATGTGAAGGACTGGAGCCCTGGCCAAATCAGACCCAGCCTGCACAGAGCAGGAGGTGGTAGCAGAGGCAGCCTGCTCAGAGCACACGCTCTCCCTGTGATACCAGCAAGCCTGTGCTGCATCTGTGTGCACTGAGGGCTATGCAGAGCTAAACTTGAATTTAAGAATGTCCCTGGCCCTTGAATGCTGATAAGCTCCCTTCTAAACAGCACTGGGGAGGTCTCAACAAGAGACAGTGCAAGTGATTGGAGAAGAGAAACTGACCAAAAAAAAAAAAGAGTCTAACCTGGCAGACACTGAGTTCTGCAGGGTCCTTCAGTGGGAGGAGTGGCTGGCACCTATGTTGGGTTCTGGAGTCTGGAATGTATGATGGGTTGGTCATCTCTACATGAGCAGAGTTCAGAACGGGGGCTCCAGGAGGGCTGTGTGTCTGCTCTTAAGTGCACTGCCTCTGTTCCCACAGGAATCTATGGTTCAGTCTCTCTTAACCTCTTTGGGTCCAAGCATCTGCCTCCAAGCAGACCAGGCCCAGGAGTTCCAAACAGTGCTGCATCCTTTACACACCCTCAGCTTCCTACCCCCACCCCCATCTCTGCCCACACGACCATCTCCCCCACATCCCAGCCTATCTTTGGTTATTAAAATACTGTTTGTTTGTTTGATTGATTGATTGATTTTGAATTTGATTTTCCGAGACGGAGTTTCTCTGTGAAGCAGTCCTGGCTATACTGGAACTCACTCTGTAGACCAGGCTGGCCTCAAACTCACAGAGATCCACCTGCCCCTGCTTCCTGAGTGCTGGGATTAAAGATGTGTGCCACCACTGCCTGGCAAATTTTATTTTTTATTGAGAGCAGTTACTTTCAAAACTGCAGGTCTTGGCCCATTAAGTTGTGAAATAGATTTAAGAGTCCTGGCCAGATTTAAAAAGATGAAATAGAGGCCCAGCAAGATGGCTCAGAATAGGGTGCTTGTTGTCAGCCCGACAAACTGGGTTTGATCCCTGGGATCCACATGGTATGGAGAGCACTGATTCTTGGGAATTTTCCTCTGGCCTCCACACGTGTGCCATGCCATGCACACAGCCACACACAATAAGTGTATCAGTCTTAAAATGTCAAGAGTCTGATAGACAACATTAGCAAGTGTCCCACGTGGAAGTGATTTGGGAAATTTCCTTTCCAGAGCTCTGTGAATGGGGTTGTGATTTCTGTTTCTTTCGTGAGTTTGGCACCCACTGCTGTCCAGCTCCTCATATGCCCTCATTATATACTCTCCTAAGGAGTAGGTAGAGGAAGACAAATGGGTATATGTGGGCTGGGGGCCCCTCTCCCCTTGGCTCCTGGAGAGGCCACCACTTTTACTCCTTTTTCTAATTCTCTTTATTGTAGTAAGAATCTTAACATGAAATCTCCCCTCCCAGTAATGTTTAAATTCAGGACACGTTGTTGTTGACCATGTACAACCTTGGATGATGCATCTCCTTCTCATGTTCGTCTTGATGGACAGGAATGTCACATTCACTATGACAAAGATGACAAGGGAGGCACCATCATCCCACGCTTTGCTTCTATAAGTCTAGTTTAGGTGCTTCCTGTCAGTAAAGCCATATGGGAGCCACAACCGTGAATTCAAAGAAACTCAGAAAATACTGAATGGAGGTTTGCATTGGAACTAAATGTGTAGACGCTTTCCTTGTCACTCTTCCCCAGATAACGTAGAGTACCGATTGCCTGGTGCTTGCATTGTAGCAGGTATTGTCAGTCATAAGAGATAACTTGCTATACACAGAGGATTGTGGGGCTCTCTGCAAACATGGTGTCATTTGATGTGAGAGACGTGAGCATCCATAGCTACTGGCAGCTATGAAAACAAGACCCTGTAGATGCTCAGAATCAACCGCCTTGCTGAGCCTGGGCTGTGTAGATGGATACAGAGAACATGGTCCATGCATCTAATCAAATTCAGGGCAGCATTCCTAAAGGACAGTCTGCAGCATGCAGCAGCTTGGGAGGGATCAGTGCTGCGAGAAAGAAGCCCATCATTCCCACGCTTGCCTAACTCTTCTCTCTCTCCTCCTGTGCAGGTGGTGTATGTCACGGCCACCTTCCCCTACATCATGCTGCTGATCCTCCTGATCCGAGGTGTCACATTGCCAGGTGCCTCTGAAGGCATCAAGTTCTATCTGTACCCGGACCTCTCCCGGCTCTCTGATCCACAGGTAAGGGTTGTAGCTTAAAACACAGGGTCACCACCAGTCACTGAGGCTCAATGGCCAGGTAAGTAGGTGGATAATAATTGTTAACACATCAATTAAACACATAGGAAAGCAGATGTGGTAAACATGTAAAGGTGACTGTGTGGCCTAGTGCCATGGACAGTTCTTAGTTAGCGCCTTCAGTGCAGCATCCCGCACAGGACTGAGAACTGCAAGTCAAGTCGCCCTTACCTGCCGTGCTTAGGATCGGGCATTCTGGATGTGAGACTTTTCTGAGTATTGGAATATTCACATATATTTGATAAGCATCTTGGAAATGGTACCCAGTTGTAAGCATAAAGTTTATTTGTTTCATGTATGCCTTGCATGTGTGCTTTTAGTTGTTTTGCATAAATAAATAAAATCTCTTGCCATGATATCTTGACAAGCTGGAAGTTTCAGACTTTGGTTTGTGAGATCAGAGCTACCCATCCAGTACCATGATTTCAAAACAGCATTCACCATGTTTTCTTTTCTTTCTTTGTTTGTTTTGAATTTTTAATTAATTTATTTTTAATCATGCTGTGTGTATATATGCCACATATGTGTAGGCTGGAGGAGGACAGAGGTGTCAGATCTTCTGGAAGCTAGACTCACAGGTGGCTGTGGGAATTGAATTCTGGTCCCTGGAAGAGCAATATGTACTCTTAACCACTAAGCCAGATATCTCTCTAGCCATCACCATAGATATTTTAGCTAGCTATACCACCATTTTATCTAGGCGTTCTTTCCTGAGGAGTCTGTGGTTTGTTGACAGCACTCATGGTCACAAATGAAGGACATACTAAACTCCAGTTAGAACTTGATTTAACAAACTCTTTTTTTTTCCCCTGCCTGATGTTACAGACCTGCCACAGAGGATCTTGGTGAGAAAGTAGGTCCTTACTGTGATTAACTTCCTTTGTTGAAAAATTCACACCAAACCCACCCCCACCCCATACAAAGACTTGGAGAAACTGATTCATTTGTCTCTAGTCTTTAGTCAGGCCTAGATTATCCCAGTCGTCAGTAACACGTGTTTATGCCTGAGCCCCTCTGGGTGGGCTCATGGTGAAGTATCCGGGAGTGTGTTACACAGAGACCCCTCATCAGCCAAGCCCTCAGTCTACTCCATGCCAGAAGCCTTCAGGGAGTTTCCTAGGCTCTAGCCCAGACCCCTCTCTACTGGGCCCAGGTCCACAGTATATATAAAGTAGCATATAAAGCTACTTGCTCAGCGTTGGCTGTGTCCACCAGGAAGTGCCAACTTCATATAGAAACAATCACATGAATCGCACAGAATTGGTGTCTAACTTTCAGAGTTTGAAGCTTCCAAGAGATTTCAAGCCCTTGACTTTTGGCTCCCTCTGTCTGGGCAGTGTGGATGGAAGGATTTGCAAAGTACTGGTTGTTTAGTGTGACTCAGAGTTCTGTGACAGTGAGTGATGAGGCCAGGGGAGAGGGACACATGCTCATCTTTACCAGTTTGCCCTGCCTCGGGGTGCTACTGGCCTCCTGTAGCACATCCCAAATCACAGGCAAGGTCCCCAGGAAGAAGGGAATTGGCTCCTGACTGCTGGCCTGGCCAACTATAACTCTGAGAGCAGGGTCTCTACTGAAGCAGCAGTTTTGAGCTACACATATCCCATCATGGGTTCATCTTCTCTTGTTCGGGCTACACTTTTGGTATCAATAGAAGATAGGTTCCTGCCTGTGTCCTCTGACCACCCCCTTCTTCCACCTTGGGCCTTAACGTCCATGAGCCATGACCATAAGCATCCTCAACATGACGTATCTAGACCTTGACAATCATCAGGGGGCCTGGAGCTTGATAAAGATGCAGGCTCCTGGGGGTTTACTTTCAGTGAGTCTGAGATGGCTACAGGACAACCAGGTAGGTAAGGAGCCTCAGAGATGATTCTGATAGCTAGAAAAGGTTGGGGAAATTCAGTTGCCACTTCTTCAAAGCCTTACATTCACACACAGATACACACAGATATACATATACCAACATACATACATATACATACACACACATACATACACAGAGATGCAGAACACAAATATAAACACACAGAGACATACAGACACAGAGAAAAACTCATATGTACACAGATAAACATGCATACGAATACACATATGCCCGTACAGATGCACAAGTGTACACACATGCAGACAAAGGAAACACATGTACCTCTACACAATTGCACACGCAGAGAGAAACACATGCATATGCACACTGATGCACACACAGAACTTGTATACAGATGCACACGCTTGTATACAGATGGACATGTTCACACATATGTTCACAGATGAGTACGCATGGACACACACTCTGAGAACATGGATAAATCAGAACACACACAGTCTGAAAACACAGATGAACCAGAGACCTAGGAATCTGCTCAGCTCTTCTCTAACCAGCTCAGGTTCCCACTGTCTTCCCTTCTAAGCTTTAATTGCTCCACCAATGACCTGAAAGGCTGAGTTGTAACCTCCTGTAGTCATGAGCCAATAAAAGATCTTTCCATGGCTATCTATCTTTTCTGAGAGCCAAGGAAGAGACCTTCTGAGGGCAAGGAAAGCCTAGAGCTCCAGGTCATTGTCAGGTCAAGCTTCCAGTCTCTGAGCCTTGGCCCCAGGCTGTCCATCCAGAACATCAAGGTGTGGGGGCTGGGCTATTGGGTGAAATGATCAGCAGAGGAGTGTCTCCTGCTTCGGAATCACGGCAGCCCCACGAGCTGCTGAATGTTTACTGAGAGTTCTCTCATAGCAGCTGCAGGTCTATGCAGTGTGCAGTGTGCTAGATCCTGGTCCCTGGAGTCCTCACCTTGGGAGAGAGGACCATCAGGTCAGGATATGGTGAGATCAGAGACCTTCATCCTGTGCCTTTTCCTCTTGGCTCAGGGTTCTCACCTGTCTATTAGGGTAAGAATGCTTGTCTGCCATGCAGGGTTGCTGCAGGCACAGTACATACATGTGCCCGAGCCCTTGCCTTTCTCATCTGTTGCCCAGCACCAGGCCTGGCATATAGTAGGACCCTGGATCATGTTGGCCTATATCTGGTTCTGAGTAGGACAAGTCAGAACCCCACAGCCCAAGAAGAGGGTGGCTTTGAACTAGAAACCGAGGCTTTTATTGTGGATCCAGGAAATTCAGTTTCTTGTGAGGAACTTGAAGGGATGTAGCAGCTCGCTCACTGTGTGCCTGTGACTTGCACTCCATGGTCAGTGCTTTCTAAACATCTGTCTGTCTTCACTGTCAGCCCTGTATTTTCTCTGAAGCGTGAAGTGCTCCAAGTCCATTTTTCCCCCCTACATTTTCACTTTCTGTCTTTTCCGTCTTTGGAGAGCCAAAGGGATCTTGCATTGTCCCTGCCCCAGATTTCTGCTGCTCTCGCTGGTCATTGTGTTTCAAGTGTGTGTTTTCAGGGCGAGAACAGAAAGGCTTGTCACAGATCCAACTCACGGGTCTGCTTTCCCAGGAAGGGCCCTGAAACACCACTTCCCTGTGCAGCCTCCTCTGTGGAGGAAACAGAACCTGAGGACGAGGTGTTCAAAATCCTGGGCCTCAGAACAAGACATCTCCCCAGCTCCCCATCCCACAGGAGGACAAACCAGACCACAGGAGGAAGACAAGACCCTGGTGGGAAACCTTCTGAACCCCGAGGAAGACTCTATGAGATCACTGCCACCTGGTGGTAATATTCTCTGATTCCACATCAGGACCCAGAATAAAAAATGGCCTCTGGCCTGAAACACTTTCAAACCAAAATATCCATGTCTCCACTGATTTAGAGATAGCAGATTTTTTAAAAAATGAAACATCACTGGTGTGTAGGCCACTCCCTGAGACTGGAAGTCCTGCAAAGTTTTCTTTGCGTACGTGTGGCTTTGTATTAAGTGTATCTGTAGCACGTGGTTTGTCGTCTTCATCAGGCCTAGCCAACCCATCCCACAAGGCTTTTATCTTCAGGGAAGTTCCTGTCTTCTGGAAGAGACATGATTAGGTCTGTAATAACAATGGGGGGCTGGGGGGGGACATTACTGTGGATTGGAACTGGTCTGCAGGCACACATCTTACCTTACCTCCTGTCCAAAGACAGCAAATCTCCCCTTTTGCTTGGCTCACAGAGTCAGGATTGCTGGGCTCCTCCTTGGGTTTCTGTGTACCATAGAGATGCCATTGAAGCATTGGAGCCCCAGGTCTTCTCAGGGTGAAGCTCTGTGGTCTTTTAGCCGGTTCAGCAGTATTAGGGTAGGAGAGCTGCCACCATGGCCATCCAAGAAATGATACTGACTGCTGGAGCGTGGCACCAATCACACAGCACACACCTAGCTCACCACCTAAAATGTAACTACTGATGGTTTTCTACTGAAGGCTGACCTTCTGCTAGTCCCCACAGTAGTCTTGTCTCTCGAAGTCACTCAGCCACCAAATCATTACTGAAAACCATCTTGTTCTATGTACGGGCAAAGTTCTCACGGGGTGTAAGCATAAAACCCGATTTCACAAATGAGGGAGCTGAGGCTTGAGGTTTTATATCTATCCCTGAGTCCAGTGGCTTGTGACCCAGCTGAGTAAAGAGCACAGTGCCAGAGCCACCCTGTCTGACCCCCTGGCTGCTCTGTCTTCCCAGTCCCAGAAGCTGCCCTTCTTGATTCTAATGTCACTCTTTGCTAAAATTCTAGATGCTTCACATCAGGTAGGTTTTGTACCCACCAAGAAGCCACTTCCCATCCTGCGCCAGCAGGCTCCTTGCCTGCAATTTGGAGCAATTCTCCAGCCACTCCCTTCCCAGTGTTAGACAGACATATCTTCCTTCCTTTCATTTTCTTTTTGCTTTACTACTCTGTGTTGCCTGTGTCGCACTTTGAGGGTACTCATTGGGCGGATTTAAGTTCAGCCTAAATAGTGAAGACAAAACCATCTCAACAGTGGGCTCCTTCTTATCACTTTCGACCCTTCCCTCACTGGCCCTGCTGCATTCCTGCAGCATTCTCAAGGAGCTGGGTGGGGAGCCTGGGTCACCAGATCAGTGCTTCGGTGTCTTCTTTAGTTCTGACTGTATCTAGGGTCACTGAAGTCTATTAAACACAAAGCCTCTGGTCTAGAGTAAAACCTGTGTTTTCTTGTCTGCTTGTGCGCTGATAGTTTCTGATTGAACACTGAGTGTTACAGAATTGGTGTAAACACTAGAGTCTGTTCTCCGCCTTTGAAGCGTGCTGGCTTTGTCTTAATGTGCATTTTAGTCCAGGTATGGACAGTTACCTGAACCTTGAGTGGGCTCACCTGTTGTAATAGGAGCAGTGGGGCTGCGTCCCCAGCACCCGGCCGCCCGCACGGCTAGCTTATGCCCCGAAATAATTACACGGAAACAGTATTCTTTTAAACACTGCTTGGCCCATTTCTATCTAGCCTCTTCTAGGCTAATTCTCACATATCAATTTAGCCCATCTCTAGTAATCTGTGTAGCCCACAAGGTGGCTTACCAGGGAGATTCTAGCCTACGTCCATCCTGGGTCAGCTTCATCACGCATGTCCACCTGGGAGCAGGGAGCATGGCATCTCTGAGCTTACTTCCTCTTCCAGCATTCTGTTCTGCTTACTCCTCCCACCTATGTTTTAACCTATCAGGGCCAAGCAGTTTCTTTATTGCTTAACCAATGAAATCAACAGATTGATATATGACACTCCCACATCACTCACCCTCATGTTTTCTCGGTTCAGATCGATGGAAGCCCATGCTGACCCCAAAAGACACTCTGGCGTCATAGGACTCAGTAGGAGGTGATGGGCTTCTGAGTTATGCTTCTCCTACAGGTCCCCTCAAAGCTTGGCTTTAAGCCTGAAGAAGATGAATGTATCAATTTCCTTGTTCTAGGGCGGTATTGCTTAGCTGGGAAATTCTGCTTCCTTGAAGACATTTGGCAGTATCTGCAAATCTATTCAGTCACTGCATTGGGCCTGGTCCTATCTCACATGGCCCTTATTCCCAGACCACGGTGGGCCTGGCTCCAGCTGCCAGAGCGTCATCATCCCCGATTCTGTCTCAGTTGTTCTTTCTCTCACATTATGTTCCCGTGTCAGGACCCACTCAATCCCATGACCTAAACAAAACCTGTTGTTGTTGTCGTTGTTTTAATTCATGGAGCCGGTGGTTGCCTGGCATAATCTCATGTTTATTAATCACTGTATTCATGGTTAGTATTATCAGTTAGAATTTCAGCTCCACATAAGCAAAGGATGTTTGTGTGTTGTCCACTACTAATTCCCTGGTACCTGAGCCAGAGCCTAGGACATGAAAAGATCCTACTCACTGTGAAATGGTGGGTAGATGAGCAGATGAATAGATGGATAAGTGGATGAGTGGATGGGTGTTAGATGACTGTGGATGGTCAGAAGATGGATGAATGGGTGGTGGCGAGGCAGGAAAATGGATGATGGGTAGCTGACCAGACGGATAGATGGACTGATGATGTAGAAGGGGCAGTTAAATGGACGGATGGTAGGTGGGTAGATGGTCACATGGGTGAATGGTAAGTGGATAGCTAGGTGGTTGAGTGGCTGAGTGGGCGGATAGGTGAGCAGATAAATGGATTAATAGATGGATGGTAAGTATGTGGGTAGTTGGATAGATACTGCGGGAGAACAGATGAGTAGATAGTGTGTAGACGGCTAGCAGGAGGTGAGCAGATGGAAACGAAATGAATGGGTGGGTGGGTGATTGGATGGATGGATGGCTTGATGGATAGATAGTGGGTAAGCGGATGGGTGGACAGATGAGAGGATGGGTGGATAGAAGCAGATGAATGGTTGCCATTGGTAACTTATCTTAAGGAATATCAACAGTCAGAAGTGAATAAAAACATTCTTTCTTTCTGTCTGTCCTAGAGACTTCAGGGAGGTTTGATTTGCTGTTTGAAGGAAGAGGAAAGAAAGGTTGTTTGAAAACAAGCATGGATCAAAAGAATGAATGTCTGCATACATACAGGAAGTGGCAAGAGAGCCGTGATTACAGGCAGTAATTGGTGACTAGCAACCATATCTGAGATGGCTTTAAAGAATAAAGGGTTGTGTTATCCTCCCCAGAAATGGTGGCTGTCAAGCCAACGCATTCCGACTTCCTTTGGTGGTCTGTGGGTGGTGTGGAATGTTCCAGAGTGAGAGGTTGATTACTGAGAAGAGAGCTGTAATTTCAGAAGGCCGTCCAGCTCAGGGCAGACTGAGTAAAGCCAGGCAAAGTGGGTTAGGGACGCAGCTGCTTCTGAATCTGCTCTTTGCTTTTCCTGTGTGGCTATGGTTTGGAAACTTGCCCCCTCTGACCTTCAAGATGTCCCCTTGTGTGATTCTAGTCGGCAGGGACCCCCTTTTACTTGTCTCCTGTCCCCATGTGGATATTGTCAAGCTAGAGGAGACAGTGAGTGTAAGCCTCTTCCAGTGTCTATAAAAGATAGGAGGACAGTGAGGAGGGGGAAGAAGGACAATGAGGAGGGGGAGGAAGTGGAGCCACATGCCGAGCAGCAGTTGGGGTCTTAGAAAAGTAGGCATCTGTCTGCTGAGGATGGGGGTGGGAGCTTGGAGTGCCATAGGGTCTCACACACACACATGCACGCACACACACGCACGTGTACACACACAAACACACCAGCTATAACATTATAGGTGGCTGTGGCTGAAGCTCAGAAGGCTTGACAGGAAAGAGGTAGCACGGTCACTTCCAGAAAAGCCCCTCATGACATGTGCTCAGTGGTATACCTGACAAGCCGAGCTAGAGCTGTATCAAGAGAAGCATATCAGCCCTAGACTGGCCCTCTGGTTGGATCCTCCCTGAGCTTATTCAGACAGAACATATTTATGGAGTATTGTCCCTGATTCTGCTTTCATAAAACAAACCTGCTAGCCACTGGCTGGCAACAGTGGGAATGGGTGGAAGAGCAGGTGGGTAGATATAGTTCGTATTTTCTGGGACAGTGGTTTTTAATTGGGGAGGGTCTCTGATTAATATGTTTTATTTTTTTGAGAGTTAAGCTTCCAGAAATAGAAATCAGAAAATCCAAAGGACTTGTTTCCCTAATACCCCAAGTTTTCTGTTGTTGTTGCGGTGGTTCATTCCCCAAAATTACAGAGCCAGTATTGATGCCTTGTATTCACTGAAGCTCATTATTATTTATAATTTAAGTTTATTTGTGTGTGTGTGCACACATGCACAGCACACTTGTAGGAGTCAGAGGACCACCTATAGCTGTCAGTTCTCTCTTTCCTCCATGTGGTCCTGGGAGCAAACTCAGATCATCATGCTTAGCAGCAAGTGCCTGCACCCTCTGTGTTGGGCATTGTGTGGGGTTAGGCAGCTGTGTAATGACATGTACCCAACACTTTATAGTATCATACAAGTATCATGCAGTAAGATCATCGATCTGAAATTCCTGTATTCTGCCTGTTCACACCCACTACCCTTCTGACAGTTTCCCTGTATCCATAATTTTGTCTTTTCCAGAACGATCTGTAGTTGGAATAGTGCAAATGTAGGCTTTTCATACTGACTTCTTTTGCTTATACCTTACTACACAAACTGCTTTCAGGTCAACCGCACTGCCCACCTCCGGGAGCTCATCAGAGGTGCTGACACTCAGGTGCCATCATGAGCCTGTTCTGTCAGAGCCCACGTTTCAGCAGTGCCCTCAAGTGACTGGCACAAAGGTGGAACAGCCTGGTCTAAGAGAAACAGTCATGTCTGAGACAACATCCCGGGCAAGTGAGACTGTCACACAAATCAGGAAGGGCTCATGTCTCATTAGACCATGGTCCCAGGGACAGGTAATCCAAGCAAGCATTTCTTGGAGCCTCCCTGCCCACTCTAAGGTGGGAGGCAGTAGAGAGGCGCCCCAGGCTTCCTGAAGGTGGGATGTAATGGGTCCCCCAGGGGACTACACCCCCTAAAGCTGTGCTCTCTGTAAAGTAGCCACAAGCCATGTTTGCTTTGATTGACAGAAACTAAATCACATACACAGTTCAGTGCCTCAGTTTCTCCGACAAGTTTCAGGTCATTAACAGTCACCTGTGAGCAGTGGTCACTAAAGTGAGGAATGTATTGGTCAGGGTTCCCTAAAGCAGCAGAATTAAAAGCAGGACCACATGTTAAAATGACACTTGTTAGGTTGGTTTACAGGATGCATTAGCATAGCCCAATAATGGCAATCTCACACCAGAGAGGCCAGCAGCCCGATAGTGGTTCAGTCCACAATGCTGGACGTCTCAGCAGTCCCAATCTGGTACTGATGGCCCTGAGGAGTCCTGAAGAGCTTCTGGTCTTTTGTTTCTTATCAGTGAAGGCATCAGCAGTCGTGGAAGCTCCAGGCATGCAGAAATCATGAAGGCATGCAGAAAAATGCAAAGCTTCTTTCGTTGTTTACCTATGCTTCCAGCAGGAGGTGCTGCCCACATATAAGGCGGGGCTTCCCATTTCAAATAATGTCATCAGGAATATTCCACATAGGAGGCAGTGGTTAAAAATACAGGGTGCTCTTCCAGAGGTCTTGACTTCAATTCCCAGTACCCACATGGCAGCTCACAGCCATCTGTAAAAGGATCTTATGTCCTCTTCTGGTGCACAGATATTGTAGCACATATATACAGAAAGTAAATAAATCTAAAGAAAGAAAAAAGAATAGTCCACAAAGGGATGCCCAGTGGCTTGCCTTTTAATCAATTCTGGATTCAGTCAAGTTGATAACCGTGAATAGCTATCACAAAGAGCATGGCTATGGAAAGTTTCTGTCTTTGTACGTCTGTTGGGTAGAAACAATGTTTAGGGCTGAAGGCTCCAAAGCAGGAGAGTCTGTAGAAATTGGCACTCAAGTTCCCTGGGGGCCTAAACAGGGAGCTGTCACCTTGTCTTCCTGAAGCCTTGCTGTCAACTCTGTGGATGCCCTTCCTCTAGCTTCAGGGGCCCGCTGATCTCTAGCAGAGTTCAGAGGATGCCATTGAATTGTCACAGCCAGAACTGTGGCCACTGCTTATCTGGACAAGAAGAACCATGAAGAAGGTTCCCCCGTGAGCCCTGCAAGAAACTGCAACGGCACTAGTCTAGGAAGAAAGGGTCTTTCCTGAACATAAAGGAGACTATGGAAGATGTGGGTATTACCTAGCCAACATGATGATCACCCAGCCTCATACCCTGCCTGAACAATACGTGGCAGAACACAGAATTCCCTCTAAATACCACATGCATCATCTCAGTTATTCTTACCTACTTTTAAATTCTGCTGTATTACCTTTTAGGAGTCAATAGTTGGATTCTATGCTGTGATTTAGTGAGTTACTTACTCCCTATCATTTTTTGTTTTTTCAAGACAGGGTTTCTCCGTAGCTTTTGGTTCCTGTCCTGGAACTAGCTCTTGTAGACCAGGCTGGCCTTGAACTCACTGAGATCCACCTGCCTCTGCCTCCCGAGTGCTGGGATTAAAGGCATATGCCACCACTGCCTGGCTTTCATTCCTTTCTATAGGATTGCATTGTTTTCTTGCTAAAGTATATTCTTTACTCACTCTTTTCGCAAGAGTTTTTAGAGGAACATAATCCTTTCAGCCTATGTGTGTCCAGAAGGGACTGATTTCACTGTCTGTCTCTTGAATGATAGTTTAGCTGGGTATGAAATTCCAGGGTGGTAACTTCTCAGTTATTGTTGAGCTTTGGTGTCTATATTGAAGTGACAATATATGGTTATGCATATAAGTGGCACTTACATGTTGCATCCTATGCTGAAAAATAATCTTCTAACTTCTTATTCACTACAGAAAATTTGTTTTCTGCCTCCCAGTTATTCACAGTAATTTGCCTTAACTTCTAGTCATGCCTAGAGCTCAATATTTTAACTCTAGCCTCAGGAAGATTTCTAAGCCCAGGCTCTTGGGCATCTGTTTGCTCAGACATCCTCATGGGTTGCTGGATCTTTTATCCTCCTCAACTTTCATCTGTGCCTCTCTCATTTCTATCAATAGGGAGGCATTTCTTTCTTCCTCCCAAGACAGACTATGAATCTAAAATGCCAACTATGTATCATTCTTCTGTGTTGTCTGTATCTCTCATGACAACATCCTTGGTCTTCAGTATTTGTCTCTCTTTATCTGCTGGTCTTAAATCTGGCATACTAATTCTTTGAGCCAGAAATGAGTATTCAATGAAGTGCTCCCTGCTGACTCTTAATTCAAATATAACCAAGAAAAGGGTTCTATTTTTTGGTTGGTGATTTCCTAAAACCCATATTTTGACTGTCAATTTTCTTCTTATGCAGGTGCAATTATATTTATTAAGGTGTAATGATAAAGATTGCAATGCAGTTAACTTCTCTCCTACATTAGCAAGCTGGGGAAACAGCATCTGGGAGCAACTATTTCCTTGATGGAGAGCACCTGAGTGTCAGAGAGAGGATGTGTCTCACCTCACCTAAGACCAGAAAGAACTGGACTAGAACGTAGGACCCCATATGAAAGACCTGTCACATTTCCAGTTTTCTGAATCTGTCCTCTCACCTGTGAAATGATGAGTCTAGACTGACATGGAATTGAGTCCCGACTCACTAGCTTTGCGACCTCAGACAAAGAGTTTGACGTCTCTAGATTTCCATATTAATTGTCCCTGTCCTTTCTACTTCTGTTGGGGCTAGAGAATATCAGATATCCTGGTAGACTCGCATGGAGAAAAATGTCCTGAGATTTGCAGAGATCACAGGGAGGGGGACACAAGAGGCTCTCACCAGCCCCACAGTTTCAATGAGCACCTCGTAGACACAGTGACTTCTGATGATTTCTGACCCAGTGCAGCTTCGTGAGCGACTGAGTTCTCTTTTGCCCATGAGCAGCAAGGTAATGGGGCCTTAATAGGTCCTGGGTGACTGGAATTGTGACAGTTGACGTCCTCCTCTGTGCAGATGCACTGGTGTGTGAATCTCCTGTCCCATTTCTTTCACTTCTCATATGGAAGCTGAGCTCTGGAGCACCCACAGGGCAAGCACCGCCCTGCTTTTGCTCACAGAGAGCTCGAGCCTGGCTCCACTCTTTGATTAGAACCTTAGTGACATTTGGTCAGGCACGGGCAAGGAACACAGCCCCTCCTCCAGCCCGACAGAGGCTTATGTCATTGTCTTGCACACTTTACCTAAAGAAGCTATGCTGCATGATGGGAAACTCCTCACTCAGACCCTGGGGACCCAGCGCTATCACTGACCTTAAACAAGCCACTGTCTCTCTCCATGCCAGAATTCCCTCACCTAGAAAAGAAGGGCATTGAGTAAAATTGCTGGCTTTTATCTTTTCACCAGCAATAGCCCTTTAATTCTCCACTTCTGACTCTCTCACTTGGACTGCTTCATGCCAAGTGGAAATTCCTCTTAATAGCCCCAAGGGTCTGAGTCATAAAAGAAAAAAAATCCCTTGGCAAAGCCCAGAGAGATTTTCAGGGTGTCTCCTGGGGAACAACACAGCCTGGAGAAGAGAGGTGATTTACCTGTGGTCCTGTGAGTGTTTTTACTTTACACAGCATCTGAAAGGGGCAGATGAATGTTGGTCTAAAAGAACACATGATTAAACCAGGTTCCACTCAGCCACTGCCCACACTGCAAACCCTTCCCACATGTGGACAACATCTTACTCAGCTCTCCTCGAGATGGCTTGTGTGCTGCACAGCACATAGTAGGTGTGCACTATTGCTTTTTGCAGAATCTCAAAATTATGCTTTTTCCTGGAATGGTGAGTGTGTGGCATTCATTTAGACCTCTACACAGGTGACAGAGCTGGTGGAAAAGTCACAGAGTAGACAAGAAACAAAGAGCTCCCTCTGGACAGGACATGGTCTTTATACATGTCAACACCTGTGGTTACCTGCTCATGATCTAGTCAGTCAAAACAACACAGCGTGAATGTGGGCAGGCCTGAGAACCTGCCTTCAGCAGTAGCATTACCAACAGCTGAGGGAAAAAGTGTCACTCTTTTTGGGGGGATGTGGCTGGTAACCTCTGCCTTGGTGGCCGGCCCCACATGTGTGTGCATATCAGAATCACTCAGTAGATTTAGGATTATTAATAACAAAACAGAAAAACATGGAGTTGGGAGGGTAGTGGGGTGGGAACCCTAGGGAGAGTTGGGGTCAGGAAGAAGTAGATGAGTATAGTCAAAATATATTGGATAAATGTATACAACTTTCCACAGATGAATAAAACATTATTTAAAAAAGGGCAGGAGGGTCCCTAAGAAAACCAAATGGAGGAAATAGCAGCAGCCACAGGCTTCTTTAGTAACTGTGTCCACGACAGAGATCCCAGACGTAGGGTAAAATGGCACCAGGGAAACAAACTCATACTTGCACTTGGTTTGTCCTTTTCTGCTTCTGGATCCCTGGGAGACTGCTTCACCTCATTCAGGAGGGACGTGTGGCTGGAAGTGAGGAGTAAGAACCACCCAGGCAGACAGGTGACATGAAGATGGATGATATTAGAAGTTTAAAGTGTCATTAGCCTGTGAGATGATGTCAAGGCAGAGATGGCAGAGTCCCCAGAACGCGTTGGATTTCTGGTCACAGACTGAACACTGATCTTTGTTTTTACCATTGCCAAAAAGAGCAGAGATTTACACAGTTTGCCACCACTGGTGCAAGCGTGTGTGTTGCATGGCTTTTCCCAGGGAGGTGTGAACAAATGTCTGTTCATCCCAGATAGGGTACCGACCACAGATCAAAAGTCCTGATCTCACTCAAGCTTTGCTTGGTGAACCAATGAAGTTACTGGTGTAACTCCAAGGCAGATACATCACTACGAAGTCTTCTCAGCACAGGAAGTCTTACCAGCAACTCTGCCAAAAAGTCCTTTGCTCCAGCAATTGTTTATTGCTTATACAACCTGGGGGAGGGTCTTTGTGAGTCTTGTAGACCTCTGTGCTTTCTGAACCTTATGAGTTTCCTTAGCTTCCTGAGTTCATTGAGCTTCCTTATCCCTCTAGGAGAGAATGCTTCAATTTAGAGGCAATAGTTACAAGACAGCCCACCCCTTCCCCTGACTCTCATCCCTTCTGAATTGTTTTCTGAGACTGGAGTGGGTGGTTAGTGTGTTAGATTTCTGACTGAGCACTGAGGCCCTGTGCCCCAGCAACAACCACTCTCGGTGACTTAAATAATTAGCAGTCTTCAATCCGCTATGAAAGAAACGAAGTTTCTTCCTGTGACTCAGGGTAGCAGCAGCAGTACCCCATGGCAAAATCAAAAATGTTTAAAAGCGACTTGACATTTCCATTTAACAAAACAATCCTCATGGGAGCCACTGGCCGTACCAGCTATGAACTCTGCTCTGGTTCATAGTGTTAGACTTAAGTTCCTGTCTAGGCAGTGGGTTTTAAGTCCATTTGGAAATCAGTTGGTTGCACCCTGAATAGCTGCGAACATAGTCCTGAGGGCACATCTTACCTGGCGTGTTGTTAATGTAACAGGTCCATATCCAATAGTAATGTCAGCAACACTGCATACAAAAGCCAGCCAATAGAGAAGGGACTTCCAGCCTGGCCCTAGCTTGAGTTCTTTGTGTCCTCGATCTTCAACAATAGAGTTTTCCATCTAGTTCTGATATATAGCCAGGAGCAGTGGCAACAGCCTGAACTGGGGTAGGGGGAGCTACTGAGGTGACCCCACTGGCCAGCAGCCCATTGCCGACACCGAGATGTTTACCCAATGATTTTATGGCTCCTGGGAGCATCTTCTCCCGCCTGCTCAGGGTGTCTTCATTCCAACTCTTTAGCTGCTGCCTTTGTGCATTTTCAGATGCTGCTGTGAATGTGCAAAGCACTCGAGGCTTAGCATCCTTTATGAAACACATACTTAGAGGGTGGGCAGGAGCCCTGAGGGCCGACTACCTTCCAAGGCAGTGCCAGTTGGTTTTGTAATTCAGCAACTGCAGGATACTAAAGAGAAAACAGAAATACATCAGCAAGGTCAAATCCAGCATGAAAGGATGATGTCACTATGGCAACCGTTCCGTCAGGAGAACAATGTTAGATGCTGCAGCTCAGGTACAGGCACTACCTTCTTTAGCTCTCTCTAATCCACAGTCATCCTCTATGAATGTCCAGCTTCCTCACCCCGATTCGAAGCTGCTGTGGGTCTCCCCGCCTGCCATAGGCTTGGTGGGGCCAGATACTACTGCTTACATGGCAAGGAAGTCAGGGGCCAGACCATGCTGTGCCCTACTGTGCCTGCTGCAGGAACTGATTCTGGGGTTAGATAGACTTCAGGTCAATGCAATAGCTCTTGCCTCTCCGTTGGCCACACTTGAGTATAGAAGGGGCCCTGGGCTGGGTGAAGGACCTTTACCCCCAGTGTGCTTTCTTTCAAGGGAGAAAGGTGCATCATATACTCCGAAGATATAGCTGCCTATCGCTAGAACAAGCTTAGTCTCTGTCGCCTGAGCTATTTTATCAGTTATGTCTTCTGTGAACATTTTCTTGGGCTTTCAAAGCATCCAGGTTCCCTCCAGTAAAGTATTTAGCTGTCAGGATTTTTTCCTGGGAAAATTAGCTTTATATAAATCTCGCCACAGTCACCTTTGAGTAACCCAGACATGCCCCTCTGTTTTCTATTCTGTCATCTCTTGATTGGTTTAGCACTTTGCAAACCTAATTTACATGCCAGTCTAAATCACAGGTGCACAAGAACCTCTTGTGAAGTTTACAAAGAATGCACTTCACCCCAGAGAAGCCACTGTAACAGCCCCAAGGTCCCTGCTGAAGTCTTCTTTCTTAGCTCTTCCGTGAACGCAGTCCTCGCAGGCCGGTGAGCTGGGCATCAAGCCCCACTTTGCTCATGCCCGATTCTCTCAGTAATATCTGCCCTTCCTCTGTTCTCTCTCACCCCCCGATATTCTTGGGGAAGTTAGTTGACAATGGCCAAGTGTCACACGTGGTTCTGTGAGGCAGTGCATCAGGAACTGATTTCCTTTGTGTTGTGCCAGATTCTGCAGCCTTAGTCTCTAGGGAGGATGGGCCCACGTCCTCAGCACGCAGACTGACCTGTATTCCCACATCCTACAACCTCACAAGCCAGGCTGTGAGAGCTCTTCTGGCTCTTGTTTCAAAGTCTTTCCCTATCTAAGCAATCCAATGAGCATTTCTGATTATCCATGTCCTGTACTGAGCCTTTATTAAGGGGTTTTCCTTTCTTCTGTTAAAGATCAGACCTATGGGCTCTTTTCCATCACTTCTGCCTCTCTCTATATATACACAATCTGATTCTTCTCTTGATTGCCGAGTGTCTGTGTCCCAGTAAAGAATCTTCAGCAGATTTAACTGTTCTCTCTTTTTCCTAGACCCTGCTAGCTGTAGGAAATGGCAGACCAGCACTTCCCCTTCCCCCTCCTTACACACACATGCACACACACACACGCACACACACACACTTTTCCTGCTAATTAATATAATAATATAGAAGTGTAGCATCCATGTCTCCTTATTGTAATTCCTCCTACTCAGACAGGTTCTTTCTGGACAGGCAGTTAAGCCTCAATTGTGCATCTTATGACCCATGGCAAAGGCTACTCAACAGCCAGCAACCTGTATCTGATTCTAGTCTGCAATGCTACTCTTGGGAATGGCAATATAGTCTCTAGTCCTGGCATGAGGGTATCCTCATGTTCATGCAGTGGATGCCACTCCTCAGGGAGGCCTATCACCTAAGATGCTTATTGTTAATGTAGAAGGATCTAGACTCTCATAGGAGGCAAGCCATCACTACAGGTAGCACCCCCTCCCCCAGATTCTATAGTCGCATTCACTGTGTTCGATGCAGCCTGGACCTCTCCAGCCCTCCATCCATCCAATTTATCTCCTTTGCAGTTTAAAGTGATTTGTAGACCTGTACGCCCTTCTCCCGGGACATATCAGCCTTTATCTCTTGATTTATCGTCTTAATGACCATTCTTAGTTTTGCTGTCCAAGCTATAGGGCTGGGAAGTCACCTACGGAGGCGTGAGTGGATCTCAGCTTGCTTTCTCTGCCTTTGCCCCAAGGCCCGGGACACTGCCACAGAGACTCTTTGGGGAGGGTGAGTAGCCAAAGCTGCATGTCTCCTATTTGTCTTCCTGAAGAAGTCAGCTCTCCTGCATGCTTGCCTCCAGACATTGTTGTGACTGGCAGCAGCACTCCTTCCCCAAGGCTCTGAGCTAGTGGCAGCCAGCTGTGCTATTGCTCCTAGGCCTGTGAAGGCTGCATCCTCAACCCTGTGCATGCCTGGTGGACTGCCATGTCAGTGAGACTCCAAGGTCTCCAGAACTTTTAAAGCTGTTGCCCTTCTCATCAGATGAGCCAGGAACAGGCCGTGTGAGCAGGTGGCAAGGTGGTCTTGCAATTTGGCAAGGATTCTGAGAGCTGAAAGTGTACTTTGGGAGGAGGTGGGTGGGTTGCTGGAGGCTGGACTTCAAGAACCATGGGAACACAGAATTTGGGGAAGCAGAGGCTGGGTAGTCCACTTGGGGACTCTGGAACCTGCTCTAGGTAGAGATGGCAGTAATTCCCTGGAATGTTGGAGATCTCAGAGAAGGCACCAAAGGACAGGTCCGACTTCTGTGTAGAATCTGAAGAGGTTAGACTCATAGAAGGCAGGAGTCTGCAAGTTAAGCCAATCTCGGTTCAATAAACAAAACTGCATCTTCACTGAGCATGAAGGCCCTCTTTCCCTTATTCTTCTCCTCCAAACATTATACAACAACTCTTCCATGGGAGTCGAGTTGGATTAGGTGTTTCCAGTTACTGAGAGACAAGTAGGAGGTGTACTGTTTAATTTAAGGGCTGAGCATCCTGGCATTTTGGTATAGGGGGAGGGTCCTGATACTGGTATCCAGTAAAAATTAAGAGATGGTCAACTTGAAAAACACTGAGAGAGAAGATTACAATGTTCTCACCTCAGGCTTCCCAGTAGGTGAGGGAGTGTGTGTGTTAATTAGTTTGATCTGGCCATTCATACTCCTAAGAGCTGCCTGCTGCCTGAGAGACCTGGCTCCAGGGAGACCCAGGGACCCCGAAGGAAGCCTTAGAAGCTGACTTGCTGAGAAGTGTTCCCTACCCTTGGGAGAAGAGATGTTGGTCTCCAAAGAAATCAGGACAGGGGTGGTAGTTGGATGCCCGGCCTCCACAACTAGGGCTGGGGTGGGAAAAGGGACAGCTCCATGCAGGGCTTAGAAAACACACTTTCTTCTTCTTCCTCAGCTCAAGACTACACACTCAGGCCTTCAACAGCCCTTTTTAAAGATACATAGTAGTGACCTTTTCTGGCCACTTGGTGTTTCCTGTGAGCCCTTTGTGTGAGCACCGCCATGAACCGTGAGGGCAGCCTGACAGCTCACGACTGTGCCGTCACCCACACAGAGAAACTGAGGCTCCAAGAACTGACCTCTCCAAGGTTTCCCAGAAGAGCTGAGGTTCCCACCCAGTCTAACAGACCCTGTGTCCACCAGGCCCGGTGCTTGCCTGAGTTCCTTTGTCCTGTACACCTGCTACCCTGAGCAGAGGGTCTTGAGGATCTGACAACTCCTGAATGCTCTTATGTGGAAGCCGCTTGGATAATGGTCAGGACACATGACTGAGAAAGTCTCCGCAGCCATTCAGCTTCTTGGCGGCAGAGAAGCTCGGAGATCATCTGCCCAGACTTAGAGAGCAGTGTAGAGGTTCCATCACCTGCTTCCTCATCGGACCCAGTTATGGGGCCTCATCCTGATCTAGACTCTCAGGCAGGGAGGAGGCTCGTTGGCTCCTGTGACTATCTGCAGTCCCCAGCCAACATGGATCATCTGTAGGAGGCTCCTTAGGGACTTGAGTGTGTTCCCACTCAGTGTCAGAAATCTGTTCATCACAGGATTGAGTAGTCTGTCCCTGTGGCCTCCCTGCGAGTCCCGTGGGCACATTCCTGATTGGTAACTTTGAACAACTTTCAACCAAAAATGCATTGATAAATTGGTACCTGCTCCGTGGACTGGACTCCAGGGGACTCTGGGAGGCCTACCTGACCCCACACTCACCCCCTTGCTTGGAAGTACCCCTGCTGGGCAATTCCAGTCCCATCCTAGCTTTCCCAATCTCTGGGCCTTTGCATCTCTGCCATCTTGCTTCCTTCCAGCCTTCCAGGCCATGCATACACTAGTGACCCACTAAAAATGTGTATTTCTGGGAGCATACCATTGTTTCTGTAATGGGCACAAGAAATTATCTATCACTTCCTTGCCTAAGATGTCAGGGCTGGACGATCATCTCCTGCATTTTGCTCCATTGCCAGCTCTAGCTAGTGGCAGACACTCTTCATCATAGCTGTACTAAGGACAGAAGAGAGTGTGGTTGATTAGTAATGTCTGTCACGGGCAGCAGTGAGAGTGAGATACGCTTGTCACTTACTGCAGCTCTAGCTAGTGGCAGACACTCTTCATCATAGCTGTACTAAGGACAGAAGAGAGTGTGGTTGATTAGTAATGTCTGTCATGGGCAGCAGTGAGAGTGAGATACGCTTGTCACTTACTGGTCATCTTCATTGCTGTCTGGTTTCTTCACTTTATGGATTAGGAAACCAAGACTAATGGGGGAAAGAAGAGCTTTGGGATAATACACAAGAACTTCAGGGACTATCTGGAATGGAACCCAGATGCCCTGCCTTTCCAGTCCAAAAGATTCCCACATGGCCTATAGTTAGGATTCTGCATAGACCTCCAGGACTGTGTTCCTGTGTGCCAAGTCTCAAGAAGTGGTGGCTACTGCTCTTGAAAACTGTCCAGACGGGACGCGAAGGGCTGGATGCGCTCATGGAGCTCCGTCCTTGCTCAGGCAGACACACAATGACATGCTGGGAGGTCTCTGCTCTGTGTGCAGGCAGACAAAGCGAAGTGGGCTCTCTTCCACTGGATAGTTGCACTCTGTCTCTCCTCCAACCCCAAGTGAGCCTTTTCTGTAGATGAGACCCCATACTGCCCGTGGCCCTCAGAGAGCACAAAGCAGCCCTGACTTTGAATCAGTTCCACAGTTATTAGAGGAAAGAATGTGGTCATAGGGGAAGGGGCTAAAATTTCGTCCTATGGCCAGCTTGGCTGACACAAGAGAGTATGCCAGCTCAGGGCTGGACTTGGGAGCTAGAGTTTGGCTTGGTCCAGGGCACACTGGCCTTGTGCTGTCTGTGGGTGAGGGCTACTGCTGCCAGCCCAGACCCCTGCCAAGGACCTTTGATGCAGGTCATTTAGCTTGGTGTCCACAGTGGTAGGGGGCACCTGTAGCTGATAGTGGGAGCCAGTGGGGATTATGTATGCATACCAAGTCCTGCGTGGGAATGTGCTATCTAGAATGAAGACATCCTGATGGGGAAGATCTTGGCTTAATATTAGGAACCTCTGAACTCATAAACAAACCTAGGGGAGGCTCAACTGAGAAAGGGTTCTGTCTCTGTACTGTCTCTGCTGAGCCCTTGAAAAATAGGGCTCAGCACCTCTCATGAGGCGTACACAGACCCCAGGATTTTACTACATAAGACACTAAAGGCCACTGCCATGTTCCTGGTGCCATCCACCACCCATCCACTCCTCCCTTTTCTTTCTGTGCCTCAGACACATCCGCTCAACATCCTGGGCAAAGGTCCAGCCACAATGACCCTTGTCCACCACTGCACACACACGGGCTACCAGGGTCAGCCTACACACCCAAACTCCCTACACACCGAGCCAACCAGCTCCTCACTGCCCACGGCTCAGCCTTCAGCCTGCTGACACTTTACTGGCAGGTCCTGAGGTGACCAAGGCCAGCTGCCCAGGAAAGGGCTTGGCACCCACTCGAGAAGCAACAGAACATGTTTCCAGTGGGGTGCCAAGCCAAGATCCCCTGTCACTTCCCACCACCACCATCCTGCTGGCTCTGCCCGGCCAGCCAGCCCAGTACATTAGCATTTAAATATATCTGAAGTCAGCACCCCCAAACCTTCTTCCCCATCGAAGCCACCAGGGAGGAGCGTTTGAATCCTTCTCCTGGACTCCAGGCCCCTCATAATGGCCATACTGTATTCACTTGCTTCTGTATGTGGCATTAGCAGAGAGAAGGAGCGAGGGCGCCTAGCAACCCCGAGGAGGCTGAGAAAGAGGTGGGAAGGAAGCGATTCTCATGTAATTATTCACTTCCACAAAAGCCGTTGTCAGGTACACACTGGAAACACAGCTGTTTCATTCTTCCCCTAACCTACTTTTAATCCATTCAGAGGCCTTCCTTCCCAATAGAAAAGGTGGAAAGAAAGACTTCGATTCAGCCCTTTTCTGCCAGGCTCTATAAGTTACGTTTTCGCTTCAATTGAGGACTTCACTGAAAAAGTTTGTGTGCGTGCATGCAAGCATGCAAGCATGTGTGTGTGTGTGTGTGTGTGTGTGTGTGTGTGTGTGTGTGTCTGTCTGTCTGTCTTAAGGAAATGTTCAAGAAAGGTTGTGGGTCACTAAGCCCTATCCTGGCTTTTAGACCCAAAAGCCAAAGGCCGCATGCGCTGTTGGGTCTGGCGGGTTCCGCATATTGTCTTCGCTGGGCATTGGGAAGGCAGGGAGCCTGGGAACAGCGAGAGGCTGGCTCTTTCCACCCATCACTGGATTCTGCACTCATGACCAAAGGCAACAGGTGTATCTGTGCAGTGTTGATGCGTCTCAGAAACTTGGGCAGTGTGGAGGGAGGTTGGATGTTAGAAAAGACGTGAGAGTTTGTTTCCTTACCAGAGTTGACAAAAAAGCATCAGAGTGAGGGGCAGGTGTCCAGTTCCCTGTTATTACCTTCTGTTCTTCTGCCATTCATGAATGATAAACCTGATGCCCAGAGACATGAAGACCCTTACCTGTGGTCACGCAGAAAGACAGCAGAAGAGTGAGAACTTGACCCTCATCTGCCCACCCAAAGCTTTTGCGCTGTCCACCAATCCCTGTGAGGCTCAGAATGAGGCACCTGACAGAAGCTCCCCACCAGGCTTTGTCCCCAGAGCCATGTGTTCCCAAGTCCAAATATTCCAGGGTCCGTCTCCCCACAACTGAGTGGGCAGAACTCCTCTTTCTCGTGGCTTGCTGCTGGCTTGCCCGTGAAGAATTCCGATGGTGAGGGTGAGATGGGGGAGCAGTTGGGATGCACTACATGACTCTCCCAGGCCTTTGTGTCCTAGAAACCACTGTGGTGACGAGGGTCACCGTCAGCATACACCTGTTATGACTGTGCCTTCGTAAATTCCACTCTGAACACAGCCATTGGCTGACCAGCAGTGAGCTCTTTGCTGACCTAGAGGTATGTTCTGGCTGGGAGTTTCGCTGTGGTGACCCACACCATGCCTTCAAAAAGCACACCTCTTTGTCTCTTAACTCACTCTTGGCTCCCTCACCTGCCTGTCTCTGCCAAATATTGTTCCTTCTCCGTCTCTACTTGGAGGAGCTGGGTGAATTGTGGTCCGTACTGTGGTCCTCACTCTCAGAGCTCAGTCCGTGTGTCTGTGTTATAGGAGAAGGGATACAGTGAGAGCCCTGATCTTGACCTCTGTCTCTCTCTGCTCTGTCCTGGAGAAGGGTGAAGTCCACTGAACCCCTAGGTTCATTTAACACTATGACTAGGCTGCTGTGTCCCCTGTGGATGCCATTTCTGGGTCCCTAGGCATGGACCCTGATTCCATCCTTTGTGTGTATGAGAAAAAGAAAGACACGGTCCCTCCTGTTCACAGTGCTCTTCCCCCAAGTGCCATGGGTTAATCCCCTGTGCCAGCCCCAGGGGAAGATACAAGACTCAGTGCTGTAGTGTGAACTGTAGAGTACTATCCCTGCCGACTAGGCCATACACTGTGGCAGTGTGGCCTCTGAGTAGGGGAGAGAATTTGTCCTCATGGCTACAGCTATCCTTCCTGAATCCCAAGGGTCCCACTGGGATTCAGGCAGGTAGCCCCCTGACCCATGTGCTAGGGCTCCTTGGAACCAATTGTTGTACAAGCTGTGAAGGGCTTTTCCTGTTCCCACACAAATCTGCTCTAAAATCTCTGAATGTGGGCTGCCCTTGCATCAGGGCCAGCACGCCCCCCATTCATCCTGCAGAACATGGGGAGGATCCTCTCCTCCACTGACCCGGCTTCCTCTGGGTTTGTTTAGTGAGACTGTTTTCCCTTCATTTTGTGTCGGGGGCGGGGATCGAAAGCCATTTCTTCTAGGAGCCTACATCTCTGCTGCTCCTGGGAGATGCAAGCAGAGGGGCTGATGTGTGTGGTACCCACTTACCTAGGGCCATTCGTTTTGTGGAACTCTGGATGCCAGGTGCATGCTGAAGACCAGCAGACTTTCCTGCCTTTTTCTGAAACATGGACCCAGGAAGCCACAGGCTCAGTCCTGAGGCTCCTTTAAGAGCTGTTTGACCTGCAATGGGTGGATTTCTTCTTCAGTGAAAGCAGAGATGCCAGAACTCACCCATCAAGAACAACATGCAAATCCTCAGATTTGTGCATGGAAGCCTTGAGAACTTGGTCTGCTTTGATCCATGTTAAGTCAAGTCTCTTCCTGAAGGCATCCCCAACTCCTTGGAGGGGTCAGGAATCTTTGTTTCCCTGTTTTCTTTATCTCTCTTTTCTTTGATTGTCAAATCCTTCCAGGGCCACCATGCTTGCCTGCCTGCCTTCCTTCCTTCCTTCCTTCCTTCCTTCCTTCCTTCCTTCTGTCCTTCCTTCCATATATATATATATATATATATATATATATATATATATATATATATATGCTTCCCAGTAGTATAAGAAGTACAGGCATGATATAATGCCTTAGAGATCATTTGATGTGGCCTGCTGGCCATTTATTCCCTCTTCTTAGTAACACTTCCCAGACTCCCTTGCCTTTATGTTGGAACCTCATGGCCTGGGCAGAAGTGATAGGAACCAATCCCCACAGGTCCCAGAAAGTTTCCTGAGGAAATTTCTAGTTTCTTGTCTCTCTGTCCATAGACTGTAGGAAGCTGTTATTGGGGTGGCAGTAAAGGCTTGGGTCACCATATCATGTCATGGTGGAAGAGAGCCCCTGCACAGGCTGCACCTGGCTCTGTGGGGGTGACAAATAGGCTGGTGTCTAGTTGAACCCCCAGAAGTCAGTGCGCGTGTGTGGTCCAGCAGTCCTCACCATGACAACGGCAGCAGCTCACTGACAAACTCCTGTGTACTCAGAGTGGCCAGGCTGGCAGTCAGGCACAAAGGCATCTTCTTAGCCACAAGCACATCTGCTGCACCCATTTATTGAGGTGAGGAACCTCCCAGACTCCATGTGAAGACATGCCATGGCTCTCCCTGGGACCCTCTCAAGAAACCTGGCCTGGGCTCTGCAATGCCCGAGATAAATGTGTCTTTAGTAGGAAGGCTGATATCAGAGCTGTAGAGATGACTGGTTAAGAACACTGACTGTACTTACACGGAACCTGGCTTGGGTTTCCAACACTCACATCAGGTGGTTCATTATAGTTATAACTATAGTTCCAGGGCTCCAGCACCCTCTTCTTGCCTCCATGAGCACTGCATGTGTGTCATGAACATACAGACAAGCAGGAACACAATACACATACGTAAACAATGGGGAGGTTTGGATTCAGTCACGAGTGTTAAGTTACTGCAAAATTCAGGGGCTTTTCAGCTCTCTAACTTTAGCTCAGACTTCTGTGTTTAGCCCTAGACTTTACAGCAGTCTCTTGGGAATCTCCTGATGTCTCAAACTTGCATTTCCAAATGAATACTTCACCCATCTCCCCAAGAATCCCCAGCTCACTTAGAAGAGAACCATGTTGAGCTGGAGTATTGCACTGTTTTGCTGTCTGCTCAAATCTGTGTACTCTTCTGTGAACTCCACATTCAAACCTGCCTTCTAAAGATGATCTTCAGAACCAAGGAGACAAGACAGCAAAAGAAAATCAATCAAATACACATTCAAATTAAATTAAAATTTCCTGGAGTCCCTAACCCCAACAGAGAAGCCAGAAAAGTATGAGAAAAAGCGATTGGCAGGGTCTTCTAGTTGATGAAGTGACTTCAGGAACCAGAACAGCAACAGCATGGAGATTCTGTGTGAGCAGGGAGAAGATGGAAGCAAACTACAGCTGAACACCAGCAAGCCCAGGGAACTCACAAATGCTTGCCCTGAGGAGAGCACCATGCTAGGGCAAATAATTGGTGGTCTATCCAAGGATATTAGACTAACCCAAGAGGGTCCATGCAGGATGCAAGTCCCTGGTAATGGGGGAGGATGATGGTAGGGGAAGGTGAGGCCCAGTGGCAAGAGACATGGCCTTAAGGAGAAGCCAATCTGAGCAGGCAGAGACTAGGACAGAGAGGGAACAGAGCCATCTTGGAGAAGAGCGGGGCTAGGAATAAGGAACGATGGCTGCAGAAAGTATCAATGGTACTGCCACCATTTTAAAGACTCTGATAGCCACCAGAGAGGAAACCCTAGAACTACAAAGGCTAGAAAATATCCCCTGGGCCATCGCCATCCCTCTGCACAGTGACATCCCCTCTCTACTACAGCAGGGCAGCAGAAGAGGATTATGGTCCCACATCACAAATGGCTGTGATAAGAAAGCCATGAGAATAGGGTTCCCATGCGTGAAGAATGCACTGTAAATACATTTACAGCCACAGGACAGCCCAACCCTGCAGCACCCCAGAGCCAAATGAAAGAGACAGAGATTCTAGGACAGCCTACCAGGAAGGGCTGGCCACTCACAAAAGAAAAGTAACTAAATGAAATGAAAGTAACCAAGAGTGGCCATGAGAGTATCAAGAGGTAACAGAACCTAGTAAGGAGGAAAACAAAGATCAAGTCACAGAAATAAAGAGATATGTTAAAATGCAAGAAATGTCCAGCAAGGTGGCTTAGTGCGGGAAGGTACTTACACTAAGCCTGACAACCTGGGTTTATCCCCAGGACTCACATGGAGGGAGGAGAGAATACACACACACACACACACACACACACACACACACACACACCCTTCAAGTTGTTTCCTGACTACAGGAACATAATGCACACATGCACACCCACACATGCATTCCCACAACAAATAATACATAAACCACCAAACAATTGTAATTTTTTAAATGTGAGAAAAATCAATACATATCAATAATATGCTGTCCATATAGTGGCCCAAGAAGTAAGAGGTAACAAACCACGAGCTTTGTGGTAAAATATAAAATAATAGAAATGGGTTAATTTGAGATGTAAGAGTTAGTTGATAAGAAGCCTGAGCTAATAGGCCAAAGAGTATATAATTAATATCAAGCCTCAGAAAGCTGCAGGAGCTAGTGAGCGGGACCTGGTAGGTGGAGAGACCTCCAGGGGACCAGCACAATGGAGGATATTTGTAGCTACAAGGAGTAAGTTTCCAAGGAGAATGCAAAGACCAGCCACTCTAAAGGAAGAGATGGAGACTGAACTTCCAAGAAAGTTGTCTGCAAGTGAAAATCCCGTGCATGGGTTTTGGGGTGCACATCATCAGGGTATGTGGACAAGAAGTTCTGTGAGCTTTTCTAACTCAGAGTTGAGGACTGTGATAGAAGGATGGTTGAACAGGCTTTTCCACCAGTCTGAGGTCTTCTCCCCTCTGCTCTGTGGAATGCTGGACTTTCAGGACCATTAGCCATAGGCGTGAGTCCCTTGTGATCAGTCAGCCCCAAGCATCTCACAGGACACCACTGGGAGTGGGCACTCTGTGCCCGAGTCAGCATCTGGGCCATGTTCTGCCTCTCCCTGGGGTCTGCATGCTTTTCTGTATAGAAAGAATTTGCCAGAGAGAGATTGGAACATGAGAAAAGTGATGCAGGAAGCAGCACTAATGATATATTCTCTCTCCTCAGTCTTCAGCAATTTTTACTCCGCTGGACCCTTGCTACCAACGTGTAGGCAGCCTCAAGCTCCTGCTGCTTTGAAGATCCCTTTTCCTTTTCACGACCACTCTCTCTGCCTCCCCATTCACAACAGTGATTCTTGAGCTTTGTGGGGGTTTATCGTTTTTAATATGTTTTTATTCTTTGAGAACTTCATGCAGTATTTTTATCATATCCAGCCCTTTCTTCCTGCGATCTCCACTTTGTGTTCTGTTTTTTAGAAGACACTATCTCACATCACTGTCTTGGTCCTCTGGCTCTTCCAGTCTTTCCATGTCCTCTTCCAGGACGTTCCTCAGCCTTAGGTGCAGGGATGTTGCGTAAATGCATCCGCTAGGGCTGGGTACCCACGGTCAGTTGTTCTGTTGTGGCTCTGCGATGGTCTCTGCTACAGAAAGAAGCTCTCATGGGTGAGAGCTGTGCTTATCTGCAGGAGTAAGGAACAGTGTTTTGACAGGAGCTGGGAATCACACCGCTTTATAGTGGCTGTGGTGGCTGCTCCTCTAGAGCCCCACAGCCTCATCAGCTGTGCATAGCTGGCTAGGTTTGTAGAGCCAGGCACAAGTTCTCTCCTGCTGAGCAGGCCTTAAGTCCGCTTAGATAACCGTAGGTCACCCCAGGATATGCATGTCATTGTGTCTTTCAGAATATCCTGTTATTCTCATCATTGTTTGTGTTTATTGTTTATTGTTTATTGTTGATTGCTTTTCTCGTTGGCAACTTGCATGGCTCTTCTGATACCAGGAGACCAGGAGAGCTGGTCCTTACAGAGGCTTCAAGGTCAGATCCAGACGAATTCCTCCTGTGTTCAAAATTATGTGGTGTCCTTAGTAATGGGGTCGTACCTTCTCTTTCTAGAAGGCACCAAGGGCTATGGCAATAGTCTGTATTTTGAGGGGAATTTCATGGACTCATCTGACCATCATCTCAAAAGGAGGCTTCCCATGCCTGCATTGGGGCTGTTATTAGATAGTCTATGGCAATTGAGGGGTTACCCCAAGTGGTATAACTTTAACTAAACAGTCTCTGTGTGTGTGTGCATGTGTGTAAATACAAAATAATGATTCCTATGACTTTTTTCAAACATTCTTGTGTTCTATTTCCAAATACCCCTCATATACCAGAATTACACACACACACACACACACACACACACACACACACACACTAATGTTCTCATGGCGTTTCTCCTTAGCTCTTACTCTAAAGCCAGCCAGCCCGGGTTAGAAGAGGTCAGCAGACACTCGTGTCAGGGTCAGAAACACTTCTCATATGTTATCATTGGATGCTTTCACAAATATGAGCAGACTCAGACAGGGTGCCCTGTTCCAATTGTGTGCAAATCCTCGAGAAGGGATCATGCCTGGAATGGGGATGATTTGGGGGTCAGAAGGCTATGGGGCAATACTGCTGTGTGCAAGAGAAAGCTATGGTCTGAGGGACCCAGAATCAAACACCAGGAAAGATGAGTTCTCACTTTCAGAAATGACTTCCCAGTCAGAGGTGTCTCAAGAAGAAAGACACATGTCACTCCCGATCAATGACAGCAGCTAGGCAGACATCCATTGTAGGACTTAGAAGAGAATCCTGTTCTGAGGTAGAGATAATGAACAAAGATGCAGGGGATGGTTTTGAACCTCATGGGGGCTGAAGCTGGTGTCTCTAGAAGTCTGTCTGGGTGTGTTCTACCCATCACGCTCTAGTTCTGTGGTCTTGGACAGGTCACTTGTCCTCTTTGTTACTTGGATCTAGGAGCAGGCTAAAAGTGCCCCCTGCCTAGGGCTGCCCAGGACTGCTGACATTCCAGGGCAGTCTTAATGCAGAGGTTCAGCAAGGTGCCTTGCATACCAGAAGTGCCTAATAAAGGCTGCTACTGTCTGTATTCATTGCTCAGTCTTGTCTCCAGGTGGCGCTGGATGCCCAGCCCAAAACCAGCTTGAGTTTCAGCTGTGGCTTTCCTTAGAGACTTCTAGGTGCTGAGCTTCGAGCCTGGGGAAGGGAGGGTACTTGAAAAGTCCATGTGCTTGCCACAGTGAGGTCATGCTGTCCAGAGGAATTTTAGTCAGAGGGGACTTTGGTAACTAAGAAGCTGCTGGCTGGCTGCACCCCGGGGAAGCAGGCATTAGGGAATCCATTCTATAAGCTAGTGAATCCACACACATGCACAGATATGTGGGCACACACACACACACCTGGTCTGTACTTGGGGTCAGCTTGTGTCTACGCTTTCTCTGCACAGTTGTGGGACCTTGTCTTCATGGTAATTTCAATTACCAAGAAAAGGGGGTGTTTTTGGACTTAAGTGTGATGTGGCATAGGAGAAGGACCTGTGCCCAGAGCTCACTGTTGGTACACTCAGCCTCAGAGCAGGCTGACAGGGTTCTTCCTTTCCTACTTGGCAAATGAGGAAATTTAGCATTGAGGATGTTAAGTTATTTTTACAAAATCATACCGTTGGAGTCAGGGCCTTTAATATGCAAATACAATTTTGGTTGATTGATTGATTGATTGCTTTGTTTTTGTTTTTGGTGTGGTTTTTGTTGTTGTTTTGGTGGGGAGGGGACGGGGTCTCACTCTGTAGCTCTGGCCTTGAACTCACAGAGATCTGCCTTCCTCTGCCTCCCAAGTGCTGGGATTAAAGGTGTGCACTACTTCACCTGGTTTTATTTACTTATTTATTTTTTGGAGACAAGGTCTTGCTATGTATCTCTGGCCAGCCTAGTCACTAAGGTAGACAGACTGACCTTGAACTTTCAGAGATTCCCCTGCCTCAACCTTCTTAGTGCTAAGCTTACAGGCTTGTGCACATGGGTCCAGCTCAACATCCAAATTCTTGTTATGTAATGGGTTACTAACCACAACCCTTGGAAAAGTCTAGAATTTATTAAGGAAATTTCCTTTTAATGAGGTTGTCCCAGAAATATAAATGTTTTAATAGGATTTGCCAAAAAAGTTAGGAAGTTGGATAGTCCCATCCCAGAATTTCTTTTGGGCGAGTACCCAGAGATCAAGCTCCCTCCTCCCACATCTGACTCTCCCTCCTCCCACATCTAATTCTCACCCTTCCCCCATTGGTCTCTCCCTCCCCTCACATCTGACTCTCAATGCCCACATTTTTGTGCCCTCCTCCAGGTGTGGGTGGACGCTGGGACGCAGATCTTTTTCTCCTACGCCATCTGCCTGGGCTGCCTGACCGCTCTGGGGAGTTACAACAACTATAACAACAACTGCTACAGGTGAGCCCAGCTGACGGCCACAGCTTCCAAAGCCTCATAGCTTTCCATAGTGCAGGGCCCAGAACACAGAGAGCTGCTCGTCAGCCCGGCCCTGCCCCCAGGATCACACGGACAGAGCTGTGAAATTGTCACACGCAAGCAGAATCTGCCCTGAATCACAGTAAATCCACACCACAGTCCCAGTCAGGACCACAGTGACAGCGTGTGCAGCATAGGTACATATACAATAAGTTGTGTGTGGTCACACAGCTAGTAAGGAACCAAACTGGACTCTGTTTCTGCCTCCTGTTGATTTCCGCAGATCCATGGAGCCCTCTCTTGACCCACCTGGAGTGGCTGGATCCTCCTTGGCCCACAGTTCTCTTGACTTCCTGGCTACATAGGGTCCAGACAGGGAGATGACTAAGGCTGGGGAGCCTCACAGACCTGTAGCCTGAGTGCCACCATGAGGCTGAGGCCCACAGAGGACCAGGGACACTCAGCACACCATGAGACAGGCCTGTGGAGAGGACCAGGGACACTCAGTAGTGGGTGGGGGAAATAAGCTCACTCTGGGGTCTCTGATTGCAATGACTGTATTGAATTCCTTACACCTAAGAACCCAGTACCTGGCACACACAGGTGGATACTTACTGGTGGATGGACAGAGTATCTCACTGTGAGAACCCAGAAGCTCCCTCTGTAGGAAGGAGACTTTGGAGTTGTGATGGGGTACCACCATGAGCACAGCCAGTGAGAAAGTGTCCACCCTGTATTCTAGTTAGCCACAAAGAGAAACTATCCTAAACTAAGGGATTGAATGCTGATTTGGGGATGTGAAAAGATGGTAGAAAGCTAAAATCGAGTCCATAGAGAAGAGGGTAACTGGTGGGACCATATGAAAATCTACACCGTCTCACACTTCTGGAGGAAAGAGAAAACTATTAAAAATATCACATTAAGAAGCCTGATTTTCCCTCTTTTTATTCCTATACAGTAAAGATATCTTTACTTACTTACTTTACAACAATAGATATATGTTGCTTTTATGATTAAAAAGAAAATAGAGTCAGAAGAGCCAAGCATATTAGCACACAACATTAGCATGCAAGAGGCTAAAACAGGATTGCTGTGAGTTCGAGGTTAGCCTGGGCTACATAATGAGTTCCAGGCCAGCCTAAGATACAGTGAGACCCTATCCCAGGCCCATCCCAGCAAGAAAAAATCAAATTAGTACAGATATCATCTATGTATTATTTAATCCCAAATAAAATACACAAATTATTTATTAAATTAGAAGCCATATTAGTGTCATGTATGTGTTCCGGGGCTTAGACCATACATGTAAAGTTGAATGCGGGAGATTTTTGCAACCAGCAACCTGTAAATGAAGAGCGTTTGGCAGGTGTGGAGCTAAGAGAGGGACCTGTCCCTATCCACTGCTGGCGAGAGCTCAGCGGGCAGGATTTCCCCTCCTCTCCCTGTCGCTCAGTGGAACAAAGCAGATGCCTGCAAAAATCTGTTTCCAGATTGTTCTGCAAACAGGTCTGCCCAGCAGTCAATTAATCCCCTCTCCCGACAGCTTAGTTGCCTCTGGAGCTCATGCAAGCCCAGCTCAGCCTCCGCTGACTTCAAAGCCCTGGTTACATAAGCTTCCCCCAGAGGTTGCAGGGAGCTGTAGGGGAAGGCATGAGAGGGCTGGAAAAGCCCGGCCAGGCAGGGACCAGCCTCACGGGGCTGAGTGTGCTCACAGGTGGAGACTGACATCCGAATACAGAGCTGAAGGGGCCAGACATCCCTGAGAACTCTAAGACAAGAAAGTAGTCTGAAAGGCCTCTGGGAGGGATGGGATTTGCAGAAAGCGATGTCTGCCTTCCCCAGCCACATGGTGGCTGAAGGTGACTACCCACAGTCCGGTCTGGGAAGCCTTGATTCTTAGGAAGTGTCATCGAGGCCCCAGGAAGGGAATCTGAGAGGTCTGGCTTCCCAACTATAATTTCACTGGGAACTGACAACGGGACCTCATCTCCAGTCTCGGGATTCGGAGGATCTAACGCAGGGCTGGCGCACCGAGGCACCTTAAACATGATGGGAGAAATCTAGAAGGGTAGCCAGCATGGAGTGATGCCTTCCTCTCCAGATCCTCCCATTCTTGCAGTTGGATACGTCAGAGCTGCTTAGGCTTAATGGGACTGTGCAAAGGGCCCCTTGACTGGATTTTGGACAGGACGATGCTAGTTAATGTGTAAGTGGGTCCCTGCTGCCTCAGGAATAATGTGGTCCCCTCCTGGACTGGGCTGAGTTTCTTCCCGAGCAAATGGGGCTTTCGATAGAGGAAAGGGTCAGCGGTTCAGCTGGCATTCATTGTGTCGGAAGAGGTCTCTAAATGGACCTGGATCACTCGTTGCTGCCATTGTAATGCTCATGACAAATAGCCCGGGCCCCAGGGGCTGAGATCGGCAAGGGAAACTGTCCTGGCTATGAGTGGGTGGGTTCGGCTTTGGGTCAGGCTCACATCTGCTCTTTGTGTGTTCATCCTGTGGTTCAGGCTCAGAGAAACAGTCATTCCCCTGGGAGTTCTTCCCGTGGGGGGAAAATTTCACAAGAATGATAGAAGACAAGTCCAGTTAAGAAGATACCAGTCAAATGTCTGTATCAGGTCAGCTAATGTCCTTACTGTGCTAAAGTAGGCCACATGGCCGAGTCCAGCTGAGTGGACCTGGAGGTTCCATTCGGCTCCCAGGTTGGGGATTAGAAACAGCTCATGACAGCAGGGCATGGTGTCACTCCTTGCCTTTAATTCTAGCATTCAGGAGGCAGAGGCAGGTGAATCTCTGTGAGTTTGAGGCCAATCTGCTCTACAGAGTGAGTTCCAGGACAGCCAGGACTATACAGAGAAACCCTGTCTTGAAAAACCAAACCAAACCAAACAAAAATCCCAGCCCTTGAGGCCCTGCTACCAGATGCTTCATCATGGTCAGCCCCAAAGAAAAGACCTGCAGGGAGATTCATAGCCAGGCTTCTAATTCCTTGCCTAGTTCTGTTCCCACTGTGCCTTCATTACCAAGGCCATTGTGGGTTTGTCACCAACGTTAGTGTTACCTTTTCTTCTATTACAAAAAGCATGGTACAAGAAGCAGAGAGGAGAGTTCTCAGTCCTGCATATGAGAGATGCAGAGGGTCTGGGTAAGCCAGAGTGCACTAGAGATGGGTGCAGGATGTGAGCGGGAAGAGAGCCATAGTGTTAGCTGAGAGCACGCAAGGCCACAGGAGCTATGAGGCTCGCCCTCCGGACCATTCCAGCCTCAAGCCCCACCGCTGAGTCTGTTGGTGGCCAAGGCAGATTTTTGTCTAATGGAATATAAGGGGATTCTCTGTGGTGTCCGCAGGAGGCTGCATCTAGTAGGAATGGGACTTTTAAACTCCAACTCCTGAGCCAGGAGCTAAGGCCATGATGCCACTCTTCCCTGGGACACCATTGGTCAGGATCACCCACACAGAGCAAGGCACTGACATGCTCCCTGATCTGAGTTGTGAGCCCGCACTACAGAGACTCAATTCTAGAGCCTGTGGGAGAGTGGAACAAGACTCTGGGGCATCATCCTCATCTCCATAAAGTCCATCACTTGTTGTCTGGTTTCTCCTTGAGTGGGACTTTATGTTGGTGCTTCCCAGTTGGTGAGTACCTCTCAAGAGCAAGCCAAAGCAACTGCTCTGATTGGTCTCCTCTGGGAGCTGGCCCACTGAGCAGAACCTGAGTAGAGTGGAATACAGGGCATTGCTTGGTAGTGAGCTCAGCCAGGATAGGAGCCGCCACAAAATCTTTCCCCTGCTCAGCCAGAATGGGTATTACCACCACAAAATTTGTCCCCTGCTCAGCCAGAATGGAAGTCACCATAATACCTTTTCCCTGCTCAGCCAGAATAGGTGTCACCACAAAACTTCTCCCCTGCTCAGCCAGGAGGGGTGTTACCACAAAACTTCTCCCCTGCTCAGCCAGGATGGGTGTCATCACAAAACCTCTCCCCTAAAAGCTACTAGGGCTGTAGGCCTATGATCCTTAGTCACTTACCAGGCTTCTCTCACCCTCTGAGCTTTGTGCCTTGGGAGCATAGTCCCATCTTACTATTTCGGTCTTTCTTTCCTCAGTAGCCAGAGCAGTGATTGTCTCCTGAGTCTTCTCCTGGCATACAAAGCCAGACTCCTCTCCTTCTTCACACCCTCTGCCTGTGACCTACCTCGTCTTCTAGCGATGCAGGGGAAGCTGTGTGACTGTAGGCCAGCTATCCACCCTCTCTGAACCACAGACACGTCGTTTGGAAACTGGGAGGCTGTCAGAGTGTATGCTTCTCTGCCCGCCCTGCAGTAAGCCCCCGTCTCAGGTGGGGAAGCTCTGGCAGCTGTCTGTTCTGCCCACACTGACTCAGGCCCCTCTTACCGCTTCCCCACAGGGACTGTATCATGCTCTGCTGTCTTAATAGTGGCACCAGCTTTGTGGCTGGCTTCGCCATCTTCTCCGTCCTGGGCTTCATGGCATATGAGCAAGGAGTGCCTATTGCTGAGGTGGCAGAGTCAGGTAAGTCTGCAGAGGTGAGATGTGGAAAGCCCAAGCTTCTGGAGGTTTCCAGGGGGTGAGGACAATGTGGCCACTGCAGTCTTCCTGTCCTGGGTTTGTTTCTCTTCAACTGCAGAGAAAGCCCTGACCTTCCTCACTGGGAAGCCAAAGCCTTCATTTACTTCCCAGGCTACTGTTTCCTGCCCCCCCCCCATCCCCATCATCACTCACTTTGGACTTGCTCCATTCTGTGCCCAGCCTCAAGGTGTCATGTTTACAGCACAACCTGGACAGCCCTGGGCTGCTGGAGCCATCCCACCCACTTCCCTACCACTGTGGACTGTCCCCTTCTGGGCCACACCTCACCGCAGACCCTTTGCACACTCTGCGCCTGTGCCTGGAGGACCTAACCTCCCCTCCTTTATCCATTCTACATATAGAATCGTCACACCTGTCACAGCCCGAAGCATAGTTGCTATGTTTGAATCAAACAAGCTGTGGTCAGGGAGATGATTCACCATGACAACTCCTCCTTGACTTGCATGGCACTTGGACTCTGAAGAAAGCACACTGTGATGAGAAGGTGCAGGGGGTCCTGAGTATTGAAGATATGATGGTCCTCAAGGCGGGTGGGTCAAAGTAGATGACATCAGAGGTGAGCGCTGCCTTATACACCTCACGGTGCGCTTAGCTCCTCAGTCCATTGCAGGGGCATTTATACGCCTTTGTACCAAGCAATCGCAAAGGAAAATTCTCTTCAAGCAAACATGAAATATTTACAAGTATAGGCGACATACTGGGACAGAGATTAAACCCAAAATAAGTAGGACCAGAGGAATAATAACGAGAATTCCTACAATTAATAGGGAATATTGCAAAAACCAAGAGCTCTGTTATAAAAAGATGAACAAAAGTCATAACTCCTTGGCAAAACTACCAAGGAAAAAAACTAAAATACAATTCGCTAACGTATTAGTGACTTTTCCATTGCTAGGATAAAATGCCACTACTGAAGCAACTTACGGAAGAGTTTATTTGACTTATAGTTTCAAAGGATAGAAAGTCCATCATGGCAGGAAGGCATGGCGTGGTATTAGGAGCAGGAAGCTGAGAGATTGCATTTTAACCACCTTTAGAAAGCAGAGAAGCCAGCAGGAAGTGGGGGAAAGGCTATAAACTCTCAGATCCCACCCCGGTGATGCATTTCCTCTAGTAAGACTGCTCCTCCTAAAACACTCCACAGCAGCACCACCAGCTGGGAACCAGCTGTACAAATGCATGAGCCCACCACCAGCTGGGAACCAGCTGTACAAATGCATGAGCCCATCGGGGCAATTCTCATTCAAAACCACAACTACCATTAACAATGAAAGGGGGCCAGTGCTGTGTAATAATCCTTTTGTACACTGTGAAGATGGGCTGCTTTCATTGGTTTAATAAAGAACCAAATGGCCAAAGCTAGGCAGGAAGCAGTTAGGCAGAAGAGCCAGACTGAGGTAACACTGGGATGAAAGAGGGTGGAGTCACCAGGAGATGCAGAGAGAATGAAGATGAACTTGCAATGTTAAGAAAGGTACTGAACCACATGGTAGAATGTAGATAAGAAATATGGATTAATTTAAGTTATAAGAGCTAGTTAGTAAATAGCCTAAGCTATCGGCTGAGCATCTATAATTAATAAGTCTCCATGTGGTTATTTGGGAGCTGGCTGGTGGAGCAGAAATTTCTGTCTACACCTGATACGCAATGTCCAGGACCACATAGAGCTGTATAAAGCCTGAAAAAGTTTTTAAAAAAAGTTCTGGAACACAGAGTCCAATGCAGCTCAGTGGATAAAGGCACTAGCCACACAATCTGAAGACCTGAGTTTAATCCCTAGAACCCACATAAAGATAGACAAGAACTAACTCCACAAAGATGTCCTCTGACCACTACATGTATTCTCACATACACAACATACACGTGTGCACACCCTATTGTAAAAAAAAGTTTTTAATTCCTTTTGGACTGCGAAGGAAGAAGCAGATCTACAGACCCCAGGACTATAATAAACACTAGGGACCACTGTGAATAGCTTCCGCCTGGATTTGATCACACAGGTTATATGGGTGAATATATGTTTAAAAGGCAGTGGGCTCAGACTGACACAGAAGAAACAGGAAAACTGAGTAGTTCTATATCTTTTAAAGAAGTAATTTTTTATTTAAAACGTTTTGGGCTGGCTCAGTTCGTAAATCTCTTACCACCCAAGCACAAGACGCCAAGAGTGAAAAAAGCTGAGTGTGGAGGAGCTTGCCTATAACTGCAGCCTTGGAGGGAGGAGAGAGAAGACACGCAGATCCATGAAGCTCATTGGCTGGAAGGCCTAGCCAGACCAGTGAGTTTCAGGTTCAGTCAGGGACCCTAAAGATGAAAGTGAAAGCAAAGACACCCAGCATCCAGGCTTCCACATACACATGCACACATTCATGTACCATACATATACAATACTCACACAGAGAGAGAGACACACACAGACATGCACACGTGTATGCACACAGTCAGATGCAGGAAATCTGATATGTCTTCTGGCCCCTGAGAGTTGCTGCACTTCCGTGATGCTCATAAACTTAAGCAGATGCCCAACACATTATACACACACATATGTGTATAAATATACTATGTGAGTATATGTGTGTATATAGTGTAGATAGATAGATAGATAGATAGATAGATAGATAGATAGATAGACAGATAGGGAGAGAGATAGGGAGAGAGAGAGAAAAGAAAGGGTGTACAGCATTACTACAAAAGGTGGATAGGAATTTTCCATGAATTAGTAAAGAATCACGCTGTGAAATATGAAAAACTTTCAAGTCCACACCCCCAGTTGTTGCCATTTTCTTTTCCTATAACAGAATACCTAAGATTGGGTAATTTCTAAAGAGTGGGGTTTTTTTAAGCTGATAATAGTTTCTGGAGAAAGGGAGATCTGGTGTTGTGGTATCTTATGCAGCTCCACCACATGATGGAGGCATCACATAGAAGAACCCACAGAGAGTGAGACAGGTGCACAGAAAGAGGCGGGGTACAAAGGAGTTGATCCTCTCTAACCTTTGCCTATGAGAATCACTCCATTCTCAAAAGAACTAATCCAGTTGCCCAGGCAGACATTAATCCCTCTTGACCTATTCACCTCTTCAAGACTTAATTGCCTCCTAAAAACCCACCTTCCAACACTGCTACCCTGACAAGCACATTTGGATATGAAAACTAGGAGTGATGGTGCCTGACACTGAACCAGAGGAAGATACAAGATAACAAGGATAGAAACAAACCAATACAGAAAACTCACTGTAGTAAGTAAACACTGTGGGGGAAACATGGAAATAAACTGATTTATGTGTCTTGACCAAAAAGAAACATTGCAGGAGTAATGCAAGGTTGGTGTATTGTTAGGAACTCCATTAATAGTATGCACTGTATTCATAGATTAGCAAAAAACCAATATCTCCATGGATACAGGAAAAACAATGTTAACGAAATGTAACACCATGTATGTATATTTAAAAATTAGCAGGAGGGGTGGAGAGATAGCTCAGTTAGGAGTGCTTGCCGTTCTTGCAGAGGACCCAGGTTTGATTCCCAGTACCCACATCAGGCAGCTCATAACTACCTGTACCAGTAGCTCCAGGGTATCTGATGCCCTCTTCTGGCCTCCATGAGCACTGAACTCATGTGGTCACATAAATTCATATAGGTGCACATATATGTGCACACAGATACACACACAAGTAATCTTAAATTTTAAAAAAAAGTAATCAGGAAAATATCAGTTGAAGGGTATTTTTAAAGTGTTATGTGGAGAGAGCTGGTCATGGTGGTACACCTTTAGAAGCCTGAGGCAGAAGGATGGTGATGCCAGCCTGGGCAAACATAGTCAGACTTTGCCCCCCAAAAAGGTATGTATTTAACAGTTTAAAATGTAAATATGGGTGTTCTTCTATATCCCTCACTGGGGAAAGACAAATGTGCAAGAAAATGTGCATGGGCAACCGTGCAAAGGAGGTACGGAGAGGGCTGGAAATCAAAGAGAATGGCTACTGTCATGAAGGGCAGCAAAGGATGAGAGGAGGGATGGAAGGGGCAAGGATGGGCTGGGGAAGGAAGGGACAATGCTTCTCAGAGTGTCTCCCTTGTTGGCCTTGACCCTGGGTGATGTTCTCACACTGTAGCCACACTGGGTGCTAAGGAACACAGAGAACAGACACGGTGTGCCGCTTGGGTACTGGAGGCTAAAGATAAAAGACAAAGCAATAACTGTAGTGTATTTGTTCAGAACAGGAATCTGAGCTAGAGATTCTGCTGACTGGAATATGTGTTTTGGGGTGGACTAAACTGATAAGTGTGTGTAAATCCCAAGGCTGCTATTTTCCTCTGAGGAGCAGGTCCTAGAATGTACTGTATTGGAAGTCATGGGATATGTATGCTTAGACTCCCAGTTTCCATGTGTGGATAGAAACATGTAGACTTGCACAGGAGAGAGGAATTGCTGAGGGAGCCACCTGCAATAACACTCCAGTTAACAGACAACCCCTGTGTTCAGACCTGGGTTTACTAAACATCACTGTGCCCAGTCAGGACCCTTGAAGAGGCAGTCGGGTCCAGGGCTAGACCAAGACACAGTGAAGCCAGAAGATAAGGCTACGCTCCAGAGAAGCCTGGGAATGTATCAGAAGGATGTAAAACCTACCTGAAAGAGCCTGCAATGACCAGTGCTGGGACAACTTGAACAGCAAAGGAAATAATGATCATCTGTGTCATAACCCAGAGAAAAAGACTGAACACTGAGGAGCCCACAGGGGCACGAACATGTCACCTTGTGAGTGACTTTGCAGACTCCTGCTGAACGAGTGTGGAAGGAAAAAGGAGGATCCATCCTCAGGCGAGCACCATCATAGCAATGACTGTAGAAGCAAAGCTCCGATGGAGGTTGAGATCACAGGGGAGGGGCGAGAGGAGCAGGGTCCTGTGTAGCCCAGAGGTGCTCCTCCCCTGGGAGAGGAAAGTCACTGCTTCATCATGGAGATGGTGCCAACACCAGCCTACCTAAAGGCTGATGTTTCTCTGAGAAGGAGACGTGACACTTCTGTGAATTTTTTTTTTTTGTGTGTGAGAATTGCTGGATTTCACTGAGATCAAGCATAAACGATTATAAACACAAATTGCTCAGTTTTTGTTTGCTAGCAGTAAATAGTTGGGAAAAATGAAATACTTGAAAAAAAAATTAAAGACAAAAGGTCTGGAGAGGTGGCACAATGGTTTAGAGCACTGACTACTCTAACAGCAGAAGACCCGAATTCAATTCCTAGCACCCATGCGGTTGATTACAACCTTGTTTAACTCCAGCTCTGGAGGATCCATCGCCCTCTAATGGCCTCTGTAGGCATTGCACTCCGACATGAAGGCAGACAAAACACCTGTGTGCAGAATAAAAATAAATATTTTAAAAAAATAGCCTGAGAGGAAATGTCCACAATGCCTACCTTCTTCCCATCTAACAACAACAACAAAAACCCTGCTCCAACCCAATAAAAAGGAAATGGACCAATAAAGGAGGCATTTGTGGGAATAGTAAGCACCAAAGGTAGCCGGAAACACAGATTAAAACCAAAGTGAATGGACAGTGCAAAGTCATTGTTGAGCCCGAAAGAATAACAGTACCAAGTGCTGGCAAGAACATGGAGCCTCAAATGCTGTTTTAAGATGACAAAATGGCTTGACTGCATTTGAAATCAGCATTTCATAGGTGAAGTTTGCGGTTTTTACCCCCAGCAATTCCATCCTAAGCAGCACAAACAACCAAAATCTAAAATAATAATAATAAAAAAGCTGGAGAGGTGGCTTAGAGGTTAGGGACATGAACTATTCCTCAGGTAGTAAAATCGCCTGTGCCTCCAGCTTTAGGGTGTCTAACACTCCCTACTGGCCTCCAGGCTTTCAGATGCACACATGTACACACACACACACACACATACTTACACACACACACACACAACTCTTAAAATTAATCTCATTTAAAAAAAAATCCACCGGGCGGTGATAGCGCATGCCTTTACTCCCAGCACTTGGGAGGCAGAGGCAAGCAGATCTCTGTGAGTTCGAGGCCAGCCTGGTCTATAAGAGCTAGTTCTAGAACAGGCTCCAAAGCTAGAGAAACCCTGTCTTGAAAAACAAAAAACAAAACAAAAAAAACCCTACCAGTGTTTGCCAAGGATGCTGACGGAGGTGGGATGGAGGTGGTGAGCAGCTAGAGGCAACAGCAATGCTGTGTATCCTGATGGTAGTGGTGATGTGGACTTGTTTTCAGAATCTGGATATACACTTACACTGGGCTCTTATGGTATATGGGTTGTTCTGTAACAATTCCTTCTGCTTGGCGGCGTTCTCACTATTCTCAGAACCACCTTTAGGGAGACTGTTCCACTCTGGCTCAGCTGCTGTCTGGTCCTGGAGAGAATATTTGAACAATGGGAAAGTAGCTGGCAGCAGACACAGATCTGTGGGTCAGAGACTCCTGGCCCTCTGCACAGCGACACCCTTTTCTGTAGGCATATATTAACACTGCACCATCAGCACAGTCCGGACAGGAGATGCCAGTGGGACCTGGGTCCAGTGGCCTGCAACGCTGCCATGTCCCTGTAGATGGAAACACTGGAAGACTGACCTCTTTCCCTCCCCTCCAGGTCCTGGACTGGCTTTCATCGCCTACCCCAAAGCCGTCACGATGATGCCCCTCTCCCCATTGTGGGCCACCTTGTTCTTCATGATGCTCATCTTCCTGGGCCTGGACAGTCAGGTGAGGGGCAGAAAGAGGGAAGGGGATGGTGGGAGGGGGAGGGAAGAGACATATTGGGAAGGGGGAAAGAATGGGAAGGGAGGAACAGAAGAACAGGGACTAGACAGGCCAGGTGCTACAGCTTTTAGACCCTGGGCTCTCTCTTGGCCTCCCACATCAGGCCACCCAGCAGCCCTGCCACTTTCTTGGTAGACTCCAGTCATAGACATGTCTAGTCTATTTGGTGCCCCTCCACCCCTTCTTGTCTACTTTACTATATATATATATATATATATATATATATATATATATATATAGTGTGTGTGTGTGTGTGTGTGTGTGTGTGTGTGTGTACAACTGCTACAGTACACACGCAGAGGTCAGAGGACAACTTGTGACGATTACTTCTCTTACCTCTCTTCATCAACAATGTGTGTCCCAGGGATGGAACTCAGGTCCCCAGATCCCAATTTGATTTTTTGGGTGGTGTGGGGGGGGGCGTTGTTTGTTTTTCAAGACATGGTTTCTCTGTGTAGCCCTGGCTGTCCTAGAACTCACTATGTAGACCAGGCTAGCCTCAAACTCATGTAGATCTGTTCTTCTCTGCCTCCAGAGTGCTGGGACTACAGATGTGTATCATCACATCTGGCCCCCAATTAAACTTTTAAAATGATGCTCTAAGTTCTTTCATTCTGATAAGTGACTCCCAGCCAGGGGTTCGAGGAAAAGCAGAACAGGTCCTAAAAGGGTGGACTGTGACTAATTATAGACAAGGGTCCCCGTGTCCCCATTCCGACCAAGCCATAGAGCACTTGGGACACAGGAGAGCTAGTTTCCTTCCTCTGGCCCTGTGACGAGGTCTCCAGGACCTGTTCTTGTGATCCTCTGGGTGCTTCATCCCCTTCATCCAGCTGCTGTATACCCACTAGGCCCTAGGGACCTCTGTCCCTCCCTCCCTCCCTCCCTCCCTCTGCCACAGTTGTCTTTGGAGCAGTACCTAGGAGTGAATTGCATGCTCCTGTACCCTCATCCCCTACACCAGCCTACCCTCCCTCCCTGCTTCTCTCTAAGCCCAGTCTCATCCTCCCCATGGCCTTCCAGCTTCAAGCCTGTGGCCTCTCCTTGACCACAGGCCTAGAATACAACCCCTGCCCACTGCTGAGCCCAGAGAACTGCTTCCAGCCATGTTGGAGGCTCTCAGTAGGGCATCCTGACAATCCTATTCTGTGAAGAAGAGAGCTACGGTTGACAAGGGAAGCAGCCCTGATCCTCCAGCCTTAGGGGGGAGGGTGGTGCCCAGGTTAGCCCAACGAGCACTACTCCCACTCACGACATTGCAAGAGTCACTGAACACCCAAGCCCTGCCCTGCGTGTCTGTCAATCCAGCCACATTCAGTTTCTCTCTGGAGCCAGAATCCTTCCCCAGAATCCACTAAGCCATGCCGCAGACACGCCGGCTGTTTCTGCTGATAGCTTCCCCTTCCATTGTTGTCGGCAAAGCCTTTTGGAAATCAGGGCTCTGCAGCTGGTGTGTGACAGGGAGGCAGAGGCTGCTGCCTGACGGAGGAGGTGGGACTGAGGCATGGGCTCTGCTCATTCCCCTCTGGGTTTAAAAGTAGAAGCCAAGGCTTAGAGGAGCCGAGTGACTTGCTGGGGCAGATACCCAGGTCTGCTTGCCTCTTACACATCCACACCCTCATTAGCTTCCTGGGTAAGCAGCCTTCTTTGACTCCCATTTCCCTCCACAGGACCCTGGGGGAAGGCTGGCAGTACCAGCCCTTGCTGTGGAGGCAGTGCAGAGGGCCAGGGTTGAGCATCAGTTCCGAATAGCTCCTAGCTGTGTGCCTTTGACCTCCCCTCCCCTCTCTGGGCCTCAACCCTTTATGTATAATGGAAATACCTTGTCTGGGAAGATAGATGTGAATCAGACGAATAGGGGGTTCAGGGTCCCCCAACATGGTAACTAGCAAACGTGCACTCCATAGCACAAAGGTGGGAGACCACATCAGAAGCAGGTGGTTCACAGCTGGGCTCTGCCACCAAAAGGTAACAGAACTGGATGTGGCTTTCCCTCGGTCATAGAGCAGGGGATTGGCAGAGTCCTAGAAGTCAAAGACAATGGCCAATGGAGAGCCTGCTGTGAGAGCAGATTCCCAAGCTCCCAGGAGGGTTTTGAGACTCCCGCCTTGCCTTGGGGCAAAGGCTGGGTCTTCTGTCACTCACAAACCCTGAGGCGGCAGGAGATGGTTAGTAGTCTGGTCTGTGTGCTGAGTGACCCTGGGCAGTAGCTTCTCTCTCTCTCTCAGCATCTTTGTCCTGGTCCATTCAGTGAACCTACTGGGACTAGTCGGGGCTGGGTTTGCTGTTGTTGCCTCTGTAACGGGATGGAATGTGAAGGTGCAGGGTAGGCCAGTAAGAAGGGAGCCCCTGGTATGTGGACCCAGGGTGCCAAGACAGGCCTTTACATGGGCCTCACACATTGTGTCTCTCCCTCTAGTTTGTGTGCGTGGAGAGCCTCGTGACTGCCGTGGTAGACATGTACCCCAAGGTCTTCCGACGGGGCTACCGGCGAGAACTGCTCATCCTGGCCCTGTCCATCATCTCCTATTTCCTAGGCCTGGTGATGCTGACAGAGGTAAGTGATGTCACCTGTGCTCCATCACACTCCAGCTCCCAGACCTCAGACCCCGAGGCTGCGGGCAGATCCAGAACCTTCTCCACTACTCGGGAACCTGCTCTTCCTTTCAGGACACTGTGAGAGCAAACACAGACTCTGAGTACAGGATCCTCACTGTGTTAGTGCTACAGGCAGTCATTGCTAGACAGGACAACTCACATGGGCACCTGTCAGGCCAGACAGTGTTTCCCTGGTCATCCCTTGGTGACCCTCCGGTGAATAGCACAATGTCAGCTCTTGGGCCCAGAACCGGCTCCATGTCATGATGTCAAGTTCAATACTGGCTTTTCTGGAACGTCTCTCAGATTAGGCACCTGGGTGACATTTGCTGTGTGTTCCAGCCTCAGCCTCCTGTGTGTTCCTCCTTCTTCCTATCCCTGTAGGTAAGGTGGGCTTCTCACTGACCCCGAATTGAGGAGGTCTTCTAAACCATGTGCTCATTCCACCTCCACAGCCTTTCTGTCCCTGTCTTGGGTCAGGTATCTTTGGAAGGTGAGATTAGGTGTCTCTCTCCCCATAACGCACAAAAATAATTAATGCAGAGAAAGGGGGAGGGGAAATCCATTGCTGAGAGACACAGAGGTTGTGTGAGAAGCAGGGAGGAGTGGGGAACTGGAATCCATCAGGCAGATGGGGTGAATCAGAGGCCAGTCATCTTCAGAGACCTCTTCCACATCTTCCTACAAAACCATAGTCTCAGGGAAGTTCCCTGGCTTTCCTTCCCACCAGGATCCCTGTCATCTCCCCATCCTGGGTCACTGTGTTTCCAGCTCACTCCCTGTCCCTCTGGCTGTTATAAAGATCCCCAATCAGCCTTACATCTGTCCTGTTGTCCCCCAGGCCCAAAGGTCCATGAGAACAGGAACCTCCCCTGTTCAGCCAGGGGATGCTGGAGGCAACTCAGATCTTGTGTTCAGTGTGAGTGACCGAATAATTGCTGTTCTTACTCATTACCACGTTAACAAGAGTGGCAGTCACTGTTTGAGCAAATGAATGGGGTGAGGGTCCAGTTCCTGCTCTCCCTACAGTGGTTCTGCTTGTGCTTCTCTGCGTGGGGAGGCCAGGCTACAGCGAGTAGGGCCTCATTAAGCGCTGGTTAATTACACAGCCTGGAGTCATTTGTTGCATATAAATTGGGGAGGGGATAAACCTGACACCTTGAAGAAGCTAGTGGGAAGGTGTTGGTGTGGGGATCGCTGACTCCCAGCACAGCCTGCCATGGTTGCCCCCTGTACACAGAGCTCTCTTCAAGGGTGCACGGTGACTCCCAGGGGGTCATCAGGGAGCCAGCGCTCCAGCCAACCGAGACTATTAATCAGTAGGCATTTGGGCTTCACATGCCAGCCCTCCACCCCCACAGAGGGCTATCTTCAAGTTATTGTGCAGAAGAAATTCACAGTGGGCCCAGTGAGCCATGCCAGCCAGCCTCAGTTGTCCTGGTAATTGCCTGCCAGAGCCCCTACCCCCTCTCTCAGTTACACTTGGTTAAAGCTTAAGTCTAAAGAAAATCTAGGCTACCCACTTCTTATCTTCGTCCACAGCAGTGTGACCAGTGGCTAGGACTATGGGCCCTGCCATTTAGTTCTCAGCCCTTCTACTCAGCTCCATGACATCCTGTTGCAAGTGGCCTTGCCTCTTGGTGCCTCAGTTTCCCTGTGGGGACATTGGATAACAATAGTCATGCCTGTCAGTGAATTATTGGAGATGAGGGAACCAATAAGTACATTGAAATGTGGAAAAGTTAAGGCTATCGGTTCTTTAATGGGACTGTGTTCTGAGGAACATGTCACCAAGTGACGGCATATGAGCATCAGAGAAGGAATTCTTAAGCTTTGCTATACACAGCCCCTTTTTACCCAAGAAATTTGTCACATGGACCTGGGTATATAGGCACATAAAATATATATACAGGGTCTGAAGAGTTGGCCCAGTGGATAAGAACACTGTCTGCTCTTGCAGAGAACCTGGGTTTGATTCCTGGGACCCATGTGGCCCCTCACAACCATCTGTAGCTTCAGTCCCATGTGTGTGATCTAACACCCTCCTCTGGCTTCCATAGTCATTTTACACATGTGGTACATAGATATACATGCAGGAAAATACTCATAGACTTAAAAATAATAAGTATAGTTGTTATTATAACATTTTATTAACTATTATTTATTATTGTACTATTACATATAAGAATTACATATTATTATAAGTATAACTTATAAACAAACATTTACTTATAATAAATTATGAAGAAATTTCTTTGAAAACAACTCTTTGGTGTATATGTAATTTTGTCATTTATTAAAACAGAAGCAAAATTGCATACTAATGAGGTAGATGTGCTTACATAAGAATCAAATCTTAGCTGGATATGTGATACTGCAGGATGCAGAATGTCTTTAATGGTTTTCAGAGTTGACCAATATTTTGGTTTTATGGTCATCAATACTGAGAACACTGGTTGCATAAATAAACCATTCACAACTTCAGAAGTATGTTCAGGGCCATTTCAGAAATTGTGGTTCCGTCCTAATTCCAAGGCAGAGTTATTGAATGATCACTTATGCGACTCAAACAGCAGTTTTTAAAACCATACCTTCTGAGACTGGCAAGATGGCTCAGTGGGTAAAGGTGCCACCAAGCTTGACCACCTGGTTCCAGAACCCACATGGCAGAAGGAGAGAACAGACTCCCACAGCAGTACTCTGACTGGCACACATGAACCAAAGCACAACTCACATGCGTGTGCATACATACACACACACACACACACTCACACATACACTAAATGTAAAAAGAAAATCAAACATTCTAATTATATAATGCAAAAACGTTCTAATTTGATACACACTGAGGAATGACTAAGAAACTTCTAAAAAGTGTTTGTTTTCCGTAATTGAACCATTATGTTTCTGGAAGAGCAGATCCCTTTATAAGCACAGTGAAAACACTGTGGCTCATAGCATGTAGTCTCGAATGAGATGTCTCTGGCGTTGTTCATTGAGTATCATGAAGGGTGAGTAGTAGCTCCACCCTCCCTGTGTTTTCAAAACATGAGGGTATCACCAATAATATTAAAAAGGGAACGTTATTCCTGGAAAAAAATACTTCTGGTACATTCCAGAAAATCTGTACTTCAGGCCTCATACCCATGCCCCCCTAACCTCCATTACCCAGAACCGTGTGTCCAGATGGTGCGTGGGCTCTGCAGTTAGTCACTGTCTCCCCGTGCCCTGCATACTCAACCAGCTCTTCACAATGGTGTTATGTGTGGCCCTGTCTTCCTTATGATTTTACCTCTATCTCTGGAGGTAACAAATGAGGGAGCACATGGTCTCAAGCTATGGAATATGCATGACAGAAGACAGCCCAAGGGAGGTGCCTTGGGGGACTCTTGTTCCAAGTGAGACCCCTCGGTAGACACAAGAGGTCCTGTAACTGCTCTCTGTTTTTTTAGCCCACTGTCCTGACTTCCCCAGCTTCCCCAACCTGACCCCTCCATGCTCTTTCATGTTGATTTCCCTGCATGTCAGTTCTTTGAGTACCATTTATATATCAGGATGGTTTTCCTTACAAATGTCATTTCAAATCCGATCCTGGCTGCTCTTCTCCCTCCCTGTTGACAGAGGCTGCTCGTTCATCCCTGGCCACCAGACTCCTGAAATAATCACACAGAAATCTGTATTAATTGCAGTACTATTTGGCCAATAGCTTAAGCATATTTTTAGCTAACTCTTACCTCTTAAATCAACCTATCTGAATTAATCTGTGCATCACCACGAGGTCATGGCCTACCGTCAAGGTTCTAAGGTCTTTCTCCTCTGGTGGTGGCTACATGACATTTCACTAACTCCGCCTTCTCTCTCCCATTCAATTTAGTTTTCCCGCCTAGCTCTACTCTGTTCTATCACAGGCCAAAGCAGCTTCTTTATTCATTAACCAATAAAATCAACACATATACAGAAGAACTTCCCACATTGCCTCCCTGCTCTTCCCCTGCTCTCAGCACCCCCAAATCCTCATGAAGAAGACTTTGAGTGGCAATCTTTCCACCAAATTTCATCTTCAGAATTGATCTGATGGTTGTCCCTTCACACCAGAACCCCCATGAGCAACAATCTGCTGCTTCCTAGGTCCCTCCTGTTTTCATAGGACCAGCACACTTCCTGCCGGCCAATCATCTCTGGATTATTCGTAATGCCTAACATCATATGAACAGTATGTGAAGAGTGACAATGTACTGTTTGAGGGAGAATGCCAAGAGATCTGTTAGGGCTCTCTACAGAAACATAGTATAAAAAGGGGTTCCCTAGGATGGTTTACATGATAGTTACTTGTCCCATGAAGCAGGATACCCCAATGGTTGTAAACTGGGACTAGAGGTCCAGGAAGATCACTTGAAAATCATTAGCATTGTGTCTGTGTTGGAAGGCTAGAGAAGCTGGGATCCGTGGATGGTGGTGGAGGCCATGATAGAGATACTCACTGAGCAATGCATGAAGACACACTTTTCCTCAAATCTCTTTCTATCTGGTCCTCTAATGGAAGATTCTGGCCACTCTGAGGGCAGATTTTTTCACTTTGGTCAGTCCCCACAGATATGCCCAGAAGCAAGTCTCTCTCTCAGGTTGATCCTGATTCTGGTCAAGTTGACATTAAGGTCAGCCATCGAAGGGCCAAGCGTGTGTTATAGAGTGGGTCCAAAGGCAATCCATCATCAGTAATTCATCCCAAAGATGAGCTATGCCCCTACTGTGTGTCCATTTCTGAGCTCTGGGCAAGTCAGCCAGTAGCATGCCACAGAGTCCATGCTCCAGGTGATTTACATCTTTTGGGGGATCTGCTGTGCACTGGGCCCTGTGCTCAGGGCTCAGTGCACAATAAGGGCCAAGGTGGGGGCCTCTCAGGCAGAGCTCAGAGCTCTCAGTGGCTGACAGGCTATTTTTAGGATTGAATTGTGAGTTCCGACAATGAAATCTAAAAGCCTGAAGAAAGAGCGAGGCTGAGGAGGGAGGGCTTCTCAGAGAAAGTGACATTTTCACTGAGCTTTGAAAGATCTTAACCAAATGCAGGGTGAGACCACTTTTCCGGGAATGGGTGGTGGGGCAGGTTGGAGGGAGCCCGGGGTACATGTAAGCCTCTGAAAAGATGGAAGATGGTAAGACTAGCAGCAGGAAGGCCTGGCTGGAGACTGCTGGAGTTGGGGAACTCCATCAACACCTGGCCAATTAGACATATTCCTGATTAATTCTTACATCCTAAATTAACCCATTTCTATTATTCTGTGTATTGCCACAAGGCTGTGGCGTACCAGGTAAAGTTCCTGCGTCTGTCTCCTTTGGCAGCTACATGGCATCTCCTCAACTCCACCTACTTTTTTCCTCTATCTCTACTTGGAATTCCTGCCTTGCTCTATTCTGCACTGCCATAGGCCCAAAGCAGCTGCTTTATTAACCAATGGAAAGAAAACACATTCACAGCATGCAGAGGGGAATCCCACATCAATCAACACCACCTGGGGAGAGGCGTTGAAGCCATCTGCCATCCACTCTGCTTTCAGTGGAGCCTCTGATGCCACAGGCCACCTACAGCCCTGATGTCTCTGCAGGACAGGTCCTTGTGACACCCAGATGCAGAGTGTAGGTGCTCAGACTAGAGATGAGCAAATTGCTGGTTAGCAGCTGCCAAAGCAGAGCAAGGACCCCATGGGGGCTGGCTACTAACCCTGTTCACCTGCATGTCTGTCTGTGTGTCTGTCCTCTTACCCACAGGGAGGCATGTACATCTTCCAGCTTTTTGACTCCTATGCTGCCAGTGGCATGTGCTTGCTTTTTGTGGCCATCTTTGAGTGTGTTTGCATCGGCTGGGTGTATGGTAAGTGGAGGCTGGACCCCTGGAACCTGGTAAGCTGTATCTGTCTGGGCACTTTCCCTGGTGACTCAGGTTCCTTCTTATTGTCACAAGACCTTCTTGTTTTTATGCTGGCATAGAATGTTCAGGACCCAGACACCCTGATCTCTGGCTAGTCCTGCCCTGAGGCTCAGTTTCCCCCTTGGTGAAGTTTGTGTCCCAGAGAAAGACTCCAGGCAAAGCTACTAGCATGAGCCACACCCTCACTCGTTTCACCCTCTGATCCTTGCACAAATCAGGATGAGAGCTGCTGTCTCAAGGGCAAAAAAGAACGTAGCCTGGGAGTAATATGCACTAGTCACACAAACAGCCCAGAAGGCCTTCACCTTGAGAGTTCAATACCCTGTGGCTCACCCATGTCTTCGCCTCACCTTGCCCATTGGGTTAATTGGTTTTGCACCACTGCAAAGAACTTCCTGACATGGGCTACTTAAGAAGTAGAGGCCAGCAGAACTCATGGTTCTGGAGTTCAGGTCTAAGATTGGGTGGTTTCATTGCTTCCAGTCCTGGTGAAGGCCTCTCATGGTGGGAGTATGTATTGGAGAAAGTGATCACATCTCTAGCCAGGAACAGAGAGACATGCCTCTGCCGTTGACCTAAAGACCTCAGTAGGGCCCTATTTCCCAGAGCACAGTGGGACTTCTCACTTCTCACACCTGATAATGCCACCCAAGGGACCTAGATCTTCATGCAGGCACCCTGCACTCATGCCCAAGCACTCTATGTCTCATTCTGGGGAAGGGAGGCCCACTTTGCCTCTGCTCTGAAATAGTATGCCTGTCTGCTTTCCTCCCGACAGGAAGCAACCGGTTCTACGACAACATCGAGGACATGATTGGCTACCGGCCCCTGTCACTCATCAAGTGGTGCTGGAAAGTTGTGACCCCTGGGATATGTGCGGTAAGACCTGCAGAAAGCCACCTCTAGCCCCTTGATTTCCTCACTAGCCACTCTTCCGCTCCAGCTGGCTCAGCTGAGGCTGGCCCTGAGGAGGGTCACATAGCCCATGGCCTTGCCACCTGACACAGTGTGGTGCTGATGTCTCAGGTGAGATGCTGGACCTGCCAAGGCAGCGTCTCCCTCTTGAGGGACCCTGAACCTGTTTCTCCCCGTCAGGGTCTTAGGTTCTAGGTACATCAACCTGACACTGGTCCACCTCCCTGGGGACCAGGGGTATGCAAGCATGAGTGAGGAGATTTGTTACTGAGAAGGTGGCAGAGGTGAGGAGAATTTCAAGATTTAGGCTATGTCCCTGGAACCAGACCACAGACCAGCCTTGGTGAGAAGGAGGCTTAAACATAGAAAAATGGTCTCATGCATTATGCTTTGTCCTGTCATTGGTTCTCGGGGCATCTGAGCTTATCTTCCCATTGAAGGGGCCAGAAGAGCAGATTCAAGATGGCCCTAAAATAAACTCTGAGTAGAAAAAAAGCTGAGAAAAAGGATCCTGGGAGAGGAGACAAATATCACAGCCCTGGAAGACACCCCAAGGCTGTGCTCTGATAGTTGACTCAGCCTCCCCTCTACTTCAGGCTCACTGTGGACAGTTGAGGTGCCTGGGTCTTTGGAGCAGGGCAGGGCTGAGAGGCACCACCAAAAACTTCCATTTGCCTCTCCACAGGGCATCTTCATCTTCTTTCTGGTCAAGTACAAACCTCTCAAGTACAACAATGTGTACACATACCCAGCTTGGGGCTACGGCATTGGTTGGCTCATGGCTCTGTCCTCCATGTTATGCATCCCGCTCTGGATCTTCATCAAGGTGTGGAAGACAGAGGGCACCCTGCCCGAGGTGAGCAGGTGGTAGAGGAAGCAGGGGTAGGGGCCGGGGCTGGATAGAAGGGGAATTATGGCCAGCTCCTCCTTGGCAGATGTTCATCCTTAAAATGTACCAGAAGCTCCTCTGTGAGATTTCTGGGTTAAAGCCAGATTCTGTAAATTCTACCAAAGCCTCCCTACCTGCCAGACAGGTTGACAGCACCGCTTAATTGATAGAGGGTATAGGAGGTCTGGGGGTTCCTACAGGGAAAGCATTTAAATCAGGATCTGAACTGAGGTTTGGCCAAATGTCAGCTCTGACAGGCCACAGGGAGACACAAGTGAAGACGGTAGCTTAAAAGAAATCCCACACTAGCTCAGAATTGAGAAATAGATGGCTGTTTATTTAGGGGTAGACTCACAAATCAGAATCCTCTGCTGGAACAGAGATCAGAAACCGAAATCCGCAACCGAAACAGAGGGAGAGGCCAGAAAAGAGACCAGACACATGCTCTACATCAGCATATGTAGTATAAGAGGCCATGTCCCAGTGGGCAGGTTACCACTAGCTGTAAGATTTTCTACAGCATACAAGTACCATCCAAAATGCTACCTCCAGCTTCCTGCCTGTAGGGGCCTGGGCTCCAACAGAGGCTGGTGGATGGAAATGGTCCCTTTTGTGACTTATATGAGGTGTTAGTCAAGAGCATTTGGTCAAGATATTAAGACCAGACTTTTCAGAGGGAACTGACCTGGGACTTTAAAACCTAACCCTCAGGACCCCTGGCTCAGCCGTCCAGTAACCTCCTGATAGTTATGAGCCTTTTCCTGGCTTCTTCCTGTCACCTCAGCTCATACCCTGTCCACCCAGACAGCAGGGCTTGTTATAGAGTGAGCCTCTGATCCGGCCCAGTCTGGGGCCTTGGGACCTTGGGACTGCTACCTGTCCATTCACATGCTGAGCCTGGCACACAGGAGCACGGTTAGTCTGTGTGTTAATCCTACCTGGACAGTGTGCCTTCCACCTGAAAGAGGAGGCCCAACCTTGCCCTTGAGTACTAAGCCATCCCAAAGTCCTTGCCACTTTTTTCAAGTAAGGGCCCATGCTCAGGAGGGCTTCCTGGTCCTGGTCCAAGGGCAGTACAAAGGTAGGGCTGAGGTAGGGCCCTTGCTCAAGATTCTGAGAGACTGAGGCTGTGCACATGGAGGCTGAGCTGGGGATGGTGCCTGCCTCTAAGCATAGCTTGAAATACACAGTACCTGGAGCTTCCCCTCACTGCAGTGCTGTGGTGAGAAACCCAGTGCAGGGTAGAGTAGAACTCTGAATAATCAACAGGCACATCAGAAGCTCAGCGTCTGGACGGTGCCTGCCATCCTGGCCCACAGATAGAGGGCTGCAGCCGGAGGTCAGGAGACGGGCTGGCAAGGTCATCAGCCCAGCTCCCCTTGTCGCCAAGGCAGGAATGGGGTAGCAGCTCTTGATTATGACTCTCTAGTCTTGGTCATCTCCCACAGCCAGGCTGCAGGGGCTAACTGTCTCCATCTCCTTACTTCTCACCTACTACCCAAGGTGGGACCTCAGCCATCCCCATTTCTGGTGTTGGGAACTCAAGGAGGTAATTCCTCACCAAGAACTGAGGAGCAAGGCAGAGCCAGGGCCCAGCCCTCAGTCTGGTGGCTCCATAGCACCAAAGAACATCTGTACAGCTGGGGACACAGAGGTGGACAGACCCCGGGCTCTGGCTGCATTACTCACACAGCCTTCTCTCCAACCATCTAGAAATTACAGAAGTTGACAGTCCCCAGCGCTGATCTGAAAATGCGGGGCAAGCTTGGGGCTAGCCCGCGGACGGTGACGGTTAATGACTGTGAGGCCAAGGTCAAGGGTGACGGCACCATCTCCGCCATCACAGAGAAGGAGACACACTTCTGAGTCCCACCAGCCACTTGGATCCTTCTCCCCTGTTCCTTCCCTGCTTGTAAATGAATCCTGAATCTTGTACTTCACCTAATGTTAGGGGCTTGCCCTTCTGCACAGGACTATTAACCAGTTAACTCCCAGCCAGCCACTGTGTGCCCTGTACCCCCGCCTCACTCCTGTGATCATGGCTGTATCCACCTTACCAAGATAATTCTGTACAGTGACTAGCAGATCCTGGCCTAGGGTGGTTCAACCCATGTTTCCTAGAGTCCTTGTATTATACTGTCAACTTTCATGCTGTGGGCAGGTGAGTGAGGGGGTGGTGCCCATCCGCCTCTGGTTTTCAGTAATCCCAGACTTTGTCTCGGACCTTTCCTGGCCCCACTCCTCTGTACCCTAGCGACAGTTTGTTGTGTTTTGTTATTTTCTTTTGGTCTTACCCTTTTCCAATGGCAGGACCTTCCACACGTCAAAGCTGTAAGATGGCAAAGGAAACATCCCACCATTCTCAGGGCTCCTGAGCAATCGGGAGTTGATAACAGTCTCATCCGGTGACTGCGGCTACTCCCTTCTCTCCCCAGCCTCAGTTTCTCCATCCCCCAGATTGCAGGAGGAAATAGAATGGAGTCTTCCCCTGACTCACTGCCTTGCAGTGACTGCTTTGACTTTTGCCTGCAGAGAGTTGCAGGCCTCTTCTTTCTCCCTCTTTGCTATGAACCCCCCCCCCAACCTACCGTAGCTCCTACCCCCACCCCCTACCTCTCTCCCACTTATCTTAAGTCAAACCTATCACAAGATATATTAGGGAAGTGTGTTTCCCTAACAACTGGTGGTATGGCTTAGCCCTGATCCCTAGAGGCCAGCCCATCCCCAACCCCTTTGACAGGTGGTCCCACCACACATCCTGCTTTCTTGGCTATCAAGCTCTGTCCCTCCTTCCTCAGTAGGGATGATCGGAAGGCAACCACCTCTTCCTGCAGCTGCCTGGCCAGGATCTGTGGTTTAAGATCTATAGTTGTCCCTGCCAGGGGGAGCTACAATGAGGCCCAGGGCTGGATTCCACCCATAGCCCCTTCTCTCCCTCCTGTCCCCTGCCCTTTTCTCTACCTTCCTGCCACTCACTGCAGATCCTGTGTGCAGACATATTATTCTGGAGGCTTTCCACCTGCCCGGTGTGAGGAGCCTTCGTTCACACTCATCAGAGGGAGGAATTGGGCATCCATCCCTCAGGCTCTTGGAAAAGGAGAGCAAACATGGTCCCCAGGGGAAGGCTGGTACTATGCCTTCCTGCCTGGCTCAGACCTCTTGGACTGACCTCTCCCTCATCTGCTGAGTTTTCCAGCTTCTGTGTCTGTGTAACTGTTGGGGGATGGCATGTAGGGGGAGGGACATCCTTTCCTTCTTCCTGTAATTTCCTAGATCTGGCGGAAAGGTGACTTTTCTTCACACTAAGGCTCCAGTGTCCTGTCAAAGACCAGAATTCTCTATTTACTCAAAACTTCAAGACTCTTATCTGTTCTGCCCAGCGCCCCCCGCTTCCATCTAAAGCCTGGGATGACTGCCCAGCATCCCCCAGCTAACTGGGCACTCATCCAGGGCACAACCACCCCCCCCCCACCAGTTGCTCACAAACAGGCCACACATTCCTTCTGGGAAGGTCAGCATCATACTGAAGATGACCTGTGGAGTTGGTCCTCAACTGCTGTCCCCCATCCCCCCTGAGAGGGAGGCTGCCCATTGCTGCTATTGCTCCTCACCACCAACTCCCTCATGGACAGATGGACAGACAGATCCCTGATGTCTGTCATCACAGACACACGTGTTGTACATGTGGCCCGTAACACTTGACACTCTTAACACTACTCATGGAGCAGGGCAGAGGGAGGCTTGTGGTTTGGGGGTTGTCTTTTTTGTTGTTTTGTTTTATAATTTCATACTAGTATTTGGGTAACTGTAGGGAGGAGGGGAGGGCAAGAGGGAGCAAGGGAACATGTCATTGTGACAACTTTTTTGATATTCATTAGAAGTGATACAATATATCCTTTCTGAGATATTTACAGTATTATTAAAAAAAGAAAAGGGTTGGACTGTTTTGCATAACAAACTTTTTATTGGCAACCCAAAGAGCACAAGATTGTCTGTCTGCTCCTTTTTAAAAATTAAAAGATGTGGATCAACTCCCACGTGGCTGTTCCCAGCAGGCGGTCTTTATTGGGTTTTCCTCCCGTCTTTGGGTATCCACAGGGTATGCCTTCATAACCATCTTGGTTCTGTAATTAGAGGCTGTGATCTGCACTCAGCATTACAGATCAGACAACATCGGGAGCAGCGGTGTTTCAAGCCCCGCCTCCTTTGATGCCTTTGCCCTCCCGGTAGTCACTGTACTGCCATACAGGGTGGCTGCTTCCTAGGAACCCAATGTGGACCGAATGCTCAGCAGACCTCTCTTTAACTCTCAAGCCACCTGCCTGTTTTACAGGTAAGGAAAACCAACGCACAGAGAAGTCAAGCGATTTGCCTCCCAGTCACACCTCTTAGAAGTCACAGAATCTGCCACTTGTCACTCTCCTTGCTGAGGCATATGGGTCCCCCCACCACTGCCTGCAGACAGCCTGAATATTCACTTTATCCGGTGTCAGCAGCAAGTCAGTAAGAGGTTATCATAAAAATGTACGTCTCCTCCCTTCCCAAGAAACTTGAGCTGCAGACTTGGGAACCTACATGACTTAAGAGTGAATTTGCCTGGCACACCAGCAGGCAGCTGTGTGAGCTAGTGACCCCTGGCCAAGTGTGCTCTGCAGCCTGGCTCTGTGACACACCGCCAGTAGCCAGAATCTGGGAAGGGAGGCCTGAAAGTGAAGCCAAAGGCCCTGTCAATCCTGAGACGTTTCCGGTTGGTGGTGGAGGGGTCCGAGCATCAGAATGCAAGGTCTGCTGAAGTCCAGTCTCCTCAGATCCTTCTCCGCACCCAGGAGGCAGTCCTGGAACACCTGCTGGTTTCGATTCCAGAACCTTGGAATAGTTAGTATTTAAGAGTAACCCCCTTTCTCAAATGTTCCTGCTCTTAGTCAAAAGGAATGGTGTCCACAGCCTTCTAGATGGGGATTTTCTGGGGAGGAACCGCCTCCCTGGCCTCTCCAGCGAGACTGTGCTGTGTAATGAGAGCCTGCCCACGGTTATCTGTAACAGTGTAGCAGTGAGACTCAGGGAGGACATGCAGCTAGCCCACACTTCCCCAGAGGCCCCTGAGGAGTGTGGGTGTTAGTCGTAGGCAGAGCCATCGGTCTGGCCACTTGTCACTCAGCCGGGAGAGGGGAGAAAGGGCTGACTATTGGGAACCCTGGAGGTGCAGCAGTGCGCCTGCCATCTTTGAGCTGGAGAACCAGGGAAGCTGTAGGTCCTCAGGCCCTGCAGAGCGAGCAAATCCACGCCTTCTCCACCTGGCTCATCTCTCTTGGCCCTCTGCAGGGGGCATGGAGACTGCCATCCTCACAGACACCCACAGACAAGCCATGTTCCACCAGCTACCTGGGCACCTTCTTAGTCCAGCTAAACTCACACACAAAATTAACCTTTGGGAGCTCCAGAAGGTGCCACAGACACCAGCACCACTGGGTCACCCAAGAGCATACAGATGGTGGAGGCTGAAACCCACCTGCTAACATGATGCATCTCTCAAAGGCTCACATTCCCCCAAATGATGGAAGGTCACTAGAACTTACTGGGAGGGATGGGAATGTTGTGGAGACTGCCAAGGGACATTGAAGGTAGGAGATACACTAGGACATGTGCCCTGAGACCTGAAGAAAGGGTTTCCTGGAGATGGTTGAATCATTGAGTAGTGAATGAGAGAGGGGGCATTGGGAGGGGGAGGGACAAATGATAGGAGCCCATGGGCAGGAAAATAGTAGTGTCTGGGGCCCAGCAGAGTTTGAAAAGTCAGGGTTTTTGGCATTACTAGGTATTGTAGCCACCCACAGGCCTGCAGGAAGATATGGCTTGACCCAAGGAGCAAGCTGCCTGATGCGGTCTTAAGGAAAGGGAAGAATGGGGGGCCCCTCCCCTTATTGCCCTCCCATTCCTTCTAGGCCAGGCAGCAGCAAACGAACCACTAGGGGGTGCCGCTACTAACCTCTGACCATGGTGGTAGGACCTGGAGGTAGGACGTGCACTGGAGACTGAGAGGACTGTGGGGGATGTCCAAGAGCTTATCTAGGTACCCAATTGCAGGAACCGAAAGGCTGACCTTGGGGCGGGGAAAGTGTAATTCATCATCCTCTTGCCCCACCCCCACCCTGACAGCAGTCACCTTCTCCCCTGACTGTGTGACCTTGGACAAGTGACTTTACTTGTCTGGTTCACTTCCCACAACTACGCAAAGGGGCTGAGTGCAGGCGTCTGATCCATCTTGAGTCTTTCTATGCGGCTGTCTTCAGAAGGGCCCAGTTGCCATCCCAGACCTGGTCTCCTCATTCCCAAATTTGCTACGCCTTGGACAAAGACACGATGCCCCTCTGAAGAAAGCTGATGCGGACCTTAGCTGTCATTTGTGTCATAGCAGGAAGGGCGATTGTGTGGGGAGATGGCCGTGCAGTAACAGCTAGGCTGTAGGGCCCAGGGTGACCTGTGGCTCTGTTCACCACACCTGCTGGCCGGCCCTGCTCCATCTGCCCTGAAGTCAGGCCCCCATGCCATCTGGACTGGGGTGGGGGTGGGGCGGGACACCAGATAAGGATGATGAAAGTTTCTGGGGAGAGAATTTAGGCCAATTTCCCTCTTTTTCTTTCTTGTCTGTACCATCTAATTATTTTTTCTAAACAAAGCTCATCTATTGCTTTTTTATTCCAAAACATGAAATCAATGACGCTATTTTTAAAAATCCTTCCTTGGCCACTGAGAAGTTGGTTACAAATGCACGTTCTGAGGAAAAGAAAATGACAGACATGTGGTTGGAAGAGATGGCGAGAGGAAGCAGGGGTGGGGGATGGGGGAGCCAGGAGTGTGGCTGCTCACCCTCACCAAACTCCTCAGCCCTGAAGTTCACTTCTACCCTGAGATGCTGGGGAACCAACAACTGAGCAGGTCCTGTACTTTGTGCCGTGGGCAGGACCCCTCCTCTGATGACAGCATTTATGGACGTTGTAACTGTTTGTAGATTGTGGCTTCTCACAGTTAATGGAGGAGAGGGGGATGAAGCCCTCACAATGGTTAGCCCAGTGTTGATGGACTTCCTGTCTTGTCTGCAAATGAAGTGAACATTTCCCCCACACTCACAGAGGGCATTGGGTAACTAGCCCATTGAATAGATGGATAAACTGAGGTTTAGGCTTGCATTACTAATCGCCTTGCAGTGGTGTTCATTTATGTGTTTTTCCAATTTATTTCTCAGGTAAATTCAACCGTTGTAGCCTCCTCTCCCAACCCAGTCTGTTCCACTCCATCTCAGGTCCACCATCCAGCTGCTACCCACATCCAACCTTTGTCAGTTTTGTGTTCACTTTGTACCAACTTCATCCTGGTAGACAGAGACAGGACCTTGAGCATCACATAAGGTGCAAATGAAGGAGCAGAAGCAAGTGATTAGCATGAGACTCAAGTGGGGAGGAGCATAGGAAGGTCAGGGAGCAGGGGAAGGGGTTATGCGTGGGGGAATAGGTAGAATCTAAGTAGATCATCCAGGGAGGGTCTGAGAGAGAGAGAGACAGAGACAGACAGAGAACCATGACCATGTAGAAAGAGCATTACTGGAAGAGAAAACAGCATGAGCAAAGGCCCTGTGGTAGGAGCTTGTAAGTAGCATTCCCAGGATTGCAAGGAGACCAGAGCAGATGATGCCAAGTGTTTAGGGGAAATGGTGAGTGGCAAGCTGGGAGAGGTGGTGGGCAGAGAAGGAGGACCTAGCAGATTCATAAAATTGTGAAATGAGGGCACCAGGAACCGTGCGAAGGTTGAGCATTTAAAAAAAGGAAGGAAGGAAGGAAGGAAGGAAGGAAGGGAGGAAGGGAGGGAGGGAGAAGTAGTTCTGATTTTGTTTGTGGCATGTATGTCTGCATCCACCCATTCATTTTTCTTCACTTTATTTGCTTTTGTATGTGATTGTGATGGAGCAGCATATGTGAGGCCCCGTGTGTGTGGTGGACATCAGAGAGCAACTTGCAGGAATTGATTCTCTCTTTCCTGACTCTGAGGATCAAACTCAGTTTTTCAGACTTGGTGACAAATTTTACCTGCTGAACCATCTCATAGACTGGTTTATGTGTGGATGCGACCTCCCAGCTGTTGGGGGACTCAGGTAAGTTGACTGCTAGAACCAGAAAAGAAAAAAAAATTAAAAGGATCAAGTCAGCTGGAGGAGCAGTGAAAGGAACACAGATTCTGGATGTGGCTTGAAACTGGACTAGGATCTCTTGGTGTTTGGAAGTGAGGCATCTAAGATGATCAGTTGAGATGGGGCTGCTGAGCAGTTCTCAGGACCCACAGGGAGCATGTCTTCATAACGGCAGGAGCTAGACCTTTAGAAGGTCAGTGCCCGCTGACATTACATGTCATGGCTGAATTCAAACTCTTGAGCAAATCTGCTCACCTTTTGGGACCTCACTTTGCTGCATCTGCCATCTGGAGACCGTTGTTCTCAGAGTTTTATATGGCCTGGATACTCCATTAGCATGGTAGTTTATACTAGCTAACGTCAAGGTCTCCTAGAGACTGAGGGGCCCAGTACAGGCGTCACATGGACGGGATCCTAGCTAAATGACCTTGGACCAGACACCCACCTCTTCCATCTTCATCAGCTCTGCAAAAATACCCACTTCACACAAAGCAGCCGCCCTTGTTCCCAGCACACAGTAGGACCTCCACCAAGGTGCAGAAGAAGAACATGGTGCAGCTGGACTCATGTTCCCATACCCACTCCTGGCCAGGGCAGCTGCAGCCCCAATGGGGCATTTTTATCTCCACGAGTGCAGCAGGTTCCACAGCAGCACCGCAGCTCGGCTGAGTCCCTGCGTGTGTGGGCAAAGCTGCTGTTCCCGAGGATCTAAAATTGCCTCCCTCTGATTGCTGCTATACAAACCGAGATGCTGCTCGCTTCCCCCATCCAGTTGGGTCTATTTCAAGAACACATTGATGAGCGCTGATTGAGCCTTGATTACTGCAAGCCTAGCAAGCGAGCTGGCGCTGGGGCCAGCCCCCTCCCCAAGCCTCAGTGGGATGTGCTCACTCCCGCTCTGCCACCATGGCCCACTGTCACCCAAGGGCCACCTGAAGAGACAAGGAAGGGACATAACACATAGTATAGGGCACCTCTCACACGTCTACCTCCTAGTATACTGCATTGGGTCGCTTATTTCTGAGTCCCTCTCCTCCCTCTGCCAAACCCTCTAGATTCCAGAGCATGGGGAGCAGAGTGAGAGATTTGCATGCTGGGTTTTTAAGATCCAGGGAGCTATTGACCAGAAGAAAAGAATCGTCCATCCCTTGTTCCTGTCACACACACACACATACATACACACATTCAGCCACACCCCTCCACACACGTCTGGCTGTGCTTGAGGCCGCCTGGCTCCTTGGGCTGGACCTTAAACATCTCTCCTTTCTTCTGTGGAATAATGGCACAGACCTCAAGTACATGGTCGCTTGCAAACCCCATGGTTACTTTTACATGGGTTCATGTGAATGCACATGTTCCTGTGTTGGGTGGGAGGTGCATGAGTACATGCGTGCCTGCATGTATGTGTATGGAAGCTACAGATCAACCTCTTCCTCCGTTGCTCTCTATCCAAACTTTGAGACCCAGATCCACTTGTTTCCACCTCCCATTGCTGGACCCGCTCCCCCCTCCCCCCCAGTGCACACTACCACCCTCGGTCCACTCTCCCATGGATTCCGGGGATCCAGCTCTAGCCTCATGCTGATGCTCAAGGCCACCAGCCCTGTACTAACTGAGCAGTCTCCCCAGAGTCATGTTTTCAGATCCTTTTGTGCCCACTTTGCAGCTGATGACACTGAGGCTGGTGGAGCTGGTTTGGGGTTTGGAGCTGAGTCCTAGGTCTTTGGTGGGTATGCTAGTTCTTGGCAAACCCTGAGGCCTGGTTTTAAAAGAAGCCTCTGGCTCTTTACTTAGAGCCTGGTGTTAGCAGGTCTTGGCTGGGGCCAGGTCTGCATTGTAAGGTATTATCTGGGTGACAGAGTGGGGAGGTGGAGCAATTGCTGGTCCCTTCTACTTGGCAGGGCTCGTGGCTCATGGGGTATGAAGGTACCCTCTCCCCTCCCCCTGCTGCTGTTACCCTGTATGCCTAGCTCCCATCCCCTCTCCTTGCTCCTCCTCTGCCACCCTCTTTTCCTTGTCAGCCATGCACACCCTTCCCTGTCCTCTCTCTCCTGCCTTCCATCTTCTGTCCACTTCCCATAGTCTTCTCTCCCTCTACACCCAGCCTTTTTCCTCTTGGCAGCCATCAGTCTTTCCTATCTGCTTGCCAGACCTAAGAGGGCTGCAAGGGTAGACCCTGTGGGGTTTGCTGCAAACACACATCAATACAGCTCCACCTGGGAACAGAATGCATACCAGTCCTAGGCTGTCATCTGGGCATTTCAGAACCCCTAACACCTCTGTCTTGAGGAAGGAGAGAGGAACACCAAGAAGCCCTTCCTTAATATCCTGAGACAGAACAGGGTGGCCAGGGCAAAGAGCCCTGGGCAGTCCTTGTCAACCTGATCCCTTTCTATTGTATAACCACCAAGTTTTCCTTCCTCCTGCTACAACAAGGCCCCACATCTAACACCTTGCTCTCCCTCAAATTTCTGTCCCTTGTATGGAGCTGCTGGCTTTATACGCCTGGCATTGGGGTACACGTACACGTGTGCATGGGTGCACACCTATGCACATACACGAACACATACAGACACACATATGAAGACAGGCATGCAAAACCATGATCTCTCTCTCTCTCTCTCTCTCTCTCTCTCTCTCTCTCTCTGTCTGTCTCTCTCTCTCATTAAATTTCCTAAGGGAGAGACCTGGGAGAAGTGTTGTAAAGTTCAGGGTCTGGAATCACAGAGACCTGGTTTACAAATCTTGGTTCTGATACATCCTGGCTGTATAATATTGGGCAGGTCACCTAGGCCCTATGTTCTCAGTTCCTCCTTCTCAGGGTTGTATTATTTAAGAAGCAGAGGCTTACAAAATGCTTATTTTCCAGCCAAATCTCAGTTTTCACGTCAGCGTCTATCCTGGTTCCAGATCTCACATCTGGGGGTATAGAGTGGACTTCTGAACCATTCCCTTTATTTTTAGGTGGGCGCTTGGTGGGAGGAAATGGCTCCAAGGTCAAGGCTGTCAGGTGCCTTTGGATCTAGTATCCTCACAACTTTCCCAGTTCATGAGCCTGGCAAGATGACACAATGCTCTGCTGCACACAGAGACCAATGATCAGAAGCCAGACTCGGCCTTACAGCTCTCCAGCAAGGGCGGGCATGACCCCCTCCATTTCCCGGCACTGGGCGTCAGGTCTGTGTCTGGTACGCTGTCTCCAAAGCCCGTGTCTGGGATGTGGGATTCAAGCAGGTTTACACAGATCCCAGGATTCTTCAGACCCCTACCCTCTACTTCTGTTGCTAGGCAACAGCTGCTCATTGCTGTGGGTACCAGCGGAGGATGAGATGAGGGAGCCTGCAGCAGCTGGCTCTGCTCTTCGCTTAGAGGCCTGGGGAAGCTATCCCAAAGTCAAACACAATGAAAATCAGAGTCCCTATGATAAGCAGAGACTTGCCCAAGCTCACTAGGGCTGTGAGGGAACACATCCTAACACTGCAGTGTCAGAGCTGACAACTCCTGGGAGAACTTTGTTAGGACCCTTAATTCCTGGGCCCAGGAAGACATTGCCACACTGTGGAGTGTGGAGTGGATTAGAGACCTCATTGCTGTGTGGTTGCTGCAGGCAAGCCTCATCCCCTTCACCTGGCTCCACCCGAGTAGGAATGGTTTGATGCCAGCATACCCCTCTCCAAATTAAAGTACATGTGTGCACATGTGTGTGCATGCATGTGCGTGTGTCTCTCTGTGTGTGTGCATGCATGTGCGTGTGTCTGTGTATGTGTGTGCATGCATGTGTGTGTGTCTGTGTGTGTGTGCGTGTGTGTGCATGCATGTGCGTGTGTGTGTGCATGCATCTGCGTGTGTGTGTGCATGCATGTGCGTCTGTGTGTGTGCATGCATGTGCGTGTGTCTCTGTGTGTGTGCGTGTGTGTGTGTGCGTGTGTGTGTGTGTGTCTGTGTGTGTGTGCGTGTGTCTGTGTGTGTGTGCCTGTGTGTGTGTGTGTGCATGCATGCATGTGCGTCTGTGTGTGTGTGCAAGCATGTGCGTGTGTCTGTGTGCGTGTGTCTCTGTGTATGTGCGTGTGTCTCTGTGTGTGTGTGTGCGTGTGTCTGTATGTGTGTGTGTGCGCATGCATGTGCGTGTGTCTCTGTGTGTGTGCGTGTGTCTCTGTGTGTGTGCGTGTGTGTGTGTGCGTGTGTGTGTATGTGCCTGTGTCTCTGTGTGTGTGCGTGTGTCTGTATGTGTGTGTCTCTGTGTGTGTGTGTCTCTGTGTGTGTGTGCGTGTGTGTGTGTGTGCGTGTGTGTGTGTGCGTGTGTCTGTGTGTGTGTGTCTCTGTGTGTGTGTGTGCGTGTGTCTGTGTGTGTGTGTCTCTGTGTGTGTGTGTGCGTGTGCGTGTGTGTCTCTGTGTGTGTGCGTGTGTCTGTGTGCGTGTGTGTGTCTGTGCGTGTGTCTCTGTGTGTGTCTCTGTGTGTGTGTCTGTGTGTGTGTGCGTGTGTGTGTGTGCGTATGTGTGTGTGCGTGTGTCTGTGTGTGTGTCTCTGTGTGTGTGTGTCTCTGTGTGTGTGTGCGTGTGCGTGTGTGTGTGTGCATGTGTGTGTGTGTCTGTGTGTGTGTGTCTCTTTGTGTGTGTGTGTGCGTGTGCGTGTGTGTGTCTCTGTGTGTGTGCGTGTGTCTGTGTGTGTGTGTCTGTGTGTGTGTGTGTCTCTGTGTGTGTGTGTGCGTGTGTCTGTGTGTGTGTGTCTCTGTGTGAGTGTGTGCATGTGTCTGTGTGTGTGTGTCTGTGTGTGTGTGTCTCTGTGTGTGTGTCTCTGTGTGTGTGCGTGTGTCTGTGTGTGTGTGTCTCTGTGTGTGTGTCTCTGTGTGTGTGTGTGTGCATGTGTCTGTGTGTGTGTGTCTCTGTGTGAGTGTGTGCATGTGTCTGTGTGTGTGTGTCTCTGTGTGTGTGTGTCTCTGTGTGTGTGTATGTGCGTGTGTCTGTGTGTGTGTGTCTCTGTGTGTGTGTGTCTCTGTGTGTGTGTGTGTGCGTGTGCGTGTGTGTGTGTGCGTGTGTGTGTGTGCGTGTGTCTGTGTGTCTGTGTGTGTGTGCATGTGTGTGTGTGCGTGTGTCTCTGTGTGTGTGCGTGTGTGTGTGTGCGTGTGTGTGTCTCTGTGTGTGTGTCTCTGTGTGTGTGTGTGTGTGTGTGTGCGTGTGTGTGTGTGCGTGTGTGTGTGTGTGCGTGTGTCTGTGTGTGTGTCTCTGTGTGTGTGTGTGCGTGTGTCTGTGTGTGTGTCTGTGTGTGTGTGTGTCTCTGTGTGTGTGTGCGTGTGCGTGTGTGTGTGTGCATGTGTGTGTGTGTCTCTGTGTGTGTGTGTCTCTGTGTGTGTGTGTGCGTGTGCGTGTGTGTGTCTCTGTGTGTGTGCGTGTGTCTGTGTGTGTGTGTGTCTGTGTGTGTGTGTGTCTCTGTGTGTGTGTGTGCGTGTGTCTGTGTGTGTGTCTCTGTGTGTGTGTGTGCATGTGTCTGTGTGTGTGTCTCTGTGTGTGTGTGTCTCTGTGTGTGTATGTGCGTGTGTCTGTGTGTGTGTGTCTCTGTGTGTGTGTGTCTCTGTGTGTGTGTGCGTGTGTGTGTGTGTGCGTGTGTGTGTGTGTGTCTGTGTGTCTGTGTTTCTGTGTGTGTGTGTGTGTGCGTGTGTGTGTGTGTGCGTGTGTCTCTGTGTGTGTGTGTGTGTGTGTGTGCATGTGTGTGTGTGTGTGTGTAGCCCTCCTGGTCATTAGGCACAGAATGGTCAGTAGCTCCATGCAGGAGCAATGGTTTTATCTGTGAGGGTTCTCAGATGCAGAATCCACAGGACCCTTGATAAGATGAAGAAAAGACAAAATATGGTTGTCTGAGGGTGGGATAAAACTAGAGAATAGATCATTGCCTAGCAACAGCTGGGGTCGGCTGATGCTGACTGTAGGAAGGGCTGGAGTCAGCAGCTTTTTCCTCCCCTAACTTCCTTCCCTTCAGTTTCCCCGGTGCAGACCCTAGACCTGCTCCAGCAGAACTAACAAGGGCTCCCCCTACATATACACTCTTCATCAGTGAGTGTTGGCTCAGCCCCACAAAACAGGGAGACCCAGCACCCCGGAACCAGACTTCCCTGGCTGCGGGTACCCTGTGCAGGGTACCCAAAGCACCATCTTATCTCTGCTCCAGACACTGACCCTGAAGGTTCCCCTCCTTGACTACCTTTGTCACAGAAGGTGGGGGCCCTCATCAGTACACACTAGGGCTCTCTAGGGGCAGGACCTCAGCTTGGAGTCTCTGCCCAGCCAGAAGGTGCTCCCCCAAAGTGCCCGGAGCTAGTCTCAGGGGAACTGCTGTGTGCAAGTGGATGAAAGGAAGGAATATACCATGGCCTGGGGCTGTGAAGATCACCTGAAGGTGGACCAAGGACACCCGGTCATGTACCTGATCAGAGAAGGAGCCCTTCTCTGACAACACAGTTTAGGAAGTGAGGGGATCCCTCGCCATCACCTTCCCCAGCCTCAGTGTCCTTATCTGTCAAGTTGGGAGCCGACAGCAGATGCCCAGGGCCTCACCTCAGTGGCTGTAAATATGACCCGGATTTGCCAAGGATGGTTATGGAAGCCCCTGACAGGGGTGTGGGGGCAGAGATAGCTCTGAACCTCTGGGGTCCCATTGAAGACTATGCTTGCTAGAGACAGGTCCTCTGCTGGGTCCAAAGGCTGCTGTGACATTGTCTGACCTGTGTCACAGGAGATGGGGGGGGGGGCTGCCAGGAGGAAAATGATGTGAGAGAACTTACTACAGACCCAACCTGAAGAGAAAGTTGGGATGTGGAACGTGTGCGAGAGTTGGCATATGTGTACATGTTAGATGCATGTATATAATGTGCACACACGTATATATACATACATATATATATATACATGTGCACAGTCTTGCTTGCACACATATCACATATTTGTTTGCTATGTATATACACATTAGCTTTCTTGTACAGTTTTGGGGCTCATTCTGCCTGCGAATTCTTTCCATTGTCATGATCTTTCCATGGAAGGTGCTGCCATTCCCAGCCCAGCTAAAAAATGCAGGCCCTTCCTAGTGAACCTGAAAACCAGGCCTCTGAAGGGGCAGAGCAATTACCTAGGAGTGGCAGCAGCTGGGAGCCCAGGCGCAGATGCCAGGTGCCAACCATTGTTGATTCTCTAGGGCCAGGACTTCAGCAAATGTGTCCAGTCTGCAAAGAGGGCCTGCAGGTTTGCTGGGTGCACCAGGGGCCTCATAGCCTGACCTCTGGTAGCTTTCTCCTCAGCCTCTCTCTCTGGCTTCTTGGACAAAGGCCTTCCAGACTCTGTGTGCGTGCGTGCGTGCGTGCGTGTGTGTGTGTGTGTGTATGGCTGTAGCTGGGGGCTGTCACAAGGACCCTCGGCCTCCACATTCTATTCATGCTGTCATTGTCAGGTTGCCCCTTCCCATCATCCCTTTCAAAGGCCCCAGCAATGGTCGTGTGCCAGGATGGGCGTGAGGACCCACCAGGAAGCACGGGTTTGAGATCATTTTAAACTCTCCAGCAACTCCCAGAACACAGTCTTGTGAAAGGCGCATCCATCCAACCACACACCTATCCCAGCCTCTTGCCCTGTGGAGTACAAGCCCAAAGATCTGCAAGGCAGACATGGGCCCACTAATGTGTGCAGGGAGCCATGACAGGGAAGTGTCCTGGGATTGAAGTGGTGATGCTGGGGTGGGCACTCACAGCAGGTGGCCACAGCTGCTGAGCCTCACCTTCCTGGAGGAAGGGCAAAGGCAGACAGAACTCTGCTGGAGTACAGCAAGGCCATGGAGAGAGAGAGTGGGGCGTGGGGATGAGGGAGGAGACAGGTACTGCAGGCTTCCAGCAGACATTCCGGACCTGAGCAGGCGGGAGAGTCGAGGAGAAGCTGATTTCTGCCTTGGGCACCAGGTCAATGCATCCAGAAGTCAGAATGCAGGGGTCTACCAGCATCACCAAGCTCCCATGAGGTTGGTGTAGGGACACCATGGCCAGAAACACTGGCCCCAGGGCTAAACCTTCCAGACAACCGTGGCAATGTCTCCTTCTTCTTCCCTAAGCACGTGGCACAGTCAGGCTGTCATATGAGGCCTCCTGGAAGACTCAGTCTAGAGTGTTTTTCAAGATGCCTGGGGTCTGAGGACACAACCATTCCCTTGGGTTTCAGGATGTCTATTCTTTTCCCAGCCTGGGAAATATATCACCACCTCCACCCAGGACATAAAGACACCTAACCTCGTTACTAAGGATCCCTCCCTGGAATTCACCTTCTACCTTCAGAATGTGGCTTCCTCCTTCAAAGAAGGCTCCCACCAGAAACCAAAAAACAAAAAAACAAAAAACAAAAAAACAAAAACAAAAAAACACTGTGGCCAACCTGCCGCTAGTTCCAATCTCTCAGGGAATTCTTTTCTCCGAGGAGCTTCTTCAGCCTGGGAACCATCACTTCAGAAGATTGGAACCATCACTTCAGAAGATGAGGACCATCACTTCAGAAGCAACTGAGCCTCTCTCTAAGACAAAGCAAGAAACTAGGTCCCAGAAACAGAAAGTTCTAGATTTATAGTCCAGCAGACTCACTGTTTGACCTTGGCCAAGTCCCTTATGTTCTCTGAGCCTCATCATATTTTATGGGGAAATTGAGTGTAACTCCAGTCCCTGTGGCCATTGCAAGAGAGAACAACAGGTTCTTGGTGCATAGCAAAGTTTTAACCAGTGGCAGGCATGCTGTCCTTGTCTTGGAGGTATGTCCTTCTGTGTGTTTAAACAACAAAAACAAATCGCTGGCTTGTCATTGGCTCCTAGTCAATTCCCCCCCCCCCCCCCCCCCCCCCCGCGCACTCCTAGTGGCTGGCAGAGTGGCTCCTTGTGCCTGCTCAGACAGGCATACTGGAATCTCTTGGACAGGTCCCTTTGACACAGCTGATGAGACCAGGCACGTGCTTCCCCGCTGGCAGAGACAGAAAGAGATGGGACTACCACTGTACCCAGCTCCTCTGTGACGGGGGGGATGGGATATACAAGCCCCTTGCAGGTCCATGTGGGAGCTGGGAGGGGCCCGAGGAAGACTCAGACAGGGAACAAGCCCCAAAGTGGGTCATCACTGCCCTGGATGCCAACCCACTTCCAGTCCCTGCTGCCCACAGGCCCGCGGCCACAGGATGTCATCTTGAATTCGCTCTGCCCCTGCTTGCCCCATTTTATCCAGGTCTCTTGCCAGTGTGGGCGGAGGAAGGTTGGCGAGGCCTGAGGGGCTGCAGAGAAAGCCATTGCAGCACGGGGCTGTTTGAGCAGGCTTATCCCCACCCCCATCTTCATCCTGACGTTATTTGGTGTGGGGACTACAGGTAACAGAGACATAGTGCAGTGGGTAAAATAAAAAGCAGGTTTTGGGGAAGCAGGAAGTGTCCCCCCACTCTGGGTTATGGGACTTCTGGACTGGCTTCGTTTCTTCTGAGTCTGTTTCCTTGTTCACGATATGGGCTATTACGAAGTCTATAAAGACCTTCACTGTGCTTGCTGACGGCCACTAGAAACTGCCATATTTTCCTGGGTAATTTTTTCAGAGTCAGCCAGACCTCCCTAGGATCCTGGCTCTGGTCCTCGTAGGTGTGTAATAGAGGAACAAGTGGCTAAACCTGTCATCTGAGAGAGAAAACCTCACCTCCTGGTCCTTAGTACTTGTAGTTTTATCATGAAGCCTCATGGGAGAGCTCACAGTGATAGCCCTTAGGACAACATGAGAAGCCACCCACTGTGTATCAGCTGAGCGCTTGAGTGACTGCGAGCACTGGGGGTTATTAAGGAAGACGGTGCTTGGGCTCCAGACCCCAAGAGAGCTTACAACAGGGGCAGATAACCCCATGATAGGTCAGAACTGCACTCCGTGCCAGGACCCAGCCTAAAGATGCATGGCTCAGTTTATTCCTTCTGTCTCTGATGGGTTTAAAAGAAGGTACTAGACCCTGAGTCCCCCAAGCTGGGGTGGGTGTCAGGTGCTCCAGTGTGAGCAGCTGAGAACACCCTGCACCTGCCAGGCATCCGAGCCTGGGTACCACCCTGAGGGAGCGGCATGTGTGTGCAGTTGCCTGTGCATGTGTATGGAGGCTAGGGACTGGCAACGACAGTCTTCATGATTGCACTCCACCTTATATACCTTATGACACAGGCTCTCTCGTTTGAACCAAGGGCTTGTTGATTCATGCAGTCTAGCTAGCTAGCTTGCTCCGGAGATTCCTGGTCTTTGCCATGCCCACGCACTATTTCCATGCATCCACGTCTGCACAGCAAGCCCTTGACTACTGAGCTATCTTCCTGGACCCATGTGATAGACAAGGCAGTGAAGATAGAGTTCATGGAGTCGCTAGAGCTCAAGGCTGAGGTCTGTGACCTGCAAGCTTGAAAAAGAAACCTAAGGTGTCTATATCTTCATCTCATCACCCTCAAACAAAATAGTGAGTCCCTCTCTTGGGGACTCTACAGACACCAGGGGACAATGCAACCCTCTCATGGAGACTCTACAGATGCCAGGGGACAATGCAAGCTGAATGTTTTCAGCCAAATCCTCAGCTTAGAGAATCTGGTTCCAAACAAACCACAGCCATGACTGAGATGGAGTCCAGAGACACATGGCTCCCCAGAGTCCTGCCTCCTTTCATTGCTATCCTTCAAGTGGTACCCATCTGCTCTCTGAGCTTTGCTCTGTGAGGTAGAAGGCAGTCTCCCGGGGCATCTCCCACATCCTGTTCCACATGCACCCCGTACTCACAGCAGACAATCGAGGAAGGCCCCTCCCAGCCCCTCAAAGACAGAAAGAAGGGCTATCAGTTATAGATGCGTGAACTCCCTTTGTGGGTTTTTAATGTCACAGGTGACAGTAGGAAAAAGAAAGATATTTGTCAAGAGTTAAGACATTTTGCCAGCTATGGCAGTGCACACCTGTGATCCCAGGACTCAGGAGGCAGAGGCAGGAAGATTGTGAACATTAGGACAGCCTGGACTACCTTATCTCAGAATGAAGCAGGACAGGGAGGAAGAGAAGGGAGGTGTTTACATCTAACTGGACAGAAATAGTCTATAATTGTGGAGATACTTGGCCTTGAGAACCCAGGAACCAAGAGAAGAGGGAAAGATGGATTCTAGACACGCTATACTTCAGGACTGCAGGAGGCAACATGGGCAGAGAAGTGAGGTCCACTGGCATGGTGGCCAGCCTTGGCCTAGGTCTCCACTCTTCTTGGGACCAAACAGGGAGTGCCATGGCTCCTGTGAGCTTGCGTGTCTCCTGCCTCCATGGCCCTCTGCTTTCCAGGGTGGCAGTCACAGCCACTCTGCTCTCTTGTGACCTCCTGCTCCAACTGTAGCAGCCAAAGCTTGTGCAGATGGCACCCTTTGCTCCCCCAGTGATTCCTGCTCACTGCGGAGACTGCTAAGCCCCCTGTCCCTGCCACCTCTTGTCCCCATAGAGCAAAGCACTGGGACCCAGACTGAAGACAGTAATTGTCTTTCTGGAGCAATTCAGGTGACTAATACCGCTGTGGTTCTGGCAGCTGTGACTGCTAATGATGTCAGAACTGTCAAACTGAAGGTAATAATTGTCTCCTTTAAACAAAAAAAAAAGAGCCTAGATAATTAGCATAATCAGAAAGTAAATGGGCCAAGATTTCTAACCCAATGTTGAGTGGATGGGGGGGGGGGGTGTGAAATGAACATCAACTGTAATACAAAGCTGGGAGGTTGGGGTCACCAGGTCAGAGGAAGAGGGGAGGGCAGGAAATGTGTGTGTGTGTGTGTGTGTGTGTGTGTGTGTGTGTGTGTGTTTTGGGTTTTTTTTTTGTTGTTTTTTTTGGGGGGAAGGGGGGTCCTGCTGTGAGAGCCCAGGACCTATTATTCTGTGTAAACATGCAGCATGCAGCATTGGCAGTTTTCCAGTCTGGCCCTTTGATGTGTATTTACTGAACACCTGCTAGGAAGACAGCCTAGGGAATCAGTCATTCTTCCCAAAAGGAGGGGGGTCGAATCTGAAGTTGTCAGAGTGTGCCCCTCCCCACCCTGTCCCGTCCCGTCAGCCCTCTTCCCATTCCTGAAGATGTCAGCTGCCTGGGTTGTCAAAGAAGACACCTCAATTCTAAGTCACACAGGTCTGGTGGGTACCCAGAGGGCTCTGGGGATCAATAAGAATCAACTGTCACACCTCTCCATGTCACCACTCAGATCCAAGCAGGCAAGGGCTGCCAGATCCAGGATCCCACAAGACGGATGCAAAGGCAGCCTTCCACCCAGATCCAGGTTCCCTCTAGACGAATGCAACGGCAGCCTTCCTTTACCCTCACACTAAAGAGATCAGGCCTCCATCTAAGCAAGAGAGTTCTGGTTAACAAAGCCACAGTGAAGGCTCTGGCTTAGGAGCCTAAACCTAACCAAGGTACCAACAGCATGGAGTCAGGAGAGGCAGACACAAAACCAACCAGGCTTTGGGGCAGACCCTTCATTGTTTTGGACTCAAATCCTGCCTTCACCATTTGATGGGATTGGGAGTTAGTCCTAGGCAAAGACAAAGTCTTGATTTCCCTAAAAGTCGTCTCTAAAAATAAAGACTCAAGGTTCAACGGTATTTTTGGAAGCAACTCCAGGACACAGATAGTGGAGTGAATTTACCACATTCTGTACAACAAATTACCCCGACCACTTATCAACTCATTAACTAATCATTTCTGAGGACCAGGAGTCAGTAAGCGGCTTGGCTGGTGGTCGCTGCTCAGGCTGTCTCCTAATGTGTCAGGGAGCTCCAAGAGCCAGAACATGCCCCACAGCTATGCCAATCGATGATCTGAGAGGCCTGGGAGGTTGCCTATCCTACCCCTGCCTGTGGGTGTAGGGCCCACTGCTCAGGAGGGAGGGCATGAACTCTAAGTTTCTCAGCTGCCATTTCCCTCTTAGCCTGTTTGCTGGTCTGTATTCTACATTGCTAGACCGACTCAATGATAGTATAATTGTGGGGTGTCTATCCAATGCTCAATGGAACCTGTGTGGCTAAAGGGTCACTGTGGTGGATGGTCCTGGGGTAAGCTGGCAGGCTCACCATCCTTGGTATGGCTCCAGAGCTAGACTCTCCTCAGCATGTTCCAGAGACGCCAGAGCTCATGCCATCCTTCTCAGACCAACACTAAGGAAGGGGGCAGATGGTGTTAATGTCCTTACCCACTTCAGCATGTGCGAGACTCAAGATTTGGAGAGCATAGTGCAGGATCAGCACTTCAGACAAACCCCAACAAGGAGCATAGATAGAGCCAGCCTCACCTTGCTTCCACCGGTGTTAGTTGTGTTGAGTCTATTTTGCTTGTCATTAATGTGGCAGTTATGGGGCTCCACAGTGACAAAGGGCAGGGCTGTGTGCAGGTGCAAGAGCCTTTGGTGAGATGCCTGATGGTTCGTTCTACCCTCAGTCTCATGTCTGTGTCTGTGTCTGGGGAGCCAGCCAGCCCCAAGGGCGTGTGACAATCAATGTCTGCTCTTATCTTAAAATTCTTATTTTTTATTGTTTTTTAAAGTTATTTTTATTTTATTGGTGCTTTTGCCTGTATGTATGTCTGTGTGAGGGTGTTGGATCCTTAGTTACAGACAGTTGTGAGCTGCCATGTGGGTTCTGGGAATTGAACCCAGGTCCTCTGGAAAAGTAGTCAGTGCTCTAAACCACTGAGCCATCTCTCCAGCCCCTCACAATGGTTTTTGACAAAAGGCTGTCATTTTCATTTTCCATTTCACCTGGAGCTTTAAGTCCAGCCCTTCAGATAATAGAAACATTTCAGTCAGGATTTGAAGAGATTGAGGTGACACCTTCTCCCTTCTGAGAGTCTCTGCGAACTGTGGCTCAGGAAGCTGGTGAGAGCCATACCTTCAGGGTGCCTTGTCCTTTCACACATACAACTAGGCTTAGCTGATGGGACTTTGGCAAGAGTCAGGAGGTTGAGAGAAGAATGATGCCCAAGTCCAAAGCCATCTACCCGTCTTGCTGCAATCCCCATCCCAGAGATCCGAACACCTTTATGCTGACTGCATCTTTCGGAGACCCTGTCTGTTGGGTTTGACATCGAGTCTTCCTGTTTCTAGATCTACACCCATTCCTACCATATTCTGGTAGTGTCATCTCCTTCTCTGGGTCCAGCTGGGCTCCCAAGTGCCAGCCTCAGATGTGTGTCCCACCTCGTTGATTCCCCCAACCACATATTTAAATACCACCTGAGTGTCTTTTGTTCCCACCATGACCTGCCTGGCAGGCTGTCTCACAGAATTCTAGGAAAGATTAAATAAAATCCCAGAAGTAACCTTCCCCCAGAAGCGCAGTGAGTACCCAGTCAAAGCGCTCTCTTCCCTGGCTTATCTGCATCCAAAGAAGGCTCTTAGGTATGGCCCAGCACCACACTAAGGCTTCTTTTTCTGCTGCCTAGACAACTAGACAAGCTGTAGCTGGGAGCTTCCGGCTTTTAGAGTGAAACCTAGAATTTAACTTGTCCCTCAAGCCCTCTTGTTTCCAACCCAAGGACTCTGAGCTACTCTCTGATTCTCATCGTGGGAATGTAGCTCCCTCTCCATCTCTCTCTCCATCCAGTTTATTCCCCTTTTTAGATGCTCTCCCTCTAAAGAGATACCGCCAAACAGCTGGCTCAGAGTCCTCTAAGGCTCAGGTACCTCAGCCTTGACCCTCTCTGGGAGATACAGGCTCTCCATGGCTAGGCACAGATTCACACACGGCCTCTCTCAATTCTACAGCCCCAACCACTGGGTAACTGGAAGACCAGAGTCTAAAAAGACCTCTATAGCTGTGACCAAGATAGCGCTGCCACCAACCAAAGTTACAAACTGTACCCAAAGCTGACCCCACTTGGAGCAAAGGTAAGGGCTCTTTAGGGAAAGGCAATCAGATACCTTAACCCAAAAGGTCCCCAACTTCACAGAGCCCCAATTCCTGAGACTGCTTTAGACTGTGAATGGCTATAGTGTCCCAAGGTCACATCTGTGTCATTCCCTACTGTGCCCTTGAATGCTGATACTGGGATGAGGCCTCTTAAAGTGTGATAAATGAGGAGTGAACACAAATCAGGAAGCTACTGCAGGGACTGGCAGGGCTCTTCCTGAACCCCTGTGTTAAGGTACCCTAACCTGCGGTTCTATACAAGACCCATTCAAAAATGTGCAGGAGCCATGTCTTCTCAAGGCAATTTGACTCATGTAATACACACCCTGATATAGCACAATCCTATTTGCTCAATTACTTCTTCTCTTCCCATACTGTCCCAGGTGGCAGAATAAAGCAGAAGCAGGATTTTAAAGGAGCACTCCGAAGACACCACGGGAGGACCACAGGGGGAATTGCTGGGAAGGAAAGGCATGGCTGGGCTGGGAAGGAGGAGGTGTTGATACTCCCCAGGAAGGCTCCACTCCAAGAATCCATCTGCCTCAGGTTCATCCCAGAAACAGAGCCTGACATGAAGTGAAGACAAGCAGCATTTTTTGGGAGGAGACACCCGAAACTCTGATCAGGGCTGGGGGAAAGTGAAGATAGGAACCACAGGAACCAGGCCAGGGCTGGGTGTGTGGGCAGCTAGGTCTGGATCCCAGAAGCATGGAGCAGGTTCCACTGCTACCACAAAGAGTTCTAGAGCTGAGAACTGACCCTTCAACTCCTGTCCCATATGGGTCAATCCTTGTTTTGTTGTTGTTGCTGTTGTTTGTTTTGATGGGGCGCATCTCCAAAGCATTCAGCTGACCCCAGAGTCAGGAGAAAGTCCATGCATGGAGCCACAAGGGCCCTGCAGATGCCAGTGTCACACTGCTCAGCCTGAGCCCTGTTACCTGACCCCAGCTTGGAGCTTTTTGTGGCACGCATGTTGGTCATGGCCATGTCTGTGAGCTGCATGGCCAGCATGCAGCACTCCCTGGACAGTCTTCAGGACAGCCTGGGAGGTTGTGTATTTTACAGACGGGGAGACTGAGGCACAGAGATTATATAGCATCCCCAAGGTTGCCACATGGCCAGGCATGCTGCCTGCCTTTAATCCCAGCACTCAGGAGGCAGAGCCAGAGGTCTCTCTTTGTGAGTTCTAGGCCGGTCACGGCTACACAGTAAGACCCCGTCTTTAGAATAAAGGGTGATCCACTCTTCAGAGGAGTACAAAGGCAGACAAGGTGCTGGGAGTGTGAAGGGGCACGATTCAACGGGGGTCAGAAAAGGGGCACCAGACATGGCAGAGGAGATGAGACAGGAGGGACCTGTGTGGACTGGGGGAACCAGGTAAGAAGAGGAGAAAGTAACGTGCAGATGAATGAATGCGGGAATGAGTGGATGGATGGGTAAGCGGAGGAACGAGTCAGTGAATGAAGAAATGAATGTGTGGATGAGGGCATGAATGAATGGGGAGAGTGAATGGACGAAGAAAGGAATTAATGAACTAACGATGTGACTAAATGAATGAATGCAGAAAATGAAGAATAAGTGAATGGATAGATGGATGGGTAAGCCTCTTTACTGCTTTCACAGATAAGTTTTTTTTTCCTTTTTATTTATTTATTTTATTATTTTTTTTTTGAGACAGGGTTTCTCTGTGTAGCTTTGGAGCCAGTCCTGGAACTTGTAGACCAAGCTGGTCTTAAACTCACAGAGATCCGCCTGCCTCTGCCTCCCGAGTTCTGGGATTACGCCCGTCTCACAGATAAGTCTTAACCATCTACATGTATAGGGATGTCAGGGGGTAGGAGCGGGGAACAGACCGGCAGGACCCAGGGACCCAGCACACAGGCAGCTGGGCCTGGTAGAAAACTGAAGGTCTCAGCTACCCTCCATCTCCCACTTCACGCTCCCAGCACCGGCCAGAAGAGCCCAGGAGAGCTTGTGTAATCACAGACTTGAAAGGCCAGCCAGGCGGGGTGTCCAGTCAGGGCCAGTGACCGGGGCATTTGCAGTGCAGCTTCGAGAGACCTGGGCTTCACAGGGGCTTTCTCATCTTCCTCCAGCCTGCAGCAGTGGGCCAGGCCTCCTGCTCTGACCCAACAGGACAGAAAGCAAGAAGCTGAAACAATAACATGCCATGAGAGAGCTCTCGCCCAGCTCCAAAGGGGACCAGAGGCCACAGGGCGGCTGCAGATGCCTGAGAAGAACACTGGCTCCCTGGCCCAGAGCTGCACATACACCTCCGCCCAAGAGACAAGGGAAGGAAGGACGGAGCACGGAAGGGAAGGTGAAGCGGAAAAGAACGGAAGATGCCTGGATAGTTGTCCACTCGCATGACCACTGCCACTGACCAGGAAGCAGACTCTATGGGCAGCGCCTCTTTGCAGATGTGAAAGTGGCACAGAGTGTCTGTCGCCTGCTGCTGGGCAAATACGGGGCTCTCAATCAGGCTAGGAGTGGATGGGGTGGTGGGTGTGTACCCCCAGTAGACCCAGGAAAAGTGATAAACATTCGGAGGAAATATTTCCAGGGTTGAGTGGAATGCAGACGGGCTGGTTAGAGAACTTAGAGTGGCCATCGGGCTGGGCTTTGGAGCATAGATAGGAGTTTGCTCCAGCCAGGAAGAGAGGCCTGGGCATCCCTGGGAAGGGAATGATTGGGCAAAATCCCAGTAAAGGGGATGTCACAGTGTGCCCAGGGAGGTTCCAGGAGACCGGGGCAGGAGGAACAGACAATATGTGCCCGAATCTCTCTCTATCTTTCCTCTTTCCTGTCTCCCTTGAGGGGACCTCTTGCTCTTGACATCCCCATGATCCGGCAGACTCCTCTTGTCCTGGGAGAGAGGAGGCACTATGGTGTTACCTGCACCCACACCCTGTGTAGGCTTTGGAGCTTAGGAAGGGAGCCACAAGAAAGATCATATGCACCTTCAGCAGTTGTTGTGAGTGGATATTTAGCATGGATGTGCAGCCAGCACTGTCTCCAAGCCTTGGTCTTTCAACAAGAATTGGGCAGGCAGACGGTTCATGTGCAAGTGTGTATTGTCACAAAGGGCACATGCCAGCACAGCCCAGGCCCAACTGTATAGACCCTTTCACAGGGAAGAAAACACCTCACAGATGGGAAGCCGGACACTCACTCCCGGCGGGCCATTTAGCGGCTTCATTTGGCCCTCATTTGGGGCCATCTGTCTGCTTCCACACTTCTCTGTCTCCACCTGGCCTGGCTCTGTGGCTGCGGAGCACTGTGTCTTTGGCTGCCGAGTCCAGCGTGGGTCCTGTCTAGGCCTCAGAAATGGCACTGTGGGGATCGCTCTGAGGGAGGAGGCTCCAGGGGGCAGTCTCTAAGGGAGTAGGTAGGTCCATTCTAGAGAAGACTTGGGGATGAATTCTCCAGGCTCTCCAGACTCCAAACCAGCAGCAGCTCTTCCCTCTTCTTTTTCTCCTCCGGGAAGCCTCCCCTCCTCAAGCCTACAGACTCCTGTCTGCCGTCTCTAGAGTCACTATCTTACCAACCCCAGAACAGGGCCTTCACGGCACAGGGATTCTTTTCCTTCCCCACTAAGACAGCTCAGACTGCTACTCGGTTGCCCGTCTAGATGCCAGCCTTGGTGGGAAAGAATGACTGGGGTTGGTTGGCAGTTTTATGAAGGGTGATCAGAGAAGGCCAGGGACAATGATGCTGAGATCTGAGCAATGAGAAGGGATCTGCTGGAGTGGGGGGGGGGGGGGCTGCCTGCGCAAAAGCACTGAGGTAGGAGCGGGTTGGGCACATCCAGGGCGTGCCTAGGACCTGGAGGAAAAAGGTTGGGAGAGGGGAGGGGATCTATGACATGACAGGATAGAGTTTATGGCATTTATTTCACCTTGAACCCCCGCCCCTGCCTCCTTCTCTGACATCCACCTCTTCAGAGATGGAGTCTTTTTCCAGTTTCAAACTGAACTCCCAGGGAAGATGCTCTCAAGCCTGTGTCTCCAGCTTCAGCCCCTCTCAGCCCCTTTGGAGAGGTCTCCAAACCCCTGCTCTGTCCTGCATAGAGAAAGAGTGAGCATTTTGCAGCTGGGCCTCCCTCCAGAGCCTGGTTCTACGGCCAGCGGCCATCTGTGGGGTTTGGCCGGAGTCCCGGGCTGGACACTTGTCTCTATATCAGCTCTGGCTCCAGCTCTGCTTAGCAGGCCCCAGGGGAGCTCGGACTGGACTGGCTGTCTAGTATTCACAGATCCCAATTTCCCTGGAGCTTCATGGTGAGACCTCAACAAAGACTTGTCCAGAGCTCCAGAGCGAGAGGCAGCTGCAGGTGGATCAAGCGCTTTGGCAGGCAGTCCTGGGGCCTTTCAGGACAGGGTCTGGGGGGCAGGAGAGATGACCATAGATGTGTCAGATGTTTCCAGAGAGATCAGCTAGGGTGGAACAATCACATCGTCCATGGATTGGGGACCAGAATGAGATAAAGGAGGAAGAAAGAGAAAATCCAAGTCCCTCCTTCCTTCTTATTTTTCCTTCCTTCCTTTCTTCCTTCCTCTGGCCCTCTCTCTCTCTCTCTCTCTCTCTCTCTCTCTCTCTCTCTCTCTCCTTCCTGGTCACAAGGATGCAAGGTGCTCTGCCACAATGACAGACTGAAGCTTCTGGAAGTGTGAACCAAAACAAGTGATTCCTGTATCGGTGACTTTTCTTAGTGCTGAGACAACAAATGGGGGCCCCTACAATGCAATTTAAAAACTGAGGGGTTCATTCAGGCTGTGAGGGTACAACAAGCATGGCGGGGGGTACGGCTGCATGAGTGTGCAGCAGCTCTTCGCATTGCATTCACAGGAAGGAGAAAGATGGAGGCTGGTGCTTAGCCAACTGTGTTCCTCTCATTCAACAGGAAACCCCAGCTGATGGTCCGGTGCAACCTGTATCCAGGTGGATGTTCCTTCCTTAGTTAAGCCTTTCTGGAAATTCTCAAAGGAACTGCCCTGTCTCCTAGGTGACTCCCAGTCCAGTCAAGTTGATCAAGAAGATAAACTATTCCATCCTCCCTTAGGTTGGAACCTTCATGTTTCTAGGAATATAGAGATATATACAAATGGAAAGAACATTTCAGAAGGGCATGCAGTGAAGTTTCCTGGTGGCTATCTGTGGGAAGGGAGTAGAGGGACAAATGATTAAGGGTGCTGATCAAAAGGAAGGGTCACGGGGAGAAAACATGGGGAGACGGGTCAGCAAGGAAAGTGTTGCTGAGCAAGTATAGGGGCGTGAGTCCAGATCCCCAGGACCAGCAGGGTGTGGTGGCACGAGTCTAACTCTGGTGCTGCTGGAGGCAGAGACAGGAAGATTCCTTCAGAGAGGAAGTCCCAGCACAGCAACCTCTGTCCTCTGCATGTGCACACACGCGCATGTGCACACTTATACCACACAAACAAACGCAAAAAAAGAGCAAGGTCTGTCTTCAGCATTGTACTCCTATCTATGTAATAAATAACTGAGACCCCTAAAGAGGGAAGATGAAGGAGAAGGGAAGAGGGGAAAGAAAGGGGAGTTAAAGAGCTCTGGAGAAGGAACAAGAGGTGGGGGTGGGAGAAGCAGCAGCAGTGTGGGGGATGAGCAGGTGCAAGGTTCCTCCTCCCCACTGCTCCATCTGCCAACACCTCTTCAACCCCATCCCTCCAAAATCTGGGGTGCTGTGGTCTTCTCCCCTACAAACATAGCTGTTCTTCTCCGGGTGCCGCCCCAGCCCAGACCCTTCATCCCCCTACCAGGAGGCCCATGTGACTGGCCCCAGCCCTGTTGATTGCACATTGTTCCTCAAGGCTCCATTAACCGTGGGCTTTCCCTCTCAGGAGCTATTCTAGGACCATCAATAGCTTCCGCTTTGAAGAAATGTGCTGAGCGCATGGTTTATCTCATAAATAAGGAGGCTGTGATTAGCTGTCACTCTAACAGCTAATGAGAGCAGGAAGTGCCGGCTGCCTCCAGACTTCCTGAGACACGGGAGCTAAGGGCCACATCCCTGGTTGCCATCCTCTTCATACCAGGTTTCCTCCTGTCACCATCTCACCTGGGCAGTTGGGACCATGTCTGTGTTGACAGAGCGAGGATTGCAGGTCCCCTAGGAAGGCCCTGGAACAAACCAGACTCCCAAGTCAGAATTCTCACCCCAGTGTCCCACAGCCTGCTACTCCAGGAAGGCAGAGATTGTAGAAAGCGAACAGGGCTGAGGTGTGGCAGGCATGGCCCAGTTCACTCCTCAGCTATCTTTGTGCTAACATGGTGCAGTTTGGATTGGCTGTGTGCTAAAGCTGGGTGACCAGCTGGGAGCTTTGTGTAGGTGCAGCAGGCTTTAAGAGGTGGACCTGTAGTAGAAGGTCTTCCATCCCCTGGGGCGGAGTGTGCCCAGGGAGAGGATCATTGGATGGTGCAACGGTTTTGCCCTTCCCTCCCTTCCCCTCCCTTCCCCTCCCTTCCTTTCCTTTCCCCTTCCTTCCCCTTTCTTCCCCTCAGTCCCCTTCTCTGCTCTACCTCCCTCTTTCCTCTCCTCTCTCCTTCCCCCTGCCATGAAGTGAACAACTTTACTCCGCAGCACACACCTCACCATGATGAGCTGTCTCACCTAAAAGCCATGGAAGACAAGAGATGGCAGGTGGCCATGGACCGCATCCAGGAGGCAAAATCACCTTCCTTCCCTGGAAGTCACCATCTCAGGTGCTGTCACACGGGCTGCTGAGGCACATACAGCCTAGTCTCCATTGGCAAGGACACAGCATGTCATTCATAACCTGAGCCTGACCTGTCCTAGGTGGTTTGGCCTGCCCTGCTCCTACCATTATTGTCACCTGGGCATCTGGAAGTGTTTCCATGCTCCCCAAACCCTGCAGTCCTTGGTCAGCATCTGTGAGAGTGGTCACACAAATGCCCAAGCGCTTCTTGAGCCCTGCCTATCTCCACCTCCCAGTGCTGGGGCTATAGGCATGTGAATGCATATTCCTTTTTGTTGTTTGTTTTCACACGGATGTTGGAGACTCCGACTTAGGTCCTCATCTTACGGAGAAAACACTGTTACCCACTGAGCCATCTCCCAAGCGCAGAATGTCTGATTTTTAAAACTGCCATTTGAGTTGCTGACTTGAGTCTCACAAAATCGGGTTCAGTGACTTTGGGCTTGTGATTGGAACAGAATTTCCAATGATTTCAGAAATGGCCTTAAACACACTTCTGCCTTTTAAACCGTTCGTTTTGCTGCTAGGGCATTCTCAGCAGTTTCAATTATTCAGACAAGATTTAATCTTTATGAAAAAATAAACAAATTCACCTCGTTAGCATGCAGATTTGCCTTTTGCTTTATGTGTAACAAAGAACTGCTTTAACATAAATCTCTTTAGGGTTTGTTAGTCAACGTCTGATTTGCATACCTATTTTATATGTCTTGGGCTGCAGAGAGAGTCTAAGAAGCTCAGCCCGCTGTACACAATGGCAGCAAGGGGGCACCTCTCACTCAGTCCTGTGTGGGTTGAATGCACGTGTACCTGCAGGTGACTGGGTACAATCCTGGGCTCTCCATTCGGGTGTGTGGGTATGACGGTTAATATTGACTGTCAACTTCACAGGATCTTGGATAAAAAGGAGACAAGCCTCTAGCACATCTGGGAGATGCTCTAGATTGGGTTAATGGAACAATCCACTCTAAACGTGGCTGTGCATTCCACAGACCGAGGTCTACAGTGCGACCAGCTGCTACATTCCCGCCGCCATGACATCCTTGCATCCCCTGACTGCAAGGTAAAAACCTCCTACTCTTAAGTTGCTTTTGTCATGTATTCGGTCATGGAAACAGAAGTAATACAGTGGCTTACACTCAGATTCTGTGGAGATGGTGCCTGCGATGGAGGAACCACGTGGCTTCTCACCTCTCCTGGTCCACACTACACACAAGAGCATGCGCATGATCTTCTCACACACCGTCTGTCTAGCCATGGCCCTAGACACAAGGGACCCACCCAGGATGCATTATCAGAACGGGTAGGCACCCACACTCAACTCCCACAAGTCCAGCCGTGCCCCCGGGTAAAGTACCTTCCCTTAATAAACCTCGGCTAAAATAAGGACAGGAATCATTCCTACTTCCTTGGCTTGTTAGGACTCAAACACGACCCATAAAGGCCTGTCGGGTAGCTACTGGAACAGTCTCCGCACAGGAACTTCTCCATAATGCCTGTTCTCTGTGATTCAACAGGAGCCAGTGTGTGCCCAGGGTGCCCTCCCTGCAATGTACCTCAGTCCTGTGGTCAGAGTCTCCATCTCATTCCTGTTTCACAGACCACCATGAAACAGAGACACTAAGAAATGAGTGACATTTCCAAACAGTGGCCCTCTATAGAATAACCAGCTCTCGGAAGGTCAAAGGAGGATACGTGAGTCAAGTCACTTTGGGCAGGTCACCTTTTCTCTTCGCTTGATCTATAAAGTACTTACTTTCCCCTTGTGCTGAAGTATTTACAGGATAAAAATGACGCCCATAGGCTCATAGGGAGTGGCACTATTAGGAGGTTTGGCTTTGTTGGAGTGGGTTTTGTGGCTTTTTTGGAGGAACTGTGTCACAGGGGCAGGGATGGGGGACTTAGAAGTCTCAGATGCTCAAACCATGCCCAATTAAATCTTGTTTGAACAAGATTTCTTCCTGATGCCTGCAGATCAAGATGTAGAACTCACAGTTCCTTCTCCAGCACCACGTCTGCCTGCATGCCACCATGCTTCCTGCCATGATGATAATGGACTAAACCTCTGAACTGCAATCCAGCCCTAATTAAATGTTTTCCTTTATAAGAGTTGCCACGGTCATGATCTCTTCACAACAATAGAAACCTAACTAAGACAGCTCAATTGACTTTCAATGATCCTGCACTAAGTGATCGCTGAGTAAATAGCTGACGTGCCTCTTCCACATAGGTAGGACTTACCCAAGGATGGGTGGCTCCCGGATGGTCTCCTGGGGGTGAGAATCCAGTACTTCCACCTTGCCAGTTCTGTTCTGTCCCAAAGATCAGGGTCAAGTGAAGGAGAGATGGGACTGAACCTCATGCGTCCAGCTCAACCGTACAGGAGAGCACCTGGGGAGAACACAGTGCAGGAACAGTGTCTTTGGTAGAGGAATCATACATGCAAGAGCCTGGAACTATCTTTCTAAAGACCTTGAAGTTAATACATAGACCAGATTCAGGCAGTCTGTATGGAGGGAGCCCAAGAGTCCCAGATGCTTTGCACCAGGAGATGGCATAAGGGTCAACAGTACTGGTCTCACTGTGTTTGGGCTCCAAGGAGCCATAGTCCCTTTCCCCACCCAGAGGAGAGGAATGAGTACCAAAGGGAGCAGGAATGAGCTGTGTCTGGGAATTCTAGCAGGGGGAGGGGGGAAATCAGTACAGTTCCTGGAAAATCAGGCAGGCTTCCTGGAGGTGGTAACACTTCAGGCTGACCTTGGTTCCCTCCTGGGAAGCCAGAACTTGTCAACACCAGCAGAGTGTAAATAGGGACCAACCATGTGCCACAAACCAGGACATTCTCTGGATCCCTCCTGGTAGACTTGTGAGAAAAATTCTAGTCTCATTCCTATTCTATACATGAGAAAACTGAGGCTCAGGAAGGTTAGGCCCCTTGCCTAAGGTCAGCGAGCTCCAGCCAGCAAAGTACCACAATGCTTTGTGCTGAGGTGCTGCCCAACTCATCCTGGTGGACTTGCTCCTTTGGTCACTTTGGCATGCTGGAATGTCCACCTACTGATCCCTGCAGGTGAGAGAGGCACAAATATTTTAACGTTCTGCGGTAGGGCCACAGCCAGTAGTGATGTGCCCCAGTGTAACTCGAGGACAAGATGACAAGGTGGCCTCGTGTCCGATTACTTCCCTCAGTTTCCTACCCTACCTTGCTTTTCAGCTCCTGAGCATTCGGTGTCTTCGCTATATGGTCAGGATGAAGGTCTCACTTCTCTAAAGTGGTGGATGAGCCCAACTCTGGTGTCCCGTGCCTTCAGGTACCAACATATAACTGTTGGGACTATCCACTGATGGAGAAATCCTGGGCCCACAACAGGATTGTGGGTAAGGTTACCCCAGCCCTCTGGAAATCAAACACAACCGACAAAGGCCTGTGTGCCCACAGTAGTGATTTTATAGGTTTGGAAGGGGAGTCTCCATCTTGCCACACTTTCAGCCAGCCTGACAGATGGAATTGGATGTTGTCATGGAGACAAAGTCAGATGGAGCAGCAGATAGGGTCGTGAGCAGCAGGCCTGGACAAAAGCAAGGCCAGCAGACCCCTGAGCACATATCCACCTGCAGCAGCCTAGTGACGAGGAGGAAATGGGCTCAGAGAGGGGAAGGACTTGTCCAAGGTCACACAGCAGGTTAGTGACAGCTCATTCTGACTCCCACTTCAGGTTTCATTTAGTGGCTGTCAGGTTTACAAGAAAATCTAGGGACAAGAGGAAGAGTTACTAGCCCTAGAGACAGGCAGACCTAAGGTGGCATCCCAGCCCTGCAACTCCCCACTGTGTGATGCTGAGCCAAGCACTTGAGCTCTCTGTGTGCCTCTGTGTACCCCTGTGTCAGCAGTTAGCATGGGATAAGTGCTTGGAAACGTAGCTAGTACTCAAGTCTTTCTGGCTTTGCCACGAGATAACTGGAGTCTTATGACAAGCCGCTGCTCCCTCCTGAGGACCTCGACTAATCCACAAACTGCTTCTGGTTTGATAATCCATGGATCTGAGACTCAGTGAATTCTCTAAGTTAAGAAAGAGAGGGGATGTTAATAATAGTAACAGCTGTAGTTCCAGCTATTTCTTGAGTACCTTCTATGTGCTAGGGACTCAGCTAGGTGCCAGGCCCTCCAACCCTAGCAGTTTCAGCTTTCTTAAATTCTCCCTTACGTTTCAGCTCCAGGTCATTCAATGGCTCCCCAGTGCTCTCAGGTTCAAGTCTCATGTTTTATTTTAGTGTGGTGTGTGGGTGAACCGTGCACGCAGACCCTGGATTCCTGAAAGGCATCTCCCCTACTCTAAGGTCTCTTGATTTAGTCCTCCCCCCGTGCCTCACACCCACTAAGTGTTCAATAAATATTTGTTGAGCCAATGAATACACAGACGAAGCAGTTCTCTAAATTAGGCCACACAAACTGAAGTCATTGGCAAGCCAGCCACAAGAGCCGGGCAAAAATCTGTGTGCCGTGTCTATTTTTATTTACTTAAATATTTCCTTTTTTTAGATTAAATAAGTGTATCTGAAAAGGAAACTTTGCATCACATTGTAACTAAAAGACCAATATTACTTGCCAGAAATAGGCCTCCAAGAAAATGGACACAAGGTCGAAGTAGAAAGACATCCAACATGTTCTATCCTGTTGCCCACCACAGCTGGAGATGCGGGATTTTCATACATGCTTGCCCATGCTCCTGAGAGGCTTCAACCTCTGCCCAGCACCAACCCAAGGCTCACCCTCTTCCGTGAACGTTCTTACCACCACAGCCAGGGGCTGGCAGCTGACATTTTGGAAATGAGGTGTTACAGAGGATGCTTCTGTAACTCATGAAACTCCTGTGAGTTACCTGACAGACTCTCTCGGATGTTTCATAAGGGGCTGGGGGTCCTGCCTCTTTTGTAGCTACAGTGCATGGGCACGTGTGTACACGACACACACACACACACACACACACACACACACTCCTCATGCTTCAGGGATAGCACTCAGCGCTCTATCACGCCAAGTTTGTGGTTCGCTACCATCCGCTTAGAGGCCATTCCTTGAGCGATGCAGCTGGGCTGGGAGGCATATGGGGCTGAGGTGGAGGGGAGGGTGCTATGAGAACATTTTAATATTTAATATCCATCCGAGAGGCAAGCCTAAGAAACTGTCTTGACTGCCAGGGGAAGCTTTTTGTGGGAGGTCAAACAGATGCAGAGATGTGGAAAGATGGAAACAAAAGCCAATCAGGGCCTGGAGAGATGGTTCGGTGGTTAGGAGCACTAGTTGTGCTTTCTGGAGGACCAGGATTTGGTTCTCAGAGCCCACATGGTGGTTACAACCATCTGTAACTCCAATTCCAGGGGATGCAAAGTCCTCTTCTGAAGTCTGCAGGCAGCAGGTATACACACGCATGAGCATACCTACACAGATACACAAAATAAGAATGAATCAACCTTTTAAAAAGTGTCTGATTATTCAGAGAATCATTCTGCCTTCAGGCACTGCTGCATCAGAGGGCTTGAACTACATTCACTGGGCCTCTGTTGGCCTCATTTCCGTTTTCCTCTATGTTCCCGTACATTCAGGTAGGATTTTTCCAGGTGTGTCAGTCAGTCCAGATTTAGAAACCTGTCGATGACCAAGACTTTTGGTAAAAGTCCCAGATGGAGGTGTCATTAGCCTAACATCTGTCGCATGCCCTTGCTTTGAGGCGATATGTCCTGACTGGCAGGGTTCTGGGTCACAGTCCCACTTGCGGAAGTGCGCTCTCTACCCATTCGTATGAGTGGGAGGAGTTGGGAGAAGGTCCCTCAGTAAAAACAGAGGTCCTGAGACAGGAAGACATAGGAAGGGTTAGCAGGCTTGCAAAAGCAACCCTTCCCCTTGCTTCCACACCCAGATTTCCCCTGACAGTTTTGTAGATTTAACCACGCCCCCTCCCCAGTAGCACTTTCCTGAATGGATGCAACTGTCATCCCAACCTGGGCTAGGACCCTTGCAGCACAAATAATAAAAACACAGAGACAGAAATTGGGGTTCAACCCAAAAATCAGAAAAGCAAAGCAGCCAAGCCAGCAGAGAAGTCTTACCTCTACCAAAGCTGGGTGACTACAAACTAAACCTCTCTCTCCTCCCATTTTATATTCCCACTAGTACTGGGGTTAAAGGTGTAGGCCACCACCACCGAATTTGTTTCTGCATTGATCTTGTGTAGGCCAGAGTAGCCTTGAACTCACAGAGATCCATCTGCCTCTATCTCCCAAATCCTAGGATTAAAGATGTGTGTCACCATTACCTGACCTCTAGTGGATTTAGCTTTGCCTCTGGTCTTCAGGCAAGATTTATTTATTAAAATACAAGTAATATACTACTACAGACCCTCACGGTGGCCCTGGCCAATTTTGTCATTCTAGGCTCCCTAATGTTTTTTCCAAGAAAGCCTGTTTCTCTTACTGGCCCCATAAGAGCTAGGGCCTGTGTCTACCACTGTGTCCCTAAGCCCGAACCAGCGTATGTTGCACTAAAGGAGCTCATGAAAGATTTGTTTGAAGCACAGACAGCATCCAGTAACCAGTCAGGGGGTTCCAGAGAGCGCTAAGCCTCCGTTCTTGTGGAAGTGAGTGTGGAGAAAGTGAGTTCGGGTGGCCTTTGGGAGTTGAGGCTGGAGACCCCATGATGGATGAAAATAGTGAATGGAAAATCAAATAGTAAATAACAGACTTGGGGACAGAAGCGGGGAGGGCAACATTGCAGCAGAGAAGGAGTTCTCTCTGAGTTTGAGGGGACTGTGGAAAATGCAGGCATGGCCATTCCCCCAACGGCTCTATGGAAGGAGCCAGGAGGTCTGGACTTCGAGAGAGAGGCAGCTGGCACTGTGCTGGGGCTGGTCAGAAGCAGGGATGTTCTAGACAACCAACCCCTCACACCTCACAAGCTGGAAGCAGAGCACCTAGGCGTCTTAGCCAACCCTGGGTTTCCAGATTGGAGTCTGCTGTATACGCACACATGCACACGCATGCGCAGAGTGTAGTCTGCTGTATACACATACACACACATGAGCAGATTGGAGTCTGCTGTACACGCACACATGCGTGAGCGTGCACACACACAGATTGTAGTCTGCTGTACGCATCCACGCACACACACAGATTAGTCTGCTGTACACACACACAGAGATTGTAGTCTGCTGTACACACCTGCGCAGATTTTAGTCTGCTGTAAATACACAGATTGTAGTCTGCTGTACACACAAACATGCACGCACACACACCCCTTCATGACACACCCCTGCAGAGGCCATCTTTCCCAGCCTAGTATTTCCAGGTAGAAACAGCAAGGCAGCAACAGACAGGACAAGAAGGGAGGGCTCAAGAGTCCTAAACCAGCTCCCACAGTACCCCCAAGAGAGAAGGTCTGACAGAACCAGAGAAACCAAAAGACAAATTGAAGTAAACCTTTGAGGCCAGGAGATTGAAGGGGGATGGAGGCCAACAAGAAGATGGAGAGGGAGCAGGGCTGGGAGAGAGAAGGAGGTCAGAGAGAGAGGAAGAGAGGAGGGGATGGAGAGAAGGGGGGCAAGGAAGGAGGGGAGCAGGGCCGAAGGAAAGAGGGTGCCAGCAGAGGAAGGAGGGGAGCCAGGCAGAGGGAGGAGGGGGCTGGTAGAGAGAGGCGAAGGCAGAGGGGGAGGGGTGCAGGGTAGAAGGAGGAGGAGAGTAGAACAGAGGTAAGTGGGAGAGAGGTGCAGGAGCAGAAAAGGTGGGAAAGGCGAGGTGGAGTCAGCAGAGTAGGGGCGGGCAAGACGGCGCGGACAAGTCCCGCCCAATGGGCGTGCCCTATAGCCCCGCCCCTCCGCCCGCCCTCGAAGCCCTAGCGAGCTGAGAGGTTGCAGGCGAGCTGTGCGAGCCCAGGAGCCCAGGCGCCCGCGTCCTAGCGCGGCCGACCCCGGAGCGGCCCGCGCAGCCCCGGCTGCAGGTAGGAGGGGAGCTGGCGTCGGGGCGCTGGGTGGAGGGTGGGTTCCTAGGCTGCAGCGACCCCCGTCCTCGCCTCCGACGTGCGCCGGCTGCAGCCCAGGGATGCTCCGGAGGCGGGAGGGTCACAAGAGGCTGGGTGCCGTCGATGTCCTGGTTCATTTCCCAGTCGACGACGGGGTATCCAGGAGGGAGCTAGACTAACGTGCGCCACGTCCCCAGTTTCCGCATGCTTCATTCTCTCTGGGGCGGGAAGGATGTAAAGGCTAGGGACCACCTGAGGATGGGGACATCTCCTTTCCATTCTGGGGCACCTCAAGCTCTCTGGAAACCCTAGCTTCAAGAAAGTGCACAACAGCCTGGGCTGAGCGCGCGCAAGCTGGCGCTGCTGCCCTGCTCACCCAAGAGTTGTCCAGTGCAAGAGGTGGATCGGGCCAGGACTTACAGCGGTTTGGGTGGCAAACCTTCCTTCCTTTTTGTGAATGACCATAGGTTCTCCATGCCCAATCCCCCTGTATGCACTCATCCCCGTCCCCATGGGTGACACCCACAGAGGTCCTGTTCTGTGGTTGCTCTGGGCTTCCAACAAGAGACTCAGAATGGCCAGCTCTGTACAGAGCCAACGTCCTTTCAAATCAGACCCGAGTCTCAAGGAGAAAATTGGATTTTTGAAAGCCAGTTGTTAAGACCAAGATACATAAGGTCCATGGACTGAACCTCCTGGCCACGAAGATCAGGGTGAACGGGATTGTGACCACATCCGGGAAGGGACTATGTCCAGCTGAGCGGAACCAGTTTTTCTATGGCATGCGGGGTGTGTGTTGGGCAAGAGAAAAAAATGATGTCCTGAGTCCTGCCTGTATTTCTATATATCTGTTGTTGTGAACTTTGATGGAAATAGTGGAGCCCGCATACCCCAACTTCCAAATTGCAAAACAAAAGAGGTCTGTGGAAATTCAAAGTGTCCTGCAGTCTTCCCCCACCCCAGTTCTGGGGAGACTGAACCAGACCTAGCACCTCCAAGTCAAAGCATCCTCAGACCCTCTTCAAAGCAAAGGAGAAGGTGAGAAAGTGGCCCTGGGAGGTTGAGTCCCTGCTGAGAGAGGAGAAACGAGGGAGTTTTCCCCAGAACAGGAGGGCAAAATGGCTGAGCCTCCCTCGAGCTTCAGAAAGGAATCGCCAGGCAGGCAGCAAACAAAGAAAGCGCTCTGTCTCTAGCCAAGTGCTGGCTTGGTGGCCAGTGACGAGAGGACAAACAGTGAGTCCCAGGCAGCGAGACACAGGCCGGCCTGTCCCCAGAGCCTCTGTGGAGTGGGGTTCCCTGAGAAAGGCATAGAAGACAGGCAGCTACCACCGAAGGAGAAAGCAGTAGTGGTCATTCCCCAGTGGAACCCTCCTTCCTTGGAAGTAGGATCTCTGGAATGAAGCTCTAATGAGGAGTTCAGAGGCCAAGGCAAGGCTAAGGAAAGATGCAGAACCTTCACACTTCTGTCAGCACAGTATTTGACATTCCTGGAAACTCAGGAGCTAAGGCTGTGAATTCATCCACCGAGAAGGAACTCAATGTGTTCAAGAATAAAGCCCACCTGGGAGGAAGGTGATTGCCTAATGGTCCAGCTAGCAGGGACCTGCCCTTATCTGCCTGTGTCGGTGAGACAGGAAGGCTGTAAAATGCTTCCTTCGAATCCACAGCCAGGAACGAATGAACGCGCCCTGGGTGAGGGTTCAGTGTGGGCTGAACACTGCCATTGCTTGGCTGGGTGACCTTGGCCAAGTTCTAGTCCCCCTTGGAAAGAAGAAATGGAATGTTGAAGCCTTTTGGTGTGCCAAGCTTGTAATTTCTATCCTAACCTCACTAAAAAAAGGGGGGGGGGGCTGCCTTAAGCCCTACTTTAGAATCAAGGGAGAATGAGAAAAAGGGGGGGGGGAGTGACTTGCCCAAGGTCACACAGAGAGGAGGAGTTGCGGCAAAGATTTGGTCCTGCTCTTCTGAGTCCCCAGCCGGGGCTGCCTTATTGTGCTTCTCTGGCCACACATCTTCACAGCTGTAAAGTGGGATAGTCAAGTGTAGGTCACTGACAGTGGGATTTCATGGTGGACTGGGACAGTTCCTCCAGACCTGCTGTCAGAAAAATGGTTGCTTCTCTTCCTTTCCTGCAAGGGACAGGTCCAGAGCAGCATTAAATAAATTGCCCTCCTGTAGAAATCCTGTCCCTAGGACGGGCTGTGAGATATCTCTCAGGTCACTTGAAACTCAGAATTGACTTTTCCTCCTTGCCTCTTGCTTCTGTTGATGTCAGATGCCTGGCCAAGGGTCGACCCTAGCAAATCCAGCCTTGGCCACAATTTGCAGCCCTCCGCATTCCCAAAGGCTCCCCATGACCATGCAAGTAAGCTGGAAGCCATGCCTTTCCTTGCGTCCTGTTCCAGAGCTTGCCAGATAGCCCCTCGGTCCCAAGCTGTGTTCACCCAGCTTCCTTTTCCCTCAGAGGAATTCCTGAAGCCAAACCCAATGAGAGCCCCTTTGTCACCTTGCCTGGTCCCGAAATGGAAATGTGGCAACAGGCCTGTCTTTGCCTAAATAAGAGCTGTCCCTTCCACTCAACTGGGTAATGTTGCCAATTCTTCACCTGGTCAGCCCTTGCTGGGATGGAAATGACCTTAAAATGACTTCAAATGACCTTGAAATGACTTCAACTGCAAAAAGCAGTCCCCCCCCACACAGACAGCTAAAGAGAGCAGTTCCTCCCTCAGTGGTGAGGTCACCAAGCAGCCACTGCTCCAAGATTTGCTGACTTTTTAAGTTTCTTTTTTCTTTTCCATCCTTCTTTTCTTCCTTCCTTCTTATTTTTCCTTTCTCTCTCTCTCTCTCTCTCTCTCTCTCTCTCTCTCTCTCTCTCTCTCATCAGCTTTGCCCTATTCTCTGAAAGCCATTGTGAAGTAGTGGAAGAGAACTTGGCCCCTGAGAGTAAAGAGGCTGGGTGGCCAGATTTGAATCTCAAAATAGGGCTTCCTGGGAGAGGTGTCTGTAAACTTCTTAGACACCCACCGCTGTCGTTAACTCCTGACCAACCCTGATCCCTCGGCTGTGGAAGGAAGGCCAGTGAAACCCACTCAGAGCAGAGACCCTTCCTGGTACAGGCGGTAGGTGTGAGCACAAGCGGTGACCTGGAATTTGGCTATAAACAAAGGCAGAGTTTTCAAGAACCCTTGTCCCCAGGACAGCATTGCAGATACAGTGACAGCTGTCCTTGCTGCCACACTGACAAAATGCCAGGGAATCTGGTCCTGCTGCACTTTTGTGGTGGCAGTTAATTTTCGCAAGCCCCTGTGAGGTGTGCATAACTGTCCCTGTGCAGAGGGAGTAACAGAGGAGGACAGTAAATGACCCTGAGTCCAAACTCAAGCTCCCCTGCAGAAGATACCTCCTGCTGTGGCGCCCAGGCACAGCCTGCTAGAGAAACCTCAGGATTTGCCTCCATCACCTGAGGCCCCTCATCTCCAGGCTGGGCATCTGCCTAGAGGCTCTTGCCTGCGGGAGGAAGCTGAAGTTTGGAGACCTCTGCTGTTATAATGCAGAACTGAGATTCTAGCTGAGATCACCATCCTATTCAAAGGGATCTGTGGCCTGCACTTCACTTAAAGCTGGTATTGGTGACATGCACCTGGCCACCACCTTTCCCAAACTCCTGGGTTTCTCATCTTTTGTTCCCCCCACCTCCCTGCTCTGAGAGCCATTGAGAGCAGCCCAAGAAAGCCATCAGTTCCGTTTCCAGTGATCTGACATGACACAGAAAGGGGCATCCGATTCGCTGTGAGCTGCCTGCAGCGAATAGCCTTCTATTTTTATATTTCTCACAAATTGGAAATTACAAGGAGACCAGGTCTTGGAGAATGATTGGTGGTGGCACTCGAAAGGTGGGGGAGATATGCACTTGGGTGGAACGGAGCACATTAAGGTGCTGGGCCCCTCAGCTGGCAAAGGGGCCCTGGGCTTCTGGGGCTGGGTGTAATCCTGACACGCAAGCAAGTGAGAAAGGCAGAAATTGGTGGCTGCTTCAGACAGTGACCTGCCACACTGCTCACCTGTCAGCTGCCTGATGTCTGCAAGGCCAGTGTCTTGCGCCACCTCTTGAGCTAGCTGAGCCTTAGACAGAGGGACGTTCAAGGTCAAAGATGCCCTGGGAGGCGCTGGCTACAGGTAGCCTCCCTGGCCTTCCTGCTTGAGAAGAGCAGAGAGAGCACACAGTTGCCATGAGAGGAGTGTAGACATTTGGAGCCAATGTTTTGGCTGCAAACTGGTGCTGACCACACGACTCCTGGTTATCAGAGTAGCACTTTATAGTTTGTAAACCACGCCCTTGCTGGTGGGATGGAGAAGTAACCCAGGAAAAGATTAGAGAAGAATCCTAGAGAAGAGTCTTCCATCAACCAGAGAGAATCTTATTTTCAGATAGTTTTTCTCATAAACCTAAATCTGATTGACCTTGACCTAAATGAGTTCTCTTGGCTCAGGGAGAGAATATTTACTCATCTAATATGTAGAATTTCAGTTTTCAAAGCATTTTCTTAGTTGAGCCAGGCACTCCAAAGACACTCTTACCATTACTATCCTCATCTTTTGGGGAAACTGAGGCTCAGAGGACTCCAAGTCCTTGCCTGTACCTTGGCTTTGCAGCCGACATGGGTCCTCTTTACTGAGCCCTTCTTCCTGAGAGGGAACCTGGGTAGCACCATACTTGCAAGAAGAGGAACCCACAGCACCGGGGGTTGAGGTGGCAGATGTCAAGGATGGGCTCAACCCAGAGACTGCCGAGTAAAGGACTGTCTCTCTACTTATTTGAGCCTTATCTGGGCTCTGACCAAAAACTGTCATTGTCTTGGTCATGGTCAGAGTTTAGGGTTCAAAAGTGTGATCCTTTGGTCTCAGCAGTAGCCAGATATGGAGGAGGGAGAGATGTGTGTTCTCAAACAGGCCTGCATGACACAGGCATTCCCATTTGAAGGAATTGGGGTGACACGAACCCTCCAGCCTTTGTTAGGTTATACAGAGGGGTCTGTGGTCTCAGAAGCCAGGAAGGATGTGGAGCAACATTCCTATGTAAGCCAGTTTATCTGAAGACCACTGTCGGAGCATCACGTGGCTACAAGTGAGCTCAACATGGATGGGGGATGGGCACATAATAGATCACCTGCTTAGAATTGATGTTGAACACTTGCTGTGCTGATGGCTGTGACATCTTACCTGTTTGGGACACTTGCCTCTGGGGTGCAATAGGGGAGGTAGGAGGCCTGGGGGCTTCTCCAGTCCCCTAGCTGTTGTAAGGTGGACTAAAGAACCTGACCGGTCATCTGACTGCTGCCTGAGTGTCCCACCTCCAGGCCCTGGACAAGGCTGGCCGGTTATGTGACTGCTGCCCGCGTGCCCCACCTCCAGGCCCTGGGCAAGGCTGAGCCCCTCACTTCACCCACTGCAAGGTTGGTGCTGGGGTGGATGCTCTCCTCAGCTCTGAGGCAGGGACCCGGAGAGTGGGTGCCCTGCTTGTCAGCTATGTTCGGATGGAGTTTTGCTGATGCTGAAGCCCATGTTTTTCCATGTTGTTCACTTCTTTGAAAAGCACCTGAGCAGAAAGAAGGCTGTGTAGAGGTGACAGGAGGAGCTGTGAGGAGATGGGGCTCATTCTTTGCAATTACTATGACTACTTCCAGAGCTTGAGATCAAGGACTCGCGTCTAATTAAAAACAAAAAACAAACAAAAAAAAATAGGAAACCGTAACACCTCCCACCTTTGCAAAAAAATAAAAAAAAAAAACAAAAAACAGTATTCATGGAGAAAGGCGAGAAGCAGTCTTACCTATGTATGTTTGTAAAAATGGGGTTTAAAGGCAGGTGTGTGCCATTTAACAGGTTTTCTCAGAAAGAAAGTGCAGATGATACATGGGGTCACCCCCCTAATATTGACTCTGTGACATGATACAGAGCCAGCCACGGTACCAAGAACCTCCATAAGAAACAGAGACACCAGAATTGAAGGGGTGTCCCAAGTTAGTTCACAGACCGTGACAGAGCTGGGACTCCATGAGACCCTAGCTAGCACACCCGAGAAGGAAGCGGAGAGTCACCTCCTGCCTGGCTTTAGGCTGCAGGGACCATGGATGCGTCTCTTCTCAGGACTGCTGACCAGGATAGCCGTCCTTTTGCTGCTGCCTGTTCCTCAGGCTCCAGGCTCGGTTGGGGGAGGGAAGCTGCCCATCCCACTTCCTCCTCACCCCCTGAATTTCTCCATGACACCCTCCTGAGACTAATGGCTGGGTAAGACGAGCCGCTCTTTCTCCAAATGGCATTGAATGGCAGTAATGACAGAGCAGATGTGGTTCCTCTCCTTTGGTAGGGCTTCAATGGAAACGCCAAGCCCGGGGAGTTCAATGGCAGTGCAGGGCTGCCGGCAGCCTGCTCAAAAGAGATGCCATAGGCCAGGGCCAGGGCAGAGCACCCCTCTGCAGCCTTGGAGGCTCACTAGGTCCCAGAGGCGCCAGTGTCCTTCCTAGGCTTGGGGTCCTCAACTGTTTCTGGGACATCCATCCATGGCAGCTTTGGGAGACTTTTCTGGAGGCCTCTGGGGACCTAAATAAGTTAGATACTGGTTAGGACAGGTGTGGGCATTCAGTCACACCAGATAGAATGTTGTGCGCCTACTGTGTGCCAGGTTCTGGAAAATAAGAGCTTCTCATTGTGGAAACTGTATCTCTTCAGGGACCCAGATCATCATTCCCTTTCCTTCTCCATCATCTGCGTGGTTCCTTGAGTGACAGCCAGAAGTCACACAGCTGGGGACCATAGCAATAGGAGCTAAGGGCTAAGTGGGTAGAGAGGCAGCCAGTAGACAGGCCATTCTTCATGTCCTATTGCTTCAGCTTCCTAGATAGTATGTCCCTGGTTTCTGAGGAGAACATGGACCTTACCCAGGCTGTTCTGCCTCAGTTTGCCTATCCACAGAATGGGAAGAAAGGGGTCTATGATGACTGCTGGTGGAACTGTGTATCCCAACCAACCAACTCTAATGCTGGGGGATCGGGGAGATGGTTCAGTGTCTGGAGGTGACATGTTAGAATTGGTTTATCAGGAAAGACTGCCACCACTCAAGACAGCTTCCAGTTCATTCTCTGGCCTAAAATATTATCCTAACCTCCCACATTGGTCGCTATAGTGGCGTTTTTAGACCTAGCAGGCTGCTTCTCGGGATTTTGAAGCTAAAACCACAAGCACACCCACTGTAGGCAGCCCTGTGTTACAGATGGGTAAACTGAGGCCTAGACAGTTGTCCTAGGCCCAACAGATGCTAGGACCCAGAACTTCTCACCCAGCCTCGCTGCTCTTTCCCCTGCCCCAAGCCGGCCCAGCTTGACTGTTGAGAAATTATTAAATGGAGTTGGAGGAAGGACTCTGGTTGCCGTGACAACGGAGCATGTGTCCTCGGGAGATAATGGCGTTGCACAAGGAGAGCGATGCGTGTGGAATGCTGATCCGGGAGCTTCTGGAGTGAGGGAGCCTGTGAGAAAGCAGAGGGGATTATGTTGAAGCATTAGGCTCCCCAGCCAGGATGCATGGGTGTGCAGAGATGGGCGCGCAGGGATGGAGTCACTGTCGAGACGCTCACTGCTGTTGAGTTCCTTCCTTTCTCAACCCACTCAGAAAGGGGCACTTCGCTGTCATAGAATTAGGTAGAGCAGAGGCAAGGCAGAGCTGGCCCTGTGCTTCCCACTGCAGCAGGGAAAGCCTAGCCTAGGGGGTGGAAGCCAACTGCTGGGGTCTCAGGAGGGGTGGTCTCAGGGCCTAGCAGAGCTCTGGTTCCTCCTCAGTGACAAGGACAGTGAATGTACAGATTCTGCTGGACCTCCTGGAACAGGTCAGCCCAAAGGAGAGGACACTGCACGCTGCCAGAGCATCAACTTTGAAGTCAAAGTCAACCCCCACCCCATCCCTTTAGTTCCGTGCCTCTGGGCAAGTCATGCATCTTTGAGCCTCAGCATCCTCAGCTGGAAAATGGGAGGAATGCCATTCCCCACCTCAGAAGACATTACAAAACGATGTACGGTATGGTAGGTGAAGCCACCAGCTAGTCCCAACTGACTCCCTCTATAGCAGCCACCATCTGTCATTAGCCCAAGGAGAAAGATGAGGGGCAGGGGTCACTGCTGCCACCGGTGAAGTTGCAAGAATGAAAGTTGCTGAAGCCAGTACAGGGGCACAAGATGCTTGTCCCCAGGCTAGGACATCCGTCAGGAGACATACAAACGCCTCCATCCTCAGAAACAGGCACAATGCTCTGCATGCTGTGTGTGCTGCATCCCTAAAAACCTGCGAGCACGCCGCACTGGAGGAGACGGGTTCCTTCCGCCAGCTGTGTAAATGACCGCAGGCCACGGGCATCTTTGGAAAATATTCTCACCCGCACCATTGATGTCTCTCGCCTGGACAGCTGGTAAAATACATTTCTCTCCTGGATCAGAGAATGTGAGGGTAACACCTTGAGGAACCCCAGAGTTTATCGCTTGCATGCTGATAGGGATGTGAGCTGGCTGTCACCCCATTCCTTCTTGGAAGTGGAAAGAGAGAGAGAGAGCTGGATTTGGGCGTGCAGCCATCCCTGAGGGAGAATTGCAAGCGCCAATGGAGATGGAAGCAGGCGACCATTTTGTTCCTTTTCCTGAACCTGTCTGAGCAGACCCAGTCCTTAAGATGAGGTTGTACCTGCTTGTGCGTCCCCTACACACAGCCTACAGTGTTGGCTAACAGGTTCCCCAAACCTTCATCTGCAGTCAGGAGAGGGACAAGGGACTCCTTCAGAGGCAGAGAACTGTTCACATTTAGTCAAGATTTTTGGCAACCTTCTCATTTTTGAGGAGTTCACTGGAAGTGTTTGAAATGATCAACTTCTCCCTGGGATTTCCCCGGCTGCCGTAATCTGTTGCATGTAGCTGAGAACTCCCAACATCATTCCTCTGCCTGGTTCCCTACCAATACCTTAAAACAAGCGATGTCAGCCGTCAACATTGTCTTGGGTCCTAGGTACTCACCTCACTGTACTCCCCAAGCGCGAGTCCTCGAATGAGACGCTCTGTTTGCATGGAGAGCTTATGACTAACCTTTACTCCTCAGACTGTGACTCAGAAGCAGGTTGCCCTGCTCCCAGCGCCAGGGTCCTGCTCTGCTCTTCCCGTCTTAGCTTGTGACAAACATCTGCTCACCCTTTGACCCCAAGCAGGAGCTATCCATAGGCTGGAGCCTATGGAATTTGTTCAGTCTCTATACCATCTTCTGGGATTCTTCCTCTATCAGGATTTTCACTGTAAGGAGAGGGTGGAGAGTCATCGCGTGGAATCTCTCTGGAAAGCCGAGGAGAGAAGTGAGCAGCAGACATGAAAGTGAGCCTCTGTGTATCTTTATAAACATAAAATCAGCCTTAGACCCCGGAACTCTACCCTTTGTCAGTTCTGAGAATATAGCCCCTCTCATCCTTGTAAAGTACTTCTTAACCCAGTGCTTCTTAACCCATGGGCCTGGACTCCTGGGGAAGAAGGTAGAACAACCCTTTCAGGGCAGTTGCCTAAGGCCATCAGAAAGTACAGATATTTACATTAGGATTCATAACAGAAGCAAAGTTACAGTTATGAAATAGCAACAAAATAATTTTATGGCTGGGGGTCACCAGAATGTGAGGCACCATATGAAAGGGATGCAGCATTAGGAAGGTTGAGAACCATTGCTCTGGTTATTTTTACCCTGTCTGAGATCTTATGAAAAGAGGAATGGGATTTGTTGTTTCCCAATAGAAAGCAGATGCCTGGCATGCTTTTCTGAACTCCATCACCGCGAGACACTGACACCCCTAGAAAGGGCCGCCTCTACCCTCACCCTTCGCCTACACCCAGAGAAGCACTCCGCTGTGGAACTATGGTGGCACCACGTACCTTAGGACTACAAATCAAAGCCCACTGGGGCCAAGTGGTCATAACCGTGACTAAGGGAGTTAGGGACAAGGTGACAGTAATGTTGGGGCTCAGCTCCCTCTCCAGGGGATGCAAATTCAGATCTGAAAATTCTAAGCAGACATCATATAAGACAGACATATTTATCCCAAAGAGCACTGGTTCTTGGGCAACCTTCAGTGACCTTGTTGCTGACCATTAGCCTCTGGGAGGGCTGGGTAAAGCCTGTGACACTGTTGGGAAGGGTGTCCCCAGTATGGATGCTTGGCCAGGAACCTTGAAACTGTCCCTGGTTACCTTCACTGCCGAGCTATTCTGTGCCACCCAGACAGGCCTCCTCCTGGCCTCACTTCTACGTGTGACTTACTAGGGATGTGATTAATTCAACTTGCCCTGGCAAGAGTCCCCACTCCCCCAAATTTGCATTCTGTTAACTCCTGTGGGAGTTTCCAACATTCTAGAAAAGGCAGAATGGTTATTTAACCCCATGGGCTCTCACAGTGCTTTTACAAGGCAGAGAGCCATGTGAGCGAGTGCCAAGTGGTCACCCTGTCATTCATTTCCTGGTCCCAGTTAATCCTTCCGGTGGGCCGAGCTCCGAGTCTTTGCAGAGGCGGCCTTGGAACAGAGGCCCTCCAGAGAACCTGCCTTTGCCACCACAGGAGGTCAGGAAAGGAGAGGGGCTAGCACCCCTGGCTCGCCTCTGTGAGGTTGTCTTGTGTCCAGTGCAGGACTGGATGTGCAGGCAGCTGCCTGCATGGAAGTCTGTGTAGGGGGTTTAGCACCTCGAACCTAGTTAGGATACAGAAGAAATCAATGACCCGTGTCCTGAGGCCAAATTTGAATTCAGATCATTTCCCATGAATGACCTTGGGCTCCTCCAGTCTCAGATTGCGTCTGGTAGGTGTGTGCTCCCTCCTTCCCTGAGTACTTAGGAAGGGATACAGTCTGGGTCTGCAGAACAGGAGTCCATTCTACCACCCCCTCCCCTTTCCCCTCTCTCCTCGATCCTCTCCCTTCCTCCTCACTTTCCTCTATTCTTCCTCCTTGCCATCATCTCCCAGCCCTCTGCCTCCTCTTATTTTTCCTTCTCCCCCCTCTTATCTTCCTAATCCCACCCTCTCCATTCCTCCCTCCTTCATATCCATCCTCCATGCCTCCCTGCCCTCTCTTAGGTCTGGGATGCTGATGCTGGGGTGGGTGGGGAGAGCAGTAAGCTGGCACACTTGGGGGCTACAGAGCATGCTCAGAGCCAGCGAAGGGGGTGGTTCGGGACTTTCTTTATAGGAAGCATCAGAAGGCTCCAGCATGAGGTAACTGGGTAGTGAGGATCCTGGCTGCATAAGAAACAGCATCTCAAATGCTATCTGCAGAACTAGAGACAAAGCCCTACTGTCCTGCCACATCTTGGGGGTTCCTCCAACTGGCCCCAGTGATCTGGCATGCAAGTGTTTATACCAGGGACAGCAGCAGCTGCCACCCATCCAGCCTTTTGCTTTGTTTCCTGAAAGCCCCTTCTTAAACACTTGGCCCAACACCGGCTTGAGGATATACGCTGTCCTTGGATCTTAAGGATGGAAGTCAGGAGAACACACATGCATCTGGTGCTGTGTGTAGAGCTGTAGGGGACACCGAGTCCCATTTGTACAAATCTGGCACCTCTCTCACAAGGACCAGGCAGTGGTGTCAAATCCCCTGTGTGCTGGTGGTCCTGTGTCCCCACAAAGATTCATGCTCAGGAGCTTGGGCAACCAATCTAACAACCCTCTCCTGGACTTTTGCAGGCTTTCCTTATCTGGGCCTCCATTTCCATATCTGTGCAATGGGCACGTGATGGGGGTCAAATGACATGGTATAGGAGATATACAGACATATTAAAGGCACAGGAAACTTCAGTGGGTTAGATCTGCAGTCCCACTGTAGAATAAACACCCCTTCCTGCACACAAGGCCCTGTACAGCAACTGGCTATGCCCAGGAAGGAGTCCGTGGTGCTGGTCCATCTGTGTTCATCTCTCAAATGTCCTGGGAGCTCCATAAGGAGACTGCAGACTCCATCTCGAATCTCATCCCCCAGTCCCCAGCATGGGACCTGGCTCACTCGATGCCGGGCAGATTAGATTGAAAATTGCCTCAACAAAATGAGGTGCACCACCAGACACCAGATAATTAGGCGTCAGAATGGGGTTTGGCAGGATGCCGATGGTGTGATGGAGAGAGAGAAAGAATGAAATCGGAATGAGGAAGCTAAGGTCACTGGGAAGCAGAGCCCTGCCCCTCTGCTTACACACAGGAGGTAACTAAGGCACAGAGGGCAAGTGGTTGGCTTGAGGCTACCCAGCTAGTGAGGTGTGAGCTCAGTGCTCCTCCCCATGGCTGGTGAGTTAATGAGCTGAGAGCCAGGGTCTTCAGCCGAATGAGGGGTACTGGTCAGGCTGTCACGTTACCTCTCACTCAAATCTCAACACCCAGCTTCTGGTTAGGAGAACTTGACAAGTTGCTTTGCCTCTCTGTGCCTCCGTTTACTCTTCTGTGGAGTGCAGTTGTTGCTAATTGATAGCTTAATAGTTATTCAGAGCAGCAACAGCTTATACATTTGATGATGTTCTCAACAGGGTATTAGGGTACCTTCAGCTGCCTTCTCCCTGGAAGGACCAGAGCCTCAGCTTCCTCTTCCTCTTGCACGGACAACTTCATCTCCTAGCAGCCCCAGCCCTCCCGCTGTGGCCATTCCAACTGCTATGGATTCTGTGCCCAGGGAGCCTAAAAGTCACAGAGAATTTACCCAGGCTTGGGCCCAGGATGCACAAGCTAAGGGAGGCGGTAGGCCAGGCTCTGACTCTAGGGCCCAGGTTAAGTTCTGGGTGATCTGGGACAGCTCATTTGACCTCTTTGAGATAGGGCATCATGACTGCAAGATGGGACTATTGACCATGTAGCTTCGGTATCTTACTCTTCTCTGGGTCAGACATGAAGCTGGAAACCACAACACTCCATGAGGGTTTTCCGTTGAGTTCTGAGAAAAGAAGTGGTTTCCTGGAACTCCCTAGTGGAGGCTAGGCTTTCCCAGCATCCAGTACTAGGGCTGCTGCTGACCCCGGGGTAGGCTGAGGTGGTCAAGAGGTTTGCAGTTCTTGAATGAGTGTGGGAGAGTTCAAAGACTGGAAAGATAAAGTCACTCTTGTGCTGTGTGATCCTGAGCTTGTGCCGGTCTTCTCTGGGCTTTATGCAGATATATAAATGTTGTATAGAGCCCGTCTAGACCAGGGAGGTTCTTTGGTCCCCTTATATGTCAGCTGAGGGTCCAAGAATGGGGACTGTTCTGGAGGTCCAGCTGGACAGTCCCATCAATCTTGCCGGAAGCAGCCCTTTTCCCCTGAACACCTGTGGCCCTCCAGGACCTCACATCCCTCTCACCTCTCTCCCCTGGGCTTGCTGTCGTTGCGAGTCGCTCCCTATGAGAGTGTGTATGGCTGATCATCTCTTTGCCTGGCACCTGGAACTGCCCCGTATTGGCACATCCTGTGTGTCCTGGCTTCGATTCTCACCACATTCTTGAAGCCCAAAACTAGCCCAAGCCAAATATCCCAATTAAGAACCCTGCCGAGATCAGATGGGAAGCCAGCCCCACAAAATCTGGGTTCCCTCCCTCATAGCTTCCAGGCCCAGCACACCTGTGTCACACTTCCTTGTCCCAGCGGACACTGCTGCTACCAGAGCTGCCCTGTGCAGAGCAAGGCTGGAACCGCCCCCTGAGAGCCCCCTGACTGCAGCCCTAGGCTGGCAGTCCTCAGTTTCCTTCTCTCTGGGGTGTATAGTAATCCAACCTAAGTAGCAGCAGTAAGTCTGGGCACTAGAACTCCTGTGACATGCCTGGAATACAGTAGGTGCCTAATACATGCAGCACTTCTGTGACAGGATCGACGCACTGGGACTTGAGTACACAGCAGATGTCCCAAGGGTGGGCCTAGCATTTCTCTCTCAATCAGATAATAAAATGCATTGTTTCCTCTTGGAATGATGCCAAGCCCAATATTAATTTCTTTCTTGAACCATCACAGTTCTGAAAGAGATAAAAGCAAGTGGGGGCTATTACAGCTGCTGCAAGCCTCTGCCATTCCAGTAATTACAGAGCAGAAGAGAGGGAGCAAGATGAAGCAGCAGTGAGCCCAGCCAGGGAGGGAGAAAGGAGGAGGGGTGAGAGAAGCAGGGAAAGGGGAGGGAGGAAAGGGAAGCAGGGAGAGAAGCAAGCAGGAGCAGCATTCAAGCCAAGCTGATTGCTCTGCCTCCCCTGACCCACAACCCATGAGCTGGGACAATGGCACCCCTGACATTCCAGCCCTGGCTTCCCGGCCTCTGCCTACTTCCTTCCACACCAGGCCCTCTGAAGCCAGGAGACAGAGGGAGTTTGTCCATCAGGGTGTCCCTGCACGCCCCTCTTGCACAGCTGACCACTGCTTCAGCCCTGGGCGCCCATCTCTAGGCTACCAGCAGGCCCAGTGCCCTAGTGGCCGAGACCAACTCCCCATGTCTCTCTTGGACTCTCAGACTGAGAGCCCCACCCATTTATAATACAAAAAAAAATCATTTCAACTGCAACCTCCAAGACCTTGTGTGACATGACCCCTGTCACCCCTCCACCTGGACCTGCGCCCTTCTTGACCTCTCTGCTAACACCAAGAGCTCCTTCCGGCCTTGGGGTCTTTGCTCTGCTTCAAACACTATATCCCAGAGTGTCACATTTCCAACTAATAATTCAAACTGAATTTTGTTGTTCTGGCCAAATAAAACAAGCCCAAGGGCCACTTCTGACCCATTTGCCACATCTGATCTAGGGCTTCCAACTCCTCACTCCTTCCTGGCAAAGTCTCCGGCAGAGGGACCCACAGAACTCTTTCTGCTTAGCTATGTTTTTGTCAATGATTTCAGGACTTGGTCCCAGAACCATACTGAAGAGGCTTGGGCCATCACTGAATCGCTCACCACCTTTCTGGTCTCTTTCATTAACTCTATCTTCTCAGTGAGTCTTCTGTTTGACTCAAAACCAGTCCCTGTGCACATTACTCCAGCCCAGCTCCCCTCTCAGCCTCTACCAGGGATGAGCTGGACCTCTTCCTGTTCCGACTGACGTAAAGACCCACACAGAGAAGAGATTCACGTGTTTACCACTAGGACTGATACCTGGCTTCTGAAGTGCTGAGACTCTGAGGGACCAGAGTCTCAGAGTGCGTGGCCCTCCGTCCCTGTGTTAGCCCTGCTGGTGTATTCTCACATGGGTGCAGTTGGGAGTCCTGGGTGCAGATCATCTCCAGGTGAAAGGGTGAATGTCCACCTAGTGCCTGAGATTTCCTGAGCCCCTGTCAGCCAGTGCCGGAGTTAGGAGTTATCCTGCATGTCTCTGTGCCTGGTCTTTCTGTTCTCATCTCCGCCCCCTCCCCCATTTATCCAGATGGGGTCAGATAGGCTAGGCAGCTCACCCAGCATGAGCAGGTCCTGGAGGGAGCCAAGGTCAGACTCAGGAATAAGGTGGCTTCTGTAATAGGCAAGTCAGTCTCTGCATCCCGATTCCTCCCGCGGGCACCAGTTCCTTCACACCAGCCTCCTTTGTTTATGTTCAGACGCAGACATGAAATCACAGCTCTTGGCTCTGCAGCTCTTTCTCGGATGCTGCAGGTGTTTGCATGAATCCAGATACACATTTCCAGAAAACAGAAATGGCAGCGTGGCTCCCTCGGGGCCAGCTCTTCCTGGGACCCTTGGGGTGAACTTGAGGACTTGTGGACTGCCTTCTCTGAGGACCCAAGGGGTCAAGGAGTCTTTGAGCCACATATGACCATGAGGACCATCCTTGCCCATCAGTGCTGCAGTTACAGAATGCCACAGGCCACTGTTGAATAATGACAACAGCCTTATGGAAGCTGGGAGTCTATGGCCGTCTTGTTGAATCTTCCTGAGACACAGCCGGAGAGAGCCTAGAAGGTGGAATTCAGCTTTGTGACAACCACTCTAGCAACGGTGACATTGGTGGGAGCCAAGCCTCACAACCGACCTGACACTTCATTAAAAGCCATAGTAGGGACACTGGCATCCCAGAGTAGAGTAGCTGGGCTTTTAGAAGACCCTGGAAGTGCAGACTAGAACATCAGCAAGATATCCTCTTCCTCAACAGCTGGCTCTCTCTGCCACACTTGAGTACAGGCTGGGCAGCACGTGATGTCCAGATCCCTGGGAAGGAATCTAATTGGCTAGCTTAGATCACATGTTCAGACCTGGCCTGAGGTTGATTTGATCATTCTAAATAAATATGGCAGCTGGAGCCTACTGGGATAGTGGGACAACCGAGGACACTGTGGTCACGAAAGAAGTGAGCCCATTTGTTTGTCCCACCCGAGTTGTCTGCATATCTTGACGCTGGAGCAGGCCTCATCTTCAGCCTCCTGCTCTCTCTATCCTGGAAGATGAAGGCTGCCTCTACCTGAGGCCACAGCTTCCCTGATGGGGCCAGACCTGGCCAGACCTGGCCAGAATGGAGATAAAAATTCAAAACAAGCCTATCACTATGCAGGAGGCTCAAACTGAGCAGGCCACCTTGAAAAGAAGCAGGGGTGATTGTGAAGTGTTCCCATGAGGAGGACACGGTGGTGCTGGGTAACAGGCTGCATGTGAGGGGCTGAAGGCCACGCACTGCACACAGGGCATCTGGGGCAGGCCCTAGGCACAACACCCATGCTACCTACCCACGGCTTTTGCTCATCTCCTATGTGGGAGCCATGAAGCAGCACTTCCTTCCTGTGATCCAGTTTGTTCTGTGGGTTCCATAAGTTTAGTTTGCATCATTTTGTTAGACAGCTTCTATAGAATGTTCTAGAAAAAAAATGTTAGCACACAAAGAAGAAAATAAATTCCATGGATGTCTGTTGGCATGCTTAGGGGGCAGAACCTTAAATAGGCCTACTTCCTCACACTAAACAAAATACAGGGCTCTTCCCTGCGCTCTGGCATCATTTTTATAACCTTTCTGCATGTTTATATGGAGGATGGAGAAAAGTATCAGCTGGAGTAAACTTTAATTTTGTATATTGAAAAAAAGAAAAGAAATTATCAGCCCAGTTCCCAATACCCTGCAGGCCCTGAGCGTTGACTTACCCCTGGTTCCTCTTTTCCCCCAATAAAATTATGGAACACCCTGCCCATCGCCACGACTATCCTCCTAACACAGCCTCCCCTGCATGTCTCCGTATCCGCGGGCCAGTTCTGAGCTGCATGGACTCGCTCTGCAGTCACACGCACAGCCTACGTCTCAGCTGCTTCCCCCTGCCTGTTGCTTCCTGCCAACTGTCCAGAGCTCTTTGGTCTAGCCTGCCCATTCATCTCCCTGACTGTCTCCCCACTTTATTCTTCAGGCTCTGCGGAGGGAGCCTTAAGGAGAGGACCCACTGCAGAGAGCCGTCGGGTAAGATAAGCCACCATCTGGGGCACAGGAGATGGGCCCCATTCTACAGATGGGGAAACTGAAGCTCAGAGCAATCATGGCAATGACTCAGTAAAGTACTTGGACTCAGAACCAACGTGAGGCCCTAAGTTCAGTCCCAAGCAAGAGACACACACTTAGAGACTCAGGAAAAATGGACCCAAGGTTGACATCTGCCCCACAAAGAAACACACATACCTGCACATGTATACCTGCACACACACACACAACACTGGAGTGTTAAGTCGTAGTACTAAACACTATGTACTCAGCTGGTTACAAACAAGATTCTTTTTCTTTCTGTTTGCTTTTTTGATCTTCACTCTATATTGCAGGCCGCCCTCATCGTGACCCTCCACCCTCAGTCTAGTGTTCCACCAAACATGGCTTCTTTTGCATTCCCTCCCAACAGTCCGTGAAGAGGTGTGCTGCAGTCCTTGCTTTAAAAAGCTGGAACAGAGCACAGAGAGATGGAAGCAATTAGATAAAGTTGCACAGCCCCGACATGTTAAAGTGGGTGGGGATTAGAACTCAAAGCACTTTCAGGCTCCCCTGCCCTTTCTTTGTAACCCACTCTGTCCTCCTACAATGTCCCCAGGCTGCAAAGCTGCTGTCCACGTGGACCGGGGCTGACATCACACGTCCATCCACCAGGACCCCTGCTGCCAAGTTTGTGTTTCGAGACATGGCGACTGACAATAGCAAGGTGGCCGATGGGCAGATCTCTACTGAGGTCAGCGAGGCCCCTGTGGCCAGCGACAAGCCCAAAACCTTGGTGGTCAAGGTGCAGAAGAAGGCCGGGGACCTCCCTGACCGGGACACATGGAAGGGTCGCTTCGACTTCCTCATGTCCTGCGTGGGCTACGCCATAGGGCTGGGCAACGTGTGGCGGTTCCCTTACCTCTGTGGGAAAAATGGTGGTGGTAGGTGGCCACCTGGTGACCTCGGGCCAGGTCTTTGCATCTTTTGGGTCTGCCTTAAGGGAAGGGAGGAGCTTTGAGAACAGATCTCTTTATCACCTCATCCTCTAATTAAGAGTCCCCAGTTACGTTTGTCTGTGGCAGTGATGTCAGAAGCATCTGTCTCTTGCAAGGGCTGGGGTGCATTTTGAATGAAGGAATGTCTTTGGTCCTGGGCGATACTTTGTGGGTGGGACACAAGGGAATGCTGCAGGAGACTCAGGGCCATGATTATGTCTCTCCTCCAGGGGCCTTCCTGATCCCATATTTCCTGACGCTCATCTTTGCGGGTGTTCCTCTCTTCCTTCTGGAGTGTTCTCTAGGCCAGTACACCTCCATTGGGGGCCTAGGCGTGTGGAAGCTGGCTCCCATGTTCAAGGGTGAGTGTGTGTGTGTGGGGGGGGGGGTGCTGGGCAGGTGGAGTGGCCTCACCCAAGGTCCTCAGGGAGAGGAAGCCTTGAATCCATATCTGAGCATGCACTGTGTGTGTTCCACCCCAGGCGTGGGTCTTGCTGCGGCTGTGCTGTCCTTCTGGCTGAACATCTACTACATTGTCATCATCTCCTGGGCCATCTATTACCTGTACAACTCCTTCACCACAGTGAGTGGCTGTAGGCTGACCACAGTGGTCAGGGCCCACATGGGCTGTGGGGGTCCCCAATGTGCTCCCTGGGTCAGTCCTTAAATGAGGGGTATCGTCTGTCTCCTATAGCATCATCCGTGGCCAGCCACACTAAAGACCTCAGTCTAGCACTTCAGGCATCCCACGGTTGGATCTGCTGGCACACTTTGTATGGACTCAGATTCAGGCATGGGTCTGAATGCTGACTCTACTCTCCACCAGCTGTGCAACCTCAGGAATGGATGAGCTATCACTTCTCTGAGCCCTCACTGCTCTCGTTTATGAACGTGATCCAGCAGTTCTGTCTCTGAGTTCAAAGAAGCAAAAGCAGGGTCTCAGAAACTCTGGGGCCTAGGCCATATTATCACAGCATTGTGTTTTGTAAGACAATAAGGCCATCACAGAGAACAGATGCTGTGTGATTCTACCGGCAAGTAGTCAGACTCCAAGAGACAGAAGGCATCGTGGGGGGAGCCTGGAGGACGGGAAGTTAGTGAGCAAAGGAGATGGCATTTCTAGAAGGTGGTGCTTCACAATTGTGTGTGCTTCATGCTGCTGAGGGGTGCAAGGAATGGCAGTGAATTTTACGTGGTCTGTGTCTGACCAGGAAGAGGAAGGAAACAAAAGGGGAAACTCACCCCCATTAAGTCCTGTATGAAGAGCCTAGAGCTAAGCTACACATGGGACAGACACACTGGTCATCCCGGTGGACACAGTGCAGCTTGGAAGTTGGTCCTTGGTGAGGGGGTCAGGAGGTCACATTTGGGTGGCGTGGTTTTTTCCACCTGCCTCTGAGAGCTGTTGGGAAGGAGAGGTGGGAAAATGGCTGTGCGCAGGTGCAAAGGGTGATAAGCGTGGGCAGGGGGAGTAGAGTCCCCTCTGGCCAGCCCCAGGGGCTTAGTGGAATCCGTCTGTGACTCTGCCCTTACAGACCCTGCCATGGAAACAGTGTGACAACCCCTGGAACACTGATCGCTGCTTCTCCAATTATAGCCTGGTCAATACCACCAACATGACTAGCGCTGTAGTGGAGTTCTGGGAGTGAGTGGGGACTGGGCACAGGGCTGTGGAGGGTGTGCCAGTGGGTGTCAATGGGGGGGGGGGGCTGTGGAGGGTGTGCCACTGGGTTCAGCGGGGGAGGGGCTGTGAAGGATGTGCCAGTGGGTGTCAACGGGGGGGGAGGGGGGCTGTGGAGGGTGTGCCACTGGGTTCAGCGGGGGGGGGGGGCTGTGAAGGATGTGCCAGTGGGTGTCAACGGTGGGGGGAGGGGGGCTGTGGAGGGTGTGCCACTGGGTTCAGCGGGGGGGGGGGGCTGTGAAGGATGTGCCAGTGGGTGTCAGCAGGGGACTGTGGAGGGTGTACCAGTGGGTGTCTGCAGGGGGCTGGGGAAGGTGTGCCAGTGGGTGTCAGCGGGGGGCTGGGGAGGGTGTACCAGTGGGTGTCAGCAGGGAGCTGGGAATGTTGTGCCAGTAGTGTCAGTGGGAAGCTGTGGAGGGTGTGCCAGTGGGTGTCTGCACAGGGGGCTGGGGAGGGTGTACCAGTGGGTGTCAGCGGGGGACTGGGAATATTGTGCCAGTGGTGTCAGCGGGGGGCTGGGGAGGTTGTGCCAGAGCGTGGCAGCAGGTAATGTGGCTTTTCCTTCAACTATTTATCCCCGAATGTTTGTTGAACACCTGTTGTGTGCCAGGGTAATTAGAGACCTGAGCGTGCCAACAGGCATTGATAGCCTCAAATGATCCATACTGGTAGGAGGATATACAGGGTAGGAGAGATGCCCTGGGCCAGCCCGCAGGAGCATGTTGCTGCTCACTGTAACAGGTGGAATGGGGGGTCAGGGGGACACGAGAAAGCATGTGTGTGCCAGCTCAGTGAGGGGAGCAGCTGCAGAAGGTGCCAGTGAGGGACTGTGCTGAGAAGCAAGGGCAAGCTGTGGCGCGTGGGAGGGCTCAGGTCCAGACAAGAGGGTCCTGTGTGCTACAAGGTCTCAGGCAGGAGAGTGACCAGAGTGACTAGGTGGTCCTACCTGGGATTTAGGAGGATCCCATAAGGCTGGGTAGAGCAGAGTAGAGGCGCAGTAGCCCAGGAGTCACAGTTGACCCAAATCCTGCTCCTGCTAGACAGTCTCCAGGGTGAGTGTCATGGCTCCAAGGTCCCTGTCCAAATTACAAGGTCATGGTGTCATCAGAACCCCCGAGGAAGGTGTGATCTGTGTCGGAGCCCTGGTCACTCACCTCTTGCTGGCCTCATGTGACCCTTTCCTTCTTCCTCCGTCCCCAGGCGCAACATGCACCAGATGACGGATGGGCTGGACAAGCCAGGACAGATCCGCTGGCCACTAGCCATCACGCTGGCCATTGCCTGGGTGCTTGTGTATTTCTGCATCTGGAAGGGTGTTGGTTGGACTGGAAAGGTAGGAAAGTGTGTGTCTGCATAATGGGGGCGCACAGGAGAGGGGACAGTTCTACAGGAGAAGGTGTGTCCTGGACCAGGGCTCACCTACAAGCTCCATCTAACTTTAGTTAAGGGCTTTCAGCTCTCTGTGCCTCGGTACAGTCCTGTGAAATGAGACCAGCCAGTGCCAGGGTCACAGATGCCACTGGGCTTGATGGAGCCATCACTAGATGGCAGGTGTTCCTCTAAGGTCACGGAACCAGCTTCCCCTGGCACTTGTTCTGTGCCACCCTGTGCCCAGTACAGGAACCCAGGATGCCATCTTTTATCCTGACCCATGGATGAAGGGATGGATGACTAGTGGCACATATCCCCAAGTTCATATCCTTGCATGATAGCAAGTTGGCTCTGTGACCATGGGTGTGTCACTCTGTCCCCCTGAAACTCATTTTTCTCCTATGAAATAACACATACCCGGTGGTTCATTGGCACCCGTCAGGGTCTGCAACATTGTGGAGGGTGCTTGTCCTTTCCTTCTAATTACACAAGTGCAGGCAGGGATCAGGCTGGCTCATCTGGCTGGAGCCATCTGGACGCTGGCTCAGGAGGGCAGCTGGCCTCGAGTTTTGTTGGACAATGTGGAGACAGAGCTAGCTGACTTACTCCTGACTTTGGTCTAAAGGGAGCAGAGGTGGTACACACTCGTGTTGCAGTCTAGTAGGCCCTGGGACCCTCCAGGTCCTCAGATCCTGTGCTGGAGTCAGGAGACCCCTCATCTATCTCCAGGACTAGGGCGAGCAGAGGCAGGTTTTCGGGCCCTCCTAGGTACCTCCAGGAAGCAGAAAAGTAGGGGCTTTGTTCGGGACTTCAGAGAAGAGTTAGAACCTCAGCTCCCCAGGGAACAGCTGTGTGGAGTGGGATAAGTCCCAAGACCACTCTGAACTTCAATCCCCTCATCCATTAGTAGCTGAGGGACAATCTATGCAGAATGCTAGCCGATACCCTCTACGTGGAAACTCGGTGTTTAATAGCAGTTTTAACCATTGGTGGTGGGGAGGGGCGCCCAGAATTCTTATCAGAAACATAGAGTGGGGAGCCTCCTTCCTGTATCAACTGGGGATGTTGACCCATCTATCTGTCCCTCAGCAAGTTTCTATTGAACACCTACTGTGTGCTCAGCCTCCTGCTGAGTGTGGAGAATAGGGAAGTACAGACAGGAAATGTATTAGGCATGGCCTGTGTCCTCATTCTACCAGCCTTTTTGCTCATTGGGGTTGAAAATCACACCCATTTGCTAGACAAACAAAAACAAGGCTCAGAGAAGGTAAGAAATTACCCAAAGTTACACAGCCTGCTGGTTCTACTGATGATGAGTGCTCTTTTTTTTTTAAGTTGGGTTTTTTTTATTGTTGTTGTTTTGTTTTCATGGTTTGTGGCTACTTTTTCTAATACTGAGGGATCTCAGAGTCCAATAACAGAGACTAAGGTAACTCAGTATCTACCCATGCTTACCATCCCCAATGTGGGGAATCACATCAGACTTGGGAACAATCGAGATTGCAAAGAGCTCAGTGCACAAAGCAGTTTCTTAGACAGAAGGCAAAGTTTAAACATCTCTGCTCAACATAGAGGCCACCATACCCTGCTAGTTGCAGTTCCATTTCCAGAAGGTTCTAAAGCAATGTAAGTTGCAAGCTAGGAAAGGTTGATGGTATTAGATTTAGTAATTGCATGGCTGGAAGTTTTCCAAGCGTGAAATAACACTTTTTCAAATTAAAAAAGAAAAATTGTATACAGACAGGTTTTGTGTTGTGTTTAGATCCCTGTATAGCTGGAAAATCATGGAGGAGGCTGGCACTGCCCAAAGGACTTCTGTAACTAAAGATCATTTCTTCCTGAGACAGTGAGGCAGCCTTTAAGACCTGAGCAGGAAGGTATTCTAGCTTCACACACGTCGAAGAGGTGACACAGTCATTTGAGCCCTTTTTGCAAGGACGTGCGGTCAGCCACACAGAAAAAGTGAAGAACTGAAATGTTGAATGATTGTCCGACATCTACAGAGTCCACTGAATGCTCTAGGCACTGGGAAACAGAGATGTCAGCCTTGTGTGGCCTGTCCCTCACGTAACTGATAGGAGCTGTTTATGGGACCTTGTGTGTGTGTCAACATGGACTTTAAACTTTCCCTGATGTCATATGTGTAACTTGGATAATATGGAAATAAAAAATAAAAAAAAGAGGTGGGGGCTGGGTATGGTGGCACACATCCCTAGTCTCAGCCCTCCAGAGGCAGAGGAAGGTGGTTCTCAGAATTCCAGGCCAGCCAGGACTACGTAATGAGATCTTGTCTCAAAGAAAAACAAACACACAAGCAAACAAAAAAACCCAAACAACAAGATTAAAAATTAGAACTCACTCCTGTAACCAAACACTGAGAACGAGGAGGCAAGGGGATCACTGTGAGTTCAAAGCCAGCCCTGAGCTTCACAAAGAATTCCAGGCATGGGGTGTGGCCTCTGGCAGGAGGTGGAGGGTGGAGAAGTGTCTCTCACAGAAGGTATCTCACTCTTGGCCACAGACAGGTACCAGCCTCATACACCTAGGAGGAGGAGGAGGAGGGACAGAGGGAGCAAGGAGAGAAGACAGGAATAGGGGAACGGGCACTGAGACAGTGATTCAGACTCCATGGAGGGGCTTCAGAAAGGCGGGCACCCCTCGCAGGCTAGGAATCCTGGTTAGGTTGAGGCTCCCCGAGGGGGAATCGATCAATCTGGTGCTGTTTTGCTCCTAGGTGGTCTACTTCTCTGCCACGTACCCCTACATCATGCTTATCATCCTGTTCTTCCGTGGAGTGACGCTGCCTGGGGCCAAGGAGGGGATCCTCTTCTACATCACGCCCAATTTCCGCAAGTTATCGGATTCGGAGGTGAGCGCCTCGCCCCTCCCCACCCCACTGGGTCCGCGGGGTCTAGAGCACACTGCCGCCCTTAAGTAACTGAGCATGTCAGGTGGAGCTGAGGACTCCTGGGTAGGCGAGCTACGATGATTCTGTACTTCATCGGTTCTGAGGTTCTGATCCTCTGTCCACAGGTGTGGCTCGACGCAGCCACCCAGATCTTCTTCTCCTACGGGCTGGGCCTGGGGTCCCTGATCGCTCTTGGAAGCTACAACTCTTTCCACAACAATGTGTACAGGTGTGAGGGGGCGGGTCCTGACGTTCCTTCCTGACCACGCCCACCATCACGCCTTCCTGGGAGAGGCACTTTGAGGCTAGGGCCCAGGAATGCTTGCCTACCTCTCTGCCACCTTGCCTACCCCAGTAATTCACGCCTGTCTCCGGGCACTCTTGTCACACACTGGAGGCCGTGCTTTTCATTTAAGACTACATTCCTTGTGGAACCCTGAGGCCATACCTTCTGTAATCATACCTGCCCTGGCTCTTTGCATATTAGGTCCCTCCTTGCCGTCTTAGGTGGCCCCTTCCTTCCTACCCTACCCTTCCTGTCTTGCTCTGAAATTGCCCTTCTAGGACCACCAGACCTTGTAGTTTCTCTTCTAGAACCTTCTTCCCTTCCCTCAGAAGTCACTGCCCTCTGGTCCCACCATCCTGTAGTCAAACCCCGCCTCACCTCACGGGCTCCCCCACCACGTACCTCACGGGCCCTCCTGCCCTTCAGGGACTCCATCATTGTTTGCTGCATCAACTCCTGCACCAGCATGTTCGCCGGCTTCGTCATCTTCTCCATCGTGGGCTTCATGGCTCACGTCACCAAGAGATCCATCGCTGATGTGGCAGCCTCAGGTTAGCCCTTTACCTGGGGAAGGCAGGGCTTGCCGCGATGGTATTTGTTGTCACGAGGATGCCTGCGGGTCCACCAGGGACGTGGTCAACTCCAGGATACAAAGCTCTTCAGGCTAGACTTGGGTCATCGCTCTAAAAACATTGGCTCTGTGGAGGTTGTGCCCACTCTGTTCCCATGGTCACCAGTACCAAAGACTAACCCCTTTTCCCTTTTGCCTAAGACAAGCCACAGCAGGAGGGAGTGTGTACCTGTCAGAAGCCCCTGAGGTTCAAGGGAGGGAATGTGACTTGTTCCTTGGGGAAATGGGTTGGTCATGCTCTCTGCCGAGGTTCCTGTCTCACCTACAGGGAACTCCTGGAACTTCCAGACTCTCGCTTCCCCTCCCCCACCCCAGAACCACACCTAGGAAGATCACAGTCCGGGGTCTCCAGACCTACACTCCCCCAGGCCCCAGACAGACATTCCACATCTGATTCACCCAATAGCTTCCCACTTCATGAAGGGTTCAGCTGTCCTAAGTGAAACAAAAGCCCCAGCCTCCTCCTACCCTCCCCCATTCTTCACAGCCCCAGCCTCCTCCTACCCTCCCCCATTCTCCACAGCCCCAGCCTCCTCCTACCCTCCCCATTCTCCACAGCCCCAGCCTCCTCCTACCCTCCCCCACTCTCCACAGCCCCAGCCTCCTCCTACCCTCCCCATTCTCCACAAGCTCCTGCATCAGCTCTAGTATCTGCCCTCCACCTACCTCCTTCATGTGTCTTTATTCAGCCTCTCCATGCCCACACTGTCCCTGCCACTGGACAGGTCCCATGGTCTCTCGCTGAAAGTCGGCCACAGCTCTGTACCACCTGTCTTCCCTCTCAGTGCTGACTCTCATTGCTTCCTAAGGGAGACCGGTGCACACACAAGGGTACCCAAAGGATGAGCTGAGATCACAATGAGCAAATGACGGTGTGGGGGGTGTGACGGGTGAGCTGTGTGTGTGTGCTGGATTGTCAGGTGTGCCGGGTGTCCCAATGTGCCAGGTGTGCTCTGTGTATGTGTGTGTGTGTGTGTGTGCTGGATTGTCAAGTGTGCCGGGTGTCCCAGTGTGCCGGGTGTGCTCTGTGTATGTGTGTGTGCTGGATTGTCAGGTGTGCCAGGTGTCCCAGTGTGCTGGATTGTCAGGTGTACCAGGTGTCCCAGTGTGCTGGGTGTGCTGTGTGCTGGATTGTCAGGTATGCCAGGTGTTCCAGTGTGCTGGATTGTCAGGTGTACCAGGTGTCCCAGTGTGCTGGGTGTGCTGTGTGCTGGACTGTCAGGTGTGCCGAGTGTCCCAGTGTACTGGGTGTGCTGAGTGTGTGTGTATATGTGTGTGTGTGTGTGCTGGGTTGTCAGGTGTACCAGGTGTCCCAGTGAGCTGGGTGTACTGTGTGTGTGTGTATGTGTGTGCTGGGTTGTCAGGTGTGCCGGGTGTCCCAGTGTGCTGCATGTACTGGTGGCACTCAGTCTCTCTCTTTCTTCCCTCTGTTTTGCCCTCCACAAGGCCCTGGACTGGCATTTTTGGCATACCCCGAGGCTGTGACACAGCTGCCCATCTCTCCCCTCTGGGCTATCCTCTTTTTCTCCATGCTGCTGATGCTGGGCATTGACAGCCAGGTGAGCCCCCCACAGCACCACAAGGACCCCCATCGGGTCCAGCCTGGTCTTGGTTAGCCCCCACAGTGCCAGGAGGGCTTGACCCCAGACAGTCCTAGCCCTGCTGACTGGCTATAGGCCTTCTATCTTCCCTTACAAGGCCAGGTTTTGAGTGGGTGGGTGGGTAGAGGCTGGCTGCCTCAGGCGGCTGACCTTATCCTTCCCCCAACAAGTTCTGTACCGTGGAGGGCTTCATCACTGCCCTGGTGGATGAGTACCCCAGGCTTCTCCGCAATCGCCGTGAACTCTTCATTGCTGCTGTGTGTGTCGTGTCCTACCTGATTGGTCTCTCTAACATCACCCAGGTAAGCTGACCAGCATCTGACATACCTCAGATTTTCCCTAGTTATTTCTTGGCACATCTTTTCATGTCAGGAAACACGTTCACTTCCAAGACCCAAAGCTCTCCAGCCCTTGGGCCTCCTTCCGCAGAGTTAGCCTTTGCCACCATCTTTTTCTGCATGAGCACCATCATGACAAACCCTATGCACATCACTGAGATCCATGGAACCCCAGACTGATGGGAGAAGCAGAATTTGGACTAGAAAGTGTAGGATAAATTTAGAGAATATAGTATCCATCCTAGCCATAACCACCTGCTTCCTGGAGGAAGGGAAGAGAGTGATGAAGGGATGGGGTGATGAGGGGATGGAGATGTGGGGATGGAGGTAATAAGAGGATGGGGTGATGTGGGGATGGAGGTGATGAGGAAATGGGGTGATGAGAGGATGGGGTGATGTAGGGATGGAGGTGATGAGGAAATGGGGTGATGAGAGGATGGGGTGATGTGGGGATGGAGGTGATGTGGGGATGGGGTGATGTGGGGATGAAGGTAATAAGAGGATGGGGTGATGTGGGGATGGGGGTGATGTGGAAATGGGGTGATGTGGGGATGGAGGTGATGAGAGGATGGGGTGATGTGGGGATGGAGGTGATGTGGGGATGGAGGTGATGTGGGGATGAGGTGATGTGGGGATGGGGTGATGTGGGGGTGGAGGTGATGTGGGGATGAAGGTGATGTGGGGATGGGGTGATGTGGGGATGAGGTGATGTGGAAATGGGGTGGGGTGATGTGGGGATGGAGGTGATGTGGGGGTGGAGGTGATGTGGGGATGGAGGTGATGTGGGGATGGGGTGATGTGGGGGTGGAGGTGATGTGGGGATGGAGGTGATGTGGAAATGGGGTGATGTGGGGATGGAGGTTATATGGGGAAGGGGTGATGTGGAGATGGAGATGATGAGAGAATGGGGTGATGTGGGGATGGAGGTGATGTGGGGATGGGGTGATGTGGGGATGGGGTGATGTGGGATGTAGATGATATTGGGATGGAGGTGATGGGATGGGTGATGAGGGGATGGAGGCTGAGAAGGTAGAGGCTGAGGAGACTGAGGGGATGAGCAAATGAGAGGATGGGGGAGATGCAGAATAAGGGGGATGGGGGAATGAGCTTGCAAATGCTCACAGGAATGAGTCAAAGTCAAGTTGGAAGTGGAACTTTAGCAGGGACCTGTGCCAAGTCCCCTCTGTTAATCTCAGAGAGAAATGCTGTGCACACCTGCTGTGGGATAACATGACCCCTGGATTCAGCTGTTATCATGATGGACGCTGTCATGTTGGCTTTCTAGGGGTCAAAACTAACAGACATTAGCTTCTTTCTGAGCAGAAGGGAAATGGATAGTAGGATGAGGAGTGACCAGCAGGGGCTGGGGTGGGGGTCTACCTCAGACAAGGTAGCTGGTGGAGTCCTCTCTAAACAAGTGACCCTTGAGCTGAGGTTTAGGGATGAGGCAGGGTCAGTGCTGGGTTGGGGAGGGGAAATCTTAGGGAAGCAGGCAGAATGGGCACAAAGGTCCTGCAGTAGGAATGCATCTGGGGAGCTATAGGGACAAGAGGGGGCCCTTGTGGTGGAGGCAGACAGTGGGAAAGTGGGCGGGTTGTCAAATCAGACCTTGCCGGCTTCGCCATTAGATTTGATTTAAAACATAGCTCTGCCTATTGTGTTGTGTGAGTCAGGAGAGGGTTAAAGCAGGAAAGAAGAATCACTGATACATGCTGGTGATGGCTCAGCTGCTTTCCAGACATACCGAAAGTCCACTGGAAATGGGGCGTCTTCCCCTTCCACCCAGACAGTGAGCAGCCACAGACCCTAAGTGCTTGCTTTACTCCGCCCTCAAGCTGCCCTGCTGCAGTGTCTAATCCCTGCCTCACTGGGCTCTTGGGGCTTGGGAAATGTGTACAGAGATGGAACTGTCTGCACATCATCCCTTTGTCTCTTTCAGGGGGGCATTTATGTCTTCAAACTTTTTGATTATTACTCTGCCAGTGGCATGAGCCTGCTGTTCCTGGTTTTCTTTGAGTGTGTCTCCATTTCCTGGTTTTATGGTGAGAACCAGCCCTCTTCTGTGATTTATACACCCATCATCCATCATCCATCCATCCATCCATCCATCATCCATCCATCCAATCATTGTTCATTAATGACATCTTGACTACTAACCCTCTATTTTGCCTTCGAAACACTTCCACAAGCTTAGTTAACACAGGTGCTAGCTACCCTATTTAGAAGTGTGACTGAGACAGTTGCATACACTCATTTAAAATGCAAGCCAGGGGCTGCAGAGGTGGCTCAGAGGTTCAAAGCACTTGCTGCTCTTGCAGAGGATCTGGGTTCAGTTCCTGCACCCTCCCCTCATGGAGTCTCACAGCCTCCTGTTCTAGGGACCCAGTTTTTTTTTTCTAGCCTCTATGGACATAGCACGAGCATGATGCAGCATACATGTAGACGAACACTAATACACATATGGTAAAAATAAGTAAATCTTAAAAAATAAAATGCAAGCCATCATGGTTTCATAAATTTGAGGATAAAAAGATTGGTTCGAAATTTTATTAGCGGCTGGCAAGATGCCTCAAAACACTTGCCACCAAGTCTGGCCACCTGAGTTCAAGCCCCTGAGCCCACCTGTGGAGTGAGATAAAGACTCCCCCAAGTTGTCCTCTGACTTCCACCTGTGCCTCACGACTCACAAACAAAATAAATAAATGTGGGGGGGAAAAAGAAATTTTATCTGAAAAACTATACAATTTTTTAAGCCATGGACTTAATGACTGCAAGACTATGTATGATTCCAGGTGTGAACTATTTTAGGACAAATCACAAAAGAAAAATCTAAGTTATTTGTTTCTTGCAGGACCAAAATTCCCCAAATGACTGCCTAGGAGTCCAGAGATCAAAGAATGTCTTTCCCAAATGCCAACTCTCTCAGCAGGATGTGCCCTCTGAAAGAGCTCAGCACTGCCCTCCTCTTCCACCTGCACCCCATCACCCTCTCCCCACACTCTGCCCTCTTCCCTCCTGATGGGTCTCCCTGCTCTGTGGCTTTCCACAGTAAGCATGGACCTGCTCCTTTCTGAGCGCTCCAGGTTTTTCTTTTATTGTCATCGATTTACTAAATGTGGACTTTCTTCACAATCAGTTTCTCACAGTAAGACCACCAGGGGGAAATGTGCCCCCTGGCAAAGCCACTGAAGGCATAGTTTGAACAGGTGTCTGTGGGTGGGGTGCTAGGCAGGCCTGTCTTTATGTATCCTCCTACTTCATATTCCGGTGCTATACAGTTGAGTAAAACCAAAGCATGTGTCCCATGTAAGAAACAAGGACACTGGGGTTTAAAGAAGTGAGGGACTTGCTCACGGCCACACCTGAAAGAGGTGGTCTAATGGGGTCCTAGACCACGGTCCTGCCTTCTGCTCTTACTCCCATGTCACAGGTGTCAACAGATTCTATGACAACATCCAGGAGATGGTGGGTTCCAGACCCTGCATCTGGTGGAAGCTGTGCTGGTCCTTTTTCACACCCATCATTGTGGCGGTAAGGATGAGGCTTGACTAACCTCCGTTGCCCTGAGTCACTGAGAGAGAACCGAGCTCGCCTAGCTCAGCCTAACCCAGGAGTCCAGGTTCCTAACGCAAAGAAGCTTCTCTTTCTCAGAAAGTCTCATTCCCTCCTTGAGGGACACTGAGGTCCTGAGAACTCTGGCAGGGCACCTCAGGTCCTTGAGATGGGGACTGGGCCGCTGCCTATATTGTGTATAAGATCATGGTGTCCTTTAGGCAGGGCCCCCTCTGCAGGGTTTTTTCCCAGAAAGGCACTGTAGGTGCCTCGTGTCAGGATAGCTGCGGTGGAGGTAGGGCCTTGCTGGGTCCAGCCCTAGGGACTGACTGTCATGCCCTTCCCCATCCACAGGGCGTGTTTCTCTTCAGCGCTGTCCAGATGACACCGCTTACCATGGGGAGCTATGTGTTCCCCAAGTGGGGCCAGGGTGTGGGCTGGCTCATGGCCCTGTCCTCCATGGTGCTCATCCCCGGGTACATGGCCTACATGTTCCTCACCCTAAAGGGCTCTCTAAAGCAGGTAAGCCCTTCTGCAACTTGGGGGGCTCAGGGTCTACTTGGGAAGGCCCGAGTTGGCAAGGCAGTGCTATTTCGAGTGACAGAGTATACCTCTGAGTCACTGGGGACCTGCCTGGGTGGAGGAGGATTCGGGTGGCCTCCTAGAAGCCTGAAGATAAGCCAGACTAAGTAGTAGAAGCAGAAAGAATATTCTTAGGCGGGTAGGATGGGAAGTACAAAGGTCAAGGGATCAAAATGCCCTGAGGTGAGCTGGAGGGAGGTCAGTGTGGCATCAGAGGACCAGTGTGGAGCTTCTGGGTCATGCAGAAGAGAGCACGGTGTTCTGGCCGGGTATCCTCCACCGTGTAGGACATTTGGCTCTCTACTGAGGAGACTGGAGCTGGGTTTGGTGGAGGAAGGAGGGATGGAAGGGGCTGGTCCCCACTGCAAGGAGCCTCACCACCACCCTGCCCACAGCGCCTCCAGGTCATGATCCAGCCCAGTGAAGATATCGTGCGCCCCGAGAATGGTCCTGAGCAGCCGCAGGCTGGCAGCTCAGCCAGCAAGGAAGCCTACATCTAAGGGTGCAGCTCCCTCATCACCCCAACACTGGCACCCTGGCCTGGCAGTACCCACACCCCTTGAAGACTGAAGATGCTCTCTGTCTCCACCTACCTCAAGGGGCGGGTCCAGACATCATCACCATGCAGAGAGGGGAGATGGGGGACAGTGTGCTCTGGGTGGACCCTGCATGGCCATCCACCCCTGGGGGCTTTCCCAGAGGCCTGGTGACTTTTCCCTCAGGCCCCACAACAGGAGCGGGTGGCTGGCCTTTGTAACTGCCACAGTAGCTCATTTTTATGCTACCAGAGAGGGTGACAGCTGAGGCCACACACTCCTGGCTTGTAGTCATATTCAGACTGTTGTCCTATGCCCCAACCATAGACTGTTATCCAGACATTCCTGTCCACTTTGGCTCTGAACCGGTCATAGACCAGAGCTATGGCATTTTGTTCGTGCCCCCTGGGAGCCAGTCTCTTTCCTTCTCACTTTCCTCTTCCCGAGGCAGCTTCACAGATCCACCCCTAGACAGACACCTCGGAGCAAAGCGGAGAGGGTCCTCTGTCCCTGTGACCCTGTGACCCGGGCAGCTCAGTGTCTCTTGTCCCACCTCCCCAATTGACATTAACAGCAGCCGCCTATCCAGAAGGGCCCTGTGTGCTGAGGAGAATTTAAAAAAAAAAAAAAAGCCACAAGAACAATTGCCTTTTTTTTGGTCACCATTCCAGAACTTTCCCCAAGTGGGAGCTGTGATCCTTCTGAGCTGCCCAGGTTTGCACAAACAATGGCCAAGGAAACCAAGGTGAAGGTTCTGTTTAAATCAAGATGAATCCAGCTGGCCCTGGTTTCCCTCTTAGATTGTCACTGCCACTCAGTTCTGCCGTCCCTCCTCACCTTTCTGAAAACTCCTCAGATGCTGATGACCGCTAATGGAGGAGGGTTTATCCAGAGACTGCCCACCCTACCCCGACACTGAGCTTCCCTTGTTAACCTGCTCCAAAGGGAAACGTCACACGTCCCTTCTGGCCTTGGGCTTCTGTGTAGGTGAATCCAGTGGAGACAATTTCTGGAAAGCTCCAGCAGCTCAGCCTCTCTCCTCTGCCGAGAGGATGGGCTCCCATGTAGCAAATCGTATGTCGTGTCCCGTAGCGCCTTAGCTCGATAGCTCACAAACTGTGTTTATGACTAATCCTTAATAACTATGGTGAATAACTGTGACCGTGGGTTTTCCTTTGAATCTCTTGTCATTCTCATCCAAAAGTGACCAGCACACCAGTTTCTTGCAATAAGCTATCTCCCTCAGAACATTAAGCACACTGTAGAGAATGCAAACACGTATGCACATAGAAAAGCACACACATGCACACCCCTCCTCACATGTGGCATTTAGCGTCCCGTGTGAAACTGTGTAGGCAATCGACCAGTTTTTCTCGAGGACACCTGTAAAGGGGTCCCGTGGTTAAGGAGTCTGCCTGCCTGGTGGAGACTCTGCTTGCACAGGTGTCTGTCCTCAGAGTCCAGGGTGTGGCATGCAAGGACCCTCCACTGTGTCTCGTGGCCCCATCCCTCCTCCCGCCTGTGTTTGAAGCCCTTTAGGATGAGGGCAGGAAATTTCCTTCTTGCTGCTTGTTGTTCTTAGATGTGAAACTGAGAACGAGTCTTTCTGAGATAAATGCAGTATATTTCATGTGTGTAAGCACCTCTGAGATGTTTGGCAAGAAATCCCCCGATTTCCACCCAAACTTACCTTATAGAGCACAACATTAAAGGTCGTACAATTACTGTGAGAACTGTGACTATGTGTAACTTTTCTTTTTTAGTTTTTGCCCAGAGGGAAAAAAAGATAATTGTATTATCATATATGCTTTTTTTGCAATAAGGATTTATTCTCAGACACCAAGTAAATTTATCTCTATATAAAAAGTATATGTAATATATGACTATTCAGACTATATACAGAGCCTGTTTTAAAAAAAATTACAGTATTATTTAGTAAAATTATCTGTTCTATGGACCAAATGTAAAATATTTATACATGAAGATGTGTTTTAAATGTCTATAAATGATATCACAACTAGAGCACGGGCGTTGTGTAAGTTTCTAAGACTTTAGAAGAAAAATAATAAAGGTTCTATGATATTCACTGTATTAGTTGCTTTTCTTTTGCTGTGGCCACGACCAAAACAACTTTTAGAAAAAAAGGTTTATGGGGCTTGTGGTTTCAGAGGAATAAGAGTCCAGCATGGCGGGGAAGCAGTAGGCATGATGGCAGGAGCGGGAAGCTAAGGCTGACATCTTGAACCACAATCACAAAGCAGAGGGTGCAAACTGTAAGTAGGCGAGGCTGTTTACTCCCAAAGCCCATCCCCCAGCGAGGCCCCTCCTCCAGCAAGCCATCCCCCAGCGAGCACCTCCTCTAGCAAGCCATTCCCCAGTGAGCACCACCTCCTGTAAGTTTGTACCACCTAAACTTCCCCAAGCAGCACTACCAGCTGGGCACCAAGAGTTCAAATGCTAGAGACTCTGGGAGATAGTTCTCTTTTCTTTTTCTGTTTTTAATTTGTGTATTCATTCATTTGTTCATTTATTATATATGAGTGCTCTGTCTACATGTGCAGCTGCATTCCGGAAAAGGGCATCAGATCCAATTACAGATGGTTGTGAGTCACCATGTGGTTGTTGGGAATTGAACTCAGAACCTCTGGAAGAGCAGCCAGTGCTCTTAATCACTGAGCCGTCTCTCCAGCCCTGGTAGCTCTCTTTTCAAACCACCACACCTACTGAAGACCTTCCTCTCTTAGGGGCGGGAGCATACAATAGTCTCTTTCCTTGACACAACACAACAAGGACACAAACTAACTCTGTCCCAGACCAAGAGAGATTTGGGCTCAAAGTCCACTTCAGTGAATCTGGGCTTCCCTCAAAGACTGAGCAACACAAGAAGGAAGTCACGCAGAGCTGTGTGGTGGAGCCACACTCAATTGTGTCAACCAAATAAAGATCTAAGCTGGAGGATGATCAGAAGCACATCTGTGTCATTGACTTGACGTGTTCTTCAGAATTGTAATTTTTTAATCGCATTTAGAAAAATGTGAGTTTGGCAGAGATGTTGCAAGAATAGCTAGACTGGACTCCGAGCTATGCTTCATCCGGGGCACAACAGTTGTAGGCATGCCATATTCTCTGACTCTACTCCACCCCACCCCTGCTTCCTCCTTCTTCCCTCCTCTGTCAATCAAATCAGTCTGGGCTGAGAAACATCTATGACTAACACGGAACAAGGGGCTTACTAAGGGATATAGTCCTTAGATAATTATGAGAAGGGTTGGGAAATAAGAGCTTCAAATGGGGGGCTCGAGTGACCAGGGTGACTATTCTCCACGGTCCTCATCACCTCTTGGCATACTGCCTCCAGCTGCCCCACCAATGTATAACTTCACTGCACTCTGCGGGTGGGTGCAGAACGAGGCTCAAAAAACCATACAAGGCAGGCAAGTGCATCCAGCCCTCGGTCATCCTGGTCTCTGAGAGCCCCGAAAGGTTTCTCTCTACTGGAACCAAGAACTTGCTTTGAACCGGAAAAGAAGACCCTCAAAGAAGCATGAATTGGGCTGATGAGATGCAGAGTTCAACTTCCAAAACCTACATGATGAAAGGAGAGAACCAGTGCCTTCAAATTGACCTCTGATCCCTACCTACTCCCACCCCACTCCTGTGGATTCACCTCCCTTTGCCTGGGGAGCTCCTCTCCTCCCCCCTCCATCTCTCCCTCCCTATCCTCTGCTGTCCTGTCCCTGCCTGTCTTGTACCAGGCCACTCTGAGGTGAGGGGCTTTGATTGCCCACCGTGAAGCACCCTCACAACAGGCGGGATGAGATAGCATTGGTCTGAGGCCAGCCCCCTGAGGAGCTGGAAGTGTCTAGGCAATTTTCCCCTTTGTCCTTGGATGTGATTTCAGGCGGGGTCTCAGGGGCTCCACACCAGCACCGAGAGCTGACTCACGCAGGAAGGCCTAGCCTCCTGTCACTCACAGACAGCAAGCAGAGTTGCCTGGCACTGGTGAGAGCCAGAGCTGTCATATACCAGAACAGGTGGCAGAAAAGAAGCCTGGGCTCCCGCCTGGCACCCTCTAGAGTGTGGGCAGAGGCCATCAGGCAGAGGCGTTGTGGGTAGGCAGCCCCAGCTCATGCAACATGGCATGGATGAGGTGACCAATTGCTAAGCCATTTGAGAATGACTTGCTGACATTTTGGGTTCTCCTCTTAAAACCAAGGGCATCCAGGGAACTTCACATGGCCATAATGTGGTTGTCTAATCCCTAGCTCACACCCGGCTTCCCTGACCATCCCTAAAGCGTACCTGATAGTGACTTTAGGATCCAGTTTAGGGACACACATTGCACTGAGATGTTTGTCTCTTCACAAATAATTGCGAGGCTGAGGTGAGGTTGGTGGCTGCCTAAGCCCACGGAGCACTAACCTGTCAACTCAGCTCTCTCTCCCCATCTCCATGAAGTGCATCAGGACTTTTCAATGCTACTCCTAGTTCTCCAAAGTGATGGAGAGGAAATACCTTGTGGGCATTTCAGAAGAGAATGGAATTTTCCTTTTGAAGAACAAAGAAAGGACTAAATTAAGGAAACCACCTACTTCAGGGAAGGCTTCCCGCATCCCCGCCCCACCCTGGGGCTTGTCTGGAGCTGACTGTAAATTTTCTGACTTCCCTCCAGTCACAGTGAGTCCAGCTCAGACTTCAGAGAAAATCCGTTGCAGCCTTTAAACGGGGATCATAGTGACTTCCCTCAACTGGGTCTCCCTGACCGAGGTGGTCTGGGTTGACTCTGCCAGCTTCTCTCCTTTCAACTTCTGGGGGCGGGGTGGTGGAAAGAGGTTGGAGGGCTCTGGGTTGGGAAGACCTTTCAAAGGTTTCTAAATCCTATTGGAGGCTTGAATTATTTCAGGAGAATGGAGTGTACTTTGATGTCCCGTAAGGGAGCCTGGAGTGTGCATTGATGTCCCCTAGGGGAGCCTGGCTGCTGCAGAGTCATTCACTGGGTCTGGGATTTGGTCTGAATGACTGAATGCAAGCACTTGGGTACTGCTGATGGCTGTTTATTTGAACATTAAATATGAAGATAAAATAAAAAAAAAACATGGAGAAAAGCAACAGGCCCCTCTTCTGAAATGCTCACAGGGAGCTTGCAACTTGCTTAGGACACTGACAGAACCTTTCATGCAAACTGTCTAAAGCGTAAGAGATGACATCAGGCATAGCTGGATCCAGGCGCAAAAAAGGGTGACATCAGAAATCAGAGGCTCAGTCTCTCCCTCCCTCCTTTCTCTCTCTCTGCCTCCTGCCTCCCAATTATAAAATTATCAGATTATCTGTCTAGTTAATGATGGAAGAACAGGTTTACATACTACTTGCAGTGTGTATCTTGTCCCTAAGTTATGTGTCTCAGCTCTGGGGCCCATTTGGGATACACATCTATCCTAGATATCGTCTGTTAAATGTGACCGAGCAGACAGAATGTTTGAATGGCCATCTGGCCACCTCTTAAGCAATGAAATGGATCAGTAGTACCCACGCACATGAACTGAGAGTCAGAAAAGAGCCCAGTTTCTAGAGAAGTTAGAACATGGATGCCGATGGGGTAGTGCTGTCTAGGTGTTGCTTTTATAGGCTAATGAATAAAACTGTTTCAGCCACTGGCTTAGAAGAATAGGGCAAAGTAGGAATTCCAAGCAGATAGAAGAGGAGAGAGTAGGCAGAGTCTGGGAGATACCATGGAGCTGCCGCTAGAGACAGATGCACCAGAACTTTGCCGGTAAACCATGAGCCTCGTGGTAAAATATAAAATAATAGAAATGGGTTAATTTAAGATATAAGAGCTAGCCAATAAGAAGCTAGAGCTAATAGGCCAAACAGTGATTTAATTAATACAGTTTCTGTGTGGTGATTTTGAGTCAGGGCAGCCAGGAGCAAACAAGCAGCTTCTGCCAACAGGACAGGGAAGGATAGTTGCAGAGGTTCCTCCATCTTGTATTCTTGCTGAGGGCATTTCAAGGTTTAACTAGAATTAGTGGAGGATTCTGTGGAAAATTACCCAACTCTATTCTAGGAGCCCAAGGTCAAGATAACCTAGTTAATTTATCTTACTTAATTAAATTGTCTGCTTGTGCAAACCTCCCCCTCCAGCTAATCACTTAGCTTCTGTTTAACTGCTTGCTTGTGCAAAACCTTCCTGTAGCAAAGCCCTTACTCTAAACACTTGGAGCTACACTTGGATCTGGAATCCCTGAGTGTCGTCCCAGTCACCTAGAATAAAGACTTTCAATTGGCTATAAATTCTGCCTGCTGAGTGGTCATCTCTGATGGGCGCCCATGACACTGGGGCAGGCAAACAGCAAAGGCCACAGATCAGGCCACCAGCTTATCAAGTAACCTTAGCGTCCTTCTTCCAAGCGTGGGTCTTCCCATGGCTGTGCCTACTTGCTCTCATTTTGAGTATTAATCCTTCATGTAGAGGAACAGAGGTACATGGAAAGGTACGGAATGTATGAGATGGACTGAGACCACCCAAGGCAGGTCTAGTTGACTGCTCGGGGCAGAAGTTAAGAACACCACCTCAATATGGCCCAGACATTCATCCTTGCTCCTTTGGACCCCAAACAACAGACTTCTTGGTTCACATACTCCCTCTAGACTTGCTCACTATCCTACTTACTGCTCTATTACTGTGAAGAAACACCATGGCCAGGGCAAATTTTAAAATACAGAATTTAATTAGAGGCTTGTTTATGGTTCCAGAGGATGAATCTGTGACCATGATGGCAGGGGACATGGTGGCATCAGATGTGGCCCTGGAGCAGTAGCTGGGAACTCACTTCTGATCTACAAGTTGCATTCAGAGAAAGAGAGACTGGGCTGGGGCAGGTTTTGAAACTTCAAAGCCCACCACCCAATAACACAATTCCTTCAACCAGGGCATACCTATTCCAACAAGGCCACATCTCTTGATCCTTCCCAAACAGTTCCACTAACCGGGGACCACCTATTTAAACAAATGAGTCTGTGGGGGTCATTCTCATGCAAACCTTCATATCCACTATAGAACATGTGCAATAGCATTAGAGTAAGTTTAAAATACAGACTGGCTCATGTTGTGACCCTATTTCAGCCTCCAGTGACTTCTCAAGCTGCATCTAGAATACAATTCCATTTCCCTCCTCTGTCCCACAGACTGGTCTGACTTCTGTCTTTCTCGATTCCATGCATTATCATTCAGACCTTTGTTCATGTGACTTTGCAAACAAACCCTGTCTCTATCCCATTAGCCTTCCAAACCCTTACACTCAGGGTTCTTTATGCTTGGAGGATGCAGGGTAACCAAGAAGGCCTCGATTTAGACAGCAATTTCAGAGTGACTTATAGAAATAACCACCTACTCTGGGAGCCAAGGGATGACATAGCCGCAGAAGAACTATGGTTCCACACCCACCCCAAGCAGAAGGATGGCAAGAGAGTCAAAGGGGCTTGGAGCAAAGTCACGTGGGCAGTAAGACATTTGCTTTCCACATCCGTGGGGCTGTGGGCCTTGACATCATCCGTGGGGCTGATTCTCCCTTCTGATCTTCTCTGCCCCTGATAACAATGACTGCCCCCTTCCCTTCATTATGCTCTTTGCTCAGAGTCATCTCATTCACAGACACCTCCCATGATCACTGAAACTATAACAATTGCACTCACTCTCATCTCCCTGATTTTTCTTTGTAGTTTGTTGACATAGATTCTTACTATGTAGCCAAGGCTGACCTTAAACCTCAAAACAAAATCCTCCTGCTTCAGACTTCCATGTGCTGGAGTTACAGGTATGTGCCAACATACCACTTTCTGTTTTATATTTTCTTTATTTTTAAGTTGTTAAATTATATTTATGTGTTTACTTGTTTATTTGGGGGGCATTTATACTCCTCAATGCATGATCAGAGGTCAGAGAATAGCTTGTAGGAGCCTTCTCCTTCCACCATGTGGGGTCTGGGGCTAGAACTCAGGTTGTCAGGTTGGTGGCTAATGTCTTTATCCCATGCCCCCTTTATTTTTCCTATTTTCTTTTGTTGGTTTGTTTTCTGCTTTTCAAGACCGTTTCTTTGTGTATCCCCGACTGTCCTATACCTAGCTCTAAAGACCAGGCTGGTGTTGGGCAATATTATTTTCAGGTGTGTGACTTTTGTTTCTGCTGCATTTGTTTGACTTTGTGAAGCTGTGTTACTGTGCCTTTCTAAAATGCCTGATGGTCCTAATATAAAGATGAACAGCCAATAGCGAGGCAGGAGTAAGGATAGGTGGAGCCAGCAGGCAGGGAGTATAAATAGAAGGAGAAACCTGGGAGGAAAGAAGAACAAGGAATAGAGGATGTCAGGGGCTGGTCACGCAGTCACCCAGCCAGTCATGGAGTAAGGAGGAAAGAAAGGTATACAGAAATAGAGAAAGATAAAAGCCTAGATAAAAGGTAATCTGGATAATTTAAGTTAAGAAAAGTTGACAAGAAACAAGTCAAGCTAAGGTTGGGCATTCATAACTAAGAATAAGCCTCCGTGTGTGATTTATTTGGGAACTGGGTGGTGGGACCCCCCCAAAAGTCAAAAGAGCAAAAACATCACAGAATAGGCTGGCCTCAAACTCACAGAGATCCACCTGCCTCTGCCTCTGCCTCTGCCTCTGCCTCCCGAGTGCTGGGATTAAGGGCGTGTGCCACCACTGCCTAGCTCTAATACTTGATAATCTTTCTTTTTCTGTCTCTGCCAACATACTATAAAGGAGATTGGGGTTCAGGGAGAGGGATGAGAACTTTTTAAAATTATTGCTATGGCCTAAATATGCACAGAATGCCTGACACACAGAAGGAGCTTAACAAATGGATAGATGATAGCTGTATGGACGGTGAGTTGGTAGTTCGTGGGTGGTAGATGGTGGATATATAGATAAGTGGTGGATGGATGGGTGACGGATGGATGGACGGACAGTAGATGGTTGACGAGTGGATAGACGGGTGGTAGCTGGATGGATGTGTGGTAGATAGATAGGTGGTGGGGGGATGGTACGCGACTGGATGGGTTGAAGAGATGTGAAAAGCTGGTGGATGGATGCAATAGATGGTTGTGTGGATGGAGGATAACCGGCAAGTGGATGGGTGGATGGTGGATAGTAGCTGAGGAGCGGCTGGATGAACAGTGCATGGGCAGATAGGTGAGTCGATCAGTAGCTGGTGAAAGAATGGGGGAGTAGATGGTGAGTGGATGGGCCTCTAGTGAACAACGGTGTGAATACTATCCAGGATGCTGGCTCTGGGGTCCGTCAGCCTCTAGTGAACAACAGTGTGAATACTATCCAGGATGCTGGCTCTGGGGTCCGTCAGCCTCTAGTAAACAACGGTGTGAACGCTATCAAGGATCCTGGCTCTGGGGTCCGTCAGCCTCTAGTGAACAACAGTGTGTGGACACTATCCAGGATCCTGATTCTGGAGTCTGGCAGCCTCTAGTGAACAACGGTGTGAATACTATCCAGGATCCTGATTCTGGGTTCTGGCAGCCTCTAGTGAACAACGGTGTGAACACTATCCAGGATGCTGGCTCTGGGGTCGGTCAGCCCACTAATGACTCTGACTCCGCTTCTCAATTCCCATGCCACTCCATACACATTTGTGGCCTGGCTTCCTCATGAAATTACTGCTAAAGTACAGTGAAGTAAACCAAAGAAAGCACATAGCACGTGCCTGGCCCCAACTGAGTGCTCAGAAGATAGCTGTGATGTTCATAGAGCGACCAACCATTCCTGTCAGGATCCATCCCCCACCCAGAGCCCTGTGGTTTGAAGTTTGTGTCTGTCACACCATCACTTCATAATTAAGCTGTTTTTCTCCCTGCTTTTATTAATCACATGTGGTTGCTAATTAGAGCTTCTGATGAGCGTGGTTGTAACCAGGGTGACAGCATTGAGCTGTTATCATTGTAGGCAAAACCGAGGAAATATGGCAATTTGGGTCTCCAGCTTGTCCCAATGAGCAGTAACTCTGATCTCCCCCAGGGTCTCTAAGTCTGGAAAGAGCTTCCAGACTCCTCCCTCCTCTGTCAACTCTCTAGAGACTCTTGCAGCTCCCTAGCCTCGGGCAGGGCCTGTGGCTGCATCATCTCACAAAGTGTTTAGCTGAAGGCTTAATATGTTTTGTTTCCAAAATCATAGTGGTGCAGATTGCTATGAGGGGTGAAGTTTTCCATGCCTGAAAAGAAAGGCTCTTCATCTTAAGGGTTACATTTTGTGCACATCTGTATTTCTTCCAGATGTGCTCACAGCAGCAGAACTGTTGATCCAAAGGTTTTTGCATTTTCAGGGTCGTTAGCACTTACTGATAAGCTGTCCCCAGGAAGTTGTGTCCATTTTTATCCCTGCTGGAAGAGTTTGGTAGCAATCACTCTGCTGTGCTCTTTGGAAACTGGGGCTTGTCATTAAGTCTTTGTCATTTTAACAGCTAAGAGACCTCAAACATGAGCTTACGTTCTTGACGTTATTTTTATGTGTGTAAGTGTTTTGCCTGAATGTATGTGTATGTAGTACCCACAGAGCCCAGAAGAGGCCATCAAATCCCCTGGAACTGGAATTACAGATGCTTGTGAACCCATCATGTGGAGCTGGGAACTGAACCCCGGTCCTCTGGAAGAGTAGTCAGTGCTTTCAACCTCTGAACCATCTCTCCAAGCCCAATGTGAGCTTATATTTCTGATTTTTACTGATGGTGCAACTCTTTTATGTGCTTTCTGGCTTTTGGTATTTATTTGATGGATTTATAGCTCATAAAAAAATCATCATTGATTTTTTAATGTATGTGTTTATACTTATTTAGTAACACGCTACATGCCATGTTTCTAATCTTGTGACAAAGTACCTGAGATAACCACGAGAGGAAAGGGTTACTGGGGCTTTGGTTCACAGGTATCACAATTCATGGTCATTTGATCTGTGGTGGCATAGCGTATTATAAATGGTACATGTAGTGAAGCCAGTATGCTCACCTCATGGTGGCTGGAACACAGAGAGAGAAAGGAAGACCCTAGGGTCCCAATATCCCCCTTCAAGGTCAGACACACATCCAGGAAACTATGTCCTGCTAGGCCGCTCTTCCCAAAGTTCTCTCCACCTCCATTGACATCATGGGCTGGGACAAAGCACTGGTATGTGGGCCTTTGGAGGGACACATCAGACCCAAACTACAGCATGTATTGACAACATTAACATTGTTTATTTCTGTTGAAAATATAGATGAAATCTTAATGGCCAAAAAAAAAATCACAGGATGTATATGTTTGTCACATGCACATGCATATTTCATGTTGTCTTAGTTACTATTGTTATAAAGAGACACCATGACCAAGGTAACTCTTGCAAAAGAAAACATTTAACTGGGTTCTTGCTTACAGTTTCAGAGACTTCATACATTATCAAATTATCAACACAGTAGGGAAATGGCAGCAAGCAGGCGCAGGCGTGGTGCTGGAGAAGTAGCCGTGAGCTACATTCTGATCCACAGGAAGGGGGGGGAGAAGGGGGGGGTCTAGCATGGGCTTTTGAGAGATCAAAGCCCACCCCTAGTGACACACCTCCTCTATCAAGGCCAAGCCTCCTCCAACAAGAACACATTTCCTAGTCCTTTCCTGACAGCTCATCAGCTGGGGACTAAGCAATAAAACTGATGAGCCTATGTAGGGGGCAATCTCATTCAAAGCACCACACGTGTTTACTAAGATACCCTCTTCCAGTGAGCCAGTTTCCTACGGTCTAGTCTACGGTTCCCTAGCTCCTGACCCTTGCCAGTTTGACGTGGATTTTGAACACAAAGTTACAAAAACATCTGAGCCCTCTCTTTTTCCAGTCCCTCTTTTCTGGAGTAGATGGGAGCCTCTGTCACCTTCTGCTGTGTCTTCCTAAAGGGCCGAGGATTGGTGGCTCCCAAGCATCACATTTTCAGAAAAGGCCTTGAACACAGTGAGTACCCGAATGGGGCCATGCTGACTGCTTCCTGTGATGCTACGGCAGCGACAGTCTCTCTCTTCTCTCTCCTGGCTCTTGGGGGACCTTTCCTGAGACACTGTTCCAGGTCATAGAGCCATTTCAGGGCTGCTTGAAGAGATCAGTGCTACAGTAATGGTAGCAGGAATGACAGCGGTAATGGTCAGGTCTTGACCAGCACCCCCTAACCCATGGAATACAGGTGAGCCTCAGGTTAGTACTCCAGCCATATTCTCTGTTGTTTTTTTCAGGTTTTCATTTGTGTGTATAGTGGCTTCCCATGGGACCAGCATCTTGTCACCTTGTTTGTGTCCCAGACATGGTTGTTATTTTTACAGTGAGAAATGCATAATAAACTATATTTTTTAAAAATATAGTCCTCCCTTCGAGGAGGACGATTCACTGACAAGAACATTTCGTTGTGACGCACATCAATTAAGGTCTGTGCATAGTTCGCTCTTGATAGCTTTCTTGTGCTAGCAAATGCTAATGGGGTATAAACAGAGAGCCTATTTTTGATGGACACATCTAATAATATCTAACACTGTCTCTGGAGAAATCAAGGGAGAATAGGATTATTCCCTAGATATTCCTTGTCAATGTCTTGGTAGTCTGCTCAAGGCCACCATCAGTTCAGGTTTGGTAGAAACTGGGAGAGAGAGGTGACAGTACTATATTGATGGGCTAGATGACTTTCAGTGGCAACAGGTACATCAGGTAGGAATGGGCAGAAAGATATGCTGTCTGGGAAGGGAGGTAGAGCCTGGGGGTGGGGGGATGTGACTAGTAAGGGCCCTGGGCAAAGATGTCCTTACAAGACCCATCATAGAGAAACGTCCACACCCTTCTACCTCTATTCTGCTCCTTTCCAAGTGCCAGGGCCATGTGGACTGGCTCAGACTTTGGCAATCCCGGGGTGCTGATGTCAAGGCCTCTGGCAAATGACTTCCCCTTCGCAGTGATGGCAGGACAGAAGGAGTAAGGGAAGGAATTATGTTCGCTGGATGCCTGCTATCCAGCCAGCACTGTCTCCTGGAATGCTCCTTCCCACAAACCAGGAAAAAAAAAAAACACAGCTTACTATCTCTACTAGTGGGTGAGTAACCTCAGGCCCTCAGAGGTAAATCACACAGCCCTAATCTGGGCACCTGAGCCTGATCTTTGTCCCTCACCACTGTGACCTCCCTCGGCAGAGAAGGCACCAGGCACAAGGCAAAGAGCTGAGACTAAGCAAGTTAAGGCAGGACGGTGACCAGGAAAGCTCAGAGCTTGGTCTCCAGGACGTTTCCACAGGACCTCTGGAGTCAGCTCTATCCCTTCTGGCTGCCCCTCTGTGGGTGCAGCTGCGCTTCAGGTGCTTTGCTGGGCGCTTCATCGCAGCAACGAGAGAAAGCAACTAATACAGAACATTGGTGCGGAGAAGCCGGGCCATTGCTGTGGCCATGTGGTCGTTATGACTTTGGAATTAATTCATGGGAAGAATGTAAATATGAAAGTCTTCCCCCCACCCCCGTGGGCTCCAGAAGCCCTAGAATGCTTTAAGCAGAATTTGATGGGCCATTCCGGTGGGAGTTTGGGAAACCAGCCATCTGAAATGAAGTAGTAAAGACTGTGCTCATGGGGGTTTTAGAGAGCATAAGGACTCCTACTGGGAACTGGGCTAGAGGCCATTTGTGCTGTATTCTGGCAAAGAATCCCTGCATTTTGTTCATGTTCTGAGAACTTGAGCGAGGCTGAATTTAAAAGCAATGGACCTCTATTTGGCAGAGAAAATACCAATAAGGTCTAGCGTTTAGGTTATGATTATGGTGTGGCTGTTGCTGTGATGTTTAGTGAGGTTTGTAATGAGACTTCAAAGCAGAAAGATGTGGAAAATGGGTAATTTGTCCAAAGCTGTGCTGAGGTGAGTGTAGAGAAAGTAGCTACAATTGCAGAAATGGCAGCTTTCAGGAGAAACCTTGCTCTCTGTGCTGGAAGGACGCCCTCGGAGCAAGACTACAACAGGGCCACAGATCTTAGCACAACTGATTCCGCGATGGAAGTACCATCCAGACCATAAAACTCAGCACATAGGCAGCGTCACCTGATAAATCAAAAACAAAGGCCTAACCCATCAAAGACCTTAGTTGCGGGAAAGTCTCTAATGCACTAACCTTGCTTTTTGGCCAACTGTTCTTGTTAACTGAAGGATGTCAACCCAGGATATGGTTTTGTGTTTAAAAGCTCACCCTGAGGGGCTGGAGAGATGGCTTAGTGGTTAAGAGCATTGCCTGCTCTTCCAAAGGTCCTGAGTTCAATTCCCAGCAACCACATGGTGGCTCACAACCACCTTAATGAGGTCTGGTGCCCTCTTCTGGCCTGCAGGCATACACACAAACTGAATATTGTATACATAATAAGTAAATAAATAAAAAAGTGTATCTTGGATTTTAAAAAAAAAAAAAAAAAAAAAAAAAGCTCACCCTGAGAAAGGCTTGGGGCTACACTGGGATCCCAAACATCCAGTGTAGTTGCCCGCCGGCTAATAAAGATTTTCTGTTGGCTTAAATCCATGCCATGTCCAAGTAGTCTTCTCTGGTGGATACCCCACAGCAAGACCTCACCCACTGAAGGCACTGACTTTTGGAACGCAAATGCATTAGAAGGGAGGGAACTTGACCCAAGGATGTCTCCAAAGAGGTTCTCCACTTGACACCAGAGAGGCCATTGCATGAAGCTGTGAAGATAAAGCCTAAGATGAAATGGAGACCCCAGGATTTTGAGATGCTGGGACACCAGGACAGGCACCAAGGACTAAAGCTCGCCCAGGGGGGAGGGTCTGCTGGAGGCAGGAGACCTGGAAGGCTAGGCTTCTCAAGCCCTGTAGGGCTCAGGTGAGGCCACCAAAGAGCTCCAGGTACCAGATCTGGAACTTTAGGGTTTGCCCTGTTGAATATTGGTCTTTTTGATCCCATCTTTCCTTGCTATGTCCTTGTTCCCCTGCTTTGTAAGAAGGAGGTTTACTGTACAGAGATTTTTATATTGCTCAGAATGACCTCAAACTCATTCTGTAACCAAAGACGATCTTAAACTCTAACATGCTGGATTATAGGCATGGGCATGGGGCTTCTAAATGTGTTGTTAGAAAGGTTAAGATTTCGGAGACTTTTAGAGATGAATATACTGTGAGATAGGCCAAGGTTGTACAGCGTTACGATTCAGTGATGTGTTCAGGTGTCAGGTTGACAGGGAGTAGACTTTGATGCTTAGTCTTTATTGTCAACTGGATTAGGAATCACCTGGGAGACATAGCTCCTCCCACAGGAGCAGGGGTGGTTCCAGAAAGGCTCAACTGAGGTGGGAAGACCTACCCTGAACACAGGTGTTCCATGGGCTAGGATTCCAGGCTGAATAAAAAGGGGAAAAGGAGAGGGTGAAAGCTGAGCACCCACATTCTTCTTTGCCTCCTGACCATGAGTGCAGTGTGATTAGCCATCTCACACGCCAGCGGCCATGCCTTCTTGCCATGATGTGCCAGACACCCTCCAATGGAAGCGTTGTAAAATACACGGTTTCCTTTTATTCTAACGGGCTTTGGTGGATCGCTGGCTGGAATTTGAATGCCCTGTATAGTGAGATAAAATATAGTGTGCCTGGGGTTAGCTCCTTGATCTTGAGCAGTGCCCTGAGGTAGCGTGAGAGGATGTCTTGTGCTGAGGAAATGCATGCCCAAGGGTGCAGAACTAACTCTTCTGCAACTTAGCCGGAAGTACCTCAGAAACATGTAACGCACACATGCAGTATGTGTAGTGAGAAGATGACAAAGGCAGGCAAAAGATGTGACGGCTTTACTAAACAGACGAAGTACTGACGGGTGAATGTGGTCAGCAAGGCAGGAAGTACAGAGGATCCTGGGGTCCAGAGGTCAAAAGTATGTTAAGGGTGAGAGGCTCCAACTTTCTCATGGCTAGGGCTGTTCAAAAATAGAACAAACGGCCCTAGTCCTTAGGGAGTGAGTTCACCATCCCTGGAGGCATGTAAGCAGAGCAGGAAGTGGCTGCACACCTGGAAGGGACTGATTCTGACAGCGATGGGCTTCTGAGCTGATCCCATGGAAGAAGGGACTTGAGATAAGTATTTTTCCTTTTCCTCGAGCCTCCCTCACTGTGAGAATAACGTTCCCTAGGGATCATGTTGCTAAATCCTGATGGTCAAAACGTTGCCTTTTCATTTAGGAGTGTTTTTAAGTTGAAAGTTTGTAACGAATTCACCACCTCCTGGGACTTTATTTGAAGTAAGGGAACTGACTTCAAAAAGGCTCATGATCATGTAGGACCCACAACTGGGCTTCACCTGAGCTGAAAGCGAACCCGGAAGTCACAATCACCTCTCCTCAGCCTTGCCAGGGCCCTACTCCCAAGACAGACCATTGTGAGGTTGTGGTTGTCTTCCCCAGCCCCACCCACAATGTCTCAGCTCCATCCTGCCCTCTCTTCATCTCCTGCAGGGCCAGTCATCTTGGCTCACCAGACCACTGCTGAGGCCCCTTTCTGTTCCCCAGGGCTCTGATTCTTTCTCCACACTCAGCTAGAGTATAATGGCAAAGGCCTAGCTGGGGACTGAGTGTGCCTCCTGCAGCCAGAGATCCATACTCAAATCCCAGAGGTCTTACAAGCCTCTGCCCCGCTGGCACTCAACCTCAGGCCTCTTCCCTGACCCCAGGTCTCTCACACCCTCCAAACTGAATCATCTCTGCCACGGAGCCCTTCTGTGCATCCACTATCTATCTGCTTGGGAAAATTCTCACACTCTGGGTCCCTCCAAAGTACCCTGTCTCTGCAAGAGCATTGTAGAATATTATTTTAACTATGTAAAGATGTGTTGCATTTGTTTGTGCTGTAGAATATTACTTTAACTATGTAGAGGTGTGTCACTTTTATTTATGCTGCATTTGTTTAATGACACAAGGATGTGTGTTTAATTCTGTAAAAATGTGTTGCAAATGTTTCACCTTGCCAGCCTAAGATTGGTCAATAAAAAGCTGAGCAGCCAATAGCTAGGCAGAGAAAGGATAGGCGGGGCTAGTGGGCAGAGAGAATAAATAGGAGACAGATGAGAGAGGAGGAATGAGAGAAGAGAGAGGAGAGAACGGGGTACATGCCTGTGATGAGAAACCAGGAGGCAGCCACCAGCCAGACATGAGAAGCAGTGAAAGTAAGATATACAGAAGGAAAGAAAAGTAAAAAGACCCAAGGCAAAAGGTAAATAAAGAGAAACAGGCTAATTTTAATTAAAAGAGCTAGCCAGAAATATGCCTAAACTAGGCCAAGCACTCAAAACGAATAATAAAGGCCGGGAGGTGTTGGCGCACACCTTTAATCCCAGCACTTGGGAGGCAGAGGCAGACAGATCTCTATGAGTTCGAGGCCAGCCTGGCCTACAAGAGCTAGTTCCAGGACAGCTAGGACTGTTACACAGAGAAACCCTGTCTCAAAAAAAAAAAAAAAGCAAAAAACTAAATCCTCATAATAAGTGTCTCTTTCATGATTTGGGAGCTGCTTGGTGACCCAGAAGAAAGAAGCCTGCTACACTTTCCTCCAGTCAGCTCCTGCCCTCACCCTGTGCTCTGGAGGCTCCTGGACTTATGCAGGTGAGGCATGTCTTGCAGCCTCGTCCCCGTGGAAACAGACTTTTCCTCTCCAGTGCCTGCCATGCCATAGACGCTGTCACTCCACTTATCCAGTTTCACTCTCTGCAGTTTCTATTACAGCTAATTTGAAGATAATACACGGAGAATTCCAGAAATAAGCAATTCATTTGCTTTAAGTTGTGTGCCACCCCGGATACCGCGAAGAAGGCCCACATCATCCTGCTTCATCCCACACAGGATGTGAGTCACGCCATTGTCTGGCATGTCCACGCTGTGAACACCGCTCCTCATCTAGTCACTTGGTAGCTGACTTGGTCACCAGACAGAGGTAACTGACACAGTACCACAGTGCCACAGTTCAGGAGACCATTGATGTCATAGTCTAACGCCGCCGCGATGCTTACGCTGCGTGCCTCTCTGCAACTCGGCACACAGGCATGACGTCAGCTGGCATCGCAGAAGGGTGAGTACGGCACAGTGGGCACAACGGGATGCTCCAAGAGGCCTTGTTCGTTGAACTTTTGCCATAGCGTAAGGGGGACTGTTCGTGTTATCCATGTTAACTGTTGTGAACTTCTTACCGTACCTAATCTATAAATGAAACTGCCGTAGTATGCATGCGTAGGAGGGAACATAGCCGGAGCAGGTTTGATATGATTGTGATTTCAGGCATCCACTGATGTCTTAGAGCATGTGCCCCTGGAAAAGCAGGGAACGCTGGGACTGCGGATTGAAACAGTTGTTGGGATGAACAAGAGAAAAAGCCAGAAGGCAGAATAAATAAGCTTTTCCTTAAGAAACCAACAAGCAAATGAATTAATGGGTGACATCATCAGTGCCCATAGATGGCTAAGGGACAGGACCTTCTGCCAAACTTTGAAAGTGCTGGTTCCCAAACATGGCTACAGGTTCAAGGCCCCACCCCACCCCCATCTCAGATCCACTCACTCAGCATCTTTAGATGCAGGACCGAGTCTCGGCATTTTAAATTCTCGGAGTGTAAGCCCCAGACCCTCAGCTAAGCAGAGAATCTGCGTTCTTTCAGTTGCACTATGCTCATAAAGGAGGCGATGTGGGGCTGCTCATTTGCATGTCTGATAAGCTTTCGGTGCTTAGCTGCTGGCTGGGGTCAACTGAGACTGTGCTCGGGACCTCTATACAGCGAGAGGGCGGAGGAGGGGGAGGTGCTGCACGCTGGTCTGGGGCAAGAAGCTAAAGCGTGGGGTAGATTGCTCCATCCAATACTGTTCTCTTTCCTTTCTCATCTTCATAGATGGCACAGCTGAGGTCTGGGGAAGGGTGGCAATTTGCCCAAAGCCTGCTCTCCATCTTAGAAAAAAAAATGAGTTTAGAGCATTGGTGTGTGTCTCGGTCACTCGTGTTTGATGCCTGGTGCTCAAGGCCAGGCCCCTTAGCTAGCCTTTCCTCTGGCTAGTTGATAGCAACCATCCCAGGTCCCTCTCTAAAGATGGGGGTGGGGATCAGCTCTATTTCCTGGCTTGTGAAGGAAGACAAGGGCTATGCAGGCACCCCACATCTCACATTATAAAGGAAGTAGCAGAACTGTGTCCCTCCTGCTGGGGCCTCTGCCCTGGGACGTGGGGGGAGGGGGGGGAGGGGGGGCGGGGAGGGTGAACTGAATGCTAAGGCCTGGGAAATCAGATATTGACTCCTTTTCTTTTCATAGAAGGTCTCCCGTGGGGTCCTTGTATTTCACACAGCTCATCCGCCTCCCTGTCTGCTTCATGCTCTCTGGAGATGGCATTAGAGGCAGTGGGCTGGAGACCAACAGCCACTTACCCCCTTTCTCCTCCACACCCAGCTCTGATTTTGTTTGGGTATCAGGAAGCTTCATGCTATAGGTGAATATGGTTCTGCCCCCACTGGTTGGTGAATCTTTAATGAGTCTATTCTAGTCATGTGGTTCTTTGCCCTGGATAGCAGTTAATAGGAATCTGGGCATAGGAGTAATCCTAGCCAACAAGGTATGGTGGGCAGACCTGGAAGCATGGAGTTAGGAAGGCTTTGTGAGGTTGTTTGGTGTTTGTTTTTGTTCGTTTGGCTTTTTGTTTTTGGTTTTTTTTTTTTTTTTTTTTTTTTGAAGACAAGGTCTCTGCATCCCCAGCTAGCCTAGAATTCACTATGTCTACTGGGCTGGTCTCCATCTCACAGATCTCCCTGCTTCTGCCTCCTGAGTGTTGGAAAGATACATGCCACCATGCCCAGCAGTTTGGGGTCTTATATGATGAGAAACAAGATGGACACATGGGTGGAGAGGTGGATAAATGGCACACAAGAGTCATGACCAAAATGTTTAATACAGTTCTAACAGCAGAATTCAGGTAGCAGACATTCAGGCAGTCGCTATGCTATTAACTTGCCTATGTTTTGAAGTTTTCATCATAAAAACACTGAAAGATGATGCCAAGTTTTTAATGAAGCCAGGTGTGTGTAAGCTCTAGGAGCCAACAATTCTATTCCTACGTGTTTGCTTAACAGAGTGGCAGGCTTAGTGTTGGTCCCAACCCCCTCCCCACAAATGACAATTTGGGCTCAGCTCAGGCTGGACTGCGACCCATAAACACTCGTGTTCTTCAGACAGCTTGTAAAGTGGGTTTGTTTGCCAGGGAAAAGCCGCTACTTTCTTATCCGCTACTACAGTCGTCGTCATTGTCCCCCCATCTCTGGAGAGGGCATCCAGTTCTCCAGTAATTCAAACCGGCTTCCAGAAGATCACAGCTCCACGCTAGTTCCTAGGCTGCTCTAACTAATCCTGCCTCCTCCCAGATACCCATTCTCTTTATAACCAGTGAGTTCAACACACACACACACACACACACACACACACACACACACACACACCATCCCTCTTCTCTCTCTCTCTCTTCTCAAGAGACAGCCTTGGCAGTAGGGAATAAACTTTTTCTTTTCCACCCACGGAGCAGCCATTTTGCTAGTTTCTTCACTGTGCCCTGCAATAATGTTTATCAAAAGATAGTGCAAATGATAGCATTCAGCACATCAACTCAACAGCCCTCCACTGGAGGCCATGATGCTCATCAGCAGAAGGATGGGAGGACTGTGAGATTTCCAAATAACAGACATATAAATGAACAAGCCACAGCGCCAAGGGACAGATGAGATTTCATCAGTCATGGTGCTGGGCAAAGGCACTGAGAATGCTGTGTGTGGCAGCATGAATGTAAAGCTCACAGAGGCTGGTCCAAGCTGTAGTGGGAACCTCAGGGCATTGCTTACCTATGTTGGGGAAAAGACTCTCTGCAGTAGGGTGGGGTTGCTTAACATCTCTCCTGCTGTCCTATGGCCAGGTGTGGACAGGCCAGCCTTCAAAGGCGGCACACAGGAAGGATGGAGCCTGGCTTCCTGACAGCATCTTTGGCAACCTTGACTCTGACCTCTCTCCTGGCTTCCATTTGGCATGGCAGATGCCTTCACTGGCTGAGCCCTTTGCTGGAGCTGGCACAGTAAACCTAACAGAAAAGACCAGAGGGAAGCTGGGGTCCCATAGGTACAGGAGAGGAACAGAATCATGGCAGCTTTCCCCAGGGAAAGAGAGCTGGTTTTACTGCTGGGGAAACTGAGGCACAGAAAGGCAAAGGCAGAATGTTAGACATGAATCAAGGTGGTTATGGAGCTGGGTCACTGGCCCTTTTCCTGTATTCTAGGACAGTGTGAGTGACAGCTTGCTCCTCCCTGCACCGCATCTATGATCTCTTCTCAGGCAACCCTTGATGCTAGGCTGAGACGTCCCAAGGGCCAGGCAGCTAGGACAGATTCTCTGGAAGTCCTGAAGAGGAACAAGTGTGGGGTGGCCCAAGGGCTGTTCACCCATCAGCTACCCTCCCCTCCTGGTTGGTAAAATGAGAAACCCTTTTGTTCAGGCAGGGGTCCCCCACGTCCAGATCACTCTTCTTCCACCTCTTTGCTCTGCCCAGAGCAGAAGATAACCTCTGTCCCCCAAGCTGGCCACTCCAGGTTCTTTCTCAAGCCCTGGCTTTGGTGCCCTTCTACATGACTTTCTGGACTCGCCCACTTCAGTTTGGAATTGCTAAGTTCCTAGAGGCCACGTCCTTGCTCTGCTGCAGGAACTAACCTGATGAGGCGGTGATGGAATAAAGACACACACACAGGAAAGCTGGGATCAGGTGAACTGGGTCCTCTGATGGAGGAACCTCAGCACCCTGGGAATGCAGTATGCTAATTATATAAAGTTAAACTGGGAGACAGGTTATTGCATAGAGCTGAATGAAAAAGTATGGTTATTACATACAGATAAACAAGGAGGCGGGGTTTGTGGTACACAACTGGATCAAGGAGGCAGGCTTAGTTAGTCTCAGTAGGAGCAATCTCTGTAGGGGCAATTTCCAGGCCATACACATGGGGGAAGGGAACCATGGTGGACTTCTGCATACACTATCAACATCAGAATATGGACCAGGGGATATATTTGCCATCCCTCTGAGCTTCACCTTTAGGGGAAAGGTTTTGCCATTTTCCTGTGGGTCTTGAGGCTATATGGTCCTTGACACTACTGTGCCCATATCTATAGCACACATCTGTCAGGACTTCACCCACTAAGAGCTTCCTCTACTCCGCATACCAGACAGGCAGAAAGTCCACCGTGCCCAGCTCTGGAGAGGCACATCCTCAGGCAGCTGTTTAACAGCTGGGGTAGCAGCACAGCCTCCCAGGCCCTGTTGGCAGGCTGGGAAACTGAGGACCAGTCAGAAAAGGAGACCTGTGTTAAATCACAGCATCCTTCCCATCCGAAGATGGATGAGCCCTGAAATAGTCTGAAACTGTCCAGCCTATCAGGAAGCACAGAACCCTCCTGGGGCCTTCCTGGAAAGACTAGGACAGACCAAATGCTTGGTGCTCAGCCATTCATAGAGTCCACCCAAAGCTCTGAGAGATGTATGCCACCAGTAGTCTCAGCCCACAGAGAAGAAACCAGCTATCAAATTACCTGCTCATCACCAACATACTTGATTTCTTTCCCTAGCAACTAAAGCAGCCAGAAAGAGCTTCCATGGTGTTTAAATAAACCTACGGACTTGTTGGAAAGCATAGTGGGCAGTGCCAGCAGGGCCAGAGAGGAACACATCCCATAATAAATGTGAACACATGCATATAATTTGGCAAGAGAGAGTAAGAATGTGTGTTCCTTTGTGTGATCCTTTGACTCACCCCTTCCAGTTTCCAGACTTATTTTCTTAGTCATTACTCAGAGATGCGACCAACATTTCCAGAAATGTCACTATGGCATTGCATGTGACAGCAGCCATAGAAGAAAGAACTCACTGGAAGCTTGAAGGCAGGCTTTTCAGGATAGATGTTGAGCCCCCACCCCCAGGCCAGCAAACACCCCTCGGCTATTCAAAGTGACATTGAAAAAGAACAGCAAATGTCACTTTGCTTCAACAGGTCACAGTTTGGTGATGGGTAAAAATAGGATGCAAGGTTTCACATTCAGATCGTCCCTGACTCTCAAGAACCAGATGTCTTTAGCTGGGCTGTCATCTAAAAGTGACAGGCATTTGGCAGAAGCCATGTCTCGAGTCTTTTGCTTTAAACTGTAGTCTTTCCTGGGCTGGTAATATTCAGTGTAACACTATGTTGCCGTGTAGAGTGGGAAACTGAGCCTCTCATCAGTCCCTGCATGAGATGAGCCCACTGCCACTCTGCCACTGTCATGTGACGAATCGAGGGTGTGGGACCCGTTGAGTGTTTCCTGTGCTTTTCAACTTCTGATAATTTCTGAATATATGCTCTATTGGGACGCAACCCTATGGTCACATAGTACCACACAGCCCCTGTTGTCTGTTGATCCTCAGTTGGAAGGAGATCTTGGGCGCTGGAGTAGGGGTGCTATCCAGATTAATCAGAGTACCAGCTACGTTTGCTGCAGAGGTAGGCATGATGCCTGTTGTCATCCCTGCTCTTGGCAACTGTCCTAGTTTGGGTTACTGTTGCCAAGATGAAACATCACGGCAAAAGCGAGTTTGGGAGGAAAGGGTTTACTTGGTTTATGCTTCTACATCACTGCCCGTCATCAAAGGGAGTCAGGACAGGAACTCAAATGGAAGGAAACTGGAGGAACAGATGCAGCTTGCTGGCTTCCTTATCCTGCTTGTAGCACCCAGGACATCACACACAGTAAACTGGACCCTCCTCCATCCATCACCAACTACAAAAATGTCCTGCAGACTTGACTACAGCCCAATCCAATAGAGGTATTTTCTCAGTTGAAGTTCCCTCATCTCAGATGAATTCAGCTTGCATCAAGTTGTCATATAACCAGCCAGCATAGCAGATCCAGATGTGGTGGCACACACCTTTGATCCCAGTACTAGGAAGGCAGATATCTGAGTTCAAGGCCAGCCTGGTCTACAGGGAGAGTTCCAGGACAGCCAGGGCTACACAGAGAAATCCTGTCTCAAAAAACCAAATAACAAAACAAAAAAACAAAAGAAACTCCAAAAACCAACTACCCAGCCCAGAAACCTTTCACGAAAGTTGCTCTTGCTCAGCTCAGTGTCCTCAGGTGGGACCCAGAAGCACAGGAAATTAGACTCCGAGCTGCTGTCGTGTAGATCCAGAACTGGAGTGCCAGAGCTCATGTTGTCTGTCACTGTGAACCACACATGGGCAGGAACAAGACCTGAAACTTTAAGTTATGCTTCATTCAGAGGGCCAGCAATATAAGGAGGAGACCAGTTCACACTTAGGAAACATAGACCACCTCAGTCATGGTCAGGTGATCAGCCTCATCCCCAAGTTTTGTGGTGTCAAAGTCCTCCTTCTCAGTTGTCTCTCTGTACCTGCATGTTTGAGGCATGCTGAACTGTTCATAGGGTGTTCATGCAGACTTCTCAGGTGTGGAGGGAAAACCTGCCCTGATAACACAAGACATAAAAGTGCCCTGTCTGTCTCTTCTGTACCACTGGAGGTCTATGTGCTAAAGACTTAGTCTCTTGTTGGCACTTTTAGGGGAGGGTGGATGCTTTAGAAGGGAGGGGGGCTAGTGAGACAGGCAGAGTAGCGAGTGTATTGTTTGCCAGAAGCCTAAAGGAAACAGATGCATCACTCACAGAGTGAAGCCCTCAGAGCAAAAGAACCAGAACCCTTTCCCCAATATATGTTGATCGCCCCAGGGCTTTGCCACAGTACCTGCCCTCTAGGACCTATGTCATGCCCCTCCCCTGCCCCTGCTTTGTTCTTCCCTTGAAGCATCCCAGCTGCTGGGATGACTTTGCATGTGGCTGGTTTAAGTGCACACAAGCGTTCACCACTCTCTTCTAAGCTGTTTTCAGTGATCATCAATCACTTTTATAATCAAGGTGGAGAGAAGGCAATAAAAATCAGTGGGTCATGCAAAGAGGATAGAAAATTCCTGAAGACGGCTCTCCCCCAGGTATTAGCGATGATTGCTGCCAGATGGTGGGAGGACGATTGCACTGGGGATCTTTCCCTTTGTTATTTTTTTTCAGTGGAAAGGGAGTTTGTGGGTTTAGAATTCTGGCATGTTGTCTTCTGAGGTTCCACAGAGTGGGGTGGGGTCAGCCGTGGCTGGGGGGGATCCTGAAGATGGAGGTGGTACCTGTAGACTCTTGGCGGCACCCCATCTCCCCACCAGCCTGGGACATGACCACTTCTCCCTGCCATACACCGGAAAAGCTTGGAGCCAATGCCAGCTTGTGTCTCTCTTCGTCCCCTCCCGGGAGAGCCATGTCCTCGCTCATCTGTAACTTTCAATTAACCAGGCACCAGGCTCCAGCTCAGAGGCTGAACAAATGTTCCAGGGAGGGGAAGAAAATCCAGCCCCAAAGCACTGGGAGGACATTTCCTTTTAATTAAAGTGAGAATTAAGGCAGCTCTGAAACCCATTCTGGTGAGACCAGAAGGTGGTCGGGGAGGGAAGGTGGCCAGGGAGGTGTTCTTGGGAGGGAGGTGGGAGGCAGGGTGCAGGGTGCGGGGAGGGAGCCATCCTCCCCTGTAGTTCTCATTAGGCCCCCGCAGGTCTGGGCCTGCTATTGCACAAGGACGGGTGGCTGGCATCAGATGGTCCTGGTAATTAGAACCCATGACCCCCAGGGCCACCTTTTTTGGGCCAGGATTATTGCTGATACTGGCTGTCTGGTACATGGGAGGAAGTACTTGAGCAGATGGAGTTCAGAACAGGGCGCTGGGCCTCCAGGCTCCTCCAGCCATTCTTCCTGAGCCAACCTCCCAGAGACTGTCATCCTTTGTGTCTGGTGCCACCTCTCTCCCGCACGAGTGGGGAGGCAGAATGGTGGTGTCACATAATGGGGACCCCCAGTTGCTGGATGTCACCACTGCTTCTGGTGTGAGTGTACCGGGGCTTCATGGGTTTGACGGCACCTCTGTTCCTCTGGTGACACTAAGGATGGCTTAGTTGTCCCCATGGGCCTCGGCTTCCCCATCTGTAAAATAGTGATAGAGACACTGTGTTGAAGGCTTCGTGTTCAGGGCAGTGCTTTGGGAGGCTGGATCTTTTGTGTCAATCAAAGAGCTGAAAATGCTGCAAGGTAGAGAAAGATTTCATCAGTGTGGTCATGCTGGGAAGAGGAGAAGGGGGCTTTGGTGACCCAGGTTCATCATCATCACTGACATGAGGGAGAACTGGGGGTGGTCAAGGTGAGTTGTAGGCAACTTGAGTTAATAGTCTTGGTCTTGGTTGATTGGCTTAATTCTCCTTTTACAAGGTGGTTCAAAGTTCTTATTGCCTGAGGGGACAATTCAGTTTCAAAGACTTGGAAGTGATGTTGGCTTGGGGGTGATGTCTTCATGGAATGATCTCTCTGTGAGTCTCTGTGGTCCTGCATCTCCAGGATAGTCACTAGAACCCTTTGGCGGGCTGGAAGGGACCCTGAGCATCACGGGAAGATGCCATCATTCATGCAGAGTGGTGAGATAGGCTTGGTGCCATCCGTGTTCAGATAGCATGCTGTGAGTGACTAGCACCCCTTTATTCAGAGGTCAGCAGGTGACTCTGCCTAAACACAAGATGCCAAGCAGTCACCTAGCTTTCATGGATCCTGAAGGCCCAGGAGAGGAGCCATGCTTTTCAGCACCAGCCATTCCCAAGTTTGTGTCTGTCTGCTCTCTCTCTCTCTCTCTCTCTCTGTCCCTCTGTGTTGAATTATCTCAGGTCGACAAATACCAGGCTAGCTACAAGATAGACCAATTATATTTTTCTTTATTATAAAGGGCAAGCTCACAAAACAATCCAAGCTCAGCTATGTTGCATGGGAACCACAGAGAGAGAGAGCACGAACCCTGGGCGGCCTGGTGTTTCTCCCCGCCCCCACCCCAAAGGTCACGCCCCTAACTTGGTCCCACCTCTTAAAGTTCATTGGCTGACAGAGATTCCCCCCCATCATTCTGTCCCTCCTCTCCCTCCTCTCTCTCTCTCTCCCCCTCTCTCCCTCTCTTTCCCCCCTCCCTCTCTCCCCCCTCCCTCTCTCTCTCTCCCTCTTCCCACTTGATGAGCTGCCAATCAAGCCCTTGAGCCTCCAGAACTGTGAGACAAAAGTAAACCTGTCCGCTTACTTCTTAAACCCAGCTGCTTTGTCTTAATGGTAGAAGCTCCCGGATCCTCCAGCTTTCTGGGCTGCAGCGAGGAGGAGGAGGAAGAGGAGTCGGGAGGCGCTCAGCACGCCTGTACAAGGCGTAGGAACAGTGCCTGCTCTGAGGCCTACACCCAGTGTTAGCTGTCATTTCACTCCAGTGTCTCTTCACGCGGAAAAAACGAGCTCACCATTTCATCCCAGTATCTCACGTGCTAGCTGCTTGGGTTATCTCTTTGGGTAGGTGCGCAAAGAGGCACAGAGAGGCTAAATTACTCGCAAAAGGTCACACAGCTCCTAGTAAGGAGCGAAGCTGGGACTCAACCCCAAGGCTTGTGATCTCACTGGCAACCTGCTCAGCCCATCCTTTCACCCATCTTCTGGGGATGGCAGTGTAGCTATGGAAACCGTATGCATTGAACTTTGCAGTGATAATTTTGAAGATTGTAAGTACAAAGGAAGTGGCTATCAGTTAGATGGCTGGGGTCATGGCTTAGACAGAGGAGTTCAAGCTTAAATCTGCTGTTTCTTGGCCAGTGAGAGGGGAATGAAATTCCCACTGCTTTCCCGAGTAGCAGAAGCAAGAGCCCTATATAGCAGGATCTGCCAGGGTGGGGCGCAGGAAAAGAGTCTCTAGGCAGGCTACATCCCCCTCCTCTACCCCATCCCTGAGCCCATTGAACAGTCAGAGATGAAGATCTGAAGCCCATAGCCAGGACTTCATGGGAAGAGATCCTATCAGGCCCCAGCATGCTTTGGTTTCAAGGTAGGAAAACTGCCCCCTTCCTAAGAGTTAGTGGTGGAAAGAATGAGAACCCCCATTGCTGGAGCGGCTCTGCCCTGTGGTACATGTCTGAGTCCCACCCTCACTGCCTCAGAGGAATCTACCTGAAATGCAGACCTGACCATGTTGCACTTGGAGCTGAAATTCTCCCATGATCCCCCATCAGGTCCCCACCAAGACCATGCCCTTTGGGTGATACACAGTGCAGTCTCATGGGCACAGCATACTCCCCTCACATACCCAGCTCCAGCTGTTCTGCTATTTTGTGCTTTGGGCACGCTGCTGCCTGGGCTTTTATTTCTCCCTCTTCTCCCCTCCCTCCTTTCCCCTCCCCCCCCCCCGCCTTCCCCTTCTCCCTCCCTCCATCTTCCCCTCTCCCCCCTCTCTCTTTCTCCCCCCACCCTGTGTGTGTGTGTGTGTGTGTGACGGAGGAGCAGGTGTGCTTGCCCTTGCATGCACACATGGAGGTCAGAGGTTGACTTTGAATGTCTGCCTCTGCTGCTCTCCACCTTGTCTTTTTTTTAGACAGGGTCTCTCACTAAGCCCTCCTTTGGCTAGGCTGGCCAGCCAGCAAGTCCCAGAGATCTGTCCATCTCCACCTCTCCAGCATCACGGCATCCATAATTCACATGGGTGCTGGGAATCTGAATCCAGGTCTACACTGAGTTATCTCTAGCCTTCGTCTGGGCTTTTCACCTTGGGGTCCCTCAGCACATGTGTCCTTCCTTCTCCTCAGTCTGAAGCCACCAGGCTCCACTTCCATGTAACATTTCTGCCTGAACTAACCATTTCTTGTTTGAGAAAATCTGATAGCTCCTTCATCTCTGAAGGTTCCGCAGCCTCATAAGAGCTCCTGTGCTATAACTAAGAGTGAGCCACATTCCTTCTCTGGACATAGGATTCCTTCAGCAAGGGGGCCTGAGTTTGGGGTCCTAATTCTTGAATTTCTAGTGTCTAGGATGGTGATAAAGAATGGATGCATGAGTGACCGTGAGGATATATACATGGATGTAAAGAGTAAGGGTGGATGCATGAGTGGACGTGAGGATATATACATGGATGTAAAGAGTAAGGGTGGGTGAGTGACCGTGAGGATATATACATGGATGTAAAGAGTAAGGGTGGATGCATGAGTGACCGTGAGGATATATACATGGATGTAAAGAGTAAGGGTGGATGAGTGACCGTGAGGATATATACATGGATACAAAGAGTAAGGGTGGATGCATGAGTGGACGTGAGGATATATACATGGATGTAAAGAGTAAGGGTGGATGCATGAGTGACCGTGAGGATATATACATGGATGTAAAGAGTAAGGGTGGATGCATGAGTGACCGTGAGGATATATACATGGATGTAAAGAGTAAGGGTGGATGAGTGACCGTGAGGATATATACATGGATGCAAAGAGTAAGGGTGGATGCATGAGTGGACGTGAGGATATATACATGGATGTAAAGAGTAAGGGTGGATGCAAGAGTGGACGTGAGGATATATACATGGATGTAAAGAGTAAGGGTGGATGCATGAGTGGACGTGAGGATATATACATGGATGTAAAGAGTAAGGGTGGATGCATGAGTGGACGTGAGGATATATACATGGATGTAAAGAGTAAGGGTGGATGCATGAGTGACCGTGAGGATATATACATGGATGTAAAGAGTAAGGGTGGATGCATGAGTGGACGTGAGGATATATACATGGATGTAAAGAGTAAGGGTGCATGAGTGACCGTGAGGATATATACATGGATGTAAAGAGTAAGGGTGGATGCATGAGTGGAGGTGAGGATATATACATGGATGTAAAGAGTAAGGGTGGATGCATGAGTGACCGTGAGGATATATACATGGATGTAAAGAGTAAGGGTGCATGAGTGACCGTGAGGATATATACATGGATGTAAAGAGTAAGGGTGGATGCATGAGTGGAGGTGAGGATATATACATGGATGTAAAGAGTAAGGGTGGATGCATGAGTGACCGTGAGGATATATACATGGATGTAAAGAGTAAGGATGCATGAGTGACCGTGAGGATATATACATGGATGTAAAGAGTAAGGGTGGATGCATGAGTGACTGTGAGGATATATACATGGATGTAAAGAGTAAGGGTGGATGAGTGACCGTGAGGATATATACATGGATACAAAGAGTAAGGGTGGATGCATGAGTGGACGTGAGGATATATACATGGATGTAAAGAGTAAGGGTGGATGCATGAGTGACCGTGAGGATATATACATGGATGTAAAGAGTAAGGGTGGATGCATGAGTGACCGTGAGGATATATACATGGATGTAAAGAGTAAGGGTGGATGAGTGACCGTGAGGATATATACATGGATGCAAAGAGTAAGGGTGGATGCATGAGTGGACGTGAGGATATATACATGGATGTAAAGAGTAAGGGTGGATGCAAGAGTGGACGTGAGGATATATACATGGATGTAAAGAGTAAGGGTGGATGCATGAGTGGACGTGAGGATATATACATGGATGTAAAGAGTAAGGGTGGATGCATGAGTGGACGTGAGGATATATACATGGATGTAAAGAGTAAGGGTGGATGCATGAGTGACCGTGAGGATATATACATGGATGTAAAGAGTAAGGGTGGATGCATGAGTGGACGTGAGGATATATACATGGATGTAAAGAGTAAGGGTGCATGAGTGACCGTGAGGATATATACATGGATGTAAAGAGTAAGGGTGGATGCATGAGTGGAGGTGAGGATATATACATGGATGTAAAGAGTAAGGGTGGATGCATGAGTGACCGTGAGGATATATACATGGATGTAAAGAGTAAGGGTGCATGAGTGACCGTGAGGATATATACATGGATGTAAAGAGTAAGGGTGGATGCATGAGTGGAGGTGAGGATATATACATGGATGTAAAGAGTAAGGGTGGATGCATGAGTGACCGTGAGGATATATACATGGATGTAAAGAGTAAGGATGCATGAGTGACCGTGAGGATATATACATGGATGTAAAGAGTAAGGGTGGATGCATGAGTGACTGTGAGGATATATACATGGATGTAAAGAGTAAGGGTGGATGAGTGACCGTGAGGATATATACATGGATACAAAGAGTAAGGGTGGATGCATGAGTGGACGTGAGGATATATACATGGATGTAAAGAGTAAGGGTGGATGCATGAGTGACCGTGAGGATATATACATGGATGTAAAGAGTAAGGGTGGATGCATGAGTGACCGTGAGGATATATACATGGATGTAAAGAGTAAGGGTGGATGAGTGACCGTGAGGATATATACATGGATGCAAAGAGTAAGGGTGGATGCATGAGTGGACGTGAGGATATATACATGGATGTAAAGAGTAAGGGTGGATGCAAGAGTGGACGTGAGGATATATACATGGATGTAAAGAGTAAGGGTGGATGCATGAGTGGACGTGAGGATATATACATGGATGTAAAGAGTAAGGGTGGATGCATGAGTGGACGTGAGGATATATACATGGATGTAAAGAGTAAGGGTGGATGCATGAGTGACCGTGAGGATATATACATGGATGTAAAGAGTAAGGGTGGATGCATGAGTGGACGTGAGGATATATACATGGATGTAAAGAGTAAGGGTGCATGAGTGACCGTGAGGATATATACATGGATGTAAAGAGTAAGGGTGGATGCATGAGTGGAGGTGAGGATATATACATGGATGTAAAGAGTAAGGGTGGATGCATGAGTGACCGTGAGGATATATACATGGATGTAAAGAGTAAGGGTGCATGAGTGACCGTGAGGATATATACATGGATGTAAAGAGTAAGGGTGGATGCATGAGTGGAGGTGAGGATATATACATGGATGTAAAGAGTAAGGGTGGATGCATGAGTGACCGTGAGGATATATACATGGATGTAAAGAGTAAGGATGCATGAGTGACCGTGAGGATATATACATGGATGTAAAGAGTAAGGGTGGATGCATGAGTGACTGTGAGGATATATACATGGATGTAAAGAGTAAGGGTGGATGAGTGACCGTGAGGATATATACATGGATACAAAGAGTAAGGGTGGATGCATGAGTGGACGTGAGGATATATACATGGATGTAAAGAGTAAGGGTGGATGCATGAGTGACCGTGAGGATATATACATGGATGTAAAGAGTAAGGGTGGATGCATGAGTGACCGTGAGGATATATACATGGATGTAAAGAGTAAGGGTGGATGAGTGACCGTGAGGATATATACATGGATGCAAAGAGTAAGGGTGGATGCATGAGTGGACGTGAGGATATATACATGGATGTAAAGAGTAAGGGTGGATGCAAGAGTGGACGTGAGGATATATACATGGATGTAAAGAGTAAGGGTGGATGCATGAGTGGACGTGAGGATATATACATGGATGTAAAGAGTAAGGGTGGATGCATGAGTGGACGTGAGGATATATACATGGATGTAAAGAGTAAGGGTGGATGCATGAGTGACCGTGAGGATATATACATGGATGTAAAGAGTAAGGGTGGATGCATGAGTGGACGTGAGGATATATACATGGATGTAAAGAGTAAGGGTGCATGAGTGACCGTGAGGATATATACATGGATGTAAAGAGTAAGGGTGGATGCATGAGTGGAGGTGAGGATATATACATGGATGTAAAGAGTAAGGGTGGATGCATGAGTGACCGTGAGGATATATACATGGATGTAAAGAGTAAGGGTGCATGAGTGACCGTGAGGATATATACATGGATGTAAAGAGTAAGGGTGGATGCATGAGTGGAGGTGAGGATATATACATGGATGTAAAGAGTAAGGGTGGATGCATGAGTGACCGTGAGGATATATACATGGATGTAAAGAGTAAGGATGCATGAGTGACCGTGAGGATATATACATGGATGTAAAGAGTAAGGGTGGATGCATGAGTGACTGTGAGGATATATACATGGATGTAAAGAGTAAGGGTGGATGCATGAGTGGACGTGAGGATATATACATGGATGTCAAGAGTAAGGGTGGGTGAGTGACCGTGAGGATATATACATGGATGTAAAGAGTAAGGGTGGATGCATGAGTGGACGTGAGGATATATACATGGATGTAAAGAGTAAGGGTGGATGCATGAGTGGACGTGAGGATATATACATGGATGTAAAGAGTAAGGGTGGATGCATGAGTGACCGTGAGGATATATACATGGATGTAGAGTAAGGGTGGGTGGTGGGTTGGTGGATGGATGGATGGATGGATGGATGGATAAATGGGTAAATGAAGTTCTACTTTGCCCTCTATTGCTGTGATAAGCAACTTAGGAATGAAAGAGTTTATTTCAGCTTACGGTTTATACTCCATCATGTAGGGCTTGTCAGGGCAAGAACTCAAGGCAGAAACCTAAAGGCAGAGACTTAAAGCAGAGACCGTGGAGGAGTGCTGCTTGCGTGCTCTGCGTGCTCATAGTCCCATCTTTAACTACCTTTCCTATAATGCCTGGTACCACCTACTTAAGGATGATGCTGCCCACAGTGGGAAGGCCCTACTGCATCAGATAACAATGGACACAAGTCCCCACAGATGTGCCTGTAAGTCATCTGACTGGTCTAGGCAGTTCCTGGAATCAAGGCTTTCCCCTCCAATGACTCTAAGCTGTGTCAACACTAACTATACAGACAGACAGATGTGTGGGTGAGTGAATGGGTGGGGAGGGTGGGTGATAAAGGATAAATGGGTTGATAAGTAGATGAATAAATAGATTAGTGGGTGTGTAGGCGAGTGGACAGAGGAATGGTTTGGCGGCGGGTAAGTAGACAGACTAGTTGAGTGGGCAGACACACTGGGGAATGGACAAGAAGAGAAGTTAACTGCCATCTGGGGAAGCTGATCAGGATTGAATTAGAACATGGACACGCAGGGGCAGGTGGATGCTGGTCCTTGCTGTACTGCTAGAGAGAAAAGGCCTCAATCTTTGGGTAGCGATGTTGGAAGCCACTGCCCTTGACCCCATTCTTTAGATGTTTTCAGAGGCAAGAACATTCTTAAATCAGACTTATTTCTTCTAAATCAAGGTGAAACTCATCACAAAATCGAGTGCTTTAAAGTAGAGCCATGCAGCAGCGCTTGGTCTAGTCCCAGTTTGTAGCGGCATTTCATTTGTAGTTTAATAAATAAAGCTTGCCTGAAGAGCAGAAAAGTCAAACAGTCACACTAGCCAGCCTTACAGACCAGGCAGTGGTGACGCACACCTTTGATCCCAGTAGCCACACTAGCTTGCCATAGAAACCAGCAGTAGTGCATGAATCCAAGAACTAGAGAGGATTATAAAATGGAAGGAGACAGCTCTCAGTCTTATTCTGAGATTCCTGGAGGCAGGATCGCCATTTTCAGACTGAGGCAGAGGTAAGAGCCAGTGGCCGGCTGTTTTGCTTGTCTGGCCTTCAGGTAAGTTTTGTTCATTAAACTACAAATGAAATGCCACTCCACCGGCTCCATTCAGTCCCCACCTCTGTCTGGGTAGCACCAAGAGGACACCACAAATCCATTCTGTGCCCCTTGTGGCTACCACTGCTCTATGAATTTACCCTTTCCTGACAAGTCACCCGAGTGTAGGCATGCAATCTGTGGCCTTTGTATCTTGCTTCTTGTCTTCCTTAGGCTTCTGTGTCTTGATAAACAGGAGAACCAAGAGCAAGGTGAGGGAAAGAGTTTTTCCAGTTTACAGCTGTAGTCCATTCTGGAGGAAGTCAGAGCAGGAAGCAAAGCAGAGACCATGGATGAATGTTGTCCCTCATGGCTGGCTCACCCTGTCAGCCCAGGACTATATCAGCCACAGTGGGCTGGGCCCTCCCCCATCCATCATCAATTAAGATACTTCCCCACAGGCCACCCTGATGGAGGCATTTAAGGTTCCTTCTTCCCAGATCATTTGAGCTTGGGTCAAGTTCACACACACACAGGCACACACACACAAGCACCAAACCCTAACCAACACTTCTTAAACTTCTGTGACCAATAGAAACTAGTTTCTGAGGCTGGGAGAACTCAGAAAAGTGAGTCTATTGCTACTTCAGTCTGAACACTCCTGTTTAGAGGACAAAGGAGCTCTAGGAAGTAGCTGGGACTGAGAAGAGGCAGAAGGCTCCAGAGATGGGGATGGGACAGCACAAAAATCATGCTAACCTTGGTGAGATTACTTAAGCAGGAACTGGGATGTTCTTTCCTGAATTGGGAAGGTTTCCTGATCTTTTGGGGTGAGGGGGGGTGGACGACTCTCCTCTGTGGTATCCATGAACACAGAAGGCTCCCTGGGTGCCTTAATGTCTTTCGTTTCCTCTCCCTGTAATGTGGAGGTTCAGAAAGGTGAAGCGACAGACACTCTTCTGATGCCACAGAGCAAAGCGTCCTTGCAGGGCCTCAGACTGTGCGCATTCTGCCACAGTTTCTGTGGTCTTGGTTCCTTTTCTCTTCCATCGGGCCTCACAGCCCAAACAGAATTGGAGCCCTGAAGGACTTTGGCTCCAGTGTTCTGCTCCCAAGAGCTCCTCAACTCATTCCTGCTGCCACTGAAGCCCCTAGTCCTGGTCTCTTCCAGTATCCACCTGCTCCCTCTGCAGGCAGCGGCAAAGGATGCCTTCATAGTACAAGTCTGCCACATGGTGTCTATAATGTGTACAGCAGCCTCGGGCCACAATCTGACAGACTTTTCCTGCGCTGATCTCATCCAACCCTCTTTTGGCCCTACAGGAGTTACCGCCTTTGTATGTTAAAAAAAAGAAAAAGAAAAAGAAAAAAAAGAAAAAGAAAATCAGGTGATCAAGGACAAATAAGAATGTGCGTGACTCCCGCTGTTACACTAGGTCTCAGAGCAGTCAGCTTCATAGAGACCAGACGAGCAGTGGAATTAAAAAGGTAGAAGGACTGAATGGGGGGTCCTGTTTAACGGAGGCAGACACTCATTATTATTAGAAGAAAGAAGTCTAGCGACAGTGGAGGTGATGGCTGTGCGTGTCAGTTTACTTCCTGTTGCTGGGATAAAAGACTCTGACGAAGGCAGCTTAGGAAAGGGCTATTGGGACCACAGTTTAAAGGAAGCTTCAATCATGGTGGGAGGTCATGGTGGGCAGAGCGTGACCTGACTGTTTATGCCACATCTGCAATTAGGAAGCCGAGGGAGATGAATGCCAGTGCTCAGCTCACATTCTGGATTCCCAGCCCCAGGGCTGCCCACATTCAGGCTGGGTTGGTCTCACCCCAATAAACCTAAACTAGGAACTTCTGCGCACGTGCTCAGGGACGTGTCTCCTAGTGACTCTAGGGCCCGTCAATGACAGTGTTAGCTATCACAATGACCCACTGACATCCTTCGAATGGTAGACTTGGAGTTGTGATTATGTGACTCAGCTAAGGGACCAGCAGACACCTAAACAAAAGGACACGTGAGTGCGTGGTGAGTGCAGCATTTACAAGGCTCTTAGTGTGTGCCCATTGGTATGTGCTGTGCTTGACAAGGGTTTGCTTAGGCCCTGCTGTGTGATGGGGACTGCCATGGCTCTTGGGATGCAGTGAACAAAACCTGTCCCGTGATGGAGCCGGTGTTTTGTAGAAGAGATAATAAGAAATGCTGACATGTCACGTGGGGGTGGAGTTATTGCTATAAGGAAACAATAAAGCAAGATAAAAGGGTGCAGTGCATGGCCTAGTGAGGGGTGGGAGATCTGGGGGAACTTTCCCAAGAGGTAGTATTTGAAAGTTACCCAATTCCACTGCCATTTTGTTACAGATAAGCTCTCCATCTGTATGCACAAATAGATATCCACCTGGTGGGTATCACACAGCTAGGGAGTGAGCTAGGCAGAAACTGAACCCTGGCCTGTGAAAGACCCTATATCCCCTATTTCCTCCCTTCAACTCTGCCAGGGTCTCCAGGCCATGCTGAGCCTCTGCTGGTACCCCTGTGTGCCCAGCAGGTGGCGCTGTGGCCTGAGGACACTCTACAGTCTTAGCTGAAAAGGAGATTGATGCCAGGCTGGGAAAGGGGATGCCTGGGCCAGGGGCCTCAGGGAACAGTGACAAGCACCCTGAAAGGAAGACCAGCTTTACTATTTCAACCTTCAGGTTGCATCCAGCTGCACAAGTTCTGGCTGGATGCTGCCTCTGTCTCCTGCTCTGAGGACCGACCTGCAGGTGACTGCAATGGATTTGGGGTTAAGCCCTGGGCTCAGGCATGCACTCACTCCACGGTGTTTCTTGAAGCCCTTCTGTGCTGAGTGAACCCTGGGACTTGAGAAGAAACAAGAGCTACAGATACCCAACTGATACCCGGCACATGAGAGCCATGGAGCCTGTGTTATGTTAGGAAGATTTCTTAAAGCAGAGAAGCCAGATGTTTGTGTGGGGGAAATGGTTCTGCAGAGCTGGAGAACTTAGACAAGTAGCCGTGGAGAAATACCACACTGCAAAGGGAATACCAGAGCCAAAGGGCTGTGGAGGGAACTACAGGGATTCACCGAGGAATGGTGCTTGGGGCAGAAGGATGAAGGCCAAGGGCATCTCAGGATGGCAGGGCAAGAGCAGAGTAAGCTGGGACTAATATGGCAGGAGGCAGAGCAGTCACATCATAGAGGACCTTGTGGAGTAGCACAGAAGCAAGAGAACTGTAGCTCTGAGCGACACCGCAGGGAATATTCCAGACTGTGGTGTGACGTGACTCCAGCTTCCACGTTCATAGCCCCCCCCCTTAGCCACCTGGCTGGCATATGCTTAGTGAAGAGTGGGTGTCTGTGCCCAGGTGAGGCTGCAGCAGCAAATGATCCCTCGTGATCCTACGGTTTCTCTCTGCTGCACACAACATGACTACAGAGGATTGGCCAAGTGAGTGACAGCCCATCCTTGGGGGAGAGGGGGGTTCCAGCCAGTAGAAGGACAGTCAGTTTAGGGTGTGGGTGCTTTTGATGTGAGATTCAAGGCACAGGAAGAGTCAGAACCCTGATATAACAATGATGCTCTTGACCAAGAGGGACGTTGTCCTGGTCAGGAGCATTTCTGCATGTCAGAGTTCATGGAGAAAGGATGGGAGCTCGAGCTTCTAGGCCCTCAGAGGACACTGGATTAGCAGTGGACACCACGTTGCTCTTAGTGAGCCTTCTTTGCTAAGGACCATAAATTCTAGTTACACTCCCCTCCCATTTGGAGGACTGGATAACTCTGCTTCTCCAGGGGAGAGGAAGTGTCAAAGTCGGGTGAGAGCAGAATCCAGGTTCCCAATATTAGGTAACAGCTTCTTCCCGCAGGAGCCAGGCCATGTGGTAAGCTCTTCCGGCCTCCCTCCCAGCCCACCACCACGGGTGTATCCTTAACTTGTAGTTCAAACCAAAAGACCAGGGCTGCACCCCTTCTCATATCTCCTGGCCCTCTACTTGCTGCTACAGCTCTCCTGTCAGGTTACAACCCCTCCTCCTCCGAGCTCCTCTGTGTGTGATAAAACCTTTTGATAAACACTTTCCCTGGTATTCAAGGCTGCTACATTTATGATCTGAATGTGTTCCCTGGGGATTTGGGTATTAAAATTTACTCCCTGAGGTTTAAGGTGGTAGATGGAAACTCAAGGTGGCCTTGGTGTTTGGAGGTAGGGAGGACCTTTGTCGGAGGTATAGGATTAGATAAGGGCTTTGGGACGGTGCCTTCGTCGGGAGAGGATGGGCAGGCTGCACATGTGTTCCCAGTCTGTCACTCTATGCCTCTGCCAGGTACTGCCAGCAAACAGTCTTGGTGTTCCAGAACCGTCAGTGAATGAACCCCATTTTTCTTATTTAAATATTTGACACAAGGTCTCACGGTAGCCCAGGCTGACTCTGAACTCACTATGTAGCTGAGGATAACTCACAAAAACCTTTCCTTCACTCATTCTGCGGTACTGGCAACAGAAAACAGACAGTCACAAAGTCCTTTTGGAACCCAGTATCTGTCCTCTCACCTGCCCGCCCCCCATTCCCTGGCATGTGGCCTGTACTCCAGACCCCACAACTACCCAGCTCTTCTCTGCCTTTCCACGACTCAGTTCTCACATATGCCATTCTTTCTCCCATGATTCTTTCCTCTGTGAACAGTAGGAAAACTTGGGTTGCTTGTCCAAGACCGAGCTCAAGTGCTTCTCTGTCTGAAATCCCCTGCGCTCACCTTGGCAGAGGGACCGGACTCCACCTGCCGCATATGGGTTTTGCTAAAGTCAATGTATGGAGAGTACTTGCACCTATGGATTTAGTGTCTGTCAGGGTCCTGGAAGTGATCCTCCCAAGTGCCAGAGGGGAGTATTGGCACCTGTCCCTACCCCCAGGCCCACACTGTACCTACTATACCTACTATGCACATAATATTTCTCTCACAGTCTCTTAAGAATTTTTTTTTTTTACTACAGTTAGAAAACCCCACCCTGGAACCCCCTGCAGGGCAGCAGGGGCTATGCCTTAATTATCTCCCTGCCTCTCAGAGCTCAGGCTCTAATGAATGTTTGCTCAGAGCAGCGAGTAAATAGAGGAAGGCATGGTTATTTAAATGTGAGCGGAAGAGTCAGTAATTGAAAGGATAAGCAAACACGTTGGTGAGTAAGTGAAGGAATGAGTCAGCAAATGAAGCGGCAGGTTACAGACCCAGCGGGATCTGTGCCTGGGTCATTCCCGCCCCTGCACCTCAGGCGTGCTCAGGAATTCTACAGGTATGCCGGCAGCGATGCCGCCATTCCTCCTGAAGTGAAACTGTGGGGGCATTGCTTCCTCCCACCCCCAGACCTGACTCCACTTTCTGAGTAAGGCCCTGAAATCTGCACCAGCTAAGGCTACTCAGGGGACCCTGAACAGACTGTCCCTGTAATCTTGAGTTGCTGCTGGGGAACAGCGGGGGACAGTAGGGTGGCTGCCACAGTGACAAGGTCCAACCTCCTCCACCCTCAGAAGAAGGTGGACTTCTGGAGAGTCCGTTCCTCCTCCTCCACACCCCAGTTCCACAGTGAGGGGGCGACAGAGCCATGAGCAGGAGCCAGTGGTTGCCATGACAACACATTAAGAGATGTGAAGCTGCTTTCAGTTTTCAGTCCCAGCTTCTGGAAAGGGGTCAAGCATGTGGGCCAGAGAGCAGAGTCGGGATGGGAAACTCGCTGCTACCCCCACTCAAGCGTCACAGTTAACCACATTCCTCTGCCTGGCGCCTCACTTCCCAGCATGCTCTTAAGGAAACTGGGAAGTGATGTTTCCATTTCACAGGTCAGAAGTCTAGGGTTGGAGTCTTCTGCCTGGCCAGTTGGCTCATGGATTGGGTTCCTAATTTCAAAGCCTGCACTCTTTTGTCTGTTTGGGGTCAACAGACTCAAAGACCCCAGAATCCCACTGGCTTGGGGAATACATGCATTGGTTCACTAAACCTGACATCTGTCCAGGAAGGTTCAGGCATACATATACTCAAGCTGAAAAGCCTCCAGCACATGCTCTTGTACACAGTGGAGTACGTGCAGATACATAGCAACCTTACAAGTATGCACACTCACACTCACGCCCATGCACACTCAGTCTCACACACAGACACAGCTACCATCACAAGAGCAGGTACACATCTGTATATCCATGGACGCAAATAAAAAAATTTCTTTTGACATGTTACTTTGAGGTCTGTCTCCTCTTAAGGTGGCAGTTGGTGTCTTTAGCCACTGAACCTGGCCTTGACTGTGTGATGATGTTCCGGGCCATGCCAAGAGGACTCCTGGAGCTCCCAGCCAGCTAGCCTAGACACTGGGCAAAGTTCTAGGCCTGGGAGGTTTCCTGTATCAAGCAAAAGATGGAAGGTTCCCAAGGAATGTCACTCAAGGTTGGCCTCTGGCCTCTGCATATAGTCACACACACATGCTTGCATGCACCTTCATGTATGCATGTGCACACAAACGTTAGCAGGCGCCATGCAAGGATAGCCCTGGGAGGGTGTATTTCCACTGTGTATTTGTTTTCCCTCGCTCTTGTTGCTTGCCTTCACTTGCAGACATGTGCAGTATATTGGAGGAGAGCACATCAGGTGCAGACCCAAGTCATCCTCTTTGTTCTACCTGAGATCGATGAAAAACAAATCCTCATAATTGCTGCTAACTGAAATTGGAACTGCCAATCAAAGCCCCGGTGACTCCATGAGCCAAATACCTAGTTACTGTAGTAGTGTGGCACCGAGGTTTCACGCTTGCTTGTAACAGCATTACAACCAATGAATAACTTATACACATTTACATTAAAGAAGAGTGTGTCATGGGAAGGACCTATGCGATGTGTTCACCTGGTTATCTTTTAAATAATATCTTTATTGAGAGGTTATTTATGTAAATATCGTCCTTTTACATCATCTTAGTTTGGGTTATATCATGACCAAAAGTAACTAGGGGAATATGGTGGTCTGAAAGAAAATGGCCCCCAAAGGGAGTGACCCTATTGGGAGGTGTGGCTTCGTTGGAGTGGGTGTGGCCTTGCTGGAGGAAGTGTGTCACTGTGGAGGCAGGCTTGGAGGTCTCTTTTGCTTAAGTTTTACTCAGTGTCACAGTCTCTTTCCTGTTGCCTGCAAGATGTAGGACTCTCGGCAACTTCTCCGGCATCATGTCCGCCTGCGTGCCGCCTTGTCCTGCCAGTATGATAATGGACTCTACCTCTGAAACTGCAAGTGAGCCACCCCAGTTAAATGTTTTCCTTATAAAAGTGGGTGTGGTCATGGTGTCTCTTCACAGCAATAGAGACCCTAACTAAGTCAGAGAGGAAAGGGATTATTTCTGCTTACAACTCTCGGGTCACTTCCCATCGCTGAGGGAAGCTAGGGCAGACACTCAAGGCAGGAACCACAACAGAAGCCAGGGAGGAGTGCTGCTTGTTGGCTTGTTCCTCATGGCTGTCTCATCTTTCTCATAGTGCTCAGGATTACTAGACCAGGGGTGGCACCGCCTGCAGTGAGCATGCAAATCCACCATAGGCTTGCCACAGGTCAGCCTAGTGGAAACATTTTCTCAGCTGAGGTTCCCCTTTCGAAAATGACCCTAGCTTGTTTCAGATTGATATAAAATTATCCAACACGTGCACACACATGCCCCACATACACACATACCCACATACACATGCACACATACACATGCATGCACACATACACAAGCCCCCCACAAGCCCCCACACACACCATGCAGTAGTTTTAAAAATCATATTCACCATTATAAAAACCAGAACCGTCATCTGATTCCAGAATTGCATCTCAGAAGCTCAAACCCAGCACACTCCATTTCCAGTCAGGCCTTTTGTGTCTAGCTATTATCACCCGCACAGTGCTTTCAGGGACCGTCCTGCATCCTCCAGCGTCAGTACTAGAAGACAGTCCACTGTGATAGTGGAGCACAGTCTATGTATCCATCAGATGACAGACATTTCAGGAAGGGATGCGTGCTGGCTACAGCCAGGGCAACAGCTCTGCCCACCTGGACTTTGGTTGTGTTATCCTGCAACAGGGAACATTCGAGGGAGGAGGACTTGGGGACACCTTTTGGACCCAGTGTGATAAACAGATATGGCTCATTGTCCCCTCCTTACGCAGGCTAATGTTCCCCACCCTGCTGTAGCAGTAGCTTCCAGGAATAGCCTTCCTGCCCTGATGATTTACCTCATCACTGCCCAAAAGGAGCACAGCCTGGGATGTGATGAAGCATCTTGGTGAAAGCCCTGGGGCTGGGGACCAGAAATATGTGGGTCCTCGAGGACAAACAAGATCAGAAGGGGACAGAGGCTAGCATCTTATGGTTGGACAAAGAAACTAATCCTCAGACAGTGTTATAATTGAACTTAGTTCTCATCACCATCTAGTCAAAATTATGTTCCAGTTGTAGAGGCAGAACATCCCCAACAAGGCAGTGCTAACCAGTATTCATATGCCATAAATTATCTTTTGTGATGGAAAATACACAAAATAGAGTTTACAAGAGTTACCTGAGTTACCTTGTCTGAAGGATCTAGACACAAAGCCATGCATGTGTGTGAAGTCACATGTTCTATGCACCCCAACTTAGTACAAAGCAAATACCAGTCAGTAGCATGGTGTAAAAAAGGTGACCTAACATTCTTTTACCTATGTAGAAAGTATCTAAGATGAAAACCACTTGAATGAAGTAGAATAAACACAAAAAGAACATGGGCTGGGGAAATGTAAGCCTTAGGACCTGAGTTTGATCCCAGAACCCACACCAAAAGGCTGGACATAGCATTTGTCTGTAGTGCCAGTTCTGGGTGGGCAGAGACTGGTTACTCCTAGGGTATACTAGCCAGCCAATCTAGCTGAACCAACAAGCTCCAGGTTCAGTGAGAGACCCTGTCTCAGAATACAGTGAAGAACAAATGAGGAAGATCTGGTCTCCAGATGTATATATGTAGCTGCATGCATAAACATATGCATGTGCTCAAAAGTAGGAAGGTGTGAGGAACTTGGTAAATATCCATTACTTATTTGGCTTTGTGATGTTTATGGTATTTGCTGTTTTTTAAATCTCAAAACATGGTGACTTTTTAAAAAAAAATTCCAAACATTCATTACCTTATTTTTTTATAATGCTGGAATCTTTTAATTAAAGAGAATGCCCTAAATTCTATGTATTTCACCTCTCCCATCTTCCTCTTTACAAGATGTGGATGAATAGATCCACATTCTGCTATGCACATTATAAGATAAAATGGTGTGTGTGTGTGTGTGTGTGTGTGTATGTGCGCGCGTGCGTGCATGTGTGTGTGCGCGCGTGAGAGAGAGAGAGAGAGAGAGAGAGAGAGAGAGAGAGAGAGAGCATACCCCAAGATCATGCGCTCCCCAAGTTTAGACAACATGCAGAGGAACACCAGCTTGGTTCCTGGAGAGTGATTCCTTTGGTCCCAAGTGTGACCTCACCCTCAGAGGCTGCAGGGAGCTACGAGAAGTGCTCAAACCCAGCCACAAGCACCACAGCAGCTTCTGCTAACTGCCTGCTGCTCCACATGGCTCTCTGGACCCTGGACACTTTTCACCCATTAAGGACCAGCCTTTCTGCTCCCCTCCAGGTCTCTCTTGCACTATCCTCTATTTCCTAGGAAGTCAAGGGAGTGAAGTGAACAGGAACTGAGCTTCCCACTGGGAGACTCAAAAGCTGACTAAACTATTAACTGTGAAGTTTTGTCATGGTGAAAGACAGCACATGTCAGTATTTGTGGGAACTGAGCCATCTTAAATATTTTTGTTACTATAACTGAACACTATAAACAGGATAAGTTATGTAGGAAAGATTATTCCTTAAGGTTTTGAAAGCTGAAAAAAAAAATCCAAGGTCCAGAGATTGTATCTAGTGCTGGTCTTCTGACTAGTGAGTCAATTCAGGTTAGAGCAGAGCAGAGTGAGGCCCATTGTCCTGGCTCAGGTCTCTCTTCCTCCTATTCTTAGACAGCCGTGGTTCTGGGGGACTAGGGTCTTATTTTGAAAACGTCACATGACATTTGGGGGTTCCCAAAGGTCAGCCTCAGAATGGTGCCCCTAGATCAAGCCACCACCTTCCTAAACACTTCATTGTGAGCACTGAATTTCAACAGGAGTTTTTGTGGGATGCATGAAGCACAGAAACAACTTCCTGTCTTCACAGAGGTGTGAGGACCCCTCTCTCTCTGTCTTTCCCTCTCTCTCCCACTCTCCCACCCCCCAGCATGTGCAGTTTGATCTCTTACTCATTCTCTGCCTCCTTAACTACCTATTTTCTTACCATGGTTAACAAGGCAGTCGATTGGCACTGTAGGTTTGTGGGTCACGTGCACTCTTGAGGTAATCCACTGGGACCCTGCCAGACATGGATGAGCATGCCTGTGTTCCAATACAGCTTTAGTCACGAGAAGCACAGGCTAGAGACAGGAACTTGAGGCCCCTTCTGGTCTTACAACTCCCTGAGGGAGGGGCCTGAGCCTGTCCTAGTGCTGAATTGCCAGGCCTTAGCTATCCCTGGCATGGATGGGCTCAATACTCATCTGTGGTGTGGGCTGTGACTCTGTCTGTCCTTTGGTTTGCTTCTACTTTGCCCCCTCTGTTCACAAAACATCACAAAGGCTCAGGTCTTCAGAAACACAGTCCCCTGCTCCTAGGATCAAGGAAGAGGTCTGTGATCCCTGGAAGCTAATAGGAGTCATAAGCATGGATATTACAGGCCCTGGGCAGGTGACCCAGCCCCTCTGGAAAGCCACAACACTACATGGAGAAGCAAAGATCCAAGAGACCCCAGCAGAACCAGGGCTGGCTTCTACCAGCCAGGCAATGGTTCAGAGGTGCCCCTCCCTTCCTGACAACCATACCTTTTGTCTTAGGGTTTCATTGCTGTGAAGAGACACCATGACCATGGCAACCCTCATAAAGAAAAACACCTAATTGGGATTGGTTTAACAGTTTCAGAGATTTAGTTCATTTTCCTCATGATAGAAAACATGTTGGCATGCTGGCAGACATGGTATTGGAGAAGGAGCTAAGAGTTTTCCATCTTGATCTGCGTGCAGCAGAAGGAAACTGTGTGCCATACTGGGCATAGCTAGAATATAGAAGACGTCAAAACCCACCTCTACAGTAACGCATTTCCTCCAGCAAGGCTGCATCTCCTCCAACAAGGTCACTAATAGTGCCACTCTCTAAGGGCTGAAAATAACATGAGTCTGTGGGACCATTCCTATTCAAACTACCACATACTTCCTCTTTTGAGCAACAATAGTGATGGTGGGAAGGTTCTCCTGTGCCGCTATTTTGTCCCCCAAGTAGGGGTTCTGTATTGTCAGTCTCCATATATGCAGATCCACATCTACGAATTCAACAAACATGTATCAGAAATATTCTGGGGGGAATAAAGGTCTTCCCTGAACAATGCAGGACAGGGATTTGTGTAGCATCTATATTCTGTCAGTATTACAGTCTAGAGATAGTTTAATGCATATGGCAAGTCTGGTTGCCTTTATGCAAATTCCACAATATTTTACGTAAGTGACTTGAGCATCTGCAGATGTTGCTGCATCTGTGTCCCTAGATGACGGTGTCTACTGAGTGCTGAATGCCGTAGGGACTGAAGCTTGAGGCCTAGCAGGTACCCAAGGAATAAACACTAATGAAGTGTTCCGTATGCATAAAACACCAAGATAAAAGGAGTAGTGGACAGATGGATGGCTTGTTGAACCAAGAATGTTAAAAGATAAAGAACGATTGTGCAGTCAGGCACATTTTGGGAAAGTCTGGGGATCAGAGACAGTTACTACCATTGGACAAGTGACCTATATCCACAGGGAGTTCAACGCAGCCTTGGCCCAGCTTCTTGCCTGGAGTAGGAGGCTTCATCATGGCTGCAGGGTGCTCTTCACCACAGAACGAGTTGACAGTCAGAAGGCATCAACGACGATGTCAGGAGCAAACTTTCCAATACCTTGGGGGAGGAGAAAGTGGGACATGATCCAAGGCAGGCAGCTTATGGTCCCAAGATGCCCATCAGCATCCTTTCCAAGTGGCCCCCACCCCTTCAGAAGGCACCACAACAAGGGGTCCGTTTATCTTCATGGATGCTCCACAGCAGAGGCTCTGCTGATTAGCATAATGACTGTTAAAAATAAATGTGTTTCCAGAGGTGAAATCCATGGCTTGTTAGGTGGCTTAATGGATGCTGGGAACAAGCACTTGATGAGATGAGTGGAATTAGAATATGTAGCTTGGCTGCAGTATTTCAGAGGCCCTTTTCCTGGCATGAACTAAGTGTAAGGAACCAGTCAGCCCCAGGGACACATTTCTGCGCAACCCTAATAAACTCTGTCCAACCATCAGCTAAGGATGACTTGGGGCAGCCTGTAGCCGTCCTAGACTATGACCATACTCTATCTGTATTGCATTTACCCAGACTGGGGGCTGCTTTCTTATACTAGCAGCAAATGATTAATGTCTCCACAATGGCAGAACTTGACTGGACAACAGCTTGATAGCAAGATTGCCTTCATTACTTTCATATTGTTGTGACAAAGATATCTGACAGAAATGGATTCAAGACAGGAGACGTTACTTTGATCTTAGTTTCAGAGCTCTCCAGTCCATGACGATAAGGAAGGTGTGGAACTGCCACTCAGTTTGTGGCAGTGGGTGTGTGCAGCAGAGGCTGCTCATATCCTGGCAAAGGAGGAAGTAGATCAAAGTCAGAATCCAGGAGCCAATATAACCGTCAAAGACCCACTCCAGTGACCTGTTTCTACTACTACTACTGAAAATTCAGTAGTCTCTAGCTGAGGCACTCCAGAATGGACATGTGGGGGATATTGTGTGTGTATGCATCTACATATCTGTATGGGTATGTGCATGTGTGCCCATGTGTGGGTATGCAAGTGGAGACTTGAAGCCAATGTTGAGTATCTTGCTCTATCACTGTGCTCTTCAGTTGATTTGCTAAGGCAGAATCTCTCACAAGCATGGAGCTGATTGGCTAATTTTCCTGACCAATAAGTCAGGGGTCTGTCTGTCTCTGCCCTCATAGCACTGGGGTTCCAAACATGTTGCTATGCCCAGCTTTTCACATGGGTGTTGGGGATCCCAATTCAGGCCATTGCACTTATACAGGAGGTCCTTTACCGAGTGAGCCATCTCTCCAGTCCCATGTAGGAAACATTTGGGGTTCAAACTAAAGGGAAAACTGTGTGTACAGCAGTTTTCCCGCTTGCTCCCAACTGCTGGCCACAGCACTGGTCTCCAAACATGAGACCACAGTGCAGCTGTGTGTTTCAGATCATCTGGAGCTCTTCGCAAAAGCAGCCCAAGGAGTCATGGGGTGGGGCTGGAGCTACATCTCCTAACTCCCAGGCCACCAGCACCCACATTAGATAGGAGGGGCAAGAGGCATCTGTCTTCCAGGGTTCCCACTAACCTCTGACCAGAAGCATTAACCTAGAAAATGGGCTGTCAGGAGGCCGGGCAGGAGTGGACAAGGCTCTCTGAATCCCATATTACCTGCTTGTGGTGTATAATCCTCTCTTCAACATGAGAGGCAGCACAGTTCTTGGGAAGTGTGCTCTTCCAGGAAATGAATGCTTATCTACATTCTTCAGGGTTGGAGGTATTGCCAGGGACCAGGCTGTGGCAGATAGTTGTGTTTTTGGCAGCGTGACACATCTGGATCTGTCCTCCCACCTGGAATATCCTCTAGAGGCTCCCACACTCCAGGGACAGTATCACCATCTGCCATAGCCTCCCCATCCAGGTCTGAATTCTGGCCCAGCCGGGTTTAGTTGGATGTTTATGTTTGCCTTCAGCTCCCTCAACGAGAGGCACAGCAGGAGAGCTGGCTGGACTTCCCACAAAGGTAATGTCCCTTTCTCTTTTCAGGTAGACATTACCACAGCCCCTCTGTCCCCTCCTCAGGTGGTGACCCCATAGTAGTGACCTTGCCAATAGGCGTCTTACCTCCGTATTCTAGCCCTGTCCCCACCATGATCCCTCCCCAATGTCCCTTCATACTCAAATCCCTGCTCCAGTTCTGTCCACAGTGAGCTCAAGTTAAGACCTCCTGGGAGGCCAGTCAACCTGTTCTACAGCCTGGCATTTCTCCATCATCGCATTTGTTATGGTCTGCATGTGTGTTGTCCCCAAGGGTTTGTATGTCAGAGATTTAGTCCTAAGCACAGTGGTCTGAGAAAGAGTAGAACCTTCAGAGGGGGACATCATGTAAAGTCATTAGGGCATTGGGTGCTCTCCTCTTATGGAGTTAATCTTGTTCTCTCTGTGTCTGTCTGTCTTTGCCTCTCTCTCTCTCTGAGACCATTGTTCCCCTAAGAGTTAGTTGTTAGAAATAAGTGTCCTGTCTCATGTAATAATCTCTTCTGCACACGCTCCCACTGCTGTGCTGCTATCTACTTCCCATGGAACTAAGCAGAAGTCAACCCAGTGCCCTTGAACTTAGACCTGAGTCAACTAAAGCTCTTTTAAGTTACCCAGCCTTGATCATTTTAACACCTGTTGCTGTAGGAGTTCCTTCTGTTTGTGTGTTGCTTTCATTGGGTAATGAATAAAGAAACTGCCTTGGCCTAGTTGATAGGACAAAACTTAGGTGGAGTAGACAGAACTGAATGCTGGGAAGAAGGGCAGGGTGGCAGATGCCATGGATCTTCTGCCTGAGACAGATGCTGGTTAGAATCTTGTTGGTAAGCCACAGTCACATGGCAATATACAGATTAATAGAAATGGATTAAATTAAGATATTAGAATTAGCCAATAAGAAGTTAGAGCTAGGCAGACGATGCACAGGACCAGCAGGGACCAGCGCGGTGACAGACAGCACAGGCTGCAGGCTGCAGGGACCGGGGCAGCGGCAGACGCAGGCAGAAAGGAACGGTGCGCAACACCGAGAACAGACCGCCCCACTACAATTAAATCAAAGAGGTAGGCCTTTGGTTGGCGAGGTCCCTGGCAAACAGGGAGCCCGGTCCTGTTCCCAAAGACCCTTCTGAGGGATGAGAGGGATCTTGGCCCCCAGCAGGAGCCAGGAAATGGAGCGAGGCCATTTTGTAAGAGGAGCCCCTGGCCAGCAGAGAAACCTGATCTGGTTTTAAAAGACCAATTAGATAGCATTGATAGGAGGAGATGGGCAGGTGCCAAGGCAAAAATTCACCCAATAATCTGAAAAACAACATGAAAACACCAGAACCCAATGATCTTACAACAGAAGGACTTGAACACCCTAACACAGAAGAAGTGGAAAAAAATGACTTTATGAAAGCAATAGAGTCCCTTAAACAACATGTAAAAAACGCCCTTATAGAAATGGATGAGAAGTATAACAAAAAGTTTGAAGAAATGAGTAAATACGTACATGATACCCTGGGAAACCAAGAAAAAAACGATCAAACAGGTAATGGAAACAATTCAAGAATTGAAAACTGAAATGGAAGCAAGGGAGAAAACACAAACTGAGGACCAGCTGGATATGGAAAATTTAGGTCAAAGAGCAGAGCCTACAGAAATAAGCATAATCAATAGAATACAAGAGATAGAAGAAAGAATCTCAGATTCTGAGGACACCATAGAGAAAATAAACGCACTGATCAAAGAAAACAGCAAAGCCAACAAATTCTCATCACAACACATTCAGGAAATATGGAACACAATAAAAAGACCAAACCTAAGAATAATAGGAATAGAAGAAGGAGAAGAGTCACAGCTCAAAAGCCCAGAAAATATTTTTAACAAAATTATGAAAGAAAACTTTCCCAACATAAAGAGAAAGATATTCCTTTGAATATTCAAGAAGCAGACAGAACACCAAACAGACTGGATCAAAGAAAAACATCCCCTTGCCATATAATAATCAAAACACAAAATATACAGGTTAAAGAAAGAATATTAAGAGCTGCAAAGGAAAAAGGCCAAGTAACTTATAAAGGTAAACCGATCAGACTTATACCTGACTTCTCTATGGAAACCATGAAAGCCAGAAGGTCCTGGATAGAGGTACTGCAGAAACTAAGAGACCATGGATGCAAACCCAAACTACTATACCCAGCCAAGCTATTGTTCACTATCAATGGAGAAAACAAGACATTCCAGGATAAGAACAAATTTAAACAATATGTAGCCACAAATCCAGCCCTACAGAAAGTAATAGAAGGAAAATCGCAACCCAAGGAATCCAACATTGCCAACACTACCTACAATAACTCAGGCATCTAGCGACCCTTCACCAGCACAACTCAAAGAAGGGAGACACACAAACTCCACTACCAAAAACAATAAGAACAACTGGAGTAAACAACCACTGGTCATTAATATCACTTAATATTAATGGTCTCAATTCATCTATAAATAGGCACAGGCTTAGAGATTGGATATGAAAACAGGATCCAACATTCTGCTGTTTGCAAGAAACACATCCCAACCACAAAGACAGGCATCTACTCAGAGTAAAGGGTTGGAAAAAGGTCTTTCAAGCAAATGGTCCTAAGAAAAAAGCAGGTATGGTCATACCAATTTCTAACAAAACTGACTTCAAACTAAAATCAATCAGAAGAGATCGAGATGGACACTTTATACTCATAACAGGAACTATTCATCAGGATGACGTCTCAATCCTGAATATCTACGCCCCTAATATAAAAGCACCCACTTATGTAAAAGAAATATTACTAGAACTCAAGGCAGACATCAAACCACACACACTAGTAGTAGGAGACTTCAACACACCTCTCTCTTCAATGGACAGGTCAATCAGACAGAAACCTAATAGAGAATTAAGAGAATTATTGGAAGTAATGAAGCAAATGGACTTAACAGACATCTATAGAACACTCCACCCAAATAGGAAAGAATATACCTTCTTCTCTGCAGCTCATGGAACCTTCTCAAAAATTGACCACATACTCGGAAACAAAGGAAACCTCCACAGATACAAAAAAAATATCAGTGTCCACCTGTGTCTTATCAGATCACCACGGATTACAGTTAGAAGGCAACAACAATGCTATCCCCAGAAAGCCAACAAACTCATGGAAACTAAACAGTCAACTACTGAACCACACCTGGGTCAAGGAAGAAATTAAGAAAGAAATTAAAGTCTTCCTTGAATATAATGAAAATAAAGAGACAACATACTCAAACCTATGGGACACTATGAAAGCAGTGCTAAGAGGAAAGTTCATAGCACTAAGTGCCCACTTAAAGAAAACGGAGAAAGCATACATTGGGGACTTAACAGCACACCTGAAAGCTTTAGAAAAAAAAAGAAGCAGATGTGCCCAGGAGGAGTAGAAGACTGGAAAAAATCAAACTGAGGGCAGAAATCAACAAAATAGAAATACAGAAAACAGTCCAAAGAATCAATGAAACAAAAAGTTGGTTCTTGGAGAAAATCAACAAGATCGACAAACCCCTATCCAAACTAATTAAACAACAGAGAGAGAACATGCAAATAAGATCAGAAATGAAAAGGGGGACATAATCACAGACACAGAGGAAATTCAGAGAATCATTAGATCTTACTACAAAAGCCTGTATGCCACAAAACTGGAAAATGCAAAAGAAATGGACATTTTTTTAGATAAGTACAATATACCAAAGCTAAACCAAGACCAGGTGAACAATCTAAATAGACCTGTTAGTCGCAAAGAACTAGAAACTGTTATCGAAAATCTCCCTACCAACAAAAGCCCAGGACCAGATGGTTTCAATGCAGAATTCTACCAGAACTTCCAATAAGAGCTAATACCTATACTCCTTAATGTATTTCACAATATAGAAACAGAAGAGTCATTGCCAAATTCCTTTTATGAAGCTACAGTTACCCTGATACCAAAACCACACAAAGACTCAACCAGGAAAGAGAATTACAGGCCTATCTCACTCATGAATATCGACGCAAAAATTCTCAATAAAATACTGGCAAACCGAATCCAAGAACACATTAGAAAAATTATCCATTATGATCAAGTAGGCTTCATCCCAGAGATGCAGGGCTGGTTCAACATACGCAAATCTATCAATGTAATCCACCATATAAATAAACTGAAAGAAAAAAAACATATGATCATTTCATTAGATGCTGAAAAAGCATTCGACAAAATTCAACATCCCTTTATGATAAAGGTCTTAGAGAGATGAGGAATACAAGGGTCATACCTAAATATAATAAAAGCTAGTTACAGCAAGCTGACAGCTAACATTAAATTAAACGGAGAAAAACTGAAAGCCATCCCACTAAAATCAGGAACAAGACAAGGATGCCCACTCTCTCCATACCTCTTCAATATTGTGCTTGAAGTTCTAGCAACAGCAATAAGACAACATAAGGGGATCAAGGGGATTCGTATTGGAAAGGAAGAACTTAAGCTTTCATTATTTGCAGATGATATGATAGTATACATAAGCGACCCCAAAAACTCTACCAAAGAACTCCTACAGCTGATAAATACCTTTAGTAATGTGGCAGGATACAAGATCAACTCCAAAAAATCAGTTGCCTTCCTATATACTAAGGATAAGGAAACAGAGGGAAATCAGAGAAGCATCACCTTTCACGATAGCCACAAATAGCATAAAATATCTTGGGGTAACTCTAACCAAGGAAGTGAAAGATCTATTTGACAAGAACTTTAAGTCTTTGAAGAAAGAAATTGAAGAGGACACCAGAAAATGGAAGGATCTCCCTTGCTCTTGGATAGGGAGGATCAACATAGTAAAAATGGCAATTCTACCAAAAGCAATCTATAGATTCAATGCAATCCCCATCAAAATCCCATCAAAATTCTTCACAGATCTGGAGAAGACAATAATCAACTTTATATGGAAAAACAAAAAAACCCAGGATAGCCAAAACAATCTTATACAATAAAGGATCGTCTGGAGGCATTACCATCCCTGACTTCAAACTCTATTACAGAGCTACAGTATTGAAAACAGCTTGGTATTGGCATAAAAACAGAGAAGTCGACCAATGGAATCGGATAGAAGACCCTGACTTTAACCCGCAAACCTATGAACACCTGATTTTCGATAAAGGAGCTAAAAGTATACAATGGAAAAAAGAGAGCATCTTCAACAAATTGTGCTGGCAAAACTGGATGTCAATCTGTGGAAGAATGAAAATAGATCCATATCTATCACCATGCACAAAACTCAAGTCCAAGTGGATTAAAGACCTCAATATCAGTCCGAACACACTGAACCTGATAGAAGAGAAAGTGGGAAGTACTCTACAACACGTGGGCAGAGGAGACCACTTCCTACGTATAACCCCAGCAGCACAGACATTAAGGGCCTCATTGAATAAATGGGACCTCCTGAGACTGAGAAGCTTCTGTAAAGCAAAGGACACTGTCACTAAGACAGAAAGGCAACCCACTGACTGGGAGAAGATCTTCACCAACCCCGCAACTGACAAAGGTCTGATCTCCAAAATATGTAAAGAACTCAAGAAACTAGACAGTAAAAGGCTAATCAACCCAATTATAAAATGGGGCACTGAGCTGAACAGAGAACTCTCAACAGAAGAAGTTCAAATGGCCAAAAGACACTTAAGGTCATACTCAACTTCCTTAGCGATCAGGGAAATGCAAATCAAGACAACTTTAAGATACCATCTTACACCTGTCAGAATGGCTAAAATAAAAAACACCAATGATACCCTTTGCTGGAGAGGTTGTGGAGAAAGGGGTACACACATCCATTGCTGGTGGGAATGCAAACTTGTGCAACCACTTTGGAAAGCAGTGTGGTGGTTTCTCAGGAAATTCGGGATCAACCTACCCCTGGACCCAGCAATACCACTCTTGGGAATATACCCAAGAGAGGACTATCATACAACAAAAGTATATGCTCTACTATGTTCATATCAGCATTGTTTGTAATAGCCAGAACCTGGAAACAACCTAGATGCCCTTCAATGGAAGAATGGATGAAGAAAGTATGGAATATATACATATTAGAGTGTTACTCAGCAGTAAAAAACAAGGACCTCTTGAATTTTGCATGCAAATGGATGGAAATAGAAAACACTATCCTGAGTGAGGTAAGCCAGACCCAAAAAGAGGAACATGGGATGTATTCACTCATATTTGGTTTCTAGCCATAAATAAAGGACATTGAGCCTATAATTCATGATCCTAGAAAAGCTAAATAAGAAGGAGAACCCACAGAAAAACATATAGACATCCTCCTGAATATTAACCTTCATCAGGCGATGAAAGGAGACAGAGACAGAGACCCACATTGGAGCACCGGACAGAAATCTCAAGGTCCAAATCAGGAGCAGAAGGAGAGAGAGCGCGAGCAAGGAACTCAGGACCACAAGGGGTGCACCCACACACTGAGACAATGGGGATGTTCTATCGGGAACTCACCAAGGCCAGATGGCCTGGTCTGAAAAAGCCTGGGATAAAACCGGACTCGCTGAACATAGTGGACAATGAGGACTACTAAGAACTCAAGAACAATGGCAATGGATTTTTGATCCTACTGCACATACTGGCTTTGTGGGAGCCTAGGCAGTTTGGATGCTCACCTTACTAGACCTGGAAGGATGTGGGTGGTTCTTGGACTTCCCACAGGGCAGGGAACCCTGATTGCTCTTTGGGCTGACGAGGGAGGGGGACTTGATTGGGGGAGGGGAGGGAAATGGGAGGCGGCGGTGGGGAAGAGACAGAAATCTTTAATAAATAAATTTTTTTAAAAAAGGAAAAAAGTTAGAGATAATGGGCAAGGCAGTGTTTAAATGAATACAGTTTCTGTGTGATTATTTTGGGTGTAAGATAGCCAGGCGGCCAGGACGACAAGCAGCCTGCGTCTCTTGTTACGGATTGGCTGCCCAACATGGCCAACTAACTCCATGTAAAACCCCGTGCCTCCTGTTACAACCTGTATTTGCGACATTTTGTGTGCTGCTATGACCCAACACCTGGCAAGATGCAGTTCAAGAGAGGAGCTTATTCTGGCAATGAAAGATACAGCCCACTATGGCCAGCAAAGCGGGTAACAGGAGGTGCTGCTCATTGCATCTGCAGTTGGTAAATGGAGTAGTGGATGTTGGGGCTGAGCTGGCTTTCTCCTTCTGTGGAGCTGTGCACCCTGCCATCTGCCTGGTGGAATGATGTTCCCTTCCTCAACTAACCTAATCTGAATATCCCTCCACAGCTGGGCCCGAGGCTTGTCTCTTTAGGGACTCTAGAGTCTATCAAGGTTACGATCAAAATTAGCCAAAACACAACTAATACAGTCTTTCTGGTGGTGGTGATGGGTTGCGTGTGCACATGCATGTGTGTGTTTGTTTGTTGTGTTGTGATTTGTTTCGAGGCAGGATCTCACTGTATAGCCCTGGAACTGGCTGTAGATCAGGCTGACCTTGAGCAGTTGGTCTCAGACGTCCCCTTGTGGGTGCTGGGATTGAATATGTGTGCCAACACACTGGGAACTTTCTGTTCTAGATTCCCTAGACTAAGACAGTACTTACCAACTAAACTAGAGACCCGTAAGGCTGAGAAGAGTCAGACTATTTCATGCCTGTGCACAGAGCTCTCAGTAGGTGTGCTCAGCAGACATTTCTCTATCAATTTTCATCTCATTCTAGCCCTGCTCACCTGCTTAATGGAAGGAACCACTGTTAATATTGTCCCCAAATGGGAGGTTGGAGATCAGAGAGATAAAGTCACTTGAACAAGGGTTTGGACTTCAAAGTTGCCCAGCCGGAGACACCAAAGGCCAGATATCTGCCTTACCCTGGAGCAGACTAGGTTGCATAGACAAAGAGGCCAGAAGAGCAGGGAATCTAGTCTGAGTGAGCGCTGCAGAGTACGGTGCAAACATTGGTTTCGTCTGGCCAGGAGTCACCAGGACACTCCTGTGCCAAAACTTTGCTGCTGTGGAGACAGGAAGCTGCAGATTTCAAGAAGTTAGCCCTGGGCCAAGGACAGTGTGGCTGGGACTTCAGCCCCCAGAATCCCATCGCACCCTCAGGGGCCCAGCAGTGCTGCAATGTAAATGCATTCTGTAAAGGAGGAAGGTGCTCCGTGACAAGGAAGTGACTTGCCCATGGTCACAGACGTGTGTGACTCAGAATTCCCTGTTTGGTCCGAGTCCACATTCTTTCCAATTACTATGTCCCCTTCCAGAAAGAGAACACTTTCTAAGATAAAGAAGAGCCTGCTGTGGCCTAACTGAAATCCAATTATGTTTCTTAACTGATTCAGATCTGATTCTGTGACAGTGACAGGCAGGCAGTGGAGAACATGGAGTCCCCAACCACGGCCATGTCCCAGAAGAAGCCACATCCTACCACGTAGCTCTGGTTGACTGCCAGGCATTGTGATTTTTCTTGCCGCCTCTCTGTTACTGAAACACCCTGTCAGTGGGTATGACTAAGCCCTCCCTTTACTGAGAAACTGAGGCCCAAAGCTTAAGTAATTTATTTATTTATTTATTTATTTAATTTTTTAATTTTAAATTTATTTATTTATTAAAGATTTCTGTCTCTTCCCAGCCACCGCCTCCCATTTCCCTCCCCCTCCCCTAATTAAGACCCCCCCCCCTCAGCCCGAAAAGCAATCAGGGTTCCCTGTCCTGTGGGAAGTCCAGGGAACCCCCCACCTCCATCCAGGTCTAGTAAGTTGAGCATCCAAACTGCCTAGGCTCCCACAAAGCCAGTACGTGCAGTAGGATCAGAAACCCATTGCCATTGTTCTTGAGTTCTCAGTAGTCCTCATTGTCCGTTATGTTCAGAGAGTCCGGTTTTGTCCCAGGCTTTTCCAGACCCAGGCCAGCTGGTCTTGGTGAGTTCCCAGTAGAACATCCCCATTGTCTCAGTGTGTGGGTGCACCCCTCATGGTCCTGAGTTCCTTGCTCGTGCTCTTTTTTTTTTTTTTAAGTAATTTCTTAATGTAACACATCCAGGAAATACTGGAGATGGTTTCCAAACCCCACTTGAGACCTGAACCCATTCTTTGAGCCAGTGCACTTGGCTGTGTTCTGTGTTCAATGCTTTGCAATCATTGTGCCCTTTAACCCTCTGACCCTTGCAGTCCTGTTCCATAGCTGAAACAGTGGGGACTCAGGACGACGCTCAACAAACAGCCTCTGTCAACCAGAGACCCCTACCTGCAGCCCTAGCTTCCTGAAGCCCCCTGTCCTGCTCAGGGTCTGATGGAAGGGCTTCTGTTACTCACCAGATGCTTGGGATGGAATTACCTAGAAACTTCTCACTTGATAGAAAGTTGTGGGGGAGGAGGCTGGCTACCATTCTCATATGCTTGGCTCATGAGATCCTCCCAACAGGAGTGAGCCTCCTCAACAGCAGAGGAAGAAATTAAGGCTCCAAGAGAAACAGTAACTTACACAAGACCACATGGTGCATCACTAGGAACTGGGATCCCTACCCAGGCCTCTCCAGACCTCTCCTGTTCCTCCCCAGCCCAAGCTCAAGGCCTCATTCTTGATGTCACCGGAGGCCTGGAGAGTCAAAGTGCAGTTGCCTGTCATGCTTTGAATGAGAAATGTTACCCTTCGGTCATATATTTGGACACTTGGTCTCCAGGTGGTGATGCTGGGTTTTTTGTTTTGGGGGTTTTGTTTTTGTTTTTGTGTTTGTTTGTTTTGGTGCGGGGAGTTATGGGACTCTTGGAGGGTACAGCCTTGCTAGGGGCAATATGCCACTGGGAGCATCTTTTGGGAGTTCATAGCCTCGCCCACTTCCAGTTCACTCCCTGCTTCATGCTTGCAGCTGAGATGTGATCTCCTGCTCTAGCCACCTGCAGCCATGCCTTCCCCTGCCATACGGACAGCCACCTCTAGAAGTGTGAGTCTAAAGAACCTATTCTATAAGTTTCTTTGGTCATAGCATTTTATCACAGCCACAGAAAATAGACCTGCCTAGGCCCCCAGGGTAAGATGAACACCCAACCGTGTGACTATCAAAGCCCTACTCTTAGTCTGTTGAGCAAGGCAAGCATAGGGAACAGCTTAGCAACTGGGGACTCTGCTCAGCTGGGAGATGCACACCCTTTTTCTAACAATGCACTTGCCAACCTAGACCTATGACGCATGGTCTATACAGACACCTCTCTTCTTAACAATGTCCCTGGCAACCTAGGCCTCCTTCCTGCCCTGAGCTGCACACACAACCCTGTCTAAATAATGGAATCCACTTCTTTTCCATTTCTGTTCAAACATATTCCTAGTATAGACCAGTGTGTAGGAGGGCCAATCTGTCCTGAACTAATTTGGGGCTAAACTGTGTCTTCCAAATGAACTTTTAGGGAAAATATTCTATTTACCATCTTAGCCTATACATAGTTGTATGTATGGTTAAAGTCAGATCATAATAGGAAGGAAGATGCTCAGTGGGTAGAGGCTTATATAATGCAGATCTGTCAATCAAAATAGAGAACTCCCATGCCATGCCCCTTGACAGCCAAATTCCTCCTTCCTTTGAATGACCCCCAAAGCCCTAAGCAATAACCAGAGACCTTAAGCAGCCTCATTCAGGTGGCCCTTGTCACTCTTGGCATGTTTCTTTCTAATCTGCATGATTGCTTTGGATTGAATAAAATCATTCTGCTACCTCTGTGACCAGTGTGAATCTTTAGTTCTTTAAAAACCCAAGAACCTGGAAACATGGGCGCATAGACCCCAGCCACTGGTGACACCGAGGCCTAGCCTGCACAGGCCTGGCCTTTCCCTGGCTTCTGCGTCCTTGATGAGAAACAGGCACCAGAGACTTGAAAGGCACATGGCCCTTGCCAAGGAAAATGCCAGAGTTTGTAGAGAGAATATGGCTTCCCACATGCCACAAGCTAGACTCCCATTTCCTCGCCTCGGCTTTGCCAGACATACCTCATCTCCCCAGAGGACTCTGTCAGAGCCCAAATTCTTATCAAGAGGATGCATCGAGTATTGACTGATGCCTGAAAAGATGCCCCCAACACCATGGTTGATGCTGTCTGTGCCCACTCTTCAGGGGAAATTGAAGTTCACAGGATCAGCCATTAATGTGGTAGCTGTGCCAGCTAATTTTGTGCCAATTTGACACAAGCTAGAGTCATTTTGGAACACGGAACATCAATTGAGAATATATTGCCTCTAGATTGCCTTGTGGGCAAGCCTATGGTGGACTTTTTTTGATTGATGTAGCTGGATCTAGCTCACTGTGGGTAGTGCCAATCTGGGCTGATGGTCCTGGGTACTACCAGAAAGCATGGCTTTGAGGAGTAAGCCAGTGAGCAGCACTCCTTCCTCAGTGGCCTCTGCTTCAGTTCCTGCCTCCAAGTTTTTACCTTAAGGTCCTGCTCTGACTTTCCTGGATGATGAACTACAAGCTATTAAATGACATAACATTTTCCTTCTCAAGTGTTTTAGCACGGCAATAGAAAGCATACTAAGGTAGTAACAAAGCTGCAAAAACTGAGCACATATTGTGAACCCTGGTCTATCTGACCTAGAATTTTTCTATTGCCATAAAAGCTGATAAAAAAAAAAAAAACCAAAGAAATCGCACCAGGAACACACGTGAGCAGCTGGATTTCAGCCTGTGCAAAGCAAATTGAGAAGTACACCACCCCTTGTTTGCAGTTTTCCACCACACTGACTCCAATATAGTCTATGTTTCTTGTGAATCATGGGTCGCCTCTTTTTCTCTTTTGTGAACATTTATAAATCCATTATCATAACAGACACATTTTTGACACCTCAAAAGTAAGTTGTGTCATAAGTTCCCAGGGGAGCATATTGTGTGTGCAGAAAAACTAACAGACTTTTTAGGATGTAAAGGATTGCTTTTCTGTTTCTATTTAATAGATCAAGTCAGGTGTGGAGAGAAAGGCGTGCGGGTTGGGAAAAAGAAATGGATAGGCTAGACTAGGTAGAGAGATGGTTCAGGAGTCAAGAGCTCTTGTTGCTCTTCCAGGGGACCCAAGTTTGCTTCTCAGCACCCATGTCAGGTGATTCACAGTTGTAGGATTGCCTACAACTCCAGCTCCAAAGAACTTGAACCCCCTCTGGCCTCTGCAAACACATACACACACACACACACACACACACACACACACACACACACACACAGAGAGAGAGAGAGAGAGAGAGAGAGAGAGAGAGAGAGAGAGAGAGAGAGAAATGGGTGTGCATACACATAAATGAATAAAATATCTTTTTAGAAGCTAGTCCCAGTTGGATGGTGGTGACACATGCTTTTAACCCTAGCACTCAGGAGGCAGAGGCAGGTGGATCTCTGTGAGTTGAAGGCCAGCCTGATCTACAGAGTGAGTTCCAGAACAGTCAGGGCTGCACAGAGAAACCCTGTCTCACAAAAACAAACAAAAATAATAAAAACCAAAAAAGGCTAGATCTAACTGGCTAGAGAAATCAATTTGATGGAGCCTCAGCTTTGTCTCACAAAGCTGTGTAACCTTGGGCTTGGACTAGTCACTTCCCGTCCCTGAACCTCACTTATAAATTGAGGAAGTTGAGCATAACTTCTGGATTTCCTTCTATTCAATTCTAAATCCTTAGTTAGTTAGTTATGTGTGTGCTTGTGTGTGCACACATGCATGCCATGGGACACATGTAGAGGTCAGAAGACAACTTGTGAGAGTCAGTGTCTACCCTAGGGATCCTGGGGATCAAACTCCGGTTGTCAGGCTTGGCAGCAAGCACCTTTACTCTCTAAGCCCTCTTGCCATCCCTCACCCCTCACAGTCTATTCCTTGGAATTTACTGCGCTCCCTGACTGTCCTGCTTAAAACAGTCTGTTCTTATCTGTCCCCTGGGAGCCGTCTAACAAGTTGCTGGCTTATAGTAGATTACTACCTAGTGCTGAAGAGGAATGGCAATAGGTAATGCAGCATGGGTGGACCATTAACTGAATGTCTCGATCATTCACTGGCCCAATCCTAGTTGTGGTGGTAAACTGTGGGTAGTGGTTGCTTTGTGGGGGTAGGGTGGGGTTTGAACTATTGATTGAAATGTCCCAGGAAACTTTTGGGTGTGGTGGAAATGGCCAGCCTCTTGATTTGGTAACAGGAAAAATGTAATTAAGCTGGCGGCCGGGGAGATAAGTTACTGGTTAAGAACACTGGCTGCTCTTCAGAGGCCCTGGGCCTGATTCTCAGCACCCACATGGCAGCTCACAGCCATTTGTGACTTCAGCTCCAGGAAATCCAATACCTTCTTCTGGCCTCTAAGAGCCCAAGGCACACAGGCATACATAAAATCAAACATTTTTAATTAAGCAATTAAACTAAATACCCTACATCAATCCTTTGCCGTGTTCACACATGACCCATCACGTACTGTGAACATAGTAAACTCTAACATGTAAATGTATGTATACATGTGCATGTGTGTCACTCCTAGGACTGTGAACAATAGGCGCCTCAAGGAAGCCGCCAACACCGAGTTTTCAGGAAGCAGTTTAGCCAGTCTACCCCTGGGGAGAAATCACACTCCGAGAGGAAGGGAACTGACCTGACCTGGCCCCATAAGTGCCATGCTCAGTGTGGCCATGCTTTGGAAAACGACACCGTTTTCAGGATGAGGGCTGAGGAAATCTGTTTAGGTCTCAGGGAGCCAGACAGCACCATGAATGGAAATGGGAGATGTGACTGACCGCCCCACAGCTGCGGGGACTGCTATTTGGTGTTGGCAGCTCTACCACCAGCCCTCGGCTGCCTGATGTGTCTGGTCTCAGGCTCTGCCCAGTCTGTGGCCCCTGGGAACCACGTGAAGTCATATCTGCCCATCACTCTCAGACTGAGCCCCGCCTTCTTTCCAGCAGTGGGTCCTTTTGAAGTCCCACTGGTGATGCCCAGTTCCAAGCAGACCCCTCATCTACTTCTCGGCGGAGAACAAAGGACTAGTTCCCGGTAAGGGCCTCCAGCTGGGTCAAGCCATTTTTCCCTGGAAAGCGAAGCAAGAGCCCAGGAGAGCACTAGGTTCCTGAAGAAACAAATGAAGACAGCAAACAATTGAGCCTTTGAAGAGGAGCGGCTGGAACAGGAAACAGAAGCCAGCAGGACAAGGACCCCAGCCCAGAATTGAAGGAAATCCCCAAGGACAAGCAGCCAGGATAAGAGGCCTGGTGCCATGGTGAATCAATCCATGCATGCTGCTCCCTAGGGGCGGAAGGTCTCTTTTAGCTGGGGGAGGGTATGTTTGCAGGGAAGTGCCTACTGTGTACTGCACGGCACAACATGTGAACATGTGATAAAGCTCTCAGTCTTCCCAATTGCCATTCTGAACATAGGTATTAGGATACACACGTTTTGTGGAAGAGGAAGCTAGGAACCAGAGATGGGAGAACGTGAGCAGAATCACACAGCTAGCAGATGGCAGAGCCCAAAGCAAAATCAGGTTTGTTTGATTCCAAAGTTGTTCTAGGTAGGTTTCTAATGCTGTGGTAAACAGCACAACCAAAAGGATCATGGAGAGAAAGGTCTTATTTCATCCTACAGCTTTTGTGGTCTGTTATGAAAGGAAGCCAGGGCGTGAAATGGAATAGAGACTGGGGAGAAATGCTGTTTATTGGCTGGCTCAGCCTGCTTTCTTATACAAGCCAGGACCACCTTCCCAGGGGCATCATGGTCCATAGTATGCTGGGTCCTCCCACATCAATCAATAATCAGAAAAAATGGGGGCTAGAGAGACAGCACTTGCTGCTCTCTTGAAACCTAGGTTTGGTTCCCAGCACCCACTTAGCAGCTCACAACTGTCTATAACTTCATTCTAGGAGGACTTTTGGCCTGCACAGACACTGTATGTGCATGGTGTGCATACATAAATGCAGGCAAAATATTCCTACACACAAAATAAATCAAATGTTTTAAAAACTGAAAATGCCCCACGGAATTTCCCATAAATCTGATGGAGGTGGTAGCCAATTGAGGTTTCCTTTCCCCAGATGACTCTAGCTTGTATCAAGTTGACAAAAAAAAAAAAAAAAGACAAAAAAACCCTACTCAGCACAGAAGTCTATTTTCTTTCCTCCATGAGAACATGACTGTTCCAAGTATGGGGCTAACTCACTGTTTCTAGAACGCCATTGGCAGAGTTCTGGCTTGACCAGATCATACCATGTCCAGGGGTCAGGTTTTTAAATGTACATGACAAAATTTGGAGAGAGGAAGGAGGGGGGAATATATGACTGGTGTGGCCCCTTGAGATGCAAAGCTGATTCAGGGCCAGTGTGTGAGAACATCTGGAAGCAGATGTTATGGGGGACTGGCAAAAACAGGCAGCAGCATATCTCCAGGGCCCAAGATCCTAAGTGCCTCCCCCGCTTGTCCCCACACACTCTAGCCCAGCTTTCTTACACTGCAGGTGCTAGTGCAGGACCTCTGCCAGCTTCTGGCTGTTGAGGACTTCAGCTGTAGCTCTTGACTGGTGACTCCGCTCCGCAAGAGGTAGAGTGCCCTGACCTTTGGTATGGGGTGCTTTTCCTTATGCAACTAAAACAGTTAATGCTTCCTTATGACCTGCTAAGCCTAACAAACACTCGAGCAGTGGGCATTTCCCTCAGAGTATGCCAAACTATACACTCATCCACTCCTAAGAATTCACACCTGCCCAGCCCCCCCTTTTCTGGAGCTTGTCCCCATTTAACCCCATGTCATTTTATAGAAGACTTAACTGCACTTAAGTTGGATGTCTTTGGTTTGGTCTGTCCCCAACATTCAGATCTTTGTGTCCTTTCCTCCTGCCTCCGCTGGCTGTAGCCTCAGCTCCCCTTGGCTCTGCCCCCACAGTGACTCATTGTCCTTGCTGGTACTTGTTCCATGGTAAGGAATCCTGGAGTAGCCACAGGCAGGCATGACTGACACTTTAAATGAGATTTCCCAGATGCCCTATTTGTTCTGTCCAGGGAGGCAGGGGACCAATGGTGGAAAAAGCTCTTCTCCTACTTCTGGTACCCAGGGGCTGAAACAGCCAAGTTTAAAGATCCCACCTCCTGGGTAGCCGCTCCTTAGGAATCCTTGTTCTACAGGATTCAGGAGGGAGGCAGTAGAGAAAGCTCAGCTAGTGGGAGTGAGCTGACTCAGCCACTAAAGTACACAACAGGGCCACGGGGACCGTCGACAAAAACAAAGGCGGAGTTAGAGCCCTATGCCCACCGCTCAACCTCTGGTCCCAGAAATGAAGAGATCTATTCATTTTAGGTAATGAATATTTTGCACCCTTGGAGGTTAGTAAGAGGGCATGAGAACCCCTGAAACTGGAGTTACAGGAGGTTGTGAGCCAGCATATAGATGCTAGGACCTGAACATAGCCAATGCACTTAACCATCAAGCCATCTCTCCAACCCTTGGAGAATAGACTCTTTAGTCCCGAATGCCTGGCTGTTCCCTGCACGTTGTCACCCTCCTGTCACCCACCTATCTCTCACAAATTAAAGCAAAACTGTCACATTGGCCTGCAGGGGTCCTCGGTGTACAGGTGTGCTTTGGCAGTTTATCAGCACAGTTCTTGGAGTGCAGGCTACTTCTACCACCCTAGGGATGCTTCTATGTGCCTTTCCAGTTACACGAATCCCTTGGGCTGTCACTGTCCTGATCTCTATCACCATAAATTAGATGTACTTTCTTTCTACCGCAAGCAAATGGAATCACACGCCCTGGGTCTGTAGCAGTCAGCTCTTTACTGGAGTGCTAGTTCATTGTACAGACCTGTCACAGTGTATCAATCCATTCTCGTTGGACACCTCAGTTGTTACCACTCTGACTGTTGGAAGGTTTCTTCTTTCCTTCATTTCTTTTCCATTCCTTTCCTTCTTTCCTGCTTTATTGCTTGCTTGACAGGTTCTCCCTGTGTTACCCTGGCTGTCCTGGAACCTTCCAGAGATCTAGGCCAGCACTGCACCATTAACATACATGTTACTCAGCCTCTGTTTTTTATTTTTTGCTAACTGATTTTCCATTTGAAAATGTTGTAATATTCTACAAACCAACTTTTCTTAAAAACAAATGGCTGAAGGCCAGAGAGACGGCGCTGAAGTTGTGTTTGCTGCTCTTCCAGAGGACCCAGTTCTGTTCCTAGCACACACACCAGGCGGCTCACAACCTCCTTTAACTCACTTCCAAGGGATCGGATGCACTCTTCTGGTCTCCTAGACCTTCAAACACATGGGGCAGGCATGCACGCACACACACACACTGAAAAATAAAAATGAATCTTTTTTAAAAAATCAGGAATGAGTGGAAACTAAACCCTGTGCAGTGCTGACATGACGATGAAGCTCCAAGCAGGAGTCTCCTCCCCGTTGTTCAGCCAATACTTCTAGTCAGGAAGTGCCAGCTATGAGAAGATGCATCCTCTCCAGGAGTTCTGTGGCCATGGAGACGGCAGTCAGGATGCATTCCGTGAGGTAACATTTCAGCTTAAATTTCCCCTGAATTTCATACCGTCCATGTCCTTCTTTCTCATCATCAACAGGATGTGTTTGTGTCAGAGGCTACATACATAAAAAGTTTGATAAATCAGATTCTCTAGAGTCAGCATCACGCTTGGACCCAGGACCCATGCCCTGCGAGCCCTAATTAAAATTACACTCGAGTTTTTAATTTTTGACAAAAGTCCAACATATTCATTTTTCTTTTGTCAGTTACGTTCTTGGCATCATAACAAATAGTTTGTGATATACTTTGTAAATCGTTTGTGATCCATTTTGACTTGATTTTTTGGCTATGCATGAGGCAGAATGGATGGTCAGCATATGGATCCTGTCTTCCCAGCACCTTTGGGGGAAAAGACTCCCTTTCTGGTTGAAAGTCTCGGCACTTGTCGAAGATCAGTCAGTGACAATGGAGGGGTCAGTCGGTGACAATGGAGGAGCTCTCAATTCCATTTTCTTGAATTATATAACTGTGTTTGTGCATCTCTCCTGGTCTTCAGAACAGAAATTAGTTCTTAGTTCTGTTCTTTAGATTTTTAGATCTTTAGTTCTTCCTTTTTAGATTTTTTTTCCACATGAATTTTATAACCAGTTTGTCAATTCTTTCAAACAAACAAAAAAAACCAGGCAACTCTAACTCTCACTCTGGTAGGAAGGGCATTGATGTTGGCAGCACAGACATCCCAACAAACACAAGTCCTCCGGGCTCCGAGTGCAGGCATCGTTCCTTTATGTAGATCTTCTTTGATTGAGTTCAAGGATGCGTCGCAGTTTCTAACGTGTGAGTCTCGTAAACACATTTTAAATTACATTTATTTATTGGGTATAGTACACATAGTGGTGCATTTGTGGAGGTCAGAAGACAGCTTGAGGAAGTTGGTTCTCATCTGCTATCTTGCAGGTCCTGGTGATTGAACAGATTTGGCCATAAGCCCCCTTGCCTGTGTCAGGACCCCAAGAAACTCAGGATAAATGGCTAACTATGGTTCCTGCCTATTTAACATACCGAAGTGCACACTGGCCCAGAATCAGTACCTGTGGCTCCTCTGTTCTCACCCCCACCAAAAACCTCTCTAGCCCAGGGGCTTCGCTTCCCTTTCCCCCAGCTTCTGGTTCCTACACATCCACCCATTTTGGCCATGTTCTCTGGGCTCCTCTCTTAGACTGCTTTGCCACCTCCCCTCTCTTGCCCCTCTCTCTTCTCTTCCTCTCTTGCCCCCACTCCCGTGCCCCTCCTCTCCTCCTTCTGCTGGCCACGTTCAGCCCACCACTTTCTCTCTCTGCTCTGGACCATTCCAGATGCCTCTGGCTGAATTCTCCCTCATATCTATAGTAAAAACCATCTCCTTGACCTTGGAGTGTGAAGTAATAAGGGCGGCAGGGCTGCGTTCTCAGCACCCCTGGCCGCCTGCCCGGCTAGCTTATGCCCAAAATAATTACACAGACACTGTATTCTTTTAAGCACTGCTTGGCCCTTCTGCCCTAGCCCTTACTGGCTAATTCTGATATCCCGATCAACCCATCTCTAATAATCGGTGAGCACCGGTCTTACCGGGAAGATTCTAGCCTAGTCCATCCTGGGTCCAAGCTTCATCCCGGGAGCGGGGCATGGCGTCTCTCTCAGGCGTCTGCTCCCAAGAGAGCTGTCGAGTCTCTGACCTCACTTCCTCTTCCTCCCAGTGTTCTGTCCTGTTTTCTCCTCCCACCTATCCTCTAACCAATAAAATGGGCCAGGGCAGTTCCTTTATTAGCCAATGACCTTCCTCCATCAGGAGTGGTCACGTCCTCATGTTCATTCAACCTGCTGAGCCGTCTTACCAGCCCATAGTGGACGTGGGATTTGCTTCTTTGCTATATTTCTTTTTAAAATCCTTTTGCTATAAATGAAATAGCGTTGCCATCTTAGTTGTGGGATTTTCATTGCTACTGTATATCAGTAGCATTGGTTTCTATACATTGACTGACTTCATGACCTGCCTGGATTCATTCACTGCCTTTGCTCTTTCTTTCATGCATTAGTTCAGATTTTCCATCTGCCAGGTTTTGCTCTCTTATAAACAGAGATGGTTTTCTTTCTCTCCAGTCTCGGTGCATAATATCTCATTTTCTCAACCTCTAGGAGGCCTCTCTCCATATTAGCCAAAGCAAATGCCTGCTGTTGATCAAAGCAGACAGAGTCCATGCCCTCCTGGAGCTGCTTTGTGGCCTCCACTGTCCACAGTCTCTCTCAGAAGCACCCTAATTCTCCACTTGTTTTTGGTTCAGACACTTCCAGTAAGTACAAAAATAGACAGGACGTGTGACATACATCACCATTGGTCTTATCCCCACACGCCCCTTCCCTCAAAAGTTATTTGGAAGCAAATTCCAGATTTCATATTATTTTGGCAGGCCTTCATAAATGTTTTAGCATGCCTTTCTAAAAGATAATGACTTTTTAAAACAGCCACAGATGCCATTATCACATTAAAAACCGGGCATTCCTGGGCACCATCAAATGTTCGGTGTTCAGGTTTCTACTTCTTTTATAAAAATCACGAACTACCTTTTAGGTGATTTGTTTCAACTGGGAACCAAAGCTTGGCTACTTGGCAGGTGTCTGAAGACTCCAGTAGTTTTTAAGTGTATTCTCCGTCAGTTCTTCCTCTTCACAAAGTACTTCATTTTTTAAAACTAATATTTATTTATTTTTATTTGTTTGTTTGGAGGGGCATGCTCTTATGCCGCTGCGTGCATGTGGCACTCAGAGTGACAACTTCTAGAAACTGGTCCTTGCCTTCCACCAAGAGAGTCCTAGGGATTCAACTCAGGTTATAAAGCTTGGTAGCAGGTAGCTTTTATCCAATGAACCATCTCACTGGCCTATAATATATTTTGTTTTATTTCTATTTTAGGTGTTTTTTTTCTGTTCATCTATGCACCATGTTCATACAGCACCTATGGAGGCCAGAAAAGGGCTCTGGATCTCCTTGGCCTGGAGTTACAGACAGTTGTGAGCTGCTATGTGGGTGCTAGGTCCTCTGCAAGAACAGCCAGTACTCTTAACCACTGAGCCATCTTGCCAGCCCCTACATCATATTATAGTTCCTTAAGGGAAAGTTGCTGGTCATCTTTCATATAGTGCTTCTCCCAGTCTGGATTTTGCTGGTTGGTTTGCCTGTGGAGTGTGGCTGAGTATGTCTTTCCATCCTCTGAGTCACCTGAGTCCCTAAGAGCTGATGCACAGGCGTGCTGTCCAGAGTGTTGGTCAGCAGTTTCACTGGCGCATGCGTGTGGCTACTCATGACTGCGCTGTATTTCACATGCTAAACATGGGCCAGATTTCAAAAGACTTCATAAAAGCTGGAAATGATTTCACGCATTTTTATCTCAATGACATACTCAGAAGGCAATAGTTTGGACATGCTGGGTTTAATAAAGGATATTAAAATTGATTTCATTTGTTTTTTAATACTCTCGAAGGTTATTTCTAGAAAATGTCAAATTAGGCACGTGACTCATGTGACCTGCACCTGTGAACTTCCGTAGGTAGTTGGGCTAGAGCTGGAGCAGTGCATGTGTGTGCGCGTGTGCGTGCGTGTGCATGTGTGTGTGTGTGCGTGCGTGCGTGTACATGTGTGTGTGCGTGTGTGTGCGCATGTGTGTGTGTGTGTGCGTGCGCACAGATGCACATGTGATGTGTATGCATGTGGGGAGATCAGAGGGCAACTTTGAATGTTGTTCCTCAGGAGCCATCACTTTTGCACAAGGACCAGACTGGCCAGAGAGCCCCCTGCCTCCAGTGACCACCCCCTTGCCTGCTCCCCACCAGTACAAGAGTCAAACACACATCACTGTTCTTGGCTTTTGTGTGTGTGTGCTGTTTCAGTGTGGGCTCTGGGGATCACTTTCAGGTTCTCACTTGCCTGGGGGTTACCTACTGAGCCATCTCCCTAGCCCCAGATTTACCTTGGGTTTTCTAAACTCATTGGTACCACGCTTGTTCTTTCTCCGGAAAGCACACAAGAGCTTGCTGTCCCCTCTGAGGTGCTTACAATCCTCAACTCTCCAAACCTGTATCTCCACTGCCCCCAGGGGCTGTGAAACTGTAATATTCTCCTGTTCTGCCATCCTTACTTACTAGCCCAGAATTGATGAAGAAACGCTTGCTCTCTTAGGGAAATGAGTCATCTCTCAGAAAGGGCTTCCCTGGTGCCCCTGCATCCCAGGTTCATGCTGTGCAACCAAAACCCTGCAGCTGAGTAAATGATAGTGGGAAGATGTTCGTGGTTCTGGAGGCTGGGAGACCAGGACCAGGCGGTCACAGATCCTGTTTCTGGTGTGAACTTGTGTAGTTCCCTGCATGGTAGGAAAACTGAAGAACCAGCGGGCAGTATGTGGGACAGAGACCAAGGGGAGGTGCCAGGCTCCCTCTGCAAGGATCAGATCTTGTGAGAATAACCTAAGCCCGTGATGACCAGCCCCCTGTCTCAGAGAAAGACACTCGTCTGTTTGTGAAGGTGTTGCCCTGTGAGCTCATTAATGCCCTTGCATTGACAATCAGTTCTCAGCATGAAGCAAAATGCATCCAAACCACACTCCCCGGGTCAGGCAGTCCAGGGTCACATTCAGCATCCAGTTTGTCACCCTTGTGATCCTTCCACACTCTGCCAATACCGACTTATTTGCTTGCTGGCCTTTTCAGTGGGGTATCCCCCTCACTTCATAGTGAACCCTTGGGAGGAGGGACTCATTCTAGCTTAGTCATCCATGAAACCTCAGCCTCTTAACCCCTGTGCAATGGAGAACAGTTTAGAGTATGGATAAAGGCATTTTGAGATAGGCATCTTAGACCTGAATGCAAGAAAAGCAGGCTATAACATGGCTCTGCCACCCACCAAGGGACCCTAGATCAGTAACCGCATCTGTGGGCCTCAGTTTCCCCCAGAGGAGCAGGAAGGTGGGCAGTGGGGCCATTGAGGTATGTAACTTTAGGTCTGAGAGACTTGTCCTTGTCCCACTGGCCCTAGGTCAGTTCCTGCTACTGGCACTTCATTCCTGCTTCCCCTAAGCAGGGCAGGTGACAGATAATTAAGGAGACACCCCACAGCTAAGAAGTCCAGAAGCTAATTAACCCCAACCCAGCTGGCCCAAGAGAAGCCAGCCAGGCTGTGCAGCGATGGTGGGTGGCCTTAATACCTAATGGCTTCTCTCATCACTGTCCTTTCTGGAGTCCCGCCTGCCTCCAACAGCACTTTCAATCAAGCAAAGAGCATCCACGGGTGCTTCTGTTCCATGGTCCCCAGGGGGAGGAGGGCATGGCACAGAAAGCCACCCCACCAAGAGATAGCAAGTGAGCTGGCCGGTCTGGACTGAACATCAGATGAGAACAAAGGAGCCACGCAGGGCAAGGCAAGGGAGCTGCTGTGCCAGTTTGCAAGGCTGCCCAGAAATTTCAGGGAATTTAGGACATGAAGGAGCCTCCTGTGTTTGCCTGCTGCATCCTGAAGGCCAACGTCTGGTGCTGGCTTCTTCTGAGTCCTCAGGGTCAACTTGATGAATGGGATCAACCCACCTCCCCTTTGGGGAACTCAGCTCAGGATCAAAGTCATCTTGTCCATCTTGTCCTGGGTTGTGTAGTGCGAAGGGCCATGGAAGTAGAAAGGCAATTCATTCGGACCTATCTGGTCACTCGACACCTTTCCAGGCTCACAGTTGAGTCCTGCCTATGGATGGGAGCCAAGTGTACACATGACTTCTGAGCCTGGGCCCATGATGGCTTCACTGAGTTGATCCTATCTGGCCTGCTAGGCAGGGTTCCTCATGCCAGATATTCCTGTGTGGGGATAGGACAGGACTTAGCTTAGAAAGACATATAGACAGCAACCACAACACTGGGTAACCAATCCGATACAGCTGCTACCTTTCTTAGTTATGGTTACTATTGCTGTAAGGAAACACCACAACCCAAAGCAAACTGGTGGGAAAAGGGTTTATTTGGCTTACATTTCCAAATCACTGTTCATCATCAAAGAAAGTCAAGACAGGAACTCAAACATGGCAGGAACCTGGAGGCAGGAGCTAATGCAGAAGACACGAAGGGGAGCTGCTTATTGGCTCTCTCATCTCGGCTTGCTCATCATGGCTTACTCAGCCTGTTCTCTTATAGAACCCCAGACCACCGGCCCAGGAATGGCACCAGACACAACCGACTGGGACCTCCCTATTCATTACTAAACGAGAAAATGCTCTACAGGCTTGCTGCCTACAGCTCCATCTTATGGAGGGCGTTTTCCCAAGTGAGGTTCCCTCCTTTCAGATAAGTGCAGTTTATGTGAACCTGGCAAAACTCGCCAGCACGGCGCCCTCAAGGAGTTTACGAAGAGTTCTAGATGCTCTAGGTGAGGATCCAAGAGACTGACAGCTCTTAAAGAAAATTTTGTGAGAATCAGAGTGAGCCAAGCACGTTTCTAAGCATTTGGGAGACAGCAGGAAAACAAATGACTTTCACTTTCTTCGAGTGACAGGGCCACTGTTGTATAACACCAAGAGCAGCCTTTGTTATGTCACGTCACAGTCTGTACACTAAGACCTCTGGGGTCATAAGCCACACAGCTTGTGCAACAGGGCAGGACTGCCCAGGCAGGGGACACATATGACAGGAAACACTGGAAGGTGTAACGCATACCCCAGAAGGTGACAAATGACGAAAAGGAAGAGGCAGGGAATGTAGAGAGAACACAGGCATGGAGGAGAGCACAGAGTGGCCAGGGAGGGCTGAGAAACAAGGCTAGCACAGGGCTCAGGCTTCCAGCAAGAGAGTGGTTACCGAGGACGAGTGTGTAGTATTGAAACGTGACTGTGGTCAGAGGGAGGATGAGCAGGACTCTGGCCTCACTCCCTTTCCATCAGTCCAGCAGGTTGCCCTCATGGGTCCAGCTCCAGGAAACCGTCAGTTTTGTGCCTCATGTCCATCAGTTCCGGTGACACAGAGCGAGGTACCAAGTGGATGCAGGGGGAGGTATAAGATGTGGTGGGCTCCATGTCCCTGTTTCCACATTCCCAGGTCCAGCCAACCTCAGACAGAAAATGTTCCAAAAATTAAAAGCCCATCTGCACTGAGCAAGCCTGCCCCCCTTGAGCTGCAGTGAAAGGTGTATTTGTGGATGATTTTCCTTGTATTGGCATAGGCAGTCTCCAGGAGACTCTTTAGAATTTAGGATAGGCCCCAGCACCCAGCTCCACCCCCACTGTCTCCACACTCACAGGCCTATCTCCAGGGGCACCTGCACCCACTTTCCCTGGCAAGCGCAGCTCTCACCCCTCATCTAAGAAGCTTCTTTTTGAAGCAGATAGAATAGAAACCATTGCAGAGATTCATAGCTGACCAAAATGCAGAGACCATGGGGAGCCCACACCCAACTGGTACATCTACAACAAACCCCTACACCTAGTAACATCACAGAAGAGGGGGCGGAAAGCTGCAGGAGCCAGAGGCCAGAGGCATCTGCTTCTAGACAGTGTCTTCTACACATGACAGAGAAAATGCACCCATGAAATCTCAATTAATGTGCCAATGTGGGTGGGGGAACTTCACAATGTCCCACCCCTAGGTGAAGAACTACAGGCAATAATGGCTACTGAGAAAGGGAGAATCAGTCTTTGCCAGAGATGAGCTCTCTGATAGGCTGTGTCCAGTCCCAAGTGATCAGTCCTAAACAAATGCATAACCTCAACACTAAATGGACTCAGTAGGTTGTGTTGTGCATGTGTGTATAACAATAATAATTACAGAGGAGATCACGAACTTGAGAGGGGGTAGGGAGGACACAGAAGAAGCTGTGGGAAGATGAAGGGGTCAAAATGATGGGAATACAGCATAAAAAAGTTCTCCAAAGAAATTAAATACAAAATATAAGCAAGGGTGTGTATGGCTCTGAGAATGCTATACCATATTATAGATGGGACATGAGCATCTTGAATCCCTCATTTGAAGAATTCAAGGGGGTCCTGGAACCAGTCCCCAATGCATATCAAGGAATATCATTTTCACACATGATATCTGAGCCTAGACAAGAAGAAGACAGCAAGTAGATCATACGACATCTGAAGATGAGCATGAGCATCCCAGACAGAGGGATCGGCTAGAAATCAGGAGGGCACCTGGATGTCCCTAGTGGGAAAGAGAAAGAAATGAGAAGGTAGTAAAAATGTGTGTAGGGTCCCTGATGTTTGAACGCCAGAAGTTCTGACGGATGGGGGATGTGGCAACTAGGATTGCAGTAGGGTCTCTCTGGGCTGCAGCCAGGTAGAGGCGGGCAGTGCCAGGTTGGATGCTGTTGCAGAGGTTCAGTGGGAGAACCCAGAAGCCAAGACAAGAGGCAGATGAATGAACCTGCCCACTAAGGGCCCCAAAACAATGGTGCCTGCTGCCAGTGGATAGAAACCCCCCGGAGGTGGGAGCCACAACAAACCTTTCTTCCCTCAGCGATTTGGTTATAGCTGTGGGAAACTAACATAGCAGGGAGCAGCTACAGGGAGACTCTGTCCTGAAGGCAAAGGAACAGGACTTTCTACTCATTTAGTATTTATTTAATGCATTTCAAGATTTTGCCCGCATATACGTAATACACTACATATGTGCCTGATGGCCTCAAAAATCAGAATAGGTCATCCCCAGAAACTGGAGTTAAGATGGTTATGAGCCACCGTGTGGGTGCTGGGAACCAAACCTGGGTCCAGTGCAAGAACAGCAAGTGCCATCTCTCCAGCCCCAACAGGACCTTTGACGGGTTGTCTGTAGGGCATGAAACTGTGGCTTTTGTATACCAACCCATGTAAATACCTCCAGTCTGTGCTCCGCTCTCCTAGAAAGTAGCAGGGTTGCCGCTGTTGAGGTGGGTGGGTGTCTAGGTGGGACAATCTAGGGGTTATTGTTGTCTTTGAGTAGGGGAACGCTCTTAAGGGTGCTGTGACCATTGTGCCCAGTCTCCTGCAGCCTTTCTGCAATGGCTACAGATGGAATGGTGAAAAGCCTTCCAGCTACTGAAAAGTCAAGGATGTGAGAGGAGGCCAAGAGGAAACTGATGCTGGGAACTGGCTCTGGAGGGCAGAGCACAGGTGTTTATTATACTGTGAGCTTTAGCTTCGGGTTATTAAAATTTCCCCACATGCATAATTGTTTAAAAATTTTCTTTTGGGAATATTAGCTGATGTGAATCTATGAATGTGATAAAACTGAAAAGTACACACACACACACACACACACACACATTCATTCTATAAGTTCTGTCATCAGTCTAGAGAATCTTGACCAATACAGGTCCCTACAAAAGGGGAAAGAACTCAGCAGTTGCTAACAGAGGTGTGAAGGAGACAGGGCTTCTGCATGTGGTTGGCGGGATTGTTAACTGGTGCCACTACCGTGGGAAACAGCACAGCCCTTCTTGGGAATAGCTTGGTGGACCTGCTCCATGATTTGACAGTCACAATGTGAGTTTAAACCCGCATAACCTGAAAGCAGGTGTTGAGGTTTGGATATGAAGTGACCCCAAAGGCTCACTGATGGAAGACTGAGAGATGGTTGCATCATGAGGGTGCTAACCTCATCGATGGATTCATCCATTGACATGGCTTGTTAGTAAGCAGAGCTCAGTTGGAGAAAGGTCACTGGTCTATGCCCGCCTCACATCCCCATCTCTATTCACTACTTGAACTCCATGAAGCCAGTCACTGGGCCATTACACTATGATGTCCTGAACCTTCCCACCCCAGGTCCAGAAACAATGAATTCTGCTGCCCATGGACTAAAACCTCTGTGGCTGGGAGCCACAGCAAGTCTTTCTTCCTTCCAGCTGACTTTCTCAGGGATTTGGTGATAGCCATGGAAAAGCAAACAAAGCAGACGTGTCCACAGAAAGACTGTGCACAGCAGCTAGAAACGGAAGCAACTCAGGTGCCTGTTGATGGCCAGATGGATAAAATGTCCTGTAGTCACAGTGGAATGTTTGCGATTCATTCTTGAGAAGGGAAGAGAGTTTGACACACACACGCTACAACGTGGACGAGGATGTTCTACTTTGCCAACAACGCAGTTACAATAGAATAAACAGTGCACGATTCCATTTGTATACGGTCCTTAGCAAACCAGACTCAAAGAGAACATGGTGGGTGCCAGGGTCTGGAGGAGGATGAGAGGAGGTTTCTGTTTGGGAAGATGAAACCTTCTGAGACTGATGGTGGTGTTAGCCACAGCACTTAATGCCATGGAACTCTGTGCCTAAAAGTGGTTAATTTTATATTATGTATGTTTATCAAAATAAAATATTGGAGCAAAACAGATGCATCAAACCTCAGGAAAAGATAGGACAATGGGTTAGGGTGGGGAAGCCACCAGGGCCCTCAGCGTCTCCTCCGAGTAGCAAGACAAGAGACAGATGTGCCAGCTGACCCATGCCTCCCAGACAGAGCTGTCAAATAAGGGTGACATTCCCCATGAGGGACTTATTGTGACATTGAAAATCAGCCATCCAATCACCCACCAATACCATTATGACAGTCATGCAGGCGGGGTTGGTTCACAGGCTGACAATGTACGAAGTTGTTCTAAGCAGCTAGTCAACTCCAACATATCTGTTAAGTCATAGCTCAAATGTCCCTTCTCAGCAGAAGTCTGCCTCCCTATGCCAGGGTTCCAGTGTGCCCCATTGGCCCAGGGAAGCCCCCGTGAGTGTTAATTAGTTGTTCAGGTAATGCTGTAAGTGATACCCACTTTCACTCCCAAGAGTCCTGGTTTAGATGTTAAGTCATATTAAAACTCACTTCCTAGAGACTCTCTGGAAGCTCATAGCTGTCACTGAGGCACACATGATGTGGCATGCCTCCCCTGTTCCTGGAAGCCTGAGGTATGCCTGCCTCATTCTCTGTTGGGTCATGGGGTGTAGCTTGACACTTTCTGTACAGTGGGAACTCAGTCATTGGTCTACACTCTGCATTATTCTGGCAGTAGAGAACCAGGCCTCTCATTCCCTGTTTGGCCCTGCAGCACCCAGCCTGTGCTATGGGGCTTCCTCCAGTGTGGTTGGGATTTAGCATACACAGCAGTTTTGGGCTGTTCTAAACAAGCCCCTCCTCGTCCCCTCCTGTGCAGGTGGCAGCTTTCATTCACATGGAGTCAGAGGTTCCCATTGGGTGCTGACTCCGACTTTCACTGCCCACAGGGGCTGGGCTAATAATTCCTGTTGTGGAGCACTACAGCCATCCATACCTGGTCTTGGAGGAGGAGACGAGAGTCTAGTTCTCTTGTCCCCTCTGTTAGGAAGTTGCCCCTGCCCAGCTATTCCTCTCTGGCTCAGAGCAACACAATACCACCTTTTTTGATTTCTCCAGTTTCCTTGAATCTCATTCTTGGCCATTGTTTTCTATCATCTCTTGCCCAGTGCATTCAGGAAGACATGACTTGATCTTTTGCCCACCCGTCAGCCCTCAGTTCCTCCCTGCGGCTCTCAACCTTTGGAAGTTTTTAATCTGCCTCTTAGCTCCTTTTTGCCCTCCCAGATTTTGCTTTCTCCTCTGAAACTCAGACTTATGGACACGATTTGTATCAGTGACATCAGCTAAAAGGAAAGCAAGTGGGGCCAAGACAACGGGAGAGACGGGACTTGTGAAACCCTTGGACGTGTCCAGACGTTGCCATCCCCTCACCCCAAACGTTCCACCTCCTCTAATTAAATCTACTCTTCAGCAGCTGCAATGTTCGTGATCAATGCACCCGATAAAGGGCAGCGATGAAACGCCTCTAGCCCAGCCGCACACTAGAATCCCTAGAATCTGATTAGAAACAGCAGTGTCATGCCACACCATTGGAGGTTCGGCTGGACCCTTCAAAGGCGAGGCGAAACAATGTGGTCAAATCTGTCACCGCAGCAGCCTATTCTCTGACACCAGTTTCTGTCTTAGGGTTTCTGATTCTGTGAGAGCAACAATGGCCAGAAGCAATACGGGGAGGAAAGGGTTTATTTCATCTTACAACTCCCAGGTCCCACTCAATCACTAAGGGAAGTCGAGGCAGGAGTTCAAGGCAGGAACAGAAGCAGGGACTATGGAAAACAGCTGCTGGCTGGATTGCTCTCTGTGGTTTTCTCAGTCTGCTTCCTTATATACCCCACGATCATCCACCCAGGGTGGTACCACCCACAGAGGGCGGGGTCCTCCCTCATCAGTTATTGACCAAGAAAATGCCTGCAGGCCAATTTGATGGGAGCAATTCCTCAATTGACAGTCCCTAGTCCTAGATGATTCTAGCTAGTACCAAGCTGACAACAAACAGAAATCTGACCAGCACAGTCAGGAAGACAGTGGGGGAGGGGGGGGGCGTGCTGGAACTCAAGGGAGGGCTCCAGGTTACAGATGTGAATGTGACAAAAATGACATCTGGACTGTGGAGCTGATTTCATCACTTGTAAACATCTTTGAGGATACTTCCTCAGATCTAGATGGCCTGGGTGTGGCCTCCTGAAGCAATCAAGAGGGACATTACACAGAAAGCTCAAGGCTGCTGCTACCATCACCTGGCTTCAGTTGTACAGTCAACTTTGCTATAAGCAAGGGACTGCAGTCTAAGAGACTCGCGTTGCTGTACGTGGCACAGTCTTCACCTAACTCTCTGACTTAACTGTTGATTATTAATTCCAAATGTCAAGCTCCACTAAACAGCCATACATTATGTTGGTTTATACCAGTGGCACTACAAAAAAATAAAGAATTCACTGTGTTATGACATTAACTTGGCCACAGTGACACCAGATGACAGGAGATCCTTAGCTCTCTGACAGTCTTCTGGGACCACTTGAGGGAGGGTTATCTGAGAAGAGAGAACCTCAACTGAGATTGGCCTGAAGGCAAGCTTAGAGCATCTTATCAATTGATGATTGAACTAGGTCTTGGGATGTAGAAGAAAGCAGGCTTAGCAAATCATAGGAAGCAAGGCAGTGAGCAGTGTTCCTCCTTGGCAGCTGTTCATTCCTGCCTCCAGGTTTCTGCCTGGAGCTCCTATGCAGACTTCCCTCAGTGACGGACTGTGACTTGGAATGTACAGGCCAACCGAACCCTTTCTTCTCAAGTTACTTTCAGTCACAGTGTTTATCATAGCAATAGAAAGTAAACTAAGTAAACGAAGACATTGACAGAATATTGTGGTGTGGTATATAGCTGAGAATGGAATTTAAAGAGGTGGCATTGGCCGAGAGAAAAGCACCAAGAGTTAAGCACTGGGGCACCCCAACATTGAGAAGTTGGGGAGAGGAAGGAACAAGAAAAATCTCTGGGAAAGATGGACTGTTGAAACAGGAGGAAAAGGAGGAGACAGATACTGGGGGTCTTGAAACCAGCAAAGAGGGAAGAGGTTAATGGTGCCGAGAAAGGACTGACTGTGGATCCTGCCATCTGGTAGCTTCTGGAAACCTCAACAAAGAACATTGTTGTTCAAAGGGGAAGTGACAACATAATCGGCAATGAGTTTAAGAAGACTGTAAGGGGGTGGAAAAGATAGGATGGCGGTTTTCTGGAGAAGTTCTGCTGCAGAGGGCACTTGGTGTGACACTTGGCAGCCTTGACAAATCTCACTTCCCGGTGGTCTAGGACCTGTGTAGTCCTTGCTGTCACGTCAGGGCTGTACTACAATTGGTTTTCACCAGAAGAACGCAGCAAAATGCAACAATGCTGGTCTAGGGTTGAAGCTTAAGAAGACCCAGCAGCATCTGCGGTCGTGAACAGGGCACCATACTCTAACATGGCCCCTGAAGGGGGCCATAGAAAGCCTTAGGTCAACAATCCCAGTCAAACTCCAGCCTCCAGCTACCAACCAGCACCAGCCTGGCCCAGTAGAGCTCCAGAAGACCACACCCCACTGACACCGCATAAATCAAAACAGTCACACAGCTGAGCCCTGCCAGTCTGCCACACTGGAGGCAGAATAAAGTGAGAGCTGCTTTAAAGCCTTTGTTACAGTTTCAGCAGTAATGGCCCAGAGATATGGAGGAGGACTTGGAAAGGTCTTCATCAAAAGGATTTTCATTGGTGTAATGCCCCAAAGCTTGGAGCAATGGCAGTGTGATTGTGAGCTTGCTAAGAATGATCCAGATTTCATTTGAAAATGAAAAACAACAAACAAAGCAGTGGAGAGAGAGAGAGAGAGAGAGAGAGAGAGAGAGAGAGAGAGAGAGATTGGAGAGATGAGAAGGATGGGGTGGGTGTAAGTGTAAGGCCCAGGTACGGATACAAATACACGGTCAGTTTACCCTTCGCAGTGGGTACGAGGCAGAGTATAAGAGGGAGGGGTCTTCATCTGTTTCCTGTTTTTGCTATAACTGAACAGCGGATGCTATGCAGTTTATAAAGAATAGAAGCTTTTGGGGGACATGGTTATGGTTTTGGAGACTGGGAAGTCCAATACCAAAGTGCCAGCGTGGGAGAAAGTCCTTTCTCCATTGAGGAACCTGGTGAAACTAGCTCAAGTCTTTCTAAGAAAGTCACAGGCGCCATCACTGATGTCCTCACTGATGCCATCCCGGGGGCCTTACCCTTGTGACCTCATTGTAGTACCTCTCAAAGGCTCTACTTCCTAATTCCTTGAATGCCCGCTTTTGAAGACTATGTTTCCTTAACTCCAAAGCAGGGAAATTGGGAGGACACATTGAAGGCAGAGTGCCAGGCATACCTTGGAGTCCAGGGATATCTGCTTCCATTTCCTGGAAGTAGAAAGTGGCAGGTAAGACCTAGAGAGGCAGCATTCAGGTTGCAGCAGCGGGTGGTGTGTGGTGTGTGTGTGTGTGTGTGTGTGTGTGTGTGTGTATGTGTGTGTGTGTGTGTATATATTCTCACACCAGAGTTAGAGAAGTAGCGGGGGCGGGGGGGGGATTCTTGAAACATTCAAGGTTATGAATCTTAAGCAAACGCAGGTGGTTTTGAGACAGTTAATGGGGGAAAAAGAGAGTAAAACAAAACAAAAACAAAATCATGGCTTATTTTCAGCTATAGGCAAGCACAGGCTGGGGAGGGGGGCAGAGACAGTTATGAAAGAGAGATGTGACCAGAGATGTGGTTTTACCAAGCAAGCAGGAAAGCAGAAGTGAGCTGTGAAGCAATAGATAGATACGCAAGAAGAATGTAACCTTGATTAAAAGCTTAAGATTGGGTGGGGGGGGGGCGAAACTACAGCACAAACCATGACAGAAGAGGAGAGAGAGGAAAAGGAAGATGAAGGAAACTGCCATGTTTTAAACAAGTGTTGTTCTGTGACAGCCCTTCAGCATGGAGATGCTTCAGCTAGCGTGGTGGCCTGGGCAGCAGGAGATGTAGGTGACACCTGGACCACCCACCTCATCAGTGACTGACCTAGCTCATGTTCTAAGTTGATCTCATTTCTGCCTGCCTCTCCCTGTATCCTCCTTGCTCCCCTGAACTTCCCTTCTCATGGAGGTCAGCAAGCTGACCCCTCGTTTAAGCTCCAGGGCATGAGTTCCTTCTTTCTAGAACCTTCTCAGTAGTCAAGTCCAAACCACAGTGGTCAGAAGGGCTCATTCCTAGCACTTGCAACAAGAAAGCCAGGTTTTGGCTTCCAGACAGGGAAAACACGCATGGTGGCCACACAAAGCCAGCACTGCAGTGACCCTGTAACCTGAGGGGTGGCTGAGAGCCCACTTCCCAACCCTCCTCCCAACAGTGTCAAGGGGGAGGGGGAGGCTGAAGTCAACGCCCCTGATTATTATTACTGTTCTTTTTTTTCTCTCTCTTTCTTTTTCTCTCCCTTTTTTCTTCTTCTCTCCTCCTCCTTCTCCTCCTCCTTCTTCTTCTTCCTCTCTCTCTCTCTCTTTCCTTTTTGAGACAGTCTTACTTATCCCAGGCTAGCCTTGAGCTTTCTTTGTACACAAAGATGACATTTAACCCTTCACCCCTTCCTGCCTCTACTACCCAACTGCTAGGATTACTGCCATGCACTTCCATACCTAAAAATCGTTTCCAGCATTTGAATTTGAGGATCCAGCAGGTCAGCTGAATTTGCTTCTAAGCTGTTAGGTTAGTGGTTCTCACCTTTCCTAATACTACACCCCTTTAATACAGTTCCTCAATACAGTTGCCCCCAACCATAAAATTATTTTGTTGCTACTTCATAACTGTAATTTTGTTGCTGTTGTGTTGTGATGTAAATATCTGATATGCAGGATGTTGGTTATATGACCCCCCCATGAAAGGGTTGGTTATCCCAGGGGGTCACAGCCCACAGGTTGAGAACTGTAACATGGAGGGTCCTGTTTGTTGTTGGGGTTTTTGTCCCGCCTGGTACCCCACAACTGTTTAGCCCCAAAGAAAATCACACATAGGTCTCCATAAATTATAAGCTCATTGGCCCATTAGCTCTAGCCTCTCACTGGCTAACTCTCACATCTTGATTAACCCATTTTTCTGATCTATGTTAGCCATGTGGCTCAGCACCTTTTTTCAGTGGGGCAGATCACATCCTGCTGCTTTGGCAGTCTGGGCAGGAGTGGGAGGAATCAACTTCCTCCTTCCCAGAATTCTCCTGTTCTCATTACATCATTTCTACTTCCTTTCTGGTTTTCCCACCTATACTTCCTGCCTGGCCAATCAGTGTTTATTTAAAACACGATCAACAGATTATAGACAACTCTCCTGCACCAGAGAACCGCTCTGGGAGCCTGTCACGGACACACCTTCTGAGATGACTTGGGTGCACATCCAGGCCTGTAACTGCACAATTGTAATCCAGGCTCCCTCGTCTGTCACCCCCATAGTTCTGTCCCCCACCACACATCTCAAGCACCTGCCTGTCTACTTGATGCCAAGCCTGCCACTGGCTTGTGGTACAGAGAGCCATATCTTTACCCTCAGAGTCTAAGATGCCTGGTCAGCTTGAAGGTAGGGGTGGTGAGGAAAGCAAGAGAAAGTTCAGCCAGGCAGAGGGGTGTTAGACCCAGAAGGAGGAGAGACCTCTGCACTGTGGCATGGAGCAGCTGGTATCTGTTTTAGTTGGCTTTCTGTTTGTGTGATAAAGACCACGACCAACAACAACTCAGGAAGGAAAGGGTTTGTTTCAGTTTCCAGTTGTAATCCCTCATGAAGAGAAGCCAGGACAGGAATCTCAAGACAGGAACCATGGGGCAGGAACTAAAGCAGAGGCCACTGGGGGGGGGGGGGTGTGCTGCTGACTGGCTTGCTCCACATGGCTTGTTAAGCCTGCTTTCTTATAACACCCATGATCTCCAGCCCAGGGCTGCCACTGTCCACAATGGGCTTGTCCCTCTCTCATCAGCCATCAACCAAGAAGACACCCCAAAGACTTTCCTGCAGGCCAATCTGGTGGAGGCATCTTCTCAGTTGAGGTCCCCTCTTCCCAGATGACTCTAGCTTGTGTCAGGTTAACACAGCATCCCTGTGAGTTTTTGCTCTTGACATGACTGTGAAGCTGTCAGTCTCTCCATGAAGGGACATTCATTTCAGAAAAGTCATGTTCCTGTGCAGAGAGAGGAGGAGATTGTGGGAAGCAGCCTGGTGACAGCCACAAAGTCAATGGCTTGACCTCAGTAGGAGGTGGGTGGAAAGGGGAGGGAAGAACGGGTGATGGCTGACAGAGGAGACCAGATGGGGCCATGATGAGGGAGGAATTCAAGTATTACTGTGGTGATTCTGGCTTCTGCACCTGTCTGAATGATAGCCTGTATCCTTCAGGAGGACCAGTGGGGCCCCATTATCTTCAGAGTCTGACTCCAGGCCTGGCAACAGTGAACCTGTACAGGAACCAGGGGACTAAACTGACCTCTTAGGTGAGGCCTCTGAGAGCTGTTCTGCTTCCATGGCAGGAGAAGGTCTGGCATACTGCATTAAGGTCCCCACCTCCCCAAAGTTGCTGTGCAGACTGTCTCCACTTCCCTGGGGTGGAGTAGAGAACAGCAGTCCACACTGAGTGTGAGGAGCTACCTGCAGATCTAGCAGCCAGCACTTCTAAAGAGCCCACACAATTCAGGGCTCAAAAGACAGCTCAAACATGGGCAAGGGTATAAATAGGTGTATTTAAAAAAGAAGAAGAAGAAGAAGAAGAAGAAGAAGAAGAAGAAGAAGAAGAAGAAGAAGAAGAAGAAGCTCCATAGTGGTTGGTAAGCACATGGAAATGTCCAAGATGATTAGCTCTTAAGAAAGTGCAAATCAAAACCACAATGGAGTGGCTCATTCCACACCCACTGGAAGGCTAAGTGAGGAAGATGGATGTCTTAGTCACTGTTCCATTGCTGTGAAGAGACATTGTGACCCAAGGTGACTCTTTAAAGAAAGCATTTCATTAGGGCCTTGCTTACAGTCTCAGAGGCTTAGTCCAGTATCATCAGGCATGGAGCATAGCAACAAGCAGGCATAATGCTGGAGACATAGCTGAGGGCTACATTGGGACCCATAGGCCAAAAGAGAGGAGATGGTCCTGGTATGGGCTTTTGACACCTCAAAACCCATCCCCAGTGACACACTTCCTCCAACAAGGACACATCTACTCCTAACCATTCTAACCCTTCCCAAATAGTTCCACGGTCTGATGACTAAGCCCTCAAATACATGAGCCTATGGGAGCCATCTTTATTTAAACTACCACAAGGACAAGAACAGATAGTGACAAGGTGTAGAGAAATGGGTACCTTACGCACCTCTTGTGTGAAATGTATGATGGGTAAAGCAGTTCATGTGGAGCAGAATTTGGAGATTCATAAAGTTGACCAGGATTATAAGACAATCTAAGCCCTCTCCATCCCCAGCTACACCCAAACGGAGAGAATACAAGTTCACTCAAAAGCCTGTCCATTTGTCTGTAACATCCTTATTGGTAGCAACCGTAGACATAGCCCAGAAGGCTGTCAGCCAGTGGACATATTCACAAAACGTAGAATATCTGTACAGTGGAATGAGGTGCGGATTCATGATATGATGTGGGGGAAAAAAAAAAAACAAAGAAACCTTGAAAGCACCATGTTAAATGAAAGAAGCAGCCATGACACACCACAACCAGAGTTTGCTACCCATATGTAAGTGTAGAAAGAGGAGATCTGCCCTTGTCAGGCAGATCCTTGGGTGTCAAGACCCAGGGAAGGGGGCATAAGAGTTACAGAATTGCTGTGGGGGGGGGGTGAAGAAGTTGTTCTACAGATTGAGAGTGATGACAGTAGCTCGGCAGTGTGACTACACCAAAGCCATTGAATTTTATGCTTGAAAGTATTTTCAATTGGAGGACTTAAGCACTGTGAATTTTAGCTCATAAAACTTGATTTTTCTAAGTAATAAAAGAAAAAAAAGCAGCAGTCCCTCTGGGAGGCACAGTCTTGCAGACAGATGGCAGGTTGGGGTTTAGCCCCTTGGGACTGGTGCCTGTGTGCAGGGCACAGCTCAGGTGTTGATGGTAGCCGGAGGTGGGTCATCAAGGTTTCCACCCGCATCTGGACTTCTGCTAGCCCATCTGACGGACGAGGAACGACAGCCCAAATGCGTTTGCTGAAGCTAGTGAAACCCCACCTGTCCCCTGGCAGAGAGAACAACAGACAGGGACGGCTTCTACTCAACAAGGAAAATAAGCCCTGCCCTCCTGCTCTGTGCAAAGTTGACTTTGGGCCCAGGCTCAAAGTTCTCTCACGCACACACCCTGCAGCTGCAATTTCAATGAACCCTCAGACTGTAGCCACACCTCTGCCACATGCCCAGCTTGTTCATTCTTTCTATGCCTGTAACTTCCACCCTCTGTGCTCCAGCACGCCCTGGGAGCCCCCAGCAACTCCCTCTGTCCCTCTCAGACCCTTTCATGACCACGTTCTGGAGATCTCATTTCAGAACTCCGCTGCTCACTCACTTCTTTCGGCACCCTCTCCCGACTTGGAGGAACCCCATCTGCCTCCCCATACCCCTGTCCTGAATGATTTGTAAAATAAGAAAGTGTGACTTTTACTGGGTGATGCCCCTATCTGGCTATGCCAGAATCACACAGCTTTTCCAGCCTCAGCTTCCCCATCACACAGGAGACTTCTTGTTGTGTGATAGACTTTTCCTGGGGAGATGTAACCTACACATGTCTACTCACCCCCAAATGTGGAGCCCCAGAACAGGCCAAAGTAATGATTGCATCAAAGTCCAACTTAGTAAACCAATGAGTTTTATTGGGGTTACTTACAGGAGCAGAAATGACTCAAAGATAGCGGCTTCACCAAAGCTGCCCCCAGCACTGGTGACAGCTCACAAGAGCTGGGAACCTGGAGCACGTTGTGCAGACATCCTTCCCAGGAGCATCCTTCCCAGGAGCCTCTGTCGGTCTGGGCCTCTTCCAGGCAGATCTGCTGGTCATTGTATTTTCTGGGCAGTTGGACTGAACTCTGCTTCTTCCAAGCAGCTGGGTTTCTTTGAGACTCTCAGTAGTCTTTCCTATTTATACACTCTCGGAGAGGGAGGGGCCCAGGGAATCAGCTTCAGGGACTTCTTGCTACTTTGAATTGTTTACTTCCTGCCTTAAGGAGCTTCCCTTCATTATACCACCCCTTATAACAGTGGTTCTCAGTCTTTCTAATGCTGCGTCCCTTTAATACAGTTCCTTGTGTTGTGGTGACTCCCAAACATAACATGTTATCCATTGCTACTTCATAACTGTAATTTTGCTACAGAGCAGTGTCTCAGTTCGTAAGACCATCAGAACCGTGTTTTCTGATGGTCACAACTCACGGGTTGAGAACTGTCGCCTTAGACCATCCTCCTGCTTCACCTCCCTGTCTTTTGAAGTTTCCCTCCAAGATGGAAGGTTTAACCTCAGAGGTCACTGCTGCATGAAGCCTGCTGGGTGCCATATTTCTTGTGTGGAACTTACTAAGGGCGAAGTGCCTGCCATGTTCTGATGGAAGTTACTACCACTGTGCAGGCTAGCCTGTTTCTCTGTAGAAAAGCGTGCATAATCCAAGGCAAGAGCTCCCAGAATCTTCAGGAGCTCTGAGGAAAGGGAGATGTTTGCTGCCTCTAAGACATTCCAGGCTAGGAAACCAGTTATTGGAAGCCAGGCTCCAAAATTCCTCTCTCTCTCTTTGACTCCTAGAGTGCTGTTACCTTGGGCCATTGAAAGGAAAAGGATTGGTTCAGGACACCTCCCCCCCAAGACTAAGTTTTCAGCCCAAAGGAGATTTATTTGTCCCAGAGGGACAGAGAGCAGGAAATAGGAGACAAAGACAGGAGAGAGAGAGATGATAAAGAAGAAGGGGAAGGGAACAAGGGAGGGAGAAGGGGTATTTGTTCTAGGGCAGGGGAGAAGGGGAAGAGACAAAGGACTGCTTCTGGATATGGAGAAGACAGACTTGGATGATATATTTAATTTTAATTGGGCATGTTAATTAGCTAAGCCAAAGCTGGACCTTGGTAGTCAGTCTCCGGAGAAGGAAGTGGCCAAATAAGGGAACAGACTTTGGTGGTTAGCTTTAAGATTGCAATCTAAGGGTTTTAGAAAGGCAGAGGGAATGGGAGAGAAGGGCAAGGCCTGCCAGAGCTCTGTTCACCATGCCCAGGTCAGCCAGAGTCTCAGCTATAGGTATTCGAGAGCAACTACGAAAGCCTCAAGCCAGAGTCTCTTCAGGGAGAGACTATGCTGCTCCAAACCCCAGCAGCCCTTGCTTGTGAAATGGGGTTTGCAAGTCGTTTTTAGAGGTTTGCTGAGAAGCTACGTAGGAAGCTCTCGGTAAGCTTCCATGAGGGAGAAGAGAATGCCTGTTAGCTTGGTTGCTCGGTGAATCACCGCAGGCCATAGTGACTCCCAGTAAAGTAAGGTCTGACCTCTCATAGTGTGGGTAGTTGATATTTCAGAAGCAGCCATGCTGGGTGTTTTTTAGCACAGTCTCCCCTGCTTTTGTCTTCTGGCTTTTGAAGGCCTAAGCTGACTGAAGGAACCTGTTGCAATGGCTCACTCATCTGGCCTTGGGTTGGTGCTAAATGCTGGCAGGAGGCGTTGGTTCATTTTATAGTGGCTTTTTCCACGAAGTTCCTAAGAGTCTTCTGTTAGGATTTAGAATGTAGACATCACATGTTGTCGCTCTGAAGTGTTCTTTTGCTACACAGATCAATCCTATTTGCCATGGGCTCCACACACACACATAAGAAGTAGGAGGGAGGTGAAGGATATTGCACCATCTTGGAGACGAGCCGCCTCAGGCAAGGCTGAGGCCAGATGGAGAGCCACTGACCATGAGCATGGCAGGATTTGAAGTCAGGTTACCTGGCCCAGACTCTGAACTCAAAATTATTACCTATGCGGTACCCACCATCTTCATTCAAGCAATTGCGTATTCATTTGCTGAGCACCAATACAAGGGCGCTAGCTACTAGAAGGCACATGATGACAGAGTTGCAGCTAGCTCCCATCTCCCCTGGCTGCCAGTTCTTGGCTCTTTGTAGAAGGAGGGGCGGGCTGCATTCCCTCTCAGTTCCCGCACAGCTAGCTTTATACCCAAAATAACAACACACAAATTGTATTCATTCAAAGACTTCTTGGCTCATTAGTTCCAGCCTCTTATTGGCTAATTCTCATGTCTTGCTTTAACCCATATTTAGTAATCTGTGTAGCACCACGAGGTGGTGGTTTACCAGGAAGGATCTTAACCTGCGTCCATCTTAGAGAGGAGAGCTATAGCGTCTGCCTCACTTTCCTTCTTCCCAGCATTCTGTTCTGTCTACTCCACCTACCTATGTTCTGACCTATCAGGCCAAGCAGTTTTCTTTATTAATTAACCAATGAAACAACAGATAGATAGAAGACACACCTACATCAGCTCTTTCCATCCTAGAGATAAAAACTACCATGAGAGAGCCTGGCAAATCCTTTCACAGGAAAATGTGGGAAGAATTATAAAAAACTAACTGGCTTTAGAGCTCGGGCTAAACTCTGGTAATGACTTCAGGGTACCATTGGTAAGTCCCTTCCATTTTCCATGTCTAACTTCCCAGGTGTCTCTTAAGGCTTTGTATGTGCCAACTGTTCCTTCCAGTGCTATTTGTTAGGCACCTGCTATGGATAAAGACCTGCCCAAGAGTCACCCACGCTCAGATGGAGTAAAATATTCAGCTGGACTAGAGCCAGCTAGGAGAACCTGGAAGGCAAAGAGACATACAGGGGGCTCTCCACACCCACCAGGTGCCAGGTGAGGAAAGATGAATGATGACGAGGTTTGTGGGCATGGCTGAGGTCTGCATTTCCCTGGCAGACAGAATAGACAAGGTTGAGACAAGGGCAGAGTGGGCACAGGATCAGATGACATGGGACCCCACGGTCCTTGGGACTGCCTGGGTTTACCTCTGGGTGCTGTCTGCTGTATAGCTGCAGGGTCCTTGTTCTGCTGTATGGGGAGTGGGTTACAGAGGGCAAGGTTATGGTGCTGAAAGTTTATTTTTGATCCAGACTGCCAGATGTCCCAGTGTGAGGAGGCTGTATGACTTAGGGAAGCAGAGGGAGGAACATCATCAAAGATGATGGTGGAACCATCTGCCAGTCTCTGAGCTCACATCCATCCAGTTCTGTAGGGACCTCAGATAACTCTGTTACCAAAAGGCAGTCTGTTCTCCCTTCTACACTCTTTCCCCGACTCCCTTTGCCTGGTAAAGTTGGCCTGGCCCCTCAACATTCCCTCAGTATCTCCCTTTCTTTTCCTGCCTACATGGCTTCCCTTTACCTGAAATCCAGCTTTCCCATGCCCAACAATGTTTTGCCTGGTGTCTTTCAAATGCCATAGAATTATGTCTCTACAAAGCTATTTCATGGCTCCTTAAGCTTGTCTCTCTTACTTCTATCATAAAAGCTTTTAAAGAATATGTTTTGAATTGTGGGAAAGTAAGAACTTAGCATTTTAACCATTTAAGTATCTGCTTTACAGCGTAAGCCCAGCCCAGTGTTGCTCAGCTATCACCTGCTGCCCACTTCCAGAATGTTCCTATTCTCTCGTGCAGAGGCTTGGTGATCACATAAAAGCTTTTTAATGGGGTCTGTACTCATTAGCACACCCTCAGTTAAGAGAGAAACTCCAGTCTAAACAGGCCTGTTCTAAGACATAATGTATCATTTCACAAAAAGTCTTGGTTGGTTCCAGGCATGGCTGGATCTAGGTGCCAAGCAGGAACACCCCACACACGCTCTTCCAGCCTTTGATTTCTGTTTGTTCAAGCGCTGGCTCACCCTGCCTTGGTGGCCATCAGCAGATCCAGGTTTTCATCCCCCTGCTCAGAAAACCCTCAGAGAAGACAGACTTTTCCACCAAGAGCACCGGTGCTTCCCAGGATTGATTCCTTTTGTCTCAGTGTTGGTTGTGTACCAGTCCTTGGGCTCGGAGAACTGGAACATGATGATTGGGCCAGAACAGAGTTCTATGTCCTACAGCCCAATGGCTGTATAACCTGAGCAAAGAGCAGAGTGGATCTCTACAGCACAAACTGGGTTCTTATCAAGGATAAGGGGGAACGGGAATGCTCGGGCCAGACTGCTCACCATGCTGACTCTTGCAAATGCCCCTCCCCCTAGTCTTTTCTTAGTAAATGACTTGTGTTGGCAGGAATCTCCTTAACTGTCTCTTCCCCTGCTGCTTAACAGGGCCGGCTCCCAAAGCGTTTTTTGACTCTCCTCTCTCCTCATACTAGTCTCCAACTGTTCCTTGCCTGGCTCCGCATCCCCACCCCCAGCTCGTGGGCTATTAAAACCCTGTGACCATCTCCTTACCACCTCCAGGGTCATCTTTTCCAGATTGCAAACTGGTCAGCACTCTTGAGAGCCTACTGAGGCTGGGGTGACTCTAATCCATGGCATTTCCGCTTCCATCTGTGGCCCCCCTTGCTGTTGGGCCTCTCAGGCATGAACCTGAACTTGGGGAGAGACTCCAGCATCTTAGACAAGTGTCAGGAAAGCAGGATGTAGAGAACAGTACCGCTTTCCTCAGGCAGCAGGATGTGGCTACACAGAGCAGCCTCCTGTCTCTTACTGCTACAGAGCTGAACAGCTTCCCCGGGGACCTTGAAATGTGTCCTTGAGACCGCTGGAGAGAGAACAAGGGACTGCTTCCAGTGACCTGTGAGGATGGGAACAAGGATGTCTCCACAGATACCATTGTTGTACTTTCCAGGCTCAGGGGCTCCCCAATGAGACTCTCAGAATTAGCCGCCTGAGATCAGTCTCTCGGGGAGTTATGGGGTCACAGCAGGCCTGGGACTGCTTCCCCTAAACTAAGCTGCCACTTTTGCTCACCCAAGGCTTTGGATTATGGGTCAGATGTAAGTAGAGTATGAATCTCCCTGGAGTCAGTGGCTCCTGACCTAGGTTCTAGCAAGAGCTGGGACTAGGGATTCTATACCAACTGTAAAGGCCAGAGAGACACAGGTGAGCACCCACATGTGTAAAGTCCTGTGTTGTAGGGTGCACAATGACCCCCCCGAGGACACTGACCATGCATATGTGTTCCACCATCTGGGTAAGTACATGACAGCCTGTGTTTACAGAGCCTTCACCTTGTGCAAAGCCATTTCGTCCTGTGGAATTGACTTGCATAGCCCTTTCTACTTGCAGCGAACCCAATGCTACTATCTTCATCTGGGGATGGAGAAGCTTATACGCACAGTGGTCCAGTGCTTTTCCCAGGATCCTGCTAGCATTTGGGTGCCCAAGTTTCTTTTCCCAGGCCTGTGCCCTGCTTCCTGGTGACCTCCTATACATGAAATCCCCTCCCTTATCTCCTGTCATAGAGTTCACACAAAACTGAGCACTTAAGAGAGGAGAGAGGGGAGAGGACTGGTCATCTCAGCAAAGTATCTGCCATTCGTGTCCAAGGATCTGGGCTCATCCCCAGTACCTTCAGATTAGATATAATAATATTACATATATAGACAGACTTATATTCCCACCATGTATCTAGCCAACTTTGAAGTGGAAGAATCAGACTTCCAGTATTAGTTAGCTTTCCATCCCTGTGACAGAGAGCCTGGGAATAAATCAGCTTTTGCAATGAGAAGACTGTTTTAACTCACAGCTTCCGAGGTCTGCTCTATTATTTGGGCCCTAAACTGAGGCACAAGTTCATGGCAACAGAAGTTTTTTGGGGAGGCAGAGGCTGCTTCTATCGTGGTAACCAAAAAGCCAAGGGACAGCAAGAGACAAAGAAGGAGCAGGGGCTAAAAACAACTATCTGATCACACTCCCAGTGGCCTGTGCCCTCCCTCACCCTCTAACCCCTCCCTTAGTAGCTGGGGACCAAGGCTTGAACAAGTGAGTTCTCAAGGGACATTCCAGATCCATACTCTAATACTGTCTAAGACCAGGAACTTGGATCTGAGTGAGAACCAACTCACTCAGAAGGCTGACTTTGATGACTAAAGAGCCACCTGCCCCCTCTCCATTCTGGTCCCATTTGCTCTCTCAACCCCAGCAGGAAAGAACTCAAGCAAAGAACCATCTTGTCTAATTTTGGCAGTTTCATAACAATAACCTTGGGGGTCTCTCAGCACCCAGAGTGTGCTGTCCTTGAGGAACTGGCTAACTTCAGCTATGACGGGTGGGGAGCTGAATGGGCACTCTGCCTAGACCTCCCTCTCTTGTCTAGAGCTTGCAGCATGACTTAAGAGCCCAGCATAAGTGACACTCACTTCCTTTGGGTTGGAAAGGTTTTGTGAGTTCCCAGTCCCGTCTATGCAGGACAGACAACTCCCTCCTCATCAATAGGGGACTACAAGCTGTCAGCTGATTCCAGTGGTGTTTGTTCCCCACTCAGGCATGGTTCTGTGGCTGACAAACCGAGGCCCCTTGGACAAGTCCCTTCTCTTCTGTGGATCTTCCTCAGTTTCCCTGTGTGAACGAAAAGAAGTCAGCCTGGCTATGGTGAGCCACAGTTCCTGTTTTCCAGAAGAGGAAGGAAGGGAGGAGACTCAGTTACTGAGCACCCACCGGAGTCAAGTGGTGCCCCGACTTCCACACAATACACACACTGACCCGATCCCAGGAACACTTCTGGAGGGAGGGGACACCCGCAACTTCCAGATCCAAAGCCACATTCCACTCATCACACCCAAGTCTGGGGATCCAGCCCTTGCCCTCTTCTAGACCCTGGTGGCTGAAGAGTGACTGGCCTTACCACCAGACCAGCCATTACCATGTGACTCAGGCCTGGCCAACCAGAGCAACTCTTGTGATTACAGAGCAGGGTGTGTGGCTCAGGCCAGGCCAATTGCAGTTAGTCCTGGCATTTTTGCGGGAGTGGTGAGATGATTTCTTTGCCAATTGGTATTCCTGCTTCCCTATGGGAAGACTCAGCTCGTAGTGAAGCAGACACAGAACAGTGCAGACTGGGGGCAGGCTCACAGTGAGGTATGAGCTTCTGGGATAGGCTGTTCTGAATCCAGACTCATCCGGTAAGCTTTAAGGTTCAAGCACCCTTTCTGGCCCAAACTGGTTATTATTACTGGTTACTGTTGCCCGCAGCAGAAAGAACCATGACCCAAATTCTGGCTATGACCTGGGCATTGTTCTCATTTTACCTACAGGTAGGGACACTGAGGCTCCAAGATGCAGAGTAAATGCAGAGGGGGCAAGTAGCCTCGCAGGGAGGCTTAATGGGAGGCTTAATGACCGTTTACTCCTCTCCCTCCGCGACTGCTCTGGGACTCAGTTCCCTGCCTCTCTCACTTTCCTTCCACAAAGTACAGAAGCCAACTCAAACCCCTCCTGCCTCTACCTCCCAAGTGCTGTGATTACAGGCGCATGCGTCATACTAGCTCTCATCTGCAAACTGGACGAAGACAGAGCCTCCTCCTGGAGCTGCAGTGAGAAAGTAGGCACATTACCTCAAGTGAAGCTCTCAGGGCAGAGTCTCCACAGGACAGCGGAAAGGGAACTAGCCTTAGTTTTTCACCTGCTGCCTGCCTTTTGCTAGTTGGTTGATCCCAGACAGACATGGCCCAGGTTACAATATGGTCTGTCAGTCACAGAAGCCATAGCAAAAGTTATCCAGAAATCGCCAGAGGCTTCAAATAATCTCTGACACATTGTTTCTAAAATGCGGATTTTCCTAAAACCTCCCCTGGGGTAGAACAGGCCTAAGTTGGCTTTAGGAAGTGAAACCTCTTCTAAGTGAAATTCCAAGTTATCAGGCCTTTGCTGACTTTCAGGAAACAGAGACGAAGGGACCCCACCATTTCCGAGGCTCCCCCCACTTCTGCACGCTCCACAGCTGTGGAGAGGAAATATCTTGCCTTACAGTTTATAGCAAGTGCAACCCTGGTGGCTCACTCAGTTCCAAAGGGTGCATTAGTCCCACAAAATGTAAATATGAAGGCCAGAAAGTAGCAACAGGAAGTGGAAGGAACTTGCCATGGATTCCTGTGCTCCTGGATCTCCTGAGGTACAGGTTTGGGGCGGGGGGGGGGGGGCTTTTATCTGAGTCATATCAGTCAGGCAGGGTTGGTACCCAGGTCTGACAGCTGTTCTGAATCCAGCTGTGTGTCTCTGGGGTCCCTAATGGCATTTCCAACAATTTTGGAGCCCTACCTTTGCAACAGGCACACACAGGCCTACTACGGTTACTGTGGGGCCTTGTACCAAGTAAGCCTTGTGTATAGATGGCATCATTGGACTTGCCAGGGGCCCCATTAAGATGAAGGCTGGCTTGGCCTTGGCCCTTGGGCTCAGGCGAGGTGGGATGGAAGTACAATCCTCTCTGGGACCCTCTAGAAGCTACACAACCTCTCTAGGCCTCGGTTTCCTCACCTGTAAATGGGGCTGATGACTGTTCTTTCCTCTCATGTAGTGTAAGGTTTAAGGAAGGGCACTCCTGTAGTGCTGGGAATAGAGTTGGACCCACGGGACAGAAAGGGATTAAGGCCACCATACAGGTTTGTGGATATGAGCCCCATGGGGCTGGGCCTGAATTCCTATGAACTAGGAGAGGAGGATGAGTCCCTTCTAGGGGACAGGCTGTCGTGCCAAGGAGGAACCACTTCCCTCCCTCGGTTGCCTTCCTCTCGCTGAGTGTTGAAGCCATAATTATACATTAAAAGGGCTTTCCTGGAACGGAAGGAGAAAGGAAAAACGCCCTCTTCCAGCTCAGAAAATGAGCAAGTTCCTCAAGTTCCATCCTGGAGACCTGTGGACACACACACTGGCACACTCACACTCCCGTCTTCCTAAGTGAAAGGGTACAGTGAAAGTTGACCTCTCTTGAATAGCTCAGTACAAGGTCCTGGAACTTTCTCTGTAGACCAGGCTAGCCTCGAACTCACGGAAGATCTGACTGCCTCTGCCTCCTGAGTGCTGGGATTAAAGATGTGAGCCACCACCGTCCAGCTACACTTTGATCCCTCTTCTATCTTCCTCCTTCCACCTGTGGTTGAATTTGCGAAGCATCCTGCCTGCTCCTTCGTATCTGAGTGTGGTCTGTGGCTCTGCGTGCCCCCGGGTACATGTGCGGTGGCCGTGGCAGAGGGCTGTCGCTAGGTTTCCGACTCGTCCCTGGCCTGTGGCTAGGCAGGCGCAGCGCTCTGCCATAGACTTGGGGCGCGGTGGTGGAAGCTGGGCGGGGGTAGGGTGCCCTGGGGCTGGTGTTGGGCGGGCCCCTCGGCGGCTCCTCCCCCGCGCCCGCCTCCGCGTGCTCCCGCCACCTCCGCGGCCTCCGCCACCGCACCAAGCCGCCTGGCAGCCGCCGCCAAACTTTCCCCGGAGCCAGCGCGGGTGAGTCGGAGCGGCGGCGCGGGCAGGGGCGGGAACCGGGTGGCGGGCGAGGATGCGCTCAGACTAGGCTCTGAGCTCCTCGCCCCCGCAGGGCGGCGGGGATACCCCGCAGGTAGCCGCACGAGGTGGGCGCGCCGGTACCTTGGCGACGGGGGCGACCTGGGTAGGATGGCGGAGCTGTGGCTACTGCGCCTGGACGCACAAACACCTGTGGCTTCCTCCGGCTTGGTCCAGGCGCGCCGGTCCTCGTGGGCTTCGGGACTCCTGGGCCGGAGGGCTGCCTCTGGGGCTCCTCGAGCTTCCTGGAGGGGTCTGACTTTGATGCAAACGGTGAACCCAGCCTCAGGGTGGAGGTGCGATCTCCGTGCCAAGCTCCGGGTATCCACTATCTTTCAAATCCTCCTGAGTCCCCAGGACCCAGGTACTAATATACCCACTCTACAGAGGAGGAAACTGAGGCTAGGGGAGGGAAAGTTGTGCCGCAGAGAAGAGCCTTGAGCCTAAATTGGATGGATCCAAGCTTCTTAGGTAGGTGGAACCCAAACCAGGTGTCTGGGTATGAGAAGCATCTGAACCTGCACTCCCTTCTTTCCCAGCTGGCTGTACCATCTTCTGGCTGTACCAGAAGGGATCCTTTGGGGAGAAAAGGGTGGATGCTGTGGCCAGGATGTGGATTATGGTGGCAGAGGTCCGTGGGGGGGGGGGCTGCCCTTTCGGGGAAGGGTTGGGGGATACCAAATTCTGGGATTAACGCCGGGTTGTTCTGGAAGCAGAGCACAGCGGTTCTCTACAGAAGCCACCTTTTGAGGCGCTTGCTAGCCCGGGGATGCTCCAGGCAGGGTCACTGCCCTCCGACAGGGGGCTCCCATCTAAGACCAAGTGGAGCTGAGGGAACCGGCAGTATCCGGCTAGAAGATTCCCCGGGCTGGGGTACTTGGAGAGCACATTCCGTTGTTGGGGGAATGTTGGAGGGGGGCGGGGAGAGGGAGGGCAGGAACCTGAGCGCAGGTGAAGTGTGTCACTGGATCATAAAGAGGGCAGGTGGGGCTCTGACAGGGAGGACTTGAATGCCCCCCTCTTGGCTTTGTTCCTGGGACCCACCAGCAGCCCAGCCCTTGGAAACAGAGGAAGAGCCCACTGGAGATGATTATGGATTAACATAGTTTATCCAGCAGCCATTCAAGGCACCAGTACTGAGCAATAGGTGGAGACTCAGAGAGGTTAAATAGATTGCCTAGAGTTGGCCAACTGGTCGGTGGTGGAGTGGGGATTGATTGGGTACCAGGCTTGCCTGTATCTTGGACTATCAGTGAAGCTCAGGTGGCAGATGGAACCTCACTCAGGTCCTTCTGTGCTGTGGCTGATGGCAGTGGAGATAAACAATAGAGGGTGCTAGGCAACAGGGTCCACAGCACCCCTGCTTCTGCCTCCTGTAGGTCTCTTTGGGTGGGTTGCTGCTACTGAGTTCCTTCTTACAGGAATCCCTGCTCACCCCGCGTTGATATCCTGCTGTGATCTGGGGCTAGATGGACCTTCAGTCCATGGCCACCTCACTACCCGCAGAACGTTGCGCCTGGTGGAGGACAGGGTTTGCCTGATGCTGTTTTCAAATATGACAAAGACCTGAAAAACCAGCAGGTAGCTAGGTACCACCCATCTATAATATCAGAGCTTGCACAGAGGCCAGAGCTGCCTGCCGAGGTCCCCATCACTCCCCAACCCCCCAGAACACAATCTAGACAATCAAGGCTTGAAGGGGGTCCCCGGCCTTGATTTGAGTGTGGTGGGACAGTGTTTATATGTGGATTTCTCCCCTTGCACACTTTCCTTTCTAAAGCCAAGGAGTGCCTGGGGCTCTTCCTCAGTAACAAGGCATTTGTAGGTGCATTTCCGGGCCCAATCACCTGCTGTCTCTTATGCGCCATCACAAGCTGCTCCACCTGTTTATGTCTCCCCATGTTCCGAATGGAGGTGTTTGTGGTTCCTTCCTCTCTGGGCTGGTGAGAGCATTCAACTGTGTTCACATTGACAGGGTGCTGCAAAGGTACCTTGTAATTCACCAGAGTACCATGTAAGTGCAGCTGTTGTCACTGCCACCCGGACAGCCTCAGCACAGCAAACCTGTGCACCCCTGGCCACTGCCAGACATGTGCTGCTTTGGTTTTATTTTGTGATGCTGGGAATCTAGCCCAGAGCCTTGTTCATGTTACGTGAACATTCGACCACTGAGCTACATCTCCAGACCCAAGGACCGCCCCCACCCCACTTTCTCACCTGTAAAGTGGGGCAGATTCAAAAGTCTTCCTGCAGCCCCTCATTTTAGCAGGTAGAAGACTCCTCACTCAGCCAGCTCTGCACCGGGTCCTAGGGAAGCCCCAGGCATTGCCATTATTGTCACGGCTACCCCGGCCTGACTCCTTCACCTTGCAGCCTGAACTTTATGCTTTTGTGTGGTGTGGATCGGAGCAGTTTTCAAGCAGATATTTTCTAAAAGGAAGTGGCCAGGCTGGGAGGGACTGGGGAGCTGGAGGACAGAAGAAGGTGTTTCCTGTCTCTCAGCCTGGATTTGAACCCTGTGGTCATTGTCTGGGTTCCCCATGGAGAGGCAAGAGTCGCTTGACGATTTCAGGGTTAGAGGGCATGCGTGAGGTCTGTTTCACAAGATCTTTCCGCAGCTGTCCCAACAGAGGATACCAACCATTGCCTCTGAGCATGTGCAGCTGGTTGTGGCGATGCTGCGTGCCTTCAGAGGTCTGCAGGCTCCCTCCCGGGGAAGCACACGCAAGGTTGAAGCCCATTTTCATTCCTTAGAACTGAATGACTATGGACTCGAGTATCCTCATCTGTGAAATGGCCATGAATCTTCCCTGTGTCTGGGATTAACTCTGAGATAGACGGACAACAGAAAAGAAAGGAAAGAAAAGAAGAACCAGCTGAGTGTATAAATGGCAAAGAATTACATGCAATTGTAAATAATTCTCATTAGCATTCAGACTGGGCGTTAGCTGTAATTGCTCCTGATCCAAGATGCTTTATCTGAAAGCTGTACCTGGCAGAGGATCATTCAAGCCTCAGTCACCCGCTGCCCTCTCCTTTCACAGTGACGCGGAGCATTGCTGAATCTTGGGATGTAATTATAACAAAGCGTCTGCATCTTATAAGTGACTCACTTCTGCCATTAATGGTAGCAGAAGACTCAGCTACACTCTATCAGGGAACAATGCTGCTGATGCTGCCCAGGGAGGGGGTGGGAGGATGCCTCACCTCTTTTATGCACTCATCAACCCCGTGGTAATTCTCTGCTGATCCTGCAGGAGGATCACAGGGACTGAAGCTGACAGCTCTCACTTGGCCTGGTGGCTTGCTCACATGGTGAGGGGCCATTGCACCTTGCTGCTGTTAGATGGATGTGTGTTAGCAACCATGGTGCCATTAAAAAGGAGGGAGTGGAAGTGGGAGATGAAAGCAGTTCTGGGGATGAGTTGAAAACGTAGCCACTGGCGTCCGGTGGAGCTGAGTTTGGATGTGGGTTCTGCCACTTTGTTAGTGAGCTCTGGGTGGGTTCCCAACTAGAGAACGACTCTTGTAGAGCAAGGACTTGGTCTTGTTAAGTACCCCCATTATATGAGGGGCACGATGGCTGCCTAGTGGAGAATTGAACCTTGCCTAGAATCTGTAGAATGGAACCAGATAAGACAACACCTTACCTAGTGTTTGCTATGAGAAGTAATTGAAGAAATGTTATTACCCGAGTAAGGACTCTGTGATGCCTTTGATGACAAATGGATGGACAGAAGGGAGGAAGACAGGTCCAGGTTAGGAGACAGAATATTAGTCTCTTACGCCCAGACTACAAAAAAGCAATCGTACGGGCCAGAAGACGGTCCTGTATTTAGTCAGCACTACAAGAGTGTTTTCACGTTCATTTGCTCCTGACCCAGAGGCAGGAATCCCTGTCCTTGCTTTACCGGTGAGGAAACCGAGGTTGACGGAACAGTGCAAATGCTTGTAGCTATTTCTACAGACAAGATCAATACACACCAAAGCCCGAGCTGAAAAGCAGTATGAAAAGGAACCACAGGTCCTTCTATGTTGTGGCTGGAGATAAACAATAGAGGGTGCTAGGCAATAGAGCTCACGACACCCCTGCTTCTGCCCCCAGTGGCTCTCTTTGGGTGGGTTGCTGACATTGAGTTACTTCTTACAGGAATCCCAGCTCATCCCGTGTTGATATTCTGCTGTGACTCAGGGCTTGCTGGACCTTCCATCCAAAGCTCCCCAGCTCCTCTCAGAGCATTGCCCCTGGTGGAAGAGTGTTACTCTCTATTGCCCTCCAGAGGGTGGAAGGGGTAGTGTTGAGACTTCCATGAACATTGTATCTCTTTTCAAGGCTGGGTTTCTATGACTACTTTTAACAGCCCATAGTGTGAATTCTTAACTTTCTCTTGATGACTCAGTACATCTTTTGTTAGCTATACTCCTTGGTAGTTTGAGGCTGTTGCATCTGTTGGACATTTATATATTTTAAATTAATGTTCTGTTTGTTTCTTGTTAGGGAAATACATTTACAATTTGCAAATTGATTTTGCACCCAGAAATATTTGCCAAACTTCTTACTAATTAAAAACTGCCTTAGTTGATTCTTTAGAAAGCATGGCATATACAATGATAGGAGATACAATGAGCAATTTCATCTCTTTCTTTCTAATTCTCTCTTTCCTCCTAAGACTTCAGTATGGTAAATGAAAGTATCCTATGGGCATTGTGCCTCTTGCTGGGGCTGTGTAGGAGCTATTCTAATTTGAAGATTAAATATAGATTGACTCTAAGTTTGTGGTAAATCACTGTGTCAGGTTGAAGAACTCCCTTGCATTCCCAGTGTCTAGTTTTTAGTTATTTTTAGTTATAGATGGAAGTAGGCATTTTACAGATGCTTTTCCTGCATCACTCTGAGTGATCACATGATCTTTGCCCCCCTCTCTTGGCCTGATAAACAACCTTGATTTTTGCCTCTTCGGCAGAAACCCACTCTGCGTCATCCTGCAGCATCTCTGCTGATGATCTTTTAGCATAGGATTGTGATGCGAGTTTCCAGTGAAATTCCTGATGGTTTACTTATTCAAGCAAGTATTTATCAGACTTTGAGTGGTTTAACCTTTTTCTGGGCTGGCAGCAGTTGCTGAAGCAGGATGCTGTTCTTCATGGGGTGCTTGCTGGAGCTCACCAGTGGGGAAGAAAGCCAAGCTGGAGGTCACGGGTGAGACACACAAGTGGAGGGTGGGGAAGAAAGCTAGCTCAGCCAAGGCTGCCAGGAACTTTCCAGCACTGGGAGACTCCCGCCGTGGAGGACAGAAATGCCCAGAGACTGCCAGCTATCAATCCCGAGCGACATGGGGAGAGCCAGCCATGCACATGGCATGAGAGGTCTGCCAACCCAGGACCCCAGAAGGGGGAGATTCAGCCCCAAGTGAAGCCCAGTGCTTGTGGGCTGCAGTTGAGTCTCCTCCCGAGCCTGCCGCAGCTTCAGGCTGTGTGCTGGTGATTCATCATTCCCCCGTGGCCAGAGACTGAGGAACTTGACTTCCTCCCGCATCCATCCTCTTCTAGGGGGTGGCAGGGACTCTCTCCAGCATGTTTTACAGGACCCCGTCCCCCCCCCCCCAGTGACCCAGTACTGTGTCTGCTCCTGACCTCCCTCCCACACTCCTCTGGGTAACCAGATAGGGCTGAGATTCTCAGCTGGAATCTTCTCTTGGTCTTCTTTGCTGGATGTGCCAGGTCCTGTACTAATTTGGATCCTCTTTCATAGTCACTGTAACAACACTATGGGTGGTACTTCCTACTTCTCCCAGATGAGGAAAGGCAAGACTTCTAGTTGATTATCTCCAAAGGTTTCGTCTTTCACAGTAAAATGATTTGCTTTTTACCTATTTAAGCAAGTTTTCTTTAGGCTCCCCGTTCTGTTTACTGAATCCACCTTCCTTCCTTATCGCTTCTCTCTGTTGCTTCATGTGTCAGAACTGGATCCCTTTGTGGAGGAGAGCCGCAAATAGAAGCTGCACAGCTCCAGAGGCCACTGCTAGCATCGGCCACACTGGACACTGGCTGGAGGCTTCTGTCTGGGCTGTGGTGTTGTATGTTTGTCCTGCTGGCCTGAGGAGTCAGCAGAGGCAGGAAACAAGGTGTCTGCAAAGAGCTTGACCAAGGGGAGCCTGACCAAGGAACGGTTGCCTCAGGGATCAGGGAGAGAAGAGAGCATTTTTTTTTTTTGTCCTACCTGAAAACAGGGGTGAGATAAGGGTGTTGTTTATCGAGGAGCAAGCACACATAGCACAGAGCCTGAGCATACAGTCACACTCAGCCTCCCTTAGAGGCAAGGTAGGGAAGGAGTCAGGCAAGAAACACCTATTATAGGTCTCTGCAGCCAGTGGCCACTGTTGGCTGGGAAGAGGCAGACAGGTGGACGAGCAGACAGCAAGTTCGTCTTCTGAGGTCCATGCAGGCAGAGAGGAGATATGGAGGAGTGGGGACCAAGCTGCACATTTGAGGGCTGTTTGTATAGTGTGTATTTTATAGCTACCAAATGTATTTTATAGCTACTAAATGTCTACCCAGATGTATTTTATAGCTATCAAATGTATTTTAAGCTGCCAGATGCCCGCCTTTCTAGGCAATTTCCCTGTGGTTTCTTCATTCAGCTGGGTTTCTTGCATTTGTCACAGGCTTTGCTCTGTTCTTGAAGAGGCTCTCTGGTCCTCGTTAGGTAAATGCACACTGCTGTCCTTTGCCCTGAGCTCATGTGAAGAACAGAGCCATGCCCCGGCTCCAAGGCTTTGAATGGGACCTGTCCCCAGGGGTCTCACTCACTGTGGTTTTTGTGGTCCCAGGGACCTTTCTTTGGGTAACTAGGCTCCAGCCTCCCTGGAGGGTTGCAGACAGCCCTGCTCTTTCTAGTGTTTCCCAAGGCTCTCTGTATGAATCTGGGGGAAGGATGATCCTGCATTTAAATCAGGCCATTCCCATCTCTCCCTGAAAACAAGAACATTTGAGGCAGAAAAGGCCAAAGAGACTGTCGTATACACAGACTCAGCTGTACAGTGCTACTTGCCAATCCAGCCAAGGGTCAGGGCTGGGGACATAGGGCTCTGTGTTGGTCCCATCACCTTCCAGATGGTGTTCTGGTAAAATGCCCTGGCTTGTCTGTGTCTTGTGCCCTCCCTGTATAACGGGCTGTGTGACAGTATAGTCTCATGCCATATGATACTCTGGGCAAAGATAGACGTCAGTGTCTCATAGATTACAGTGAGGCAGAGTAGACATTGTCACCACAGGAGGTGACAGTTGTGTGTGTTACTGCTGTCAGACTTTCCAGCGGGATAGAAGTGACAACAATAGACTGCAAGGCCTCGGTTCATGTGCTTATGCCTTAAGCTTTAGCAAAGAGTTTACAAAGTAAAATAATAATGATGATAATAAGGGGGCCCAGGTACGATAGCTCACGCCTGCCGCACCGGCACTAGCAACTGAAGGTGGTAGAGTCAGGAGTTCGTGGTCATCACTGGCTACATAGTGAGTATGAGGCTAGCCTGGGAGACAAGAGGCCCTGTCTCAAAAACAAACAGACAAAACCCAACCACCTCCACCACCAGTTAAACACACACACACGCACACACACAAACACACACACCTGGCTAGAGAAATGGCTCAGGGGTTAAGAGCATTAGCTGCTCTTGCAGAAGACCTGGGTTCAGTCCCTAGCACCCACATGGTGGCTCACTACCCCCTGTAATTCCAGTTCCACAGGACCTGATGCCCTTTTCTGACCTCCAGGGTACACACATACATGGTACACATCCCTACACATCAAATAAATATGTTAAACATTATAACCAGTCTTAGAGACTTCCTGTATAGTTTTCTTGGAGTCTGTGGCAGTGACGAGGCCTTTCCCTAGATAGACTTTACAGCTGATGACAGAGTAGCCACTGCCCTATAGGATCCACCCACTTTAAGAGCAGGAATAGGGGACGTCTTTTTATCCAGTTTCACATATTTTGACTGCTCCTTTTCTATATCTGGATGCTTTTTGATTCATTCATTCATTCATTCATTTGTTAATGATGCATTTTTCTCCTTAAAAAAAGTTTTTTGAGTTTTACCTGTATGTCTGTCCATGTGTGCAGTACCAGAGGAAGAGGTCATCGAATCCCTTGGGACTAGAGTTGCTGAAAGTTGTCAGCCGCCATGTGGGTGTTGGGAATTGAACCCAGGTGCCCTGCAAGAGCAACCAATGCTTTTCACTGCTGAACCATCTTTCCAGTTCCTCTTTATGATTTTTTTTTTTAAAGCTAGAGCTCACTCCATAGCCTAGGATGATCTGGAACTTTCTCTGTAGCTCAGGCTGCCCCCACCCTGCCTCAGCTCTCCAAGTGCTAGGGTTCCAGGTGTGCAGCCACCCGCCACATCAGCTTAGACATGTCCAGATGTGAATACTTAGAGTTGTGTCCCTGTCACCGGTGGTATTTGGAACACTCTGGGCTGTGCTGATTCGTAGCCAGGGGCAACGGTTCATGCCATATAGCCTGGGTCGCTGCAGCCTCTGCCACTCTGGTGTGCTCGTGCAGCAATGGAACGGCCTTCCAACGAGTGTCTCATAACGAATTCTGTCGCATCCCTGTCGCTCAGTGACGCCCAACAATTTACTGCCAGGATCGTTTATGAGTATCAGATGAGTCATGGAGCTTGAGAGAATTGATGTTTGAAAAGCATCTACAATAGGGGCATAAGTATATTAAATAAGCCGATTAATAAACAGCCACATGGGACACCCCCTCCCCTCCCACAGGAAGTCAGCCCTCCTTGTGTTGGGCTTTTAATTTGTAGAGGTATGGTCCTGTACCTGAATGTCAGAAAAAGTGGCATTTGTGGGGAAGCAGCTCAGAGACCGTGAGCTGTTGGGGAGAATCCTAGTGACGGTTGCTGAGACTTCCCTAAGGGAAGGTTCTAGGGAGTCATGCTGGAGCCTAAGGGCATGTGGGTTTGGTGGTCATCGGTGAGGTTTCTGAGTCTTATCCTGGACATGTTTCTGTCTGAGACCAGACAGAAAGCGTCAAATCCCCTGGAAATGGGAGGGGAGCCTGTATGGGTGGTGGGAAGCCTCTGGAAGGGCAGTAAGTGCTTTTAACTACTGAGACACCTCTCCAGGCTCCCTCCAATCTTTAGCTTGCAAGAAAGCATCTTAATCTCCTTGACCCCAGTTTCCTCATCTGGAAAAGGGGCACAACAGTGGTACTCATCTGACAGTATTATTGAGTGCCTAGTGTCCCAGGTCCTATAAAGGCCTGCACTTTCCCATCCCCAAGTCCCCAGCTGTCTCCTCCTCAGGGAGGCCTGCTCTGCCTCCCTGCCACCCCCAGCAACCTATAGGATGGGAACATATCTTCTGGCACCCCTTCATCTGTAGTGACCTTATTAGCAGCCGGCACCTCGTAGGCACACAAAACCTACCTAATGCAAGCTGAAAGGTAACAGGTGGCTGCATAGCCCACCACAGTGTCTCTGCTTAATGTAGGGCTGGCACCAGGCCACTCAGACTGTGGAGCTGAATGGCCGGTAGTAGGAAACCCTGGACAGAGCCAAGCTGTCTTCACTCTTGCTTTGGGAGCTCAATAAATATTTGTCGGTAATTTATCGATTGATTCTCACAGCGCCTGGCACCGGGCTTGACTGAGGCCCTCCATTAGCAAGTCAGGAACACGAGATAGAGATAGATGGTGTTTCCTCCCTTGGTTTCTCCTGTAGGGGGCTGGGTGAAGAGTAGGCTTTGCCCAGTCACAGCTCTGTCCAACTGAATGAAGATAAAAAGGCCAGGCAGCTGGAGAACAAAATGTCACTGTGATTGCCAATCAGCATGGCTCGAGAGTGTGGCTTGAAGGCAGAGCTGGCTGGGCTCCTGCCCAGGTGCAGTGGTGCTGAGGATAGCCAGGCGGTCCCTCTTTCCTTGGGGAGAGTCTAGCAGCCTGGAGGCTGCCCATCAGGCTAGCTCTGGCTGGATCTGTTTGCACAATTCCTTTTAGAACTGTGTGAACGTGTGTGCATGTGCGTGTGCGTGTGCGTGTGCGTGTGTGTGTGTGTGTGTTTGCGTATATGTCCAGTTCTGTGGAAAGAAGTAGAAAAGACGGTTAAGATTAGCTAGGGCAGGGAGGAGTGGCAGTTGAGGTGTCAGGGACTGGCTTATTATCTGTGTAAGCAGAGGAGGATGGAAGAAACAGGGTCCCTGGCCTTTTGGGGCTCCCACCCCATTGACAGAGGCAAAGAGCCGAGCTCTGGGCACTGAACAATAGGGCCTTCCCTTCCTGAGGTCATCCTGTTTGCCCATCCACTCTGGGAGGGGAGCATTGAGGCTGAAGGCTCTGACTGACATTCCTGAGCAACCAGCAGACTCTGGAAAACTGTTGTGGAGGGCCAGGCAAGGGGAGACTGGTGTGGAGAGAGGGAAGCAGGGCAGCTCTTAGGAAGCAGTGCATGAGCACTGGGCAGGCGTCATGGTTGTCGCCTGCTGTCATTGTTGGAGGCGGCGCTGAAGCTGTGTTCGTTACTAGCTCAGACTAGCTCGCTGTGCTTGTCTTGTTCTTCATTGTGCTGACTCAGTCCTGGGGTTTTGATTTTGCACCTAGGATAGAAGAGACACTCTCCTCATGGGTGGAGCCTCTGCCGGGAATTCTGAGTTCTGCAGGCACAATGCGGTTTGCCCACTTGGGGGAGCTAGGAGTGGTGTTCTCTCTCTCTCTCTCTCTCTCTCTCTCTCTCTCTCTCTCTTTCTCTCTCCCCCCCCCCCCCCCGGAGCATATGCGGGAGTGTGCTTAGTGAGTGCAGTCTGTGGGCTGGACAAATGGAGTTAGGCCCCTGAGAGGTATGGTAGCTAACCAGAGACATCCTTCCTGCACTTCCATCCCCATAGGGGACAGGTGGCAGCATCCCACTGATTGCCAAGTCTGTTCCCTCCACTCTCCCTGCCCCAACTTTAGTATAGACCTCATTGTCTCTTCACAGGACCCCTGATACCTGCCCCACTGCCTCCTAAAGCCCACTGTTATCACCTGACTATTCCAGGGTAGAATCTGGCCATGTCACCTCCTGTTCCAAACCCAGGGATGACGTCTAGGGCCATTATAAGGAATGAACCCTTGACTGAACCAAGAGAGGCATCTGTGATGGATGCGCTGGCAGGGGATGAGAGTCAATGTCAAAATCACACGGGCGTCATGCACAGTGTCCTGGTTAGTTTTGTCAGTTTGACATACGCCAGGGTCATCCAGGAAGGGGGACTGCCAATGTACATCAGCCTGTGGAGGCATTTTCTTAATTGATTGATATGGGAGAGCCCAGCTCAATGTGGGTGGTGCCACCCTGGCTGGGTGGTCCTGGGTGTTTGAGAAAGCAGGCTGAACAAGCCACGGGAAGCGAGCCAGCAAACAGCATTCCTTCATGGCGTCTGTTCCAGTTCCTGTGTCCAGGTTCCCATCCTGAGTTCTCACCCTGGTTCCCTCAGTGATGGATTACAAGGCTGTAAGCCGAAATAAACTCTTTCCTTCCTAAGTGGCTTACGGTGGCAGTGTTTTATCACAGAAATAGAAACTTAATAAGGACAGAAATCATAGACAACAGAGTACCCTGGTCACAGGGCCCACTCTGACCAGGCCGCTTGGTAGCTGTGCACAGGAGAAAGTGCTTAACCATCTACTCAGCACCCTCACCTGTGGGACACGAAAGAGTCTACATCTCATGGCGCTGGGTGGGTGGTAGGCACTCTGCTGTCTACACTGCCAGCCCGTGCTGGGGACAAGGAGCACTTGTGTTTGCTCTGATCCAGCCACGTGACACATAGACGCAGCTGCTTTCTCCTGCTTTCTAGCTGTAGGACTCAGGGTACGTGTGTCCTCTTCCAGGAAGCCTACCCTGATCACTCCCAACCTGGGTCAGGGTCTTCTCTGGCCTCGCAGCACCCCTGAACCTGTATCTGCCACACACATTATTTCTTACTGTCGCCATGTGTCTCCCTAAGGTATGAGCCACCTGAGGATGCAGGGCTGTGACCGGCTCCTTGTTATATGTTTGACATCCATCACAGCGCAGGGAAGATAGTAATAGTTAGGAGGTTGTTTAAGAAGTGGATGAATGAGTGAATGGGGGAAGATGAGCAGGACTTTGAAACATGAGACTTCCTTGAGGAGACCGAGGAGATGGGCCATTCCAGGTGGACGGGGCAGAGCACTCGGGTTGAGGGGTTGGAAGGGTGCACCCCGTCAAGGATGTATGTTAAGGTGCCCCTCAGAGGGTGACTTGGGAACTTAGCAGGAAGTAATGAAGGGGAACAAGATGGGACAGGCTGGGACGCTTTGTGTGGTGAAAGGAATGTGGCCGTGATGGGGTGGGCATAGTGGAGGGAAGGAGGGGCTGAGGAGGAGTCCTCCACATCTGTCTGACCCCATGGATCTGCTGAACGCCTCTGTCACATCATGGATTGTTTATGAGTTGACAGGGGTAACTGACTCCTTCTAGGGCCAGGCTGTAGAGTTTTGAGAGGTGAAAGCTGGAGGTCCAGTTGTGTGGTTGATTTTTGCCAAAAAGAAAAAAAAACTTTGTGTGCACAGAGATGCAGTGTTCACGCCTCCCTTTTAACTTCCTCACCACGGAGGGTTGCAGGCATAGGGTGTGGGCTGCAGGCATAGCGTGTACCGTGCATGCTAATGCGGTGTCCCAGCGAGTGTCCCTCAGTTCTGCAGGGGTGAAAATTATATAGCGTCCTCCTCAGGTGAACTTTCCCCCAACGTGCCTCCTCTGTGGAGGCCTTGGCTGGAGTAGTCAGATGCCAATACAGGCCTTTTGATGGGAGACTTCCCTCTGAATCCTGCTTGTCTGAAAGCAATAGGAAAGACAGTGCGTGGGCCAGCAGCTGAGGCTCACAGAGCTTGGTTAGGGGTTGGAGGTTGTTTATAGGTATCACAAATTCTGCGCACTGAGGACCCTGAACAGCCATGGCCTGTGGTCCTGACAGGTGATAAAGCAGACGAGTAACGAGGACACAGGGAGGGGACAGTGCAAACAGAGACTCAGAGACTGAGTGACTCACTCCGCAGTGCACAGCTAACGAGGAGCCAGGCTAGAGTTTGAACTGGGATCTCCTGCCCCTCTGATGCCACATGTCTGGTGCAGTGTGGGAATGGCCACGTTTAGCCCATCCTTACAGGTGGGAAGTCAGGCCGCTTTGATCCATCTAACTCTTTCCTAATGATGAAAAGTGGATGCTTGCAGGAGCTGTGTGCGTCACCCATCCCTTGAGCTCCAGACTGCGTACTTGATTCTGGGTGAGCCTGATGTTGCTTGTTTCCTGATACGTTCGTTAGAGGCAGGTAGGAGAAAAAAAAGGCTTCACAGACCAAGTAAAACCAAATACTGAGCATTGGGTAGAAGTGCAGCCTTGGAGTGAGTGGCAGACGCAGAAAGACACAGGCTTTGGAGTGACACTGTGCTGGCTTGTTCTGTTAGTGTCAAGAGCTAAGGGTGGCCAGTCCCATGCTTTTCTGTGACTGGTTTGGGGAGAAAGTCCCGCAGAAGAGAGCACTTTTGCTGAATGCGGGCTGTCCTTTTTATCTCAGATACAGAGCTGTACGTCGGGCTCTGAATGCCACTCTGAGAACACTTGTTTTCAAGTTGAGCATCTCCACATCCATGCTTCCTGGGGTAATTGCCCTCATCAGTCTCGCCAGCATCACCTGACCCAAGGCTGGGTGATAATGGCGTGTGCTGAGCATCTCCTGGGAGTTGGGCATGACGCTAGGCATTCGAGTGTCTGTGCTCTGAGCAACTCTGTAAGGTTGGGATTGCTGTTCTCACATCTGTGGGATGAGCTGGGAGTTGGAACCTGATGAGAGGATGTTAGGCCATCAGGGGACGTGTTCTTGAAGAGACAGTAGCACCCCAAGCCCTTCCTCTCCATTCACTGCTTCCTGGCTGCTGTGAGGTGAACAGACGGTGACTTTGAAGTGACAGTTTGTGTTCCTGTCATGATGTACCGTGTCAACACAGGTCCAAAGTGCCAGAGCCAAATGACCATGGACTAACACCTCTGTGAACCAAAATATCCCTTGTTCATTTTAAGTTGATTGTCCCTGCTGTTTTTCCACAGTCACGGAAAGCTAACTGACACGGAGAGTAAGTTCTCCAAGGCATATCCTTCCTCTGTTGGTGGCGGTGCTAACCCTGGAGCCCAGGTCTCCTGACTTCTTGCGCTTTTTCTCCCAGGTGTGCCAAGTAAAGTTTGGAGTTCAGAGCATAGGCTGTTTGAGGTCCTGGGTACCGTTGCTTGCCTGGCCCATAGCCAGCTCTTTCCTGCTGTGGCTGGTCTCCATCCTTAGCTCCATGCTTCTGTTGCCTGCATGGCTTCTCACCTTTCTGCCCACTTATAGCCCATGGTTCCATTTCACTGCATACTTAGACAGTGATATTAAAAATATTTTTATTGTGATGAAATTGATCTAAAGTGAGTGGATGTTGTCAAATGGACCACAGCTGCACTTGCAGCATCCAGGAGGCTAAGACAGGAGGATCATGAGTTTGAGGACAACCTGCAGTAGAATAGCAAGATAACCACCCCCAGCTAAAAAATGGTAAATGTTATGGGTGTATGGTTTAAATCTCACCAAAACTGCTTAAAAGCAACTAAAAGCACAGATGAAGGCTCCTTCCAGGTGTCCCCTGCCATGGCCCTGCAAGATAGGCAGATTCCACTTGCTGGGGTTGGGAAGAGCCACAAGTATACATTAGGCTTGGGCAAGTGCTGGTTGCCCAGATGTGGGGACCTGAATAAGACCAAACACAATTTTATCACACATGGCAGACCCTGTGGGGAACTAAGGATCCATTTACAGCTAGGCAGCCCTTCAAGACCTGTCATCCTGATGGTCTCCCCCCTCCCCGCCCCCCGCAGTAAGGGCTTTCTTCTCCAGTGCCAGGGAAGCGACAGCAAGAAGACCATTGACTGTTCAGCTCTCTGCTCCTGTCAGCCTTTCCATCCCTCTGCGCCTGCTTTCTGAGTCCCTGCTCTGCCCATCCACTCCTGCTCTGGCCCCTGGGCTCCCTGCAGGAGATGAAAGGCTCCTGCATCCAGGCCAGATGCTAACTGGCTGTCATTGCTACTCTGTGACTTCTCTTGCCTCACAGTTCCTGTTGTCCCCTAGCTTCTAGGCTTACAACTTCTTTAGTTCTAAACCTTGTTGGTCCTTGATACCTTTATCCTCTCTTCTGTTGTCCCATGAGATTTTTCATTTTGGATGCCTGCTGACTGTACTGTCTCTTGGTCACGGTCTGTGACCCTGGGCTCTGCAACCCCACAGCTTTGCATCTCTGATCTGGTTTTCCCTCCTGTTTGCCAAGGACAACTTGGGCACACAGTTTATCCCAGCCACACCATATAGAACCAGTGGATGACTATGACTGGCACTGTCCCCAGTGACTAGGGTGACAGAGCTATGTACTAGGCTGTCTTCCAGAAGAGCCTTGTGACCAACAGGCCTCATTGATTCTTTAGACTTCAGCAGTAGAGACTATTTCAACACCCCTCTCCACTTGGTGTTGGAAACCATTCTGAGTGATGAAAAACAGAGCAGATTGGACAAGAGGTTCTGCCTGCCTAGGGCTTTGTTCCTGGAAGTGTGCATGTGCCTGAAGGGTTTAGGGGTGAGAAGGAGCCCGCAGTTAGTGTACAGTATAGTACTCGGGAGTGAGCAGCATGAATACAGGAGGGTCCCTGACGTGAATAGATGTGTGCACTGGGGCTGTGAAGTGCATGACAGCAAGGACTTGGGTCCCTGTCCTTAGGAATCTTGCAGAGAGTATCAGAGGAACCTTTCCCCAGCTCCTGCTCAAAAAGCATTTCTCTAGAGATGAGTATCCTCTAGGGAGTCCTTAAGAAAGGTAAGTTCCTATGTCCCACTTAATCTTGCAAGAGGTCAGCAGGTGCCACCAAGGACCCTGGGAGATAATAAAGGGTCAGAGGTCCTCTAAAAGCAGTCCAAGCAAGCTTGGGAAGCCCCTTCCTCATCCTTCAAGTCCAGCTCTACCTGCCTCTCCAGGGTCCTGGGCTGCTTGAAGAGCAGAGTCATTTCCCTGGGGCCAGAAATATGGAGATTGTTGTCAGAATGGCTGATGTGAGGTCCCTTTACCCAGAGAGTGAGAGGTGGGCGTTTGGATTGAGTGTAGCCTGGAGGAGCACTCCTGAAGGAGAATATTCTGGAAAGGGGCCTTAGAAAGACCCTGGGGTGGAGGTAGTTTGGAATGTTCTAGAGAGAGTAAGAAGGCCTAAGTGAGTAAGTAATGGTGACTGGGAGAGAGCAGGCCTGCTGTGGAGGATGTGCCTGGCTGTCGTGATGTGTTGACTTTCGTTCAGATGATGCTGAGAGCTGCTGGGGGACTCTGGGCCACCAGCATCAGGACCAAAGGTGGTGTGAAAAGCATCACTCTCTCTTCATTCGTCTGGAGCCGTGAAGAAAGGAGGCATAGAGTGGCAGAGTGACACTAGGGTTGACGGCCAGGTAGTCAGGTCAGAGACCATCATGTGACCAGAGGCCATGAGAAGTGGTGGGCTTCTGACATTTCTGTAGGTAGAACTGGATAGCATGACCGCCTCTCTGAGACACCTGTCCTCTCCTGGTTGGAGTAAGGAGTAGGGTAGGGCACCCATACAGAGGGTGCCCTGCAGGTTAGACCACCCTCCCCCCTGCAGCCTATGCCTCTACTCCTGTGTGCTATCCCTGCCAGCATTCTGAAGGAGACATCTCGTTGCCGGATGCTGTCATGGAAACGAAGGGATGGGGAAACAGGAGAGGCCCAGAGGAGGGATGGGGATGGGAGAAACGTCATCTCCTTGGTCACCCTGTGGCCCACTCTCCCCAGCTCATTGTATCGGGTGACAGCTCCGAGGAACCAAGTTGGGGCAGGCAGATGGAGTTAGAGAGAAGACAAAGGCTGCTGACTGAACTGGGGAGAGTAGGGGCCAGGGCAGCCTCCCATGAGGTCAGGCATAGCTTTGCCATTGACTTTCCAGGACTCAGGCAGACTGGGGCCAGTATGTGACTCATCTGGTGACCCTGGCACATCGGCCATCACTCCTGTGCTCAGTAAGAGCCACTTCCCTTGGCCACCTTCAACATGTCATCGAATGGAAGTTTCTGATCATCCAGTGCCCTCGTCACGGTGTGCGGACAGGAGCTGTGCTGTGGCCTGGTCCCCTCAGCCAAGCGTCCTCTGTACCTCGTTCTTTTCTGGCACCTTCTGCTGACAACCAGTGTCTTCCCTTCTCTAGGCCGACTCGCCGCCCAGCTTTGCTGCTCCTTCCTGTGTGTCAGCTGTATAATATGGGGGGCGGTCCTGGGAATTCACACTCTGTGATACTCATTTGAGGAGAGAATAAAGCTTTGAAACAGTCTGGGGAGGCCATTGTCTTTGGGTCCAGATTCAGCCCAAATGGGTGTCGTGTTTCATCCTTGATCCCTTTTCTATGTCCCCTTTTATAGAGACTGTCATTTGAGAAGAAAGTCATGATGTAACTATTGCCAGAATTATTAGCTCTGGGGGGTTGAAGGGGAGATTCTGAGTTCTAGTCCGGTCCTGAGGAAACTCCTACAAATCCTTCAATACCCTAGCGCGGTGCTAACTCTTATTTGTAGTTTCACGTCTTACCTAGGCAGAATTGGTTGGCCTTCCTTGCCCAAGAAATCTCAAGGCCTCTGGCACAGTCTCAACAGCGCTACATTGAACCATCCTGACTGGACCGTGAACTCCGCAGGGCAGATGGATGGTGTTATCCTAAGGATCTCAACCAGCTCTTGATGGAGAACAGATTTTGTTGCCTTCCAGGGACTGCTCATGTCTTAACTGGAGGTCAGGATGAGGGTCAAGCTCAGAATACCCTGGGCCTTGAGGAGCTATCCTCTGCTCGTGTGGCCCCGAGAAAAGGAGCACGACCTTGGAGTGTGTCACCCGTGGCAGGAGGTAAGCCCCACTGGGGCTGCCCTCAGCCTAGGCTTGTGTAGGATGGAGAACATCAACTGTGCGACAATGAGCAGAGACACCAAGATGAGAAGAAAAGCCATTTCCATCTCCCCAAAGCCCGTGTGCCGTGAGCTCTAAGTCTGGAGGCTTGTCTGAGCCAGGTGGAGTTCCATGGAGGTTCAGTCCCAGGGATGACATGATCTCCTGTGTTGATGACTGGGTTGGGCCTTGTGGACAGGACCCTGGCCCATCCAATGGGCTCTCAGGTCAGTGCAGAATCCTGAGAGGCAACCCCACAAGCCCAAAGCCCAAGGATTGACCCAGGGCTTTCCAAGGCCCAATAGTTGTAGATGATTCAGGAAACGATATGGAGTCTAGGGAGCTCCTGGCTTATAGATGCCCTTCTGCCTACTCTTTCCATCCCAGCATGCAGACAGGAGCTATGCCTGGTTCCAGTGCTTTTAGTTATAGTTGTCTGAATGAACCTGGGGGAGTCATTTACTTAAGCAAAGGCAACCTACCTGTGGCTAAACCACCAGGACTATAGCATGCCCGCCCCCAAGCACCCATTAGCTGCTGGTTAGTTCTGAGGGATTGCGAGGCCTTAATGAACGCAGACCCAACCATCTGAGCTGTTGATGGATTTAGTTTTTTATAGGTCTTAGCACCAATTTTCTTGAGGCCCATCCATTACAGCAGCCACCAGAACAACATTCCTTTATATGATGGAATAATAGTTTATCACCTGGCTATGCCAGTTTTGGACCATTCATCCATCCACTGATGGACATTTGGATTATCCCTACTTGGTCGTCATGGACAGTGCTGCTATGAATGAGTTTTGGTACAAGCCTGTGCTTTTCTATGGAATTTCTGGGGCATTTATGCTTAACATAGCTGATGTTTTCATGGGCCGGCAAGTGTTCCAAAGTGGCTGTTTGCACTTTGTGAAGGTTCCATATCTCCACGTGCTCCCCGCTTGCTGCCGTTGGCCACTCTGTGTGTGGCACTGGTTTGCAATGGTGGCTCGTGATACGGGGCATCGTTTCATGGGCTAAGGGTGATGTACGCATCTTCACTGGAGAAGTGTCCACTCAGATCTTCTGCTCATTCCTTATCTGGGTAGTGTGTCCTTTAATGGTTGACATATAAATGTGTCTTCCAGTTTCTATGTTGTGACACCCCCGTTCCCTTGCCTGTATCTTTCTGTGTCCCTTAGAGTGGAGACAGAGTGTGGGAGGGGCCTGACTCAACAGGCAGCTGTCGTCACTGATGGAACATTCTTTAGTTCTCAGACGTTTCCGGTCGGATCAGCTGTCTCATGGCACCTAGTTTGGGCCTCTGCTACCTGCCCATTTCCTAGATGAAGCAGTTTAGGCTGGGGAGGGAAAGTTAGTGACTCCCAGTGTTCAGAAATGGTTCAAAGAGATCTGGAGTAAACTGGCTGTTTGCCTCGGATAAAGGCCTCCCTCTTTGTACCTCATCTGTATGATTTAAAGTCGGGAGTTCATCACATGACCAACCTGATGGAGCCACTGTAGGTGAAAGTGCCACCTTTCCACTCCCTACTCAGCCCCGCCCCCAGCTAGGTGCTCCTCTCTGCTTTGTTCAGATATAGAAACCGGCATACCAGCTGAAGTTTCTTCCCGAGCTCACGTCTTTGATCTGAGAGACTTCCAGTCCCAGTGCCTGCCATCTATCTTCTCCACTGCCACTCCCAGGACACACCCAGGCTTGAGAACATTCCGAGCCCTTTCCTCTCTCACTCCCTTCCAGTGCTCATCCTTGATCTTTGGTTTGGAATTCTAGTACCTGCAGAGGAAACCTGAGGAAGAGGGAAGGTCTGCCCTCATCTTGAGACACTGTGCCCACCCATCATAAAGCTCTGATGCCATCACACCCAGCCCAGGCCACCTTTGCAAAGTGACAGGGGCTGAGTTAACTGAGTCCTGAGTCTGAGGGTCCCTTGGGTCTGTGGGAGACGTTATGGAGGTCAATGTGTCTGCACTTATATGATGAGGCTGGGGAGGGATGGCCTGATCCAAAGCAATCTTCAGGCAGGAGTAGGATACTGGGTAGTGTCTAGAGGTAGCAGGGGTGAGGGTTGCCCCAGCTTGCATGGGAAGGTGCTTCTGACCACTAGTGAACTCAGACTGGGGGCTTCTGATCTTCTGCTCTGTCCAGTACCTTCCTTGAGAGACTTACCTGGCCCCAGAGTTCCAGATGCACAGGGGGAGGGATTGAGACTAGACCAACCCAAAGGTGTGTGTGTACATGTGTGTTCATACACACGTGTGCACAATACTCCCTCACCTGACTTACAGGTCTGGGTACTCTGCTCCCCTTTCTGTGTCCAGGGATAGATATTTCTGATGAAACCTAGGGGATGCACCCACCCTGTAGCTCAGAGAGGCCAAGAGACATCAATGGAGCTTGCATTTCCCAGAGCTAGGGAATATATGCTACCTGCTCTCCAGTGCCTCACAGGATGCAGCCATGCTCCTGCCTGGGTGCTGACGAACAGACACTTAACTTCCAGTAGATTGGGATCCAGAGCGCTGGGGTACAGAGATTAGAACACAAGAACTGGGGTGCAGCTCAGTGTCAGCAGTTGCCTAGCAGTCAGGCCTGTACCCCACCCTAGCATAAAGGTGGTAAGTAAATTAACTGGTTAATCAAGATAAAACCCGATAGTCCTGACCGCAGCCAATCTCCCACCAGAATCCACCATAACTCACAAGCTAATCACTAATATAACAGTAGCAGTCCCACTCAGCGTGCGTTTGACCAGCATTGCTGCAAGTGCTGTATTGCATGCATGAATCCCAGTCTTCACACAACCTACAAGACAGATACAGTTACTGTCCCCATTGTACGGATGAAGAAATTGAGGCACAGAGAGATTGAATAACTTCTTCCGAGCCACACAGCTCAGAAGGAGCCCCAGTTCACCCTGAACACAAGCTGTTGAGTTTTGCTGAATGCCACCCCCTTTTCTTAAACAGGCAGGGGAAGTGCTGCCTCCTGCCTTGCCTGTGTCTGAGGCCAGCTTTCCCCAGATGGGTACACATGGTTCCCAGAACAACAGCCCTTCTCCAGGAAGCTTTTTCTGGTTTTTCAAAGGAGTTGATGGGTTCTTCTCTGCCCACTGCCACACTGGGCACTGCAGACAGTTTGTGTACTGGGACCTTTGGAGCAGTAACAGTCTCATCTGCTTCTCTGTCCTTCCTGGCACCTGCTGTGAGCCCACTGGCTGTGAAACTGGTACCCCAGAAAAACTGGTACCCCAGAAGTGTTCACTGGATGGACACTTAGCTCTGCCCCCCCCCATGCAGTGGACCTGCTAGTCTAGGGTCGGATGTGTTTAGTATCATGTGGCAGGCTGAACCTCTGCCCTCATCCTGCTGCCCTCTGGGGTTTCCTTCTCTACCCAGCTTCCCTGCAGCTTTCAGGACAGCAGAGCCTGGGTCCTGGTCCCTCCCAAGAAAGACCTAGCACTGATTTTAAGGCCTTTTTTTTTAAACCCCAGGGCTCTGAGGTCTAGCAGGGCTTGGAAGAGTCCCACCCTTTCCTTCTCCTGCCATGGGAGATCTGTGCACTTGGGGTGTGGCCACTACAACTTTAGATTTCTTGGGGCTGTCAAGGAGCTGAATAGCTCATTTTCTGCCAAGTGTAGCTGAAGAGGTAGACATCATGTGCCTCAGTATGAGGGAGGGTGGCGGGGCCACCAGCACCCTTAGACATTGTAACTGTCACTTCTCATCGCTCCTGCCCAGCATCTCCTGACTAAATGTTTGGAATGTGACAGTATCGCTGCCATTACCGTTTCATAGTTGGAGAAACTGAGGCACTGAGAGATGAGCCGAGTTAGCCGAGCAGTTAGTCTGCAGAGGCTGGGTCCAGTACAGGGTGGGCTGTGCCCTTCCCTGACTCTTGAGGGAAAGAAGAAGGACCTGTGTTTTACTGCTTGCAGGTGATGGTTCTCCCTGACCTGGGGGAGCAGGAAGACACCATCCCATCTCTTGTCTGGAATTAGGAGCCCAAGGCCACATTTACTGGATTCCTCAGTAACCCGAGAGGAGGAAGCGTTGTGAGGATGTTACCATGGTCACAGGTTCAGATGTTACCTGGGCAGGCTGTTTCCAGGTTCTTGACCTCTTACCCAACGAAAATAAGGGCTTACTCAGATTTACAAAAGAAGTGAGATGACATTATTCAGAGCCAAGCAATACAGATTAATTATCTCTAATACAGATTAGAGGTAAACTGTCATAATTGGCAGGGACCTATGAGTGAGGGGACTCATGGGCCCTGACTGTTGTTTAGGATTGTTTGATTGGATGCAAGAAGAGGAGTGGGGCGTGGTGATGGTGGTTCTATCTCCTGATGATAGATGGGGCTATGCATTTCTTTTTCTTGCTGTGCATGTCCCTTCCTATGATGCCTCTGATTGTGATCATGTGCACACACAGGCATCAGGTGGTAAACAGGGGATTCTCCTTAAAAGGTCACTTGAGGACAGAATTTTGCTTTATTGCACAGGCATCTAAGACCAATTCAGACTGGATTGGCGCTTCTATTATTTATTCCTGGGAATACACTTGAAGAGAAACTGTCTAAATCTAATTGTTACTAGAAATGGGGACGTTTATACTTTTGTTCCTAGATGGAAGTATGTGTAGCTTGATGTACTTTTAGGGGAGGGTCAGGGTTTATGAAGATACTAGGTGTTGTGGAATATTATTTTAACTAGGCAAAGATGTATTACATTTGTTTATGCTGCAGAATAGTTAACTCTGTAAGGGTTGTTACATCTGCTTATACTGCATTTGTTTAGCAGTATAAGGATGTGTGTTTAATTATGTAAAGATGTGTTCTATTTGGCTCACTTTGCGTGCCTAAGGTGGCTGATTGGTCTAATAAAGAGCTGAACAGCCAATAGCTAGGCAGGAAAAGGATAGGTGTGGCTGGTGGACAGAGAGAATAAATAGGAGAAATCTAGGCTCCAGAGAAGACCAGGAGGAACAAGAAAAGAAGTAGGAGGAGAGAAAGAGAGAGACATGCCCAGGGCCAGAAGCCAGGCAGCTGCCACCACCCAGACATAAAGTCAACAGGAAAGGAAGATAAGCAGAAAGAAAGAAAGAAGATAAAAAGTAGCCAGGTGGTGGTGGCGCACACCTTTGATCATAGCACTTGGGAGACAGAGACAGGTGGATCTCAGTGATTTTGAGGCCAAAATGATCTACAGAGCAAGTTTCAGCCTCCAAAAAACAAAAACAAAAAACAAACAAACAAAAAGAAAAGCTCTTGAGGCAAAAACATAAAAGATGAATTTAAGTTAAAAGATCTAGCCAGGCTGAGCATTCATAACTAATAATAAGTCTCTGTGTCATAATTTGAGAGCTGGTTGGTCACCCAAAAGAAAAAAGCCTGGTACAGCCAGGTGCATTTCTTGGATGAGGGCTGTGTGAGCACTGTATAGGTGAAGGATAAGCTTCCAAATACATCATTGAGAGGGAAGAGCAGTTGCAAAGCCCAGAGCCAAATAGAATCCCAGGCTAAACTATCTCCTGTGCTTGTGCACCTCAGGTATGACATACAATCTAAAACACAAACATTTTTTAGAAACTTCAACACTTAACATTCAAGTGCCTTTTCATCACATACTATCGGCAAAGTTGAAAGACAGATGAGTCTCTTGGAGAAAATAGTCATGAATGCAAATCACACCCTTGAACTAAATCTCTCAATGTGTAAAAGAATCCCTGCCAGTCAACAAAGGATCTTCCCCATTCCCGTAGGAAAAATGATCAAAGAACGGGGACGGAAAAGAAAGTGAAGGATGTCTCTCATGGAAGGTTGTCCCACCTCTTATGAGGAACAGAAACTAGAGGACAGTGAGACATGATTCTAAGCCTCCAGGGATCGCCAAAGAGTGCAAGGTTAAATGAGACATTCTGGTTTGGAGGTTGTGCAGCAGTCAACACTGTTGGAAATGCCAGCGCCACAGAAGTAGTACAGGTTTGTTCAGAGAGGGCACAGGGACTCACACAGCCTTAAAAATACAGGACCCATGCGTGCCCCATAAGTTCCCTACCCATGCAGGTCTGTCTTACAGATAACCGTGTGTGTGTTTGTGTGTGTGTGTGTGGGTGTGTGTGTGTGTGAAGCCCGGATGGTGCACGGGAGACACTGTAAGCACACACTGCAGGTTCTTCTTAAGCAAAGGCTTTTTTATCCTAAGAGCCTCACTGTGCAGCTGTGGAAGAGGATGAGGCCGAGTATGAGCAGATGCATAAGGAAAGAAAGGAGGAGGAAAGGGAGAGAAAAGCAGATCAGGAACAAAGAAAGAAGAAACAAAAGATGGAGAAAAGGGGTTAGAAGCAAGAGCTGTGTTCACGCACTTGGGTATGGGTAGTGATGCCCTGTGGAGACACTGGGCTGTGGTCGCAGATGCATCTGGGAATCAGACCTCCACCCCACCCCAGCTGGGGATTTTTTTTCCTCTAATGCTGTGGCTCAAGTGGATGGATAAGAGAACAAGGCAGACACACGGGACATGTTTACTGTGTCAGTTTCCCCCTCCCTTTGCTAGCCGTAGTTTGTCCTTTTGCATGCTTAATCTTGAACCTGCCCTCATGAAGATCAAGGGCAATCGTCATGTGCCAACAGGGTCTGATGTCTCCCAGTGGCAAGGATCCTTTACCCCAAATATTGAGAGAGGTGTTTTGGATTTTAGAATTCTCTAGCTTCAACGATATTTGCTTACCCAGTATGAGATATCTCCATGATGCCAGGAGATGTCCTATCTACCCAGCTTCTTATCCTAATGACAAAACTGCCCTCTGTTTGAGCCTCAATTTGTCATCTGTAGAGTGGGACATCTGGATCTAGTGTTGGATGGTTCCTGACCCTGATTGTCCTCTCAGGGACTTTCCAACCCTCCCCAGTCCTCTAGGAGCCCCTCAAGACTACAGATTTGTCAGGTTTGTCTAACTCCAGTCCTGTTTGTTTCTCAAAACTTGGGTTGGAAGAGCACCCCAAGGCCTGAAATAATCCAGTCTTTGGGTCTCTACTTCCCAGTAATGACCTAAGCTTCTTTTCCTCTGCTGGACAGAATTGCTTGAAAAAAAAAAAAAAAAGAGTCTTCCGTTTTTCTGGATGTTTTTGTAAAGGTTTGGGGGCTCCTGAGAAGCTGGGATGGCTCACTTGGAAAATCCACTGAAAAACATGCCCTTTGACTATCCTTTAGCAATAAAGGCTGTAGAGTAGAATTGAAAAACATTCTGGGGAGATAAAAGGGAAGCAGAAAGAGCATCTCTTGTATTTACAGCCTTCACCCACGACTGCTGCTTTTGATTGCAAAAACGTGGAGGACATTTAATTTCCTGGCTACAGTTTCCCTGAACACCTGTCCTGAGTGCGTTCCCGGCACTTGGGAGGCAGAGGTGGGAAGTCCTTGAGTTCCCGGCTAATGTGGGCTACATAGAGACCCTCTTTCGATGATGATGATGATGATAATGATGATACCTTTAAATGCTCAGTAGTGAGGTGATGTTTATGTAAATTATGGTAAATCTACCATATCAAATATCAAAATGATGACATTTGATAGAACTATGAAAATAGATTTTGTAGAATAAGCCCTGAGGTAGGGGGAAAGTTCACACTGCCTTTGTTGGAAAGCAGAGGATGTAATATCAAGACCATGAAAGCCATGGTGATAGCTGTGGTTTAAATAGCTACACACAGAGCTTCTATGTTTTTATAAATGAACATAGAGGAAATATACCAAAGTGTATTCAAATGTTTGCTTCTGAAAATAGTTACACTAATTCAAGGCTATTTTAATTTTCTTATGCCATTTTTTCTCTTTTCCATAACCATACTTATTTGAGTAATGTAATACATGTTTTTCCAAGCCTGTTCACATTTTTCAAACCAGATTGTCAGGCCAAATATTACTGTATAGTTTTATCATTTGGTGATGCCTTAACCATGAACTCTCACCAGGAGCTATAGATGTGCACTGCATGACCTAAAGAAGTTGGATAGATAAACTTGGCTTGGCTGCTTAAATTTCACAGGGGAGTTTGTTTCTTGCTTTCTTGAAAATGCATGCACACAGCAGTGATTGCCAACAATGGGTGTGCATCCCTTTGGCACACTTGGCAGTGCTGAGAGGAAGCTGCCCCACTGGTTGCCATGGTCCCGCAGTTGGCCATCCCACTGTCCCCATTGTCTGCATGCAACTAGCTGGTATAAGAGTGCAGAGTAAGAATCTGAAGATGCCAGACGCCAAATCCATGTCTGACCTTGAGTCACAGGTTCTAGCCCCATTGCGGATGCACCAAGAGCAAGACACAGATGAATTGCCTTGGCCTGTGTGTAAACACTGCATGGGAATTATAAATGAGCTTCTTGTATAGGCTTGGGCTCCATTCCCAAGGATGCTTCTGGAGCTACAAAAAAATCCTCTAATCTAGAGAGAACTTAGAAACTGAAGCATCAAATCCCTCAAGGTGGATCTGAGATCCCTGCCCTACCCTGCCCCTCAAAGCCAGGTTCAGGGCTGCACCGTTGCACATGTAGCCCAAAACTAGATGCTTAGTGAGCAACCAAAGGGGGAGTAAAGTCCACGGGAGGTACTGAGATGTGTCACAGTGGCGAAAGTCAGGGCAGAACACGTCTGTAAGCTCTTGGGAGCATGTGGCTGGACCTTTGCCTTCTGCGCTCAGGGCTCAAGGGCTCATCGGGAGTTCTCTAGGGTAGATGTACAAGATACGTGGTACCTCCCGGGGAATGTTCTTTAAACGGGCAAAGAAGAAAAACTGTGGGAGGATAGCTACAGTCCGAGCAGGAGGAAGTGTACTAAGGATGCTGATGTGCTCTTGATTGGTTTGGGGTCCTCAAGCTGCCACATTGCTCTCCGCTGTTGATATCCACAGCTATGGGCCACCCACCTACCCCCAGGTGACATATGGCTCCTAGGGGGAAGAGCGAAGACAAAGTATGCAAATACGCAGGCATCTTATCATCTTGTGCTTGGCAGACCTTTCGCAAGTGTGGCCTAGACATGACCTGGGATGTCCTGGGGCATGCCGCAGACTTTCTTGAAACAAAGATGGACTCCCAATGGTCTGAAATATTTGTTGTGGTTATAAATTTCAAAGTGATAAAGCAAACCGTTGTTTAAAGTTTTAAACAAACAGGAAAAGCAGGATGGAGCCGGGAAATTGACTGCAACATCTGACCATTTCCACTGGAGGAGCTTTCTTATGTCTTCATTCTCTAATGCACACGGGATGGTGCTTTCCAGAATGCATTGGGGCTTCACAGTAGCTAACGTGGGCAAACATGACGTGAAGAGCAGGGTTCATGAACGGTCCCCATGCTCAGCCCCAGCCCTCGTAGCCAATGAGGATGGTGGAGTTCAAAAACTCCAAAGAACTTAAAATAAAAAATGCCATGTAGTATATGCATGTCTATGTGTTCTTGTGTGCACATGTATGGGAAGGGGGCACATATGTATGCACATACATATAGAAACTAGAAATCAACATTAGATACTGTCATAGTTGGTTTTCTATGGCTGTGATGAAAACACCATGGCTAAGACAACTTGGAATGGAAAGGGTTCATTTGGCTTACTCTTCCACATCACCATCCACTGTTGAGCCAAGTCAGCACAGAAACTCAGGGCGGGAACCTGGAGACAGAACTGAAGTAGGACCTTGGAGAGGCATGGTTTGCTGGCTTGTTCCCATGGCTCACTCAGCCTGCTTCCTTGGACATCCCAGAGCTACCTGCCCAGGGGTAGCACCACCCACAGTGGGTTGAGCCTTCACATGTCAATCATTAATCAGGAAAATGGCCCACACATTGTCCTACAGGCCAGTCTGATGGAGGCAGTTCCTTAGTTGAGGTTCCTTTTTCCAGATGGCTCCAGCTTGTGACAATGAATTAGATCAGTGAGTGGTTCAAGGCCCCCTTGGGAGGGGTCAAATGTTCCTTTCACAGGGGTTGCCTAAGACCATCGGAAAACACAGATATTTTCATTACAATTCGTAAGAGTATGATTATTCAAAATTACAGTTATGAAGTAGCAATGAAAATATCTTTATGATTGGGGGGTCACCACACATGAGGAACTGTATTAAGGAGTCACAGCCTTAGGAAGGGTGAGGACCACTGAGCTAGATGAACATGGGTGTTCTCTTTTACCTTCTTTTTCTTTTTCTTTTTTTAATTTACTTATTTGAGACATGGTTTCTTCTCCCAACCTGAAACTCACTGACTGAGCTAGAGTAGCTGGCATCAAGCTCTGGGGATCCATCCTCATGTGTCCACCCCACTCTGCCCTGCCCTCACAGAGCTGGGCACATTTGTAGGTTTTAAGAGAGTGGGCAGATCCTAACTCAGTTTCTTCAGCTTGAGTGGCAAGCACTTAAGCCTCTGAGCTGTCTCCTGCTTCTGATGCTTTGTGTGACATAGAGGATGCACAAGGAATAGAAATGTGAGTATGTTTGGATTGTGCTTACTAGGGTTATTCTTTTTAATCCAGTGTGAATGGCCTAAGGTCCAAGCCCCTGGAAGACCAGGGAGCAGGGGAAGTCACCATATGTCCAAGGTAAGCCACTCAAGTCTCTAACACGGTATGGTCTCTGACAGCTTCCTGTTTCCGCCCCTCCCCCAAATACTTACAGATTGCAGCTGTGGATTGGAGGGAAGTCTGGAAAGAGGACGGCACTAATCCTGTTCTGAGTGCTTCATCCTTTTCCACCAAAGATCCTGTCTCCAAATACTATTACAAGGGGATTTCAACATAGGACTGTAGGAGATGCAAATATTCAGGTCATAACATCAGGGTGGGGGCAAGGAGAAGAGGCTCAGGAAGTCTGTTGGGGTATCAGCTCTGACAGCCACAGTGGTGGGCTTTCTGCTTAGTGGTGGTGGTGGGGGCATAGTCTTTCTTGTTACTTTGTGAGGAAGCACGAACACTTCTGGTCTTGAACTTTCTTAGTTTGAAGCCTGACTGTCCATGTACACATGCAAATACATTTGCATACACAATACACACAGGGATAAAATGTGCCCAGACTGGGGGAAGAGGAGCTGTCCTCAGGAGATGTCCATGTGAAGGACATTTTTCTAGGGGAGGAGGAGTGGTTTGTGTCGAGGAGAGCATGGTACCGTTGGAAAATCAGAAGGCCAAAGGGAAACAGACCTAGCTTCAAATTTTAATTTAACCCTTCTGATTCTGTGCGCTTTGGCAAGTTTTTTCTCAGCCCTCTCTCTCCCTCCCCCTTCATCTCCCTCTCCACCCCCATACATGTTTAGTCTGTGCGTTTATATAGACACGTGTTACAGCTGTGTGTCTTCCTCTGTTAGTCTCAGCCTTACTGCTTTGAGACAGGGTCTCTCACTGACACTGTTGAGACTAGGCTGGCTGGCAAGCCCAAGGTCCACCCGTCTCCACTCCCCAGCATTCTGGTTACAGGCACACACAGCAGTGCCTGCCTTACGTGGCTGCTGAGGATTCTAAACCAGGGCTTCATGCTTACCCAGAGCCATCTCCCCAGTCCCATGCCTGTTCGGTTGTTTGCTTGGTTGGTTTTTGTGTTGTTGTTTTGTTTTTTAGCTTTAATACAACAAAGGTATCTCCTTCCCAGCTTACTAGAATAATTAAAGATAATGAGGCATGCATTAAACAATGGCCACCACACTGGGCGCTGGCTGTCTTAGGCTCTGCCAGGTGCCTCCTGTATGAGGGAGTTTTCCATCATGTGCTGAACACCTGAGCTAACCACTTCACGAGAAGGACAGGATTATCTGGGCTCTCAGTTTCAGAGCTTTCTATTCGGGGTCCATCGGTTTGTTCAGCCGTGGTGTTGGCAGCGCACCGTGGTGGGAGTGTGAGAGCCAAGCTGCTCACCTTGGTAAGGAAGCAAATGAGTGGGAAGAGACGAGGGTCCCATATCCCCACCTCCCCACCCCCTGACAGTGCCAGGCAGGGGACTCAGAGCCTAGCACAGGAGGCTTCCTGGGACACCCCAAGTCCAAACCTTCAAACTTAACAAGTTTCGCAGTGTTTTGTTAACTCTGGCCACTCTGTGACTTCCTTAATAACCTCCTGAACCAGTTCCCCCTTTATTTAGGCCTCGTTCTGAGCACTAAGAGCTACTGAATTGCTAGTTTGACATGCTTATTTTGGCTTTTTATAAAAGACAAGGGTTCACAGTCATGTGTTTTCTCGCTGGCTCTCTCTCCTTCTCTCTCTAATAATTCCTGAATTACTGCATTACTCTTAAAGCAGCAGCTTCTGTGTTAGAGAAACGGTTCCTGGTATCACCTCCACGTTCACGCCCTGATCGGCAGCCCTGTGCAGGGGGACCCTGCACCCCCCAAGCATTGGCAGTGGGTTTTCCTGCCAACACTGCACATCTAGCCGGAACTTCAGCGAGGTCACTTTGACATTCTCCGAGACAATTTCCTTTGAAGAGAAGTCTTTCTTTTCCTGAATCCTCGTGGGGCCTGTAGCCAAAAAAAATAAAGAAAACATCATTGCGAGTTCTTCCCAGGAACAAGCGGTTTCTGCAGGGGTGATTTCTGCTTCTTTTTGAAATTATGTTTTCTGTGTTTAGTGTGTGTTTGCATGTGTGCCATAGCATGGGTGTGGAGGTCAGAGGCCAGCTTATGGGAGTCATTTCTCTCCTTCTACCGTACAAGGTTGGGCTTGAAGGCAAGTGACTTCACCCCCGGTGCCGTATTTCTGGCCTGGGTTTTCTTTCTGGAAAGTCTCATTTGCCTGAACTGCTCATAGATCAAATCCAAGGCCCGCCCTTGCATGAGACTTGTGTATCAACAGCCGTGTGAAGGAAGAGTTAGACAATCAAAGCAGGGCAGGGGTAGACCTGCCTGTCGTGTGCTCTCCCAGGTACTCTGAGTTGCCACTCATGCCCACTCTCCCACCCTGCTTAGGCTAGGAATTCTATCCCATCCCACCCGCAGCAAAGACAGCAACCTCACACGCTCTGGCTGTGTAGTGACTACTGTTCTACAGTGGTTGGAGCACATCTCTGGGCGTCCGGAGGTTCTGACCTTGTTCTTAGAGCCTGTCTTTCTAGAACTTTTGCATTGTGATAGCAGCAGTTCTCCAGGGCTCTCTGAGCTATAAGAAACCACCTTATCCAAAGGGCTCCTTGTGGATGGAGATGCTTCACAAGGGATCCAAAGCAGCAGTGGACAGCCTCAGGCCAGGCTGGAACCAGAGACAGCTCTCCGAGGTAGATTAACCCAGGACCTTGTGTCTGCTAAGCAAGCCCTCTGGGCTCTAACTGGCTGCACTCCCAGCCCCGGTGACTTCCTGCCTGTCTAGTTTCCTCTCTGCTCTCAGGCCATATGCCCCCAAATCCACTGACCTGGTGTCACAAACTGGTCAATGACTTTCAAGTCTTCTGCCCCCAGGAGACCAGAATGCTCTCTAGCAAGCCCACACCCACAAGCCCACACTAGTCCTCCCTCCCCTTCTTTGCTCTGTAGCCTGGCCATCTCTGCACAGTACATAGGTATGGGGGAGCTTCTGCCCAGCACTCTGCAGTGCACAGGCTCTCTCTGCATGAACACAGGTCTCCCCAGGCCCTGCCTGACCTGCATGCTGCCCGACTTTGCAGCCTGAGTTGCCCCTGGCCCTGCCTAGGACCTCTGTAGCCTCCTTCAGAGGCTTGGGCCCCTGCTGTGATGCTGTGGCCTCTTCCCAGAGTCTTATTTCCCCATCACCTCCCCTCACTCACATTCTGCCATTCACAGTCACACACAGTATTTGTCGCAGATATGCTTTGCCAGTGTCTCTAGGAGTCTTTGGATTTTACTGTCCACTCCCTTCAGCTGTTCCCTCTACAGGGACTGCATCAGGTCTGCTTAGTCACCGGGCACATAGTAGGTGCTCCTTAGTTGGGGGTAGAACTAATGTTGGGGTCCCCTGCGTCATCTCTAGTATAAAACATCAGGCCACTGCCCTTGTTAAAACCACATTGTTCCCCCCACTGTGAATCGGACCCTGAACAATACGGTACTGTTCAGCCAGGTGTGGTGGCACTGCCTTTAATCCCAGCACCCAGGAAACAGGCGCAAAGGATCTCTGTGACGTTGAGGCTAGCCTGGTCTATATAGGGAGTTCCATGGTTCAGCCCGACCTCTCTTCCCCCTGTCCCTGGCTCACTGCGTGCTATCTATGGCTGCCTCCCAGCTGAATGGCTCACACCTGCATCCTTGCTCAAGACTCTGGCAGAGAAGCCAGGCCAGGCCCTATCTTTCCCCAAACTGTGCCGCCTTTTCCCGGAAACCAAGAGCAGACCTTTCAAAGAACTGATTTCTCCATCTCATCTGTGTTTCTAGATCTTTCTGCTACCGTTTCTAGTTCAAACTGCTGTCATCTCTTAGCTAGGCAGCGAGCCCAGGCTTTATGTTCCTGCTTTGGTCATGCAGTGACTCTCCTTAGCCGATGTCTGCCAGTGTCCTACTACCTCCTAACAGCTCCCCACGGGGTAGCTTTTAGCTTGGCCTCTTCTCAGCCACCTGTGCCAGTAGTGGGTGCCCCCGCCCCGCACCTTAGCCACATATCTGTAACACAGGGGTAGCGTTCAAGTGTTCTCTGTAGTCACCATCCTGCCTTTGTCTTGGAAATCTCTCCCATATCCATCCCGTGATGGTTCTTCTTGGTTGTCAACTCGATCACATCTGGAATGAACTACACTTCAGAAATGGAGGGCACATCTGTGAGAGATCTTCTGCTTGGTTTGAAGTGGGTGCACCTCCTTCTAGTTCAGACCTTTGATCTGGATCTCGAGGTGGGAAGACATGCGCCTTTAATCCAGATCTTGAGGCGAGGAGACACACCTCTAATCTGGGCCACACCCTCTGCTGGAAGCTTCTCTAAGGACGTGGAAGAAGGAAACGCTTGCTCTTTGCCTCTTGCCCTGGCCTTGCTAGTGCAGCCATTCCTTCACTGGCATTGGAGCCTGCTTCTTTAGAATTCCAGCAGATGCAGCAGAGATTCTTGAACTTTGCATTAACAGCTGGCCTTTGTTGGATTAGTTGGACGGCAGCCTGTTAAGTCAGTCCAGCAAATTCCCCTTTTAAATATGTATAGAAAGATTCCACGAATTCTGTGACTCTAGAGAACCCTGACTAATACAATACACATCCCGACCTTCTGTGCTTTTCTCTACTGTAGTCGTGGCTTTAGTGTTCCCATGGGAACACTAGGATTCCTCCCCAACGCATCTGCCTCACCTGTCTCTGGTCTCAGCCCACCGATGCTTTATGTTTTGTTGAAGGGATACCCAGGATGCCAATCCGATCATCCAGCTCTCCCACTGATCCCTTCACCTTCTACTGCATTCCACAACCTCAGTCTCAGGCTTCCCCAAACCCCCAACCCAAGCCACACTCCATTCATGTTCTGTATTGCCTTGGGTCCCCAGATGTTAGAATGAGTTCCGGGCTGGGGCATCTCCTGCATAAACCTGCTCCCTCTTTACTTAATACAAAGCTAGAGATGGAACCCAAGAGCCTCACGGATGCTAGGCAGGTGCTCATTCACTGAGCCACAGCTCCTATCCTTAGGTCAGCCATTGTTCCTCAAAGATCTCACTGTCCTATCCTGTCTCAGAGACCAGCCCCACCACCCACATCCAAGTCCAGTCCAAGCCCGAAACAGTTGCTCATAAATAGCAGTAATTATTTGAACAATGAGAGATGGGTCTCTTGGCCATTCCCATGTTCCTTTCCTTTTGTTCCTCCAGTAAAGAAAATCCTGGCAGTGGAGCCTTGGGGAGACGGCAGTTGGAGAGAAATGGGAAAAACTGTGTGGAGCATGGGCAAGTGGGCTGGAACTGGCAGCTGGCCGGGCTGTAGTGGGGGAGGGAAGCACGCGCGAACAGTGGGCAATCTGTGGGCCTGTGGTGAAGGTGTGCATGTACAGGCAGTGTGGAGGCTGTGAGTGGCCTGGCTGCAGGTGTCTCACTGTCTTGAGGCTCTGCCGAAGCCTTGACGTGAGGACTCTATGTCTCTCCACTACAAGGTGGGGTGAGAATGGCCGAGGGTCAGGCAGGACCACAGGTCACTGGACACCTCAGCAAGGTGGTGGTAGAAGTGATATCCAGGGACCAGCAGAGTCAGAGGGCTGAGTCCTTATTTCCAGGTGAGAAAAGAACAGACCTGGGAGGCACATGGCCAGTCGTGAGCCGCTATAAGACTCAGGGTGGGCCAACAGCCCCAGCTGGGAGTCTGTCCCAAAGGTACCTGCATTTCCCTAGATGTTTGACCTAATACTACAAACAGACTAGGGACTTCCCGTTGTTGGATTTTCTTTTACTCTGGCCCCACATTGGACCACCAAAATGTTGTTGGCTGTTTTTCACTCGTTACTCTTTTAGGGGACCCACCACTCAGCTCCCAAATCATGAGATGGAAGCTTATTATTTCTTATGAATGCCTGGTCTTAGCTTGGCTTCTTTCTAGCCAGCTTTTCTTAATCTTAAATGCATCTACCTTTTGCCTCTGGGCTTTTTCCTTTTCTTACTTCTGCCATCTCTCTTTCACTCTGACTCTGTAGCTGACTGGGTGGCTGGCCCATTCTTTTCTCGATCCTTCTTTCCTCTTGCTTCCAGATTTCTGCTCTTTATTCTCTTTGCCTGCCAGCCTCACCTGTCCTTTCTCCTGCCTCACTATTGGCTGTTCAGCGCTTTATTAGACCAGCAGGTGCTTTGGACAGGCAAAGTCACACAGCTTCACAGAGTTAAACAAATAACAGAATGCAGCTCATCTTTGCATTGTTAAATAAATGCTCCCCAGCATAAACAAATGTAACACACCTTAAAATAATATCCCACAACACTTTGAGTCACAGAGCTCCACGGTGACTGCTGTGGTGACAGGAAGGCACACAGGCGGGCGAGGCTATGACGAGCTGTCTCCCTTCTTTATAAGTGGATTCCGCGATGTGTTTTGTGATCCCAATACAAGCATGTACTACAGTGTTCTCACGGGTGGTCTTCAGTGACATCCAGCCAAGAGCTGTTAAGTCATATTTCCAGACACGTTTCTCAATTGGACTGTATCTATTTATTTATTTTTATCGTGTCAATTATGCGACCAAGGTAAACGTCCAAACCAGCGCTGAGGTCATTACCAGATTCCTGTGTTTGTTTCTTCTGGAGCTCGATACTGAGCCAGGGCCTCACACATGCTGGACAAATACTCTACTACTGAGCCTTTAAAGGTTGTTTTTGTGGTGACTTGGCTCATGCCTGTTTGCAGTGTGGGTTTCTGTGGTGCAGAGTCCCGGGCATGGCTTTTAGAGAAGGCACTATTCCTTAGCTGCTCATAGAGCTGGAGTCAAGGTGGTGACTAGGGCCGGGTCCCGAGTGGGGGGTGGGGAGGCATGGCCAATAAGGTGGTGGACGTTGTTCCTGGTGGATTGTTGAAGGGCCTCAGTTCTTCTCTGGGGACTAGCAGGGCTGGCCCTGGGGTCCTGGTCATGTGGCGCTCTCTCTGCCACAGCTGCCATCGTCAAAGCCAGCAAGGAGGAGATGCACACGTGATGTAAGTGCACAAGTGACATCCTGCCGCCTTTGTCATGTCTTCATTGTCTGACATGTGTCTGGCTCACACTAATAGAAGGGGATCCCATGGTGCGGGCGTGGGTTCTAGGCGTCAGGGGCCACGTGTGACAGTGCCACACTGAAATCAGCATCCAATCTCCTGGTGTCAGCGTCACCCTTTTGGGTCTCCCATGCTCCACCCCCCGTCCCAAGCACATCTGAAGAGGCCTCTAGAGGATTTACCCGCTAGCCATGTCTTCAGCCTGTTTCCAACTTTCAGCACGCTGCAGGGCCAGCTTTCCATCCTGGTCCCCTTACGTATGACTAATGATGCTTTCAGTAGCATAACTTCCTGGTTTGTGGGCTTTTATGTATTACAAAAGACAGGGCTCACCCTTTCCCTGGGGACAATTTTAGAGAAAAATAAATCTTTGCCTTTACATAGCATGTGTTGGAGTTGCAGGGTTGGGGAACACATCCTAGCCCCCCAGCCTTTGGGAAGCTTGCAGCCTAGAAGAAAGGAGAGGTGCCCCATGATAAAGAAGAAGGACAATAAAGAGGCAGGCACAAACGGAAAGGAGCACAGTGGTGGTTCAGAAGCTTCCGGAAGGGGGTCCTGGTCTGCAGTCTGACAAAGGCTAACATCTACACACCTCTTGGGCAGAGCTCAGAAGAAGTAAGTGTGGTCAGACTTTTGAGTCTCTGTTCCTAACTAGCCAAGGTGATGCTGGTTTGTGGATCATGCTCAGAACATGTGCAGGCATGCATGTGTGCGCATGCACGCACACACCCTAGCTGTTGTTCCCAGAAAGCTGGATGCCAAGTGTAAGTGGAGCCAGCATTCACCACCACACAAGGGCAGCAGTCCTGGCATCTTAGATGGATTTGAAAGGCTCTGAGAGGCAATTGCATAAAAGACTCCAGCATTAGCTCCTGCACCGTTGAGGGACACATGTATCAGCATGCCTAAACAGCCATGTCCCCGTCCCCATGGAGGGGGCTACTGAAGGGAGTGGGTAGTAAAACCTAAAGGCTTCTGCTTGTGCTAAGGCACCACAGAGCTCTGGGAAAGAGGGACGTCTTCCCTTTGCACTGTGTGGAAATGACCAGGCTGCAGGGGGGAGAAGAGCAGGGAGGCCTGGGGGCTGCAGCCTCTTCCCTGGGCTGTGGCTGTGAACTTGCTAGAGAACGTTTTAGTTTCCTTTGGAACTGAAGCCTCGAAAGCTGTTGAGCACTTTGTCACAAGGTCAAAAACTGGGACATAGCGTCTGAGAGCAGTGGGAGTTAGAGACTCAGGAAGTTATTGGGTTCCCAAGGGGCTGATGTCATTGACTGGCTAGCTGGGCCATGGTATGCTGCTGTCCCCTGAGGAAGCAAGGGCTGTGCCTGAGATCTGGCCCGCCAAAGCTAGGTGAGTGTTCTTCCTCAGGCCTTAACGTCCCTTGAGCTCCAGGTCTACAGCCCACTCGAGTCTCCAGATAGAAGCCCTGCACTGTGCTGTCTCCCTGCAGGCCAGGGTGGCTGCTTCGTGATAGTGGCCATCACTATAGAGACAGTGGTATCTTGGATTGGTGGAGGCCCAGGCACTGAGACCTCCATCTCAGCAGTCCCAAGTGGATGGATGATGGCTGCTTCTCTGCCAAGGAGTACTGTGCTCTGTGCCCCAGGAGGGGGCGTGTCTTCCTGTTCATTTCTCTTCGCCTGGTCTCATCATGACCTCTTCTGCTGAGCTGGCTGCGAGCCATTTCTGCAGGACCCAGGTCACAGCCATAGTCCACCCTCAAACGTGTCTGCACTCTCTCTTGCCCCGCTTGTGTTCATGGTGTTCTTGACACTAGTGCTGGGAAGTGGGGCTCACTGAGCAGAGAGGCTGGTGCTAGAGGCAAGAGGGCCCCATCCCAGGACAAGCTGCAGACTGAAAGGAGGGGCAGTTAAGGCTCAGGCAGCCCCAGGCCTGAAGAGGAGGGCAAGGGGCTGAAACATGGTGGCTCGTCAGGCCTGGTACCTCAGCATACACTCTGAATTGTGTGTTACTGTGACCAAAACCTGACAAAACAACCGGAGAGGGGAAAGATGTCCCCACCCTCCAGTCTGAGGACATTTTTGTCTGTCATAGCAGGGAAGTATGGCAGAGTGGCTCCATTGTGGGTAGGGCAGGAGGAGGCCATGGCAGAGTTCATGGCAGCAGGAGCTTGTGGCGATTTCCTCATGTCATGGCAGGCCAGGAAGCAGAGAGGTCTGAGGAACCAGGGGCTCAGCTGTAACCTTCAAAGATCCTTCCTTGTTGGCCTATTTCTTCCATCTAAGCCCTTCCCCCTCAGGTTCCACAGCCCTCCCTGAATTATAATGGGAAGAAAGCCTTTGAGCCCCGAGCCTATGGTGTCACTTCAGATTCAGACTGTCCCCTTCCACCCTGGCCACCCAGAGGCCCTTGGCCATCACACGGTGCAGAATGCATTCGGTTCAACTTCGAGTCCCCCGATCTCAACACTTCAAAAATTTGAAATTCAGGAGCCTGGAGAGGTTGCTCAGTGGTAGCTCTGCTTCTCTTGCTGGGGATCCAGGTCTGAATTTCAGCACTCACATGGCAGTTCACAACCATCTGCAAGTCCAGTTCCAAGGGATCCAGTGACTTCTTTCGGTCTCTGTGAGTGATAGCACATGGTTCACATACACGGCTATAGGCAAAATAAAATAAAAATAAACAAATCTTTAAAAAATTCAAAATTTTCAAAATCTGTTCTGAGACTTAAGGTCTTAGCCGTGAAACCCAGTAAGATAAAAACGGCATCAAGCAACCATTCCCACTCCAAAAGACAGACCCGGAGTGCAGGAAGGAAAGGTTGGATCCACGCAAAACTGAAGTCCAGCAACCATGAAGTCTCGTGGGGTGCACGGTATTGTGATGGGCAGCCTACCCCTCCAGTCCTGCCACTTGGCAGTACACGAGCCCTGTAGCCAGGTTCCCAGTAGAGTCCTTGTTCCCATCTGGAGCCTTTGGAGCATCCAACTTTCCTCTTTGCACTCTGAAACCTCACAAATGTCACCCCGAGCTGCCATCATTCTGGGGCCTCTCTAGGCCACACCAGACTCTCCCCATTTCTCCTGCAGCCTGTTAATCCAGAGCCCTGAGAACTGCACAGTGAAGCTTAGTCGTAGCAACAACCCCACTCCTGATAGCAGTTTTCTGGACTGGTCACTTTTGTGTTGTAGCAAAAACGCCCCACAGACACTACTTAAGGGGGACAGGATTTGCTTTGTCTCTTAGTTTGAGCAGATTTTCGCGTACAATAAGCAGAAATTCCCCGAAGAGTGACACTATGGGCAGGGCTTCTGCCCTTCTTCAATGCTGTGTTGACTCTTCTGGGGATTTCCCTCCTCATAGAAGACTTAGAGTCAGTTTGTATAAATTTCACACAGAGCTTGCTGTAATTTCGACTGGGCTTTCGTCTGTCGATGTATTGGGAAGAACTGGTATTCTAAGACAGCTGTGGCTTCTCCGCGAATGTGAAGCTACGTTGGTTAGGACTGGAGTTGCCTTTCAAGGCAGCCATGCTCCTCCTTACAGCTCTCCTTATGCAAGAGGAAAGGGGCAATGGGGAGGTTATGGTCCGCTATGGGCCCCAAATTGGGCAATCCTTCTGTATTACCTGGGTGCAGTGGCATAATTCCTGTCAGGTATTCATGGGATCCTGAGGTGAATTTCGTCTCTAGCCAGGAGCTAGAGCTACACAGGTGACCGGTGCCACTGTTCCTCACCCTCTTGGAGCTTACTGTGTAGGAGGCAGAGAGCCAAGAATGGCCTTACCCACAAGTGGAGGACGTGGGCCATTTGGACTGGGGCCTGGGAATCTGCCTGTAGATGGCACTGTTGAACTGTAGGTGGGTTGATAGGGACCAGGTGGAGAAGGGTCCCAGGACCCCAAGCAGAACCCTTGGGACCGGTAGGAGCTCAGAGCTTCCCAGAGACTTGGGGGTGTATGTGTCCAGAGCATGGGAGGGAAGATGGACAAGATGAAGTCATTGTGTCTTTGAGGGAGGATGTAGACTTGGCTCTCTGCATGGCCTTGTGGGATTGAAGACACAAAGGAAGCCATGGGGAAAGTGAACAAAGTACATGCTAGATGCTTCCTGGGACGCTGGTGCCCGCGATCTCAGCAGTCCCCATTGCCACGGGTGGTGGCAACATCCTAGTTGCCATCCAACACACAAGAGGACCGAGGCTCAGAGGCGCTGGTCAATAACAGAACCAGGCCTTGGTTTCCTTCTCTGTGAAATGAGATAGTGCATCCCTAGAGGACAGCAGTGGTGGTGAATTGTGATTGTGCATGGAAAACACTTATCAGCGATCTGGTGTGTGCTCAGGGATCATTGTGCTCGGGGATCATTGTGCTCAGGGATCATTGTGCTCGGGGATCATTGTGCTCGGGGATCATTGTGCACGGGGATCATTGTGCTCGGGGATCATTGTGCACGGGGATCATTATGCTTAGGGATCATTGTGCTCAGGGATCATTGTGCTTAGGGATCATTGTGCTCAGGGATCATTGTGCTCGGGGATCATTGTGCTTAGGGATCATTGTACTTGGGGATCATTGTGCTTAGGGATCATTGTGCTTAGGGATCATTGCCCAGCTCTGCCAGGCCCCTGCATTCCCTGAGACTGGTGCTATCTTCCAGCCCCAGGCTAATAGGTCTCCCCTGAGGTTTGTCATTTGAAGTTTGTCATAGTAGCCCTGTCCCTGTGGTGTGCCTGACTGTGTCTCTAGGAATGTCTAGGAGGTGACTTTGTATCGCCACCTTTGGATAGTGGTTTCTCACAGTTTTGACTACCAAGCTGGCCCTCTGGCTGGAACTGCTTCCAGAGCCTGACTTACCTCTTGTTCCTGCCACAGTGGCCGTTTTTGTTTCTAAGTCAATCACTGAACTGGCATTGTTGTCATAGCCACTGTCGGTGGCATATTCCCTGCACCCAGTACTTTACCTGTGACGTCACTTCATCCTCATGGTTTGGAGTCAGTAAGGCTCAGAGGGGTAGAGTGACTTGCCCAGAGCCACACAGCTGCGGAGATGCCTAGCTGAAACTTGCACTGTGCTTGTTTGAGTCCCAGACACATTTTCAAGCCTTCTATTCAGCATGTTTTCTGGGTTCCTGGGAGCCTATTGCTCAACAGCAGCTTTCTGGAAACCCTATCTCTGGAGGTCCTGTGTCCAGGAGCGTGGCAAAGCAGAAGCCTGCAGATATGCAGATGGGGGCAGGAAGGGTTGAAGTGCCACAGAGGGGAGCCTGGGGGCAGAGAGTCTGTGGGAACCCTCAGTGACCTTTGACCTCCCAGGGAGGAGCCAAGAAAGGAACGGGCCAACAGAGCTACCCTTGGCCTCAGTGTTGAGGGAACGGGGGGGGGGGGGGGCTGTGGAAAGTTTACAGAGGGAAAAATGTCACCAGGGTGGGCAGGGCTAAGATGTTCAGTCATGTGGCAGTTTAATGATGGACCCCAGAATGGTTGGAGATGACAGGGGAGACAGTAGAAGTAGACAGGGGCCAGATTGGCCTGGGCAGAGGGTAACTTCAGGCAGAACTTGTTGGAGGGTTAGGGTGGTGGGTCCTAGGATCACAAAGGCCTGGATTCAGCTCTGTGTTCCTCTACTTCCTTGCTACATGACCTTGGACAAAATCTTTTCCCTCCCTGAACCTTGTTTCTTCATCAACAGACTATCTGTGGATTAATTGAGAGGCCCTCTCTCCTGGGATGGTTGGAAAGATATGTGGGGAGACATTAGCCAATCTCTGTGCAAAGGGGACCCCCCCCCCAGTCACATAGTTTGTCCTTAACTGCAAGCTCTACAGAAGCATTCTGCACTAAAATAGAAAAACAAATTTCAGACCTGTAGAGAGCCACCAAAACAGAGCAAAACACTAGTAACAAAACAACACTCAGACAAAACAGGCTGAATAACTGGCTCTCTGATTTAGATGGTATTACAAAGCTATAGCAATTAAAACAGCATGGCAAGCAGGGTGGTGGTGCCGCCTGCCTTTAATCCCAGCACTTGGGAGGCAGAGGCAGATGAATTTGAGGCCAGCCTGATCTACGTGGTGAGTTCAGGACAGCCAGGGCTACAAAGAGAAATCCTGTCACAAAGAAGCAAAGCAAACAAAACAAAACAACCAAGCAAACAAAAACAAAAGCAGCATGGCAGAAATGTAGATCAATGGAATGGAATAGAGGGTAGACGTCTACTCACACATACATGTTCAACCAATTTTTGACTGTGTCATTATGAAGAGTAGGTGATCTTGTCTGTAACGGGCTCTGAGAGACTTGATTTCCACATGCAAGTGGATGGACTTGGCTCTCAACTCACTCACAAAAGGAAACCACTGCAAATCTCCCCAAAAAGAGAGTAGGGGAAGTCCCTTATTATGGGCGTTGGCCATGGCTCAGGCTACAGTCAGTCGGTCAGTGGGTCAGCTTCTAGGCTCACATCCAACTAAAGCTGTGTGTAGCATGAGAAGCAGTCGACAAGGCAGAAGGGAAACATGGGAGATGCAGAGTAGTAAGAGCAGCCCTCATCTGGTGAAGGGTAATACCCAAAATGTACAAAGAAGCTCACAGCACAATAGCAGAGCCAGGCATGGTGGCACACACTTTAAGCCCCAACACCAGGGAAGTAGGGCAGGCAGATCTCTGTGAGTTTGAGGCCAGCCTGGTCTACATAGCAAGGTCCAGGTCATCTAGGGGTACATAGACCTAGGTCAAAAAAAGGAATCAGGGAATGAACAAAGAGTCTGGGCATAAATTTCTTCAAAGGAGATGTGTCGCAGCTGACAGGCTTGTGGGGGGAAAAAACATTCAACACCACTCATCAATGGAGAACACAAATTAAAGTCCATGACAAGATGTTGCCAACTATCAGTAAATATGGCAGTTACCCAAAAGTCAAGAAACAGCAGTTCCACAAATGTTGAGAGCAATGTAGAAGGTTTGAGAAGTGAATAGGCACAGCCATTATGGAAGATGGGTGCAGTAAAGCCAAGCAGGATGGCACTAATCTGAAGTCCCAAGTACTGGAGGCTCACTCGAACCCATGAGTTCAAGGCCATCCTGGGCAACAGAGAGATACCCACCTCTTATAAAAATATCGAAAAGCATGGTGGCGCACACCTTTAGTCCCAGCACTGGGGAGGCAGGGGCAAGTGGATCTCTCACATCCTCTGCAAGAGCAGAGCACACTCTGAGTTGATGAGCCAACACTCTAGCTCCTGTCTTTATTCCTGAGATAAGCTCAACAGCCTCAGACTCACTGTGTAGTCCAGGCTGGCTTCAAACCCCCGATCCTCCTGCTTTGGATCCCTTTAACTTTTACATGGATTTTCTTGTGTGCATCTGGATTTACAACATAACTTTACAGGATGTGTGTAGACAGTAGCGTGATTACTGTAGTGAGAGGGATAGATATATTCATCATTTCATAGTTTCATCTTTTTCTGACAAGAGCAACTGAAGGCCACTTACAGAACAAAAGTCTCTAATCCAGTGCGCCTTTACCTCATGCTGGAGAGAAAAACATTGGCTCTGCTCGCCCATCTGTGTGCAGAGGATATGAGTTTGGTTCCTAGAACCCATATTGGGCAGCACACAGCCACTTGTAATCCTAGCTCTAGGACATTTGATTTCTTCTTTGGACATTTGCAGACTGCACTCTGGTTCATGGCTGCATGTGTCTACACACACGCACGCACGCGCGCACACACACACACGCATGTATATATACACATACACTTAAAAAATAAAATCTCTTTTAAAAGATGCAAAGAAAGAAGCATGGTCATCCCCACAGTCGGTCTGGTTCAGGTCCTGACAGCTATTGGGAAAGGCGGATGCCATCTCAGCCAGAGCCTGGCCACAGCAAAGGAGAAGCCTTCTCACCGCTGTGGATTATTTGCAGGAGCAGGAAGAAGAGCTGACAGCGTGTCTGACAAGCTTGTCCTGACTTTCGCACGTCTTTTCCTGTCTGTTCTGCTACTTCCTTAACCTGTTCCCTTAAATCGATTTTAAATTGTTAAACCAATTTTGAGTTAACTTGCTCCATTTTCTCTCTTAGATTTTTTTTTTTCCCCTCTAACATACTGTAGAAAGTGTTAGGGGGAAGCACTTGAAATATTTCCACTGAAACAAAGCCACTGTTAATATTTTAGGGGACGAAGTTAAAAAAAAAATATTTTAGGGGACGTTTTGTAGGTTTTCTGCAAGCGGGCACACCTGTGCAAGTGCACAGACGGAATGCCTGGCGAGCAGTTGGAGAGGTTCACTTGACTACAGTTCCAGCTGTCTACCACGGGGACGCTATGTCAGGGAAGCCTGCTTGTGACTGAGGTGAATGCTGGTGCTCAACTCACTTGCACAGTTTTATTCAGACTGAGACCTTGGTCCATAGGCTGGCCCCACCCACATTCAGACCCAGTTCTCCTAACTGAACCTAGTCTAATCCCTCATTGACTTGTCTCCTAGGTGGCTCCTGTCAGGAACACCTTCCTGTGTCACCAGAGAAGCCACACACACCCTCACAGTGTGTTCTGTTCCCATTCTGCTCTTCATCCAGCCCCAGGATGGCTGCTGCTGCCGATATTGTTTCCAGGGGTCTGTAAGCACTCCAAAGCATGAAGCTTTTCTCAAAAGCTAGAACCCTGTTCTCAGCTTGCAGTAACAGTGCTGGCCCATTTGAGTATTGAATAAAAACTATCTTCTGCCTACAGGCACAGTGCATGGGAGACATACAGACATATGATATACAACAGTCTCCGCCCCCAGGCATAGTGCACGGGAGACATACAGACATATGATGTACAACAGTCTCCGCCCCCAGGCATAGTGCACGGGAGACATACAGACATATGACATACAACAATCTCTGCCCCCAGGCATAGTGTATGGGAGACATATGTCAGTCTCTGCATACAGGTATAGTGCACAGAAGACATATAGACATATGACATACATCAGTCTCTGCCTCCAGGTATAAAGTGTATGGGAGACATATGTTAATCTCAGATTTAACCTGGGTCCCCATCCCCAAGATAATCTCATTATGTAAATAGTCCAAATCCAAAAATGTCTAAAATCCAGAGCTTCCAGTCAGATTCTTGGCCTGACTATCTTTTAGTGCTGTGTGGTATGAGGGGCTCTCAGAAGATGACTTGCTGGGCCACAGGGCAGGCACATTTTACATTCTGAAATAAAAGTCACCAACTGTCATCCTGTAGGAGTAGTGGGAGCCTGGCCCCTCCCATTCCCTGCCTTGTGTTACCCATCCAAATGCTAAAATTTAAAATACCCAGTTTAGAAATATTTATTAACAGAGGGGTTGGAAGTAATTGGTTAGGATGGCATTTTTAATTGCCCAGAGAATCTTATCTCTTTTGTGTGCTTGACAATGAAACTGCATTGCAGGATAGAATTGAGTGTGTCTGTGCTTCCTAGCTTCCGGCGACGACCCCACAGCTCCCAGACTTTCTGACACCTAGGTCCGTTGGTCTGATGTAAGAAAGTGCCATCATTGGGGTGACTTAGCAGACATTGTCACACTTCTGGAGGCTGGAAGTTCATGGTCAGGCGCCATCATAGTGGAGCTCTAGGCCTCTTCAGTGGCCTTCTTCCTGCTGCATCCTTACAGGGCTGCGGAAGAAACTCATGAGTGCTTCCTTTTCTTACAAGGACCCCAGTCTCGGCATGGGGCCACCTAATAATCTCTCCTCTAAGCCTGTCAACTCCCTGAAGATCTCACCCACTGCTGTCCCATGGAGGGTCTGGCCACAACGTGTGTTTGCCAAAGAGGGAACATGGCATCCAGTCCACAGGGCGGGTCAGAGAGATAGTGGGCTGGCTCATTGCTTTGATGGGCATGTCGGCTCTCTAGTGGTAGCCAGTGAGCCCTGTTCTTTATTGAGCACTTACTATGTGTCAGGTTCTGTGGTGAGCACACTTCCGTGTGAACCCACCCAGCCTTCCAGGCCCCCTTCTCGCTGTATGCAAGCCTTATTAGCGCCATTTTACAGACGAGAGCGTGGGCTTAGCTGGAGGGGAAGCAGCTCAGTTCTCCTGCCCAGGAAGACTGTGAATTTCTGGGAACTGGAACCTTGGCTTGATCCCCTCAATCCCCACTCCAGTGTCAGCAGAGGTAATCACATCAAACCTGTCATCAGGACGATGACCTCAGCGTGAGGGAGCAAGCTTGACTCTTAGCCTCACCTCTTCTGGCTGCCTTCACCTTTGCTCTTTTCCTCTCTCTTTCTCTCATTCTCTCTCTCGTTTGCACACACTCTGATTTATTTTTATAATTTTTAATTCTGTGTAGATGTAGGTGTGTGTCTGCCAGCAGACATAGGTGTATAAATGTGGGTGCCTGTGGAAGCTAGACTGTTGACCCCCTGTCGCTGGACTTAGAGATGAGTGTGAGCCTCTTCACATGGGCTGTGAGAAGCAAACTCAGGTCCTCTGGAAGAATATCGAGTGTTCTTAACCACTGAGCCGTCTCTCCTGCCCCACCCCCACATCCTTAAAGATTTAAGTGCATGTGATTTGCCTGCATGTATGTTTGTATGCTTGTGTGCCCAAAGAGACCACAAGAGGTCAGCGGATCCCCTGGTGTTAGAGTTACAGATAGCTGTGAGCTGTGATGTGGGTTCTGGGAAATGAACCTAGATCCTCTGCAAAAGCAGAAAGTGTTCTTAGCTGCTGTGCCATCTCTCCAGCCCCCGTCTCCTTGTGTCCTAAATGGGGCTACGCTCTACCTTGTCAAGCTGCCTTCAGGACGAACGGAGATGACATTGCTTGTACGTAGTAAGCAATGAGTTAAAGCACCTGCTGTTATCCTTGTCCCATCCATTGAGAGGGCAAAGACCCCTGGACCTGGTGAGCAGGGTACCATGGAGACAGGTGTGGCTCTGCACTCTCAGAGCGTGTGACTTACTTACTCAGGCAGTCAGTAAATATTAGCTAAGTGCTTGTGTAGTGCATTTGTCCAGTCCATCAGAAGCTAAGAAACATAAACCAGAAACATGTGGCACACAGAATGCCCCTAACCTCCCTCTCCTAGGACTGTTGGGAGTGTTCCTCAGACGACCTGAGGCTGCTAATGTAACACGCACTACTGAGCTGAGTTAGCTCAGTTGGTAGGAGCTTGTCTAGCATGTGAGCCCTGGGTTCCATCCTCAACACTGGAAAAAATGTAACAAGCAGCAGGCTGTGGGACTAGCCTGTTGGTAAAGCATTTGCTGTGCAAGCAGAAGGACCAGAGTTCAATCCCCAGCACCCACATTTGAGCGGAGTGTGTGCCCAGCACTGGAGAGGTAGAGATAGCAGGAACTCAGGCTTGCTGACCTTCAGGTTGACAGCCTCCGGGTTCTGTGAGAGACCCTCTCTCAAAAATTGAGATGGAGAGGGATTGGTTAGCATGTGTGCCCACCCATGCAGCTTCTGAGCTCTCACAGGCAGCCTCAGTGAGGGCTGGGTCGAGTGGACAGCCAATCAGAACACGTGAAGTAGAATTTGTCCTGTGGAGTGTCAGGGCGTGCTTGCATCTTGCCTTCAAATGGCACTTCATTGTGAGCCTGGTGGCGGTCACAGAGCCACAGTTATATTTTTGCCTTGGAGAGATTTGCAGCGGGGATCTCAGAAGCCAGCTTCCCCCTGCTGTTAGGCAATTGTGTGCAGGGCTCTGCCTTCCTTCAGCTTTCTGTCTGTTCTGAGGGAAATGTGTCACTTTCAAATGGATTCTTTGCCAGCTTGGACACAGTTCTCATCCCTTTCTGGTGAGTCACCACAGATGCTGCCTTTTCTCACTGCCTCTCGTCAGCATAAGGCAGATTTCACAGAACACGTCCCAGCGACAATCCTGAGAAATTGATTCTCTGCTACCATTGCAGAATCCCACCCTGCCCCGTAGGGAAGGCACGGAGACTCCTGCAGCTTAGGGGAGGATCCTTGCTTGCTTAGATCTGGCTTTTCCAGGGTTGTTTTCAGACTGCTAGGATACCAGCCTGCTGTTTTTGATGAGACGAGGCCCCAGGTCCCTTCTGATCTTCATGCCTACAGTCAGTTACTAGCAGAATGTAGCAATCAAGAGTGTGGGTCCTGGGAATCGTCTTCCAGAGGTCCTTATCTCACTCAGGTCAAAGCCAAAGTTCTTGCTCTGGCTCAATCCACTCACTCCGAGCCCTAGCCACACCTAATTCCTTGCTGTTCACCTTACACGCCAGGACATGCCCATCCCAGGGCCTTTGCACCAACTGTCTTCTTTCTGGGATGTTTTTAATCCCCAAAGAAGTCGGCATCATTAATTCCCTCATTTTTAGGTCTCTGTTTGATCACTTTAATCTATCAATTATAGCCCAAGCATTCCTCACCACCTGACATATTAATTTACTTGTGCTTTCCTTTGTGGCCTGTGTCTCCCTACTAGAATGATAGCATTTATAGATAGGTCCTCTCATATTTTCCCATATGCCCAATGCATTGTAAAACCACAATAATCTGGGTGGTGGTGGCGCACGCCTTTAATCCTAGCACTTGGGAAGCAGAGACAGGTGGATCGTTGAGTTTGAGGTCAGCCTGGTCTACAAGAGCCAGGACAGGCTCCAAAGTTACAGAGAAACTGTGTTTTGAAAAACTAAACAAACAAACAAACAAAAAAACCAAAGCAAAACAAAGAACCATAATAAGGGTTGCTTGCTTGACTAACTGACTGACTGACTGACTGACTGACTATTTGACTGACTGACTGACTGACTGACTGACTGACTATCTGACTGACTGACTGACTGACTGACTGACTGACTATCTGACTGACTGACTGACTATCTGACTGACTGACTGACTATCTGACTGACTGACTGACTGACTGACTGACTGACTGACTGACTGACTATCTGACTGACTGACTGACTGACTGACTATCTGACTGACTGACTGACTGACTGACTATCTGACTGACTGACTATCTGACTGACTGACTGACTGACTATCTGACTGACTGACTGACTGACTGACTGACTGACTGACTATCTGACTGACTGGCTGACTGACTGACTATCTGACTGGCTGACTGACTGACTGACTGACTGACTGACTGACTGACTATCTGACTGACTGACTGACGGCCCAGCTCTGCTCTTTACTAGCTGTGTGGCTATGAGCTCTTTCGCATCGTTGATCCTCATGGTTAAAGAGGTTCCATGCTAGACAAGACGGTGTATCCATCTCTAGTGTTTCTGTACAGCTCTCTCTAAAAGCCTGACGGGGTCGTTTATAACGAACAGGAGTTTATTTCTCGCAGGGTAGCGCTGGTAAGGCCAGGATTGAAGTGTTGGCAAGTTCCTATCTGGATTCCTTCCTTAGAAATGGCACTGGCTGCCCTCACGTGGCACGAGAGGTGGAAGGGTCAAGAGGTTTTCTGGAGCTTTGTAAAGATTCCAGTCCTGTTCTCAAGGGAGGAGTTGGCATGGTGCCACCTGTCTTCTTACCATTGCCAACGTTATTGCTACTGGTGCTGGGATTCGAAACCCAGGCCTCAGACATACCAAGCTCGTGCTCTGCCACTGAGTCATAGCCCAACCTGGATCCATTTTGGAATGCCATTGCCTTGGGGTTTAAGTTCCAGCTGGGCTGCCTGAGGGACTGAGGGACACACACATTCCAACGATAGCTGCACACGCATCCTGGCCATCTGCATGGCGCTCAGAGAATGCTGTCGTTAGATCATCACTAATGGGCACATAGGGCAGAACATGTTAAGGAAAATGAAAGAGTCTCAAGGGACCGTCATGTTGAGCATGGGCAGAGGTCTGGTCATGTACTCAAGTGGAAAGGCTTCTCTGGGCAGATGTGACATTTTTGCTGACCCCCACCCTGTACCCAGCATGCAAAATGGTGGTATGGGGGCTGGCCTCAGGAGGTTTAGAAAGGCTGGGTGGAAATACTTCCAGAACCTGAGGAACCAGGAGAGCAGAAAGTGAAGGGAGGCCTGCTTTTCTCTGTGGAAGAAGAGAGGCCCCTGGTGCCTTCTGGGAAGCAGAGTCAACAGAACTAAGAGAGGCAGAGTGGCTCTGAGCCTCGGAGCAGAGGGCTGCACAGCAGGAAAGCAGGCGACCGAGTATTGCGTTGCTCACTGTCACAGCCTGTCTGGAGGGTGGCAGAAAACACTGCAGGCTGGTTATTCTAATACCGGGATCACCCGCAAGCAGCCCTGGATGAGGTCTCATATCCAGAAGAAACCAGTTGTCGCTGCTGGTATTTCTGGCCACGGGGCACGGGCTCGGTAGACTGGGAGGCCAGTCCGGGAGGGAAGCAAGACGAACGAAGAGTTTTTGCCGTTGCCGTTCACTCACCAAACACTGAGCTCCTTACTGCATCCAAAACCGTGTGTTCAGGCGGGCATCCCGGGCTCAACACTCTTGCCTCAGTGTCTTGTGTCTCCTTTTCTGCTTGGAAGGGAAAATTCTTTAACTGGAAGAGACCTGGAAGAGGCCATTTCTGGTAGGTTCCAGGTTTGTGCCCTCTCCAGTTGGTTTCCCACCGAGAGGAGGTTTCTGGGCCCCCAGGACAGACCTGGAAAGAAGGAATCCGGCGCTGGGTTTGTCATTAGGAAGCAGGACAGGGAGACAGTGGCACGCCCTCCCCTGCAGCAGCGAGCCTGCCTCTGCCTGCACCAGTCTGTCCCCCCTGCCGGGGAACACAGCAGAGCAGAATCTCCTCACTCTGCGCAATTGGCATGTGTGATGAGGCTAATAACTGCTATGGAGAGCTGTGAATGCTCAGAACAATGGGAGTGATAAGAATGGCTGGAGTGAGAACTCGGTGAGCTGGGTCCCTCCAGAGGAGTGCTATTCCCCAGGCTTTTACAGTTGGCTCTCTGTCCCCCTGCACTTGTTTATTGCGCATTCAGCCTGTCTCTCAAGACCTCTGGACTCACATTTCGGGTTCTCTTGGTTTATAGTTATTGGTTTCATTGTTGTTTGGGGCTTTTTTTTTTTTCAGGGTCTTTGCTAGGTAGCCCAGGTTGGCCTTGACCTCCAGATTCTCCTGTCTCAGCCTCCTGAGGCTTCTTGTATTAGATGTAGTAAAATGCCTCTCCTAGGTCTATAAGTGGCAGGAAACCCTGACACACGCTGCAAAGTGGGTAGACTGTAAAATCAGCCCGTGAGATGGACCAGCAGGTAAAGGTGCTGATGACCAAGGCTCACAACCTGAGTTCGGTCCCTGAGACTCACATGGTAGAAGGATAGAACAGACTCCGACAACTGACCTATGTCCTATGTCCCATGATCTTTTATATATGCTCTGGCATGGGGTACCACACACACAAATAAATACAAAAAATAATAAAATATCTGGGCGGTGGCACATGATTTTAATCCCAGCACTCAGGAGGCAGAGGCAGGTAGATCTCTGTGATGAGTTTGAGGCCAGTCTGGTCTACAGAGTGAGTTCCAGGATAGCCAGGGGTGTTACACAGAGAAACCCTGTCTCAAAAAACTAATAATAATAATAATAATAATAATAATAATAATTAATAATTAATAATAATATAAAACCAGTGAGTCACAAGAGGACAAAGATTGTGCAACTCCACATAAATGAGATAGTCAGGTTCATAGAGATGGAGAAAAGAGTGGGATTCCCAGGAACTGTGGGTGGGAGTGGGGAGCTGTCTAATAAATATGGAATATCAATTCTTCAGGGTAGAGGGTTCTGGAAGCTGACTGCAAAATATGAATATGTAACATCACTGAATTGAGAAATTGTAGGGTGAGGAGGGCACATTTGATGTCGAGAATTTAATAGTTTTTAAAAAGTTTTTAAAGAAAAAGACAACTGTGTGAGGTGCCAATCACTTCTAAGAATGTGGGAATATAATATAATTAACTATCCCATGTCTCCTAGAGAGGGCAAGCTCCTACCCAAGGTGTCAGACCTGCGTCTGAGCTGACCTACAGAGCACAGGGGACGGGGCAGTGTGTGACAGTGAACCAGGTATGCAGCCTGCATTCCCAACCCCATCATTTCCAACCAGAAAGAATGAGGAAGTAAAATGTATGGAGGAGAAACCCACAAGTTAGACTGAAAGGGGGCTAGAGAGAAAGCTCCACGTGTAAGGACACTTGCTGCTCTTCTGGAGAACCTAAGTTCCCAGCAACCATATGGCAGCTCAGAATCCTCTGTAACTGAGTTTCATGGTTATGATGCCCTCTTCTGGTCTCTAAGGGTACTGCACACACACACATACAGAAACTCTCATACACGTAAAGTTTTTTTACGTCTGACTTAGAAGTCAGAGGCTGAGGTGGAGTTCAACAGGAGAGGACTTACCTCAGCAGCATGAGGGGGGTTCTGTCTTGGCACCTCAAAAATTAAAAAGCCATGTCGAGGCTTTTAAACAGGCAAGAATGTAAAGTCTTGGGGTCCCCTTCCTCCCTCTTCCTCTCCCTCCCTCCCCTCCTTCTTGTGTGGGGGTGCATGGTCACATGTGTGCACAGGCATGTGTAGAGAGGCCAGAGGCTGAGGTCTGGTGTATTCCTCTATTCCTCTCCACCTTGTTTTTTGAGGCAGGGTCTCTCCCTGAGTCTGGAGCTCACCAGTTGTCTAGAGTGACGAGCCAGACAGTCCTGACATCCACCTGCCTGCCCCTTCTCAGCACTGGATTCACAGGTGCATACTGCCACAGCTGGCTTTTCGGGGGGCTGGAGACCCTGTGTCAGCACAACAAACTCTTTATACACTGAGCCGTCTCTCCAGTCCCGTGAGGTGCATTTTTGCAGACACAACGAGTCCCTGAAGTCAGGATAACTGCCACTTGTGGGAGCCATAAGTGGGAGGGGGTAGATGCCAGACATTTCATCCCAGGTTCTTCTCATAATAATCTCTGAGCTCATATGTTACATTGGTGCGGTATTTATGTATTCTTAAAAAAAAAAAAAAAAAAAAAAAAAAAAAAAGAACAATCTTTGGAGTAAGGAAGTGTTGGCTACAAACACGAGGACTTGGGTCCCAATCCTCGTTTGGCCTCTTGTCAGCTCCGTGACCTTCAGGAAGCTGCTTCACCTCTCCACGCCTTGCTTCCTGTCTGGAAGACTAATTGTGGCAGTCATTAACTCTTGGCATTGTGGCGGGAACTTAATAAGAATGCAGAGAATCTTCAGGCCCCACGACTGACCCCAAGCAAGCACAGCTAATGAGGTGGCACGAAGAGGACTTGGGAATGGGTCACCAACGCCACGTTAGCCCCAGTCTTGACCCGCGACCTGCTGTGCACTCCTGGCGAAGTGGCCTCTGTCTGTATTGCTGACCCCAGTCCCCAGCATGAACAGAAATACTGAGCTTGAGGGTGACCTGCTAGCGGCAACAGGAACACATAGGAAAAAGCCATGGACTCCTGGTCACCCTGGGAAGCAGTGACAAGCAAGGTGCCACATGGCGCAGCCTCCCGTGGGCACCCGCAGGTGAAAATACATGCCCAGCACACGGCTGAGACAGTAAATTGGTTTCTGTCACCCTATGTGTCAAAGTCAAGCTGACTTTTCCCTCCTAATCTTAAACTGCAAACCCTGCCCACCTGAGCCAAACTCCAAAGAAACAAAGAAACGGATAAGTTCAAGGTCACTATAGTGAGCTCAGAACAGACAGTTCGGGTTACTATAGCAACTTGGGAATGGCTGCCTGCTGCTTCCATCCCGTTTCCCCTGTGTTTTTGTTTTCTGTCTGTGTGCGTCATTTGCTGTCTGTCCTCTTTGGGCATGGGACCTGGGACATCATCTGTGCAAGGCAAGTCCTTTGCCATGGAGCCATACCCCAGTCCTGTGTGCCATATTTTTCAAGAGGGCTCCACACCAGTTATTAAACAGAATGTAACAAAAACATTTGCATTTTCCACTGGCGTTTCATTCAGAATGCTCCTTTCCCAAGGAGACAGTTGTCCAGTCCTTGAGTCCTAAGTGCAGAGAAGAGATGGGGTGTGTTGGGGAGGGTTGGAGTAGGTGCATTGTCTATGACATACAGGGAGGATGGCTTCATGCATAGTGATTGCCTTTGGGGTACACTGTATCCACTTGAGTTCCTGGCACTCAGCTACCCCGGATTCTAGGAATTTTTTCTCACTTTGCTAAACTCATCCGTGTGAGGTGCAAGGCCCCGTTCCAATGCTGCCAGGCCTCTCCTGACTCTGCAGTTGTGTTTCAGTGTGAGTAACACAACACTTATGGTTCTAAGGACTTCAGCAGTGTGGTTCAGTGACATTGGTGTGTTCACACCTAGCTGCCTGCCCGGGTCATCTCTAGACCTCAGCAGTGTGGTTCGGTGATACTGTGTTCACACACAGCCGCCTGCCCGGGTCATCTCTGGATGCTTTTGCCTTCTGACATTTGAGCTCTGTCCTTTTGACACTCACTCCCTTTTTATCCCACCCCCTTCCTAATCTGGACATTAAATCTGAGGTTTTCTGCCTTCACCCTTCTTTCTCTGAGAACTCATTAATCCAAAAGAGTGGACTCTGGTCTGGGGAGGTGGCTCAGCGGTCAAGAGCACTTGCTGTTCTTACAGAGTAACCTGAGTTCTGTTCCCAGCACCCACAGGATGGTTTACAACCATCTGTAACTCCCGTTCCAGGGGATCTGACGCCCTCTTCTGGCCTCTGCGGGTACCTGCACACAGGGGTTGTGCATTCACATAGACACACACATAACATTTAAATTTAAAAAATGAAAGTTCTTATACCTTTTTTTTTTCTTTTTGTCAGTGCAGGGGACAAAACTCAGGGCCTTGCATGTGCTAAGCAGGTCCTCTGCCACTGAGCTCTCTGTGCAACTGGCCCTATATGGTATGATCAAGGGCCTCCATGCGGTGGCATTGTGACTGCTTAACTTTCCTTTGTAAGACCAAATCCACTGTGAAAGAGTTACTTTTCCTGTGACCCAAGGCAAAATCGGCTCAAGGAAGGGCGGCCTCGTTTTTTTAAATTGATTTTTATTGAGCTTTACATTTTTCTCTGCTCCCCTCCCTGCCTCATTTTTTTCTTGCTCTAGGGTTACGGTGCATCAGGACAGTGGAGATGCAGTGGCAGGGGCTGGAGAGATAAATGTTGGTGCTCAACCGTCTCTCTCCTTTTTATCCAGCCTGGGGCTCCAGCCCTTAGGATAGGGACACACACAGTTAGGGTGGACCTTACTGTATCTCATAACGATATCTAGTAACCCCCTGACAGATGTACCCAGACGTTTGCTTCCTAGGTGTTTCTGGGTCCTGTGAGGTGACAGTCAATGTGGGCCTTCCTATCCTGTTTGTTGGGACCACACTAGGGGCGCTCTTGCTTATCCTGGACTCGTGGGTTGTTTCCCTGGCTGGCTGCCGTGACTGGTGCTGTAGTATATATGGTTTTTCCCTGTCAGAGTTCAAAGCGGTGTCATAGAGCCTTCCCTATCTGCAATGCCTGGGCTCCATGAACATCCCAGAAAACCATCCTGTTATCCTTATGTAACCTGATGGTCCAGGCAAGCATCTCAAGTAGGTGCTGCGGTCTGCTGGCAGCTTCTCTAAGCCCTGCCCCTGACTCGGAGACTGGAAAGTTCCAATATAACTGGAGGATAAGCGGTAACCTCGTTGCACTGAGAGGTTCTCCCGGGAGCCATTTGTGAAAAGGATGATTACTTTACACTTCCCAGCACTGCAGCCACTTCCCTACGAGGCAGAATGGTCACTCTGGTTGGACAGCACACTGTCCTGTTAGGTTTTAAAATATCCAAATATGGGCTGTTGGCCTATCATGCATCTATCCCCTTACTGACCTCTCTCGGGGAGTTCACTGTGTGGCTTAAACCGTTTTTACCCGCTGGAGGTTTGCAGTAGTTGTGGAAAGCAGCAGAAAAATGGAGAAAAGTGGGTTGCCTGTTCCAAAAGCCACAGGTAGGAAGGCACAGTGGCTCAAGTTGCTGACTGCAGTGTGCTCTGCAACCAGATGCCACTCAGGGAGAAGAAGGGGACAAATGGTGCCCTGCCCAGCGTGATCTGAAGGCCCTGTGGAAATCCTCCCTCCCTCCTGGACTGGCCCAGCCTTGTCTTTCTCAGCAAGCTGCCTTGCCTGCCTCCCTTCAGGCATTTCAAGGCTTGGTCTGGAAGAACCACCCTTTCCAGGGCTGCCCTCTGAATTGCAGGTATCCTTGGACAGCTGCCCTCTGTACTAAGGATGGTTGAAGCCTCTCTCAGTGTTACCAAACTGCTCCAAGTGGTCTCTTGGGGGCAGAGGACAAGGGAAGGTGGGAACAAGCCAGAACACAGGGCTCCGAACCCTACCCTCTGAGTGTGGCAGTCCTTGTTCATCGGTTTTAGATAAACATGGACATGAAACAGCAGTAGCAGTACCAAGACAAAGGGGAGGGAGACTGGAAACATCTCTTGCCTTGTTTGACAAAAAGGTTGGAAGAAGGGGATAAAATTGTGTGATGGTGCCCTTGTACCGCCCCCCCTTTCATCCTCACCCCAAAATAAGTGGAGACAAAAGGAAGTAGTCATGTCCCTCTGCCATCTGGCTTCCTCTTCTGAAACCCTGCGGTGTATAAGGCTATTTAGTACTGTGCCCTTCTAGTTGAGCAAGGCCAGTGCACCATGTACATGAAGTAGTGCAAACTGGTACTGCCCATGCCGGGGCTTGATCCCTTGCTATCCCGCAGTTTGGGTCAGGGAGAGAAAGGCATCTCACCCGGGCTCGGTGCCTCTCTGGTATAGAGTTTAGATTAAGGATGTGTTAGAGGCAACGATCTAGTCTGCAGCTCTTGCTTCCGTTCACAGAGACGCCACCTGTAACTTTGTGAGCAGAGGCAAGGGCAGGGCCCACTGAATATTTGTCTGAGGGTTAAAGTAAGAGAACACGCAGGGCTGAGGATAAAGCTGAGCTGGGGGTGTAGCTCAGACAGGGCGCTCACCTATCAGGCAGGAGGTCCTGAGTTCCATCTTCAGCACCAAAGGAAGCCAGCAAGGACTCTAGACCTTGGAGATCAGGGGAAGATGGAGTGGGAGAGTGGCATGGCTGCTGGTGCTCAGGACTGCATGAAGGAGGCAACACTCCGAGGCCAGGACCCCAGAGGTCATTTGATTAGAGCCATAAAGGGCTATCCTTGGAATCATGGACAGGATCAGGCACGGCAAGACGATGGCCTGACTTCGTCTTTCCTACCTGGAAACTACCTTTTCTCCCTGGCACAGCCATCTACAGAACCACTTGAGAAGCAGCATATGGGCACCAGGGTCAGAACAGGCCTCTCCAGAGGGCGAGCTGGGAAGGAAGGACAGGGATAGTCTTGCAGGGTACAGGCTGCCTCTGAAGCGATCGATCACCAGGGAGCACCAGGGGAGAGCCTCCTGGGATCCTGGCATGGAGGACCCAGACATGACTCAGCCTTCCAGTCAACACCCACACTCTGTGAGCAAGTCTGCTTGGCAATTAAGCAATTACAGCCCAGCTTGACAAGGCTCAGAACCCAAGTATACAGAACTGAGAAAAACCCAGAGAAGGAAGTAGGTGAACCTAGCCTGTGAGGTCAAGGAATGCCCAGCAGGAAGTGACATCAGAGCTGGGAGTTAGGAACTAAGGACGACTGTGGTATTCCTGGCAGAGAGAACAGCATAGACACAGGTAGGTGGCGAGGTGTACTTGATGGGGCTGGAAATGGAAGCGTAGGTGTCCTAAGATGTTTGTGGGGAGACAGCCCCTCTCTTTTCCCTTGACCCTTCCTTAGAGTGGAGTCCATAGGCTTGTTTTGGGGGCTTGATGTCGCGGATGGGCGTAGAGAAAGGAAAAGAGACTCTCGGGGAAAATCAAGTTGATTCATCTTACAAATGACTTGGTGCCCTTCCAAGGATCAGAATAACTCAAGGGAGGGGAAGAGAAGGCGACACTGAGGCGGGCTGAAGGTTTTAAGAGAAGGAAGGGAGGTTTGAGGGCAGGCAGATGACAGCAAGTGGCACCATGGAGGGGCCCCCACCTCTCTCAGAGTCCTCAGAAGGGCTTAAAAATAGGCTTTAGAATTATGTTTTTATTTTAATTTTATGAATACGTGCAAGCCTATGGGGGCAATATTTGCATGTGTGAGTTCTCGCCAAGGGCAGATGACAGCGGATCCCCTGGAGCTGGAGTTCCAGGCAGTTGCAAGCCACCAGGCTCAGGTGCTGGGAACGGAACGGAAGGGAACAGTGTCTGCAAGAGCAGTGAATACTCTTAACTGCTGAGCATCTCTCCAGCCCCTCCTGTAGAGGTTTAGTGACTTTGAGGATATGCATGTGTAAGCACAAATATGGATCTCTGTGCGTATTTATAATTGATGCTGGACTTCAGTGTCTGTTGACTGTAAAGCCCTGTGTGGGAAATGGATGCAGGCCCAGCAACTCACTTCACGGGCTCACCTTCGTTTCCATATAGCTGGGTTTCCATTATAACCTGACAGTTAGAAGCCTGAAGAGCCCAGCGCAGGAGACTAGGGTCACGCTCTAAGGACGGCATCCAGCTTCAGTGTGGAGGATGGGTGGAGGGGGCAGCCCAGTGAGGAGGCAGCTGAGGACTTGAGAAGGCCTTCACTCTTTGCTGGCGGAGGTGGGGGACAGGTGTCTGCCTCTCTGTCCTCCAGGCACCTGGACATGCTGTGTATGGACTGGTTTGGGTTTTTGAGGCAAAGCTTCCCTATGGAACCCAGAGTGGTTTGGAACTTGAATGCCCCTGGCTCTGGGATCACAGTGCATTCTGGGATCATGATGCGTTCTGGCATTATGGTGGGTTCTGGGATCATGGGTGCATTCTGGGCTCACAGTGCACTGAACTTACATGTGGGGTTTTCAAGTAAGGCTGAGCTTCAAGTAGCTGCCAGGAATGACCTCCTACCTGTGGGATTATTAAGATTTGCGTCTTTTTCTGGACCTTTACATTTCTTTATGTAAACCCACACCCAGAAAAAAGTATTTGTTGGCTCTACGGAGTTGTAGCGCGCACCTGACTCACTTGTCCGGCTGGAGCCTGTGGGGCCATCTAGGTGAAGCTGCTCTATACTTGGTCCAGCATTCAGGAGCTTCCCGTCTCCTGAAGTGATAGTGTCTGTCCTCACATAACCCTTGCTAGAGCAAACAGCCCAAAGTGAGTGAGGATGGCTGCCTGCAGCCAGGGAAATGATGGCTGGTGAGCCTGGCCAATTAGCCAGCAAGATAGAAAGTTCTTCAAGAGCTGCGTGGCACAAAGCCCCCATGCTTCCTAAGAGGCTCAAGGGACCAGGGAGAGAAGTGGGCATCTTGTTTCTGGCCCCATTTCCAGCAGCTCAGCCAAGCATAGCACCTGCCACCATGTTACTGTTTAATTAATAGTTCCTGAATATATTAATGAATTAACATAACATGAAACCCTATAACGGGTGTCATTGGGTAAGAGTCAAATGCGGTAGTCACTGTTGGGCTTCTCTGGCTACTACGTGGTGGGTTAGGGCGTCAGATCACAGTCTCGGCCTACGTTGGAGCCATTTGGGTTTTTAAGTCTTAGACTATACGCTAGGCCAATTAAGTTAGAATTGTGTCCTAGGTGGGACTCACGCCACCGTCCATTTTAGAGCTCGCTGTATGTCTTGGTTTGGGTTTTACTGCTGTGAAGAGACACCATGACCATTAAAAAGGGAGACATTTAATTGGAGCTGGCTTACAGTTCAGAGGTTTAGTCCATCATCATAGTGGGGAGCATGGCGGAAAACAAGCAGACATGGTGCTGGAGAAGGAAGGAGCTGAGAGTTTTACATCTTGATCGACAGATAGCAGAAGCAAATGTCACGCTAGATCTGGCTTGAGAATTTTTAGACCTCAAATCCTACCCTCTAGTGACACACTTCCTCCAACAGAATCGCATCTACTCCAGCAAGGCCACACCTGTTAATAGTGCCACTCCCTGTGAGCCTATGGGGGCCATTTTTATTCAAACCATCACACTTTATAGCTTCAGTAGCAGCCGAGGCTGAGCCACGGAGCCAGGTGCTGGAGATGCGCCTAAATGTCTCATTTCCCCCGTTGATGTGAGGACAAATGTGCACGAGATTCTCGTTCATTCATTCATTCAGCAGGGAGAGTGCTAGAAGCCTGATGGGAGCGCTGAATCCCATTGCAGAATGGCTAGCACTTGAGTTATGGAAACAGCCCCGTGAGAACCCCAGAAAGGGATGCTTCTCTTCCACGGCTTACATGTGTCACCTTCTGAGTCTGCTTCAGAGCCTGCTGAAGGACACAGGGAAGCTTTGAAGATGGGCTCTGTGGGTGGGCCATCAAGGTGTGTCTGCAGGGAAAGACATTTGCTGCCAGGCCTGACGACTTGAATTTAATCCCTGGGAACCCATGGTAGAAGGAAAGAATGGCTTACACAGATTGTCCTCTGACCACACTGTATAAAATGTACACATACACTCACACACACACTCATCAAATAAAGGAATGGCGGAAGTTTTTTAAGATGGGCATTGTAGGATGAATAGAAGCCCATCAATATCTTCTTCCCTGTTTCTCTCTCTCCCTTTATGTTTTCCCTCCAGCATTGGAGAATGGGGTTTTGCTCATTCTTGGCCATCATTCTCATATAGAACTATTCTTGAACCTTTTATTATAAATACTTTTATTGTTATTGTTCCGTGAGTGATGTATGAGTTTGTGTACACATGTGTGTTCATACGTATGTGTAGGTGAGTTCACACATGTACATCTTTGCTGAGACCAAAGGAGGGTACCAGGTGTCATCTTCATACCTCCCCACCTTGTCCCCTTGAGATACTCTCTCACTGAACTTGGGGCTCACTTACGCCCTCCACCTCTGCTAGGCTAGCTGGTCAGTAAGCTCCAGCAATCCTTCTGTCTCAGCTTGTCCACACTCTCAGTACTGGGGTACAGCCACACCTGGCTTTTCAACTTGGGTGTTTGGGATCTGAACTCAGTTCCTTCTGCTTCAGCAGCAAGCACTCCCCCACCAAACCATCTCTCCAGCCCGATAAATGGTTACCATGTCTTTATTTTACTCTCCCCCGCTCCCATTCCTTCCCTCCCTCCCTCCCTCCCTCCTTCCCTCCTTCCCTCCCTCCCTCCCTCCCTCCCTCCTTTCTTTCTTCTCAGTACTGGGGTTGGAACCTAGGGCTTTGTGCATATTGACAAAGTGTTCCCAACCCATTTTAAATGTATTATTTTGAAAGCTGGAGAGATGGCTCAGTGATTAAGAGCACTGACTGCTCTTTCAGAAGACCCAGGTTCAATTTCCAGTACCCATGTGGCAACTTACCACCAACCATAACTCTGATTCCATGGGCTCTGACACCCTCTTCTTGCCTTTGTGGGTATTGCATGCACACAGTACCCAAGCATCCATATGGGCACAACACTTATACGCATAAAATAAAATAATAAAATAAAATAAATGTATCTTTAAAAAATTGAGAATCTGCCTTACCACATTGTTTAGGCCTACTTTGAACTTGAGATCCTCCTGCCTCAGCCTCCCGAGTGCTAAAATTACAAAGGAGTCACTTAGACTGCCGTGTAGTGGTCGGAGGGTCTTAGAACACTTCCTTCAGGTAGAGGCAAAGCAATTGTGTGATAAGATTCCAATGTTCCCTCAGTTAATGGCATCTGGACTGACCAAAGCACACAAATGCGATGGTGATTAATATTGACTCAGCATCTTGTTTGTGCCTAAGCCCCTTCGTTTATTCCAGAAGCATCTAAATATAACCCTGGGATTGGAGGGTCTTTAACTCCCTCTTTTTTTTTCTTTGAGATAGGGTTTCTCTGTATACACAGTCCTAGCTGTCCTAGAACTCACTTTGTAGACCAGGCTGACCTTGAACTCAGAAATCACCTGCCTCTGCCTTCTAAGTTCTGGGATGAGATGTGTGTGTCACCACTGCCTGGCCTCAAACACCCTTCTTATACAGGCTTATCTTCCCTTCCTCAAGGCAGAGTTGCCTTCACAGTGGCGAGCTAGGACTCATTAGAACGCAGTCACGCTGTCAGCTCTGTCTCTTGTTGTCACCGGGTTCAGTCCTATTGAAAGCTTCCCCAGGAGACAAAAACATGACCGGTCTTTACATGTTTTTTCCTGGTTGTGCCTATTTAGGGTAGAGGATCATGTTTGGATATGCTAAATAGCACGTTTGCTATCTTTTCATTTTGTTGTCCATCCTTCTGAGGTTTGCGGCACTCCGAATCTTCCCATCCAGCTGTTTGGGACTATTCTGCAGAACCTTGTTAGGCACGGCTGCCCACCGTGTACAGAGATCTCTACTCACTGTGAGGCTGTGCCTGATGACCAACCCCTCCCGCTCCTGCCCTCTCCTGGCTTCTGGGAGCTTCCCCTCTCATCCCTGCCCCTGTTGGTGGCGTCTTCAGATGCCACACAGGCGTGACATCATAGAGGCTTTTGCATTTCTGTAGCTTTCATGTGTGGCAGTAAAATAAGCAGAAGGGCTTTTAAAAGAAGGCTCTTTGCAAAATACATAAAGTAAATGGTGGCTTAGGAAGCATGCAGTAAAAATGATAAAGGGAGTGTTGGACAGCGAGATACATATTTGTTTTTGAAATTGCTTTTTATTTATTTTTCTAATTTCCTTTTATGTGTATGGGTGTTTCCCCTGCCTGTATGTCTGTACAACACGTACATGCAATGCTCACACAAGCCAGAAGAGGGCATCAATTCCCTGGAACTGTAGTAACAGATGGTTTTGAGCTGCCATGTGGGTGCTGAGTATAGAACTCAGTTCCTCTCCAAAAGTAGCCAGTGCTTTTAATCACTGAGCATTGTCTCCGGTCCCCAAGAAATTGCTTTTTGATCGACACAGGTGGGACTGGCAGATGTGAGATGAGAAGGAGGCCATTGTGCTGGAGACCTTTGCAGTGGCCTGGGTAAGACAACCTGAGTCTGGACCCAGCGGCCTCCATGCAGGAAAAGGAAATGGGTCGGTGGCCAGCATTCTGTCGTTGCCAGGAGACCTAGAGCAGATCTCCAGGAAGTGACACTGGCAGGAGACACAGACCGGCCCTCCAGCAGACAAGAACACTGAACTCAGTGCCCCACCCTGGTGCTTAGATGAAGAAATAACTGGGAATGAAGACAAGAAGGTTTGGGCTCAGTTATTGCCCTGGGGCCACAGGGAGCTTGTTCCCGGAAAAAATGGGGATCAAGAGACACACCTGACTGCCATGCCCCGACTCTGGCACCATATTTCCTAGGGAGCAAGAGATTAAAAACTAACTCCTAAACCCCAGGCTAGACATCCTGGATTCTTCTCCAGAACTGGGCGCAGTGTGGTTTTTATAGTTGCCCTGGAAATTCTTTCTCTCTGCTGATTATCATCTTTTTAAAGGTAGATTTATTTATTTATTTATTATCATCCTTCTTGTACATACCTGTGGGGCAGAGAGTAACAAGGAGATCCATATATATATAGTGTCTTGATTGAGTCAGGGCAGTGAGCACGCCCGTCCCCCTTTGCCAGTTCTAAACCTTCCCAATTAGCATGTAGCAACTACACACATGGAATAGTGTCTTAGAAAGGGTTTCTATTGCTGGGAAGAGATACCATAACCATGGCAATTCTTATAAAGGATTTAATTTCATTGGGGTAGCATGCAGCTCAGAGTTCATTATTATCTTGGTGAGAAGCATGGCAGCATATATTTACATCTTGACCCATAGGCAACAGGAAGTGGTCTGAGACACTGGGCATGACTTGAGCATATATGAGACCTCAAAACCCGACAGTGACACATTTCTTCCAACAATGCCACACCTACTCCATCAAAGCTGCCACTCTTACTAGTACAACTCTTCTGGGAGCCAATTACATTCAATTTACCACATTCCACTCCTTGACCCCCATAAACTTATAACTTACATCATAATGCAAAATGCATTTAGTTCAATTCAAAAATCCCCAAAGTCTACCACAGTCTCAACTGTAGTAAGGAGGCCACTCATTTGTTCCTAGCTGCTTAGACCCAAAATAATTACACAGAAACTGTTTTATTTAAATCACTGCTTGGCCTATTAGCTCTAGCTTCTTATTGACTATCTCTTACATCATAATTTAACCCATTTCTATTAATTTATATTTTACCATGAGGCTCGTGGTCTACCAATAAGGTTCCAGCTGGCAGCTCGTGTCTTTCCTCTCTGGCAGCTTCATGGTGCCTCTTTGACTCTGCCTTCTTTCTCCCAGCATTCAGTTTAGTTTTCCCTGCCTACCTCTGTTCTGCCCTCACAGGCCAAGGTAGATTCTTTATTCATTAACCAATGGCAATAAAACATATTCACAGCATACATCACCTCCCACATCTCTCAACAATATTTTAAAGTTCAAAGTTCGAAGTCTCTTCTGAGATTCATGCAGTCTCTTAAGTGTAATTCCCTATAAAATCAAAATAAAAAGCAGATCACATACTTCTAACATATAATGGCACAGGATATACATAACCTACATAAAAATGTAGGGAAGGGAGCATAATGTAGAAATACTGAACCAATGTAAGACCAAAAATCAGCTGGGCAAACTCCAAACTCTGCATCTCCATGTATGACGTCAAAGCACTCTTCAGATCTCCAGCTCCTTTCATCTTTGTTGACTGAAAGCATAATTCTTCCTCTTGGGCTTGTTCCACTCCCGGTTAGCAGCTTTTCTTGGCAGGCATCCCCCAGGCCCAGCATCTCCAAAATCTTGGGGTCTCCAAGGCAATCCAGGCTTCACCTCACAGCTTCACACAATGGCCTCTCTAGGCCTCCATGCAGGGACACTCCTGACACATACCTAGTCTCCCGCAGCTTTCCTTAGTCACAGAGGAATATTCTGTAACCTCTTTTTTCTCGCCTTAACTCCAGAACCATATGGCAGAACCTGCCAAGTTCTGCTGCTTGCTGGGGCTGGAACATGGCCCCCTCATTCAGTTAAATCATCACCAGCTTTCTGTTTCGGATGGTTTTCTTTATTGCCTAAGTGTGGATGTCCTGAAACTGGATCTGTAGATCAGGCTAGCCCCAAACTCAGAGATCAGTCAGCCTCTGCCTCTAGAGTGCTCAGATTAAAGGCTTGCACCACCACACCTGGTTCTAAGACTTTTTAAAATTCCTTTTCATAAATTGGAAACTTAGCTGGGTGGGATCTTGCCTTGAGAGCGCCTCTCCTTTTTTTTTTTTTTTTTTTTTTTGATTTTTCGAGACAGGGTTTCTCCGTAGCTTTTTGGTTCCTGTCCTGGAACTAGCTCTTGTAGATCAGGCTGGCCTCGAACTCACAGAGATCCGCCTGCCTCTGCCTCCCGAGTGCTGGGATTAAAGGCGTGTGCCACCACCGCCCAGCTTATTACATTTCTTAATCTATTTATCTTCTTGAATATAGGACTTAGTTTCATTCCACTTCCTGGTTCTCCTTTTTCCTCCAATTTTACATTTTGTAATTTACCCTGCTCAGCTTGCTCCCTGTCATTCTAAACCTATGTTAGAGTTGCCACTAATAACCACAGGGCAGAGTCTATACTAGGCTGTTTTGATATTTTATTCTGCCAATGGAATTAATCTAAAACTCTACACTTTAGCCTCATGTAAACTTTTCAGACAGGAGCAAAAAGCAGCTACATTCATAAAACAATCTCTAGGCCACATACTAACATCCTTCTCTTCTGAAACCTTTTTGATCCAGGCCCCACAGTCCAAATCACAATCAGCATGACTGTCTTCCATGCTCCCACTAGTATGGCCCATTAGACACAGTGCTTAAAGTGTTACCAGCTTTTCTCATTCACAGTCCAAAGGTCCATATTCCTTCAACAAAAGCATGGTCAGGCCTATCACAGCAGTACCCATGTGTCTGGTACCAACTTCTCTGTTAGGGTTTCTATTGTGAAGAGACAGCATGACCATGGCAGCTCTTATAAAGGAAAACGTTTAATTGGATGGCTTATAGTTACAGAGGCTTAGTTCATTATCATCATGGTGGAACACGGTGGCATGAAGGCAGACCTGGTACTGGAGAAGGAGCTGAGGGTTCTTACATCTTGACTGGTCGCAACAGAAAGTGGTCTGAGACACTGGGCATGACTTGAGCATATATGAAACCTCAAAGCCCATCCCTACAGTGACACATTTCCTCCAACAAGGCTATACCCATTCCAACAAAACCACACCTCCTAATCATACCACTCCTTATGAGCTTCTGAAGGCAAATTACATTCAAACCACCACACACACTGTGACATTTCACATGTACATAACATGTCATCCCCGCTATTCTCTTTTTTGTGACTGTGTTTAGAACCTTCAGGCTCCTCTCTGCAGTGACTCTTAAGGTATCCATCATTGTGAACCAGTCTATCTTCTAAGCTACCCTCAAGTGCTGTGCCTCGTACCTAGTGTGCAACCTCCCTGCTCCCCTCTTTCCTACTCTTCACAGAGAAAACCCTGACAGCCATTCAGATTGCTGTTTTTAGCATCTGATAGCATGCGGCACTGGTCTTTTTGTGTCTTGGGTTATTTCCCTCACATGCTATCCTCCAGTCCCCTCCCTGTTACAAAAAGCCATAGGACATTGTTCTTTGTATGGCTGAATAGTATTCCACAATGAGTATACAGCCTCTTCTCTTTTCATCTCTCCATCCATGATGTTTCCCTGGCGATTCTTATGATCTCAATCTAAACACAAGCATTGTGCAGAAGCCCTGGCTGCAAGGTGAGTCAGCAGCATGGGTGTTAGTGGGGGATCCTGCCACAGATGCAGCACCCCAGATGCTGCCTCAGATGTAAGGAGACATTTAAAGTTGAGCCTCAGAAAAATGTTTGCGTGAAGACACAAAGCACTAGCTTAAGCCAGGCTGTTGGGGCACACCTGTCATTGCAGCACTTAGGAGGCAGAGACAGAGGCTCAAAACTTCAGAAGTCATCCTCAACTACAGGAAGAATTTGAGGCTAGGCTGGGCCACCTGAGACCCAGGACCCATTAAATAAGTTAATTCATGCATACAGAGCAAAGAGAACATGCAGAATGATCTCACGTCTCTTTCCTCAATTCCTTTCATGGGAACTGCCTGCGAAACTCTTGCCCAGTATCCTAGCCAGCATCCTGATGTCACTGCATCAGACAGCAGTGTACCAGGATCCTGCAGCCGCTCTTCTGCCTCTCGACCCCCTTCACCCATCCCTTGCCTCTGGAGGCCACTCTTCTGTCGTCTGCATCTTTAATACTTCCAAGGGTGCCGTATGAACAGAAGCATGCGATGAGCGCCTTTTGAGACCGGCTGCTCTCCTCAGGATGTGCTGGAGCACCATTCACATGCCTGTGTCTCTTGGCAACCTGTCTTCTCGCGGAGGACTTGCATCCCAGGGCATCTGGGAAGCTAAGCATGCAAACTACCACTGGGCTACACCTGAAGCCCCTGGCTCCTGTTTTATTGCTGAGTGGTATTCTGTGGTGTGCTAAATTTGGAGGCAATTAGCAATACAGCCACTAGGTGACCCATGAGTGGGTCTTTGTGTGAACATCACTTTCTTTTCCCTGGGACAGACACTCAGGGGTGTGTTGCTGAGCTGTAGGGAGCCACATGTTTAGGACCCTTAAGTCACAGCTGTACTCTCTTCTATGTGCCTGCAGTTTCCTGTTCCCACTGGGAGTAGGAGACAAGCATGGTACAGTCTCTCTGCACACTCAGCGTTTGTGCCGCTGTTCTTTATCTCTTCCATTCTATAGGTGTGTAGTGGTGTCTCATTGTGGCTGCCATTTGCATTTCCCTCATGGCCAGGGGTATTGAGTGTGTGTGCGTGTGTGCGTGTGTGCGTGTGTGTGTGTGTGTGTGTGCGTGTGCGTGTGCATGCGTGCGTGCGTGCATGCGTGTGTGTGTGTGTTGAGAAAGAGAGAGATGTCCTCTGTTCATCTCTTGGTTAAATGTCTTTTCATAGCCTTTTCCCTGTCTCCTGATTGGACTATTTGGTCTTTACTGTTGAGTTTTGAGAGTTTGTTTGGTTTGGGGTTTGATTTGGCTTGGTTTGTGAGGCAGGATCTCAAGTAACCTAAATTGATCTCAAGCTCACAGTGACCCTGACCTGATCCTCCAGTCTTTTCTTCCCCAGTGCTGAGCCCACAGGCATAAGCCACCGTGCCTTGCAAGAGCTCGTTATGTATATATACCAAGTGCTAGTCCTTGGCAAGCTATGTGGTTTGCAGAAGTGCTCATTTTGACTTTTCTTCCTTTTAACAGGGTCTCTTCCAAAGTTAAGCATTTTGATGAGATCCACTTTGCCATTTTGTTCTCCTTCAGCGCCCCTGTTTTGGCATTGAATCTGAGATACCCTAGCCTAGAGCCCTGGAGCTTGGAGTGTTGTAAAAAGATTTATAGTTTCATATTTTACAGTTTTGTATGTAAACCAGCGTGAGGCATGGTTTAGGTCAAGGTTTATGCTCTTCTGCCTGAGAGCTCAGGAATGCTTTGGTACCATTAGCTAAAAGCCTCTCTGCTCTTCCTTGAAGTGTCTCAACCCCTCTTTGTGTCTGGGAACTGCTTGCTGGTCTCTGCTCTACTCTGTTGTTCGTGGCTCCCCCACTTGTGCCAGAGTTGTGGGTGTTCTGCCCGTGTGGCATCTCAGAAATGGGTGAGCAAGTTTCTCTTGTTTCATTATTTTCAGAGTGTTTCATTCAAATTAGGTGTGGTAGCACACACTCCTATAATCCCAGGATTTGGCAGGTGGAGGGTGGAGAATTTAAGGTCAGCCTCAGCTACATAGTGAGTTAAAGGCCAGCTTAAGCTCCATGAGTACATGAGACCCTGTCTCGAAATCAAACAGGGCCAGTGAGATAGCTCAGTGAGTAAAGACAACTGATGTGAAAAGTGACCATATGCATCCACACACATGCTGTGACATGCTCATACCCCCCATATACAGTAAATAGTGTAATTTTTAGCTGTTTTCATTATTCTAGTTCTTTTGCATTTTCACATACATGTTAATATAATCTTTTACTTAATTTTTATTTGTAATTATGTGTACTTGTATGTGTGTGCGTGTGCACACATGCACATGCAGTTATATTTGCATGAGTGCAGTGCCTGCTGAAGCCAGAAGAGGGAGGGCATCAGATCCTCTGGAGGTGAAGTCACAGGTGATTGTAAACAGCCTGACCTAGTTGCTGGGGACCAAATTCCCAACCTCTGGAAGAGCAGTGTGCACTCTTAGACACCGAGCCGTTTCTCCAGCCCTACAGCATTCTTATCCATATGTGTAAGGCTTCTTCCTGTGAACTGTAAATCTACACCTCCCTGAGTAACTATTTGCTGTGCTGAGCCTGAGCCTCCTGATCTATGGGCTCTGGGTGTCTGCATCCCTTTACAGCTTGCATATATCTGTTTGTTTTCACCATGATGTGGTTGTTTCCAACATGAAAATCTTACTGAAGTTCTTTATCTGAGGACATGCCGGTTTCCTTCACTCTGTCACTGCTTTCTGTCACCCTCTGAGCTCCACTACCCACCACTCTCTTCCCTGGTGTTTTCTGATGAGATACAGTGTTCTTGCAAAGGACCCAAGTTCAGTTCTCAGCACCTATGTCAGACAACTCACAGCCACATGTAACTCCAGCTTCAGGGAATCTAGTGGCCCCTTCAGGCCTCATCTAGCAGCTACAGTTCAGTGCACATACCCTACATATTCATACATATAATTAAGACTAAAATATAGAGTGGTTTCCGGGGATTGCTCATTTGCTTTTGAAATGGAGTCTCATGATGTTACCAAGCTGGTCTCACATTACTAGACTCAAATGATCCCCCTGTCTCATCCCTCCAGGTAACTGGAACTATAGCTAAAATGTACATTTTAAAATGAACATTGCAAGTGTGTCCAAAGGGTTCCAGTTATGCTTAGTAAAGACTGGGGAAAACCATGTCCACCCATCATCAGAAAGTAGAAGGTTCAGAGCACTGAGATGCAGTCCGGGAAGGCAGGGGTGAGAGCTACTGGTAAGAGCTGCCTCTTGCAGGAGCTGGGTTTGCTTTTTAAATGTTGTTCTACCTACTCATGAGGAAAATTTGCTCCAATAAAGGTTTGTTGACTTTGGTTTCTCTTCTGCCCAGTCCCGCAGCTGTTCAGTCCCAAAGAAATACACAGAAGTCTACATTAATCATAAACTGGATGGCCTATTAGCTCAAGTTCCTTCTTTACTCTTTCTTACATCTTAAGTTAGCCCATAATTCTTGTCTATGTTAGCCACGTGGCTCAGTACCTTTATCAGTGAGGCATTCTCATCTTGCTTCTTCTGTGTCTGGGTGATGACTGCAGACTGAATCTTTCCTCTTCCTGATTCTCCTGTTCTCAATACCCTGCTTCTACTTCCTGCCTGGTCACCCCACCTATACTCCTGCCTGGCTACTGGCCAATCAGCGTTTTATTAAACAAGTACAAGAAACAAATCTTTACAGGGTAGAACCATTGCCCCACAGCTCAGGTTTTGTGAATGAATGAGTGGGTGAAGCAGAATGAATGGACAGATGGAGGAACACAGAACTGTGTGGATGAACATCAGCTTGCATCCACAGCCATGCTGGTTCCCACTTCTGAGCCTGGTGGCTCTGAGGACCCCAAGTATGGGAGCAGGGTGACAGCCCGAGGGCTCGAGGTTACTTGGCTGAGGGAGACAGTCATAAAGGAATGCCTAATTCCAGGCATTTCCATGAGCATCAACCCCTCACACCTTTTTTTCTCTTTTGCTTACTGCAGCTTGTAAGTCTGGTTTTTGTTTGTTTTTTGGTTTGTTTTATTTTTCCTTTTGAAGCAGAGAACATCCTGTGTGGACTTTAGTTTTTGGAAGTGTCTTTCTCAAAGCGGAATCTTTAGGGATTTGAGAAAAAAAAAAAACTCATTCCTTGCTTTCTGAAATGATAGTCACATGCTGGGTCGGGTGTAGCATTCACTGGTCCTGTCTAACCTTAGCAATAGATGCTCATATTGTCCGTTCCCTGATGTTTTTATTTAAAGCACGTATTTCCTTCTCTCTCTCTCTTCCTATGAAAAGGAAGTCTGGGAGTGAGGGGAGCAGAGGTGGCCAGAGGTCTGAGACAATGGATGTGCTATGGTGTGGCCCTTCAAGTGACACTTACTCTCATGGCTGCTGGACTTTCGGGTTGATGAAGCCTAAGGCTGGAACCCAGGGCCCCCGATACTTGGCAAGCACTGAGTTACACCCAAGTTCAGTGTCGCCCCACCTTGGGTCTCTTCATGTTGGTGTCAAGCTCTATCAGCCTCAGTTTCTACATCTTTGACTTAGGAGAGAACCGTTAGCAGAATGAGGGTGAGAGAATGGGCCCTTTCCCAGCATATGGTGGATCCATATGCCTTTCCATTACTGATGCCCAAAACCGGGGGGAAGAAATAGCTGAATCAAGCTTTCCATGTATTCCTTTTGGGGGCCGTCTATCCCTCAGCTCCCTTCCCTGCCTTCAGCTGTCACTGTGGGGGTGGGCCAGACAGTCAAACAATTGCCATCTCCTAAACCCGGGTACCACTGTGACATGGGAAGATGGGGGAAGTTCTGATGAGTAACTCAGAGGTTAGCTGTGACATCTCCTTGTGTCCCCTCACCAGGAAGCTGAGATTAATGAGGGGTTGTGCATGCACATGTGTGTGTATATACAGGGGCTTAATTTGTTTGAGAGCCAGGCATGTGCTCATGTGAGCTAACCATTACCTGTGAAAAAGGCTCGGTCCTGGCTGAAGCTGCCATTCTGTTAATGAACGAGCTTGCCATTGTTTAAAATGACACCGAGAGGCTGGGGAGATGGTGCAGCAGTTAAGAGCACTGTCTTGCTCTTTCAGAGGATCCAGGTCCTCATTCCTCCATGTCTGTCTCCCTTAGTCAAATGACATGGGCCCAACAGGTTGTCACCCTGCTCCCACACTTGGGGTCCTCAGCGCCACCAGGTTTGGCTCAGAACCAAGAGCATGCAGAAGTGGGAGCCAGCATGGCTGTGGATGCCAGCTGACGTTCATTCTCCCAGTTTTGGGTTCATCCTTTTACCCAGAGGATCCAGCCACCCATATGGTGGCTCATAGCCATCTATAGCTCCGGGGATCTGATAGCCCCTTCTGACCTTTCCAGGCCAGGCACACACACACGGTACATATACTTATAGGCACTCACACACATGAGATGCAAATTTAAAATTTTTTGAGTCGATAAATAAATTTATGGCCCTAAGAATCTTGGAATCCATCCTGTTTCCCACACTGATAGAAGATGATTTTAACAGATGCACAGATCCAGAGGCCCAGGCAGCCTGTGCCTCCTGAGGACTGTGGTTGCAGGTGCATGCCCCTGCACCTAGCCCTGCACCCTTTTTCTTAAGCACTGACATGTTAATATATTTCTCTGGGTTTGGTTTTAATTTTTGAGGTAGGGTATTATTATTTAGCCCAAGCTGTCCTTGAACTTGTAATCCTCCTACTTCAGAGGAATTTAAATTTTTTTTCAACTTTATTGTTTTATAGTGTATTGAATATACTATAAAATTCACTTATTCACAAAGTGAGGTGTACAATTTTTTTTTTTTTTTTTTTTTTTTGGTTTTTCGAGACAGGGTTTCTCTGTAGCTTTGATGCCTGTTCTGGAACTAGCTCTTGTAGACCAGGCTGGCCTCGAACTCCCAGAGATCCTTCTGCCTCTGCCTCTGCCTCCCGAGTGCTGGGATTAAAGGCGTGCGCCACCACCGCCTGGCTGGTGTACAATTTAAATACAAGGATAGATGACTCAGTGGTTAAGAGTGAGTGCTGGCTGCTCTTGCAGAAGACCCAGCCCCCACATGGCATCCTTAAATCCACTTCTGTGGGATCTGATGTGCTCTTCTGACCTTTCCAGGCACCAGGCATATACACACTGCACATATATACATGCAGGCAAAGCAGTTGTGCACATAAAATTAAAATTAATCTAAAAATAAAATGTAATTACTAAATGTACAGTTCCTCATTAACAGTCGGTTGCAGCACATCCCGTCATTCCCCAAAGATCCTGCCTGTTCCTAAACTACTTGGAGCAGTCATGATCTTTCTCTTTCTCTCTTTCTATCCTCTGTTGCCTCTTTGTCTGTTTCTCTCTCTCTGTTTTACTGGTTCTGGATAATCACCGCCTTTGGGTTTCACTGTGTCTTGTTGTTGTTGTTGTTGTTGTTCATTTGCTTTATTTTGATTTTTCAAGACAGAGTTTCTCTGTAGCTCTGGAGCCTGTCTTAGAACTAGTTCTTGTAGACCAGGCTGGCCTTGAACTCACAGAGATCTGCCTGCTTCTGCCTCCCTAGTGCTGGAATTAAAGATGTGCGCCACCACCTCCCAGTTGGGATTTTTGTTGTTGTTGTTGTGCTTTTTTGTTTCTATTTTTGAGACAAGGTCTCTTGAACTCTGTGTAGATCAGACTGTCTTTAAACTCACAAACAGATCTATCTGCATTTGCCATCCAAGTGTTGGAATTAAAGGCACGCACCACTATGCTCAGCCTATCTGCTTTGTTCCCTCTCACTGATGGACATTCAGTGACCTTTTTAACGATAGACTGTGTCGTTAAGATGCAGTCACAAACTGATGGGCTTGGATTTCTCTGGACCCTTGTGGGGTAACATGGTGAACACTCGCCTGCTTGTTTCCTGTGCACATGGTCTTGGTTCTGGGGTGGGAATAATGTCTAGGCATGTGACTTCAGCTCTGAAGGCCACCATATTTAGCCAGCTCAGGAACCTGAGCTGCCTCTTCCTATTTTCCCGGCAGCCCTCGCGGTTAGCGTGTCTCTAAGCAGCCCTCGCATCATGGCTAGCGTGTCTCCGTTGCAGCCCTCGCATCGCGGCTAGCGTGTCTCCGTTGCAGCCCTCGCATCGCAGCTAGCGTGTCTACGTGCGGCCCTCATGGCCAGCGTGTCTATGTGCAGCCCTCACATCGCGGCTAGCGTGTCTACGTGCAGCCCTCGCATCTTGGCTAGCGTGTCTACGTGCGGCCCTCGTGGCCAGCGTGTCTATGTGCAGCCCTCGCATCGCGGCTAGTGTGTCTACGTGCAGCCCTCGCATCTTGGCTAGCGTGTCTACGTGCGGCCCTCGTGGCCAGCGTGTCTATGTGCAGCCCTCGCATCGCGGCTAGCGTGTCTATGTGCAGCCCTCGCATCGCGGCTAGCGTGTCTACGTGCAGCGCTTGCCTTGTTCCTAATTACTAATCAGCGCTGTAGACATGAAGTAGTGTGTCACCGTGGTTTCGCTTTGCATTTCCCCGGCAACTCACAATATTGCAAACATTTTTGTGTGATTGTAAAGGCACTTCTTATCTTTAAGGTCTTTTTGGTGAAATGTCTGTTCAGATCCTTTTCTGGTTTTGAAATGAGGTCATTTCTCGCCTTCTCACGGTTGTGCAGAAAGAGTTCCCTTCGTGATCACGTATTCCTTCCTGATGCTGTTGTGTCTGAGAAAGGCTTGGTTTGTCAGGCTGTTTCATTCATGGAAGTGTGGTAGGGGATGTTTTCCCAAAGTGGTCAGATCCACCACTTGCTCGTTTATACATTTCTACATGACCACAGGCACAGTGCATTGTGGGCTTTTCCAGATACATCACATACAGAGCAAATACAGACTAAAATATCCTCTCCCATTCTGTAGCCTTACACTTTCTTTTGGAACACAAAGTTTTCCATGACTGTTTGAGACAGGATCTCCTTCTGTTTCCAGGGATCGCCTGGCTCTCACTATGTAGCTTGAACTAACCTCGAACTCATGGTGCCTTATGGGTGTTGGATTACATTCCACACTGTGCTGGGCTCTCTGCTGGACTCTTAAGTCCGCTGAACCAATTTCTCCTTTCAGGCTTGAGCCTTTAGTGCCGTATCTAAGAATTGCTATGCTTCCTTTTAAGATTTATTTATTTGGTATGCATACAGCATTCTGCCGGCATGTGTGCCTGCAGGCCAGAAGAGGGCACCAGGCCTCATTACAGATGGTTGTGAGCCACCATGTGGTTGCTGGGATTTGAACTCAGGACCTCTGGAAGAGCAGCCAGTGCTCTTAACCCTTGAGCCGTCTCTCCAGCCCCACTTACTTTAATTTTATGTGTATAACTGTTTAGCTTTCATGTGCACCATTTGTGTGCCTAGTGCTCTCAGAGGCAGAAGAGGGTGTTGGATCCTCTGGAACTGGAGTTATAGATGGTTTGTGCTGCCTTGTGGGTGCTGGAAACTGAACCAAGGTCTTTGGGAGCTGTAAACACTGTTAGCCACTGAGCCATTTCTGTAAGTCCAGACACCAGCATGTAGACCTGCACCCTCAGGATATCTGTGAGGGTCTCTGTCCAAACTCAAGGTCACTAGCCAACTCCTTCTTCCCCCAAGGCTAAGTCCTGCAGCAGAGCCCAAGTGGTATTCTGCTGCTGGTATCTGCTCTGTGTGCTCAGAAAGTGGCACCGTCAAGCTTGGGGCTTCGTGGAAATGAAGCCCTCCCAGACTTGACAACGCTCTGCTGTCTGGCTCACCCTTGCTCGCAGTGCTTTTCACTTGGGATGGGAGCCGAGAAATTAATGCTTTGACTTACTCAACTAGAAGTGTCACCCATGCAGATGAAGGGGGCAGGCTGGGATGGGGAGCTGTTCAGAGTGTGCCAAAATGGAATCCTGAATTCTCATTTCTGGTAGAGAAAACATGTAAAAACATTGCTTTATTATTTTTTTAATGAAATTTATTTTATTGTGTTTTTTAACAACAGATGTGGTTACTGAGTTTTTATTTTTCCCATTATTAAGACAAATCTCATCCTTGACACCTTGGGAACTGTTAAAGGTAACGTTTTCCACAGCCCAGAGAAAGCTGTGCATGCACAGAGGTCCTCCCTCTCCCCAGCCTTTCCGTGGGTAGAATTGGCACTAGCCTATGCAGACAACATCGTGAAGATTTCATTTTGTCATAAGAGTTTCCTGTATTGTCATGAACGCTCTTAGAATGGGTGTCCTCTAGTTTCTGAGAGTATCTGTGCGCACACATGCACGTGAGCACACACACACACAAACACACACATACTTTTTAAACCCACAAGTAAGTCTCACTTACTGCGAGATGCATGTTGTGTCCTAGGCTAGACAAACGTGCCATTGCTCTGGTCACATTTTATTTGTCCCCCATGGAACATCTGACATGTCATTGTCACATCGGGAGGTATCTGCTACTGGTGTGCCTTGCACGGAAGCTGGGGTTGTTTGCACAGAGCAGACACAGAGAAGCTCCCACCATAGAGTGACCCCTCCCCCTAGTGCCAGTGGTACTCAGGTGAGAGACCCAAAGGGAGCAGACTTAGACTTGGCAATCTCAGCAAACACCCTAGCTGTGTGACTTTAAATGAGTTGCTTGGCCTCTTTGAGCTGGGGCCGCTCGGGTCAATATAATTGATGTGTGGTCCAGCATGTGGAAGGAACATTGACCCTGGCCTTGCTTCCTGGTACTTAATTATATTGTAGTGTTTGCAATCACTACAGAGGCTGCACCTGCTGATGGCTTTGGTCTGTATCCACCACTGTCACCCAGAAGAATGTCACCCTCTCCCTGAGCCCATTGGGGAAGAAGGACCCACTGCTGCCTTTTACTGGACCCTCCGTGCCTCATCCTGCGCAGCCCATGACAAACTCACTGGCTCTGTGCTTCCCCCACCTCCTAGCAGTAGAGGAAGGTGGGGAGGAGGGTCGCCATTTTTCTGCTTTTGATATAAGGATGCCTTGCCAGAGCTCTAGGCTGCTCAGTCTGGGAACTGGGGAAGGGCGGTGTATAAGGCTGAAGGTCTCCATGTCCCCTCCTCATCTTCTCTGCAGTCCCCTGTAAGCCCTGAGCCCTGGGCCCCTGTCTCTGTGTGTCCCACTTTCTCTTTAGTTCCCTGTGGTCCATGACGTCAGATGGAAGCCCATGTCCCCTACACATTGGCAGTCCCCTGTGGATATGATGGGGGTCTCTGCTCTGTGTGTCCTCCACCCTCTTGGCAGTCCCTTGTGAGATGGAAGCCTGGATAGGGTCATGCCCTCCACCTTCTCTGTTGTCTTTGTGGGCTGGAAGGCTGGGTGGGATCTGTCTGTTGTTGGCATGTTTCCCCCTCTTGCCACAAGCATCTGGCCCTCTCTTAGAAGCTACTTATGAATCTGCTGTTCAAACTGCAGATCCATAAGAAGGGAGAACACTGATGTGCTATTTCCAGGCTAGTAAGGGCTGGATAAAGCACACATACTTCCCAGCCATGGTAACCCTGTGACCCTGCAGCTGCCCGGAAGCCTGTGCTCAGAATGGTTCCCAGATGTCAGGATGTTCTGCATCCCTTGTCATCAGACTCCTGGTCATTTGGACATTTTTTTTTTTTTTTTTGGTTTTTCGAGACAGGGTTTCTCTGTGGTTTTGGAGCCTGTCCTGGCACTAGCTCTTGTATACCAGGCTGGTCTCGAACTCACAGAGATCCGCCTGCCTCTGCCTCCCGAGTGCTGGGATTAAAGGCGTGCGCCACCACCGCCCGGCTCATTTGGACATTTTTATTTAGGGCTGTGAGCCTTGGTGCTAGGGCACTTGCCTGGGGAGAAGCTTTATGTTTGATCCCTGGCATTGAAAAACATTTTATCTTTTGTTTTCTTTCATTTTATTAGGACTATCAATAAAGTAGGTGGTCCTGAGCAGGACTTGGAGTGGAGAAAATTTCTCTTGTGGGCCCTCTGCAGCCCTCTCTGTGTGACCATAGGCCCCAGGCCCAGAACCCGTGGATCCCTGAGGCATCTTTTTCCTGAGAAGCCTCCAGCATCCATCAAGCCTGTCCCTGAGGCTCCCCATCCCTTTTTGGAATTGCCTTTTGCAGACCGGTGCTGTTTGCTGTGTTCCCTGTGTGGCCAGTTTTTTCTGGGCTTCCAGCCTGCTCTCAGAGTTCCCCAAGGCTTTTCTACTTCCAGGGAACTGCAGGCATTCCTCAGACCTCCCTGTGTGAGCTGAGCACTGGGGTTTCTGTGCAAATTCAGATACAAAAGCAACTGTGTCCCCACAGCTCCACCCCGCAGGCCTTCCCCAGCAGCTCTCCCCCAGCAGCCCCACCAAGAGCCCTCCTCCAACAGCCCTCCTCCAACAGCTCCCTCCTTCCAATAGCTTCCCCACCAAAATCGCAGCTCTCGAGTGCTTCTATTCACAGGCCTGCACCTTTGCAGGGCAAAGCAGCCTTCCTCCTCTTGGGTTGGATCAGCAGGAGGGTATAAAGGATGGGCGGCAGCAGCAAGTACTGGCTGAATGAAGAAGCTCTCCGAGCTAAAATGCTTCACAGCATGCTGTCTCCTGCACATTCGTTTTGTTTATTAACTTTTAAGGATTTTACTCTTAAAATTATATATGAAGGGTGGTATGTGCACATGAGCGCGGTGTCCTCTGAGGCCGGGAGGTGTGAGTAGATCCCTTTGAGCTAGAGTTCCAGGTGGTTGTGACCCAATGTACTTGTTGGGAACAGAACTCAGGTCCTCTGGAAGAGCAGCAGACACACATAACCACTGAGCTACCTCCCTAGTCCTACTTACTTAGCTTCAATGGTGTGGGGAATAGAACTCAGGGCCTTGTGCCTGCCAGGTGGGTGTACTGCCACTGAGTCAGACCCTTCTGCCACTCATTCATTCATTCATTCATTCATTCATTTAACATACAGTTATTTGTCTTTTTAGTTTCTGTTTCTGTGATGTAAATACCCCAACAAGAGCAATTTAAGACAGAGTTATTTTGGCTCACAGTTCTTGCTTTCAGCTCATGCCCCCCCCCCCCCCATGGATCACAGCAGGAGGAAGCTTGAAGCAGCTGAACCCATTGTAGCTGCAGCCAAGAAGTCAAGAACAATGAATGAATCTGTGTTCAGATGGCTTTCTCCATTTTATACAGCCCAGGGTCCCCTAGGTGCCACCCCCTGCTGAGCTAGGCTTTCTTACATCCATTAATCTAATGAAGATAGTCTTTCTCAGGCATGCTCAGAGGCCCATCTCTCAGGTATTTCTAGAGCAGTGGTTCTCAACCTTCCTAATGCTGCAACCCCTTTCATAAAGTTCCTCATGTTGTCATGACCCCAACCATAAAGTTATTTTCATTGCTATTTTATAACTGTAATTTTGTTACTGTTATGAATCATAATGTAAATATCTGATATGCAGGCCATCTGATACTCCATCCCAAAGGGGTCGTGACCCACAGTGTGAGAACCACTGGTCTAGAGTCTGTCAAGTTGACAGCTGATACTACCATATTCATTTACTGGTTTGTGGGGTTCGTTTTTACTTGGTTTTGATGCTAAGGATGAAAGCGAGGCTTCCCTGCACGTTAAGCAGCTTTTGTTCTTTGCACAAAAGACATTCCACACATATGAAGGAGAAAGGGAGATGGGGAATAGAGCATGCATCAGCCAGACATGGTACACATGTGTAATCTCAGCACTCAAGGGATGGAGGCAAAGGGTCAGGAGTTCAATGTCATCTTCAGCTACCTAATGGCTTGAGGCCAGCCTAGGCTACATAAGACCATTTTTTTTAATTTCATTGAACTGTATGTAGTAAGCAAATGAAAATTTATATTAATTTGCTTATTGTAATTTATAAAGTAATAAGCAAATTAATATTTTGAAGCCAGATATGGTGGCTCATACCTGCAATTCAGCTCTGGGGAGGCAGAAGCAGGGGGATTACTGCAAGTTCAAGGCCAGCTTGGTCTACACTGTAAGTTCCATGTCATTCATGCTGTACCAAGAGCTGGCTTCCAAAACACAAACAGACATCAATAAATAAATAAATAATAAGGGGCTGGAGAGATGGCTCAGAGGTTAAGAGCATTGTGTGCACTTCCAAAGGTCCTGAGTTCAATTCCCAGCAACCACATGGTGGCTCACAACCATCTGTAATGGGGTCTGGTGCCCTCTTCTGGCCTGCAAGCATACACACAGAAAGAATATCGTATACATAATAAATAAATATTTTAAAATAAATAATAGATAAATAAATAAATAACATCTTGTTCATGGTGCTGAACTGGAAACCAGAGCCTTGATGTCGCTAATGACCCGTCTGTCCCTGAGCTATCTCCACAGTGCAAGGACCTTCCTTCTTGGGGCTATGCTACATTCAGTCCATGTCTCTGTACCTCCTTTATCCCAGTCAGGGATGCTCATAGCTCCAGGTCAGTTCTCCCTGGTCAGTGACCTAAGAAAAGAAAGAATTGAGTGACTAGGACTTAGTGTTCACCAAGACTCCAGGGTCCCTTCAGCAGCTGAATAACAACTGAACCCTAAAGCCTCGAGCCTCTGAGGTTTTCTTAACACTTTCCTGGCCACCTCTGAACTGCTCCAAACACCCCGTCTTCACTTCCTTCTGGAAAGAGGGTAGAGGAAAAGGGTGGTTTTCATAGTTTATCATCTGTCACAGAGAGAGAATTCTTTGTGAGCCCCACTGCCTCTTTCTAGCCACAGGGCTTTGTTGTTGTTTTGTTTTGTATTGTTTTTGTTTTTCTGAGACAGGGTTTCTCTCTGTAACAGCCCTAGCTATGCTGGAACTAGCTCTGTAGACCAGGCTGGCCTTGAACTCACAGAGGTCCACCTGCCTCTGCCTCCCAAGTGCTGACATTAAAGGTGTGTACTAACACTGCCCAGCTCTAGCCACAGTTTTGTCTCAGGGCCAGCAGCCAGCAAAGAGGACATAGGTGAACAAGACAAAGCTCAGGTCAATCAGGATATGTTCGAAATAAGACTTGCACAAGGTACTGATTACCCTGTCCTGGTTAAACTCTGGCGTGCATGATCCACGAGATCAGAGGGTCTTGTCCAGTTTATGCACTGATATTCAGAATAATGCCAGGAATCCAACAACTACCCACTGATGGAATGAGGTCAGAAAGAATGTATGAGTGACCACATGGGTCCTGATGGTGGGATGGATGCCCACTACCCCCAGCAGCTCTCAGTCTGACCAGCATGATGCTCTTGGGTGACCGCTGACCTTGATCTCGTGTCGTGTCTTTTCTCCTAGGGTGGACGCCATCGTTGAAGGCTGCCCTTGTGCCAATGAGCCTTCTCAACACCTCAACCTTCGAAGACAAGATGTGTGAGGGGAACAGGACCGCCATGGCCAGCCCTCAGTTGCTGCCCCTGGTGGTGGTTCTAAGTAGCATCTCCCTGGTCACAGTGGGTCTCAACCTGCTGGTGCTCTATGCTGTGCACAGTGAGCGTAAGCTGCACACCGTGGGCAACCTGTACATTGTCAGCCTGTCGGTAGCAGACCTGATCGTAGGTGCAGTCGTCATGCCCATGAACATCCTTTATCTCATCATGGCCAGGTGGTCCCTGGGCCGCCCCCTTTGCCTCTTTTGGCTCTCCATGGATTATGTGGCCAGCACAGCATCCATCTTCAGTGTCTTCATCCTTTGTATTGATCGATACCGCTCCGTCCAGCAACCCCTCCGGTACCTGAGGTATCGCACCAAGACCCGCGCATCAGCCACCATCCTGGGGGCCTGGTTTCTCTCCTTCCTGTGGATTATACCCATTCTTGGCTGGCATCACTTCACACCCTCACCCCCAGTGCTTCGGGAAGACAAGTGTGAGACAGACTTCTACAATGTCACTTGGTTCAAGGTCATGACCGCCATCATCAACTTCTACCTCCCCACTTTGCTCATGCTGTGGTTCTATGTAAGGATCTACAAGGCCGTGCGGCAACACTGCCAGCACCGCCAGCTCACCAATGGCTCCCTCCCTTCCTTCTTAAAGATCAAGTCGATGTCAGAGGATATCAAGGAGGATACCAAGAAACCTGGGAAAGAGTCTCCCTGGGGGGTCCTGAAAAGGCCATCAAGAGACCCTAGTGGAGGCCTGGATCAGACATCGACATCCGAAGACCCCAAGAAGATGAACTCTCCGACTGTCTTCAGTCAAGAGGAGGATAGAGAAGCAGTCACACGCCACTGTTTTCATCTTGACATCACACAGGCTATGGCTGAAGCGGGTGGCAGGGACTCAGAGACCAATGACCAGGCCCTGAGCCAGCTCAAAATGAATGAGCAGAACCTGAATGCTTGCCGGCGGATCAGTGAGACATCAGAGGACCAGACCTTGGTGGATCGACAGTCCTTCTCACGGACCACGGACTCTGACCCCAGCACAGAGCCAGGGCCGGGCAGAGACAAACTGAGAAGTGGATCTAACAGCGGCCTAGATTACATCAAGATCACCTGGAAGAGACTCCGCTCACATTCCAGACAGTATGTGTCTGGGCTGCACTTGAACCGAGAACGGAAGGCAGCCAAGCAGTTGGGTTTTATCATGGCGGCCTTCATCCTTTGCTGGATTCCCTACTTCATCTTCTTCATGGTCATTGCCTTTTGCACGAGCTGCTGCAGTGAACCCGTGCACATGTTCACCATCTGGCTGGGCTACATCAACTCCACGCTGAACCCCCTCATCTACCCCCTGTGCAACGAGAACTTCAAGAAGACATTCAAGAAAATTCTGCACATTCGCCCCTAAGGGCTCAGCAAGAGGATGCCACGCAGTGGATGGACAGCGTCTGATGTCCAAGAAGGAACCAGAGGAAGAAAGCATGGGCGTCACTAGGCCCCTGGGCGTTGGGGAATAGAATCTGAGATCCTGGGCTGAGCAGTACGGAGGTGTTCCCAGGGACCGTCAGAAGAAGAGCAGATGGCGGTGGTGGTTGGCAGAAAGATTGTACTTTGGGTAGAAAGCGGAGTATTTGAAAGAAGAAACCTGGCAGAGTATGCCTGATCCTCAGGAACTGTGGAAGTCTCAGGTGCTCATGGGAAGTCTGGGTCTCTGACCTTGAGTTCCTTAGTAACCAAAGCGGGAATGTGTGGCTAGAGTTCTTCTGGAAGGTTAGCCTGGACTCTGAGACTTCCCACGCAAGAGCTATGTGACTGCAGAGACGTACACACAGATGCTGTCCCCTCCCAGGAGTCACCTGGAGAGGCATGGCAGCTATTCCATGGCAACACCACTTCTCAGAACACAGTCCTTCTGAGCCTCTCCTGTAGCTTTCTCCAGAGCTGTCTGCCCCACCCTGGAACCTGCCTTACCTGTGTCTCAGAGTTGCTAGGAAATTAGACAGCTTGCAAGTCTGTCATTCTCAACTCCTGATTCCTTTTGGCTCTTAAAACAGTAGCAAAACCAGCAACAACAACACACAGTGTCAAAAACTGCCCTCGAAAGTCAGGAGGAGAGAGAAGTGGTTTTTCAGTGATTGCATCTTAAAAGCAAAGCAAAAGAAAGGCAGGAGAGCCTTGTTTCCTGGGAGCTCCACCAGGGGGCTCTCGCTCAAAGCCTGTGGAGTGACAAACTGAGAAACAGGCATGGGAGATGAGGTTCCTGAAATGGGTTGACACTGTGAGAACCTTAGGATGAGAACGCTTTGTGGTCCCAGCTCCTTGTCACCAGTTTTCTCCGAAAGGAAAAAAAAAAAAAAAAACGCATCCTGTCAAGTACTCGTGGTGTTCCCCCAAAGAGGTGACAGTTTCCCACGCAGCTGACATGGGGCACATCTGTGTCCACAGAGGGTGACCCTCAGAAGGGACAGTGTGGTTTCTATCTGAGACCGTATGATTTCTAGTTGCACATACTAAGTGAATCTTTTGAAGGCATGGGAGCATCCAGTTTTATTTATGCCCCAGTCTGGCTGTGATTTATATTGTAAAATGTAATGTTAAACCTCAGTGTGTGTTGTAAGTAGGAACCCCTGTAAAAGCTGGTCTTTTGTGTCCCCGTTTGCATGATCTGTCCAAGTGAGACACTTTTGCTTCCCTTAAACAGGACAGTTGGAAGAATAGTGTGACATGACCGCTTTGTGCCTACTTTTCTGAGTCCCACAGGCTGAGGGAACAGTGGAAATGAAAGCCTGATAGGACTTCTGTCTGGTTTCTGCTCGTTTTGCAAATGTCCTGTCAAATGACTTCTATTTTCAAGACTGTTCCCCTCTCACCTTGCCTTGCATCCTGGGATTCTCTTCATGCTCAGGCTTCGGGAATCTTGGGGAATTTACTGCTGGGTTTAGAGGGGCTGCTGCTGCTGCTCCATTTCCAGAAGCTCAGAGAAGCCTGCGAGCGAGTGCCTCCCCAAGGTGCCTTGGGATGGAAGGGCACTTAGAAGGATCGCTCTGGAGTGGCTGAGTGTCATCATGCATGGGGTGAACAGCACAGACAGCAGGCGCAGAGAAATGGCTATGCAGAGAAAAGAGCTTTAACTTGGAGTCTTGCAAGGACAAGAAGGGATCAATAAATGCAAGTTGTCACCTAAAAAACAAGGTGCCTGTGATATGGGGCTCAGGGTTTCCAATACTTATGTGATGACTTCTATGCAGGCTTTCACATGAACCTTAAAAACATAAAACAGAGCCGGGCGGTGGCGGCACACGCCTTTAATCCCAGCACTTGGGAGGCAGAGGCAGGCAGATCTCTATGAGTTCGAGGCCAATCTGGTCTACAAGAGCTAGTTCCAGGACAGACACCAAAGCTATAAAAAAGCCCTGTCTCAAACAACAACAACAACAAAAAAAAAACAAACAAACAAAAACCATAAAACATTGGGGCTGGGGGGCTGGAGAGATGGCTCAGTGGTTAAGAGCATTGCCTGCTCTTCCAAAGGTCCTGAGTTCAATTCCCAGCAACCACATGGTGGCTCACAACCATCTGTAATGACGTCTGGTGCCCTCTTCTGTCCTGTAGACATACACACAGACAGAATATTGTATACATAATAAATAAAAAAATATTAAAAAAAAACATTGGGGCTGGAATAATAGCTCAGTGGTTAAGAGCACTAACTAATCATACAGAGGACCCAGGTTCAATTCCTACCTCCTACATAGTGATTTATAGGCATCTCTAACTCAAAGCACACATGTTGTACACATATCTACATGAAGGCAAATACACACACACACACACTATAAATCTAAAATGTAAAGTTGGGACTGGAGAGATAGCTCAGTAGTTAAGAACCTGGCTGCTCTTGAAGAGGATCCAGGTTTGGCTTCTAGCACCCACATGATAGCTCACAGCAGTTCCTGGGTATCAAGTACCCTCTTCTGGTATCTGTGGGCACCAGATGCACACAAAGTGCAAATATAAATACGCAGACAAAACACTCATACACCTGTAAAAAGAAAACCAATCTTTTTTTTTAAAAAAAAAAAAAAAGACCAGATGTGGCAGCATGCATCTTCAATCCTAGTGCTAGGGATACAGACTGGGGGTCCTTGACATTCAGTGGCCAGCTCATTTAGCTGAATTAGCAAGGGTTAAGTCCAGCAAGTGACCATCTCAACCAAGATAAAGACAGATAAAAGAAGACACCAACATTTTTGACTTCTGGGCAACCCCCCCCCCCCACGGCCACCACCACTGCCAAGCATATGCCAGCAGCCAGGCTTTGTGCCTCACCTCCACTGTCTCAGAGCATACTGGATTCTCTCTGTGCTCATGGCCCGGCAAGCAGAAGCGCAGAGATGTTGAGAAGCGTGGGGTCCACTGTGCGACTCTGGCTGCACTTGCCCTCTGCTCTCTCAGTGCTGCTCCTGTCTTGGAATTACAGAAGCCCTGGGCTGTGGTGCAGAGATGACTCAGCCCCAGCCCATTTGGGAAGAACCGGGGGTGGGTGACTTGCACAGAGTCCAGGGGAGACCAGGCTTTTGCCCTAAGTAAAAACTGGATAGAAATAAATATTAAAACCTTCCATGCAGAGGAGTAAGTTATAGCTAAGAGCCTGCATACCCTCCAGTTTTTTCAGTGTTCTCCCCATGGGCTGATTAACTTCAGGCAAATTCTTTGGATGGCCAGCTTGTTAAAGTTACCAGTTTCCCAAACACCGGCTCCTGCATAACTATGTGCAGGGTTATGAGTTAGTTTGGGGTTGCTACTATGACAAAATACATGAGGTAGGATCCATTTTAAGGAACAGAGGTTTATACTGGCTTAGAGTTCTAGAAGTTCGGTATGAAACAACATGGCACAGGCTCTGTTGAGGACCATCTAGGCTCCATCACATTGTAATGCATGTCTGTCTGAATGCTCTTTCCTTAGTCTTGGATAAGCCTTCAGGATTTGGTCATTAAGCCCCATCAATGACCTTAACCACTTCCCAAAGGCCTGCATTTCCATCCACAGTGCGATTCCTTTTTTTAATCTTCTTAATTCCTTTTACATAAAACTTTTTGAGTGTTAAACTCCTGCATATGCTCATGGAAAGACCATATTTGAACCACAGCAATTTATAATAATTCATATGAGGTAAAGAGTTCCTTTCTGTGAGACTTTACGTAGCCCTGGCTGGCCCAAAACACACAGTGTAGTCCAGGTTGGCCTCAAACACAGAGATCCACCAGGGCTAGTATTAAAGTATGCATCACCATGCCCAGACACAATTTACTTAATAATGACTTTCTAGAATTGTGATGTTATCATAACTGATGTTTTCAAAAATATGTGACGGGTGTTTGCCTGCGTGTATTTCTGTGCACCTCATTTGAGCAGTGCCCATGGAGGCCAGAAAAGGGCATTAGATCCCACAGAGCTGGAGTTACAGAAGTTTTAAGTTGCCTGACGTGAGTGCTGAGAAGGGAACTCAGACCTCTGGAAGAACCGCTGGTGTTCTTAACCCACTGAGCCATCTCCCCAGGCCCGGAACTGATTGAGAAACAAGCTGCTGCTCACTGCAGGAGGGAAAAGCTGACAGGGCTGAGGGAAAAAAAAGGGGTGGAGGTGAGGAGACTGAGGTTCCGTGGGCGGGAAAGGAAACACTAAGAGAAGTCTGAAGCTGTGCCTGTAATCCTAGTTCTCCTGAGGCAGAGGCAAGGAGGATTGTAACTTCAAGTCTGAGCCCCACCTGGGCTGCACAGGAGGACTGCCTGGAGCCACAGGGAAATAGAGGGGGACTAAAGGGGACAGATGGGGACATCATGAAGCAGGAAAGGGAGAGTGGATGACTGTGGTAATAAGGAACGACACTGGGGACCGCAAAGGACACAGCCCAGGATGGGGCAGAAGAGGGGAGGCAGGACAGCTGGGGAGGGGAAGGGAAATAATGTACCTAAGAAAACGCCACTCAAGAAACCCCACACCAAAGCTGGAGAGGGGGCTTTGCAGTTAAGAACTTGCACACACTGCTCAGGCAGAAGGCCTGAGTTGACTTCCTAGCACACGTCAGACTGCTCACAACTGCCTGTAACTCCAGCTCCAGGGGGCTCTGAAGACGGTAGCTTCTGCAGGCACCATCACTCACACACATAAACTCACAAATACCCCAAATTCAGGATAAAAATAAAACCTCAGAAAAAATAAAGCCTCCACCCACAGGAGAGTGGATCTATCCACTAGGGTATATCCAGAAGTCAAACAATACAAGCCATCCTTGACATCTGAGGAACAGAAAGTACCTTAATGCTCCTCTGGAGAGGCCTTAAAAGGAACCTACGTCTGTGTATGTACTGCATGGGTGCAATGCTCGGCTGTGAAAGCTCAGGACATCGCTCTGCCACCTGGCAGCAGTTAGACCTGAGGTTTGAAGGGACGGAAATCAGCTGACACCTGCAGTCTTTAAGGGACGTTGGGAAGGCTTCTGTGACCTTGCGTAAGGACGTGCTGAGCCAAGTTCAGCAGGATTTTGAGGAAATACTCTCTGAAATAGCGTCATTGTGCCCTAACAGCTATTCTCTCACCTTATAGGGACCTCCATTCAAATGGCCAGAGTCAGGCTCAAGAATGCCCTGTGTCTACTGAGCCATTGGGGCTTGGGGGGCTGGAGGCAGAGCTGAAGAGGAATCTACCCTGTGTAGCAGGAATACCTGGAGCCAGCGCTGACCTTTGTGTTTCTTTTTTTTTTATTTTTTATTTTTTTTATTTTCCGAGACAGGGTTTCTCCGTAGCTTTTTGGTTCCTGTCCTGGAACTAGCTCTTGTAGGCCAGGCTGGCCTCGAACTCACAGAGATCCGCCTGCCTCTGCCCCCGCCCCAGTACTGAGATTAAAGGCGTGCGCCACCACTGCCTGGCCTTGACCTTTGTATTTCTTACCCAAGACAAAACAAGCACCATAGTCAAGGCAACTTATAGAAGGAAGGGTTTAGGCTGCCTGCTCGGGAGGGATAGGAGTCTGTCTTGGTGGGGAGCAGGAAGAGCACGCTGGGAGCCCACTTCTAAAACCACAAGCAGAAAAGGAGAAAATGAACTGGAGGGGAGGACTTTATCTCTCAAAGTCCAACCCCAGTGACATACTTCCTCCAGGAAGATCACCTCCTAGACCACCCAGCCAGTGCCACTGAATGGTGATGAACTTTTAAAATACCTAGCTGTTTTAACTGAAACTATTACGAGTCCCAAAACATGTTTGTTGTAACAGCTGATAGCTGTTACAGATGTGAAACATTTTACGTTATTTTGATTAATTTACTGGGACCTTTAAAAAATTCTTTCTCCTCTTGAAATATTTGTCTTGATATGTATGTGTGTGTGACTTGGTGCATGTATGTGTGCCACATGTATACAATACAAGTTGAAACCAGAAGATGGCAGCAGATCTTCTAGACCTGTAGTTACATACATACATATATACATACACACACATACAAATATGCAGACACATAGTGGAACTCAAGAAGACTTGCTAAATGTGAAATTGGGCCAAGGTCTGGGTCAGATACGAAAGAAGTAGTTAGCAGACTGATCAACAGTAGACACACATAATCAGAAAATCCAAAGATTTTATGTAACAACAGTTATGTTTATGTAACAACAGCTACGTCTCAGTCTTGTCAATCAGGAGCATCTTGGAGATCTTATGGCAGGTAGCAGAGAGTATTTGTATTTCAAGGTGCCCTCGAATACATTCACTTCTAGCAACGTGGCTCACCTCCATCAAAATGTCTCATTGGGCTCATACTCCTCCATGGGATATTTGGGAACCATGGTAGGAATAAGGTATAATCTGCTATGTCAAGAACTACCCACTAACTCAGGGTATTTTCCATGCCAGAAAGACCGGATTGAAGTACACAGAATTGATACACACTTGGAGACTGGGGTAATAACAGAAGACACCTACAACAACACACCCCACATCACACACATACATTCATGAGATTGTGGGTGAGCAATAATATCATGATCAAAAACTAGATTCATAAGTAAATGCAAAACATAATTTCAGGACAGGCAGGATGGCAAAGCAGTTAAAATGTTTGACTGGTCCTGAGGAGAATTGTTTTATAATATCCAGAATGCACATGGATGCCCATACTCCACTGTCATTCATTTTCATGGTAGCTAACACCTATTTTGGTTGCCAAGGAGACAAGGCCCAAACAAAATGACATAAATACATTTTTTTAAGACTCAGAGTCTCTCTGGAAGAAATGGCTGTCTTTGAAATACAGTGAGATGAGAATGGCCACAAATTACTCCCAAAACAAAACTAATGACCTCTATGACATTAATCACAAATTTAATAATTAGCAAATTTGATTTGAAAAATATGAAAACTTAATGGAAAAAGGTAATTACTACCATGTGTACTACATGTTGCATAAAGTCTCCTTAGAACAAGGAAGATGAAGATATTTAAGTCCAACGGGGATACAACGAAACTTCTAATTTGAGTAAAGAGAAAGGGTATTAAAATGCATTTTAAATTTAGGATCATGCATATGGAGTATTGGAAAAACATAGATGAAGAGGAAGAAGACATGGGTTCTGAAAAGATTTTTTTGGGATTTTTTTTTTTGAGGGAGTTAGATAGCTTTCAAGGGTAAATGGCTAACATTAAACAAAAAAGAAAATTTGTTGACGTAAGGAAAATATGGCACAGCAAACATATATGATAGTGACTGCAATGTATGTGTTGATGTGAGTATATGGGAGGGGTTCCTTGCTGTGGTACGCTACTGCTCATTTATCTGGGGGGGCAGAAAAAGGTGTTGGGAGTCCCACTATAGGACTTTCTACCTGGACCCTTAGATCTTCATTCTCATTCAGTGCTGTAAGGCAATGCTGGACACTTTCCCCTCTAGCCCTCCATTCTCAGCCTCCGAAACTGCTGGGTTATTTGCAAGCTTGTAATCACACAAAACACGAATGAGGAGGTCTCTCCTCTGCTATCCATGCGTGCACAGAAAGCTCTCTCGCCTACTGACTGAGCCGGCCCACACTGGTTCTTCTCCCTTAACAGGTTGCTGAACACAATTCATGACATTGAATACATACAAAAGACACACAGGTCCTTTGGCTTTTTCCTACGGACTTGGTCTCACCATATAACTCTCCGTTGCCTGTGAGGAGTTTGTTGACCAGGCTGGGCCCAAAGTCACACGTCTTGCCGCCTCTGAGGGGTCAGTAGTCAAATGAGATAAGCGTGCACTTACTATCTGCTGCAAGCTAACTGAGTTCTTCCCAGGCTCCCTTGTTCGCCTACCTACCTGCCTGCTTGCTTGATTGCTTGTTGATTGCTTCCTTTCTTCCTAGCTTGCTTTTTAGCTTGCTTGCTGGTTTGAAATCCTTCTGCTTCTCTGTCTCTTTTAGTATTTCAGAACAGTGTCTCCAGAGGCACAGGTCAGTCTGGAACTCTCTCTGTCATTCGGGATCAATGTTTACCCGAGCAGCAACTGTACCTGGACTGAGAAAATTACAGGTATAGGCCACCACAAGAGGTGCTCAGTGTTCTGACCATATACAAACCACACCAAGTCATTCCACAAAGAAATTGTGGAACACAAAAATATATATAGAAAACAATTATTACCTCTATGCAAAATATGCACACTCACGTATGTCATCTGAAAAGGCTGAAATACCATGTATCAAAGAGAACAGAAAAGACCCTGAGTTCACATCTCCCTGTACTTTCCTTTGCATATCAAGGATATCCTTAACAGACAAGAAGAGATCTCTTTCATTCCAGAAGAGATCTGGGTACTGAGAAGGGAGCACACGGCTCTCATTTTATTCTCGGGGTGGTCAGGAAGGCCAGAAACCTGGGCTCACAATGGGCGATCCAGGCTGAGACCTGAGGACCAAGCTTGCATCTGAACACCCATGTCTTTCCATAGATGAGGGAGTTTTCCCAGTTACAGAAGATTCTGACCCTTTACCACCATGTCTCTACTGATACCCCGACCTAAAGCTAGACAGGCTCACAGAAATCCCAGGCTCTGATTTCACCGCCATCCTGCTTCTCGGGCTCTTTCCCTTCCAATTGCAAACTTTTGATTTCTATCCTCCTGTGATTTGCGGTGTCTCAGCCTCATTCATAATTGCCTGCCCTCCCTGGACCCCGATCAGACTTGAGATGCCAATGGCCTAGAGAAAGCTCCACAAATCTCTTCCTTCCTCCCTCCTGTGACCATACCTCCCTAAAGCCATCGCCAAGGCACTGTGGGGCAAGATAGTGGCACGAGCCTCGAGAGCCAGCGTGACTCAGGGGAACAAGGAGACCACAGAATGCTCGCATGTAGGTCCAGGGGGGCATGGACGGGAGCTGTCCCCAGTCATGGCCCTCTGTGCATTGGCCTCCACTGAGACAGCAATGGAACTAACTTAATAACCATTCCCAGCGCCTGGCACGGTCTGGTGGAAGGGTCATTTGGGACAATTGTTTTCCTAATGAGTCCAGCCTGAGGACATGGGTGCTGTGCCTGTAGGAAGAGGACATTGTGGACAGTGTCTGCTCTCGAATGTCCTAGCCTATGCCAGGAGCATCCTGAGCTGAGTAGAGCCTTCTGATCGTGCAAGGGGATGTCCGCAGACCCCGGGACCCAGAGGCTTGTGGATGGATCCGTGTCAGATCCAGGCCAGCCTGAGACAGATCTAGGAGGTCAAGGACAGACCTGACTTTCGATCGGGACCCCCCTGTCACCAATGATAACTACATCCGATTGGAGTAAAAAGACCAGTGAGAAAGTTTTCCCGAACCTCCGGGGGATCATCCGGGGTCCTTCCTGGCGGGTCGACACAAAAAAACTTAACCCTAGGGTCCTCTGGAGTCACCAGGAGGCCTGCAGCGCTTTAGTGAGAAGCCTGAGCCAGCAGTTAAAGCAGGCTGGAGTTACACCCCTCTCAGCTAGGTGCTAGGGACCCATTTTTCCCAGGCGCCATGCGCATGCGCACGGCCCAAGCCACATTTGAGTAAGAGAGAACAGCCTTCCCGCACAGCGTGGGGCCTAGCGCCTTTGCTCAAAGCAGGACAGAGACCCAGGCAACTAGGCTGCCTTTAAGTTTCTGGGGAGGCAGGGCTCTATGTTGGTGAGCCACCCTTTTGGCCGGTGTCGCCTAGGGAGACAGACCCTATTGCAAGGAACCAGCACCTAGAGGCACTGGTCAGGCCACTCCATGGTGAGTGCTGCAAATACTGAGAGGCAGCTGGAGAGCAACAGATCCTACATAGCGCTTTGGGGTGTCTTTGAGAGGACACAGAAGGGCTCTCACCTTGTAGCCCTGCCTAGCCTGGAGTCAGGGACCTTCCTGCTTCTGACTCCTGAGTGTTGGATTTGAGAACCTGAGCCATTCTCCTTAGTGCTTCCTGCTTTAATGAGCTTACAGTTGTGTGTGTGTGTGTGTGTGTGTGTGTGTGTGTGTGTGTGTGTGTGTCTGTCTGTCTGTCAGTCTTTGCGGTGCCTCCCGTTGGCTGTTGTGCTGGAGGGCGGATGCCTCTCACGTACCCAGAGGAGAACGAAAAAGATGTTGGGTATACAGATCTATGACTTTAGACAGGGCCCTTAGAGCCTCGCTCTACTTCACAGGCAAAAGGGCAATCAATGCTGGACAGCAGCTGGGTGTTATGGTCCTTCAGTCTCAGCCTCCCACAGTCCTAGGTAACTTGCAAGCATGGAACCATGCAAACATCCTACACGGATGCTGAGCTCCATGCCCTACTCCCCAAGCTGGAGGATAGAAAGCTCTCTCTCCCACGGACTGAGTACTGAGCGGTCTCTACACCAGCCCACACCTATTCTTCTCCCTTCCCCAGAGTTCTGAGCGAAGCTCATGACATTTAATTCATATAGTGAGAGCACAGATCCTTTGGCTTTTCCCCATGGACTTAGTCTCACCATAGAACTCGGCATTTCTGGTGAGGAGTTTGTTGACCCGAATGGGCCCAAAGTCCTAAGGAACTCGCCAACTCTGAGGACCCAATGGTGAAATGACCTAGGCACGCAGGTTCCATCAGCTACCAGCTTGCTGGATCCTATGCTTGTTTCCATCCTTGCTTGCTTCCTCACTTGCTTCAAGTCCTTCCACCTTTCTATCTTCTTTTAGTCTTTCTGGCCGGTGTCTCCTGTGGCCCGGCCGGTCTTAAGCTCTTTCTTTCGTTCTGGATGAAAGCTTTCTCCTGTGCCCTGGACTCCAAGTGCGCCTCTATGGAGGTTCTAGGTGTGGGCCACCACAGTAGACTGCTCGGTGTTCTGACCCACGAAGACACCCATGCCAGCTGTTCTTCAGAGATGCTGGGGCACACGACTTGTATCCAGGGACATCTCCCCATTCTAGCTTCTATATCCTGCACACCTCTAACATAACTCATGCCTTGGGCACCTGTTGATGTACCTTGCTTCAAAGAGACCTGAATGTCTGTGGACTCATTTTCATGTCATGGCTGAGCTTTCCTCTTTTCGAGAAGACAGCTGGGTGGTGATGAGGGACACATAGCTCTCATCTCCTTGTCTGCAGTTTTCGGGGTTAGTTGGTGTCTTGGGCACACACTGGGAGCCCAAGCACGAGGCTGCAGGTGCCAGCTTGCGTCTGGAGATCCATGTCTTTCCACAATTGAGGGAGTTTTTCCAGTTCCAGAAGACTGAGCCACTTCACTGCATTGTCTCTCCTGATTAACTGACCAGAAGCTAGATCGGCTCACAGTCATCATAGCCTGGGGTTTCGCCACTATCGTGCTTCCAATTAGAAACTTTTGATGTCTGTCCTCGTGTGATCTGCGATAACTGAGCCTCACTAAGAGGCTGCCTGTCCTCCCTGTACCCTCGATCAGACCTGAGATGCCAATGGTCTAGAGAAAGCTCCACAAATCTCTTCTTCCTTCCTCGTGTGACCATAGCTCCCTAGAGCCATGGCCAAGGCACTGTGGACCAGGATGGTGGCACGAGCCTCGAGAGCCAGCGTGACTCAGGGGACCAAGGAGACCGCAGAATGCTCCTGTATAATTCCAGGCGGGCCTCGACGGTCATGGCCTGTATAATTCCAGTCATGGCCATCTGTGCTCTGGCCTCCGCTGATACAGCAATGGAACTATCTTATCCATTCCAAGCGACTGGCAAGGGTTTTCCTAATGAGTACAGCCTGAAGAAAGGGGTGCTGTGCCTATAGGAAGAGGACATTGTGGACAGTGTCTGCTCTCGAATGTCTTAGCCTATGCCAGGAGCATCCTGAGCTGAGTAGAGCCTTCTGATCGTGCAAGGGGATGTCCGCTGGCCTAGGGACCCAGAGGCTCGTGGATGGATCTGTGTCAGTTCGAGGCCAGCCTGAGACAGATCTAGGAGATAAAGGACAGACCTGACTTTCGATCGGGACCCCCCTGTCACCAATGATAACTACATCCGATTGGAGTAAAAGGAACGGTGACAAAATCTTCACGAAACTCCGCGGGACGCTTCAGGGTTTTTCCCGGCCGGTTGACACGAAAGACAGTCACCCTGGGGTTGTCTGGAGTCACCAGGAGGCCAGCAGCGCCTTGGTGAGAAGCCTGAGCCAGCAGTTGCAGCAGGCTGGAGTTACAACTCTCTCAGCTAGGTGCTAGGGACCCATTTTTCCCAGGCGCCAGTGCGCATGCGCACGGCCGACATCCACATTTGAACCAGAGAGAATTGCCTTCCAGCTCAGCATGGGGGGTCGCGTCTTGGATCTAAGCCTGACAGACACCCAATCAGCTAGGCTGCAGCTAATTTTCAGGGGAGGCAGGATGGTGACCTTTAGGCCGGTGCAGTCTAGGGAGACAAACCCTCTCCCAGGGAACAAACACCTAGAGACATTTTAGGTCAGACTGCTCCATGGTTAGTGCTGCAAATACTGAGAGGCAGCTGGGGAGCCACAGATCCTACTTAGCGTTTTGGGGTGTCTTTGAGAGGATGCAGAAGGGCTCTCACCGCATAGCACTGACTTGCCTGGAGCCAGGGACCTTCCTGCTTCTGATTCCTGAGTGTTGGATTTGCAAGTCTGAGACATTCTCCAGGTTGCTTCCTGCTTTGATAAGCATACAGTTGTGTGTGTTTGTGGGGGTGGGTATTGTGTGTGTTTTTCGGCGCCTCTCATTGGCTGTTGTGCTGGGGGCGGCTGCTGCTCCGGGTTCCAGAGGGGACCCAAGAAGATGTTGGGTGTCTCTGGCTCTGTGACTTTCCGGCAGGGCCCTTAGAGCCTAGTTCTACTACACTGGCAAACAGACAATCAATGCTGGACAGCAACTTGGCATTCTGGTCCTTCAGTCTCATCATCCCACAGTCCTGGGTTTCTTGCAAGCATGGAACAATGCTAACATTCTATACGGAAGCTACACTCCACGCCCTGTTCCCCATGCTCAAGGAGAGAATGCTCTCTCTCCCAAGGACTGCGCACTGAGCAGTCTTTAAACAGCCCACAGCGATTCTTCTCTTTTCCCCAGAGTTCTGAACGAAGCCCATGACATTTAATTTATATAGTAAGTGCACAGGTCCTTTGGCTTTTCCGGATGGACTTAGTCTCACCATAGAACTCGGCATTGCTGGGTAGGAGTTTGTTGACGGGATGGACCCAAAGGCCTACAGGACTCACAGACTCTGGGGACTCTTAACTCAGATGACCTACGCATGCATGTCCCATCAGCTACTAGCTTGCAGGGTCCTGTGTTCGTTTCCTTCCTTGCTTGCATCCTTGCTTGCTAGACTGCTTGCTTGCATGCTTTCCTGCTTGCTTGTTTGCTTGCTTGCTGACATGCAGGCATGTCTGCTTCGATGCTTGCTTCCTCACTTGCTTCAAACCCTTTTATCTTTTGTTCTTTTAGTCTTTCTGGCAAGGGCTCCTGTGTCCTTGGCCAGTCTTAAGCTCTTTCTTTTGTTCTGGATGAAAGCTTTCTCCTGTGCCCTGACCTCCAAGTACAACTCTATCGAGATTCTAGGTGTGGGCCACCACATTGGACTGCTCGGTGTTCTGACCCACGAAGACACCCATCAGAGAAGCTGGGGCACATGACCTGTATCCAGGGACATCTCCTCCTGCCAGCTTGCATATCATGCACACCCCTCCACAACTCATGCCTTGGGCACCTGTTGATGTACCTTGTGTCTAGAGGGCTGAATGTCTGTGGACTCACAGCACCTTAACTTTCCCTTTCATATTGGCTGAGATTTCCTCTTTTTGAGAATTCGGCTGGGTGCCAGGAGCGAATACACAGCTCTCATCTCCTTCTCTGGGTTGTTTGGGGTATGTTGATGGCATGGGCACACACTGGGCATTCCAGCCCGAGGCCACAGGTGCCAGCATGTGTCTGGAGATCCATGTCTTTCTATAATTGAGGGAGTTTTCCCAGTTCTAAAAGTTTGAGCCGCTTCACTGCATTGTCTCTCCTGATAACCAGACCAGAAAGCTAGACAGGCTCACAGTCATCCTAGGCTCGGGTTTCTCCGCCATCCTGCTTCTCAGGCTCTTTGGGTTCCAATTGGAAACTTTTCATGTCTGTCCTCGTGTGATCTGCGCTGGCTGAGCATCATCCGGGGCTGCCTGACATCCATGGACCCACGATCAGACTTGAGATGCCAATGTCCTAGAGAAAGCTCCACAAATCTCTTCCTTCCTATCTTGAGTGACCGTAACTCCCTAGAGCCATGGCCAAGGCACTGTGGGCCAGGATGGTGGCACGGGCCTCGATAGTCAGTTGACTGAGTGCACCGAGGGTACCGCAGAATGCTTGTGTGTAGGTCCAGGAGGGCCTGGACGGGAGCTGTCCCCAATTATGGCCCCCTGTAGTTGTCTGCTGCTGATACAGCAATGGAACTAACTTATCCATTCCCAGTGCCTGGCCCTGGCCTGGTGGTAGGGTCATTCGGGACAATTGTTTTCCTAATGAGTCCAGCCTGAGGACACGGGTGCTGTGCCTGTAGGAAGAGCACATTGTGGACAGTGTCTACTCTAGAATGTTTTAGCCTATGCCAGGAGCATCCTGAGCTGTGTGGAGCCTCTGATTGTGCCAGGGGATGTCCGCAGGCCTCGGGACCCAGTGTCTCGTGGATCTGTGTAAGTTCCAGGCCAGCCTGAGACAGATCTAGGAGGTCAAGGACAGACCTGGCTTTTGAGCGGAACCCTCTGTCACAAACGAAAACCACATCTGATTGGAGTAAAAAGACCAGTGACAAAGTCTTCCCGAACCTCCATAAGACCCTCCAAGGTCCTTCCCGGCCGGTTGACATGAAAGACCATCACCCTGGACTCCTCTGGAGTCACCAGGAGGCCAGCAGCGCCTTGGTGAGAAGACTGAGCCAGTGGCTGCAGCAGGCAGGAGTTACACCCCTCTCAACTTGGTGCTAGGGACCCATTTTTCCCAGGCGCCAGTGCGCAGGGCGCAAAGCCACATTTGTTTTTTTTTTTTGTTTGTTTGTTTGTTTGTTTTTTTGGTCTTTCAAGCCACATTTGAACCAGAGAGAACTGCCTTCCAGGTCAGCGTGGCTCCTCGTGCCTTGGATCTAAGCATGACAGAGACCAAGGCAGCTAGGCTGCATCTAAGTTTCGGGGGAGGCAGTGCTCTATGGTGATGTGTGACCTTTAGGCCGGTGCCACCTAGGGACACAGACCCTTTCCCATGGAACCAGAACCTAGGGAACTTCAGATCAGGACACTCCATGGTCAGTGCTGGAAATACTGAGAGGCGGCTGGGGAGCCACATATCTTATGTAGGGCTTTGGGGTGTTTTTGAGAGGAGGCAGAAGGGCTTTCACCATGTAGCCCTGGCTAGCCTGGAGCCAGGGAACTTTCTGCTTCTTACTCCTGAGTGTTGGATTTACAAGGCTGCGCCAATCTCCCTGGCTCTTCCTGTTTTAATGAGCTTACAGTTGTGTGTCTCTCTGTGTGTGTCTGTTTGTGTGTGTTTGTGTTTATGTGTCTTTGCGGTGCTTCCCATTGGCTGTTGTTCTGGGTTCCGGTATCTGGAGCATACCCAAAAAGATGTTGGGTGTCCTGCTCTATGAATTTCCGACAGCCCTCTTAGAGTCTAGCTCTACTACACTGGCAAAGAGACAATGGTGGACAGCAGCTTGGCATTCTTCTCCTTCAGTCTCAGCCTCTCACAGTCCTGTGTTCCTTGCAAGCATGGATCCATGCAAACATCCTACACGGATGCTGAGCTCTGTGCCATTTCCCCATGCTCGAGGACAGAAAGCTCTCTCTCCCACAGACTGAGCACTGACCGGTCTGGTCTCTACACCAGCTCACAGCAATTTTTCTCCCTGCCCCAGAGTTCTGAGTGAAGCTCATCACATTTAATTCATATAGCAAGAGCACAGGTCCTTTGGCTTTTCCCTATGGATTTAGTCTTAGCATAGAACTCGGCATTGCCGGTGAGGAGTTTGTTTACCCAGATGGGCCCAAAGTCCTACAGGACTCGCCAACTCTGAGGACCCAATGGTCAAATGACCTAGGCATGCATGTCCCATCAGCTACCAGCTTGCTCACTTCCTTTCTTGCTTGCTTCCTTGCTTGTCCTTGCTTGCTAAACTGCATGCTTGCTTGCTCGCATGCCTGCTTGCATGCTTGCTTCAAATCCTTCTATCGTTCTATCTTAATTTAGTTTTTCTGGCTGGTTTCTCCTGTTATTCCGGCCGGTCGTAAGCTCTTTCTTTCATTCTGGATAAAAGCTTTCTCCTGTGCCCTGGACTCCAAGTACAACTCTATGGAGATTCGAGGTGTGGGCCCCCATAATAGACTGCTCAGTGTTCTGACCTATGAAGACACCCATGCCAGCCGTTCATCAGAGAAGCTGGGGCACACGACTTGCATCCAGGGACATCGCCTCCTGCCAGCTTGCATATTATGCACACCTCCAACACATCTCGTGCCTTGTGCACCTGTTGATGTACCTTGCGTCAAAGAGAGCTGAATGTCTGTGGACTCACACCACCCTATCTATCTTTCCCTTTCATATCATGGCTAGGCTTTCCTCTTTTGAGAAGAGGGTTGGGTGCTGGGGAGGGACAGGCAGGTCTCATCTCCTTCTCTGGGTATTCAAGGTAGGTTGGTTACTTGGGCACACTGGGCACTCCAGCTCGATACCAGAGGTGCGACTTTGCTTCTGAAGATCCATATATTTCCATAGATGAGGGAGTTTTCCCAGTTGCAGAATATTCCACTGCTTCACTGCATTGTCTCTCCTGATGACCTGACCAGAAGCTAGATAGGCTCAGAGTCATACGAGATTCAGGTTTCACCGCCAATCTGCTTCTCAGGCTCTTTGAGTTCTAATCGGAAACTTTTCATGTCCCTCTTTGTGAGATTTCCGATGGCTGAGCCTCATTCAGAGGCTGCCTGTCCTGTGTGAACCCTCCAAGGGACCTGAGATGCCAATGGCCTAGAGAAAGCTCCACAAATCTCTTCCTTCCTCCCTCGTGTGACCATAGCTCCCTAGAGCCATGGCCAAGGCACTGTGGACCAGGATGGTGGCACGGTCCTCGAGAGCCAGCATGACTCAGGGGACCAAGGAGAACGCAGAATGCTCCTGTATAATTCCAGGCGGGTCTCGACGGGAGCTGTCCCCAGTCATGGCCCTCTGTGCTCTGGCCTCCGCTGATACAGCAATGGAACTATCTTATCCATTCCAAGCGACTGGCAAGGGTCTGGTGGTAGGGTCATTCATGACAATTGTTTTCCTAATGAGTACAGCCTGAAGAAAGGGGTGCTGTGCCTGTAGGAAGAGGACATTGTGGACAGTGTCTGCTCTCGAATGTCCTAGCCTATGCCAGGAGCATCCTGAGCTGAATGGAGCCGTCTGATCGTGCCAGGGGATGTCCGCCGGCCTAGGGACCCAGAGGCTCGTGGATCCCTGTGAGTTGCAGGCCAGCCTGAGACAGATCTAGGAGGTCAAGAACAGACCTGGCTTTCGAGCAGGACCCCTGGTCACAAACAACAACGACATCCGATTGGAGTAAAAAGACCAGTGAGAAAGTTTTCCCGAACCTCCGGGGGATCATCCCGGCGGGTCGACACAAAAAAACCTTAACCCTAGGGTCCTCTAGAGCCACCAGGACGCCTGCAGCGCTTTAGTGAGAAGCCTGAGCCAGCAGTTAAAGCAGGCTGGAGTTACACCCCTCTCAGCTAGGTGCTAGGGACCCATTTTTCCCAGTCTCCATGCGCATGCGCACGGCCCAAGCCACATTTGAGTAAGAGAGAACAGCCTTCCAGCACAGCGTGGGGCCTCGCGCCTTTGCTCAAAGCAGGACAGGGACCCAGGTAGCTAGGCTGCCTTTAAGTTTCTGAGGAGGCAGGGCTCTATGTTGGTGAGCCACCCTTTCGGCCTGTGTCGCCTAGGGAGACAGACCCTATTGCAAGGAACCAGCACCTAGAGGCACTTCAGTCATGCCGCCCTATGGTCGGTGCTGGAAATACTGAGAGGGGGCTGGGGAGCCACAGATCCTACATAGAGCTTTGGGTGTCTTTGAGAGGAGGCAGAAGGGCTCTCACCTTGCAACATGTATCCCTGCCTAGCCTGCAGTCAGGGACCTTCCTGCTTCTGACTCCTTAGTGTTGGATTTCCAAGCCTGAGCCATTACCCCTGGCGCTTTTTGCTTAATGAGCAACAATTGTGTGTGCCTGTGTGTGTGTTTGTGTGTCGTTGTGGTGCCTCCCGTTGACTCTGTGCTGGGGGCAGCTGCTGCTCTCGTATCCGGAGGGGACCCAAAAAGATGTTGGCTGTCCTGCTCTATGACATTCCGACTGGGCCCTTAGAGCCATGCACTAATACACTGGGAAAAAGGCAATCAATACTGGACAGCAGCCTGGCATTCTGGTCCTTCAGTCTCAGCCTCCCATAGTCCTGGGTTTTTTTACAAGCATGGAACCCTGTTAACATCCTACACGGATGCTGAGCTCTATGCCCTGCTTCCCAGGCTCCAGGAGAGAAAGCTCTCTCTCCTTCGGACTGAAATTGAGCAGTCTCTACATCAGCCCATAGCGATTCTTCTCCCTTTCCCAGAGTTCTGAGCGAATCTCATCACATTTAATTCATATAGTAAGAGCACAGGTTCTTTGGCTTTTCCCCATTGACTTAGTCTCAGCATAGAACTTGGCATTGCCGGTGAGGAGTTTGTTGACCTGGATGGGCCCAAAGTCCTAAAGGACTCTCCGACTCTGAGGAATCTATCTCAGATAACCTAGGCATGCACGTCCCATCAGCTACTAGCTTGCTGGGTCCCTTGCACTTTCCTTTCCCTGCTTGTATCCTTGCTCGCTAGACTGCTTGCTTCCTTCCTCACTTTCATCAAGCCCTTCTATCTTTCTATTTTCTTTTGTTCTTTCTTGCGGGGGCACCTGTGTCCTTGGCCGGTATTAAGCTCTTTATTTCGTTCTGGATGAAATCTTTCTCCTGTGCCCTGGACTCCAAGTATGCCTCTATGGAGATTCTAGGTGTGGGCCACCACACTGAACTGCTCGGTGTTCTGACCCACGAAGACACCCGTGCCAGCCGTCCATCAGAGAAGCCGGGGCACACGACTTGTGTCTCCAGGGACATCTTCTCCTGCCAGCTTGCATATCCTGCACACCGCCACCAAAGCTCATGCCTTGTGCACCTATTGATGTACCTTGCGTCAAAGAGAGTGGAAAGTCTGTGGACTCACAGCTCCCTATCTTTCCTTTCCATAGCATGGCTGATCTTTCCTCTTTTCAAGAATACGGTTGTGTGCAGGTAGGGAAACACACTGCTGTCATCTTCTCTGGGGTGTTCTGGGTAGGTTGGTGACTTGGGCACACACTTGGCACTACAGC